>NW_026693712.1:15795000-16995000 GCF_021218885.2 Marmota monax | reverse complement strand
AGCAGGAAGCCTGTCACACCCCTACCCAAGTCCTGCTGGTTGGGAGCTGAACAGAGCAGGAAGGCTTCAGACCTATCCACTCAAAATGGGGGCCCTGAGCACTTCCAGCAATGGGAGGCCCCACCCTGAAGGCCCCATGGCTTTATAGCTTGGCTCAAGATGGAAGACCTCAAATCTACTTTCAGCCAGTCCAGGTGCCTTGGGACCAAGCCAGGTCCTGGGCATAGTGCCAGGGTGAGGGACTGGCATCAGTCACAGTTAGGGGGTCAAATAGAGATTGGAGAAAGGATTGGGTCAAGTCCGTGACTGGGAAGCTGGTCACGGTGGCGCAGGTCTGTAATCCCAGTGGCTTGGGAGACTGAGGCAGGAGGATCACGAGTTCAAAGCCAGCCTTAGCAAAAGTGAGGCGCTAAGCAACTCAATGAGACCCCCATCTCAAAATAAAATATAAAAAAAGCTGGGGATGTGGCTAAGTGGTTAAGCACCCTGGGTTCAATCCCCACCGGGCTCCCCCCAAAAAATGAGGAATGGAAAGGAAATTGGGATGGTTTTCCATCTGAGATGGATATTAAAGGACTGGGGTTGGGGTCAGGGATATGGTTAGGGATTGGTTCAGATTAGAAGCATGTGCTGGGAGTGCTTTCGGGGTAGAGTTCTTGCCTAGCATGCTGAAGGCACTGGGTTTAATCCCCAGTACAAAAACAACAACAACAAACCAAGATTAGAAATATATTGGAGGCTGGGGTTTGGGGTGTAGTTCAATGGTAGAGCACCCGCTTAGCATGTGTGAGGCCCTGGGTTTAATCCCTATTGTGGAGAGGTTTGTGGGGGGGTTGAAAATGGGGTTAGGATTATTACTGATGTTTGCATTAGACTGTGGGGTAGATATCAGCTTGATTTTTGTATTACATATGGGATTAGGGTTGAAATCCTAGTGAGATGAAGGTTGGATTTAGAGTTGGAGTTGAGGAGAGGTTCAATAGGGTTGTGGTTGAATTGTAGGCTTGCTGCTGGTGTAAGGGTTGGAGTCAGAGAAAGCTTTCATATGGCTCAGAATGGAAATGGTGGGAAACAAGTTTTCTCTTCCCTTACCTGGGTGAGCACTTTCTAAACAGGTGGAAAACCCAAAATAAGACTGCTGGGGCCATCTCCAGAGTTAGGGGTCACCCACCACCTGCTTCAGCACTTCCTTCTACCTTCCCACCTCTTCCCTGTCTTCCTCAACTGCCATCTCTTGCTCTTGAACAAAGTCAAGGTTCAAAATCTGTCTTCTTGCTGATCTCAGGAGATGTGCCTGTTGGGGACAGTACTAAGTCCCTTTCCAGGCAGCTGGTTTTTGCAGAGTTTTCTAGGCAGGAGTGGAGCTGAACCAAAGCATTCTGGGTAGGCTCCATCAGCTGCGCCTTCATCCTAGGGGTGAGTGGGGACATAGAGTGCCCCCTCCAATGCCTTCCTGGCCCTTGCCAGGGCCCTGACCTCTCTCCTTCTTTCTGCAGAGGCCCCAGCCCCTGCATGCCCTGTCTCGTTTCTCAGGGTGACAACCTGACATCCTCCAGCACTCAGCGCTGGGGTCAGGCTTTTAAAGCTGTCATTGGGGAGACTGTGGCCCCTCGCCCTCCCCACTCTCCCGCCCAACTGTCCCTTCATGCAGAAGCACGCATCAGGGCATGAAGCAGTGGACGACTGTGGCACTGCGATGCCTTTTAAACGCAGGCAATTAGTGGCTAAATAAAATATAGAACAAGCATTTCTGCCTGCTCCTGGCAGGGACCTGCTGAAAGCTACCGGGGCAAGGAACCCTGGAAGTTGACAGAGGATCCAAAGATGGTGGTCCCAGTCACCTTATCTGGAGCCTCTTGCTGGGGTAGGGCCCACAGAAGAGAGGCTTGGTGACTTAAAAAACAGCCTTGATAGAGTTGGGGGATGCCGTGCTCTGTTTGGGCCACCATAACAAATATCAAAAGCAATGGAATTTTATTTCTCTCAATTCTGGAGATTGGGAAGTCTAAGATCAAGGCACTGGCAGATTTGCTGTGCATTGAGGGCCAGCTTCCTTATAGACAGCATCTTCTCGATGTGTCCTCTCGTGGCAGAAAGGACAAAGAGCTCTCTGGGATCTACTTTTTAAGACACAAATCCCTCTCTTGAGCCTTAAGTCCCAATGACTTTCTAAAGGCCTCATTTCCTAATACCATCACCTTGGGGTTTAGGATTATTTCAACATAGGAACTTGGGGAGACATAAACATTCAGTCCATTGCAGGGGCACACACCGGAGCCGTGAGGGTCTTGGGGAAGCTAGAGGAGAGTCTTGCAGAATAGTGAAGGACCGAGAACAGTGGTTTTGGAATATGACAGACCTGGGTTGGTACCCTGGCTCTGACACTATGTTAGTCATCTCCCTATTGCTATGACAAAAGACCCAAGATGATCCACTTATAAGGAGGAAAGGTTTATTTTGGCTTGCAGTGTCAGAGGTTTCAGTGCACTGTACTTGGCCCTGTGGCTTTGGGCTTGTGATGAGGCAGAACAGCAAAGTGGCAACTATGTGGTGCCACAGAGCTGCTCACCCCGCAGCAGCCAGGAAGCAACAAGAGATGGAGGAAGAGGCCAGGGTCCCAATATCCCCTTAAAGAACACTCTCCCAATGACCTAACGTCCTTCCACTAGACCCCAACTCCTCAAGCACCTCAGGCCGGTCATAAGCCTTTAAGAGATGGCGCTTCAGAGACATTTAAGATCTCAACACTAACAGCCACTTATAAGCTATGTGATTTGGGCTGACTCTTGACCCTTCCCAAGCCTCACTTGCCTTGCCTATAAAATGAGGATAAAAGCGTGCCCATCTCTTATCGATGTTAGCAGGTTTAGTAGGGTACTTAGTTATGTTAAAAGAAACCTTTCAGAAGGAAGCGGGGCTGAGGTAAGAAAGAATTAGAGATCTTGCTGAGAGGTCCTGGCATGGATGGGAGGACAGGCCATGAAAGGGAATTGGGAGCCCAGGAGAAGACCCCATCCCTGGGCCATGGGCTCTTTCCTCCGTGCCCCTCTCAGTTGTTTCAGAGAGAACAAGTTACTGGCCTCTGACTGTTAGAGGATGAAAGAGAAAGAGCACAGACTTCCGGATTCAGTCAGTCCTCCTTCCCTTCACCCTCCTCCTGGGAAACCATGCATAGATAATAACCTTAGGTGACTGACTGAAGGCACAGGCCAGGAGTCTCAGTTTCCCCCTCAGTGTGGCTTTAACAGCAGTGTGTCCTTTGACTGCAGAGAGCTCTTACAAACACACTAGCATCCCCACAGACCTTGGTGCCTGGCTTCCCTGTTAACTCTTGAGTGTCTCCCTCACTGCTCCAGTGCTGAGCAGGGGTGCTTCTTGGGGGATGTGCCAGGGCTCAGGAAGCAGCTCAGCAGATTGCAGTTAAGGGGACAGAAGAGGCTAGTCAGTTGGCTCCTGCTCCCACATGGACCCCCATCCTGAAGCTCCAGCTCAGCTCTTTTCTTTAAATAAAAGGAATGACATCATCCTCATGCTTAGCTGCTGAGCCAGAGGGAGGTGATCTGAGACACTGTGGAGGGGAAGCAGGAGGAGCTGGGGGTGGGGTAGGGAAGCCTTGGGACCGATGAAGAACGGATACCGAGACCCTTGTGTGAGTGTCTTCTGGGGTCCACCCACGTGTATGTGTTGGCAAGTAAGAAAACTGGAATCACAAAATGTTAGCGCAGAGACGGACCTTCACAGAACTAGAAAAAGAGAGGCTCACAGATAACATGGTGGAGTTAAACAGATCTAGACAAAGCTCTTTGTGTGTCTGAGTCTCAGTTTCCTCATCTGTAAAATGGGGTCAAAACAGTGTTGGCCTAGGGGCTGGGGATGTGGCTCAAGCGGTAGCGCATTCGCCTGGCATGCGTGCGGCCCGGGTTCGATCCTCAGCACCACATACAAAGATGTTGTGTCCGCCGAAAACTAAAATTCTCTCTCTCTCTCTCTCTCTCTCTCTCTCTCTCTCTCTCTCTCTCTGTTTAAAAACAACAACAACAACAAAAAGCAGTGTTGGCCTAACAAGCGTTTTGTGTGAAAGATCTGGAAGAGGCGATGGCTGTGAGTACCTAGTGCATAATAGGGCTTCAATCAGTGGTGACCACTGGGAATGATCCTGAGCAGAAACACAAGGATGCTGGGCTAGCAGCAGGGGCCTCCATAGAGGTCAGCTAACCCTCCCTAGCAAGATTCCTGGGTCCCAGGTTCTTCCTGATCACAGTGTGTGTGATCCCCACTGTCTTTGTTCTCACTCGCCACTCGCTCACCTCTGGGTCCTGGGATCCCGGAAACTGCCTCTGCTCTCCCACTTTGGGCCCAGCCTGGATCCCTGGGAATTCTGGGGTTCTGTTTCCCCTGGGCTTCTCTGAGGCCCGCATTCAGGGCTTGCTGGGCTCCTGACACCTTCCTCCCATCTGAACTCTGGCTGCACTGAGCTCAGGGTCCCTGCTCTTCTCTTCCCCTCTCGTGAGTGCTGCACCTGCTTCTTCTTCTCTCTCTCTCTCTTCCTTTTTCTGCCTCTCCTTGCCTTGTCTCTATCCCTGCCTTTCCCCCACTGCTCTTCCGTCATGCTTCTGTCCCATCCCTCTCTCTGCTTGTTATCAGCTCTTGCTGCCGGGCTGTACCAGTCTCTGGTCTTGCTTCATCTCCCATTGTACTTTTTCTGCTCCCTAAAAGGGGACTTCCAAGCCTTGAACAAAAGAGACCAAAGGGCAAAGGCCAGGGTTGGTATCTGAGGCGGGGAAGGGGCCCACCCCAGCCCTCTTCCCCACCCATGTTGGGTACAGCCCTGGCTCTGTGTGCTTCCTGAGCACGGGTGTGTGTGGGCTGAGGGCAGAAGGCCCATCTTGCCTGTCATCTGGAGAGACGTGTGTGCAAAATGTTAGTTCTATGGCTCTGATTCAGCTCCCAGGCGGCTGGCTGCGGAACACGATGACGGAAGGGGGTGATGGGGACCTGGAGAAGCGAGTTAGCTGGGCTGGAGATGGAGTCCTGGACTTTGGCAGAGGACCCGAGGCTCCCTGGAGAGGACCCAGGGTGATCTCATGAGGGTTTGGGTGGGGGTCATAGCACCACCAGATGCAGTATGTGGACTGGGTGGGGGAGGTGAAGAGGTTCGGCAAAGGAGGCACGGGAGGGGTGGGGGCACTGGGCATGATGAAGGGTACCCTGAGTCGGGCAGAGGGGTCCCTGGGTGGAGTGATGGGACATTGTGTGAGGGTTCAAGGGTGAATGTAGGTGAAGGAGTGGGTCATAAGGAGACGGTCAGTGAAGGAAAGGCACATGGAAGCTGGGCACGGTGGTGCATGCCTGTAATCCCAGCGGCTTGGGAGGCTGAGGCAGGAGGATCGTGAGTTCAAAGCCAGCCTCAGCAACTTAGCGAGGCACAAAGCAATTCAGTGAGACCCTGTCTCCAAATAAAATACAAAAAAGGGCTGGGGATGTGGCTTAGTGGTAGAGTGCCCCAAAATTCAATCCCCAGGATCAAACCAAACCAAACCAAAACACACACCCATGAAGGAGGTGAGAAGCTGTCCAGTGGGCCTCCTGGGGGCCTTCCCCTGCTTGACCCTCACCTGGCTCCCTGCTTGGCCCTCGTGCACCTCTCTGCTCCTGCCCTTCCCTTTGCGGCTTCTAGCCCCCGCCTGTCAGTGCCCAGACTTCACCATCTCTCCTCTCCCTGTGCAGTTTCTAGTGGCCCTCCCAATTCAGGATATTCCCCTTAGAAGTCCCCTTATCACTGTGGTCTGACCCTGCATAGAACTATCTGTCTGTCTGGCCCTGAAAGAGGACCCCAAATTCCCACTTGCCCTCCCTCATCTGATTGACTCAGGTGTTCCCTCCCGAGGAGCTGCTGGGTGCTCCTGAGCCTGGGTCTGTCCTGCTAGTTAGGATGAGAGTGAGGACGAGGCTTCAATAGTCATCACTGCGGGCTGATGGTTTCACTGGAAAAAGTCCCATGTACCCTGGGGACAGTGTGTGTCCAGGTCCCCGCTGGCACATAACAGTCCACATGAGGCCAAACCCACCTGCTGCCTTCCCTTCCCAGGACCCTCTAACCTGTGTCTGTATCCAGAGGGGCCTGGAGGTGCTGCTGTGGCCCTTAGGTGTGGAGTTCACCGTGCACTAGGCTGTGGGGAGGCTCTGTACATTTTTAATTCAAATAAAATCTTCACAAGTATCTGAGATGACATTATTTTTATCTCCATATCACAGAAAAGGAAACTCTGGGAGGTTAAGTCACCTGCCTGGATTCACACCAAGGGCCCTCAGCTGGTGTTTTTAACCCCTGCAGACCTTGAGCAGCCACCTCCAGACAACTCCCTGCTTGGGACCTTGGGAGGTATGAGAGATGGAGGCCATAGGAACATTCCAGAAAGACCACTCATTCATAGCTGCAGCCTTGGTAGGGCAGGGTGCTCATAGCTCCTCTCCCCAAGGCCTGGGATACCTCCAAGGCACAAGGAGCACTTCTGGTCCCACATGGGCCTGAAGATGCCCCTGCCTCCACCAACACCCTTGGAAAGTTGTTAATTGGTTACACTTGTAGCCAACGGTGTGTGGGGGGGTGACCTAAATTTAGGGCACTTTTCTGGTCTGTCATGGAAACATGGGGTGGGTCTGAGGGTCCACTCCTGCTTATCAGCCGTGCCCTGCCAGCCAGGGGGAGCCCTGCCGGCCCCATGGAGGTGCATGAGGACCCTCCCCCCACCTCTCTGTGTGGGTGCGCTGGGCTGCTGTGTTCCTGAGGCGCCGGTGGGTGCGTGACGATGGCAGCTCCCACCCAGCAAAGCCGTGAACAGAAGGGGTGAGCTGCCGGCAGCTTTAAATAGCTCCTTGCTGTATCTCACTTGCCGAAGCCCCAGCCCCCCAAGTCTGGCTGCCCTAGGGAGGAGCTGTGTGAGCCCCAGAAATGAGGCCAAGAGAAAGGGGCTCAGCCCCCCAACTCAAAAACATCCTCCTGTCACAGAAACACCTGTTCCTGACAATGCCTAAGAGACAAAACCCACTTTTTTCTTGGGTGGGTGGGCAGGGATCCAGAAAATTGCTCAAGGGACTGTGGGCTTATTTTGGCTGAAAAGATGCCGTGGCCAGGTGTCCACTCAGGCCCTCTCTTAAAGGAGACATATTGGTCCTCCAAGCTCAGGTGTGACCCCAGCCACTCAGACACTGAGAAGCAACCTACCACCTCCGGCTCCAAGATCAGTCAGTGGACATTCCCTTGGTTACCATCTCTCCTCCTTACCTTGGTCCACATCTCCCTATGCACAGACCTTTGATGGTCTTGACCCTGCAACTTCATTTCCCATCACTCTTCCCAATCTACCTATTTCATTTGAAGACCTTCTTTCTGCTTCTCCAACATGCCCAGCTCATTCCCACCTAGGACCTTTGCTCTTGCTGTTCCCTTGGCCTGAAATGCTCTTGTGTGGCGTGTCCCATAGTTATAGTCAGCCACACTATGATTTTCCTGGGCTCCAGGGCCTTTTTGTCTTTGCGAGTCCTTTCCTCCATAAAAAGATACACAAATCATACTTTATGACTGCATTGGTATAAACACAGATACATTCACATTATGTATGAAAATATTTTCTTCAACCTGAAAGCTCATGGTTTTCTTTTGATTTTCAAAGAAATTAAAATTTCTCAGGGCCTCTACAAGTATGGTACATACAGTAGTATATACAGTATATGTAGTAGTGTTACTGTTCCCAATGGAGAAATTAGCCCTTATCGAAACCTTCTCATAACTCAGGGCTCCATTCAAATGTCACCCTCTAAAAGCCTTACTTTGAACACCCCACTTAAAACTTGATCACACACTAGCCCCAATTTATTTATTTCCTGATTTATTTTCTTCGCAGATTTTACAACTACCTGATAATTTCTTGTTTATTAGCTTCCTTGTTTTGTCTCCTGTAAGTATCCTGGAAACTCCATGGGGGCAGGGACTTTATTTTGTCACCGCTGATTAACTTGTTTCTTGCACAGAGAGGTCTGTAACATGATTGAGAAAATAGCCTGTTTGCTTGACCAGAACCCAGAGATCCTCCTCTCAGCTGTTGGCCACCTGTGCTCTTTCTTCTTGGGACCTCAGTCCCCTCCAAGTTTGAAGGAAAAAAACAAATCCATGCCCACACTTCACACACAACTCACTTGTCCTCTCAGAGCCTTGGTCCTTCCATCTGGAAAGTGGGGATCATAATGCTGACCTATTCTGAGAGTACAATGGGGTAGCATAGGCAAAAGCAAAGAACCAGTTCACAGAGGGATGTAGAGGGGCCCAGTAGACATGTTTCTTTCCCCACTTCTCTCTGGCCACTTCAGAGCTTACTATTGTCCAAGGCAGTGGGATCTCATGCTACTGAAGTTCATGTACTCTCTCTCTCTCCTTTCTCTCTCTCTCTCTCTCTCTCTCTCTCTCTCTCTCTGGTACTGATTGAACTCAGAAGCTCTTTACCACTGAGCCATATCCCTTTTTATTTTTATTTTGAGATAAGGTCTCACTAAGTTGCTTAGGGCCTCACTAAGTTGCTGAGGCTGGCCTTGAACTTGCAATGCTCTTGTCTTAGCCTCCAGCATTGCTGGGATTATAAGTATATGCTACTGTGTCTGGTGGCCCATGTACTTCTGTGAATTTTGTTGGTTACAGATTGGCCATGTTCCCCTTTCCTCTTTGCAGAAAAACTTTAAACAGAAGCCCAGTGGAAATTCAGAACATCTTTCTCTTTTTCTTTCTTTCTACAAATATTTAATGAGACCCTTTTATGTAACAGGCACTGTGCTGGGCTCCAGGGAATCAGTAAAAAGTAAAAAAAGGATACATGGTCCCTGCCTTCCTAGAGCTTGTGTACGGTGCATTAGGCAGGTGTTAATCAAATAATCACTATAAATAATGGAATTACTTTGTTCTAAATGCATCAGAGAAGAAACCCAGTGGGCTGTGAGAACACATGATGAGGGAGTTTGACCAGGTCAGGGAGTAGGGGATAGCTTCCCTGGAGACACAAATCTCTGACCCGAGATTTCTAGACAAGTTGGAGTTCACTAGGCAGGGAGCCCAGCGGACAGTAGGAGAATTCCAGACAGGGGAACAGCATGTGCAAATACCCTGTGATTAGAGTTAAGATCAATGAGATGGAATGAAGGGAGAAGTATATGACCATGTGAGATAGGCTGGAGCAATAGGCAGTGGCCACACTGTGCAGAACTTTGTAGACCACATTATGGCATTTTTTTCTTTGGGGAGGTCCTCAAAGGATTTTAAATCATACGACTAGGCTTGTATTTTGAAAAGATGACTGTGGCTGCCTATGAAACAAGGATTTTAAATTTATGACAAAAAATCTTCAGCAGTCCTACTAGAAGAGGAATGGCAAATATATGCCCTACTTGTCAAAATTCCCCGTTCTTATTCCTATAGCAGACAGCACTAATCAATTATAGCAGCAGTTCTCAAAGTGTGGTCCTCAGACCATCAGCATCAGCATCACCTGGGAATTTGTTAGAAATGCAAATGATCATACCGCACATCAGACCCTTGAATGGGGTGGAAGCCAGACATCTGTGTTTTAACAAGCCCTCCAGGTGATTCTGATGCATGCTAAAATTTGAGAGCCACTAAACTACAACACTCCTTCCTAACCAAGCCCTGATGCAGAGTCAAGACCTCCTCAAGACGGCCCTCTAAGTAGTCAGTACTAATGCAGGCTAATTGCACAGAGTGCTTGCTGGGGACTCCTCTAAGGGGGCTGCACAGATCCAGCTCTGGAGCTCAAGTTCAGACCCTGGCAAAGCCCTAAATGTAGGCAAGCTGTCACAAGTGCCAGAAGAGTGAGCCATTGGGAGATATTGCCTCAAGCCCCTGCTCAGCTGCTGCCTGGTGGGTATCTTCTCCCAGGCCTCGGTTTCCTCATCTGTGTGAAGAAAGTGTCTCTGAACAGGATCACTTCTGTAGCTTCTGAGCCAGAGTCAAGCGGATACATGCTCAGTCCCTGGGGAAAACCCTCTATAAATCTGCCTTCTCATGGGCTGGGTGGGGGTGGAGCAGGCAGTGCAGCCTTGGCAGAGATATCCTCCAGAGTTTGTAAGAGGCAGCACGTGACTCGGTCCTGGAAGGAAGCATCCATCACCCTGGGCAGCCAGAAAACCAGGGAGACAGCGTGGGAGTGAGGGAAGGAGGAGGCAGAGCTCTCAGCCCACGTGCTCCCGCACTTTCCCAGGCCTGGGACCCATTAGCAGACTGGAGGACTCTAAGCCCAGAGAGTGGGGATGAGGGGTGGGAGGGGCCAGATTCTAGGAAACCATACAGGATACAAAATATGTGGCCCTGAACTTCCTACAAATCCTGAAACTCATAACGGAAATTCCTCCCCCAGATCCACAGTTATCTGGCTTCTCAGCTCAAATGTCACCTCAATTGAGAGGCCTTCTCTGATGAACCATCTTTCCTCCTCCATTTTTTTTTTTCTCAGTGTGGGGATGAAACTCAGGGCTTCATGCATGCTACACAAAAACTCTAGCAGTGAGCTACACTAGACCCTCTCTTTTTTTTAAATGGAAATTTTCTTCTTCTTCTTTTTTTTTTTTGTAGTTGTAGATGGACAGAATGCCTTTATTTTATTTGTTTATTTTTATGTGGTGCTGAGGATCGAACCCAGTGCCTCACTGCATGCTAGGCGAGAGCTCTGCCGCTCTACCACTGAGCCCCAGCCCCAGCCCCCTTTTATCTTTTTATGACCTTTGGAACTCAAATCACTCTTCAGAATCACAGTGGCTACTTCCCGGCATCCTCCTGGGATGCGTGCTCCCTGAGGGCAAGGGTCTCCCTGTCTTACTCGGGGCTCCACAGCCACCACGGTGTGCAGGGACTGATTGGCGATGACTTAACATTATTTCATCATGCCCCAATATTCTCTGAAATAGGGAATGTGATCATTCTCCACTGTTCGGATGGAAATACTTCAGGCAGATAAGTGACTTGCTCAAAGGTCACACAGGTAGGCATTGAGAAAGCCCCTATTTGAGCCTCTGTCTGTCTGACCCAAAGCTCAGGATATTTGGAATGTGAGAGCAAAGGGGCTGCTGGGAACATTGCCCAGGAGAGAGGGGGCAGTGCTGACCTCAACTCCCAAGTTCCTGATAAGGAAGCAGCAGCCCCGCACAAGGAAGGCCCCCAAAGCTGGAATTCCTTTGTTTAGGATTTCTAAAGGGAAGTCCTACTTTACACAGCTGCTGTCCACCTTCTGGAATTTGTTACTCCCAAGGGGTCTTCACAAACTGAAAATAGAAAGGAGTTCAGAAAGAGCCGCACAAAAGTAATGGATGGCAGGTCCCCCGAGGTAATTGAAGGAAACGAGAGATGCTGGGAGTTTGAGCCTAGACCCTGGAGGTCTGCATCATGCTGGGGACTGCCCTGGTCTCCCCAGATGGTTCCCAGGTGCCACAGGCGGGAAAGCATGTGGGAGGTGCTGGATCTCCAAGTTCTAGCCTACTTGCTGTGGGATTGGGGCGGCCTCCATTCTTCCTTCCAGCTCCCACTGGGGCCCCATTGTTGGGCAGTTGGGGGACTGGGTGTCTTGATTTGGGGACTCGCCTGCCCAGGATGGACAATTTGCATTTGTTCTGGTATTTCCTTCCTTCCTTTTTTTTTTTTTTGGTACCAGGGATTGAACTCAGAGGCACTTGACCACTGAGCCACATCCCCAGCCCCATTTTGTATTTTATTTAGAGACAGGGTCTCACAGAGTTGCTTAGCGCCCCACTTTTGCTGAGGCTGGCTTTTTTTTTTTTTAATATTTTTATTAGTTGTTGATGGACCTTTATTTTATTTACTCATTTATATGTGGTGCTGAGAATTGAGCCCAGTGCATCACGCATGCTAGTCAAGCGCTCTACCACTGAGCCCCAGCCCCAGCCTGAGGCTTGCTTTGAACCTGTGATCCTCCTGCCTCAGCCTCCTGAGCCGCTGGAATTACAGGTATATATATATATATATATATATGCGCACCCGGCTGTTCTGGTATTTTCTTTGGAGCCTCCTCTTTTTTTCCCAGAAACTTTTTTTTGCAAGGTCTTTATTGCTTCCTAATTTTTCACACAGCTTCCATTTATTTGTCTTATTAAGTACTTTTCTGATTCAGGTTAGCCTAGGGTGGGAAAGGCCTTCATGTCCTCTCTTCCCTGGACACGCAACTCTGGGTGACTCCCTCCCACCAGCAGCCTCCACTCTCCTTTGGGGATTATATTTCCCTTCATCTGTTGTCTGGGCTTCCTTGCCTCCCCTTCCCTCAGTACTTCCGCTTCTTTCTTCTTTGCTCCCCAACACACACTTGTGCCCCACCCCATCCCTTCTACCTCTGTTCTTTCTCTCAGGCTGCCTACTCCCATGGCTTCCCCTTTCCACTTGGCCAGTTTTTTCCTCCTCCTCCTCCTCCTCCTCCTCCTCCTCCCTGAGGCTCCTTTTCTCTCCATATCCTTAACTCCCTCTCCCCTCCCCCCACAGCACCCTCACACTCCCAAGTCACCCTCAGAGCACCAATCTCTCTCTCAGCCCACCCCTCGCTCCCTGAAATATCTCTAGGCCCAAATTGTGCTGTAGCATTCTCAGGGGATATTTCATTTCCCCCCAGCCCTGCAAAGTCCTCTTTAAATGGCTGAATCCCTGAAAACTCCCTCCCTCAAAGCCAACATCAGTGAGGACAGGCAGGGACAGGTCCCTAGTATGACAACAAGCTTCTGGCCTACTGTGGGCAGGACAGAGGCCTGGACAGGGACAGCAGCCCCCTCTTCCTCGCTGCAGACTCCCCAGATAGAGGTCTTATGGCCACCCAGGGGCAAGTGGCTGGGGAAGTGGGTGATACTCAGACCCTCTCCATAAGCAGCAGCAGCTCTGGGCCCTCTGGACAGGCCTGACTTCTGCCTGGGCCTTTTCTGCTGCAGCTTCCTGGCTTAGGACAGAGGTCCAAACGCTCAGACACCCCCATGTATGTACCTCTCTACACCCTTATACCTCACATCAGGGCTTCTCAAACCTGGGTGCACCAGAATCACCTAGAAAGCTTGAGAGTGAGAGGCTCCACCCACTGGAGTTTCGGATCTTCTAGGTCTGGAGAGGGCACGAGAATGCATTGCACTCTGGACACAGGCCCACACTGCGGTGGCTGCTGGTCCCAGAACCCAGCCCTGAGAATCACTGCTCCATAGATACCCACCTGAGCATGCACTGCCGGGGACACCTTCCTGCACAGACTTTGCAAAACAGCAAGGGAAGCCAGGTAGCTGGGGAGAACTGAAAGCTCTGAACTGAGATGGGGAATTCCTTGGCCTAAGAACACAGACCCTGGCCTCGTTCTTTCTCGCTCTGACTCTGCTATTTCTCTTTCCTTGCCACGTTTCCACACACTTCCTCAGTCCTCACCCTCCCTGAATTCTCCAGTGGGCCTCCCAGCTCCGCTGCACACATGAGCTCATCCATCTCTATCACCCTGTGAGTGAGCGGTGGGCAGGTGAGAGAGGAAGATTACAGGAGAACGGGCGCTGTTCCCTGCTAACAGGGCACTCGCTCACCGCGAGAACGCAGCCAATTATTCCCCGTGTTCTGGGGGATAATCATTAATGCCACAGGAAATTCTAAACAAGTGATTAAATCATTACTGGGGAAGGCACAGGGAGCCTGTGCCACCATTAAGCTTCCCTTATACTGTTTGGTCTCAGGAAAGTGTACCTGGGAAGGGAGAGAGGCACATTCCCGGCCCTGCAGCATCAGCAGCAGCCAGTCTAGCAGGGGTTGTCCCCAGAACCACCTTCCCACTGAGCTGCACACCCAGCTACGGCCCTCAGAGCCCCTCCTGAGCCAGCCACAAAGAGGGCTCTGTTCCAATAACCCTTCATGATAACATGCCACTTGATGAATCCAGGCATTAAATTGACAAAGATTTATTAAATACCTACTATGTGCCTGGTGGTATTCTAGGGAGTGGGATTAAAATGTGAATAAGACAGACAGGTCCCTGTCCTAGTGGAGAAGGCAGATGACCCACATCATCAATAGGGCAAATGCTCAAGAGGAAATAAACAGGACACTGGCTGTTTTGAGCCGATATCTACTGGGAGGAGCTTGGAGGCCCCCCCATTCTCTGACAGCCCTCCACGGGGCTGACCAGCAGTTGATACCCATCTCTCGGGCCTGCAGATCATGTTTTAAGTGAACATCAGCAATGTCAGAGCAGCCCCCTTCCTACCCCGAGTCCTCACCATGCTATCTTTGGAAAGATAATGAATGTCTCCAGCAGCCACTGTTTTTTAAGCGCGGTGTGTCAGGCATTGCACTGGGCAATTTATGATCATGACATCATTCCATCCACAGAACAATCAAAATGTTGTGGACTAGGTGTTTCTTAGTCCCCATTTTACAGACAAGCGAATGGAGACCCAGAACATTGGAGCCATGTGGCCAAGTCACACACTAAGTGATTAAGGGTTGAACTGAGTTCTGAGCAGAGACATTTAACTCCATCTTGTCCAGACGCCCAGGAGAAGCCTGAAGGGCCTGTGTGGGCTCCTCGGGATTCATGTCAAGGCTACGAAGGGGCTCTCCTTGCATCAGCCTCTACCATGTAGCCCATGTAGGGGGAACGATTTGAGATGGCCAACTGCAGTTGAGGACCCTAGATCAGTCCTCTTTGGCATCTCCAGACTGTGTGTCCTTATAGAACCCACACAGGCCATCGGCCCTACTGCCCCGCTGTTCCCCAGGACCTGCAGCCCCAGAAGGCTTGTCCTGCTTGTCCTTGCATACCCTGCACCTCCTGCCCCTGCAACCAGGCTGCCCTCCTGAGGGCCAGCAGGGCAGCCAGGGGCAACCAGGACAGGAGCCTGGGTCTGCGGTGACTCATTGGCTGGTGCTTGGGAGGCCATGGTGAATTATTCACACAGATTCTGTGAATTATTCACGTTGTTATTATTTATTTTTCAGATACGCCTGCAGCAGAGCCTCCAGGCCCATGTTCAAAGGATGACATAACTCCTGACTCCTGATCCCCTCTGTCTGTGGAGAAGGAGCCCGGCCTCTCTCCAGCCTTGCTGGCGAGTCCCAGACCACAGGCTGAGGGCAGGGAGCTGCTGCCTTGGGACAGACTCCTGCAGAGCCCCTCCCTGGGCACCAGCTGCAGCAATAATGGTCCCCCCCTCGCTGGGGCTTCACTGTGTGCCAGCAGTAGGCTCAAGTGACTGTCACAACTGCCCAAGGGAACACACCACCAACCCCATTTTACAGATGAGGGAACTGAGGCTCACGTTGCATCCAACGTCCCTCATCAGGACCACCAGTTAGTAAATAGTCCACAGGTCCAACCTGTGGACTCTAAGGTCAGTGGCAGCCATGTTGCATATGTCAGTGGGCGGGCGTAGTGTTTGACAAGGTCCAACTGCACCCACCCCTCCACCCTCAGCTCCAAACCATGCTGAGAGGAGGCCACACCCAGGGACTCCAATGCTCTAGAGGAGGCATCTCTGCATCTCTATGGCAACAGGATCCTGAGCAGCCAGAGCTGAGGTTGGTTTGTCTCTGAGAGGCAGAGGTGGACTTTGCCCATAGAGGCCCCAGGTGTCCCAGGCTCTGAGCAAGTGTGACTCAGGGATCTCCCAGCACTCTCACCCAGTTCCCCCACCCCCAGACACAGCTCTACTCCTTCCTCCCAGAGCTCCCAGGAAGCAGCCACCCAGCCTCCCTTCCCCACTCCTCCTCTGGCTCCCTGCAGTCTAACCTCCATCCCTCTGGCTGCAGCTCAGATCCTTTTCCCTGGGGAATACCATCCCCCACCCTGGACACACACACAGTGCCATCTGGAGGAGGAGCAGTGGACTCAGCCCTGGGAAGACACCCTCCTGTCCTGGAGGGGCACCTTCCTCTTTTTGCCACCCCATTCACTCACTCCCTCATCCACTCATGAATACGTATTGGGTACTTACATTTGCCAAGCACTGTTCCAGAATCTAGGGCCCCTTGTCAGGGCCTGGGGATGGGGTGGGGGCAGCCCCTCCCCCAGGACCTGTCTTCCTGGACACAGGAAGTCAAATCACAGGCAAACTGGATGGGAGCCTGATCTTCCAGCCCCTGACTCTGGGTGACCTTGAGCTAGGAGTTCCCCCTCTGCACCTTTCCCTTTTTACAAGAAGGGAGTGGGGCAGGATCTGCTCTCCACAGCCCTGCCAGCCCGGCTTTACTCGGGTGTCAGTAACTCAATAACAGGAGCAACAGAATCATTTCCATCCCACAGCTGCAAAAGTCAGGCTCACACGTGCTCCAGCTCAGGTGGACTTAATAACTGTCCCTCTCTTCCCGGCTCCATGCATTTTAAAGGAGTCTGGGGATGGCTCTGCCACTAATGGTGGATTTCAGTTGCCAGAGAGGAAAGGAAGCAAGCTTTTGCACAATGCCTGTGCTCTCCTCACAAATGTTCTTTATTCATCTTTGCAGAGTTAGATCCCATTATCCCCATTTTACAGACAAGGAAACTGGGACTCAGCCCACATGGCTGGTAAACACCAGGGCTGGGATTTGAACCCAGGCCCACGGCAGCCCATGCTCTTGCAGCTACACAGATGGAGTGCGGCTCTTTCCAAAGCCTGTGTTGGAGCTGGGGGTGGGCAACCAGGTCAATACTTCTTTGAGGGAATCTTCTGGGTGCTGCAGATTTCCGCTTTCTCTGCCAACCAACTAAGGAGGGGCGGCCTTGGGCCCAGCTGTGCTGAGTCATTCAGGGCCTACAAAAGTCCAAGTTTGTTTATCCCAAAGCAGCCACCGCAGCGGGCAGCAGGGCAGGGACTGTGCCAGCTCTTTACTTCCAGGCACCTGGGCTTTGGGGCAAGGGGTAGGCAGGTGGGGCAGGACCACAGAATCTGACACAGGTGTGAGGGCAGGACAGGGCTGTCCTCTGACGCTGCAGCACCAACACCTCTGGCCCATTAATGACCTTGTAGGCAGGACACTGGTCTCTGCATGAGCCTGGCTTTTGCCCAGTGGTCCTAGAGTAAGTTAGTCTCTCAGTGTAATCCTTGGGCCACTAACATCTGAAAGGGCGGGGCTATTCATACAGCCAAGTCCATTTTCATGTTTTTCTGGACTTCCAGGATCTTCCAGGCAGATCTTGCAGGAATGTGCTTAACAGAAGCTGTTACTGAGCTCCCTCCAGCGCCCAGCCCCTGGGGCAACCCAGGGTGTGACTCCTGGGCTGTCAGGAGTTAGGGATCAGGCCCTTCACCTCTCTAGCCTCAGTTTTTCCATTTGTAAAACTGGGGGATGCCTATATCCTTCTCCTGGGTTGGGTGGAGGATGTGTATAAAGTGGTCTTATAAAGTGGTCATGATTCCAGTTCAGATGATCAGCCCTGCCCCACCCCAGCCAGGCCTGAGGCTATGGTCTGGAAGCAGAGAAGCTTTCCCAGGTTCTAGGCTCCTCAGATCTACAGTGTGCTGGTGGCAGTTTCTCCATAGAACTATCCTATAAAGCATGGTCATCTGTACCTGTTGGCCTTCTCAAGGCTCTGTAGAAAGCCAGCTCTCCAGACCTTCATCGTGGACAGACTGGGGCTTCCAAGGTCAGACCCAGGTTTCAGAACAGGCTGCCATGTGGTCTCTGGGGCAGAAGGTTCTGGAGAGAGTCAGGGCCTGGGCTGTGATCAGGACCCAGGTAGAGGTGGCACTCTCACTTAGGCAGAGCCTGAGGCCCTCTTGCCCCTGGCTGGGGGAAGTACTGTTGTGAATTCTTTTTTTTTTTTTTTTTTGAGAGAGAGAGAGAAGAATATATATTTATTTATTTATTTATTTATTTATTTATTTATTTATTTATTTTAGCTGGAGGATAGAACCCGGGCCGCACGCATGCCAGGCGAGTGCGCTACCACTTGAGCCACATCCCCAGCCCTGTTGTGAGTTCTTTTTACAGATGACAAACTAGAGGTGTAACCTTTGAGCTAAAGTCCTGGAGCTAGAAAGCGGAAAAGCTGGGATGGAACCCAGGCCTTCATGATTCCAAGGTTCAAGTCCAGCCTGGGGCACCACCTTCCTAAGTCATCCCTATCAAGATGATGATGTGCTGAGAAATGGGGCAGGGCCCGGCTCTGGGCTGGGCATTAGATATTCTTTCTCACTTAACCTTCACGACAACCCTCTGAAATAGAGACTATTATTTTTCTCCCCATCTTATAGGGAAGGAAATTGCCCCTCGGAAAGTCTAAGGCCCTAAGGTGACTTGTTTGCTCTTCACTATTATATCTGGGGTCTGGGGAAAGTGCCCCCCATTACCGATCTGCCATAGTTGCGCTTCATCTCTAAGTGCTACTACTCACCCATGTTAGCCTTCCATTTGAAGGTCCCCTTACTCTTCCTGTGCCCTCATCCTGGCCCCTCAGACCCGCAGCCAGGATTGCAGAGGTGGCCCCCACCCCAACTCCAGCAACTAACTGCCTTTAGCGCTGCCTGAGGCCCACTGGGAACCTGCCCCTAATTGCATCTCAGGCTGGGAGGCTATTAGCCCTGATTGCATCCCCAGTGTCTGCCTTGCCCCCTGGGTACATGCTCTCAGCTTCCACAGGGGTTTGAGATGACATCAATCTCCAATCCAAGGGCCTGGCCTGCTTGGCTCCCCAGTACTTCCTCCCATCCCCTCATCCCTATTCCAATGACCTCCTCTAGAGAGTCGGTCACCCACCATGGGGCGGCCAAGAGCACTGGCTTGGGAATGTCCCCAGCCAGTCATGTATAGTGTACCTACCTACCTCTGCTTCCACACCTCACAGGCCCAGCTGCTGTGGGACCCACACGGACCCTGTCCCCACCACGACCTCTGTGTTCCTCCACTCACTACCTCCTCCTCTTCTTTTCAGAGTGGGAAGACAAGCATCTGGGAGTTAGGAATCCTGAGTGCTTTTCTTCTCTGTGTGACCTTGGGCAAGTCCTTTCCACCATATGGAGACTGGCCTATTTTCTCTAATTCACTTTAGCAGACAAGGTTGCCATTTTGGTAATTCCTGGGATTTCCTTCCACTGATATCTAGAGTGCTAGGCACGCTGCCAAGGCTTGAGGAGTCTAGCAGGGCAAGTTGCTGCCCTCACAGTTACCACACAGAGCCATCAGGGAGAGCAGAGAGAAGCACAGGATGCCGTGGAGGGCGGGGAGGCCAGTATTGGCCCAGGGAACCTAGAAGAGAAGCTTTGTCTAGCTTGGAGGTGTGGTCTGAGAAAGCATCCTAGTTTCTGAGGCCTAAAGGTTGCGGAGGAATTTGTCACATAAATGAGGCTATGTGTGGGGCTGGACACAGAGACTGTTCCAAGCAGAGGGAGGAGCACTGGGAAATGGCCTTTGTGGGGGGGAGGGCATCAAGTGTAGAGGCTGGAGGCTGGACCAAGACCTTGTTGGAAGAGTTTGGACCTTATTCTGAGGGCATGTGTTTTAGTCAGCTTTTTCACAGCTGTGACCCAAAGATCTGATATGAACAATGTTAAGGAGAAAACATTTACTTGGGAGCTCATAGTTTCAGAGATCTCAGTCCATAGACAGTTGACTCCATTCCTTGGAGCCTGAGATGAGGTAGAACATGATGCCAAAAGTGGGCTGGGCACGTGGCTCAGTGGTAAAGCACTTGCCTAGCATGTGTGGGGCCCTGAGTTCAATTCCCAGCAGGGCCCTCACCCTCCCAAAATACCATGAGCATCATGGCAAAAGTGTGTGGTGGAGGAAAGCACCTGAGAACATGGCACCAGGAAGCAGAGAGAGACTACTTCACTCACAGGGACAAAATATATACCCCAAAGGCACGCGCCCAGTGACGAACCTCCTCCAGCCACTCCCCACCTGGCTACAGTGACGCCCAGTTCATCTCTAGCAGGGGGATTAACTCACTGATCAGGTTATCTCTTATAATCCACCTCTGTGTTGCACTGCCTCACACCTGAGCTTTCGGGGGACACCTCATATCTAAATCACTGCAACATGGAAGAGCTCTAGCAAGACTTGGAGCAAGGGGCTGGGGTTGTGGCTCAGCGGTAGAGCGCTTGCCTAGCACAGACAAGGCCCTGGGTTCGATCCTCAGCACCACAGAAAAATAAAATAAGTAAAATAAAGGTATTGTGTCCAACTACAACTGAAAAAAAGAACTTGGGGCAGGAGCATGATCCAGCTGCCATGTGGAGAAGGACTCGGCCAGGGGCCTGCAGGCAGGCTCCTGACGGTGGCTCCTTCCTCCCCCACACCTACCCCTGCCACACGCCTCCAGGTCCTCCTGCCATAGGACCTTCACACTGACCTTCTCCCCACCGCGGCCTCTGTTCCTCCACCAGCTACCTCCTCTTCATCTCTTCACACTCCTCCTGTCCCCATTAGAAAAGGAGGCAAGACTTTGCTTTTTCTTTTTCTTTCGCCCAAATTCCTCGGTTCCCCTCTCCCAAAGCCCACACACATACCCCCTAAGTCCTGCTGCAGATCCCCTGGTGGAAAGAAGGGCAGGAATGTCTGCAGGAGGTGACACAGCTATCTGCCCTAGGAGAGCTAGAAAGGAAGGGGTCTGGAGGGTCCCCACCTGGCTGAAGCTCCAGTAGGGAACTTACGCCCCTGTCACGCAGCACGCCACACCTCCTTCCCTCAGGGGTTAGTCCAGGTCTAAGCCACCAGACTGCAACTGCAAGTATCTCCAGTTTATCCGCTCCAGGGAGCCCTGGGGATCTTTTTCCCCTCCCCCACCTCCCCTTCCTCTCCTGGGTTCTCTCAAGTTCCCTGCCTCCATCACCCAGTGCTCATCATGGAGCCAGGAACATGTGTGTGTGGGGTGGGGTGGGGGGTGGGGTGCTGGGGTGTGTGGTGTGCGCCGGAAGTACAAGGGAGATGTGCCAGAGGGTGCCTCAAGGCTGGAAAGAGATTTCAGGAGGATTCAGAGATTAGAGAATTCAACTTCCTGCCAAGTCTCCCTGGAACCTAGAATGCTCGAATGCTCCTGGCCCCCACTGTAGAGAGTGCTCCGCTGGCCAGGCCAGAGCTGCATGGACCCCTGGGCTCCTGCTCCTGGCCCTGTCTCCAGCTCCCCAAGGCTTCCTAAAGCACATTCCCACACAGGGACCTGGAGCCCAGATATGCAGGGCCCCTTTCTCCCCTCAGCCACCTCCTAGGGGTAGGGTGCTCTAGCCAGACTCCAGCATCGTCACAGGGCACTTCAATGGCTTCTGCTTTGCCTCTGTCTACTGTTCTCATCCTTGGCCTCGGCCTAGCAGCCTCACTCTCCTCATTTCCCTCCCTGTGCACCCCTGCCCCCCCAATCCGGCCCTCACACTGCAGCCAGACAGATGTTTCCATAAGGACACTAAGGTCACTGCTCTCCTTAATGCCCTTCCATGGTTCCCCATTGCCCTCATGGCGGAAGCCAACTCCTCCCTGTAGCTTACAAGGCCCAGTTTGCCACTCGGACCTCAGTGGCGACTGCCCCCAACACGCACCACCTAAGGAGCCTCTTCTCCAGCCATCTCTAGCATTGGGTCCATGGGCTCTCTGCCTGGTTCCTCCGGGTCATGGCACTGATGGTTTCCACTCTCCGAGTCCCCATCACACATCTCCAGGCGAATCCCTCCTTGTTTCTCAGGTCTCAACTCAGAAGTTAGCTCTGCCTAGAGGCCAGAAGCCTCTGCCCACCAGGTAGATGCCCCCTTTAGGTGTTCTCTAGAACTCCCCCTGCCTCAGCACTGACCACACCTACTGTAAATGCCTAATTAACATATTTATCCCAGGAGCCCTTCGCTGTGCCCAGAAGAACTCAATAATGTATTCCAAGTGCATGAACTGAGGAATAAGGGGAACCGGCAAGATGGCAGTACCCTGTTGTACCCAAGTGCCAAAGACACCACTACTGGATTCATAGCAATGTGGTAGCTATCAGGGATTGTGTCAACTCCAGGCCGGGCACTCGCCTGAGCATTACCTCATTTCATCCCCCTGAGACCTTGAGAGAGACATTACTGCTATTATCCCCTTTTTATAGATAAGGAAACTGCTATCGTATGAATATGACTTATACCCACCAAACCTCATGATGAGGCTTAATCTTCCTTGTGAGGTACCAGGAGGTGGGGCCAGGTGGGACCTCATGGGGGTGATTAGATATTGAGGGGCTTGCCCGCCAATGGGTTAATCTATTCAGGGATTCCTCCCCCAATCCTGGGATGGAACCCAGAGCCTTACACATGCTAGACATGTGCTCTACCACTGAGCGACATCCCCAGCCCCCATCATGGAGTAGTGGGTTAATGGGTTATCTCCAGAATGGGTCAGTATAAAAGCCAGTTTGACTCTGTCTCCTGTGTCCTGTGCCTTCTCCAGATTTCCAGAGTCCCTACCAGCAAGAAGGCCGTCACCAGACATGAGCTCAGAAAGGTTAATCTACCTAAGGTCGCACAGTCAGAAGGTGGTACAGACTAGATCTCCCTAAGGGCTGGGGTAGGGGCTTGGAGGTGGGGCCCTCGCTCTGTGTGAAATGCATCTAGAACTCAAAAAAGCTTTTTATCACTCTAGAACATTCCTCAGTCCAGAGAAATACCAGGGTCCCTCCCCCACACACCCTGGAAGAAGTTCTGCTTCTCTGGGCACGGGGTAGGGGGTCCCTGAGTCCCTAGAGGGAACTCACCCTGGAACTTCCAGGAGGTGTAAGAGAAGCAAGTCCCTGGTGACACCCTTGTCCCCACTCCTGTCTCCTTCAGAAACAGAAGTCCGGGAAGCCGGGAGTACATCCCCTCATCGTCAGGGCAGAAGGTAAGGTGCTGAATTTAATAGCAAAGCAAATTTGGCTGGAGAGGAAATGAGATTTCTTTGTCAAGGTGAGAACGTCTGGGAGAGCTGGGAATGGGGTGGAGTAGGGGGAACCGGGGCACTTTGGGGGGGCTGCCAAACGGGGAGTGTGGATCTGGAATTATTAGAATGTTGATTATGTCCTCTTGATTGTTAATGAAATTCTTCACCTTGGATTTCTGGACCAGGGGGAAAGCTCCCGGAGCTCATTTTCCTGCTGATGAGAGCAAGAGAGAGGGCAGGAGGGGGCAGAAGACTCTTGGCTTAGGGAGAAATTAAATTCCACCTAAACAAATGGGACTGGACAAGCCCAGCCGCTGCCATTTGGAGGCAGGGCCCTGGGCTGACCTGCAGTTCCTGGTAGAAAAGGGTTGGACACCCTGAGTAGGGAAATGACCATGAGGCCTGCAACTTAGGTGGCAGAGCGCGCTGACGTTGAGGGCCCTGCTCGCAGCCCAAGCAAAGGCCTGTGCCTGTATTATCCCAGGGAATCCTCCAGCGGCCATTGCGGGTGAGTACTATGGTTGTTCCCATCTTGCAGACAAAGACAATGAGGCACACAGAGAAGAGAAGCTTGTCCAAGCTCCCACAGCTGGGAAATGGAGGCACCGATATTTTAGTCCCAGCCGTCTGGTGCCAGTGCATTGTCCTTCGAGATTCGAGATTCCTGGCTCAACCTCACTACCTCCCTGAGTCTCGGATGGCTCACCTAGGACATGGAGCCAGTAATAGCCATAGAAAGCTGTTGTTAGGAATCAATGAAAGAAAAAAAATTAAAGACAACTTAAGCACAGAGATAGCATTCCCTTTGGAGACTTGCTTCCTGCCTCCCAAAGTGGGGAAGTGGCCCTTCTTATGATTGACTGAGCATCTACAATGGGTAGGCACTGCTCTAGAAACTGGGGATATAATAGGGAAGGAAATGGATAAAATCCATGGAATGAAAGACTTCAGCAAGCAAATACCCGGGGAAAGATTATTCCAGGGAAAGGGAACAGCAAGTACAAAGGTCCTGAGGTGGGTCTGTGCCAGAGATGTTATAGGAACAGCAAGGAAACCAGAATAGGTGCATTAGAAAAGGTAGAGAGTAGGAATTGGAGTTATAAAATAATGAGAGAAGGGCACATTGTTCCGGCCTTGTCGGCTTTTGCGAGGAGTTTTAGCTTTTATCTGAATGAGACACTAATCTACCAGAGGGTTTTAGATATGATCTAATTTATGATTTAAAGGTACCACTCTGATTGTGGCATTGAGAATGTATGTTGGGGACCTGGGCAAAAGCAGGGAGGAGAGTTGGGAGGCTATGGCAATAATTCAGGAGAGGGGAGGTGGTGGCTTAGTTCTGGAAGGTGGTGACGAAGAGGGTGCTGGAGGTCAGATGAGCTCTACTGTAAAGGTGAGGCCAACAGGATGAGCTGGGATCCAAAGCAGGGAGAGAGAGGAACCTACTGCTGATTCCAAGGTCCTCCCTCCCTCTCTCAGTTCCCTGGACACCTGTCCCCTTCTCGGGTACAAACTTGACCCAGTGTATAAATCTGCCTCCTGGACTTCTGGGTTTCCCCAAATCCTGCCCCTGGTGCAGGAGGCTCCACTGCACTCTGACACCCACCTCAGCTGCCCCTGGAGGGTCCTGGCTCCTCCTGACTGTGGTGCTCCTCACTCCCCAGAACTGACCCTGGTCCCTGTCATCCAGCAGCCTCCCCTGCTGCCCTCAGATCCCAGCTGGAGAGTCCCTCCTCCATGAAGCTTTTCTTGACCTGCTTTCTAGGTGAAGCCCCTGGATCCAGCTCTCCTGTCGCCACAGAGGCCATCTCCTCTTTCCTCCTGTGATAGTTGTTTTTTTTTTTTTTAATTTTTAAATTTTGGGGGAGGGTGATATTGGCAAATGAACCCATGGGTGTTCTACACTCTACCACTGACCTACATCCCCAACCCTTTATTTTTTAATGAATTTATTATTATATTATTATTATTTTGAGATAAGGTCTAAGTGGCCTTGAATTTGTAATCCTCCTGCCTCAGCCTCCATAGTTGCTGGGGATTATAGGTGTGCACCACCGCACCCAGTCTTTGTGTGATTATTTGCTGTAAACCTGGCCCTGCCACCACCTGACTGTAACCTCTACAAGGGCAGGGGCCCAGAGGTGTCCCTAGAAGAAGGCAAATCACCAAAAGAGACACGCAGTGGACTAGATATGGGTTCTTACACTTTTGATAAATTAACTCTCATTGATCTACAGTCTCCATCTGCTAGATAATGCCCAGCATAGAGCAAGTGCTTGATGTATATGTAGTGAAGAAATGAAGCAGAGTTCTAGAAGATCTTAGGCATTAAGATATAAGATCTTGGGCTGGGGATGTGGCTCAAGTGGTAATGCACTCACCTGGCATGCGCGGGGTGCTGGGTTTGATCCTCATCACCACATAAAAATAAAAAATAAAGATGTTGTGTCCACCAAAAACTGAAAAATAAATATTTAAAAAAATTCTCTCTCTCTCTCTTTAAAAAAAAAATATATATATAAGATCTTGGGAAAAATCTTCTGAGACTCAGTTTCCCCATATTTGAGGATGGGAAGAACACCTACTTCATGACTCGTTGTGGGGATTGTACTCCAAGGCATGAGCAATACCTTGCACTAGTAGATGCTCAATTATTGTTCCTATAATGTGCATTCTGATGATTACCACCGTAGGACTCCCCTGTGCCCCCGCTTCCTCACCCCCTCCCATCCCACCTTCCCTCTCCCAGCCTCCCCTTCCCTCCTAAGGACTCCCAGCTGTGGAATCACCAAAGCCTCCAAACACTCCCTTTCTCCCCCAGGATCCCCAAATTCGCCACTGGTTACATATTGATCCTGTTTAACTTTCCCAATGGATGATAAACATGAAATTAAAATGACTTCCTGGAATATTAATGTAGTAAATGGCCCTATTAAAAGAAAGAAAATACAGCTGAGAAAATTCGCTTTGATGTAGCGTTTCTGCAGGAGGCTCATTTATCTGCAGCTCAGACTCTCCAAATGAGATTCTGAAGGTTTCTCTGATGTCTCTTATTTTTCCCTCACCCAGAATTTAAACAGAAAATAGAATCACAAGCTGGTGTCATAAAAACGTGGGCCTTTTCCCTTCTCAACCCAAAGCAAATGAAAACAGGGCCAGGTAGATGTCAGTCTCTGCAAACTGGGCCTCACCTACTGCTGCAGCTTGCCCACGGGGGCCTGCTCCAGGCTGCCAGGCTGAGGAGCAGCGGCTGTCCAGAGGCCTGTGCTGCTGCTGAAATTAGGAAAGGTGACTCAAGACCATAGGGGGCTTGTCCCAGTTTGGGTATATATTTTGATTTTTGTGGACTTGAAATCTTTTTTTTTCCTTTGGTATTGGGGATTGAACCCAGGGGTGCCAAACCACTGAGTCACATCCCCAGACTTTTTTTTTTTTTAATTTAGAGACAGTCTCACTGAGTTGCTCAGTGGCTCACTTTTGCTGAGGCTGGCTTTGAACTTGCGATCCTCCTGCCTCAGCCTCCAGAGCCGCTGGGATTCCAGGTATGCACCACTGAGCCGGGCTGTGGACTTGAAATCTTGGCTCTGCCCCTTATTAGCTACATTATCTTGAATAAAGTATTTAAACCTTTCTGAACCTCACCTTCCTCATCTATAAAATGGGAATACTAGTATCTAACTCAGGGCGATTTTAGAGATTAAATGAGATACTTTACTCACGTATGGCAGATACTCTGTATTTATTATCATGTTACTATTGTTACAAATATGAATTTGTTGTGATGGCAATCATTCAGGCTTCCTCCAAGCGGTTTCCCTCATCCCTAGGCTGCCTCTGGGCAGCCACAGCTCTGAGCTTCCCCATCCCAGGCTGGTTACACCTCGGTCTCTTCCAGCAGACTGCCTGTTCCATGAGGGTTGACTGGATCTTGCTCATGGCGCTATCCCAGCAGCACAGGGTACACCTTGAACGCCGTGGAGTCAGAACCAAAATGCTGATGGTGGGAATCCTGCCCCCACTGCAGGGCCTGCAGACTTGTGTCATACATAGGGTCATTCCCTGCAGCCACGAGAGCTTAGCGAGCCCAACTTGGAGATGACTGTTCATCCACCTCCCCCAGCCCCGGGCTCCCTGGTGTGCACCTTCCCTGGGTCTCCTTTTGTCTCTGGGGTGCCCACTCCTTCTTCCCCAACTCAGGTGGGAGACAGCAGTTCAGATCCGGGTCCTCTGGGATTAACTCTTTCCTCCCTTTTTTTCATTGGTCTCCCCACTTTCCCCTCTTCCCCCTCTCCTCAGCAACTGCTGCTGAGATCTAGGGGCTCCCTCACCTGGATCTGGCCCTGTGGGCAGGTGGAAGGGATGCTGCAGGCCCTCTACCTAGGTGGGCCCTCCTCGGGTACCCCTGAATAAGCTTAGGGTGCGTCCAGCACCTCCCTGGCTGGTCTCTGCTGCCTGCAGTTAGGCCTTCTGCCCCACTGCCTGAGGGGCTCTGGCCCCCTCTGCTTCCCCTCAGAGAGCAGCTTCAGCCCTCCCCGGCAGCCACATGCACTCAGACCCCGCCTTCCACGCAGGCCCAGAGCTCCATGCGACTGACCCTCGGCTGTTCAATCACACAGTCTCTGCGGTCCACAGCCACAGGACTCAAGAAGGAAGAGGTCCTCCTGTGGACAAGGGGCGGGCGGGGGCTGTGGAGGATCAGCTTGCCTGCTGGGGCCACTGTCCTCGGAGACCCCTCCCCAGCCAACCCACGGCCCCCTAGCAGGAAAATGAGAAGCTGGAGCAGAGGGGTTAATTTGAGAAAAGCAGCAGTTGCTTAGAAGAGTGAGGGAGGCCCCAGGGCAAGAGCTGCTCCTGCTGTGATAATGACTGTGAGGGAGGCTGGAGCCACACAAGTCTGTGCCAGCAGGCCCCGCCCCAGGCCTGGTGCACAGAGCAGTTATGTGTTTGGACACGCATGCACACAAAAAGAAGGACCGTGGCCATCTCAGGGGGAGGCCAGCCCCTCACACACCCTTACACAAGCCCTGCAATCGCTCTCTGTAGCAAAGGATTCAGAAGCTGGGCATGGTGGTGCAGGCCTGTCATCCCAGTGACTTTGGAGGCTGAAGCAGGAGGATCACATTTGAGGCCAGCCTCAGCAACTAAGCAAGACCCTGTCTTGAAATAAAAAATAAAAAGTACTGGGGATGTGGCTCGGTGGTAAAGCACCTCTGGGTTCCATCCCCAAGACTAAGAACAAGAAGAAAAAATACTATTCAGAATTGCAGGCTGTCCCTGCACTCTGAGGCCCAGGACACACACACACACACACACACACACACATACACATACACACACACACCTTTTCAGTCACTGTGTGCCAGGATCTGACTTAATGTGTCAAGGTGACCCCCATCACAAGGATAGAGGACTCCTTCCTGAAAAAGTGAGCAGAGTTGGGGACACCTGCCCTCAACCCAAGGGACGAGCTGGAGGCTGTTTTTAGATCTGCTTGTTTCCTCACTACACTTCATATAACATCAAATATAATAAAATACACCCGGATCTCACGTTATGTGTGATTTGTATATAACCATATGAGTTGAGCAGCTTTGCAGTTGGCATAATGTGATGTTTGGCTGGCATTTAATTAAGCATTCGTTGCTTATGAGTTCTTCATGTGAATTCTTGACATATTTTAGGTCATTGATCTTTTTCAGCAGAACCCTCCAAAGCCTTTGGTCTAAGTCTCAGGTCTCTGGTGGGTGATGGATAGCAAGACCTCAGGAAAGAGTGGTGGGCACAGGGCAGGAGCAACATTGTCTCTGGGAGCCCACCCTGCTTTAGTGACAGCAAGCATGGATCCACAGGCAGGAGACCTCTGATGACCCAGCTGGATCATCACCAGTTACAGCTTTTGGATCCAGAGAGGAATCTAAATAGAGACTGTAGCCCAGCAGCCTCCACACTGAGGCTCGGACTCCCCACACACTATGCTTTACTGATCCATTGAAGACCAATGTGCTGGCACCAAATACCAACACACTGCCAAATGCCAAAAGCACACCCTGTCACCTGGACACACGCTTCAGCTGAGGTGCATTACCACAGCACCCATGCACACGCTGCAGACATGCTGCCTCTGCCGGACTGACCCAGGCTGACTCAGGCAGATCCACACCCCCCATTGCAACCGCATTGAGTGGCACGGAGGTACCCCCTGGGTAAGGTGGGGCTATGGACACCCCAACTGGGCACTTGAGTCCACCTAGTGAGATGCCCACATTTGAAGACCCTCCCCGCCTGCTTCCTCTCACACCCCATCACACACTCCCTGTCCTGTCATGGGGAGACAGAGCATCCCAGACCCACAGAGCCCAAGGGTCCTGATTAACAGGAAATTCTACGAATGCCAATTAGAGCAAAGTTTACTGAACAAATTGTTTGCAGTTGTGCCCCGGAACCATTATGAATTTTAATCTTGCATTGATTTGCACTGATGTGAGGCTGCAGATACCTTGGGCTGCCTTGGGTCCCTTTCTCCTCACACACCCCGCCCCTAGGGAGGTGTCATCCAGCCTTGGACTCAGGAGCCCTGGGTCAGCCTACATCCTCTACTGGTCCTGAGGTCAATGCCACCCGTGCAGCCTCCAGAGACCCACGGTCTAAATAGAGACTGTAAAGACATGAGTTTTAGAAACTCCTGCATTGTGGATGAAGAAGATCCTAAGTTTTCAAGGACCCCAGTACTCTGGGGAAGCTCTTGGGGGCCCTGGAGCCTCTAGAGCTGGACATAAAAGTAGAGTCACTGGTGTGGCTATAGACAGATGCAGCAAAGACACAGACGGAGGCAGATCTTGGAATAGTTTAATAATACCACCTCCACTAACATGACCTCTTGTGTGTATAGAACCTCAGTCCAAGGACTGCTTCTCATTTCCACCAACTACCCTTCCCAAACCCTTCCACAGTAACCCACTGCTTGGTAAAAAAGAAAAAAGAAAAAGAAAACCAACTCCTTACCTGATCTGTAATGTCCAGGGATGCTTTATCATTGAGCTACATCCCCAGTCCTTTTCAATTTTTATTTTTTTAAATAATTTTTTAATATTTATTTTTTTACTTATAGTTGGACACAATACCTTTATTTTTTTAAATTTATTTTTATATGGTGCTGAGAATCAAACCCAGGGTCTATGTATGTGCTAGACGAGCGCTCTACCACTGAGCCACAACCCCAGCTCCCTTTTTTATTTTTTTATTATGAGACAGGGTCTTGCTAAGTTGCTGAGGCTGGCCTCACACTTGCAGTCCACCTGCTTCAGCCTCCAGAGTCAGTGGGATTACAGGTGTGCACCACTGTCCCCAGCTCCTCATCTCACTCTTGCCCCTCTTATCCAGCCACTGTCAGACCCCTTTTCGATTCCAGCCTCAGAACTTCTGCACATTCCCTTCCTCTGTCAGTTTACCCCCAAGTCTCAGTTCAAGTGTCACTCCCTCAGGGAATGTTCTTTGAACCCCTGCCTAGGTCCACCCTGGCCTCCCTACAATTATATGCTGTCCTGGTTCTCTCCTCATTAGAGCATAAGCTGTGTGAGGACAGGATGGTGCCTGGCTTTGCTCACCACTGTTTCCCCAGGACTTAGCATAGGGTCTGTCGTAGAAAAATGCTCCGTATGAGTCAGGTTATGGCTGTAATAATGCTGTGTCCAAAACCACTTCAAAGTCAGAGTCATACAACCATCAATGCTATTTCCTTCCAATTGACTGGGGTTTGGTTACTCTGGGCTGAGCTCCCCTGGGCCTGGTTCTAACCTGTGGGTTGGGTACATCTACCCCAGGAATATTCTGCAAAATGTAGGAATGCAAGACAACATACACAACCAGGCAAGAACCCCTTTGGCCAAAGAAGTCCTGAGGCCAAGGCAAGGGTGTGGGTGTGGTGGACCAAGTGAAGAATGGAAGCAACTGAACTCTGCACATAACTCTGCTAGTAACTCTCTGAGGTGTGGAGGAGAATACCTGCCCTGCGCTAGGCATTGCGCTAAGCACTTTACATGCATTAATTCATTTAGTCCTCGAGTCAAACCCTGGAAGTTATTATTAGCCCCATTTTTTAAAAAGTAGTTTAATTGAAAAAAATAAAACCTGCACAAAGTAAACAACTCAAATCATACCAAATGCATTCGATGAAAAGTCACTCTCCTTCCTATTCCAACCCCAGCCCTACTCCCTAGAGAGGAAGCACTATTTTAGTTGTATTATAGACTTTCTGATATAGTCTATGCATATACAAGGCACATACATGTGCAGCATGTAAAACATCTCTTTTAAAAAATGTGTCTTGAGTCAGGTGCGGTGGCACATACCTATAATCCCAGCAACTTTGGAGACTAAGACAGGAGGATTGCAAAGTTCAAAGGCAGCCTCAGTAAACTAGACAGACTTTAAGCAACTTAGTGAGACCCTGTCTCAAAATAAGAAATAAACAGAGGCAGGGTGTGGCTCAGTGGTTAACCCCTGGGTTCAACTCCCAGTGCCGCGTCTGGCTGGGCACAAATCACGAGCCACTGAAGCAGGAACAAACTTTATTTCTGAACTCTACCAGCACACTCCACACACGCTCCCGGGAACTCCCCTGAACGCCAGGCGGCTTCTCCAGGAACCACCAACCGGAACTCCCTCCTCCGGCACTTCCCCAACCAATGCGAACTCTCCAGGAATCCCCGCGAGAACTCCAAAGTAGCGGGCAGAGGGGGATAGTAATGGCTAGCCTCTCAACCAATACTGTTGGCAAAATGCCAGGGGCCATTCCGACTTGGCTGTGGCTCTCAGCATCCCAGTACCAAAAAAAAAAAAGACTTGAGCTGAGGACACAGCTCAGGGCTACAGTGCTTGAATCAATAACTTAAAATATGACTTGGTACTAGCATATTGACACTTTCCTGCATCTTGATTCCATTTAGTTTTCAACGAATAATATATCCTGGAGCTCCTTTCTTCTTGGACAAGTTAATCTACATTTATTTTCCACCTCTTTCCATTTCACAGATGAGAAAACTGAGGCTTAAAGAAGTTAAGAAACTTTCACATAGTGCTATAACTCCAAAGAGGATGAGCTGGAATTGAAAAACACCTCTGCCTGATTCAGAGCCTGTGTACCTAGCTGCTCTATTCCATGACATGGCTGGGAGCACTCAAAGGGTCATAGCATGGGCACAGTGACCCAGACCAGAACCTCTGGGCTCCATCTGGGTCCTCAGTGACAAGGGATGGCAAATGGGTCTACTAGGATCTGCTGGTTTCACTACTGATCCCCTGGGTTCAATCCACAGTATTGGAGTGAGTGTGGGGAAGGCCTGGTGCTGGGTCCTAGCCTCAGAGACTGATTTGAAGAGCTGCACCCGGAGTTCAGGATTCTTAAAACTCCTCAAATGGTTCTGCTGCTCAAACAAAGTTGAGAAGCACTGTATCCTGGACCTCAAGTGAGTGGAGGATAACAATTATGGAAGCCCTCTTCCCTTTTTGCTGATCAGCTACTTCCAGTCCTGCCCCTCACACATCAACAGCCAGAGGTCATAAAACACAAATCAGAGCCTGTGGCATGATGGCACATGCCTGTAATCCCAGCAACACAGGAGGCTGAGGCAGGAGAATCTCAAGTTGAGGTCAGCCTCACCAACTTAGTGAAACCCTGTCTCAAAATAAACAATAAAGCTGGGTGTGGTGGCAGCTGGGTGTGTAAGCTCAGGGATTCTAAGGCAGGGGGGATTGCAAGTTCAAGGCCATCTCAGTAATTTAGGGAGGCCCTAAGCAACTTAGTGAGACCCTGTATCAAAATAATTTTTTTAAAAAAGGGCTGGGATGTAGCTCAGTGGTAAAGCACCCCCTGGGTTCAATCCTTTGTGTGTGTGTGTGTGTGTGTATTTATTTATTTTTAATTTTTTAAAAAAAGGGCTGGGGATGCAGCTCAGTGGTACAGCACCCCTAGGTTCAATTCCCAGCACTACCAAAATAAATAAATAAGGTATATATATATTAATAACAGCTTTTATCTAGTGAGTACAGTTGAGCCTCCCTGTCTGTGGGTTTTACATCTGCAGAGTCGACCCACCTCAAATGGAAAATATATTTTTTAAAATTGCATCTGTACTGAACATGAAGAGAATTTTTTCCTTGCCATTAATCCCTAAACAATACAGTGTAACAACTATTTACATAGCATTTACATTGTGTTAGGCATTATAAGTCATCCAGAGATGATTTTAAAGTATGGGGGAGGATGTGTGTGGGTTACATGCAAATTTATATAAGAGATTTGAGTATCCGTGGATTGTGACATCCTAGGGGATCTGGGAACCCCAAGGCTCCTGAGGGAGGAGGGATGACCGTACTTCTGACGTCACTTCAGTTGGAGTACTGTGGGGAGAGCCAAGGGACTCCCCTCTGTCACATCCTCCTGCACCCTAGGAGCCTCTCTGCCCTGCTCCAGCTCCCTGTCCTAATTATACACTTCCTCCAGCAGCATGGATTCTGCCTCCTCCCATCCTCCCATAGGCCAAAGCTGAGGGGGCCCTGGACCTTTTCCAGAGCCCTTGCTCATGGGACAGTGCAGTAGGGCACCTTGCAGGAGTCCCATGGGGACTCAGGAGACTGGCTGCTGGGGGAGCCCGAGGGATGCAGCCAGGGGCAACCTCCCAGCCCATAACCTCCCACATGGGTTATGGCTGCAGAGGGAAGACAGGCCCCTGGGGAGAGGGCAGTGAAGGAGAATGGCTAGAATATGAGCCAAGATCTAGGGGCCTGGGGTGCAGAGAGGACAGAGAGCAGATGCTTCGAAGACCATCTAAGATACCTTAACCCCAGGTGTGGGGACACTGGCCTGTAATCCCAGTGGTTCAGCGGCTGAGGCAGGAGGATCTCAAGTTCAAAGCCAGTCTTAGCAATGACAAGGCCCTAAGCAACTCAGTGAGACCCTGTCTCTAAATAAAATACAAAATAGGTCTGGGGGTGTGGCTCAGTGGTCAGGTGCCTCTGAGTTCAATCCCCTAGTACCAGTCCCCCCGAAAAAGATACCTTCAGCCATCCCCTCATTCTGCCCTCCCAACCTGATCCCCAGGCTGTTAATGTCCCCTGAAATCTTGCCAGACTGTCCCAGCCCCTTGAGGGAAAAGAAGCCATATAACCAGCATCCAGAGCCCATCCTTCTCATTTTCACCGTCTTTGTGACTGACAGTGTGCTAAGCACTTTACACACACCTTTCAGTTCATCCTCACAGCAGTCACAGAAGGCCATCCCTATCATTATCCTTGAACAGATGAAGAAACTGAGGGTCAGAGTGAGTCATTTGTCCAAGGTCACCCCTTTTGTCTATCTCAGGGCTCAGCTCTTAACCACAATTCTATACTTGCTCCCCCAAAGCCTACTTGCCTCGAACCATCACAAATAACTAATCCAAAAGGACAGCCTCCAACAAGGCGGGGTCTGCATACATTCTTCTTGAGAAAATAATGGTGATGCAGTGGAGCCTGTCCGTCATTTTGGATAGTAGCTTTCCCTTCACGCTTAGTAAAGGTGCTGCGATTACTGTGGCCACCTCTGCCATGAGGGAATTTAAAGGAAGACAGAATCATAGGATGTCAGGCTGGCAGAGACCTAATGCCACACCTCTAGCTCACAGGTGGAGGGAAAAAAAAAAGAGGTCCACAGAGGCTTCCCACACCCCCCTAAAAATCAGCCAGCTCAGTTTGTGATGTGGGTTCTCTGGACATCGCCATCCATAGCCCCACGCCTGCGCGGGGTCTTCTGCAGCCAGCCTAGCTGCTGCTTTGGTAGATTTCCATTTTGAATTTCAGCTCTCTTACCAGCAAGCCCCTGGGAGCCTCCTGCTTCCTCTCATTTCTTGTGTCTTTAAAGAAAACTCTCCTTGCCTGAGCTCCCTCCCATTGGATTTTGTCCTTTGGAGCCGGGGCTCTCTCCCTTCCTGCCCTCTCTCCTTCCTCTCCCTCCTCCCACCCAGCATCTTCCTCTTCCTTTTTCTGCAGGGGGAGGAGGAGCCCCGAGTGCCCCCCACCCGACCCGATGTGGCCACGTGTCCCCCTCCCTAGTGGCTGTCAGGGTCCTTTGGCTTTACTGCAGCGCCTCTAACTGCAGCTTCTCCCCCTCTCCCAGGGTTGCTGGGAGATTATTAGATAATTTTCAAATTTGTAAAGCGCCTTAAGCTCCTCAGAGGCAAGGTGGTATATGAGTGTAATAACAATAACAATCCTATCTGTCAGAGCCATTGAGAAAATGAATCTTGTTATCCTCAAGAACCAGCCTAGGAACCTCAGCAAGAAACATGAAAATACAGCACGGAGCTCTGTCTCCTGACCAATCCGGGGAGGGGAAAGTGCCACCCAAGCACCGAGGTGACATTCGAGTCCCCCCCTCCCACAAGCCCAGGGCTAACGGGAAGGGGCTCTCAGAAAGTCACCCAAATTGCCTTTGACGCTTCACCAATTAAAATGACTTTAGGACAAGTTGAAATCAACTTAGGGAGCAAAGCATTCTGATTTCTGAAACTCTCCGAAGGCAGCGGGGAAGGCAAGTGTCTGAGCAGGTTGTCACTCACTCAGGAGTAATGATGGGAAAATCCATCAGGGTAACGTGATTGAGTTTGGTGAATTAGTAGGGATGTTTACACTGCGCTGCGGAGTCAGGATGGGGCTGGCTGGGCAGCCCAGGCTTTGACACATGTGGCAGCTTCACTCCTAATGAGGTTCTCGGACTTGACACTCACCCTGGCTGGACTCAGTGTCACTGACTTCAAGTCCGGCTGGGTCTCTCTCTTCAGCAAATGGCGAAGGGCAGGCGTGGGCTCTGGAGGCAAATAGGACTGGTTCAAGTTCCAGCTCTGTCCCCACTGACCCTGTGACCTTGGGCAAAAGCACTGTGCTTCTCCAAGCCTCAGTTTCCCCACATATAAAATCTGCATGATGACAGCATAATTCATACTACTGTATGGGGTAAGAGGAGAACGATCTGACTATCTTTTTACTTCTTATTTACCTCCCTGGGTCCGACATGGTTATAGAGAGCAAGGAAAATTGGGTTTATCCATTTCCCTAAAAGCCAAGGGAAGAAAAGAGAGAGAGGCCTATGGGAAAACATAGCCACAGCTGGAGTCTTGATGCTGTTTCTTCCTGGCTGTGTGATCTTCAACAAGTCACTTACACCTCTGAGCCTCAGTTTCCCATCTGTAAAATGGGCTAAGCCTACAGACTTCTTGTGGGTTTCTGAACAAAAATGAAAGTTCTGAGCAGGCATTCATCAATGTGCAAGAGGACAAAAGATCTCTGGGAGAACTAGAACAGATTGCTCTCCTGGTGAGCTGCTTGACAAAGAAAGAGGATTCAAAGAACTGACAGGGGACACTGTGAGACCTGGGATGGGGATGCAGAAGTGGGAAAGGCCCCTGAAATTTATCAACTAAGCTTACTTGGAAATCACGAATGGAAATTACAGAGGACTGCAGCACAAAAGACTGAAGTCAGACTGGAAATGGACTTTGGGGCAATCGGGCAACAACAAGCCCACCTCTTGCTGGGATCTTTGACTGTATCTGAACAAAATCTCCTACAAGAGAATGGGCTCAGACTGACTGTGCTGGAAGGCAGACAAGTGGACAGGGTATCCCCAAAGGTGCTTCCTCAGGCCAGAGAGGGATCCGGCTTTGGTATGTGGTAGGGCAGATCCTCCGCAGGCTTTCTTTGAGCCGCATCCTCTGGAGGCCTTGTGACTCGGCAGGAAGTTACTGGGCCCGTTCCGGAGCAGGGGTCGTGTCCTCACAGACAGGCCCAGGTCAGCACCAGGACACAACTCTATTATTTAAGATTTTCATAAAAGAACAAACCTCCGGGGTTGGAAGAATGGCCGGGATCTGACTCTTCCTGCACAGGAAATGCAGCAGCTGCTGGAGGCCTGGCTTGACCTGCGGAGGACGCCCCAGCCACTACACAAATCCCCCAGCCCGGGAGGCCCCACTGCCACTGTGATGATGACACCTGGGCAGGCTGGCCCCTCCCTCCTCCCTGAGCCAGACCCCCACCCATGCACTAACTGCTTGCGGACTCTGCGCTGATTTTATTGTAATTTCCTCCTTGTCGCGGTTAATAGCATTAGTTTGTTAATTACTGTATATTTTAAAAGTAAGAGGAAAGGGAATTCCCACTGGAGACTTGTTCTTGGCTGAAACAATGTGACAGGAGGGAAGGGAGAGTGTTGGGGTAATGAGCTCGCTCTGATGCTTTCTGCTCCTTTGCTCCTTCTGACAGTGCCTGGGGCCAGAGATGGCGCTGGGAGGTGGGAGGCACCCAAGCCCCTCCTTCAGGGGACCGTCCAACTTCTGCCCCCCCCTGCACATGATCAGAGAACTCCTGCCCAAGGGGAGGGGGCTGTGCCAGGAGCCCTGGGGTCAAGGGAACCAGAGTAGAGTGACATAAGATACTGAGGAACCTGGCCTGTAACCAGGGCCAACTGAGAGAGTAGGATGGAGTTTTAATTAAGAAAGGGCCAAAATTTGGAGAGAGGCTCCTACATTGAAATTAAGCAAGAGACTGCAGAGGCAGAATGGGGGTGGGGGACACAGGTCCCTGAAGAGGCAGGAGCAGCAACCGTGGCTGAGGGAGACGCAGCCCTCATGCTGGGAGTCACTGCAGACTCCCAGCAGAGGTCAGGGCACCTCTGGTAAGTCCTGCAGCTGGAGGGGTTCAGTGCACACCAGCAGCACACGGCTCCCCACTCTGCTCTTCCTTCTAGTGAAGGGAAGCTGGCCCTGAGCCCAGGGACCCAGGAAGGGTTAGGGTTGAGTGGGGAAGAGTGGATAGGGAGACAGCGTGGGAGGGAAGGAGGCCCAGAGAGGGGGAGAGCCTCAGACAGAGAAGGATGGAGACCAAGAAGGAAGTTCATCTGATCTAGAGGAACTGATTAAAATCCTGGAAGAAAATGTGATGGAAAGACTTTCTATCTTTCTATTGAGACATTTAACCTAAAAGAAATGAGTTAAATAATTTATACAGAGAATGAGTGAAATTTGCTTTGATCAAATTAAAAAATATGACTGTAGAAATAAAGTGTCCGCCGCGTCCTTTCCAGGCGGCAGAAGGAGCTGCCGAGAAACAAAATGACAAAGACATAAAAATAACTAACCCTAACCCGGCGAATATTAGTACCATATTTTTTGGGAGATTACAGAGCGTCACTATAGGCCATGCAGAGAAATCCTCTCTAAGCACCAACAGGAGAGGGCTTGCTCATTGCGGAAGCCCCATAAAAGCCAGAAAATGGATAAAATTTTCCTTTGCAAAAGTGATCTGACTTCACTCAGGGGTTGGCCCAGAAGCCACAAGGGATCAAGTTAATTTCCCACTTGTGCATTCAAAAAAAGAAGAAAACCATCGGCTCCCCACCCCATCTCTGTGTTTCTTAATGATGACTGTTCTTCTCCCAAACACCTCACACACACACACCTGTGCATGTGCGCATGCACGTGGGCATGCACACACACACACACACACACACATACACATACGTGAACTCATCTGCCCCTAAGGGTCATCACAGATCAGCTCCGAGAGCAAAGGGTAAGCATGAATACCCCGGACTGAACTTCTCTGGGCCTCAGTGTCACTCTCTAAAATGGACTCAGCTCTACTGTGCGGGAGCCTGGCAGGCCGACCTGACTCAGAATTTGGGACCATCTCTTCCTCTCCACCTGAAGAAATGCCACAAATGCCCCAGATGCCGGAAATTCCTGCCTCACCTGCACCTCCTCCGGGAAAGTCCAGTCCCTAAGAGAAAGTTGATCTTGAGGGGCACCAGGCCTTCCAACTTTGAGAGTTCAGTTAACCAAAACCACACTTAGTTCTGGGAGAACATCCAAGATTAAAAGCATGGGCTCGAGCATCAGTACCAGGCTCAAATTCTGGCTTCCCCATTTTACGTAGCTGTGTGACCATGGCCAAGTTAACTCACTTCCTCTACCTCCTCATCTGCAAAATGATAGTAAAACAGATTTGCTGGGATTCACTGAGATAAGGGATGTAAAGTGGGGTGCCTAGAATGTTGTAAAAATTCATAAATGACAACAGATTTCACAAAGACTTTGGGAGAGATATTCAAGGTCAGAGTAAATTTTCTTTCCAGATCATTAGTTATGGTTTCTTTCTTTTTTTTTTTTTTTAGTTGTAGATGAACACAATACCTTTATTTTATTTATTTATTTTTATGTGGTGCTGAGGATCGAACCCAGGGCCTCATACATGTTAGGCAAGCGCTCTACCACTGAGCCACAACCCCAGCCCCATTAGTTATGGTTTCTGATCCCCAGATGAAGAGGGTCCCACTGACCTCTGTCCTGGTGGCACAGAGGAACCAGGATGAAGGGGGACACTCACCCCACTGACATGAGGCCTGGAGAAAGGAGGAATCACAGCTCAGCAAGGGAGACTGAAGGAGTCAGGGAGAAGAACAGCAGCCTCCCCGTTCCTAGGGGACTGTCATTGGCCAGAGGGGGTCTGAAAGTGGAGATGGGCTCCTAGGAGCCTTGGAATACTAGGAGCTTTGCAGCAATGCAGAGGCTGCTTCAGCGAAAGTGAGTTCCTGCCTCTGGGGGGTGCTGTGTGTAGTCAGAGCCTTGGGGTAAGTCAGAGGGGCTTGGAGCTCAGAACCTACTCTGCTTGCTTGGTCCTGGGGTCTCTGGCCCTTGTCCTTCTTTTTGTGCTCCTTGCTCCTTCTTTTCCTTCTCTATGGGATTCTCTTCCCTTCTCCCCACCCCATTCTTCTGAGGACCCCTGAGAAAAAGCAAAGACCATATGGGGATAGAGTGTGCGCATAGCATATCCTGGGTTTGTTTGGCTGAATGGTGTGAAGATAGGAAGGAGCCGCAGGTGATGGAGAGGCAGGTGTGTATGTGTGAGAGGGAGGGAGGGAGGGAGAGAGGGAGGGAGATGGAAGAAGAGAAAAAGGAAACAGGAAATAGAGGGAGACGCAGAGAGAGAGAGGGAGCAAGAAAGACGACAAAGACCAAGTGAGCAGAAAAAGAGAGGAAAAGAAATATCAGAGAAAAATGCTGAGAGGGGAAAAAATCAAAATGGGAGGAAATTCAGAGAAAAGGAGAGAGAGAGAGAGAGAGAGAGAGGGAGGGAGGGAGGGGTGGAGAGGGGCGCCGCAGCCTGCACTTGCAGCTGTCTAGGAGGCCAGCTGTGGGTGGGCCCAGGGCACACGCGTGTGCTCACAGGCACGGCCACTGAGCCACTGTGTCAGTGCGAGTGTGTCAGCCCCGGGATGGGGATGAGCTGGCTTTTATCTCCTCTGGCTGTGCAGGATTTACAAGCTTTTGAAATGCAGGATTAATAAGAAGAGGCCGGTGTTTTAATCTATAATGGAACAGAAAGTATCATTATTGTTAAATAATGCACAGCCTGTCGTTTATTAAGAATTAATGGTTTATCGAGTACTCAGGTTGCTGCAGCCGCCTGTGCCCTCCCAGGCCTGGGCTCCTAGCTACTGGCCTGGCGGTCCAGCCATGGCCCCCAGAGCCAGCCTGGCCACGGGCAGGCTGGAAGGGCAGCAGCCAGCCAGCGAGGCTCTGTGCGCCTGCTCAGAGGCTCGGGATTTCTGTGGGCTTCCCTTGCAGGGCTGGGAGAGGTGATGGGGGTGAGTTCCCTTCATCCCTTCGTCTTGGACCTACCTACCCATCCTGGGGGGATTTTTAAAAATGTATCTTCCCCCATGAGGCTTCCCCACAAAATTTCCTCCTCTAGCACCGAGACCTCTGGAAGGAGTGACAATACAGAAGGTCCCCTACCCCCACCTGGGGCCTAGAGTAAGGGATCCCACTTCCCAAGAGAACGACACCTGTGGAGGCCGGTAACCCGACCCCGGAAGAGGGGACCCCTGTCTGAGAGAACTTTCTCTGGGCGGGGTTTCACATGGTCTCCATCACCACCTGATATCGCCTCTGTTTTATAGATGGGGAAACTGAGACTTGGGGAAGCTGTGACATCTGCCGAAGGCCACACCACAGATGGCAGGAACAAGTTATTCTATTTTATTCCAAAGCCCTTCCCACTCCAGGCCTTGTCTCAAAATGAGTGACTTCAAGGACAGCATCTGAGAACTGCTAAAGGGTCTCTGTGTTTGTCACATGGAGCTGTGACTGCCAAGTACCAAGTCACAGCAAGCCAGCATCTTCCCCAGCAGGGGAAACTGTAGCCAGTGGGTGACTTTCCAGGAAGGCAACCGGGGAGTCTGACGCCCAGCTCAGCATCCCAGCCAGACTCCATCCTGAGCCCTTGTGACACCAATCTACATGGTTTGAGTCTTTGGCCAGAAATACCCAGGTCCAGACACAGAAGCTCACCATATATGCACCATCTGAGGCAGGAATTAGAGCTGAGTGGCCCCTGGGCAGATTACTCAGCCTCTCTGAACCTCCATCATAGTAATAATGCTTGCCTCAAAGGGTTGTTGAAAATACTGAATGAGGTCCTCCATGTCAGAGTGTGGCGTAGACCCCACAGGAAGCACTCATGTTGATCTGGGGGAGAGGAAGTGGCACTGGGGTTACTGATTCCAGCATAAGCACGCTTCCAGCGCCACAGCTCACCTTATTCATTCATTCCACAAGGATGTGTGAGCACCAGCTTTGTAATAAGCACACATCTCCTGAGCACCTACACTGGCCAGGGTCTGAGTGCTGAGCAAGGCAGAGGCCGTCCCTAGCCCAGAGGCGCCTCTGTCACACTTGTCTTCACTGTTCTTCCCATAGCCTTCTCACCCAGTCCCAGATCCCAGTCCCAATTTCTCACCTCTATCTTCCACCTGCTCTGCCTCTATTCCCCTCCTGGCCACCTCTCGGTTTTATCTGTTTATTTGCAATACTGGGGATTGAACCCAGGAGTGCTTTACTACAGAGCAGCATCCTTGGCCTTTTTTTTGTGTGTGTGGTGGTGGTGCTGGGGATTGAACCCATGGCCTTGTGCATGCAAGGCAAGCACTCTACCAACTGAGCTACATCCCCAGCCCCTAATCCCCAGCCTTTCTCTTTTCTTTCTTTTTTTTTTTAATTTAGGGCAAGGTCTTGCTAAGTTGCTGAGATTGGCCTGGAATTTATGGTCCTCCTGCTTCAGCCTCCCTAGTCTCTGGGATTACAGATGTGCGCCACTGCACTCCTGTCCAGGCCTCATCTCTGTGCCCAAGTCCCCATTACACTCCACCCTCCACTCCCTCCAGCACATTCTCCCTCCTTGGCTTCCATGCGAGTCTGTTTCAGCATTCCCCTCTTTATCCTTTCTCCATCCAAGCTCCCCTCATCTCATCCCCATCTCACCTGATCCCCTTCCCAGTTCCAATCTTTCACTACCCTTTCTCCTCAGTTTCTGCCATCTCCATCTCGGTCCTTCCTCATCCCCATCCCCAACTGCAGGGATCCAAGGGAACTGACAGAGAAGGGGACACTGCCCCAGAGGCCACACTGCCCCCAGAGGCCACTGTGGGAAGGCACATTCCAGGGGATGAGCCCCAGATCCCCCAGGCTAGTGCAGCCACAGCACCTGCAGTAGGTAGAGTCCCCTCCGCTGGCTGGAGCAGGGAGGGCACTGACTGAGCCGCAGACTTGCTTCTCTCTCCCCACCCCCATCGTCCCTCTCTCCTCTGGGCGGGCCACCACGCTGGGACCATGGCCCACAGCCTGGCTCCTCACGCGGCTCCTGTTTTATTAACCTGCCTGTCGCTGCTCTCGCCACTGAATAGGGCCTGTGGGGGGGCCGGGAGGGGGGGGCCCAGGGCTTTGCCAGGGATCACCATGGAAACAGCAGCCTCGGCCAATCAGTGGGCAGGCAGCTCCGAGTGCAGCGGGCAGCTTGGTCTCCGAAGCCTCGTGCAGCCCGCAGGCTGACTCCTGCCTGACAGGCCCTCCCCAGCCCCTGCCAAGGGAGAGGATAAAAGCGGGGACAAGACCCTAGGGGAGGGGGCAGAGGCAACAGAGCAGCAGGAGTGCAAAGCCAGGGGCGCTAAGCACTGAATTAGGAGATGAGGAGAAATTGGAGGAAGGGGATCAGAGACCCCTGGCATGGAGATCTGGAGGTAGAATATTAGGAGCCCTGGGGTAGGGGGCTGAATTTCTCCCTGGCTGCAGTTCTCTGCCTAACCCAGGGTTCCTCGACCTCGGCATTACTGACATTGGGGACCAGGTAACGCTTTGTCATGGGAGGCTGTGGATTAACTGCATCCCTGGTCTTTGCTCACTAGAAGCTAGTAATACCCCCCCATCCCCCAGCTGTGACAACCAAAAATGTCCAGATACTGCCAAATGTCCCCTGGGGTCGAAATCACCCATTTGAGAGCCACTCTCCTAAGCACTCACAGGCAGTGGTCACTGTCGGTGAAACTTGCTGTCTCTGAGCTGGCTTCTCTGAAGCCAAGGAGGAAGATGGGGAAGGGAAAGGGGAGGAGGGAGCCCAGGGCAGGGTTCCAGGTTGGGGGGGGTGAGCCTCTGGAAATAGACAGGTCCAGGAGCTGCCAATTTGTGCCGCAGAGATTAAATAAAATAAGGTATCTAAATGCCTTTCTTTGCTGGGTGTGGTGGCACATGCCTGAGGCTGAGGCAGGAGGATCACAAGTTCAAGGCCAGCCTCAGCAATTTAGTGAGGCCCCCAAGCAATTTAGCAAGACCCTGTCTTAAAATAAAAAATAAGACAGACATGGTGGTACATGCCTGTAATCCCAGTAGCCCAGGAGGCTGAGGCAGGAGGATCAGGAGTTCAAGATCAGCCTCAAAGCAACTCAGCAAGACCCTGTCTCTAAATAAAAATACAAAAAAGGGCAGGGGATGTGGTTCAGTGGTTGAGTGCCCCAGGGTTCAATCCCTGTTACCAATAAATAGATAAATAAGGCTGAAGTTGTAGTTTACTGGTAAAGCACCCTTGTGTTCAATCCCCAGTACATCTCCCCGCTCCAGAAAGAAAGAAAGAAAGAAAAGGAAGAAAAAGAAAAAACAACAACAAAAAATAACCTTTTCCTCACTGAGGTTTCTGGTTCCTTCTCAGCCTTGCCCAGCTGCCTTCCATCGGGCTCACATCAGGCACCACATCCAGGAAGCCCTCTCAGATTCTCTCACTCAGACTAGTTTTTCTTTCTTCAAGACTCCTCATTATGTGGCTTCTACCTCTGTGCCAGCAGTTGGACGCTGGTTCACCTCCAACACAGACACCTTTACTGAGGGTTTCTGTGTGCTGGATCCTGACTAAAGGCTCTAAGCATATTTTTTCAATCTTCCTTATGACTCCATGAGCTAGGTTCCATTAATATCCCCGTTATACAGATGAGGAAACTGAGGCTCTAGTTAGAAAACTTGCCCACATGACTCAAGTTAGGTCCTTCAAATAGTTAGAAATAACAAAGTCAGGACTCAAACTCAGGAAGTCAGGACCCCAGTAAACATGTTTCTAACCTCTGATGTGCACAGAGTGCCCATCACCACTCCCCGCCCCCCTCCCCCACCGTTGAATTCGCAGCTCCTTGATGTGCCCAGCATGTCTGGTGAGGGGCAGGTGCTTGAGGGCTGTTCTGAATCTACTGGTGGTTTCTGGAAAGGTCTGAGTGGGCAGCAGGGCATCTAGCCCAGAAGGCGAGGGCCAACTGGCAACTCCAGGGTGCTGTTCCCACTAAGGCCCTAGCTTTGGCTGGGATGTGCTTTAGTTGGGCCAGCCCATGAAAGACAAGTACCATGTAGGCTACATCTCAGTCACACTGCTTCACTGAGTCACCTCTGGTTTCTAGGACAGACTGTCCCTCAATCCCATGGAAGCTGGGTCATGGCCCCCCCTAGTGGCCAGAGGGCCCTGCTGATAGAGGTGACAGTGCCATCCACACCTCACCCACAGCCCCCACAGCTTCTCTCTGAGTCCTATTCCCAGGCTCCAAGGAAACCCCAGGGCAGGGGGTTAGAGCCAGAGGGCTCAAGTATATGTCATTGAGGAGCCTGGCCTCAAGCCTATGCCTAGAGGACAAAGCAAACCCCCCTATCTCCCATCACTGCCCCCCCCAAGAGCCCATCTTGCTTCTGCCCCATTTGAAATAGTGGGGGCGGTGTTGGCAGAGAACTTCCACCCCCATCCCTTCCTTACATTCAGTAAGAGGGGGCTTGAGGCTGAGGGGAGTCTGCCAGGAAGCATCGTGTGATGCCACTTCCCACTCAGGTTAGGGTTTTGATCTGGAATCCAGGAGCTGGAGTCCCAGAGGGCTCACATCAGAACTGCTCCCTGCATATACCACCACCTCCCCCAGGAACCTGCAGCACACCACCTCGGCTTTGAAGGCAGGGCTCCTGACAAGCTGCTGTTCCCATGGCAACCCCATCCCAGGCTGCCCTACCCGGTGCTTTCCTCCACCCGCTTCCTCCACCCTGAACCCTCAGCACCTTCATTCACAGAACAAGAACTGCTTCATATGGACAGAGTGGACTCCCCTTCCCCCTGCTCTCTCCATCCCCTTCTTTTTCCTTCTTCTCATTCAGTGGAGAACGATAAACCAGAGAAATGGATGGAGAGAGTGGGGGTGAGAACAAGACTGAGCTAGGGTGGGTGGAAGGGTAGGCTAGAAATGGAAAGGAGCCCACGGCTCAGCACCCCCACCCCCATCATGGCACCCCAAGGTTCAGGTCTCTGTTCATCTTCTTCCCAGCTCTGTGGATCTGTACCTCTCCTGCTTTCTGTGAAGATCCAAGGCTCAGACAGCCTCCCTTGTTATCCCCAGGTCCCAAGCCCAACAGGGCCAGGTCTGAGCCTCCAGCACCAGCCAAACTGTAACTCAGAGGCCAGATGCAAAGGATCAGCCCTGGAGACCCAAGGCTGCTCTGACCCTGGTACCCCTCTTGCATAAGACACAACCTTGCAGTGGTAACTGAGGAGCAAGGGGACTCAGCTTTAGGATGAGATGGTGGGAAAGACTAGAAGGGAGCCTCAGACCCCAACCCTGTTTAAACAGTGCAACTCCCCAGGCTAGAGAAGAAAACTTGATTTGGGGGCTTTGGCAGGAGCTCTTGGAAAGTCAGGAGAGGCCTACTGAGAACGGGCACCAGTCCCATCTCTGCAGCAGGGCCCTAAGCAATGGTCAGAAACTCAGCTTCAGAATCCACTAGACTGATCTTGAGTTATAATGCCCTCATTTGTTCATTGATGCTTATCTACTCTGAGCCTTGATTTCCATACCTGAAAAATGGAGAAACAATTACATACAAGTATGTGACTGACACTCATGAGCCCTCCATCCCTTCCAGACAGGTCTTGAGATACATTATTTCACTTAATCTTTCTGGTAAACCCAGTGAGGTAGATGTTGTTTATATGTCTATTACACAGAGAGGAAACTGAGGCCCACCGATATTAAAGTTGGAGAGCAGAGCTTTCAATCCAGGCAGTATAAGATAAGGTATGCATAGGGTTCTGCAGCTGCTAAATCTCCAAAAACTGGGGATTTTTTTTTGGGGGGGTGTACTTGGGATTGAATCCAGGGGTGCTTAACCACTGAGCCACATTCTCAGCCCTATTTATTTATTTACTTACTTATTGGTACCGGGAATTAAACTCAGGGGCACAGGACCACAGAGCCACATCCCAGCCCTATTTTGTATTTTATTTAGAGACAGGGTCTCACTGCATTGCTTAGCGCCTAGCTGTTGCTGAGGTTGGCTTTGAACTCACCATCTTCCTGCCTCAGCCTCCCAAGCCGCTGGGATAACAGGCAGGTGCCAGGACACCAGGCAAATGGGGATCTTCTGAAGAGTGGGTTTTATGTCCTGAGCTGGGGCTTTATATCTCACTTCCTTGCTCCACAGATGCACAGCCTCCACTGGCAGCCTGGATTGTGTTATCACCAGGCAAGGTCAAAGAAGGGGCTCAGACTTGGTGAGACTGGGGATGTGGTACAGGAGGAGAAACTAGATTTGGTCCAAGGAGCACCTGAGCCCACAGGGTTGTGACTATGCCTAGCCACCTCTTTGACCCTGGACACAGAGCAAGGTGAGCCCCCAAGGAGGAAGTGACTTATCCAACCTTACTCTACAGCTCTACTTGGCCCCCCACCCCATAGTAGGCAGTCTTTGGAAAACAAGTCAAGGTCAAAAGCTTGAGGGGTACAGGAAGAGGTGAGGGGTGCTTAGAATCCCTGAGGAAGGGTGGGGAAGAGCTAGAGGGGGAGTGATATTTCTATTAGGGGGAGACACCCAGCCTGGAAATGAAACCCGCTCGACCAGACTCGCTCCTTCCCAGCCTCCCCTGGGTCCCACCCAGGCCTCGCAAGGGCGTCCCACATCCCTGCGCAGCCCCGCCCTCCCAGAGCCTCCACTCGGGCCCCACCGTCTCCCCCACCCCCCACCTCGAGTGAATAAGCCCAACAAACAGCATTGTTCCCCCACACAATGGACACAAAGAACTTGGGAATTCACAGAATGGTCCTGAATTTCAGCTTCCTTCCCCTCCAAGCCCTAGAGAGATCCATTGTCTGTAAACTCCACTTAAAATACGCTCCACTGCTCCAGCTGGGGAGCCACTTAAGACCCGCGGAAGAGCCTCCCCCGCCCTCCCCGGCTCTTCCCCCGGCTCCCTACCCTCGGGGAGCCGGGCCGCGGGGGAGGAGCAGCCTCCGGAGTCCCGGGTCCCGCGGGAGGCCGACCCCCGCCCGCTGCCCCCACCCAGCCCAGGAGCACCCGGCTGCAGCGTTTTCCAGCTAACATGGACCAACTGTGGGGTGGAGGGACCCGATCGCTGGCGGAATCCTACTCTGGGGACAGTGGCGTTGAAATGGAGACTGCCAGGGGCCCCTCCCTCTATCCTGACGTCTGTGTTCAGATCTCCAAGGACAGAGAACTCACCCCCTCTTCAGACACCTGTGCCACTCCTGAAACTTCTCCCTATTACTAGACCTTCTTTGGGGAGCTCCACCCACTTCATCGGAGGCCCGGTGCTTCTCCTGGGCCCCGAGCGCCACTGCCTTCCTCCAGGATGGGACAGGCTCCTGGAATTTGAAGGCGTTCATGGTACTCCCCTGAAGCTCTCTTTCACCCCAGGCTGAACGACTCTGATGTCTTCCCCTACACCCCATTCATCAGTAGTTTTGAGTTCCTTCCCTATCTTATTTCCCCATCTTGGGGACTCAATGGTGCCCAAAGCTGACCCGAGCACCATAATCTTTATTCAACAAATATTTATCAAGTGCCTTCCAGGTACCAGGCACTGTATTTGGAATTAGGGGTCAGACAAGATTCCACTTCTCCTGAGGTGGGGAAGTCGGATATTGATATCAGATAAGATAGGAATTAATGCATAATTACTAAATGAGATAAGGGGTGTGTCTGTAGGAGCTTCCTAATAGGAAAACATCCAACAGAGAAATCTGATTAGTGTGGAAGGGAGAGGGATAGCCTATCTCAAACTAACAGAGGTCTAAAGAAGGGAAGATCTAACTGCAGAAAGGGGTTGTTACAGCATTCAAGATGGTAGGAATTGACTGCAAAGGCCCTGTGGCAGGAGGAAGCTTGCCTTATTAAAGGAACTGAAGAGGCCAATGGAATTGGAGGGCTAGTGGGCTTGGAGTGGAGCTGAAGCCCTCAATGAGAAGTTTGACATGATTCTTAAAAGCAATGAAAAGATGTATGTATGCAATAAAAGTTGGTTCACTTTTACCTCAAGAAGACATAGGTACCTAGAGTCATAGTTTCAAAATATTCATCCAAGCCTTTGTTCTTGTTGTTTCCTCTGCCTGGGATGCTGTTTCCAGAAAATTTGTTTGTTTTGTACTGGAGATTTAACCCAGGGGTGCTTTACCACTGTGTTACATCCCCAGCCCTTTTTATTTTTATTTTGAGACAGGGTCTGGCTAAGTTGTTGAGGCTGCCTTGAAACTTGCAATCCTCCCGTCTCAGCCTCCCAAATTGCTGGGAAGACAGGTGTGTGCCACCATTCAGGGGTGCTGTTTCCAGAATTTTCTGAGGCTGATTTATTCTCATCATTAAGTTCTTTGCTCAAACCACCCAGCTTAAAGGAGCTCCCTCAACACGCATTGCCATTCTCTATCCCTTTAGCTAGTTTTATTATTTTTATAGCTTTTTGCAAGCTGAAATTAAATTATTTATTTCTCTCTCTGTTTACTGTTACTTCCTCTTTTTGCTAGAAAATAAGCTCTGTATGGGTAGGAATTTTGCCTACTTATTAAATTTGTATGCTTCCGAACTATTGGTTGGGATGAAATGAGTCAGAAGGTAGGGATGCAGATGAGCAAGGAAGCAGATTGCCCCAGAGAGTGTTCTGCGTGTGGCCCCATCACCCCTCCTTCATAAAATTCTGTGTGGGAACTAGAGAAAGACATACCCAGGGCAGGAGATCCACCCTTTAGTGACTATTGCATCATAGCCTATGGCATAGTGCTGGCACATAGTAGGACCTCAATAAATAATCAATGAACAAATTAATATTGCCTGCATTCCAAGATAAAAGGGCCAGTGCTTATCCACAAATATGCACATATAAGTGTATATGCACTTATAGGCAAGTGCATAGTGCCCAGTCACTCAGAGACCTGCCTCACCAACATGAGCCTCTCAAGGAATTTCTTAGACAACATAGAGTCAAGGCCTGTGCAGTTGATCCCCTATCTAATCAATACTCATCCTGTCTGGCTGGACAAGGAGGAACTAGACAAGCAGACTTGTCTCAGGTCAGCTAGTGATTAATCAAAAATGAAGGTGAATGTTTCTTTATTTTATTTGCAACAATGAGTATTGAACCCAGAGGTACTCTACCACTGAGCTACCTCCCAGAACTTTTTTTGGGGGGTGAGGTCTTTCTTTTCTTTTCTTTTTTTTTTTTTTTCTGTGAAACAGGGTCTCACTAAGTTGCCCAGGCTAGTCTCAAACTTGAGATTACAGGCGTGCACCAACATGCCTATGAGAAGATGGAATTGTCAGTGCCCTCAGAGGGGCAGTAGAAAGAGATTGATCCACATGGCCTGGGAGCTGTGAGCCCTTCCCCCGCCCACTCTGTTTCCCACCTCCCTTCTCCTACCTTCCTCTAGTCCTCAGCCCACCTCTCATTGTTCCCTGTGGCCTACTCTCCTGTGAGTGGTTGAACCAGGCATTGTATGGGAGCTAGAACAAAGAGATTAGAATTTAATGGGATTGTCTAGGATATGGAAATTTGACTAGTTAGGCAACATTTTACTTATTTATTGTTGGTGATAGGAATTGAGCTGAGGGCCTTGAGCTTGCTTAACATGTACTCTACCACCCAGCTACACCTCCAGCCTGGGACATTTTTTTTTTTTTGGTACTGGGGTTTGAACCCAGGGGTGCTTTATCACTGAGCCACATCCTCAGCCCTTTTTGATTTTTTAATTTTGAGACAGGTCTTGATAAATTGCTTAGAGCCTCACTAAATTGTTCAGACTGGCCTCAAACTTGAGATCCTTCTGCCTCATCGGAGTTGTTGGAATGACTATGCCACCAGGCCTGGCCTGGGACAACTTTTTAAGTAAGCATTTGTTGATTGAGTGCCTAATTAGTGCAAAGCATGAGTAGGGACTGCCAGACTCATACACAATAGCTGGTTCAGGACAGACTGTGAAAAATTATTTAGGTGGAAACCTTAGTGGCATGATCTCTTTTTGTACGTAGAATAACGGAGTGAACCCAGGAGCATTTTACCACTGAGCCAAATCTCCAGCCCTTTTAAAATTATTTTGAGACAGGGACTCGCTAAGTTTCTAAGGTTGTCTCCAACTTACAATCCTTCTGCTTCAGCCTCCTGAGTCACTGGGATTACTGGTGTGTGCAGTCACACCCAGCTTTAAGGTAAAATTTTTGTGTACTTATAGTATGTCTTGGGGCAGAATAAGGTCAATTCCCAGCTCAGAAGCTCTGGGATAGCTTACTGAAGTATTTAAAATAACTAATGACCACACAGATAGAGCACTTACTGCGTATTAGGCATTTTTTTACATGGATTTCTCATTTAATCCTTACTCTAAATGTGTGTGTGTGTGCACGAGCTATTATGAAATTTACAGATTGGGACTGGCACACCAAAGCTCAGGGAGAGTTAAGTAACTTGCTCAGATTTTCCACAGCTATGACATGCCAGAGTAGATTTTCAAGCTCAAGAGGAGGCCCCAAAATCCATGCTCTTAACCGTGATGGTGGTTTGAAGCAGAGGTGGAACTTGGGTGGGCAGATGGGGGTCCATTCTAGGAAGAGGACATAATTTAAATTCGAACACATTAAGCAATGCTGCCTGTTCTGTTTTTAAAAATCTCTGGTAGCCTAAGGTTCTAAGAGATTAAAAAACAACAACAAAACACCAGCTATTGATGACTTTCCCTCTCTCTAGCCTTTAGCATATTAGCTCTCAGGATGGATTCCTTGCCCTGGGTGGATCTTATTCTGGTCCCCAAACAGAATTTTATGAAAGGATGGATGAGGTAGAGACGTAGAGGAGAGGGGTGAGGAATTGTGGAGGGGCAAAGAGGGTACAATATTCTTAATGAGTTGGTCTTCTCCCTACCCTGACTGGGGATGGGAGCCACTTGGGGACACTCTCTGGGCCAAGCTAGTCCTCTGCCCATCTGTATCCCTCACTCCTGACTTATTTCATTCCAACCAATAGATTTGAAGCATGCAAATTTAATGAATAGGCAAAGCAATGATTGGCTCATTTTCCCCTGATGTAATAATGCCACTATTCAAGTAAGTTCTATGTACCCCACCCCCACCCAATTCAAAGCATTTGATCATGTTTCTGGCAAGGATCCCCAACTCTGTTTCCCCGTTCTTTCCCCATTCTGAGTTAGTAAATCACTTCAAAATGTCCAACTCATCTCCCAAGGGATGGGTTGTGTGGAGGACCAAGAGCCCATACCCTTAGGCCTAAACCACCATAGCCTTCCTGGGAGGCCCCATGTGCCTCTGCTGGCTTAGAGTAGCATCAAATCCAGTATAACAGAGCCCGTTTACTAAGACATTTTGTGAGAATCCATGTCCAAAGACTTCCTGAAACCAAACCCCAGCATATCGGCTGTTCTTTTCAGCCCCTAATTTAGTAATTCTATTGAGAAAAAGAGATTGTGGGTTTTTTTATTTGGTGTGATTTATTCTTTATCATATAAATAATAATAATTTACACAAAGCTCTTCCCCAAACAGAAGAGAATCTGTACATAAAAATAAACAAAAATTAAACTGAGCTGGGCCTGGTGCCCAGAAAATCAGCCAATTCCAAACACAACCAAGGGAAAAAAAAATCCTCCAGGTCCTGGGAGCTCTGGGGCCTTGGCTGGAACTCTGGGTGGAGGCTCTGATCCGGGAAGCCAATGCCCTCTCTTCCTAGTTCCTGTGCAGGATGATGGCACCTCTGGCAGCCAACACACACGAAGAGCCAACGAGCGAGCTCACTGGGTTGGGAAGTGGGGAGGGTTTGGACTCAAAGGAATAATAAATTCTAAAACTCCTGGGCGGTGTTGCTTGCTGCCGCTGGCTTCCAGAGCCTGCAAGAGCTACTGCGGCTGGAGAAGATGGGGTGTTGGCCAACACCCAGAGTGGGCGGAAGCTGTCTATGGTTCTGTCCTTCCCCTATAGCTCATTAGAGGCCGCACTGGGTAGAGTATCTTCTGGTCTTCTATTCCCTTGGCGCTCTAGCCCCCTCTCTGAAGACTTGTTATTTCTATAGATATTGAAAGATGACAAGCAATCTCCTTGACCATTGATTCATTTCCCTCAGCACACACTCTTTGGCTGTTTGAAACTTCCCCTTTCACCCTTACCCCCACGTTTATTTCCAGAAAATCTCCAAGAGGGAGAATGCCTGTTTTAGTCAGCTTTTTCGCTGCTGTGACTAAATGACTTGACCAGAACAACTGGAGAAGAGAAAAAGTTCATTTGAGGGCTCACGGTTTCAAAGGTCTTAGTCCATAGACAGCCAGCTGCATTCCTTGGGGCTTGAGGTGAGGCAGAACATCATGGCGGAAGAGTGTGGCAGGGAGAAGCAGCTCACATGATGATCAGGAAGCAGAGAGAGATCTCCACTCTCCAGATACAAAATATATACCTCAAAGTGACACCCCAGTTCCCACCTCCTCCAACCACACCCTACCACTTCAGTTACCACTCAGGAATTAATCCATATCAGGGGATTAATTCACTGATTGGGTTGAGACTCTCACAACCCAATCATTCTCCTCTGAACCTTCTTGCATTGTCTCACAAGTGAGCTTTTGGGTAACACCTCACATCCAAACCATAGTAATGCCTTTCCACATTCTGGCTTTGTACCTTTACGGAGCTTTTTGTACTTATGTGGATTCGACTGCAAGCCCCGCCTCCCATCCCATGGGAGGAGTCAGGTCTGGGTCATCTATAAGGACAGCAATTAGGGATGTCATATAAGGTGAAGTTGGTGATGATAGTGGACATAATGAGGCTGAAGATGACTGTGAGGAAGAGGAAGAGGAAGGCAAACTGGATGGCCATGCTGAGGCTGGGATGGGGGTGAATTTGTGGCTTAGACTGAAGTAAGAACATGCTGCATTGTGAAGATGGTGGTGATGGCAAGGACAAATGGGAAAGTGAAGGCTAGGGGAAGGGGAAGGGAAAGGACGTGTGTGCAGGTGCAGGTGAAGCTTTTGAAGAAGAAATGGATAGCAGAGTTGTGAAGAGCTCAGAGTCTGAAGCCGGACATTCTGGTTCTAAATTCCAACTCCAGGATGTGGCTTAGTGGGAAAGTGCCTGTATGGCATGTGGGAGGCTCTGGGTTCAGTTATCAGCACTAGAAACTAAGGGGAAAAAAATCCCCAATTCTAGCTCTACCACTTCCTAGGGAAATTACTTAACCTCTCTGAACCTCAGTCTCCCCACCTATACAATGGAATCCCAATAGTGCTTGCCCCATATGGTCTCTGGGCATACACAGAAAGTGCCTGGCTTGTGGTAAATGTGGTGGAAGGGTGTGCCATGGAGGTGGGGTTATAGCTGTATCAGAAGCACGAGCCACAAAGCACAGCAAGCAGTGTGGGAAAGAGTCAGGGGGCCTTGGCCAGGCTCTGTCACGTGGTCTGTGATTCCCACCTCACCCTTGTCTGGGCCTAAGTTGCCTTGTGGATGAGATGAGAGTTGGAGATAATGTTCAAACATCAAAAGTCCCCGTGGGCACTAAAACTCTCTACGTGTGCCTGATACGTGGCCCTGTGGGAACATCTAGGCTCAGACAAGCCCCTGCAGATGTGTAGGTCCAGGTGTAGACTCAGCAGGTATGCCTGTGCCAGGGGTCAAACACAGGGGGATGCTGAGCCAGTTGGACTGGCCTCCTTTTAAGGGGAGTGGAAAGGGGGGAGGTGAGCTCCTGCCTAGGGGAGGAGGCTCCAGCCACCCCTGGCAGCTGCGAAGCCCCAAAGTGCAGCCCTGATGGGGTGAGCTGCTGCAGCCCCTGGTTGCACTGTGATCCTGGTCATGTTGGCTTCTATTCCCAAGCTCCAGGAAACGTGGGGTTTTACTAATAAACTCAGCCTTTTCCAGTTCTGCCCCTTGTTTGCATTCTTCACAAGTCTCTTCCTTCTCCCTAGGGTTGGAGGACAGGCATGGGAGGCAAAGGTCACCCATTCACAGTGCCTAATTAAATCTTTATAGACTCCCCTTGTCTAAGGATGTCAGAGCCCTGTAAAGTCTCCAAAACCAACAGGTGCTAGCCCAGGCTGCAAGGTTGCAGGGTAGACCACAGAATATTCTCCCTTTATCTTGCCCCAGAGGGAATGCACCTTCCAGCTCACTGGTCCCTGGAAGTCCAAGGTGAGGGAATGGGTTCGGTATCCAGGTGTCTTCATCAGTCTCCCACCTGTCTTCCCAACAGACATTAACCACTCCTCCTCTTGAAGGTTGATCAAAGCCCTGTCATGTCCTGGGTTCCAATCCTGGGAATTGTCCTCACGTCATGTTCTCTGGTCTCAGCCTGAATTTCATTCAGAAGCCCAGCCCCCCGCCTGGAGAAGTCTGTCCCCTCTACCACATGGCTCAGGTCCCAACCCCTGTAGGCAAGGCAGCTTGTGAACTATGTGGATGCATTTGGTTGGTGCTTAAAAGACATGCAGTCTTCTAAGACTGGGTTGTTGCTCGGTGACAGAGCACTTGCCTAGTGTGCAGGAGAGCAGGAAGCCCTGAGTTCCATTCCCAGCACCAAAAAAGAAAAAAAAAAAAAAGAGAGAGAGAGAAGACCTGCAGTCCCCTTGTTGAGCTCCGACTGTGCCAGGCTTCATGCCAGATGTTCCACGTGCATTATTCTGTGGAATCCTCCTTTCCAGGTGAAGAAACAGGGTCAGAGATATTAGGTCACTTGTTCAAGGTCACACAGTTAGAAAGCATCGGAATGTAGAGTCACAGACCTCCCTGAGGCCTGAGCCTGCACTCTTACCCACCCCACTATCTGTCCAACTGCACGCACATAAGGCTCCCTTCTGACACTCAGTAACCAGGTGCGCTGAGACAGTGTGGGAAGACAAGATGGCCACCCTCAGGCCCCAGAGCCACCTGTCCACCCAGGATCTTCTGTCTATCTGACACTGCCAGGGAGCCTCCCAGGAAAGCAGGAGCAGAGTCCAGAACTGCCCAGACAGCTCAAGAATGTGTCTAAGTCTCTCTGCTGAATCAGCAAACCCTCATCTACAGGCCCCATGAGGGCACTGCTCACCCAACAGCACTCTCCAGCCATATCCCCTCCACCAAAGTGACCCTCCAACCCCTGCCCTCCCTGTTCCCTCTCCTACCTCCAGAACAACGTTGCCTGCAGTACCCCCAAGCTCCCTTCCTCCTGTGGCCCAGACAGTAGGGTTAGGCAGGTTCAGACTGCAAATCTCTCAGTTGGGCTTCACTTTGAGGGGGTGGGGGTCACAGCTTCAGATGCTTCTCTGCATCCTGCCTGGATGCCTGGACTTCTAAAAATCCAATGAAGACCCGGGTCTCCTTGCTGTTCCTCGGTACTCCCCTCCCCCCCCCCCCACACACACAGCCCCTCCCTGCTCTAGCTGCACAATGCAGTGGGAAGGAGGTGGACTGGCAGAAACCAGCTTGTTTCTGAGGCTGGAAAACAGAACTGTAGGAAATTAACAGGCTGAGAAATGTCTGCTGAGCTCCGGGTTTGGTGGGCGCCCTCGGCGTCCCTCTGCAGCTCCCTCCTCCTGCCCCCGCCACCTCCATCCCGGCTCCCTGGCCCCCACCACCACTCCGTGTGGGCGCCTGGGGCTTGGTGGTTGTGTGTCTGGGGCTCGGCGACAAGGTGCACTTGGGTGTGTGTGTGTTTCGGGATGGCACAGCTGCCCCTCCTCGGGAAGCAGCTTAGCCAGAAATGCCAGCGGCAGAGACAATTGTGCGGGTGGGTGCTGAGCCCAGAGCTGGCGGAGCCCTCAGGCAGGCAGAGAAGCACCACACAAGAAATTGATTCCATTAAAAAGTAATCTTAAATTTAATAAAAGTTATGATTTGATTATAGCCACAGAACCTACAGGCAAGAGGGAAGGGGGTGGTGGATTCTAGTGATGGATAAACAGAAAGAAAAAAAAAACAAGATGAGAGCAGGGAGGGGGGAAGAGAGAGAAAGATGCTTAGGTTTGGATGGATGAGAGGATGGGAAGACCTGGGGGTGGGGAACGAGACCATTTTTTCTCCCTCACATGGAAGAAAAAAACCTGTGGCTGGTTTCCAAAGAGGAAGCCAAGTGAGGAGCGAGTGGGGAGGCTGGAGCAGCTCTCAGGAGATGGAGAAGCTGGAGGAGGCTGGGTGTGAGGCAAGGCCGAGGCTAGGTAGATGCGCTGGAGGATGGTCTTGAGCCCCGCGGAGGAACACGCAGCCTCAATTTAGCGGTCAGACAGGTAGAGCTGAGCTTCCATTCAAGGGCAGCCTCTTTCTAGCAGTGTGACTGAGAACCTCTCAGAACCTCGGTTTCTTCATCTGCTAACTGGAGCGCTGAAGATAGCCCATACCCCTGAAGGTGGTCACCAGGAAGAAAGGAATTATGCAGGTACAGTATCTGGGGTCTTCTAAGTGTCCCATAAATGGTAACTCCCTTCCTGATTCTCCCCCATTGGAAGTCATTACCCCAAGCACTGCTTTCTTCCATTTCTTTGCACATATTGGTTTATTTTACTTTTTCCTTTTCTTCTTTTAGCAACCGAGGGGGCACTGAGTGCCTTTCATCCCCAATCTCAACCTGAAGGCTGGTTCTACTAGGTATTCTTGCTCCTTTGTCCATCCCCTGGGGCCATTGGCAAGGCACCCTAGGGCCCACTTCCATTGTGGGTTAAGGGACCATAAAGGGGACACATTCACTGCTCAATTCCTCACTCTCTGTCCTGCCTTTTCTCTCTCCGGCTCAGCCCAGGATCATGCTCAGGCACAGAACTGAAGCTGTCCTGACCCTGGAGAGGAAGGCATTGGGTGAGATGGCCCAGGTCTAGCCTCTCAGCCACTGAAGTCAGGTGGAGCTGGACAGAGCACTGGGCTTTCAGACTCCTGTCTGTCCCTTCCCGCCAGCTCAGGCCTTGCTGTGAGGCTGATGGGGAGGGCACTGGGGCCTACAGGGTCAGCACTACACCCTGTGAGTGGGCCTGGGCAGGAAGCCAGGATGTCACTGTGAGATGCTAAGTGAGGCGATGGCCAGATCTCAGCTTCCCCAGCGCCCAGGAATCGGGAACCAGGAAATACAGTCAAGGGAACCCGGGAAATCACTTTAGGGATAACTCAACCAGTCTGGCTCAGTCCTTCCTTCCCCATCTGGACTGTTTTTAGAAAAGTATTTCTAGGGCTGGGGATGTGGCTCAAGTGGTAGCACGCTCACCTGGCATGCGTGCAGCCCGGGTTCGATCCTCAGCACCACATACAAACAAAGATGTTGTGTCCGCTGAAAACTAAAAAATAAATATTTTTTTAAAAAAGGATATGAGGTAGAGGGAATAGTATTTAAAAAAAAAAAAGAAAGAAAAGTATTTCTACCTGGATTCACTCTTGCCCTTTGGCCTGTGGAGACATCTACTGTCAGAGACACTGAGGAAGGTAGGACTGGGGGTATTGGCTCCTTTCTTTTACTGAGGAAGAAACTGAGCTCAGAAAGGGTGAGCTATGGGCTGGGATGCAGCTCAGCAGTAGAGTACTTGCCTAGCATGTCTGAGATCCTGAGTTCCGTCCCTAGCACCACAAATACATAAACAAATGGGGCAAGCTACTTCCCTCAGGCCCACAACCTCCCCAAACCATCATAACTACATCTACCACAGGCCTCGTCACCTGCCGCTCAGCTCCACTCTTGCCAGGTTGAACAGCATCCAGACACCTCACTGCTCTTTCAAGGATCCCCTTCTTTCTCCTGGGCAGAGACCAAGAGTATGAAAGGCAGTGGCTGGGGTGGAGAGACCATCTAGAGAAAGGTCCCAGTGGAGGCTGTCTTCTGCATGACATTCACTAATAAATCAGTCTCCCAGGCCTCTCCTCAGACCTGCTCTTCCATGATGAATGCAGAAGGGGATTCAGGAGGGAAAGAAAGCTAGCATTGGTCAAGAGCCTACTGTGTGCCAGGCCCATCCATGCTGAAGGCTTGGCCCAATAGACACCATTAGATCCTTACGATAGCTTTGTGAGGCAGCCGTTATGTGTTCCTTGGCAGTTAAGGAAACAGAAGCTCAGAGAGGTTAAGAGACTTAACCAAGTTCATACAGAAAGAAAGTGGCAGAGCCAGGATTTGAACTGAATATGTCTGAATGGACAACCCATGCTCTCTCCACCCTGATTGTCTTTTGTCTCTGGTTCAGCCCGTGGGAGAGAGGGCTCCTTCACAGGGAAAAGCCTTCACTTTGAAAGCAATATCTTTCAAAATGAAAAATTCATACACATTTTAAGCCAGGAATCTCTCTTCTAGGAATGAATCCTCAAGAAACACTCACACATGTGCACAGAGTATATTCAATGCTCTTGTTTACAATGGCGAAAACTCAGAAACAAATTACACGTCCATCAGTAAAAGAATGGATAAATAAATCAAATTAACATATAACTATAAGAAAAGAAGAGTTAGGCCAGGCACAGTGGTGCATAATTATAATCCCAGCTACTGAGGAGGCTGAGGCAGGAGGATCACAAGTTCAAGGCCAGGCTGAGCAACATTTGCCAGATCCTGTCTCAAAATAAAAAAACAAAAGGGCTAGGGATGTAGCTCAGTGGTAGAGTATTTGCCTAGCATGTGGGAGGCCCTGGGGTCAGTCTCCACTATTAGGGGGAAAAAAAACGACAGACTGGCCACCGCACTCAGCTTAGGTATATTTTATATGTACAAATACATTAGAAGTCTGCTATTACTATTATTATTATTGTTATTACCTCCAAGCATTGAACTAAGGGGCATTCAACCAATGAGCCATATCCCCAGCCCTATTTTGTATTTTATTTCGAGACAGGGTCTTGCTGAGTTGCTTAGCGCCTTGCTGTTGCTGAGGCTGGTTTTGAACTCATGATCCTCCTGTCTCAGCTTCCCTACCCGCTGAGATTACAGGCATGTGCCACCATGCTCAGCTAAGGCTGTATCTTATTTATGCAGTATTTTTTGTTTTGTTTTGTTTTTGTTTGTTTGTTTTAAAGACATCAGTAGTTGCCCAGTGAAGGAAGTGGGGTAATGAGTCTCCCAGGCACCAGGAACAAGACCTTCTACCCTCTCTGTCTTTCCTTAGGGTCCTGTCCTCCCTTTCACCCCTGAGGATTCCCAGTGCAGACATAACAGTGTGTGTGGGACCCGGGAAGGGAGTTTCTTATCAGTTCTGGACACTGCTTCCTCCTGTGGCCTCCACCCCACCTGGCACCCCCAAGAGCTCCTCTCATTAGGTTTATAACTAAAGAGGGTTCAGCACATCTTGCCACTAGAGGGTGAGGGGCCAGCGGGGCTTGCCCTCTCTGGGCTGCATCTCATAACGTGTTGGAGTTGTGCAATCTGAACCACTTAGTTCTGCCATCTGTCTCTCGTGTTTATCCCTGAGATTTACATACTCTACCTCAGATGGAATCTGGGAACATCCAATAAGGAAGGGGTTGAGTTAGGGGAGGAGTTCCAGTACATGCAACAAGAGGGGGAGGTTGAATGTTTTCGCTTGTCTTTAAAGATCTGTCTTGGAATTCAGTTGATGTCATAGGATCTATTAGTATAGATGTCTGTTGCAACTGTTCGCTGACCGGATAAACTCCAACTGACTTTGTCTTCCTCTCCACCCCATTTAGACCCACACCCTGCACAGACAAGGGGCTCCTATAGACTACTACTATTATACAGATAACCAAGTGAGCAACAAGGTCTTCCCCATCTCAGATTGGCCTCTCAGAAAAACATTTTTGGCTGTGTTCTTTTCAATAAACTCTGATATTCCTGCTTCACTGCTAAGTGTCAGCTCAGTGGTGATCCTAACGGACACCTTCTGCCACATACACTCCTGCTTTCCCTTCAAACTCAGTCTTTACCCCTGTAGTCGTTTCTCTCTCTGGGTTGCTCTTCTCTCCACTTGTTTCTCTAAAGCTGACTTAGAGTCTCTTGGATGCAAGCAACAGAAAATCAGCTCAAACTGGTTTAAGCTTTTATACTCCCATAATTAAAAAGCTCAGGAATAGACTTCAGGCATAGCTGGATCCAGGCACTCAGATGATGTCATCTGACATCTGCCTCTCTGACTTGGGCCTGCTCTCCTTTGGAGATAGCATTACTCTCTGGTAGCCCCACTCCAAATAATCTAAGCATGGGAGGCTTAAATCTTCCATGTGACAAACCGAACAGAAAGAAACACCCTTTTCCCAGTAGTTCAGCAAAAGATTCAGTGCTGATGTCATTGGATCAATTTCTATTGAATCACAGTGGCCTGGGGATGACAGGCACAAATTGACATACGGTCTCATGTCCACCCTGGGGTTTGAGGTAAGGTCAGAAAGGTCAGCCCTCTCTGAATAGACACTGGGAAGGGAGTTCCCTAGAGAAGGACTGCTCCCCAGAAGAAGGGAGATGAAAGTGGATGGCAAACTGAAGGGACTGTCTGAGACACCAGCTCTGGGGAGATCTTCACCTCTCTCTCTCTCTCTCTCTCTCTCTCTCTCTCTCTCTCTCTCTGGTACCAGGATTGAACCCGGGAGCATTTAACCACTAAGCCACATCTCCAGCCCTTTTTATATTTTATTTAGAGACAGGGTCTCTCTGAATTGCTCAGGGCCTCCCTAAATTGCTGAGGTTGGCTTTGAATTTGTGATCCTCCTGCCTCAGCCTCCCAAGCTGCTGGGATGACAGGCATGTGCCACAATGCCCAGCTCAGTTTTCTGTTGTGAAAACTGGGTGTGCAGTGTCCAGATCTGATTCTCTGCTCGTGGGACTCTAGTGGCCTGGCTTCTTCTCACAGCCTTGGGCACATGGTCTGGATTAATGCAGCTCCCAGGTATTTCCTGACACCCCCATTCTCACTATTCTGCTCCAAGTGGAGACTCTGGGGTGTGGATGGGTTGAGGAGGGAGAAGAGAGAAAGTAGGAGACAGATGGAGCTGGCACCAGTGCACACCTGCAATCTCAGTGGCATGAGGATTGCAAGTCTGAGAACAGCCTGGGAAACACAGTCTCTTTCACAAAATAAAAATCAAAAACAGGGCTGGGGATGTGGCTCAGTGGGAGAGCACTTGCCTAGCATGTGTGAGGCGCTGGGTTCAATCCTCAGCACCGCATAAAAGTAAATAAATAAAATAAAGGTATTGTGTCTACGACTAAAAAAAAAAATCAAAAAGGGCTGGAGATGTGGCTCAGGGGTAGAGGACCCCTAGGTTCAATCTCGAGTATTGAAAGAGAGGGAAGGAGAGAGAGAGAGGAGAGCAACAGAGACAGAGGGAGGGAGGCAGGCAGAAGCTCTAGAGCAAACCCCCAGGGCCGCGCTGGTCCCGGCCACCTCAGGCCCACTTCCCCTCCCTGCTCATGTCCCCCAGCCTGTGGGTGGCACGTGATGGCTTAGCTGCGCCATCCCCCTGGCTGGGCTGGGCTCCAGGCCCCTGCTGCCTTGCCAGGGTATCATTATCCCCTTTCTGCAGCTCCTGTCACCTGGAGGTTCTTTCTTCCCTCCAGCCCACACACCAAACCTGCGCACAGGTGCTCCTTGCTCACCTCCTGCCCGGCTTCCGGCTCCTCCTCCTTGCTGCCCTTTTCAGAGCTCTTTCACTGCCACATGGCCAGGGCCTCTGCCCCTGGGGCGCTGTGCCACCCTAGCCCTGTTCTCACCTCCCGTTCTTTCCCTCTGACTGGATTCTCTAAAGAAAGCCCAGGCCTCTGCTTCAAGGATCTTCCTTTTTCTCTGTGGCGGACAGAAGTAGAGGAGGTCCAGGGGCTAGGGTTGTGGCTCAGCAGTAGAGTGCTCGCCTAGCTCATGCGAGGCCCTGGGTTCAATCCTCAGCACCACATAAGAATAAATAAATGGAATGAAGGTATTGGGTCCAACTACAACTAAAAAATAAATATTAAACAAAAAAAGTAGAGGAGGTCGGAAGAGGTTCAAGAAAGGTGGCAGAGGGGCTGGGGATGTGGCTCAAGCGGTAGTGTTCTCGCCTGGCATGCGTGCGGCCCGGGTTCGATCCTCAGCACCACATACAAACAAAGATGTTGTGTCCGCTGAAAACTAAAAATAAATAAATAAATATTTAAAAAAAAAAAAAAGAAAAGAAAGGTGGCAGAGAGCCGGGGTCCAGTGGGCATGCCTGTAATCTAAACAGCTCAGAAGGCTGAGGCAGAAGGACTGTTAAGTTGGAGGCCAGCCTCAGCCACTTAGTGAGGATGTAAGCAACCTAGTGGTTGCTTTTTTTTTTAAATATTTTTTTAAGTTGTAAATGGACACAATATCTTTTTTAAAATGTATTTATTTTCATGTGGTGCTGAGGATTGAACCCAGTGCCTCACACCCATGAGGCAAGCGCTCTACCACAAAGCCCCAGCCCCAGCCCCTAGTGGTTGCCTTTAAAAAGGGCTGAGGATATGGCTTAGTGGTTAAGTGCCCTTGGGTTTAATTCCTAATACCAAAAAAAAAAAAAAGAGCTGGGGGTGGGGGGGAGGGGAGAGAGAGAGGGGTGGCAGAGATACCCAGGAGGTGTTGGGCAAAGTGAGATGCCTGATCCCCCAATAAAAACTGGGCATCCCTCTGGGGTCCAGTCCAATGCATCCACGAACTTCCCACAGCTCCAGATTTGCTGCTCCTCTGCAGTTATCCCTTACTCAAGGCTTCTGAACTCCTCATTCTCCCTCAGTCCCTGGTCTAAGTCTAACTGAGAAATGCCACCTGGGTTTTAGGAGACAGCAAGAGGTTTGAGAGCTGCCTGCAGCTCACCTTGGCCAAATACTCCCCCGCCCCCACCCTGGGCTCCTTAGTTGCTCAATAGTGAAGACACTGAAACCAGAGCAAGGATGTAAATCCTAGCACACCCCACCATCTCTCACCCAGCGACCACGGCAGACATTGCTAATCAATAATGGCACTCTCTTCTAGGCAGCTCCTACTTATCATTCCACATTAGCCTGTGACTCGAAGCTTCTTTGTCACTCCTGGATTGGCAGATCTGAGAGAGAGAGAGAGAGGGCCCTTTGCATACTCACAGTAAAGAATTCTTGGGGCCTGACTGAATCAATATCGCTTCCTCCATTTCCCACTTCTCCCTCCAGCTCATTCTTTTGATTATCCCCAGCCCTCTCTCTCTCTCTCTCTCTCTCTCTCCCATCTTGCTGTGTTTTCAGGTTTCCACGGCTGAGTCCGCGTAAGCCCTAGATGATGTCTGGGTCTCCAAGGTTCTGTTTACTGTCAACCAACTTCAGGTTCCTTGAAAGTTACATTTTAAAGGCAGTCACACTTACATGTGTTGGGTGGTTCCGTGGCATTGGCTCTGGGGAGGTGGTGAAAGAGAGAGCAGAGATAGAGGAGGTACAGGAGGGACAAGACCAGAGAAAGGTTGAGATAAGAGAGCCGCAGACAGAGGGGTAGAATTAAATTTATGTATCAAGGTCATCCTGGTAGGAATGGGGAGGAGAAGTTTGAATGGAATTTTTCCTGAAACCCCAAGGTCACAGTGGGAAGGAGGCTCAGGTTGAACCTATAAAGCAAAGGACAGAGAACACATAAAAATTAGTAGCTTAACTGACAAACATGAAAGGAAGAAAGGGCTACTTTGGTAGGGGGAACTATCAAGAGTTGCCATAATGAGATGGACGGAACAGTGCTTCCTGAGAGTCAAAGCAACCACAAGTGATTGATCAGAGGAGTTTGGTAGGAAAGGTAGGCATTGGCCAGCAGCCAATTAGAGGCTTAGCGCAAAGCCTGACCCAGGTTGCAGGACATGGCCTAGCCCATCAGAACTGCCCCGAGCAGTTACAGAATTTCAGGAAATGCTGCCCACTTTATCTGAGGGGCATGTGCACTTGTGGGGCATGTGCACTTGTGGGGCATATACAAAGGCCCATAAGTTAGAAGAGTGACCACAAGCCAGGTATAGTGGCACATGCCTGTAATCCCAACAGCTCAGGAGGCTGAGAAAGGGGATCACAAGTTCAAAGCCAGCCTCAGCAATTTAGCCAGGCCCTGAGCAACTTATTGAGACCCTGTCTCTAAATAAAAATAAAGAGCTGAGAGTGGTAGCACACGCCTGTAATCCCAGCAATTTGGGAGGCTGAGACAGGAGGATCTCGATTCAAAGCTGGCCTCAGCAATGGCGAGGCACTAAGCAACTCAGCAAGACCTTGTCTTTAAATAAAATACAAAATAGGACTGGGGGTGTGGCTCAGTGGTCAAGCACCCTTGGGTTCAATCCTGGTATCAAAAAAGAAAAAAAAAAAGGAAGTGACTACAAAAAAGCTCCCTAATCTACAGGCCTGGGTTTAAATTCCAGCTTATCCGCTTACTAACTGTAAGATTCTAATCTCAGTTTCTCATCCAAAATCAAAAAGACCCTAAGTCTTTGGGTCATTTTGAAGGTGGTTTGTGTGTGCATGTGTGCACACGTGTGTGTGGTACGAGGGATTGAACCTAGGGGTGCTCTGCCATTGAACTACATTCCCAGCCCTCACTAAGTTGCTGAGGCTGACCTCAAACTTGTGATTCTCCTGCCTCATACTCATCAGTAGCTGGGATTATAGGCACACACCACTGCACACAGGCTGAGTTTTTTATTTTTTCCTGGTTCTGAAAATGGAACCCAGGATGTTTACATGATAGGAAAGTGCTCTACCCCTGAGCTACTCCCCCAGCCCTCATTGTATTAAATAAGAATGCACATGAAGTGCTCAGCAGTGTCACATATATCAACCACATATACATGCATATACAAATATGGTATATATGTGTGTATATATATACACACACACACACATATGGTATATATGCATATATATCATATATACATATACACTGCACACACATCAGGTACTGGTTTATGAGTACATGTTTACCAACTTGAAGGGTGGGATCCTTCAACATCATCTCATTCTGATATGATAGATAAATTTTGTCTAAACCAAAAAGGCTTCAATGCAAAATGCCTGCTCTTGGGAATTATTCATGGTATAGGAAGAGCTGAACAGCTTCCTAAGGGCCTAGGAGGATAGGATTATTTTTCCCTAGGATGTAAAGCCGGATGTGCCAGGAAAACACTGGCTGAAAATGACCCAAATATGGTAAGAAGAGAGAAGGGCAAGTTCTCAAGTCAATATTTCTTTTCTTTTCTTCTTCTTCTTTTTTTTTTTCTTTTTTCCTGGAGGTACTGGTAATTGAACCCAGGGTCTATGCATAAGCTAAGCAAAGGCTCTACCACTAAGCTATCTCTCTAGCCCCAGTCTTATCTCCCCTGCAATCCTGCTATGGGAGGGCCCCTTCCAAGCCCACCATCAGGCCCGCCCAGCCCCTAGCCCCCAAAGGAAATGGAAAGGCAAACAGGACTTCTGCTGCTGCCCCTGGGAGACTGCCACAGCAGACAGCCTGTTTGGGGTCAGCAAGGGTCAGCCAGGCCTGCAGGCCGGCAGTCAGGGCAGTCAGGATGCTAGTCATTAGGGACAAGAATCTAGGGATGAGGCTGATGGGCAGCTTCCCAGAGCCCCTGCAGCAGTCCTCTCTGCTGCCACCGGGAGGTTTGAACTGAGGGTGGCCAGGAACAGGAGCCAGAGATGGTCTGACCCCTTGTGTTGTGCCCACTGACTTTGGCACAAGGGCAGAGTACAAGCCCAAATCAGTGCAGGAGGAAACCCAAGTCTCCCAGCAGGTCACTACCCTGGGACATGCGGAGTGTGCACTTAAATTTGGGAACACTGTTGCTTTCAAGCTGCCGCCTCAGTGGTGGGCCATACCCTCAGGCCGTTAGCACAGAGGTTAAGAGGAAAAGACTGTGGAATCAGACAGACCTGAATTCCAGTCCCAGCTTTGCCATTTACTACTGGGACCCAGGACCAACTCTACGAGCAATCTGTGCCTCAGTTTCCTTACTTTTAAATTAGGGATGATAAAAATGATTTCCTGACAGGACTGAGAATAATATATATGTATTGTTTAGTCCAGGTTTGGCACCCAGGAAATACTTGAAAAATGTTAACCAATCTTCTTTTCATTAATTTCTATGGTCCATGAGGCCCCCAGAATGCACTCTGACTGAGCTGTTCCACAATTCCCATCAGAATGCTGTAGGGCCAGGCGCTGTGGCGCACGCCTGTGATCCCCACAACTTGGGAGGCTAAGACAGGAGGATCTCAAGTTCAAAACCAGCCTCAGCAATGGTGAGGCCCTAAGAAACTCAGTGAGACCCTGTTTCTAAATAAAATACAAAATAGGACTAGGGATGTGGCTCAGTGGTTGAGTGCCCCTGGGTTCAATCCCCAGTACCGCCCCCCCCCGCCAAAAAAAAAAAAGAAATGCTGTAGGACCCAGTAGGGAAGTAAATCTCACTGAAATACAGTATAGTCTGGTCCTTCTGCCATCCTGAGGATGTGGCCCTGGACTGCCACAGATGAGTTAGAGTGTCCTTTTGGGCTACTGTAGAACCCATTTCCCATGGTTACTTGGTTGCACAGCTGGAAACACAAGCAGATCTCAGATGTTCAAACTCCTGGGCCTGCTTTGGCCTCTGTCCTGGCCAGGATCCAGGAGGAGGCAGAGGGTTGGGAACAGATGCTTGATCAGCTTTGCCCAAAATGGCCCTCTTCCCATCCATCCCTGGGAAGCAGAGCAACTGGATACCCTCAGGGGATATGACCCCAACCTGTTGAGGGGTTGGGAGGGTTCCCTAGATTTTAGTCCTGACCCTGGATGGTCAGAACTGGCCTTCTGGGAGGCAGCCCACACTTCTCCAAGCCATTGCCTAGAAAGTGGGAAGACAGCAATCACTCCTGGAGAAAGACCCCAGACCATCTTTGTTAGGGACCTTAGTTCAAGAGCTCCCTGGTAGTGTTCTCCTCCCTCCCACCCGTTCCACCCCCCACCCCTTGCCGTCTTTCTCTTCAGGAACAGAATGGGTTCCTGTGTTTACCTGTGGGTGCAGGGCTGCTGGGTCTGGGCATTTGTTTGTATGTGGGTCCTTCCTTGTCCCCACCCAGAGGATGCCTGAGCCGGATTGTATATTTCCGGAGTTGCCTACTTGAATCACAAGCTTTTATTTTTAGAAGATTACAAATGCGAGGGCTGGGAGGAGAGGACAGGGGGCCCAGAGATGGAGCGGAGGATGAAGTTTAGGGGTCTGGACATGGTGAATATGGAACAGGAGTGGAGCGAGGCCCAAGGGGAGTAAATGGGATGATGGAAAAAAAAACAAGGTGAGGATGTGGGGGTGGTCTCAGCCTCCCAGTGCCCTGAGGGCCCTGAGCCTGGATCAGAGCCTTCACCCGGGCTGGGGAGTCAGTGGAGGGGGCCGGGTCAGGGGTCACCTCTCTGGCATGTAGCTGGATCCCCAGGGAGGCTGAGGAGCCTGGGAAAGAGACTGAGAAAGTCGCTCCCCTCCCCCTTCCCCAGAGGCCTTTGAGACTGGGAGAGTAGCTTCCTGTGTGGACAACTCCTTGGTCCCCTGGGCTGGGGACGTCTTAACCCTTCTGGTGCTGGTATCAGAGAAAACAGAGAGTACACACATGTTCTTGCAGGCGTGGCCCAAATACTGTGTCCCATGAAAGCAGCAGTCCTCTTATTCTTCCTGCTCCATGTGCTCATCCCACATGCAGAACTCCAAGCCCTAGCTGCAGGGGTTCCACTGATTCTCTCCTCTCAGAGCACAGGAGGGAAATGGGCTTCCTTCATTCTAGGATGGGAGGAGGACACAAACCAGAACTCAGGGCTTGTGGTGTTAGGAAGCCTCCATCCTGCAATGAGTGGGGGTTCCAGGTTGACAGGAAATGAGCCTTCAAGTCCAGAGGCCTGGTTTGTATTTCTGTCTCTGTGTGTGACCTTGGAGAGTTCCTAAGGTCTCTGGGATTCAGTTGCTGCCTCTGAAAAAACATGACAAAATCAAACAAAAGATAGTCTGGAGCCATAAGGAACAGAGAAAGGGTGTCTTTTGGTCCTTCCTTCCCTGAAGTCCCCTGACCAAGACAGCTCCAAGTTCACAGACTTCAGGGCTTTCTTCTCCTTCTGCTGCATGAAGGCAAGAAGCCATTTGCTTCCTCCACCCCGAATAAATATGCCAACCACACACATGGTTTCCAACAAGCTTATGAAAAACAAATAAATAGACAAATGATCCACCTTGACCTCAGGATGCAATGTCTTTCTTTTTCCATTGTCTCCTTAAAAGCACTAGACTAAGCCGGGCACAGTGGTACACACCTGTAATCCCAGCAGTTTGGGAGGCTGAGGCAGGAGGATCACAAGTTCAAGGCCAGACTCAGCAAAGCAAGGTGCTAAGCAACTCAGGGAGACCCTGTCTCTAAATAAAATACAAAATAAGGCAGGGGGTGTGGCTCAGTGGTCGAGTGCCCTTGAGTTCAATCCCTGGTAACCACCCCCCTCCAAAAAAAAGAGCACTAGACTACAGATGAGGACTAGCCTGGGTTCAAGTTCTGACTGATACTTGCCAGTTGTGAGTCTTGGGAGTCACATTGCCCCTCCAAGCTCCAATTCCTTTTATCTGTAAAACTGAAGTCAGAACTAAAACAACAACTACCTTATGATAAAACAACTACCTATGGTAAATCCAGAAAGCCTTTGTAAGCTCTGACGTTGAGACAGGGACTGAACAGCTCCCATCTCTAGTATCAAAGTGATATGCAAAAGCAAGTAGTACTGCTGTCAGTGACATTGTTTTCAGTGCTAGAACTAGTCCAGGGGAGTAGATTGTGGGTTTCTGAGGCTAAGGAGGCTTGATAGATGTGTGACCTTAGGCAAGTTTCTTAACCTCTCTAAGCCTCCGTTTTTCTCATCTGCAAATTGAGGCTTCTAATAATACCCACAGCCAAGGGTTGCAGGAGTGTAAATGAGAGAGTACACATAAATGTGAACTCCATAAATAGTGGCTATTGTTATTTCCACATCCCCATGAACTCCTCCAGCAGCGTTCCCCCACCCTCCCACCTGGAGGTAGTGACTGCACCCATTCCTTCCTTGCACATGACAGATATTCCCAGCTTTCTCCTTTGGCCTCCTTTGGATGAAGATGTATCTCCCAGAAGCTGCCTGCCTCACAGCCCTGAAAAAAAAAGAGCAGGAGTGAGTGTTGCTGAGGGGAGGACACAGGCTTAGGGTGTTGTGAAGTGACAGAGGACTCAGAAGTTGACCGCTGGCACCCGCCCCTCAGCCTCTTGGAATCAGGTGGCTCAGCCTGCCAGGCGGGGCACATAGATGTTGGGAGCTGCTTATCAGGTTAGAGCGGAGCTGCTGTCTCTGGCTGTCTCTGCACATTACCCGACCCATCCGTCCAGCTCTCCTGCGCGCCCTGCCTGCCCCCAGCTCTGCCTGCGCTAACTAGTTAATTGGATCTTGGCTAACCTGGTTATGGGCCAAGTCAGCCCGCTCCTCTGCCTCCAGAAGCATGGTGGGGGAGGGGCAGGGCGCAGGGCATATGTGTACGTGAGCATGTGTGTTTGTGTGTAAAAGCCTGTCTTTGAGACCCAATTCCAAGCCTCCTGAGATCCTGGGAACCCATCGAGACTGAATCATGGAGCCTGAGGGAAGCCCAGAGCACTCTGCCCCACAGTGAGATTTGGGAGCACTGAATCACATGACCCTTTAAGAAGCCCAATTCTGGGGCCGGGGTGTGGCTCAGTGGTAGAGTGCTTGCCTGGCATGCGTGAGGCACTGGGTTTTTTCCCCTGCACCACATAAAAACAAACAAATAAAATCATAATGGTATGGTGTCCACCTACAACTAAAAACATATTAAAAAAAAAAAAAAAAAAGCCCAGTTCTGCCATGACATAGTCTACATGACCTGGACAGGTGGGGTGGGGACTGAGCCTCAGTTTCCGCCTCTGTAAAAATGGGGATTATAAACATCATCACTTCGGGTGGGGCGTGAGGCAGGGAACACCCACGTCAGTGCTTGGCCCTTAGTAGGCGCCCTGTAAATTACAACTGATCGCCATCATCATTTGTTATGCTGGGCTCCTGCCGCTTCCCGGGATCCTGGGTGGAGGTAGGAGGGACCTCGGGTGGGGGTGGAGAGCCTTTCATTCACAGTTCCTTGCAGGTGTTTCCTCTGAGGCCCGACTCCAATCTCCTCAATTGTTCTTTATGCAAATGTTATGCTAATGATCGCGTCAGCGCACCCCTGTGCCCAGCGCGAGGTGAAGGGTGGGCTGAGTCCCCGGGTTTCCCTTTGGCCAAGTCCGTCCTCATCCCCCTGCAAAGAGGAGCCGGTGCTGGTCCTCCTCTACTACACCAGTCCTCAGGGCAGAGAAGGAGAGACCCCGATGGAGAGAGAAACAAAAAAGTCCCCAGTCTTCGGACAGCCTCGTCATCGCCATAATCATCAACATCAAAAAGGCCTTTGGAAACGTCAGATTTTTCTCCGCCCTGTGCAGGCTACTCTATAATTATAGAGGCCCAGCCCCCGGCCCTCCCTCAGGGAGCTGGAGCTGGGTGGAAGGTAGGGAGGAGTCGGAGGAGAGGGAGAGCTAACAGGCTCTGTTTGCTAACCCGGCAAGTGGCCATTCTTCTAGTTCCCGGGCCAAGGCCCATGCTCAGGCCTCCCCATGGCCCCAGCTCTGGGTGGACCGAGGGCTCACAGTAAAGCGGGGAGACAGCAGTTAGGAAAGTGATCCCAGCACTGCTTGTCCCCGCCCTGTTTTCACTTTCTTCCCAGCCGGTGACTTTTCACCTCTTTGTCTTGTGTCTTCAACTATAAAATGGGTTTATGATTCCGGCCTCTCCAGGTTACTGTGAGAATTACATTAATCCTCTAAGTTTCATGAAAGTCAATCCTAAATGGTGAATACAACTATAGCAGAGGAAAGGTGTCATGGTGTCTTGGTGTCATGGCCCATATTAGCAGGGTGGTCCAATATAGCCTGTCCCTACTTGGCACCCGGACACTTGATGTGAGATCAGTTTCCCGAACCAAGGTAAACATAATAAAATCAAATGGTGTGTGTCCTGTGGGTTTGAGACTGGGTCTCCACAGATGTTGAACTGGCCGTCTAAATTTGTAGAACAAGATTTACAGTTGAACCTTAATCTTATCACTGTCTTCTAGCTGTTTCAAAGTTGGAGACTGTGGGGTGATACTGTAGTCACAAGTGCAGCCACAGGTGAGGGGTACTGATGAGGCCACTGTGGACCAGCGCAGACCCTGCCCTGGAGACATAATAGGCACTCGATAATACAAATGGGATGGACCAGAGAGAAAGCCCTGAGGATACTGCCAAATAACCAATTGTGCAAGCAGCAGTCGGCAGTAATTAGACCAAGAAGGACAGTCAGTTATTAATATCAGACACGTGGCAGGGTTAACGGCCATTGAGGGTGGGGATAATGAAGAGAGTGTTACTTCCCACACCTTCAGGGCTTTCCTCCCTGATGTTAGGGCCTTCTTCTAAAGAGTGCAGGTCAATATCACATGCCCTCATGGCCTCAGGCTCCTGTTGCCCTCGAGGTGCCCCATGAGATCTCTGCCTTAGTGCCCCATAGTTAGGTCCCTCACCTCTCCCACTCCTCCCTCCCTCCTAGAACCCCCACAATGCTTTATCTGTACATCCCTCACATTTTGATGACTATCTGTATGGAGCCCAAATTAGAGTTCTTTACACCCAAGCCTTATCTCCCCTGTGGGATTCTAAACTCCTCCAGGATGGGATTTATCCTCTGCCCACTGCTGTATGGCAGAGGTGAGAGTGGAGCCCCATGCTGTAAGGGATGTTTAACGTGTTTGTCGAAATGGAGGATTCAAGTGAGGAGGAGAGGGGGAGTGAGAGGAATGGAAAGGAGAGGAAGGAGACAGTGACAGAGAAAGAAAGAAGGCTAACTCAAAGAAGAGAAAGGAGGGAAGGGAAGGGAGGGGAGAGAAGAAGGAAGCAAGAAGAAAGGGAGGAAGAGATAAAGGGCAAACAGTGAGGCAGCCATGCTGTTGTCTGGGTAGGATTACAAGCCAACACTGCCTTATGAGCTTATAGTCTATTTGGAAAGATAAGGTGGCCACAAACACAGCTCTGTCCTCCTACCCCTTGTTGGCTGAGGCCAGCTGTGTGTCCTTGGCCTGTACCTGCTCTCTGTCCTGTGGACCCAAGCACCCCTCACTTATTGGCTCCCCTTGGCAACCCGGCCCTGAGGAGGCACTCCTGGGTGCCATCCAGGGGGTGGGGGCTGAGCAGGAGCCATGTCAAGCCAGGGAGCAGAGCCAGGAAGGAGTCGGCAAAGCAGACGCCGCCCCTCTCCTGCTGCCTTGATTAGAGAAATTGAGATGTTAATAATATTCTGAGATGCAAGGTGCTAATTAAAGTTAATTACTGTTTCCTTGTGAAGTAACCTCTCCTCGTGTTTACCAGGAACAAGGCTGCCAGCCGCTCCCCTGGCTCGTGCCAATCACGATGCCCAATGTTCAGCGTACCCCACACCCTCACAGGTGCCCTCAGCTGTTCCTGCCCAGCCCAAGCAAGATCTAAAGTTCCCAGGCCCTACCCCTTGGCATAGTACCAGTCTAATCTTATCAAAGAGCATGGGGACCCTTGAGCACGAGTGACCTGGAGGGCCTGGGACAGGACTAAGGCCTCAGGGGCTGGCAACCTGGGTTATGCCTCCTCCCTTCCTACAGAGTCTTTTCCTGTCTCTTTCCAGCATCTTGACCTGGAATCACATTATTTAGAGTCTCAGTTTTCTCATCTGTAAATGGGGCCCATAATTCCTACCCTGTACTGTTGTAAGAGTCACATGGGACACTGCCTGTAAAATGCTTACCATAACCACAAAGCTGGATTTAATAAGCCTTCAATTAAAGTTAACTGTGATTATTGTTGTCTTTGTTAATAAGCGTCTCCTCCCAAATCCCTCTCCTGTGTGGTCTGGCTGCAGGACTGGAGTAGGTCAGCTGAGTATAACTGTCCTTTACATATACTGGGACACCACCCCAGTACAAGGCCCATATTACCCCGCCCTGTCCTCCTTATGAAGGGCATCCTCCTTCCTAATACCCTGACACATTTTCTTCATGGCCACCTGCTTGGTCTTAGCCTCACTCAGAGAAGTAGGGAAGAGAAGAGGGAGGAGGCTAGCAATCCTCTCCCAGGAGTAGAGTTTTGTGGGTACACACACACACACACACACACACACACACACACACACGGTCTCCACTCTCCTTTTCCAGGCTTCATAGGGCTTTGGGGGAGAAGCCACCCCCTTGGGATCCAAGTCAGGTTGCCATGACAACCACTGCAGGTGCACACCTCCAATCTCCTCTGCTCCCCTCCCACCCCTGTGCACACAGCCACTCTGGCCAATTCTGGGGGAGACACTATCCCTCTGATAGGAATCTCCCCACCCTCATTCTAGGCTACTTCCCCTGTCCCCTGCCTGCCTTCTCAGGAAGCCCCTTGCCTGGGGAGAGGGCAAAGGGACCAGGCTGAACCCTGTGACCAATTACTCCCTCCAACCCAGTTTCCTCTGGTGGCTTAGTGCTAATGAGTTAATATTGCCGTCACCTTTGATTTGGGAGGATGAAGGTTTCCGGAGGGGCCTCTCTGAATATAGCAGGGTAATCAGAGGGTCAGGTACCCCTGCTGGCAACAGGAGGAAGGGATTTGGAAGATGCAGATGTCCTGGCTCCTGCAGGGCTCCAGAGAAAGGAAAGGAGTCTGGAGTAACCAAGAGAGCTGTCATTTATTGAGCCCTTACAATTTCCTGTTTCTGGGCTTGGAAGGGCTAGAGGAAGGTACTTGGGCTGGGCATCCAGCCCAGATTTGGAGGTGACAATGATTTGGAGGGACACTGATGGAACCAGAGGCTCTGGGAAACCCCTAAGATTCAGTTTCTCCTGGTGGCCCCAGACCCCAATTTCAGGCTTAGCCTTGCTGAGGGCTCCCTATTCCAAGTTCAGTCTTCTTCTTCCCAAAGCCCCTGCATGAATCTTCATCCCTCTCTCCAAAGCTCTCCCATGTCTAATTCTGCCTACTTCCATCTCAGGTCTTCTTTTATTTGGTACCAGGAATTGAACTCAGGGGCACTCAACCACTGAGCCACATCTCTGGCCCCATTTTGTATTTTATTAGAGACAGGGTCTCATTGAGTTGCTTAGGGCCTCACCGTTGCTGAGGCTGGCTTTGAACTCAAGATCCTCCTATCTCAACCTCGTGAGCAGCTGGGATTACAGAGGTGCGCCACTGGGTCCAGCCCATCCCAGGTCTTCTTCAACCCCATCTCTTCCCTGGTGCTCTCTCATCCTCTCCCACCCACACTCCCCTCCTCCCAAACTCCCCTCCTCCTCCCCACCACAGTCCCTGGCACCTACATCCCACTCACCTGGGCCTGTCTTCCCTCTTCCTCCCTTTTCTTGTTCTGGCTGCACAATCCCCAAGCAGATTTTTTCTTTTCTTTTCTTCTCTTCTCTTTTCTTTCTTTCTTTTCTTGTTCATGTGTGTTCGTGTGTGTGTGTGTGTGTGTGTGTGTGTGTGTTGCTGGGGAATTGAACCCAGGACTTTGTGCATACAAGGCAAGCACTCTACCAGCTGAGCTATATCCCTAGCCTCAGATATTCTTTCATTCATTCACTTAGCAAGTATTTAGGTGGTGGTAAATAAATTAAACAAGGTTCTTGAATCCCGTAAGCTTTTATTTTAGTGGGAAGAGACAAAAATTGAACAAGTAAACAAAATAGTGATCTATGAGGGATAAGGTCAGGGAAAAGGACAAAGGGAATCCTGGGATGAAGACTGAAAGGGACACCTTTCTCTCCCCTCTCCCCTACTTCCATATGGAGTTAGATTGGATTCATGGAGTATCCCTCCTGGGATCAGCTGGAGGGAGGTATAGGTTTGGCAGAGGTAGTCCCCCAGCTCATCTGTGAGTGTAGGCATGGAAGCCACTAGACCCTGTTGCTATCCTCCATTCCCACCTGCTCAGATGGACCACTTCCTCTCAGTCAACATAAAATTAGGGAGACCTTGTCCTCCTTCCCACCAGCCCACACGTCTACCTCTGCACCCAACTACCAGATTTTCCAACATTTGGATTCCTGATAATGCTGAGGGGATGAGTAAGGGTCCTTGGGGAAGCTAAAGAAAGAAACTTCGGCTGGGAGTATATCTCAGTATACTTGCCTAGCATGCATGAGGCCTTGGGTTCAATTCCCAAAATGTTTTTTTTTTTTAAGTAGGGGTTTGAAAACTCAGGCAAAAAGAAATGTGACCTGGTAAAAACACAGCCCCAGAACCTAACAGATTCCCACAGCTGTAAGAAAGAAAATATGTATTTACTGGGAGGATTTCAGAAGCATTATGGCTAGGAAAGGGTACCTGGGGGCAGCTTTCTGAGGGTGCAGGAATTTAAAGGTTGGGCATGCAGAGGGCACAGTGCAGGTGGAACAGCTCTAAACCACGTGCAGGAGTCACATGCACACTCACAAACACAGCTCAGGGACTTTGCCCTTTGCAGTGCTGCAGCCCCATGAAATATTTAGGCTTCTGGACGCTGCTCATCTCTTATTGTCCCCCTTAGCAAGTATGCTTCCCCTACATCATTTATGGCTGTCCCCTTTCCACCCCTCAGAGACCCACAGAGCAGGGAAAAACGGACCCTAGGCTATAGTAGTCTGTCCTCCAGATCTTGTAGGCAGGGGCAGAATCCAAGCCTCACCTGCTGAGCATCTATTTCCTCTCCACAGGGACACCCATTGAGTGACCATGGGGGCAAGGCAAGGGGAGGGGTCTAGGAAGAAGTCATTTGGGCACCTAAGAGTAAGGGAAAGTAGCAACAGGAGGAAGGGATTTGGAAGATGCAGATGTCCTGGCTCTTGCAGGGCTCCAAAGAAAGGAAGGGAATCTGGAGTGACCATAAGAGCAGTCATTTATTGAGCCCTTACAATTTCCTTTCCTAAGCAGTTTGTATGCATGATCATCTTAAATCCACAGGACAAATGACAAATTTAGGAGTTATTGTACTCATTTATTTTTCCTTTTTTGGTATTGGTGTTTGAACCCAGGGGCATTTTACCACTGAGCTAAATCCCTAGCTCCTCAAATCACCCCTCCCCTTTCAAATTTTGAGACAGAGTCTCACCAAGGTTGCTGAAGCTGGCCTCAAACTTGCAAACCTCCTGCCTCAGCCTCCCTTGTAGCAGGGATGACAGGTGTGGCCACCACACTGGCTTTATCTGTTAGACAATCTTTGTGGTTGGCCAGAGGTCAGGAGATTCTGAGGAAGGAGAAAAGGGAAGGTGAGTGATTCTCAAGGGAAAGCAGGAGAGAGTGAGAGAGATCTAGAACCAGAGAGACACACACAGAGATAGCATGGGTGGGGACAGGGCAGAGCAGAAAGCAGGTGAGTGTGAGAAGGCAGTGACAACTAGAGAGGCCAGTGTTAGAGTGACCCCAACCTGGTCAGTTACAACCCACCCCGTGGTGATAGAATGGGAAGAAGGTCGGAGAAGGAACTCCCACCCCTCCCCCACCCAACTCTGTCTTCACCTACCCTTCCCCCTTCACACCCCTGCATCTCCTTCCCCTCCCCCACAGTCTTCTCCGGAACAATTGTAATTAGACTAAGTGACTAAGAGGTGGTTTCAGCCGGAACAGCCAATTAGGCCTGGAATAAGGGAAAGTAGCTCCCCCAAGTCCCCCACCCCCCACCCAACCCCTCATATGCCTTTTACCCAGACCAAGTATCCTCATCCTGACTCCTCACTGCCATTCAAGCTCCCCTTGCTCCTGCTCCTCTCTCACTGCCCACTGTGCCCCATTACCTGTGTCCAGACAGCCCCTAGCCCGTCCTTAGTCCCCACCATATCCTCAGGGCCTCCCTCAGTCCACTCATGTCTTCCCGGAAGGGGGTGCCAGGGAAGAATAGGGGCCTCCTGGAAAGGCTACCTTTCTAAGTCTCATTATTTCTGATGTTACTCTCCTCATATTCTCTCTCTCTTCCTCTCCCTCCCTCCCTCCCTCTCTCCTTTTCCTCTGGCACTTATTTCTAACATCCCTGGACCAGGCCTCCCGGTTGTCATGGAGACACAGTGTGCAGCTGGATGGTGAGTGTGTGAGAGGAGCTGTGTGTGCGCTCTGCAACAGGGCGGGTGGCTCTGGGAAATGTATCCATGTGTGGAAAGCATTCTTCAAGGGGACATTGGACAGGGATCCAGGTCCCCTCCCTGAAGGTCTCAACCCAAGCCAAGGGAGAAACTGCACAAGGACTAAACCTTTCAACACTTTGGCTATCTTCCTTTGGGTGTCTTCCTCCCCTCAGCTCCTGAAGGCCAGATGCTAAATTCTGTCCAGCCCAGGTTCTGAATTGGAGATTCTGGAGGAGCCAAATCTGTCCCTCCTGCCTAAGGAGAGGACTAGGAACCCCCAGAGTAGAGGGGGGAACAAGAGTGGACCAGATCAACCAGTCCTCGAGCAGAGTGGGGGTTAGAGGGAGGCAGCTACGGAACAGCTGGAATCAAGATTAAGCTGGGCAGATAGGTTGACTGATGAGGCCAGCAACTCTCCAACACCATCCAGGTGATGGGTGGGGATATGTGGTTCAGCGAGTCAGGAACTCTGCTATTCAGTTTACTCAGAACTTACCCAGAAGGTTAGGAAAAGTGAGAGAAGGTCTCCTGACCTTCTGGGTAAATTCTGAGTAATTCTGGAAGCTTAGCATCTTAGTGGACTCAGGCTAAATTCTTTGCCTCTCACTTTTTAGATGCAATTTCTAGTACCTGGAATGTTCTTTTTTTGAATTCCAAACCTTCAGGTTTCTTCAGAGCTTCTCTGGCATTGCTGAGGAAAGCAGCCCCTTCCTCTACCCCACCTCCAGTTACCCTCTCTCATGTCCCACTGTTTGTTTCCTTCACAACACTTTAACACAATGTGTAATTATCTCATTTGTTTGTTTGTTTATTGTCTGTCTTCTCCACTGGAATGTATGTTTCAGGAGAGAGAAAGAGTAGGGAACCTGCCTGTCTTATTCAGTGCTTTAACTCTAGTACCTGGCACAATGCCTGCCACATAGTGTCAAATATGTGTTAAACAAGAGTGGACAAATAATTTCATCGAAGCCTCACCATAAACCTCATTATTATCTCCATTTTATAGATGAAGAAATTGATGGTCAGTCACATGCACAAAATCATGCTACTAAGGAACCGGTACAGCCAGGTTTCTTTGACCTTAGGTATAATGGAAGGAAGTAGAGATCATCTTAACCAACTTGAAGTATACCTGGTTCCTATTGTCTGTCTCTCCACTTCCCATCCAGGCATTCCCAGAGAAACTTGGGGCAGGAACAGGAAGAAGATTGAATCTATAAAGAATGTAAATCTGACCTTTCTTTCAGAGGCTTGGAATCCTTCAACAGCCCTCCCCTTCTCTCAATCCTTAGGTTGACTAGCAGGTCATTCTAGTCTGGCCCAGGTTATTCTCTAACTTTTCTTGCTCTTCTGAGCCACCCCACCTTCTTCTCCACCTCCAGGTCCTTGCACACATATTCCTTCCACCTGAAATGCCGATTCCTTCATTAGTGAGCTTTCTCCCATGTGCCTTTCAAAATGCAATTCTGGCACCACCCCTTCCAGGAAGTCTTCTGGACTCTGGAGGAGGCAACTCCTTTGGTTCTTCAGCTGGAATTTCCGGCTTAAGGCAGGGCTGAACACATGGTGTGGTCATTGTTTACCTGTCTGCCTTTCCCATAGAGATTGTGTGTCATTCTTGGGGTGTCCCAGTACCCTGTGCTGGTCTGGCATGAGGGAAGGGCTCAGGAAATGTTTGTAGAATGAGTAAATTAATCAGGGTCATGATTCTTCTGGTACCCAGTTGGCCACACCCAACCCCCCCCCCAACTCTCTTGAACCCTGACATCTTTTTCTGGGCTTAGCACTATTAGGAAGGGCTCCTCACCCTCCACTTTCTGATCAAGTCAGGGATGGGGATGATGTGAGCCCTTCCCAGCTGACTGCTTCACGGATTAAGGTTAAGGGTAGGTCACCATGTACACTGGTAGGAGGAGGATTTGTGATTCTGTAGCTGGAGGGTTGGTGGGGGGCACACACAGGGTTGCAGGCTGGGGGGGGGGGCGCTAACCTAATCTTTGGCGAATCAGAGGCCGCCAAGGTGGCCTTTGCCTTTCCATCGTCCTCCCTACCCATCTCCCTTCCAACACCAAGCTCGCGGTGTGCCTGCTCTCACTGTGTCTTCTTCATCGCCCCTCACGCCACCCTGGCCTGGTCCCTACCCACTGCACACAGAACCACGTCTCTCCAAAAGTAGCAGGGGGCACTCGGTGTGAGCTCCAGGTCCCGAGATGCCTTGCGTCCCGGAATGATGAAGGGGCGCCAGCGACGCCCGCGGTCCCCACAGTAGGTCAGGGTTTACACGGAGGCTCATCCGGGATTAGTCCCTGCTCTCGGCTAATCCCAGTGGCTGGAGCGACCCCGGGGTCCGGGAGCTAGGCCCACGCAGCGCGGGCCGGGGGAGAGAGGGCGCCTGCTGGGCGGAAGGGCGCGGGGCGGGAGAAGGAGGCGCGCCCTGGAAGGCGGGGCCGGGAACCTGCTAATCCGGTCTCTGTTCTCCGGCCTCTCCGGAGCCGGTGTTTACCCCGGAGCCGGACCGGACCGGACCGAGAAGGCCGGAAGAGGGGAGGGGAGCACAATCAGAGACCCGGGCTGAGACCTTTTCGGTTCGCTTCCCCGAAACCGACTTCCAACCCTCGTTCCTGAGCGTGGGAGGAAGCGACAGACAGACAGATGTCTCCCGCCCCTTCTCCCATACAGTTCCGCAATTCTTACGCGTTGCCAGAGGAGCGGGAAGTGATACACCAGGGAACGACAGAAGGGCCCCAGTCCCCACCAGCATGACCTAGGAAGGCGACCTATGGGAGAAAGCAGCACAGCATAATCCTCCCCAGCGTCCCCCCATCCCTGGTCTGCACCTGAGCTCGGTGCGGATGGAGCCCCCGGAGCGGGCGGGGCCCAGCAGATGGGGTAGATGTCACTTTGAGGTACACGAACTAGGTTTGTCCTCAGTCTGCGTCCTCTCGCCCCCATGCCCCAGGCACCGATTAACCCCAGCTTGGGTCTGTCCCTTCTCTCCCTCGCGTCCCCCCAGTCCTCTTCAAGGCCCCCAGCCCAGACTTAGCTTCATTCTCCCCGGGACGCAGACCCGAGGGCCTGGAAGAAGTGGAGTGGGGTCCGGTTTTCACACTTTTATTGTAAAGCTCGGGAATAATTACACGGGTCTTTCATTGACAGCTCAGCAAACAAACCGGAAACGAACCGAACCGGAGGGGGTAGGGGCGGTGCCTGCGCATGCTCGCGGCGAGGGGGGAGGTCAGAGAAAGAGAAAGACAGAAAGAGACAGAAATCATTACAAATCAACGGGATTGTGCTCGCAGCGCCAGGGATGGGGATGGAGTGGGGGCGGGGCGGGGGCCCTTCCCGGGAGGAGCGAGGCGGTGGGAAGTGGCACGAACCAAGAGAAACACGACCCCAAAGTGGGCACCCGACGCGCCCAAAACCCCCCTCCCCGACCTCCCTCCCCGACACACGAGAGAGACACGGCCCCCCTCCCCACTCAGATAACCCGAGGAGACACAGTCTCCCCCTCCCCATGGGCAGACATACCCGCCCGGAACCCCATGGGCGAGACACAGTCCCCCCTCCCAGAGAAGTCCCGCATGGAGACGCCCCCTAAGAGACCTTCTCACAGCCAACACAAGCCCTCCCAACGCCCGGAGACAACCCCCACCCAGGGAAGAAATGGCTCCAGAGGCCCCGCCCTCGGGAGAGAGAGGTATCCCAGAGCCCCTAGGAGAAAAGACAACTCAGAGATGCCCAGCCTCATCCCAAAGTGCTGCAGGGCAAAGACACCCCCCATGGGAGAGATGGGGGGAGGGCCAGAAACATCCCTTTTCAGGCGCATCAGAGATAGCCCCCTTCCCTGGGAAGAGAGTTGGCCCAAGACTGACTTGTCTCAAGTGCTCCCAGGAACCCTGGGAGAAAAACAGGCTCCCCAAGAGCCTGAGTAGGGAGGGAGACATGCTCCCATGGCCCCCAGCAGGAATACAAGTCCCCCAGAGACTCCCAAGGGGAGACATAGGGGCTAGGGAGCCCCCAGAGGTCAGGGCTGCCCAGAGACACTCCCTGCCCCATGAGATGCTTCAGGGACTCTAGGAGAGAAATTTGTCCCCATATATTCTTCCTCTACCAAGAGATATGCTCTGAAGTAGGGGGATGGGAACCAACTAGGTCCCCTCTAGGAAGACACTGACTGGGTCAGGCTGGGTTTGAGGGAGGTCTCCTCTGGCCAAATGTCGCCTATTTGTACATAAAACTGTACAGCGACACAAGGCATTGGGAGGGGCTTCACAGACCTAGGACCAACCTAGTCCCCAGTGCTGTCACCCATCCCCTGCCCACCTTTGGTTTCACCTCTTGAGTGCCCAGGTGGTAACAGACTCAGAACCCTGACCCCAACCAGGGGGCCGGGGCTCTGCCTTGGTCTGTGGGAAGGACTTCTGTGTGCTTCTCAGTCCTCCCAGCCATCTGGGCTACCCCCTTCCTTCTGGCTTCTCCATTGTGCAAAATGCTCCTCTGCCCTTCCACTCAGTGCTCAGGAGTTTTCCAAGGCCAGGGCAGGGGACCAGGCCTCAGAGGCTTCCAACAGGAGTCCACTGACCTGAGGAATGCCTCTTGTCTGGACCACCCTCTCCACCAAGCAAACAGGCCTCATACAATCTTTTTGCCTGAATCCAGAATTCCAGGACCCAGGACAGCCCTCGAGGCCTCAGCCCCACCAAATGGGCACCTCATGCTACCAACTCTACCACTATTGCACCTGCCCCGTTTGTGCAGGGGAAAGGGGCTGTCTCTTTAACAAGCCCCCAGCCCACTTTCTGGGCCTCCCCCAGGGAAAGGAGCCTTTGGCCAACCCCTAGACCTGGCTGCTGCCACCCCAGCCCACTCTACCCACTACCCTCCATAGAAGGGCTGTGGAGGCCGGGGCCACCAGCCTAACAATGCTCTCCTTCCCAGCACTGTTACCCCAAACCAAGTGAGGGGTAAGGGGGACAGAGAATAGGGTGATTCTATAGCCCCCTGGCTTTTCTGGGGTGGGGTCTCTGGAGTTACAGGAGTAAAGACCCCAGCAGCACAGCTCCCAAAGGCACCAGATGACCCAGCAGCCTGTACCCTCCCCTCCCACACTTGGGCCACCCCTGCCCCAAGCTTAGACTAAGTCAAGCAAGGGCCATACCCCTGAGTCTCCAGCCTCCCAGCCTGGGCCCCTGGGAAGCCGGAGAGGTATGGGCCAAGGCAGTGGGGGTTTCTGGAAGGAAGAGGGGCTGAGGCTTTGAGATGGCCACAGTGGGAGATGGGGGCTCTGCAGGATGCCGCTCACACCCTGGCCCCCTGAGGTGAAGAAAAGAACCCCACCTCATCATGGCTGACTGGGCTTCTCTGCCCCCCAATCTCCCCTCCCCCTCCCTCATGGGACCTCTGACCTTGGTGAAGGGAAGCCCAACTGGAAGAAGGGGGCCTGGAGCCCAGGGTGCCCTGAGGCAGCCCTTCCCACCCCCTGAGATCAAGGCAATGGTGGTTTTACAGGCTGACGGGTCAGTCATGGCAGGGGCTGGGGGTTGAGAGGCAGGGAGGGGGCAGGGTGCAGGCCCCCCCATATTGGAGGCAGCTACCAGCCACCCCCTGAGCAAACCTTCCTGCTCCCAACTCACCCAACCAGGCCAGAGGCACAGTCATCCCACCCCTGTCCAGCTGCCCCCCCACAGCCTCAGGGCCCCTCTGTGATGCTCATCTGGACGTGGGAGGCCAGCCTGAGCGGGGATCCCCCCCAGGGCACAGCGCAACAGTTCCAAAAAAATAGAGATTTGTATTTTTTAAAAAAAATTAAATAAAAGCCCAGCTCTGCTGATAGGCGAATGTTACCCCCATCCCCACCCCCACCCACCCGTTGTTTCCCTGGCCTGCACCCCATCCCACCTCGGCCCAGGGGTATTTACAACATGGAACAATAGAGGCCTGGGGGGGGCACTGCGGCAGGGAGGAGGGGCACAGGGCAGGTCCCCCCCCAGAGGGGTCCCCCTAGACAACACAACATCAACGAGAAAAGTTGCAAATCAGGCAGAAATGGGGACATCATTCCAAGGTCCTTATATACAGACACTGCATGACCAGTAGGGAAGTAGGGAGCTCAGATGGGACCAGGCATGGACACGTGGCAGGTAGGTGGGCCAGCCCAGGAGCAGTACTGGAAGACAAGGCCTCCGCCCTACTCCACCCCTCCCCATCCCACCTTTGGTAACAAAAGCCCTTCAGGGAGCCCCTGGTGGTCAAGAGTTTCCTCTGGAAGTTCCAAGGGCGAGGGGCTCCCCAGTTCAGCCCTGTTTCAGGGCTGAAATGGGGCATGCTATCCCCACCCTGGTTGGTCATGTGGGAAACTATGAGTTAAAAGTGTGCTGCCCACCCTTGACTCCACCGTCTGCCCAAAGAGAGGGGGTACTCCCTAGAAGTTGAGAGAAGGGAGCCCAGTTACTGTAGAGGAGCCCTCTTGGGCATCAGCTGGGAGGAGCCCCATAAAGGGGAAGAAGAGGCTCCTGGGAGCTGGGGGATGGAAATGAGGGAGAGGACTTGGACCCTGCATGGGGGAAGGGCCAGTGTGGTCAGGAGGCCAGTACTCCCCCACACTGGGGGGCCCTGGCCGTGGAGTCCACACTGGAGGGGTCAAGAGTGGGGGCCCTGGAATGGGCCCATCTGGGAGCTGGCCGGCGGCTAGGGGAGGAGTAGCCGGCCGGCCAGAAGGGGGCTCACAGGTAGATCTCGCGCTTGGCCGTCTGGGCAGATGCCGGTGTGGCTGCGGGTGGGAAGTCCGAGGTCTGGGTCAGGGGGATTTCCTCCAAGGTGGCCGAGTCCTTGCAGGAATCATGGCTACTGTGGGAGAAGGCACTGTAGGAGGGCAGGAGGCGCACGGGGGCCGTTTTGGTGTTCCGGTCTTCCGGGGGGCTGGGGCTGCCGGCGCCCGCAGGCTCCTGCCCTCCTCGGTCCTGGTAAGGCACGAAGGTGGAGAGTTTGAGGGCGCTGCTCTTGGTCCGGCGGCTGGGAGATGACTGGCCAGGCATCCAGCATGTGTCAGAGTGGCCAAACTCGCTGCACTCCCGGGTACACGTGCCCGTCATGGCAACATCAGGCAGAGGGCGGAGGTCTGCAGGAGAGAGCAGGGAGGACAGTCATCGGGCATGGCGCCTGGAAAAGATCTGCTCCATGGTCTCCCACTGGTATCTACACAGGGGTGTGGGACTCTTCCTGCCCACTGAGCTCACAGGCACACACCCTTCAAATAGACACACACCCTCCCACTCTCCACCAAAAGCCCACTGTGCACATAGCCCTCTCAGATGCACACATGCACACACACAAAAACCTATCCTTAAATAGACACGTTCCTTCAATAGACACGTTTCTTCTAGTCTCACCCACCCTCCCCTGCTTTTCTCACACACCCACCAAATCTGCCCTCAGACAGGTGCACAAACACACAACTCATCTGCACACATGTCGTCTGTCTCCAGACAGGTTTAAACATGCAATTCTACCCCTTGGTGTTTGGAGGAAACCCCCCCATCCTCATTTAAGAACTCACCAGACTCCTCTCATATCTCTCTCTCCCTCTCCCTCTCCCTCTCCCTCTCTCTCTCTCTGTCTCTCTCTCTCTCTCTCACACACACACACACACACACATACACACACACAGTCTGATAGGCATGGACACACATCTGTTGCACTGGACAACTCTGTTCTCAAACAAAGATGGGTACATACCTTCTGTCTAAGGCTCCTCAGACCTCCTGTGCTCCCACTTATCTTGGAAGCCCTCTCTGCCCAGCACGGGAGGCCTTGCTTTAAAGCCAGGGGGAGGGGAGAGTTTCTATGCAAGATGTTCATACACAAACACACACTCATACACCCACAAGCACACTCATGCAGCCCCTGCCCACCTCACTCCAGCCCCCTTGCCAACCACCACCCCTGGCCTTTCCCCGGCTCCCTGCCCAGAAGAACACCCACGGGAACAGGAGTTGGCCGCCTGACATCAGCAGTAGCCGGTGCGGTTGCTGGGCAGCAGGGATCTCCATGGGAACGGTTGGGCCATGAGCACTTCCTGTCACAGCTGCCCCTATCCCGCCCTCGCTCTGGGATAGCACCAGGCAGTGACCCACCCTTAGGGACATAACTGAGCAGCACTGCCTGGGGCAGGGCTCCCCTGGCACCACCCACCCTGGCTTGGCCTCTAGCCAGGGCAAGGTGAGGAGGGGACAGCTCTGTTGTTAACCCTCAATGTGCCAATCTTCAGGGCAGAGTTAGGGGACCCAGTGTGGCACGGAGCACTGGTGGGCGGGGCTGGGTGCTGGGCAGAGTCCCACAGACCCCAGACCCCAGAGCAGCTCCCACATACCTGGCACTCTGCCTCAGGGCCTGCTCCGGCCAGCCGGCTCTGCGCGGGCACAAAAAGGACGAGACGGGCATGAGATCACACATGGAGGGGCAGGCGTGGGGCAAAGGGCCCTCTGAGACCTAGGGCCAAGGAGATTTCGACAGGGCCCTCTGACTGAGGGGTGGGGAGTGGAAGTTTTCATCTTTTGGAGAGGGGTGATTTTGGATTGAAGGAGGGGATGAGAACCAAGGACAACTCCAAGTTAAGAGTCTCGCCACCCCAAGGGCTAGCTTATTCAGGCTCCCCATCTTCACAGCTGCCTTGGACGCCTTCATGCACACACAGCCATGCACATACACATGCACAGCGCACACACATTCTGACAGTACACATCATCCATCTCCACGCTGACCTCTGCTCAGGCCCACACCTCCCTTCCATCACCCACCAAACCCCTCCCAGACAGTCTTTCCCCTCCCAGACCTCCCTGCAGCTCTTCCTCAGCCACAGTTTCTCCCACTTCTCTCTCCAGGGGGTCATCCTATAATTTTCTGAGCTCCTTACAGCATTTGGGTTCCATTCTCTATTCTCAAGGCCCTCCCACCTTATTAGGGGGCTACCATTTGCCTTTAAGTTTTCCTCACCGTTACCTGAGCCTTCTGGCCACTGTTCTCAGGGTCCCTGTTCCCAGGGAGTCAGTGAAAGGTAGTGCTGAATGCAAGGGCTCTGGTCTCAGAGAAACCTGAGTGTGTATCCCTCCCAGGTCTGCTGCTTCCTAGATGTATGAATTTGGGCAAGTGACTTAACCTCTCTGAGCCTCAGATTCTTCCACTGTAAAGTGGGCACAATAAAGTTCTCAGATCAGAGAGTGGTTGTGAGGAGTAAACGAATATATACCTGAAAGCACTCAGCACGGTGAATACTATTGAACACACAAGAAGAACTCAATAAATGGAGGATATTTTTAAGGTCTTGTCACCATTCTCAGGCTTCTACTCATTCCTGGGGTGCCTCGACCATGCCGACGCTCCTCACCATTCTCAGGGTGCTCCATCTCTCCTATGCTGCCATCGGGGGTGGTGCGTTCATAGTGATCCTCAGGCAGTGCCAGGGGACCGAGTCGGGGCCCCGAGGATGACTTGCTGGATGGTGTTTCAGATTCCTCCAGGCCACTATCATAGTAACTGTGCTGGGATGGGTCCTGCAGCTCCTGAGCCTGGCTGGTGGCCGAGAAGGTGACACGACGGTGAGGTAACTGCAGGAAGAGAGAGTGTCACTGCTGGCTGCCAGCACCACACCAGGCCCCAGCCCCAGCAAAGCCCCCTCAGGCCTCAGCAGCAACCAAGAAGTCCCAGCCCAGAGCACAGCGTAGACCCCAGAAAGCAGAGGCTCCAGTAGAGGACTGCTCCTCAATTCTAAGACAGCTCCCAGAACAGCCAAGTCCACACAAAGAAAGTCCCACATAGCTCAGGCCTCAGTGTTATTATAGCCCCCAGGCCACTCTAGTCACTCTGTCCAGCATGACTACTTGTTACAGCACAGCCCTTCTAGTTCTGGTTTAGCTCCTCGATACAGGCACAGTCTCCCTTTAATTTCAGAACAGTCCCTGATAAGAGTAGAGCCCAACACCAGAACAGCACAACGCCAGCCAATTCCCCAAATGCCAGCATGGCTTCTAAACACCAGCACAACCTCAAGCTTCCAGAACAGCTTCCTAAAAGCAGTACTTCTAACTCCCAAACAGCTCTCCAATGCCAGAATAGTCCCCTAATTTCCCAAGAGCACCTTCCAGACTCCAGCTCCTCACCTGTCTCACTGCTCTGTTACTCCCATGGCCTCCATCCAAATGAGGTGCCAACTCTTTCTCATCCTGTTCCTCATCCTGGTTTGAGTGCTGAGGCCACCTCAGGATTCCCTGCTGAGTACCACCCACCACCCCCAGCCTCACCTCATTCCCCTCCAGAGAGACCTGGGAGTGGAAAGGGGTGGAAGGGAACTGGAGAGGGAGCCTGAGAACAAGCCAGGGCACCTGGGGTGGGGGAGCAGAACAGTGGAAACTCCCCTGTCCTCCAGATCAGCAAACAGAATACTGACTGTAGAGGGCAGGGCCCTGAAAGGAGACTGGCATGGGGGAGGGAATGGCATCCATCAGAAATTAGGCAAGTTGGCCTCAAACGGAGACTCCTTCTAGGAAATAGGAAGGAGCTCCAGGAGGGGCCTCTGGCTTGGTGGAGTTAGACTTGGAGCTTAGACTGGGTGCTGGGGTTCAGGAGAGTGGAGCAGTGGCAGGCTGCTTCCAGCCAGCAGCCCCCATCTGCCTGCCATGGGTTAACAATCAGCCCAGGAACCTGGCAACCTCAGCCTGGCACTTGGCACAATCAGCCAGCCACCCAAACACCCACCTGGGATTTGCCACTGGTTTTCCTGCCAACCAGAAACTAGGAGTGTGGAAGGCACCTCCAGGTTCCCTGGAGGCCAGGTGGGAGCAGCAGGGCCCAGGCCCTGCCACTGACCCTCCAGACTCCTCGAATCCTCCCTGCGTTGGCAGCACTTTGTCTTTACTCTCTAGCTCTCAGTAGGAGGTTGTGAGGATGACCAGAGGAAGTGGTCCCAGGTCTGCAGACCTCCCTCCTGATTCCCCCTACCACACACACAGTCTCCATCTGACTGCGGGCAGCTGGGGTGGGGAGGCTATCAGGACAAGGAACTATGGCACCAATGGGAAGGTGGCCCAGAACTGCCCCACCTTGGGAACCTATACTGTGATCCCCAACACTGAAAAATTTGGGCGATGAGAGATGAGGCCCCCAGAATTAACATGCACATTTGGGGTTGGGGTTATAAAGGAGCATAGTCCTCTTGCTTTTGGGGTGAACAGGCTCCAGGAAAGTTCTGGAAGGCACAGGGCAGAGTGGTTGTGGGTGTTTCTCTTTTCACTTTTCTTTTAAGACTTTGATTAGCAGCTCTCCCTCCCTATAGGGCTCACATCTGGTAATGGAGGGCTTCAGTTCTGCCCACCAGGCAAGTCACCTGAACTCTTTTCCTATGATGTTTTTCTGTAAAATGGAGGGTTGGGTTGTATTCAACAAAATATTTCCTATAATTCTATGACTATCAAAGCATCAAAGCCTGGAACTGAATCTAACTCCAGTTCTGATGTTTGAGGCACTTGTTGGATCATTCTAATTAGCTGCCCCTTCTGACCCTTCAGATTCAACAGGTCTGAAACCGAATTATTTTTCTTCAATCAGCCTCCACAGAGACAATGATCTCATCACCATTCCATTACCCACACTCAGAAGGCAGACCTCCATCCATCTGGGAATCCTGGCAGCTCCCCACATCCCATATCCATATTGGCCTTGAATCCAGGGGGTCCTTTCTCCCTAAATTCCTCCAAGTCCACCCATCACCCCCATTGCCACCCTCTTAGTTCAAACCTTAGAATTTTGACTTTGGACCTTCACCTCTGCTCCTCTTTAAGTTCCAGTGAATTTTCTAAACTCAGTTCATCTGAAAAATGCCTGAGCTTTCAGGGACCTCCATTTCCTTTGGCAAGGCATCCATGTCCTCCACAACCTACCGTGCTTTCAATCTCATCTCTCAGCTCTCTCCTGCACCCTCCACTCCAGCCCAAACACTCCTCTCTGGCCTCTCCCTGCCTCCAGTGTAGTCATGCTCACTCCTGCCTCAGGAGTTTGCTCACACAGTGACCATAGGCAAGGGGATGGGACCCTCTTGCCCAAGTCCTGGCTCATGGTTGACAAGTTGGTTCAGAATTCACAGTCTCTTCCCAGAAGCCCATACCATGCTCCTCAAAAAAAGGGAAAGACACTCTGGTCAGATAAATTCAGGAAACTCAAGAGCTGAGTTTAACCCTTTTCCCCCTTCTTGCATGGTTTGCAGATCCTTTAATAGGCTAATGATAGTGAATCTCTTACTATCAATCACAAACCCTTTTTAAAATAGCACATGGATAATGGGAAATTCTGGAAATCAGATTTTCTGATGTTTTGTGTGAATTTTGGTTCAATCACTAACTAGTTTTCACTTCTGAAAAATGAAGAATAGGAGGACCTACCAGCTCATATCAGTCATGAGGACTGAATGAACTTAGATACCTGCACCTAACCTAGTAAGGCCTCAAAAAATGGAAGTGAATAGCAGCAATCGAAGTAGTTGCTTGGAACAAGTTGGGAATAGATTTACTTTGGAACTTCTCACTTGACATGATTTATCTCACTTGTGTCTTGGGCTACAAGTACAACCATTTTTTCATCAAAGAGTCTGAACACACAGTAGGAGCTCGGCCCATGGTGGTTTGTTTTTGTTTTCAGTTCTGGGGATTGAACCTGAAGCCTTGCACATGCTTGGCAAGGGCTTTACCACTGAGCTATATCCCCATCCTAGCATATATATGTTTTGTTTTGTTTTTTGGTGCTGGGGATTGAACCCATATCCTTGTGCATGCAAGGCAAGCACTCTACCAACTGAGCTATATCCCAGCCCCTGGCCTATATTTTGATGATGACAACAGGTGGTATGGCTTGGCTGTGTTGAAATGTTGGAAGAATATATTCGGTGTGGCTCTATGGATGGATTGGGTTGAGATGGAGCTGATGAGGGAAAAATCAGACCTGGGAAAGAAATGAAGGAACTAGGGAAATGGGGAAAAGAAGCAGAGGTTATAAGGCCAGAAATGGAAGAGAAAGAATGGGAGTTGCTGGAGGTCACGCTATAAATATTTAATTTGCCCCAAAGAAATATGATTCAGTCACATCTCACTTCCCCACTCCTCCAAAGTCCTTAAGAGGTTTTATTTTGGAGGTATCCCAGGGCATCAGGGAGTTTGTAGATGGTATCAAGGAGAAAGCAGGCGCCTTGGACCTCCTGGGAGTGTCTTGAGCCTCTTCGGTCACCATGGAGATAGGTTGCCTCTGGCCTCAGAGACTCCCCCAGGACCTGAGGCCCCTCACCCACACTTTAGCCTCCCTTAGGCACAACCAAGGACAGGACAAATCAAGGACAGGGCAGACCTAGGAGAGCAAGAAGTGAGAGATGGAGAGAGAGAGAGTGAAGGCCAGCAGCCCTGCTGGTCAGAGCAAGGAGCTGAAGGAAGCACCCAAGAGTGGAGGGGCAGAGCAGGTCATGGCAAAGACTCAAGAAGTCCCTTGCCTCTCCCTGGGCCCTCCCTCCCTACAGCCCAGGCCCTGATCACAGTGGGGAGACACAGGGCAGGGCTAGCTAATTGCTGGGTGTAGGTGGTGTCATGATGAAGAGGCTGGGAAAGGGACTTGGGGGAAGATCTTGGCCCTGAGGGAGGGTGACTGGTGTAATAAAGAGGTTCTCTGGCGTCACCAAAGGCAAGCAGGCTGCTTGCTACACCACAGGTGGTCTGGTCTGAGGTCTGTTGAGCTTCCCAATTGGACAGTCTGGAAAAATTAAGTCTTGGACCATGGAGACAGCGCAAGACTTGTGTGCATCTCTACCCACCCTTATTTGGAGAAGGGTATCATTCTTAGGGAGAAGGTCTGAAGCATGGGGCAAGGGAACAGGCTACCAGATGCCTCCATTTGAAGGCTGTTCAGGAGGGAACTTTCCCTAGACATGGATTTGGGTGTGGGGTGGGTGGGGAGATGGTATGCTAAGATAGGGTTGCAGTAGAATAGGCAAGTCTAAGCTGGGAAGGGGTAAAGAGGAGGGATGGGGAAATTGAGGCAGGACCTGAGGACCAAGGGCTGCTTCCAGTCTCTCTCGCTTCTTCTCTCAGTTCCAGGAAAATAAGAAACCAAAACTCCAAAAATAGAGAACTTTATTGTCAGGGACAAGTGTATAGGGCTGGGGTAGGGGATATGGGGCCCAGCCCCGGGTGAGGAAGAGGTTAATACATAGTACACAGAGAAGGCACAAGTTGGGAGGACCCCCTCCCTAGCAGATTCCCCATCTGGTTCCCAACCAGGACCCTAGATCTCCCTGTTTCCCCTCTAGAAAAGCACCTATGGCTGGTCTCAGAGACCCAGGTTTGGAATAGACATCTTCCCAATTTTCCTGACCCCCATTTCCAAACCCTTCTGCTCATCTGCCCATCAGCCCCAGCAGCTGGTCCAGCATCCAGGGATCTGACAAGTCACAGGCCTCTCCCCAGTGGGGAAGGGGCAGGGAGGAGACCATAGAGCATGCCCTCCCTTGGTTTCCACTCAGCCTAACCCCCATGCCTAGGTGAGGCAGCAAGGTCATTAAGGCCCCAGTGTCTCCAGATCTGAGGTCCCACCTCCCACTATGGCTCAGGCTGGCCCCCAGGTGGACTAGTGAATGCGGCAGGAATGCTACACCTGCTGTCATTCCCACACCTCGGTCCAGATGGCCCCGACATAGGGGTGGGGTGGGGGCCGGGGCGTGGTGAGCCGAAAGGGCTGGCCTACCTGCTTGCTGGGGTATTTGGGGGGGTTGGTGCGGTAGCTGTAGTCGGAGTACTGCTCAGAGCCCGTGGACGTGGTGTCCCCGGTGCCCACAAATGTGTTTGCAGGCGGCAGGTCCTGCACCACTTGGTGCTTCTTGGAGGCCGAGGGTGACTGGGGCTGCAGCTGGATGGAAGGCAGTGGGGAGTTAGAACGGTAGTGGCGGCCCAGGTCAGGGCTACCTGGTGGGTAGTTGAGGGGCAGGTGGATGCGGGGACTGTCCCCAGGGGCGTCACTCATCAAGTTGAACTTGAGGGACTTCTGCAATCCAGCCTCATCTTCGTCCTCCACTGGCTTCACAGGCTTCGGGGACTTGCTCTTCTTGCCCTTGCTCTTGTTTCCCTTGGAGGCTTTGCTGCTGGGCTTGGGGGCATACAGGTCCTTGGTCTCTTTCTTACCAGCCTGATAGCCACTCTTGGCCTCCCGCTGCCGGCAATAGCGCACAAGCACTGCCAGGGCTATGAGCAAGGCCACAGCCACGACACCAGCCACCACACCAAAGAGGATATTGCCACGCTGCTTGGAGCGCTCATATTCTGGGTCGCCAGCAATGTCGATATCCAGTGGTGTGTCCAGGCTGTGACCCAGTAGGGTCTCCAGCAGTGTGCGGTTGGCTAAGGTCTCATTGACATAAAGATGGACCAAGGCTGTGCCGTAGCGTGGAGGCTTGCCACGGTCACTGACCTTCACCACAAGGCGGTGCAGCCCGTGGTGGCGCCGCTCAATCTCCTTCTCCAGGGTGATGGCACCTGAATTTGGCCCGATCTGGAAGAGTCCATAAGGATTGCCACCAGCAATGCTGTAGGTCAGCTCAGCGTTGACACCAGAGTCAATGTCCTCGGCTGTCACCTGGCTGACAGTCTCACCAAGACGTGTCTGGGGGGTGAGCAGCCGGTGGGAAGTGTTGGAGGGGGCAGTAATAAAGGGTGCGTTGTCATTCTCATCTAGTACATTGATGGTGACGCCAACGTAAGCTGAGCGAGGTGGGACGCCGCCGTCCACCGCCTTCAGCTGGAAGGTGTAGGTGCTCTGCTGCTCTCGGTCGAAGCTCAGGCTGGACAGGATGGTGCCTGTGCCGTTCTGGATGACAAAGTCACCATTGTCTTGCTCCACTGAGAGCTGCACCCGGGCATTCTCCCCCTTGTCCCCATCGATGACAGTCACCATGCCCACTGGACTCAGCGCTGGCATGTTCTCCATCACTGAGAAGTTGTAGCCACTCAGCATAAATTTGGGGTCATTATCATTGCAGTCCAGCACATTGACGAGGACGGTGGCTGTGCCCTGGAGGCTGGGGCTGCCCCGGTCAGCTGCCACTACTTTCAACTCATAGCTGTCTCTCTGTTCCCGATCAAGGGACGTCTTCACCCGGATTTCTCCATTCTCAGGTGAGATGGTAAAGAGGCCCTGGGCAGCCGGCTCAGGCTCCAGAGAGTAAACCAGCTCTGCATTAGAGCCGGAGTCAGCATCGCTGGCAGTGACCTCAGCCACCACTTCACCAGGCTTGTTGTTTTCTGGAAAGGCCACCTCCGTGATGCTCTGGGTGAAGACAGGGGCATTGTCATTGACATCCACCACCTGCACCTTGAGGGAGTTAGTGCTAGAGAGAGGGGGGTTGCCAGAGTCCACAGCAACAATTTCAATGGTGTAGTCTTTGACCTTCTCGTAATCAAGTGGGGTGGTGGTCTGCAGGAAGTACTTCTTCTTGCTATCACTGCCCGTCTCACTGGCTTGGCGAAGTTGGAAGGGCACGTCACCTGCTACCACACAGGTGACAGCTGCATTCTCTCCCTCATCTCGGTCAGATACCTGTACCAGAGCCACGGCTGTCTCCTCCGCCACATCCTCTGAGATGTTAGCCATCCCATCTTGATGGGTCACCAGTCCTATGCCTCGGATCTCAATGGTGGGAGCATTGTCATTCATGTCCTTCACAGTCACAACCACTTGGGCACGGGCACTCTTGGGGTTGGCGCCTCGGTCCTTGGCAAGCACAGAGAAGCGCAGAGTGCTCAGGTCCTCACGGTCCACGGGGCCCTGAACAGTGATGAGTCCAGTGTTTCTGTCCAGTCGCAGAAGTCGCCTCACAACTTCAGGTGCCTGGTGGAACGTGTAGTCGATCTCTGCATTAGCGCCTTGATCTGAATCATTAGCTTTCACCTATAGGGTAGAAGCAAAAAACAAGGAGAACAGACTGGGTTAGACCAGGGATAGCAAGTTCAGGGGTACATGTGTGCTGCCAAAGTCCTTTCCAATGATCATGGCAAACACAACGAATCTGACTTAGTGCCCTTTCCAAAAGTGGCATGTGTACAACCTTTTCCCCAGCCCTGGCACTTTGGCTCTTTTCCTGAAGAGCCCAGATGCAGCCTGCAAATCCTCAATAGTGATGCAAACTGCCAGTAGAGATGGTACATGGCAGAATTAAACTCCTTCTCATTCCTCTACTGGTCCACCCAAATATGGCGGTTAGGATCTAACCAGCAACACTTTCATCCAATTAAAGTGGCTCCTAACCAACTGCTGAGATGGAAAGGTGTGTGGGTAGCAGAGATGGTGTGCATGCATGCACAAACACGCATATGATTGTGAGCTGTGTGTGCTTATGTGTAACCATGAGAAGGTATGTGTGAATGTGTGTATGCAAGAGTGGAGAACCACATGCCCACCTGGAGGCTACAGGTGAGGGAATTTCTTCTGAAAGCAGCCAGATAGTGATGTGGGTCAGAGGGAGCCTGCCAGGCCAGGCCCAGCCACTGCTCTGTTAAACTGGGGAAACCTGTTTCAGCAGTTCCTTCGACTGCTGGCTGGTGCTGGCAAGGCACCAATGTGAGGAATCCGGCCTGAGCCTGCGGCCAGGAGGGAGGGGTTGGTGCAGGCCACAGAGCCTGCTGGCAGCGGGCTGGGCTCCCAGCATCAAACAATGAACTGTCTGTCCCTTTGCAGTGGGCACGCCCTCCCACGCCAATGCCGACGCGCACTGGGTCCAAGTCTATACAAACACGGGCAGGAATGGGACAAAAAGAACCAGGTGGAACTGGCCATGAGGTACCACTTCTCGAGTGAAACATGAGGGTTAGGGTTAGGTCACCACCAGGGCAAAGTGATGGCAGGGCAGGGTGCAGAGGGGGATAGGCATAACTTGGTAGACTCTCTAAAACAGAAGTCTTGGGTTCAAATCCTAGCTCTACCACTTCTCAAATAACTATGTAACCTTGAGCCAATTATTGAACTTCCTCAAGCCTTAGTCTACAAATGTGTAAGATGGGGATTAATCATGGAATTGATTTCACTGTGGAATATTAAGTGGGATGATACATGTCAAAATGTCAACTCTGCCTGATACATGGAGAGTGCTCCCTAAATATTTTTTTTTCTTTTTGTCCATCAGCCTATCTATCTGTCCATCTATCCTCCTTTCTGTCTCTGCAAAACCAGTTGCTAATACCATGCGGGGCACTGCAGGTAGTGGGATCTCAAGCCACTGCTTGTCTGGCCTTCTTCCCCTTAGAAGGGACTCATACCATACCTGCTAGGGCTTTTATTACAGAGGTTCCCAGCTACCCTGCTGCCTGTTCCAATCTATGAGGGCCCAACCCTAACAGTTTCTCCTACTGCAGACCTGAGTCTTATCTGTCACCAACTATGTGATTATGCGCCCCACTGTCTCTCTGTCTCTAGATTGGTGGCTCAGCCCTTTATCTGTCTCCTGCCATCTGTCTCTGTCTCTGTCTGTGACTCTTGACTTCTGTCTGTCTGCCTCCTGTCCCTGCTAAGTTCTGATCCTGCCTCTTTCCCATCACCTGTTCTCTCCCATCCTCTCTTTTTAGCCTGTCCACCTCTCAGCTGACCCTCTGTCCTGCTTTTCTGCTGTATCTTGCTGGGAGGATGTAAAGCTGTTACACGCATAGGCTATAAAAATCCACACTGTGGGACGTGAGCCATGGTGGGCTCTGAATCTATCAGCTATGACATTAGGCAAGTTTCTTAATCTCTGTGAGCTCAGATTCCCATCTGTAAAATGGGGATATGCTCACTTACCCTGTACTGTAAGAATTAAATTATATAATACACATGGTGTGTTTAGAACAGAGCCTGGCACTTAGGCTATTATTATTCACCATTCCCACTGTCTGTCTCCCTTTTCTTTCTCATCCTCCTGTCCAGATTCCAGTCTACCAGTTCCGAAAAAAGATGAAACTCCCACCACCCACTTCAGCATGGGGACCTAGGATGAGGGTCTCCTGGGATGGGTGATGGGCTCCAGGGCAGCTGAGCCCTCCTCAGCTCCCTCTCATCAAACAGACAGCTTCAGCCCGTGGAGAAGGAAAAAGGAGCTGGGCTGGCAGGAGGCCAGTGCCGAGATGACAGCAGGAGATACGCCCACCTGTCTGCAGGGACGCTTTCTTTGCTCCCTCCCAGGCCCCAGCCCCACCAAGCTGCCCAGCCCCTGGGGCAGTTCCCATGGAGAGGAGTGCTGAGAACTTCCATGAGGGGAACTGACCCCCGCCTACTGTGCCAAACACCCCACACCCGTGGGTGCCCCATGTCCAGGGGCAGAAGCGAGTATACAAATACCCCTGTATGACTTTTCAGAACTTGGAGGAAGTATCTGACTTAAATGATCTCATTGGACTCCATCAGGGAGGGGTGCAGTGAGACTGTATCCCCAGTTTCAGGAAAATCCCACCTGATTAAAGGGCACCTGCTCCTGTTTGGGAAGGTTCTACCTGATAAAAAGCAGCCCTTTTGTTCCACCTTAGCATCCCTTGCAAGGGGAGAAGGCTCTCCTTGACTTGAGGGGGAGTTTCATTTTCCAGAGTTTCTAACTCACATCTGCCTTGGAGAGGGGTAGGCACTGTTCAGATGTGATGTCACTTAACAGCTTGATAGAGAAAAATAAAATCACCAGTTGGGTGGTGGGAGGGTCTCACCTGACTAGGGATGGGGAGAAGAAATCTAGACACAGTTCTGACATTTTTATCCCCTAAGTGAAAGGAGTTCTCAGCTGGTTGGGGTGGGCTCCCATTTTTAAAGGTGGGTCACCCTGACAGGAAGATAGAGGGGATCTCTCACCTGAATGACCGAGTGGCCTATGGGACTATTCTCAGACAGCTCGGCCTCATAGGAGGGCCGCTCGAACTTGGGAGCGTTGTCATTGGTGTCAAGCACAGTGACACGCAGCAGGGCACTGCTGGCACGCGGGGGACTGCCACCATCCTGAACCTTAATGGTGAGGTCGTAGGAATCCCAGCGTTCGCGGTCCAGGTTGCCCATCACGATGAGCTGTGGCTGCTTCTCCTCCTGGTCCTCGGCCACCTGCAGCCCAAACAGCTCCTGGGCCTCAGGCCCAGCCTGAAGCTCATAGGATGCCACGCCATTGGGGCCAGCATCACGGTCTGAAGCCAATGGAATAGGGAAGAGCGAACCGATGTTGGTATTCTCAGGGATGGCCAGAGTGATGACTGGTGAGGCGAAGTTGGGTGTGTTGTCATTGATGTCCTGTACCTCTATCTGGCCCTCTAGCAGCCGGGGACTGCCGTTCTGCACGAGGTCTGTGATAGACACCTCAAACTCCAGGATGCAGGGCTCACCAGGGAGCTGGTTCTGGCATTCACGGAGCCCCTCACGGTCAATGGAGGTCTCAGTGGTGAAAATATCACCTGTCTTGCCATCCACTCGAAGGTATGGGGCACCTACCTCTAGTTTGTACAGGTGGCCCACATCTGGAAAGCCATAGTCGGCTGCGAGGCTCCCAATGAGGGTGTTGGGTGGCTGTTCCTCTGGTACCTTGTATACTACCCGAGTGGCGTGGCCTGTGGATGGAGCCAATAGGAGCAGCAGTACCAGCAGCAAGGGGGGCAGCAGCAATCGCTGCCCCCCAGGGCCCGGGCTGGGCCTCAGGGACCCCATCCTGGCAGGCTCTAGAATCAGGAGGGCTGCAAGGAAAAGAGGCAAAATGGAAGCTGCTCTTGAGGACTGCCCAGAGCCAGGCCCCCGCTGTCCCCCTTCCACCTACACACTCTTCTCCCACAAGGAGATTCAATCCTAGCCCCAAAACCCAGTTCCAGAAACCAGAGTCCAGAACCCTGAGTTCTACCCACAGCTGGGTGTAGCAGCTGTGCCTGGCCCAGCTGGAGGATCCTGTAAGAGGCCTGGCAGGCCTAGAGTAGCTCCCGCCCATGGAACGCCCTTACCCACCTGATGTTCCCTGGGTCCCAGCCCTCCCTCCCTCCCTCCCTCCTTTCCTCTTTCCCTCCCTATTCTCTGCTTTGCCCAACACCTCCTTCTCACCAGCATCCTGCCTTAGTCACCCATGGTAATTACCCTGATACTGAGATACCGAGAGAGCAAGTGGTTAGGCTTTGGGCACCCCCAACTGGATCACCCCTTCCCACCTATGTAGTAGGAAAGAGATGCAGGTACTCTCTAGATGACCCAGTTTCTGGGGTCATTTACTGCCCATACTAGAGCTACTCAGGTTGTCTGGAGGGAGAGGGGAACACATCTCATTTCTCTCTTCTGAGATGCCACATCAATAATAAGTATATGAAGTGTGACAGGTCCAATTCCCTTTTCCTGACAATAATCACCCACAGCACCCCCACAAGGGTCCAACTTGAATCAGAACTAACCAAGACTTGTAAAAATGGCTAGGGTGAAGAATAGGTGTTAGCCCTCTCCAACTTCCCCCACAAACATGTGTCTAGGAGCATTTGTGTTTGTGTGTGTACACAAACACATATGCATGTGAACAGTTCCTAGGGCTCTTCTCTCTGCCTCTTTCCATGGGCAGGTGCACAAAGAGAATAGAGGTCAAGATTGGGGTCACAGGGCTGAATGGCCCTCAAATTGGCATTGGGAGCTGCCCTGACCTGTCCTTTGCAACTGAAGCCCAGCAGGTCTACCTGGGACAGAGCTTCGATGACACCACCAGCCTATCCCTGGCCCCTTCCCCACCCCCACTCTGGGTGATCATCTGGCTCCTGTTTGACCCCTATCCCTACACAGGTCCAGCTCCGACTGCACACCCCGCCTCTCCTCCTCTCTAACTGGTCCAGCCCCACCTCACACCTTCTTCTCCCTGCCCACCCCAGCTAGCTCTGTATGTCCTAGCCAATCACAAGCTGCATCCCCATCACCACTATCACCCTCTTCTTTCACCCATCTCTCCACCCCCTCCACTTCAAGGCTGTCCATTTGCTGACCCCAGTCAGACCTGTTAGCTGCTGGCCCAGTTGTGACTGCGCTCCTCTGCAACAAAATCATGGTGAGCCTCTCCTCTACTCAAATTCAAAGTCTCTAACAGCATTTCTGTGGAGGGTTCAGGCTCAGTCTCCTTTCCCCACTTCCCCTCAGCATACCTGGAAGACCAGCTCTACTTCTGGAATTCCCACCCCAGGCCTATTGATGACCACACCCACCCCACTGAAGGCAGGTTCTGGCCCCCCTAGGAAGCCTTCCCAGGCCTTTCCAACCCACAGTGACCTCTCCTTCCTCCAACTCACAGCCACTTATTGTCTGCTCCAATCCTAAAGCAATGAATCATAGGCTGCCTTGGACACCGCCCGCCTGTGTTGTTCTTTCTCCCGGCAGACACCAAGCATCCTGAAGGAAGGGGTAGAACTTTGTATACTCACTCCCTCAACCCCCACCCATGCGGCTTTTCGAAGCCAGGCCCAGAATAGGTGCTCATTCATGCATTCAACGAATGCTTATTGGGCACTTATAATCCTGGGTACAACAGTAAAGACTGGCCCAGTCTACCACGACAATGGTTCTAGCAAGAACTACCTGTCAATTTTGTTGGGCTGCCTCTCTGTACCCATTTGGCATATGTTAGACAGCAGTGGGGAGAATAGTTGTTATCCGAAGGCAAACCTCAGCTGCCCACTTCCTGTTTTTTGTTGTTGTTGTTGTTGGTAGTGGTGGTGGTACCAGGGATTGAACCCAGGGACACTCAACCACTGAGCCACATCACCATCTCTTTTTAAAATTTTGAGACAGGGTCTCGCTAAATTGCTGAGGCTGGTTTTGAACCAGCAATCCTCCTGAGTCACTGAGATTATAGGCATGCATCACTGTGATGCCAGGCTGCCCACTTCCTGTTTACGTGACCTGGAACAAATTATTTAGAGCCTCAGTTTTCTTATCTGAAAATAGTAAAGATACTACCTATTTCCTGGAAGGGGGCAGTTTGAGAAAATATAGACTGACTACCTAACCCAATGTAAGTACTTAATAAATGGTCTCTGGAAGTACTCAGCACAATTGTAGTTATGTCCTTCTTTGAAAAACTTGCTAACCTCTGTCACAAGACAGTAAGCAGAGTGGGAGAGTCTCTACTTTGCTTACTTCAACATCTTCAGCGCAGTCATACCGGGCCAGCAGCTGACAGGTCTGACTGGCACACAGTAGGCTCTCAATAAATAGCTTTCCAGGGACTGGTTATTTTTACTCAATGACTATCTGCTAATCCTGGAGCACTTGATCACGGGTTGTTTAGTTGACAACTTGCATATGATTCCCCGATTCCCTTTCTCCACCTAGGGGGCAGAGCAAATGCTCCTTGAATGCATGGTTCCTTACACATTTCAAACACTTCACCTCTTCTGGGGAGACTTCCCTAAACACAAGCCCCTCCTCAGTAGCTCCTCAGTATTAAAGTACTCAATGTGTGTGAGGCCATTATCAAATTAGTGTCTATGTTTATTCTCAGCTACAATCTTAATCTCTTTAAAGGAAGGAGGAGTATATCTGATGCTCCATTTGGATCTGCCCTCCAGCCACATCCCCTTCATCTGCATGGACCTTGGCAAAGAGTTCATTTTATCATTTCAAGTCCCAACCCAAATCCATCCCCAAGGGACTGTCTCCAAAGAACCCCATTCTCTCTTGGGTGCCTTCACCTGGCCACCACCCTCCTCCTCCACATACACAACATGGGATAACTGTGCAACCCTATTCTCTGTGTAAGCGTTGGCAGGTTAGGGGTTAGATGGGATGCCCACGGGAATGACCCTGAACCTTGCAGAAAAGAGAAATTTCACAGTAACTGCTTGCCTGTACTCCCCCTCTCCAGATCAAGGTTACTTAACCATTCAGGCAAACCTTTAAGAATTTTACAAAAACCACAGATTCAGTCTTCAACTTGGGACTTCCTCCCCATCTCAGGGTCAAATACCTGAGACCTCTTAGGTAGTCCCCCCTCCCCCGCCACCCCACTATTTCTCTCACCCTTAGAGGATCTCTTACTTCCAGTCGGCAGAGATAGAATCCAGAAGGATTACAGTATTCGGCTTCCAAGTTAGAACCAGGAGAACCACAGGGTAAAATGCAAGACAGGGAAAGCTTGGGGTCAATGTGCAGGGGTGTTCCTGAGATTCAGGAAGAGTAGAGGAATAAGGGCCTGGAGTGAGTCTTCCCCAGATTGGACGCAAGAGTTGGGAGTGGTAAACTCTGGGAGAGAAGCAGAACCTCTCAAGGTTGAAGCACCTGGAGAGTTCTTTCAAAATAAGTATTATCTGGCCCCACCCTTAGGAATTTTGATTGGAAGGTGGGACCGGGAGAAACCCCCAAGGCAATTGTGATGCAAAGGTCCCAGACAATCTGGGAACAACTCTGGGATACAATAGATCCACTGAGTTAAGAAACTGAACACTGGGGGGGTGTGTAGCTCAGTGGTCAAGGGCTTGCCTGGCCCGCACCAGGTCCTGGGTTCCATCCCCAGCATCAAAAAAGAAAGAAAAAGCCTGAGGCCATACAAACTCTCTCATCACCACACCACCATCATTGAGCACCACGATTACCATCCCAGCAGGCAAGGTTTCACTAAGGCACGGCTAAGCGTTTCATACACAGGATCTCATTTAATCCCCCCACCCTCTGAAACAGATAATATTCATTATTACAGCCCTGTCCCCGTATTACAAGTCAAATTGAGACTCAAAAATATATTAATCGTCTTAGGCCAGAGAAACAGTATGAGGAAGAGCTCGGATGTGAGAAACAGGGCTTCTTCAAATACCAGAGTCTGGAGGAAAGGCTGGATTCAGGAAGGGAATCAACAGTAATCCCTAAGGCTGGAAAGGGATGTTTATTGTGTTACCCCCACCTCCACCCCAGCACACAGGAACCTCAGCCCTGTTGCCAACACTGCCCACCATCAGAACAGAAAGGGAAGAGGAGGCTAGCCTTCTAGGATTGAACCCAGGCCTCCCAGGCTGTTGTGGCTCATTCAAAGGTCCATCAGGATATAGAAAGCCAGGTGACTTTCCCTTCCTGGGAAGGGCAGGAACAGCAGTTAAGTGGCCCTTACTCATCCCTGCCCCCACCACTTCTGAACTTTGTCCTCTGCAGTTGGTATGGGGAGTCGTTAGTCTCAGCGGTGGCCTTTGAAGCCACTGGTGCCTTATCTGCCCTTCCCCAGGCTCTGGCTGCCTTCCTGGGCAGGGGTGCTTCGCATTCACCCAGTGGCATGGGTGTCCAGGGGACTAAGAAGCCAGAGCTTAAGCAGGGACAGACACAGGGACCCATCTCCCTCAGGAGCAGAAGAAACATCAGGGGTATAGGAGCGACGGATGAGGGGACAAGAGTCCAAGGAAAGTCAAGGGGACCTCATCTGTATCCATACCTGGGAAGGGTTGATGACAGAGGTTCACCTGAAACCTTCATTTCCAGAGTTTTTGCTGCATGCTATGACCAGAGAGCTATGCCAGGTCAGGCTTTGACACCTCGGATGCTCCCTGTCCCCTGCCCCCAGCACTATTAGACAATAACCACTGCTTCCTCAGGCAAACACCAAAGGAACAGAGTGAAGGGTAAGCAAGTGAAGCTGCATGGGGTGGAGCTGTTCAGAGGCCACCCACAGCAAGCAAGGGCACGGCCCTCAGCTCTTTCCCCTCTTCCACCACCCTCCATTAGCTTCTGCAGACGTCCAGGCATCTGTTGTTTGGGGCCAGATTGTTTGTTTGAACCCTCACTTCACACTTCCTAGCTGTGAATTGTCTTTTCTGTACCAGTTTCTATACAATGAAATGGAAATTGGGAGTTATTTGGGAGGATTAAAGGAGATCTGGTGCATCTAAAGTCTATTATATTTGTAAAGGTCAGACATAAAACAGTCTCCCAACTCCAGAATAGAGCAGTTTATTTCCAGCATCGGGCACATAGTAGGTTCTTGTTTGTTCAACGAACAGTTGGCAAATCCTATAAAGGTAAATAAATATAATACATATCTTACTACTGCATCCTTTCCACTTGCCACAGGCCCTGGCAGATAGAAGATGCTTAATCTGTTGAACAGAATTGCTCTCTGCAGCACCAACTATCCTTGCTCAGGGCAGGAGCAGCCCTCACCCCATCAGAAGGGCCTCCTCCTTCACTACCTCCCCTTATTCAACCTTCATTCCCTTTTAGGTCTTCCCCACCTTTGTAGGCCCCCTTCCTGGCTTTCCACCCCATTCTTCCTAGTAATATTCAATGTTTTTTGGCCAGCTTCTCTGCAGAAGTAACCACAGTAGAAAGGGCTCTGGTAGGAGGACACCAGACCAGCCAGACACCCTTTTCCAGCGGAAGTGCCTTCAGGAATTGGGAACTGGGGATGGAAGGGGGAAGGGGAAAAATTAATGCGGCCAGACCAGAACTGAACCTAGGCCTGCCCTCTACCACCCTGCCTCTGGTCATCTCTGGAGGCCTCTCTTCTCACGCCTCTTTTCTGGATTCCAGCCCATGCCCTAGTCTAGTTATTACAGGTTTCAATCCCCTCAGACTCCCACGTCAAGAACGAAGGTAACACCCACTCATCCCCACACACACCCAGACCTCAGGGTTCTCACAAACACCTTCTGGCAGCTCCCTAGGACTGACCCAGAGCAGGTGCTGGAAGGCGCCCTGCGTCTTCCGGCACGAAGTCCTGGCCTCTGCTTGCTCGGGCGGCCGGGTCCGCACCGCTAGGGTCAGCGGGCGCTCCCAGAACACACCCAGCGTACGGAGTGTCTCCTCCCAGAGGCAGCTGAGCCAGTGTATAGTTGGGGGACCGCGGCGGCTCCTAGGGTTCGAGTGGCCCCGCCCCCACCCCAGCGGCGCCGGCCTCCTGAAGCCTAAGGCGAGGCCAGGCGAGCGCGCAGCGTAGTGAGAAAGCGCCTAGGCCAGCCGGTCACTTGCGTCCCCCGCCCCCCGGGCGGCCGCGGGGAATCCCTGCTCCTTGGCATCTCCGGCCTCAGCCTAGGGTCCCCCGCAAGCCGGCGCCGCGGCGAGTCGCGCAGCGGGCGCCGGGAGGGGGGCGGGGAGGAAGCCGGCGCCGGAATCACAAAGCCGCGAACCCAGCCGGGCGGGGACACTCTCGTAAAACCGATGCTCTCACGACCGGCGGAAAAGGGGCTCTTGCCCTACGGTCAATTCCCAGTGGCCTCAGCATCACCCCCAATCTTTCCTGCCGGAACGAATCGTTGCCCACCACTGCTAGGGAAACTGAGGCCAGAAGTCTGAGCTAGGGTAGCTGGGGGAGGGGGGAACGGGTGCGAGTCCATTTCACCCACCAGTTCTACTCCCGCGCCTGCCACGGTCTCCCTTCTGGCCCCCAGGCCTTTCCCCGACACACGACTGGCCTGCAGCCGGGACCGGGAAGAGGGGGCGCCCTGGTGTGTGACTGACCCAGGTGTGCGGGACCCAGGTGAGTCAGAGACCCAGGTGCCTCGCAGAACTCAGCTAAGTGGTCCGGAAAGGGTCGTAAACAGAGCCTCAGGCTTGCACCTTTTGCAAAGGAATCAAGGGCCTTGGAGCCCGGGGAGGCGGTATGGCGCGGCCAGCCAGGTCCAGCTTGTTCCCGGAATACTCGGCCGGTACGGCCCGGGAGTGGGGGTTGGGGGAGGCGCCCGCCGGGAAGCCGGTCGGTCCGGCCACAGGGCTCCCGCTGTACAGATATTTACAATAACAATGTCGCTATTAAGGTGACAGGGCGCTTGGGTCGGTTTCTCCCCACGGAATCTGGCCTCCGAGGGAGAGGGGCAGAGCTTGTCTGTGTATGCCCCGCAGGGTGTAATGTGACAGTGTTGGTGTAAGGTGTGTGTGACACCCAGTGTTAAGATGTGTGAAGCAGTAGGTTCCGTGTTTGTGACCGTGAGGCGCTGCTGTAGGTGCTTCTTACTGTGTTAGGGTGTGTGCCATCAAGGCGTGTGCTGAGACATTGGGTTGTGTTTGTGTGGGTGCAGGCGGTGGGAGCAAGTGAGACCTGTGCTCTGTGTACCTGTGCTCTGGCCAAGGAGTAGGGAACATAATTTATGTTAGGGTGTGTTCCTTAAAGAAATACGAGGATGGGGGGATTAGGTTTTGAGTGTTCATCTTGAGAACTATGGCCGTGGCACTCGTACACGAGGGCATGGGTTTGTGTTTGTGTGTCTATGTTGCCCAGTGTCACACCCGGTTGTGTTGTTGCTGTCTACGGACACAGGTTGTGTGTCCCTGCTGCTGATCGTGCAGACGCCGAAGCAGATTCTAAGCTGGTGACGGTGCCCCATTGGGCGCTGGTGTGCGGGAGGTATGTCTGTGTTCACATATGTTCGGATGTATGTATGCGTGTGTATGTCTGGTACGGTCCTCCAGGTGCCCGCGGAGAGCTGGAAGCGCCTGAGTGAGCTGAGCTAGTCGCCCAACAAGTGTGTGTGTGTGTTTGTGTGTGTGTTGGGGATAAGGTTTCTTGCTAGCTTCATCCTCGGGGAGCCCCCCACCAAACTGAGGGCCGCGCGCTTCCCTAAAACCATTTCCATCTCGCGCGCTCCTGGAGTCTCATCCCAGCCGCTCCAAGGCGCGCCCGAGTGCGCGACACCGGGATTGGGGTCCGGCTCGGTACCCCCTCCCCTCTCTCGGTTTCTTGTAGTGGACCTTGAGGCCAGGGTGCCCGGCTGCAACCCCCACTTGGTGTTCCAGCAGCCCCCACCTCGGCCCCCGCGCGCTGGGCATGGACTGGATCCCCTCGGCCTCGCTCCGCTGAGCGCCCCTCCCTCAGCTCCCGCCGGCCATGGCCGCTCCGGGCCCCGAGCCTCTGCCGCCTCCACCGCCTCCGGATCCTTACCCGCCTCGGGGAAGCACCGGCCGCCCGCCCCGCTGTCCATGAGCCGCTGCCGGCCCCGGCCCGGGCTGCGGCTCCGCACGGCTGGGGCTGGCTCTGCGGTTCGGGTTCCGGCTCCGGCTGACTCTGGGCACAGCAGCCCGGCGGCTTCGCGTCCGCGCCGCGCTCCCGCTCCCGGAGTGTGTGAGGCGGCAGCGGCGGCGGCGGCGGCGGCGGCGGCGGCGGAGCCAGCAGCGAGCGGAGCGCACAGCCCGGCCCGCCCCCTCCCTCCCCCTCCCTCCTGGCCCGCCCGCCTGCCTCCCGCCCGCCTCTCCGCACCCCCTCCGGCCGGGAGGTGGAGCTCGGGACTGCTCTGGTCCCGCTGGGAGGGGACCCTGAGCGCCGTTCCCTAAAGCCGGGACCCCCTCCCCATTGCCATCTCCCGATTGCCGGAGGCCTGGGTACATAGGTTTACTCCTCCGCTCTTCGCCTAACACTTATCCCACCCAAGCCTGCATCTAGGACCCCCTCCCGAATTCCCCTCCTTGCCTCACTCAAACACCTGTCCCCCACTCTGCATCCCTGGAAGTCGAGGCCGAGGAAGTGTCTCCCCTAGCGCTTTCTTCCCTGGGCACTTCCCCTTCAGATCCACGGTCTTCCCGCCCAGACCCCCGAATCTCCCCATTTGGCCCTCCCTTCCCACTGCGCTCCGGGGAAGTCCGCCCCTCCCCCCTCCTACCGAAGCCGCAGAGCGGTCAGCCTCGGTGGCCGCAGCAAGCCATGGGGGTGGGGCTATAGAGGGGACCGTGGGAGGCGGAAAGTGATGGGACCTGGGGGCTCTAGGTTGAGGATGAGGAAAATATACAAGTATGAGGATGAAGTGGCGTGCCGGAGGAGCTCAGGCTATTCGAGGGTCGCCTGATCACTTGCCCCCTGGGGTTGTGTACAGCTATGGCCACACACATTTTACCGGTGACATACACACATTCACACCAAGTCACACGGGTCCCTACCCCGCGAGGCCGCATAGTGTCATGGCCTGTGTCACACGCCCTCACAGTGCCACACGCTCTCTGTCACACTCACACTCAACGAGTCACACACGATGTCACACGCAGTGTCTCACACACTCCAATACTCGGTTTCTCCCTCTCAGTTCTGGCTCTCTGGCGCCATCTAGGGGTCCCTGAGCAGCTTGGGAAATACCTCCGGCGCTCCGGGTTTGGCACCCTAGGCTGCCAAGTGCCCCAATTCAATAGGACCTCCTGCCTGCCTCCTCTTAATAGGCCCAGGAAGGGTGTTCTAGGTCATAAGAATGAGGAAGGCTGACTCTAGCAAGGCTTGGTGCTGCTTATGGAAAGGCATCTTTATGACCGGTCTCTGGGTCTCTTTGCCTTAACTTCCTAATTTCTCATTCCTGTTCCTATCCTACCCATTTCCCCATCCCTACCATTCTTCTATCCCTTGTCTCTTTTCTCTGATTCCTCCTCTTCCCAGCTCTGACCTCTCTTCCTCTTCAGGGTAAGGGTGGAATTTGTGGCCACCTAAGGAAGCAAGCAAGGACTGTCCAAAATCTCTCCTAGAGCAGCAACTGCCCCCACACCCACACCCAACTGGACTCCCTTTCTGGTCTGTACCCTACACTCTGACCCTCAGCTCCTGCCTTCAGCTCAGGAACCCAAGTTTGGAGTCTCTGGATGGGAGGTGGGATCAGCTGGTGAAAGGAGGATCTGTCCTCTAAGTAACGTCTGTCTCTTGAAAAGCCCATACTCATCCCATCATTGAGGACAGCTCCAAAGAGGGAATCAGTGGCCTAGAGAGAAGAAATCTTCCACAGGGAGCTGCCCCAGTCTCCCTGCCCCCAGTGTTTGTCTGCTGCCCACTGCAGCAAACCCTCCCCAGGCTGCTTGCTGGGAGCCATTCAAAGGCTCCTCTGTTCTCCTCCCTTGCTCTGGGCTGAGCAAGATCGGCAGCCACAGAGCTGGGCAGGAAATGCTAATCTCCCAGATGTTCTCCTCCATCCTCCCTGATCCACTACCATCAAACCCAAATCCTGCACCAAGTGGTTGGAGCAGAACTGGGCCAGGGCAATACCACCAGGGTGTGTCTACACTTCTTCCCTGCTTTCCATCCCCTCCTACTCCAACTGCCAGGCTGTTCTGTGGGGATCTGAGTTGGGTCAATGTAGGTATGGGTACTTTGGAATGTTTTCCCTGAGGAGGGCAGTCAAGAGGGCTGGGGCTGGGAGGAAGAATAAGGGAAGTGGCATTTGTACATGAGAGAAGCCAGGCCTTGTACCGAACTGGAAGAAGTATTGGTTGGCAAGTGGAGCATGGGGGGAGGCTCCTGAAACCGATAGTGACTGAGATTCCAGTAGGGACTGTGTCTAGGGAATGGAGGCTGGATTGGTGCTAGGTATGGGAGTTGTTGGATTTGCTTTCTGTGATATATGGGTACCTGGATTGGCTTGTAGATAGAGGACTGAGATGCTTTAGGGCCTGCAACTGTAACCAAAATCATAATGGCCTCTGATTATAGCTGGGACACTGTTGTGATATTGTGATGCTGGTGTGCCTAGGTATAGCCAGAAAATCAGATTACCTGAAATGATGTTGTCAAGCTGTGAGTGTGTGTGTGTTTATATTTTATGCATATGTACATGTTGAGGAAACCTGTAAGTGAAATGCTATTGGGCCTGAAGCTATAGATATAAGGCTGGCCCACCTGAGGTTGGCTATAGATGAGAAGCTGTTATGATAAAGGTGGGGGTTCTAGCTGGATCCAATGCTTAGGTCCTAGGAGATAGAAAGCTGTTGCTAGGAGCCTGTACCTGAGAAGCAGGCTGTTATCTGGGATGAGAACGGAGCTTCTGTTGTATATAGGACTGTAGCTGGGATGCTATTGGTCCTGAAGCTATAGCTATGATGATAGCATATTGGGGATTGGCTATAGCTAAGATGCTGTTGCCCAGGACTGTGGCTGGGCTGTTCTTGGGTGCAGAACTCTAGCTGGGATGCTGTTATGCCTGCAGCTATAACTCTGAAGCTCGGTTGTAGCTGGGAGGCCATTTCCTGGTAATATAGCTGGACCACTGTTGTGTGGGGGCCATAGCTGAGAATCCGTTGTCTAGGAGATGAGAAGCTGTTCCTTGAGATGCTGTTCTGGGAGGCAGGCAGCTACCTGATATGGGAGCTGATCTGCTGTTGGAGCTGATCTACAGTTGTGCTTAGGATGGTCCCCAAGTGGCTGTTGCTGGGCCTGTGACTGGCTGGGTGGGGGAAGGTGAGTGAGTCCTGCCTCGAGGTCTGGGAGATGCCAGGAGCCCCAGGCTGGGTGGGGGCTGCTGCTCTGGGGAGGCCTCAGCAGCTGCTCTGCTGTAGAGCTGGGAAGCCTGTTTTCATTACTGTTTTAACTCTTTTTTTAACCTTGTTTTTCTCTCGGCTGCACTTTCGCTCACTCATTAATTTTGGTATTTTTCTCACGGTGCCTCAGCCCCTGTCACGGCTGCCATGGCAACAGGAGGCAGTGTGCACAGTGCCAAAATATCTGATCAAAAAATAACCAAAATAAGCAAACACCAAGACAGCTATGCTGGGGGCTATGGCCAAAGGAGAAGCAATGGCTCAGATCCAGGAAACTCTAGGCTCTCAGGGGACCCCTTTCACTCCCCTCTTCCCCAGGGAAGCTTTGCTGAACCTTAGGATAACCTGGGAGGCCCCTTCTCAAGGGATTCCCACAACACACTCTCCCAGGACTCTGAGATTTCCAATAAATAGTCCCTGGCCAAGAGGCAGTTTTGTTTGAGGTGGGAGTGGGTGAGAGATGGAGCTTATCCTAGGAGTTGCCAGATGAAGCTTCTAAGAACCCCCCTACCTGCCCTAGCCATGCACTCTCCTCCCCACCCATCCGCTCCTCCCCAGGCCCTTCTGTTTTAGGCCCATTCACCCTTCTCTGCTTCCCAATTCCCCACTCCCAGGCCACCTCCATTTTCCTCCTTTTACACCCCAACATTCTTAAGGGATGGACAGAGGGGAGGAAGCTAACCTCCAGGCATTACCCACCAACTCTTCAAGGAAGGCACTAGGGAAAGATGCTGTAAAACTACCTGGCATTCCTAGGCCTCTAGCCTCCTATCTAGGGGATACTCCTGAACATCCCCGAACACCCACACCCCACTCTGATTTCCTTTCCCATTAGGTATAGTCTGGTTCCCTGGAGGCCTCCTCTCAAGAGGACATGTCCACAGGAAGAGAAAAAAGGAATAGAGCCTTATGAAGGAGGGAAGGTCAGAGCTTTTGGTACTACCTGTCTCCCTTCTTCACCCACTAAGTTCCCCTCTGTGGGAGCTTTTCTAGATATCTGGAGCACTGAGAATTGGGGGAATGAAAAGGAGCCCCTCAATTCTCAGTCACATCACTCAGTTACATCTCTGTTCCCTGTTCCTGCTGTACCCCACCAACACTTGAAAGTCTTATTCCCAGCACAGCTCCATTCCCTTCTATGAGTGGCTAGAACTCACCTCCAGCTCCTCACTTTCAATTCCATCCCTCCTCCCCTCAAGAGCAGTAGTGGCCTTGGCCTCCTGGCAGAGCCTTCCTAGCCCGTTTCCATAGAAACCTGGTAGGCTATGTAGTGCAGGAAGGGGAAGGGAGATAGAAGCAGGAAAAGGGGACCAGGCCTCAGGGGCAGCCCAGATGAAGGGACATGGGAGAAGCTGGCCATCCAAACAAAGGTTGGAACCCTGATTTGGGGAGGAAAGACAAGAGGTAGCAGGCACTTGCTAGTTTCTCTCCCCATGCAATTTGCTCTGCTGCCTTCTAAGGAGAGGACACAGAACTGCCCCTTTCCCGGTAGGAGGTGTGGGGCAGGAGCAGCCTATCCTTCCCTCCCCACCCTCTTAAGAACCCCTTTACCAGGAACTGCCTGTTTGGGATGAATCTCTTTGCAGAACCCACCAATCTCTAAGACAGGGACCATGGGATACTTTCCCTCCCCCAAGAGCTCCCCACCCTTCCCAGCCCAGCCCCGGACCCGGTGGCCGCTGCTGACCCGATGGCGTGCCGCTCTCAAAGGCCCCATTCATCTCTGGGGGCTGAAGGCGCCATTGTCCCCCGCGGGGGGTGGTGTGGGGAGTGAGGGGGTCTCGACTCAGAAGGAAGGAATGCGTCTGGAGAAGTTGCCCCCGGGGCTCCAATCTCAAAGTCCCCACCAGATCTCCATCGGGACCCTTTCATGACCCCGAGTCCTTTCCCCAGGAGCTCCCGGCAGCCTTCGGGCTTCTCCTGAGGGTGGGGACTGCTGCGGCGCTGAGGAGCCTCGCTCCACCCCTCTAAAGCGCTCGGGAGAAACGTTGCTGCGGACGGGAGCTGTCCAGCACCTCGGGTCCTGACGGACCGCTGACTCTCCTAGGTGCCATCGGACAAGGGGCGCCGAGGGCCACCTGGTGGCTCGAGCTCTTCCCCACCAAGGCTAAAACCACAAAGCAGACCTGACCTGGGTGGGCTTAAATACAACTCTGGACATAGGAATCCACCGGTGCTGAGAACTGACTTAGGGAGCAACCTGATCCCTGTCCTATCTGAGCAGAGTGGAAGGATCAAGTGCCACTAGGCCATTCCCCTGGTGCCCTGTCTCAGACCTGAGCAGGCAAAAGAAGCAAAGAGAAGTCAGGCCCTGCCTCTCCCCCTTTCCCCCATTTCTGCATCTCTGCTTCTGTTTCCTCCTCCCTCCTCCTCTCTTTCCCTCCCTGCTGGGTTGGGGGCTGCTGAATTATCATTTCTCAGCTCTGCTAATGTGCTCCCTGCTGCGGGGAGGGATCATAATTCTGGGAGATGATTAAGTTTCAAATTGTTTTTCTTTGTGTTGTTGAAGATGAGGTTTTAATATGGTCCCTCCTCAGTTGGAGGGCCTTACCCCCATCCCTCCTCTCTTAGTATTCTCCTCACTGGTAGACCAGGTTTGGGACAATGCCCTCTGGAATCTTCTCTACATTTTTGGTGTATAGGGCGTTAGGGGAGCTGGGGGAATACAGACCTCCCCTTGACTCCAAAGGGAATACATATAGTGTAGCAGTGAGAAACACTGAATTTAAAGTCAGACAAGTCAGAATTCAAATCTTGACTCCATCACTTACTCTCTGTGTGATAGAGTTACTTAAACTGAGCCTCAGTTTCTTAATCTATTGAATGGGAATATTAATAATTACCTCGTGGGGTGTTGGCCAGGATTCAAAACGATAATGCATTTTAAATGCTTAGCAGAGCTTATGGTCCTCAGTAAATGTTAGTGATTATTGACAGGTGCAGTGGCATGCACCTGTAATCCTAACAACTCAGGAGGCTAAGGCAAGATGATTGCAAGGTCAAAGCCAGCTTCAGCAACTTAGTGAGGCCCTAAGAAACTTGTTGAGACCCTCTCTCAAAATAAAAAATAAAAAGGGCTGGGGATAGGGATGTGGCTCAGTAGTTACGCACCTCTGCGTTTAAATCCCAGAATGAAAAAGAAAAAAAAAATGAAAATGAATAAGAAAAAAAATCAGTGATTATTATTATACACATATCATCCCCTGTGCCATTTCACCTCCCTGCTCCTCCCTGACTTTGTTCTTCAGTTCAGTAAATGTTTATGTCATCTGTACTGTTTTCCAGGCCCTGTGCAGCTGACATGAAGTTATCTAGGAGTGAGGAAGTTGGCGTTCTTGCTAATCTATTCCTCAAAACACCTTTGGCCACTTCCTTCCTTCCTTTTAATTTAAGTTCACTCCTTTTACAACCTCCTGAATGCTTCCAGGTCTTCTTTCATTATTCCCACTCCATTGTTCCTTCTTTTAAGCAGGCTTATCACTTCACCTTGATTCCTATGTTCCTAACGCACATCCATCTTTTACCTTCTATATCATTCCTCATCCCATTTGGGACTTTCAGAGAGAAAAGGGGTTGAATTTTCAAACTAGGAGAGAGAATTATTAGTCTCTCTCTCTCTCTCTCTCTCTCTCTCTCTCACTCACTCACATACTTGTTATAGTCAACTTCCACATTTCTGAACTTTCACATTGTATCTGTGCACTTGTTTGCTGTCTATTCCATATCTATAGCCATAATAAACCTTTGAAATATATGCTGTTTCTTTGCCCACCTGTCTATCTGCTCTATCCTTGCCTTTATTTTTTTGTGGGAGTCAGTAATGAGGATCAAACCCAGAAGCACTTACTACTGAGCTATATCCCCAGAATTTTTTATTTTTTATTTTGAGACAGGGTCTCACTAAGTTGCTGAGTCTGGACTTGAACTTGCAATCCTTCTGCCTCGGCCTCCTGAGTCTTGAGGATTACAGTCATGTGCCAATGCATCCAGCCCTGCCTTTATCGTTTTTAGGGATTTTTGTTGTTGTTGTTGTTTATTTTTGTTTTTATGGTTTTTTTGGGTTTTTTTCCCTGTTGCTTTAAATATTCTCTCTCTCTCTCTTATACTGGAGATTGAACCACTGAGCCACATCCCATCCCTATTTTGTATTTCATTTAGAGACAGGGTCTCACTGAGCTGCTTAGTGCCTCGCTTTTGCTGAGGCTGGCTTTGAACTCATGATTCTCCTTCCTCAGCCTCCTGAGCCTCTGGGATTACAGGTATGAGCCACCATACCCAGATTGCTTTAAATATCTTTGTTGAGATCTAAATGATATATCAAGAACCAAAAACATTTAATATGTATGATTTGAGAAGTTTGAATGTCATTGTTTTACTATGAATGAGACAGTTTACCAGTTATAGTAGAGAGGCTTATTTATGATAATGTATTTTTATTTCTATTTAACTGACCCCTTACTTTTCACATACTAGTGATGGAATTTGGGGCACACTATTCTAAAATACAGCAGCTTGGCAAAAACAGGAAACACCACTCTCCCTCTTCCCTCACGAAGGCTATAATACCTCTGACTCTCTGATTTCCTCCCTCCTTTTTTTTTTTTTTTTGTGTGTGTTACCCGGTATTGAACCAGAGGCACTTAACCACTGAACTACATCCCCAGCCCTTTTTGTATATTTATTAGAGACAGGGTCTCATTAAGTTGCTTCTGGCCTTGCTAATTTGCTGAGGCTGACTTTGAACTCATGATCCTACTGCCTCAGCCTCCCGAGTCACTGGGATTACAGGCCATTTTCCTCCTTTCTTCCCTGAAGTAAGCCATAAGACCCTCATTCCAAAGGTGCCTTCTGTAAACAAGTAGGAAATGAATATCCTTGTCCTCAAAGACACAGAGTCAATAAGAAGAATCTGGGCAAATAGGCCTTACTGAGTTCCCTCTACTGTGTTCCAGTAGGTCATACTGCCTTGATCCGATCATACTTCTGCATGACTGCCCACCCTGCATCCAACCCAGGCAGAAAAATTACAGTTTTCCCTGTTTTTACAGGTCTTCATTTTCTTATGAAGTCTCCTGTGTCATATAAAACTGATATTAAATAAATTTGTGTGCTTTTCTCTTGTTAATCTGTCTTTTGTTATAGGGATCTTAGCTATGAACCTAGTGATAGATAAGAAAAGAAATTCTTCTCTCCAAAAAGAAATCTTTTCTTTCCAACACTGTCTCCCCCCGCCCTTCCTTTCTTTCTCTCCAAGGAGTCATTTTACAACTATGTGAGGGCTTGGTTCAGTGCAGACACAGATGCTACTCTAGGTATTTTAATTTTTTTTCTCAGTACTGGGGATTGACTCCAGCGGCACTCAGCCACTGAGCTACATACATCCAAGTTTTATTTAATTTTATTTTTTTTGTGACAGGGTTTCACTAAGTTGCTTAGGCTGACCTAGAACTTGCGATCCTCCTGCCTTGGCTTCCTGAGTCGCTGAGATTACAGGCATGTGCTACCATGCCAGACCACTCTAGGTATTTTAAACTGAAGGGAATTTAATATAGGGAAACTGTGATTACAAAATTGTAAGTACTTGTGAAGTGGACTCCCAGAAAATACACCAGGAGAGCTCATATATTTGACATGATCAGTAAGTTTAAAAAATCAAAAGGCCCCCACTGGAACTATTGATTTAAAAAACACATTGCCTGATCTTTGTCAACCAGGAATTAGAAAGTGGAGACCAGCAAATTGGAATGGCTGTTACAGGGAGAACCCTCTATCTCCAGGATCTTTCTTGCCAGCAAAAAGTCTGAAATAGGAGAAACAAGGCCTCTTCCTCCTTTCTGTCTTCCAGTCATACAAATGTACCTGATGGCAAAGGAATCAGGGAAACGCAGTCAAGCTCTCTGATCTCTGCAACACAAATGAAGAAAGTAGGAACAGAGGAAGATGCCAATTGGCCAATTCAACACCGACTTGGACCCTGTCACTTAGGAGTTCATTGCCAGTAAAGAGAAGGTAATATCAGGATCAATAGAGGTTGGAGATTTTTTTTCTTTTTCTTTTTTATACTGGGGATTTAACCCCAGTATTTTACCACTGAGATGCATCCCTTTTACTTATTTATTATTATTTTAGGAAAATACATTTTAGTTGTCAATGGACCTTTAGTTTATTTATTTATATGCAGTGCCGAGAATCGAACCCAGTGCCTCACACATGCTAGGCAAGCACTCTACCACTGAGCCATAACCCCAGCCCTTTATTTATTTTTATTAAAAAAACACTTTGTAGTTATATATGGACAGCGTGGCTTTATTTTATTTGTTTATTTTTATGTGCTGCTAAGGATCAAACCCAGTGCCTCACACATGCTATGTAAGTGTTCTGCCATTGAGCTACAGCCCCAATCCTGTTTTTTTTTTTTTTTTGAGACAAGGTCTCACTAAGTTGCTTAGGGCTTCATTAATCTTCTGAGGCTGGTCTTGAACTTGTGATCTTCCTGCCTCAGCCTCCTGAGTCAGTAGGATTATAGGTGTGCACCACCGCAGCCAGTTTAGGATCAATGCAAGTTGAAAAAACAAATCAGAAAGTGTCTCAGACCAAGTTCACTGGCAGGATTCTGGTACCATCATAGATTCAAACTGATTCTAGACCTAATTTGGAGCTATGGAGTTCAGTCTCTGAGAATGATTGGAAGAACAAAACCACCAGAGCACTAGGGAAGAAAGAGAACAAAGACCATTTCCAGGTGTCAGATATATGATGTTCTTACTTCCTGTAAAGGGTTGTACACAATAATCCAGGGTCTTGACCATCCCAAGATCACAGGGCCCAGCTTCAGTGGCAGCTTCTCTCCTAAATTGGCTGATTTTGGTTTGTGTGGTCCTGTGTGTCTCACTTGTCACATGCCTGAAGACCGTCATTCTCAAATGAGTCTCCACATCACCACCAGAAGAAGAGAAGCATGCAGAGGAAAGACTGAAAATGAGCCCATCTTTCAAACAGCAGGGCCAGGAGCCAGGGAGTGTTTTGCAGGGGAACATCAAGAAAGTGGGGCCTTCCTGCTGTTAATACCTGTTCTTTCCTGCAGTTCCAGATGTTTTGGCATCTCTCCTCTTCTCTGATTCCAGGAATCATGAGCCAGGTCTTGGTGGTTCCTAGACGAGGGAATAGCAGCAATCCCAAGATCCCAAATACATCCAAAATTAAAGAGCACCAGTTTATATTTGTTGAGTGAGTTTGAGAGTGCAGGGACAAGGGACGGTCTGGCATCTCCTAAGGGACATAAGTGGAATGTAGCCTATGCTTGTGGTTGAGAGCTTGGCCTCAGAGTTCTGTCCTGGCTCAGTTGCTTCCTAGTTGTGTGACCTCAGTCAATCACTTATTCTTTTTGAGTTTCTTCCCCATCTGTAAAAAGGGGATAAGAGTGTACTTACCTCCCAAGATGGTTGAAAAGATTAGTTAAGATAATTGTATTTAAATAGGTATAAAGTACTTGCCCAGTGCCTGGCATATAGTAAGCTTTTAATAAATGGTAGCTGTTAGTGTTTTTGTAATAATTATCAATACTCTACGACCTCAGAAACAAACCAAAAAATGTGAAAAGGAGATTTCTTCACATAAGTCTTGGTCTAGAACTATAAGCTCTCTGTTGCATTCTGGAAAAGTGGGGAGCTAGACTAGGCCAGAATGCCCCTCAAGCCTCTTCCCTTCAGCTAAGAAGCTTCTGCTTCCTTAAATTCTATTGCAGTCCCTTGTAGTTCCATTGGGCATCTTAATAGGCCCCATGCAGGGTGACATGGGAAATACAGGTTATTTGAAGGCCTATGATCAGAGGGTTTGGAATCATCTGTTCTGACTTTTTTGTGACACTTTCCCTCTTTCTCTGTTCTTTCCCCAAATGCTCCAACTTCGTATAAATTTTATTGACTGTCTACTGTATCAGGCGCTGTGCTAGCTCTGGGAGTGAAGAATGCAGAGAAAGGTAGCCGGTAACCAACTGGAGCTGTCCATTCACCAAAGCCACAGACTATAGGTACATAACCACACTAATAATCATTTAAACAGTTATAATAGGTGCATCCAAGGAAAACGCTAGGGAGTAATGAGAGTGGAAAACAGGAGGACTAACCTTCGTTTCTGAATCAGGGGTGCAGAGTGGGCAGAGAAGGCTGTACCAGACCTGAAGAATGTGAAAGAGTCAGCCAGCCAAGGAGAAGGAAATTCCCTGGGCAGAAGTGGAGTTCCTGCCAAAATGTTAGATGATAACTTTATGGTGTGTTGCCTTGACCAGAGGTATTTGATTCTCAACTGGGGACTCCCAAAGGAATAAATATTTAATGGTGGGATTTTTGTGAGGCATGTGACCAGCTGATAGAATCAAGAGGCCTTCTCATCAGCCTTCCAAATAAACCACGTGGCTAGGAGGCCTATCTCTGGATATGTGGAGTGTGTGTGTGTGTGTGAAGGAATGTGAATGCATATTCATAACTGAACATCAGTGCACATGTGCTTGGATAAATGCAGAGCTCTAGTTAATAATTTTGGCAGTTGGGCCAAGCAGCAGAAGTATCTTGAAATTCAGTAACACAGTCAGGCATGGTGGCACATGCCTAGAATTCCAACAACTTGGGAGGCCGAGTCAGGAGGATTGCAAGTTCAAGGGCAATCTCAGCAACTTGAGACCTGTCTCAAAATAAAAAAAAGAAAAAGAACTCAGGATGTAGATCAGTGGTAGAGTGGCCTGTTTAATTCCCAGTAACTCAAAAAATAAAATGAAAAAGAAATTCAGTAACATGCCAGCTCAAGGGAAATTTGGAGGAGATCAAAGAAGAAAGACTAGTCCCTTATATGCACACAGAAGCCTCCAGAAGTTGGGTTCCTTATCCTTGCCCTGGGACATCCCGGGCCAATCTTTTTTTTTTTTTTTTTTTTTTGTGGTGCTGGGGATCAAACCCACTCTACCAACCAAGCTATATCCCCAGTCCCAGGCCAGTCATTTCTGCTAAGTGTGGCTAGCAAACTAGCCAGGACTTCTAGAGAAGCATTGGTGTTGAAGGTAAGAGGAGGAGAAGGCTTTAAAATTTGCACAGTGTATTGGAAAATCGTTCTCTAGAAAGTTGGCTCCCACTGTATTTTTGTTGCAGGGCTTCTGTTGATTGTAACTTCATTAAGACTCTGAATGTATACAAGCGCATATGTGTGTGTGCGCGCTGATAGTGTGTGCTTGTGTGTGTATGAATAGGTGTTTGGGAGTACAGTGTGAATTATGATAACTAAAGAGCTCTGTGAGTTAGGGGCCCGCACCAGCTCTTCCCAGCTCTCTCATAGGTTGGGCCCTCCCACCATGCCTATCTGTGTTGCTCTCATGAGAAGCAGAGGCTGGGATGATCTGCCCATCAGAGTGAGTCCCTTCATATTAACAACAGACTGAAAATGTACCGACTATAACAAGACAAACAGAAATAATATGCTCACAGTCACCTCTGTTCCATAAAGCGAGTGGAACCTGGGCCTGTTGCAGTGAATGAGCTTCAATAATTCATCCCAACTGCCAATGTGGTATTGACATAAAGCTAATTTAACACTGGGGGAGCCAGGGGAAGTAAAGAGCAATTATGCCTTCACCTGCCGCATGGTCATTCTGCTAGCTCTTTGGTGCTGTGCCGGAAAGCTGAATCCCAGCGTAGGAAGAGGGCTGGAGAGGTCACTAGGCCCCTTCCCTCCTTGAAGGCAGTTGACTTTCTGAAGTTGTATTCTATCTTCTTGATAATTTTTTTTGAGCCCCATCCCCAGCCCTTTTCTTATTCTTTATTTTGAGACAGGGTCTTACTAAGTTGCTTCGGGCCTCACTGTGTTGCTGAGGCTGGCTTTGAACTTGCAATCTTCCTGTTTCAGCCTCCTGAGCCAACCACAGTGCCCAGCCCTGATTATATTCTTAAATAGAGACTTCACCACCCCTGTCTCTGGGTCTGACCTTCTGAAGAGTCAAAGAGATGTTTCCTAGGTCAGTCAGACCAAGGTTGTTTTTTTTTCCTCTCTCTTCATACAAAACTACTGGCACTTTCTATGGGGTATGATGGATGGGCAAGTGAAGTTGAAGTTTTTGCTGGAGAGACAGGGAGACTATAACTGATATCTTAAATAGAATCCAGCAACCCATTTTTTCTTCTTTCTCAAAAATAAAAATTACTCATCCAACATCTAAAATTTGTTGAGTTCCTACATTTATTCCATGTGAACTACATATTTAGCATGCATCTACCGGTATCAGGTGAATCAATCAGACGGGATCCTTGCCATTTCAGGGCTGGCAGTACAGTGAAAGAGACAGGCATTACACAGATACAAAAATGAGTCTATAATTGCAAAATGTTACTAATGCTCTTTGTTTTTCTCGTTCTTTCATTTACCTATCAATTCAATAAGACAGAATAACAGTGAAGAAACAACTTTAGAATGGTAAGGCCTTAGGGCAGCACAATGGCGCACGCCTATAATCCCAGCAGTTTGGGAGGCTGAGGCAGGAGTATTGCGAGTTCAAAGCCAGTCTCAGCAAAAACGAGGCTGCTAAGCAGTTCAGTGAGATCCTGTCTCTAAATAAAATGCAAAATAGCACTGGGGATGTGGCTCAGTTGTTGAGTGCTCCCGTTAACTAGAATGGTAAGGCCTCTCTGAGCCCTGAAGGGTACAAAGTTTGAGGGAGAGAGTAGGAGAGTAGACAGGAGGCAGGAAGAGCATGTATTTAATGCTTTGTTCCTTGCTGCAAGTAGATAATAAATTTTACTGGGGCCTAGTGGGAGAAAAGGAATTGGAAGGGGCTTGAGTTCAAGTTCTACTTTAGCCATTTTGGGTGACATTGGACAAGTTACTTCTTTCAACTCTCAGTTGCCTCATCTATAAAATAGAAAAGATAATATTTCCCAGTTTATAGAGTTGTTGTGAAAAATTAGGTATAATAATTTTCTAAAGTGTTTACTAGTGCTTGGCATATGGTAAGTGTCAATAAATTACTATTATTGCTATTATGATTATCCTCAAATGCTCCAAGTTCTTTATTACCCCCAGGCTTTGACACAGTTTGTTCCATCTGCCTGGATCATATCCCATTTCTTTTACTCACTTAGACTTGTCTTTCAAGTAACTGCTGAAATGTATTTCTCTGAAAAAAACTTTTCTGATCCCTAAATCAGTGGGTTTTTAGTACATGTAAGAATCACTGTGTGGGTTGGGGAGTAGTTTAGGGGTAGAGCACTTGCTTAGCATGTGTGAGGCTATGGGCTTAATCCCCAGCAACACACACACACACACACACACACACACATACACACACATCACTATGTGTTTGTGCTCATCACAAAGCAGATTACCAGGGAGTTTTGGTTTCTGAGACGCAATCTCTCTAAGTTGCTAAAGGCCTTTCTAAGTTGCTGAAGCTGGCCTTAAACTTGCAATCCTCCTGCCTCAGCCTCCTGAGTCATTGTAATTACAGACATGTGCCATCATGCCCAACTAGATTCCAATTTTGACAAAGTACCATGGAAAGTAAGATTACAACATTAGTGAGTTCTCTTTTATAAACCAAATGAGAGATACACAGAAATTCTCTGTACTATCTTTACAACTTTCCTGTAAATCTAAAATTGCTTGAAGATAAAGTTAATTTAAAAAATCAGATTCCTATGCAAATCAAAACCACAATAAGATATTACCTCATACTGTCAAAAAAAATCTGAGAGAATAACAAGTATTGGTGAGGATGTGAAGAAATTGGAACTTGTGTGCACTGTCAGTGGAAATGTAAAATGGAACAGTTTGATGGAAAATCATATGGTGGCCCCTCAAAATATTAAAAATAGAATTATCATGTGGTTCAGCAATTCCAATTCTGGGTATAAATCCAAAAGAATCAAAAACATGCTCTTATACCAATATTTGGACTCCCATGTTGATAACAGCTTTACTCATGATAGCCAAAGGTATAAGCAACTCAAACATTCATAGATTGCTGAATATATAAACAAACGAGAGAGAGAGAGAGACACTGAAATATTGTTCAGCCTTAAAAAGGACAGAAATTCTGACACATGTTACAACATGGATGAAACTTGAAGACATTATGCTAAGATTTATGAACCAGTGACAGTAAGACACTGCATGATCTCACTTATATGAGGTACTTAGAGGAGTGAAGCTCACAGAGACAGAAGGTCAAAGAATGGTTGTCAGGATCTGGTGTGGGGGAATGGCGAGTTGTTTAATGAGTACAGTTTCAGTTTTGCAAGATGAAAAAGTTCTGGGAATTCATTGCATGACGATGTGAATATACTTAACACCACTGACTGTATTTACTGACTTACATAGTTAAGATGGTAAATTTTATATTATGTTCATTTTACTCACAATTATTTTTTTTTCTTTTAAAGAAGATTCCTACTGGGCATGGTGGGACACACCTATAATCTGGGCAACAAGGTGAGATTGTCTCAGAATTTAAAAAATTATTTTTAAAAAGGAGGCTGGGTTATAGCTTAATGAGAAAGTGCTTGTCTAGCATGCAGAAAGCCCTAAGTTCAATCCCCAGTACCATTTAAAAAAGAGGGGAAATTCCTGAGTTTAGCTTGTGGTCCTACGGACTGAACCTAGAGGTACTCTGTCACTAAGCTATTTTGAGACAGTCTCGCTATGTTGATGAGGCTGGCCTAGAACTTGCAATCCTCCCTCCTCAACCTCCTACGTAGCTGGAATTACAGGGCTGTGCCACCATGCCCAGCTTTCCTTCAGAGTTTTTGATTCAGTGCAGAAATGGAAAAACTGATCCTAAAATTCATATGGAATGGCAGGGGATCCTAAAAACCAAAACAATTTTGAATAAGAACAAAGTTGGAGGATTCACACTTTCTGATTCCAAACTCATTACACAACTACAGTAATCAAAATTGTGTAATACTGGCTTAAGGCTAGACATATATCAAGAGAATAGATTTTGAGTCCAGAACTAAATTCATATATCTATGGTCAATAGATTTTTTTTTTTTTTTGTACTGGGGATTGAACCCAGGGGCGCTTAGCAACTGAGCCACATCCTTAGCCTTTTTTTTTTTTTTTTTGTATTTTATTTAGACACAGGGTCTGGATGAGTTGCTTAGGGCCTGACTGAGTTGCTGAGGCTGGCTTTGAACTTGTGATCCTCCTATCTCAGCTTCCCGAGCCACTGGGATTGATTATAGGCATGTGCCATCACACCTGACTTGGTCTATAGATTTTTGACAAGAGTGCCAAGACCATTCACAAGGAAAAGGATTGTTCTTATTTTCTTCTTTTTTTAATGGTGCTAAGGATTGAACCCAGGGCCTTGTGAATGCAGGGTAAGCATTCTACCAACTGAGCTATATCCCCAGCCCTAGGCTAGTTCTTTAATAAATGGTTAAGGGACAACTGGAAATCCACACTCAAAACAGTAAAATGAAGCCAGGTGGGATGGTATATGCCTGTAATCCCAGTGGCTTTGGAGGCTGAGACAGAGGATTTCAAATTCAAAGCTAGCCTCAGCAACAGTGAGGCCCTAAGCAATTCAGTGAGACCCTGTCTCCAAATAAGGTACTAAATAGGGCTGGGGATGTGGCTCAGTCGTCGGGTGCCCCTGAGTTCAATTCCCAGTAACTCCCAAAAAAAACAATAAAATGAAAAGTTTGGACCCTACCTCACATCCTATAAAATGGGCTTCCAGATAGCTGAACATGTGAAGCTCCATGTCGCTTTCCATGTTCCTTACCCAATCTACCTCTTTTTTCCCCCCACTCTTAGTACCAGGAATTGAACTCAGGGGTACTTAATCACTGAGCCACATCCCCTGCCCTTTTTATTTATATTTTGAGACAGGGTTAACTTAGGACCTGACTAAGTTGCTGAGGCTGGCTTTGAACTTGCAGTCCTCCTGGCTTAGCCTCCCAAATCACTGGGATTATAGGCATGTACCATCATACCCAGCTTTATCCACTTCTTTTATCTAGCTGTTTCATGTGAATCCTTTGGATAGCCTCTGTAATAAATAGGTAAGTCCACTTGGCATTCCAGATTTCTTTCCCAGGAACTGGATTTTTTTTTGCATGAATATTTTATTTATGTTAAGAAGGCATAGCTACAATAAAAAAGAATATATATTTTTTAGCAGTCTAGCCAGTCATGATGGCATATGGCTATAATCAAGTGACTCAAGAGGTCAAGGCAGGAGGATCACAAATTTGAGGCCAGCCTGGGCAACTTTGTGAGGCTCTGTCTCAAAAAAAAAAAAAAAAAGTTCTGGGGATATAATTTAATGATAAAGCATCCCTGAGTCCAATCCCCAGTACAAAAAAAAAAAAAAAAAATCAGGAATCTACATCTGAATTCTTCTATTGGGGATTCCCAGAAGGTCCATCAGCATTCTTATCTGCAGTAGACATTTGGAGCACTGCTGAATCTGCTAGGTCATAAAGCCCAAGCAAGAAACCGCTTATACTAACTTCAGAACCTTCTCTTACTTTGGGCCTGTATTTGTTTCCTATTGCTATGCAATAGATGACCACAAACTTAATGGCTAAAACAAAAACAAACAGAAGCCAATGTGGTGACACACACTATAATCTCAAAGACTCGGGAGGCTGAGGCAGGAGGATCACAAATTGGGCAATTTAACAAGACCCTATCTCAAAACTTAAAAAGAAAAAAAAAAGGAGCAGAATATATAGCTTAGTGGTAATAAACAAACAAACAAACCCTGGGTACAAACTGGGCATGGTGGTGCACATTTGTAATCCCAGCAGTTCAAAAGAGGCTGAGGCAGGAGGATTGCAAGTCCAGAGCCAGCCTCAGCAAACGCGAGGCACTAAGCAACTAAAATACAAATAAAATACTAAGAGAATAAAACGCAAAATAGGGCTGGGAATGTGGCTCAGTGGCCTAGTGCCCCTGAGTTCAACCCCGGTATCCAAAAAAAAAACAAAAAAACCCACAACTCTGGGTGCAGTCTCTCCCTAGTACCACACACACACATAGGTAAAAAGACATTTTCCATTTTATTTATTAATCCGAAAATCATGTAGGATTCGGAATATATACATTTTATATATATATACACTTCCAACTAGGGTTTGGGGTTGTGGCTCAGTGGCAGAGCACTTGCTTCACACAAGTGAGGCACTGGGTTTGATCCTCACTCAGCACCACAAAAAAATAAATAAATAAATAAACAAAATAATGATATTGTGTCTATGTATAACTAAAAAAAATATTTAAAAAAATAACTTCCAACTCAACAACAAAAAGACAGTCCAATTTTTTTTTTAAAGGGCAAAAGTTTTGGGGATGTGGCTTAGTAGTAGAGCGCTTACCCAGCACGTACAAGGCCCTGGGTTTTGATCCCCAGCACTGCCAAAATAACAATAACAATAATAATAAAATCAAATGGGCAAAGGATTTGAATAGATATTTCTCCAAAGAAGACATACAAATGTCCAATAAATACATGAAGATGCTCATCATCATTAGTCACTAAGGAAATTCAAATCAAACCCAAAATGTGTTACCACTTCATACCCACTATAGTAAGGAAAACAACAAGTGTTGGCAAGAACAAATAGGTAGTAGAACGCTTGCATGTTCCTAATGGAGTGTAAAATGATGCAGCTGCTATGAAAAACAGTTTGGTAGCTCCTTAAAAAATTAAACACAGCCAGGCACAGTGGTGCACACCTGTAATTCCAGTGGCTCAGGGGGTTGAGGCAGGAGGATCACGAGTTCAAAGCCAGACTCAGCAACTTAGTGAGGCCCTAAGCAACTTAGTGAGAACCTGTCTCAAAATAAAACATAACAATGGCTGGGGATATGGTTCAGTGGTTAACGTCCCTGGGTTCAAGTACTGGTATCAAAAAAAAAAAAAGAAAAAAAGAAAAGAAAGTTAAACATAGAATTATAATGTAACTCAGCAATTCCATTCCTAGGTATTTACCTGAGAGAACTGAAAACAAAACTCAAACAAATACTTGTATTTGAATGCTCGTACTAGTAATAGTCATAATAGGCAAAAGCAAGAAGCTACCCAAATATCCATCAATGGATGATTGACTGAATAGCATTAAAAAGAAAGGCTACAACAAGGAAGAACCTTGAAAACATTGTGTTAAGTGAAAGAAGCGAGACACAAACGATCACATAGTGTATGACCTCATTTACACGAAATGTCCAGAACGGGGAAATCCAGAGACAGAAGGCAGGTTGGTGGTAGGCAGGGGCTAGGGAGAAGGGCAAAGGGGGGTGACTTCAGGAGCTTCGCTGAGGGATAGTAAAGATGTCTTAGAACTGACTGGAGGGCTGGGGATATAGCTCAGACAGTAGAGTGCTTGCCTTGCATACAGAAGGCCCTGGGTTCAATTCCCAGCACCAAAAAAAAAAAAAAGCCTTTTGGGGCTGGGGATGTGGCTCGCGCCATAGCGCATGGCATGCGTGCGGCCCGGGTTCGATCCTCAGCACCACATACCAAAAAAGATGTTGTGTCTCCCGAAAACTAAAAAATAAATAAATAAATAAATATTAAAAAAAAAAAAGAACTGACTGGAGGTAAGGATTGTGCAACATGGTGAATGTATAAATGTCACTGGAATGTATACCTTCAAACGACTGGTGTTTTGTTATGTAAATTTTATCTTAGTTTTTTTGTTTTTTTAAAGCAGATTCTTTGGACCCCATTTTCAAAGATTTTGACTCAGCACATCCAGCAGGAGGCCCAGAATCTGAGTTTTCAACATGTACTTGAAATGCCTCTGATGTAGGTAGTTCAGGGACTATGTTTGAGAAACATCACTAAACCATGTAAGTCCTCTTATTAATCTCTTTCCATAATCTCTTTCCTCTTTTTTTCCTAATATACATCATAATTGTAATTTCTTATCCAGAAACTCTTTCTCCCCTAGACTGTAAACTCCATGAGGGCAGGGTTTATGTCTTCCTTATTCATCATATCCCTAGCATTTAAAAGAAGTACCTGAACAGTACACATGTTCAGTAGATACTGGGTGAATTGAATGACTGAACTGGATTATCTAGAAGGAAGCAAAGTACAAGTTGAAAGGCACAAGGGGTCCTTGAGCCCAAGAACCTACAGTCTAAATGGTCCAAGATTTAAAAGTCCTTGTTTCCATGACTCTCACTGCATGGGGGAGTGTATCAGCCCACCATGTAGAAATCAGTTGAAACTATGGTTTGAATGTTTCCTCCAAAACTCAAGTTAGAATTTATTTTCTGGTGCTGGAGATCAAACCCAGGACTTCTGCATGCTAGAAAATTGCTGTACCACTGAGCTGAACTCCCATCTGTACTGAAGATTGAACCCAGGGGCTCTTTGCCACTGAGCTACATTCCCAGACCTTATTATTTTATTTTACTTTTTAATTTTGAGTAAGGATCTTGCTAAATTGCTAAGGATCTCACTAAGTCACTGAGGCTAGCCTGAAACTTGGTGATCCTCCTGCCTCAGCTTCCAGAGTTGTTGAGATTACAGGCATGCACCACCACCGTCAGGCCCCATATTGAAATGTAATTGCCACTGTAACAATGTTGAGAGGTAGGCCCTTTAAGAGATGATTAGGTCAAAAGTGAGTTTGTTATAACTTCTGACCCTCTTGTCCTCTCTTTCTCTCTCTCATGCATGCTCTCTTGCCCTTCCACCAAGTTGTGGTACAACAAGAAGACCCTTGCTAGATGCAGCCCCTTGATCTTGGACTTCCCAGCTTCAGAACCATGAGCCAAAGAAACTTTTATTTTTTTGTTTGTAATTTTCTCAGCCTGTGGTATTATGTTATAGTAGCAGAAAGCAGATGAAGATAGTTGGAAAGACAGGCCTTGTGCAGTACCCCAAACTGGGCTCCCCTTGGGGAGGCACGTCTAGGAGCTCATGGCCAGACATGGGCAGAGCAGTCTTGGTTCTGAGACTCCTGAGGCTGGCTTCCGGGGGGCATAGCTCTGTTGGCATCTCCTAGCCACAAAACTCTAGCCAGGTTTTCCTGGCCTGCCTGGCTGATTCTAGTGCCTTTTGGCTGGGTGACCACTCTTACTCTTGGCTGCTTCCACAGTGCCTTAGAGCACACGGTCAGCAAAATGATTTCCCTCACCATTACTGAACTGGCTCTGGGTCAACCCACTGTCGTCTGTGCTGGCTTCTGAGGGCTTGCCAACATTGCAGGAAGCCGATGCAGCCAGGAGGGTGTAGGTGAGATATCCAGGGGACTGCCGAAGCCTCAGACCTTGTCCCCTCACAAAGTCAGCATTCTGCAATTTTCTCCTCATTGCTCTTAGCCGGTCATCCAGGCCCCCTAGATCTTATCTTATGACCAACCTCTTTGATTTCTCTCCCTTCCCGCTGTGTGTTCTCTGAGGGGCAGAATGAAGTTTTCTAACTCTGCACTGAGTTTATGAATATCAATTAATCCTAAATCAATCAATACTTCCCACCTATGTAAATACACACATGTATACACAGAAGCTACAAAAACAGGCAGTCAATATGCTTCAAAGAAAAAATAGAATCTTTTCTTAATGGTATCATTGGCTAATTGTATGAAATTCTCTCAAAGCCCTCAAATTCTTCCCTTGACATGAAAAAAAAAATCAGCTCCTTTGAGCATCTACTACAACCACCTGGAAGTGATGCTCAGTGTTTTACATGTTGCCTCATTCAGTTCTCAGGCAGCCACACACACTGTCTAAAACATGTACATGCACAGTTTAATAAATAATTATGTCCCACAATAAGTTAAAAAGCACCTGTTCATATATCTGTGATGAACATTCCTTTGGGTTTTTTTTTTTTGGGTGTGTGTGTGTGTGTGTGTGTAGTGCTAAGGAGGAGCCTGTGCATGCTACTCAAGTGTTCCACCACAGAGCCCCAGGCCCCTTGCTTTCTTTATACTTTTACTACTTATGTATGCATTCCTAAATGATATAGTTTTGTCTATTTTTGAAATATAAGTGAATGGAATCACACTGTATACGTTATTTGAGTTTTTAAACTTACTCTTATTTTTGTGAAGTTAATGAATTTAGGTTGTTTTATGTATCTGAAGTTAATTGAGGTTTATTGCTGCACATTCCGTGTGTAAAATACCACAAGTGATCTTTCCATTCACAATGTAAGGGATTTGACTTCTATTCCTTTTTTGGACTTTATGAACATTCTTATGCATGAGTTTTGGTGTATTGGGGTTCAAAACCCTAAGGCATATGATTAATACTGGAATCACTATATCAAAGACTATTAGTATCTTAACAGCTTTAATGGACAAGTCCAAAGGTTGTTTTCCAAAGGGGTTGTGATGTTGTGCTTATTCCTCTCATCCTACTGATGAGGAAACCGAGGCTCAGTTCCTTAGTAACTTAGGGTCACCAGTTCAAAGAGGGTAGAGCTGAAAGTATATTAAATCAATCTGATTTCAAAACCTATGCTCTTGACCAACTAACTCACTGTCTACCCTCTTTTAAAAATTAAGTTACATCCAACTGGTATAACTAGGAAGCCAGAAATAACTCAGTAACTTAAATAACAGAAATGCATTTTTCCCCCTCACATAATGACCCGAAGAGTGTTTCAGGTCAGCAGGCAGCCCTGTTCCATATGGTCATTAGAAATCAAGGATCCTCTACTGCCTTGTTATAGGGGGCATGGTTGAGGTCAGATTGTTGCCATGACTGAGATCCAGCTGGGAGAGTGTGGGAGTATGAGCAAGGTTTAATGTATGTGTAAGGTTTTACAGACATGGCACTCGTAAATGAAGGCTAAGGGCATGTGGTCAGACACGGTGAGCTTAGAATCAAATCAGTCTCAGATATCCAGCCATATTCTCCTCAGCAAGGAGATATTCACTTAGCATGCGCAGAGAACCAATAGTTCTATACAGTGGTCTGTAGGTCTCCTAATGCCAGAGGCATCTTCCACTAGAAGAAGCTGTGCCTGTCTGGGAGGTCTGCATAGGTAAAAGACTGGACAAGATGACATCTAGGTCCTTTCCCAATTTGGGCCTACATTCCAAAGTCAAATGGAAATTGTTCTAAAGTGTCTGGCATTCTGAATCAACTTTTCGACTTTTTTCCTGCCTCATGGTAAAGAAAGTACCTCTCTCTGTCAGGATTATGATCTATCCTGGAACCCTAGGGGAGAAGCTGGAGGGGGCACTGGTGGGAGGGCAAGGTGGTGGGATTGGGTAAGGATCACTTGGATAGATCTCTTAACTACTCTCAGCCTCAGTTTTCTCATCTGTAAAGTGTGCCTATGTCTGAGAAAGAAGTAGTAATTATCCCTATTTTACAGATGCAGAATCTGAGGCTTGGAGAAGTGAACTTGCCCAGGAATTTGCTATGGAAAGCAGAATCAGGATTCAGGATTCAAGCCCAGACAGTCTGACTCCAGAGTCAGAATTGATAATTACCAAAGTATCATTGTTGGGGTGCCGGAAAGCGGGTGTGTGTGTGTGGGGGGGGGTAGGGTAAACTACTACATTTAATAGAACAACCATTGTTAGATGTTCTCTGGCTTCCCAGTCGATTAGAACGAGTGTTTTCGCATGAAGGAAACATGATATTTGGGTACAGTGAGAATGAGGAACACTCCACCCCATCTGTCTCGCTCATGGTTTCTTTCTTGGGAGTAAGGCTGCCTTGAAGCTCAATGGTATAGCCTTGCCTAACCCGGGCAAGGCCCTGGGTTCAATCCCCAGCACCAGGGAGGGCGGCTTGTTCTTTCTAGCGTTGGCAGCCTCTGGCAGGCCCCAAATAGTGGAACGGCCACATTAACACGGCCTGGGGCGCCTGCCCCCCAGCGAGGAAGGCTTGGAGCGGCCTCTCTGCAGGCACTGAAGCTCCGGCCCCCAGCAGCCAAGGTTTGGAGGAGGGAGGAGGGGTGCAGCGGTTGCTACGGTTTATGCTCCTCCAGAGCTTCAGAGCAAGATTTCCCCAAAAAGCCATATTAAATAAATAAAAGGAAATTCAGCAGATGGGAACATGAATCAATGAAAACTCCCATATGAGTGCAAAGATTTATGTCAAAAAACAAAACATCAACATCTGGGAGCTGCCGCGTCTTCTCTTGGCTGCTCGTTTGGAATGGATTCTCGGTGTCGCTTTCCGCCTCTTTCTGGCCCTGGGAGAGGACGAAAAGAAATAAAGAATGAAGCCCATTTAAAAAGAGTCGTTTTTAATCAGAAATGAACGCTGCTTTCCCCCTCAACGCTGGAGGAGACGTGAAGCAGGCGCAGGACTACGGGCTCAGTCCTGGGAGTGCGGGAAGGGAGCCCTCTGCCGGAGGCTGCCGGGCGCCCCTCCCTGCCCAACCCGGGGCGGCTCCCGGGTGGGATGCCTCCAGATTTCACAGCTGTGGTGGCAGCAGCAGCACCCGTCGCACTGCAACGCGCTGGGCGGCAAGGCGGCGCCTGGTTGGTCACGTGGACGGGAGCCCAAACCAGGCGACTCTGGCCACCTCTACAGGCGGTCGCCACTAGAGAGCACGGAGAGCACGTCTGACCAGGGCAAAGGTATACCTGGGTTCCTCCAATCTGGAGGATAAGCATCAGCGACAAGTAGCAAAGCTGGAATGTGCACCAAAGATGGAAGTCCGCACTTAATTCTTAGACCCGGTGCAGGAATTAAGAAGGTAGATGTTGGGCCCTAACGTGTGGGTTCAAATCCCAACTACGTTAGCACCATCTGTGTGATCCAGAGCAAGTTTACCTTCCCGAGTCAGGATTTTCCTCACCTGTAAAATGGGAATAATAGCACCAAAAAGTGAAAAGTAACTGAGAAAACATGCATGCAAAGTACTTAGCACAGTGCACATATACATAAAATTGAGTAAATTTTAACTAGTATCATTCAAAAAAAAAAAAAAAAGAAGAAGGCTCTGCATAACCTGTGCTCCCAGCTCTGCAACCTTCTAGAGGCCACTGAATTCCTCCATTATCGGGTTCTAGTCACATAAGCCTTGTTTTCCATCCAGCAAAAGTACCTTCAGCCTCAGGACTTTTGCACATTCCCTCTGCCTGAAAGATTTTTTTCACCTTCTGCTTCAACCAAGCCTCTGCGTGTTTGTGTTTTGCTGGGGATTGAACCCAGGGCCTCTGACATGCTAGGCAAGTACTCTAACACTGAGCTACATCCCTAACCTACAGCCTCTCCTTTCTTTGGGCCTACATTACTTGTACATGGTGTGGCAAATTCCTTCCAATTCTTTCCTCCCCAAAAAGTGATCTTCCTGTTCTATGCTGTCACAGCAGCAGGTTTCTCCTTACTTGCAAATTTCCCAGTTGAAATGTAGAATTGGTTTTGTTAAGCAATTAATGTCTTTCACCCTTTGGACAGTTCACCAGGCTAGGAGCTCAGTCTGTTGCATTTGCTGTGGTATCTCCAGCCTCTAGGACAGTGAGGGACCTAGGCCCTCCATTTATGGGGAATAACCAGAGTGGATGATGGGACTCTGAGGCCAAATGAATCCTGGGTCTTCTATATTGTTTCACCACTTCCTTCCAATAAACAAGTATTAAGATCATCCATATACCAAGTCCTATGCTGGACACAAGGGACATAGACATACAGTTCTTTGACTTAATGGAGCTTATCATCCAAAGGCAACGACAGATATGTAAACAGAGGACGAAATAGATGGGGTAGAGATGGCAGTCAGGGTGTGTGTGTGTGGAATGGGGGTTGTTATTCCTGCAAGGCCAGGGCCCTAGGGCTCAGATCATGTAAGTGAATAAAACTGAGTGCTTTCCCTGCATTATCTTACTAAAATTCAACAATTAGACTCGTTGTTGAATTACCACCCCTTCAGTATCTCCATTTTTTGTTTGTTTATTTTTGTGTTGCTGGGGATTGAACCCATGGCCTTGGTCATATAAGGCAAGCACTCTACCAACTGAGCTATATCCCCAGCCCTTCATCATCTCTGCAGTACAGAGGAGACAAAGAAGTTAACTGACTGACCTAGGACCACAAAGACAGTAATGGCAAAGGCAGGATGCACAGGCACATTCTGACTCAGAGTCAGAGCGCTGAACTATTTGGCAGGGCAGCCTCCCTGCCCCACTCCCCATCTCTGTGCTGGTGGGAGGAGAGCACTGCCCTCCAAGATTCCTGCTGCAGAAATGTCTCCACCTGGGAGCAGAGAGCAGGCCAGTAGAGCAGGGCTGCTGGGTCCTAGAAAGCTGTACACTCTACACGTGGGACTTGGTGATGAATGTTCACAAGGGTGCAAAGGGGATCTGTAATAGCTCAGCTAAAAACAGGAGCGCTTCTGGCCTCCAGAAGTGCACTAAAACCCCAGCACTTGAGGGAGGCCCCAGCCTGAGCCTGGCACAATGCCCTGAGGATGTGGCTCACACTTTTCACACACTCTTGAAGCACTGAAGATCCTGCGACATCTCTCACCACCCCGGGCTGTTTTAGATTGGATTCCCATCCTCCATGTTCCTCTAATGGCAGCCCTGCCTGCCCTCCTGAGTCCCAAGAGTCAGCCAGCACAGGACTTGGGGGCTTACAGGAGCACTGCTCTTTGGAGTCTTCTCTCCTGAGGCCTGACTGAGGTCAGGTTCCTTCAAGAATTTGATGAGACCATCCATCTTTTTCAGGCCCCCCCACCCTCAGTTCTCTTGGGGAAAGGTGCATCTTCCCCCAGTATCTGGAGAATTCTGACAGGTGGATATGGGATCCCAGCAGAACATCTAAGGGAAAAGGCTAGCAGGGGATCTAGGACTGAAACTCAGGAAAGAGGACAAGGTAAGGCTAATCATTGTTACCACCAATTGAGTCCTTTCTGTGTGCTGGATATTGTGCCAACTAAGCACTTTATATGCACCTCAATTCACAGATGAGGAATTAAGGCTCACAAATTCAAGTAACTTTCCCAAGTTTACACAATCAGAAAGTAGTGGAAGATTCAAACACAGGCCATTAGGATTCTAGAACCTAAGTTCTTAACCACTATATTCTCATTTAGGAGTCAAAAAAACCAAAAACCAAAAAACAAAAAAAAACAAAAGGGAGCTTCAGAAAAGAGCAAAGAACTGAAATGTGATGCTTGCGCTAGGGGTCAGAAGAAGGAAGAAGCAATAACAGAGACAGAAAAATGATCAGATGGTAAACAAACAAGCAAGATGCAGTACAAGGGAAATTGCAGAGGAGACAGACTCCAGCCCTGACGCAAGAGGGTGATTTTTAATAGGACCTGGTGACTAGCTGGGTGTGGGAGTATCTGACACCTTTGGGGTGTCTGTGCAGATCACAAGAAATCCACAAGGAAGGAAGGAAGGAAAGAAGGAAGGAGAGGGAGAGGGAGAGGGAGAGAGAGAGATTGCTCAATTTGTTGACTCCTGAGTCTCTAGTTCTAGTTTTTCCTGGCTGCCAGCTCTATCCTGATCATGGGGTTCCATTAGATATCCCCCCTGCCACCCTGTATCCTGGTAAAGCTTTTCAAAAGCTATCCTCAATGAGTTTCTAGCATTTGCAGTGAGAGTCAAAACTAATGTGGGCGTGGGAGGGACAGAGGGGAATTGAGTCACCCCTCTTTCTTGCCTGGATGGCTTAGAGAAAAGATAAAATAGAAAACGAAGGAGCAGGATGATGAGGTTCTGTATGTAAAATTTAAGGAGTTGAGTCAAGTGCTCTGGATCCAAAGGCCCACTGGGGATTAATGAGGTGAGCTTTGATGATCCTTGTGACCCTGCATCAGAAGAACAAGGATAAAAGCTGGGATACATGGATGAAGAGCAAGGAAGTTGTATAGAACTGGGAAGCAGAATGTGTGTTGACTAAGAAATCTGGTGGTAGAGAGAAATGAACAGAATAGGAGCAGAAAAGGGCAGGAGGATCAAGTAAAGAGCTTTTCACCCAAGATAAGTAAGCCCTGGTCTATTTCATAGGCAGAAAGAAAAAAAATCTAGTAAAGAGATGTATGCTTTAGCATGAGGAAAAGGATAATAATAGCAACAAGGTTCTACAAGAGACAGGAAGGGAATGGGCCTGAGAATAAACAGTGTTTGGCCTTAGAACAAAGGGAAGACTCAGACCTCTCCAACTGAGTCCACGTCCTTGTCATTTCCTCGAAGCCATAATCAGGCCTTACGTTTATTTGTATAGTATATGACTAACATCAGAGTACGCTCACAGCACCTCTCAAGTTAGTCCTCATCCATCATCATCATCATCATCATCATCATCATCATCACATGCAGCTACTATTCATTGACTGCACTGCTCCATCTTACAGATGAGAAAACTGAGGGAACTATTACAATTAACTTAACCAAGATAACCTGGCTGGTTGGTAGGAGAGCTACGTTGGATGTGAGACACGCCAGTTTCAGAGCCTCTGCTCTTCTGCCTCCTGACACTTCAAAGGGTTGACAATGGTTGCCTCTGGGGAGCAGAACTAGAGACTGGAGAGCAGGGAGCCAAAGTCTGCTGGGTTTGATATAAACCTTTAGTACTATTTGACTTCTTACTGGAGTAGTAGCTCTTTCAATGACCTTCTATGCCCTCCCCTACATTATCTTTTCATTGGTAATGAAAAGATAATTTAAATTTTATATATCTTTTCATCTGAGGGGTCAAATCTACTGAACTTGGCATGCTCCCTGATCCCTACCAGCAGGCTCTTCCTTAACACATTTCACACTTAAATATAAATTGTTTGACCGTCTGACCAAGCCCATGTCCAGATCCCTGCCAGGTAGCAGGTTTTGTACATGTCCTTTTAAAAATAAATGAAACAAAACAAAACATTTATATAAAGGAATTTGCATTCCTATATAAAAAAAATCCCCTCTAATAAAAAACATTTAAAGAACCCAAGTCAGTGCTGAGGTGATGACCCAGCCTTCTCAATGATGAAGGTGAGGCTGCTGGCCTAGAAGAGACAGTGAAAATGAAGACTTTCTCTCTCCAATCTGTCCCCCACACAGTAGCCAAAGGCCTTTCTTTGTTCCTCTGGCCTGGTTACTCCTCTGCTAAAACCCTAGGTGTTCCTTGCCCTCTGACCAAGACCAGACAACTCTAGGGCTTTATGACCTGGCCCCATACCTCTTCAGATGAAAGGAGTGTCACTATTCTATGCCCCCAACCCACCCGTGCCAACCCTGACCCCCTATAACCACAGTAATTGTTTTGTTTTTTTTTTAATAAGAGATTGAACTCAGGGGCACTTGACCACTAAGCCGCATCCCCAGCCCTATTTTGTACTTTATTTTAGAGACAGGATCTCACTGTCTTAGCTCAGCACCTTGCTTTTGCTGAGGCTGGCTTTAAACTTGAGATCCTCCTGTCTCAGCCGCCCTAGCCGCTGGGATTACAGGTGTGTAATCTGGCTGGCTCACAGTGATCTTAAGTTGTGCTTTCTTTGCGAAGCTGTGTTTTCTGTGTCTCCCTGGGACTTTGCATCAGCTATTTCCTTTTCCTGTACTGTACCTTCCCTTCATCATCACCTGGCTAGTTCCTAATCCTCACCATTCAGGTTGGTCATTGTAGATGCAGCTGCTTCGGAGTCTTCCCAACTTACATGCCTAGGTCTGGGTCTCTCCTTGTTCCAATAGTGCTCTGTGTGTGTGTGTGTGTGTGTGTGTGTGTGTGTGTGTGTGTGAGAGAGAGAGAGAGAGAGAGAGAGAGAGAGAGAGAGAGAGAGATTATTTTTTGGTGCTGGGGATTGAACCCAGGGGCACTCTACCACTGAGCCACATCCCAGTCTTTTTTGTATTTTATTTTGAGGCAGGGCCTAGCTAAGTTGCTGAGGTTGGCTTTAAATTCAAGATCTGTCTGCCTCAGCCTCCTGAGTTGCTGGGATTACAGGTGTGTGCCACCGTTCCCAACTCCAATAGTACCTGTACATTCCCCACACTGTAGAATTTGGTAGTATCCAAAGAACCAACTTCCCACCTTATGTCTTTCATTCTCACTTTGATTCTGAACTGGCCTTGTAAACTGCTATAACAACAGAGTACAGAAGTGATGCCATATTGGTTCTAGGCTTAAGCTTTAAGGAGCCTGGCAGCTTCCACTTTGGTAATTTCGGAAGCTCTGAGCCATCCTGTAAGTTCTGCTACCCAGCTGGAGAGGCCATGTAGAGCAGAGAGGCCCTGAGACTACATGGAGAGAAAATGAGGCCCTGTCTTTCCAGTGTACCACTTATCTACATACAACTCCTGCTTCTGCTGCCATCTGACTGCAACCTCTTAAGACCCCAAGAGAGACTAGCAGAATTGCCCAGCTGAGCCCAGTCAACTTGCAGAACTGTGAGAGATTAATAAAATGATCGTTGCACTATTTGTTGTGTTGCAATAAATAAATAAAACACCATTCTGTATTTTAATTGCCTACTGACTTTGCCCCACTACACTATTTTCTCTGTGAGGGCAGGGACCACAGCCATTTTTAAAGTTGTTATACATTCAGAACATTCTCTAACACTGAATTAAGCTCTCATATACTTGATTAATGCAAATTAAGAATGTCTACAAAAACGAAAGCAATAACAAAAGTCTAGAACATTCACTGAATACACAGTAGCACGAGTATTTATCACAAGAGGTGATTAACTGGGTACCTGGACAATAGGTTCCCAGTGTAAGATAGCTTACCTTTGAAGAGGGATTGAATCAACCTGACTCTGTGCCACAATCCAACCACTGTTTGGGGAACAGAAGAGAATGGCTGATGGTTTGGAGCCTGGGCAGTTCAGGCAAATCCAAAGCTCAAGGAAACAAAGTTGCCATTCCTGACAGTGCTCCTGGTATCCCAGTGAGGAGGCCAGCTGCCCCTGACATCTATCCCTTGTTCTCTGGCATCAAGATGCCATAATGCCATTTTATACATGGCAACAAGCACCTTACACATGTGTCTTCTCAGATCCTCTCTTTTAAAACCTTTTAACTAGCTTCAAACAGAGAGAACACTCAATGAATGTGTGCATGTGGAGTGAAGACATTTCCATTCAAATCAGTAAATCCCATAATTGGGCTCTGGTACACGTGGCTATATCACCATCAGCACAAGGTATCCGGTCGTCAACAGGCATTGCTTGAACATATTCTGTGGACTTAGTTTATGTCAGCCCCATATAGGACACAAAATAGGAAAATGCTATCTCTGCCCTGGAGAACTGGGGAGACTAGACTTACACAAATGAGGTCATTAAATAGCTGGACAACATGTAATTACTGCTAAACCATGTAGTAAGAAATTAAGTGCTACAAGAATGGGAAAAGCAGAAAGCAGGGAGGTCTCAAACAGTTGAGGATTGGGCTGACCCTTGGAAAAGAAAGCCAAGTACAGACAGGTTGAAAGGAAGGGCACCAAAGTCCCAGGAAGAACACAGCTGAACCAGAGAACTTGTTGAGGCAGCCAACACAAGGAATATGAAAGGTAACTGCCCCAAATTTCAAATCAAGTTATTTCTGAATAGTTCCCCAATATTCAAACTCCTGGACCTTTATTCACAGCTTTTCTGCTTACAATTATTTTTTCTCATCTCTACCTCATAAATTCTTACTTATATTTAAAGGCCCAGCTCAAATGCAACCACTTTTCTTTTTTTTTTAAATGACAATTCTTTTTTTTTATTTTAATATTTATTTTTTAGTTTTTTCGGCAGACACAACATCTTTGTTTGTATGTGGTGCTGAGGATCGAACCCGGGCCGCACGCATGCCAGGCGAGCGCGCTACCGCTTGAGCCACATCCCCAGCCCCTGCAACCACTTTTCTGAATCTTTCCATGGTACATCCCACAATCCATTGCTCATGCTTCTATTACAATGTTATCTAATACATTTGCCTACTCACCTCCTCCACAACCATAATAGCAATTTACATTGATTCGGCTCTTACTACATGCCAGGAACTTTTATTTTATTTAAGCCTCACAACAATTGCATGAGGTATTACTTTCTCTATTTTATAGATGAAGAAGAAGAGGCTTGGTGTGATTAAGGAACCTGCACAATATAATAAAGCTAGAAAATGAGAAAGCTGGGAATCAAACTCAGATTTGTGGGACTCCATCATCCACTCTAATCCACTGGATCATGTATTCCTGAAGGTCACAGAAGTTCCTTATTCAACTGATTTCTCAGATCCTAGAATGGCAGCTGACTTTTGGCTCAAAAACTGTTTACCAAATGAACATAAATTTTGTACCACATGCCTGGGTTTAAAAGTAGTTACCTTCAGTACTCTCTCACCCTAGAGACTTACACTCACCGAAAAGGGGGAAAGAGGACAAGAAGTCTAAGTCTGAACATCTTACATTTTAATTTGAGCTCTTTTATTTAATGGATTCAAATATAGTGAAAGGAGAGCTATTTCTCTCAAAAGAACACACTTAACATTGGCTGGGTCTGCAGACATGGGCTCTGATTAACAGGGCATGTGGCTGGCTGCTCTTGGGATTTTGAAAGGAGCAAATCAGAGTCTCAGCCTGTTACACCATGAAGAACCAGGGGAGACTATTCCACCTGACCCCATCGTGGTACACAGACTGAGGCCCTGATAAGGGAAGGAGTAGGCCTTAGGTTACACAGTGCGACAAAGCTGAGCCACAGCTAGAATCTAAGAATTGAAACCCTGCCTGGTGCATTTCTCATGGCTACGGTGGGGTCGGGGCCTGGCATCGCTAAACGATGGCCTCGAGCGGGAAGCTGGGACTGCTAGCTTCTTCCGTGGGGCCCTAAGGCTCTTCTCCTTCGGCCTAGATCCACTTGGCCTCCTTAAGCCTTGGGCCTGGGGAGTCTTTTCCTCTTCGGCGGCTCCGCGGTGTCTACAAGGCCCTCTTGCTCCACCGCAGTCGTTCCAGCCCTGCCTCAACGGCCACCTGCGATCCCCGGGTCGGCGCGCTGTCCTCTCTCCAGTGGGGGTGGCAAATGACAGCTCTTTCCCAGGTCCACACCCCCATGCCCTTGTCGCGGTTCACCCCCCGAATGGCCCCAGATACGCCCACATCCTCCACTTCCTCTCGCTGAGGGCCGTCCTTCCGGTGGAGCTCTTTTCTAATTGGCGAGCTCAAGAGTCGCGTGGGGATTTCCCCACTCGGGACACCACAGCGGCCGCTCTAGCGGCTGTCCCATGGTTTGGCCTGGCTTTTTCGGCTGCGCGGTCTCTATGGTGCTGGCGACATGTGGCGACTGACGGGTCTCCTGGGCCGAGGTAAGGGGCACCCCATCTGCTAGCGCCCAAAGGCCGCAGAGACTCTGAACTGGAGGAAAGGGGCGCAAGGAAACTGCCAAAGCGACAGTGGGCGGGGCCAGACTGGAGGGAGGCGGGGCCTTGAGGAGGCGGGGCTACGTCTAAGAAGTCAGGTGATGTTGGAATTTGAGTTGTGCAGCAAAGTGAGAAGAAGAAGGAGCTTAGAAGAGCTTAGAGAAGAAGGCGGAGCTTAGACCCAAGGAAATGGGTGGAGCTCTAGGAAGGGGAGGAGTCAATGAAAGAACTAGAGGCTGTGAAGTAATGAAACCAATGAACAAAGGAGAGATTTAGAGACTGGGCAAGAGTGTGTGGGTGTGTGGTCATAGAGCAAAGGTTGTCACCCATAGAGGGCATTAGAATCGCCTGGGTGAACTTTTTCAGAGTGTATTCCTTATTATATTTATGATATTTATTATTATCTCATCCTGAGAGCCTTCTTTTTTGGTTCTGGGGTGGCACCTTAGAATCCCCACTAGGCTAAAGATTTCCATGAGAACCAGTGCAAGGGCTGGGGATGTGGCTAGTGGTAGACTGCTTGTTTAATATGGATGAGGTCCTGAATTCAATCACCAGCACTGCAAAAAAAGAAAGAAAGAAAAAAGAAAAAAAAAAAGAAATAAGAAAACACTGTAGAGGCAGATGCCAGTGATTCCTGTGTTTCCGGAGATAATGCTTTGTTGGGGTCACTTGGCTTCTGTCTTGTTCCTGTTGAAGTAACTGATCCTTGTTTCTCTGCACAGCACTTCCCCGTCTGTTGGGACCTCACCTCCGGGGTGTGACCCCCAAGACCAACAGCTCAGATGTGCCTCAAGCGACCTCCTCCACCTTGTTGGTCCCTTTGCCCAACCTTGACAGGTGAGACACTGCCATTCTGTCACCCATCTTCTCCTCTGGCCTTCCTTTGCCCCCGTTTTGGACAGAACTTGATAGTTTCTAATTATATCATCTAGGTCAGGCCACCATGGCCCGAGTACAAGCAGGGGCCCAAAGTCCCATGGATGGAAGAATGTCTTCCAGTGGATGTCTGCTCGTGTCTCCCCAAATACCCTGTGGGATGCCATCTCATGGGTAAGGCATCCCCCAATCCTGTCCTTTACCTTCAGCATGGATGAGAATGATCCTGCATGGAAGAGTAGCCAGGTCTAGAAAGGAGAGCAAGGCCATCATTGTGTCTACACAATGAGGAACCCATGACACTGGAGTATATTCATGGAGGTAGTATCACACCCTGTACCCTTGATGTGTATTTAGCCCTCATTTTATTCAGTAAACATTTATCTAAAACCTCTGAGCCAGGCATTTTTTCTTGGCACTAGGGGACATAGCAGAGAACAAGGTAGATATAATTCTTGCTTTCATGGAGCTTACAGTAAATAATAATAAATATCATTACATACTAATGTAAACTATTATACATGTGTTATTTTGTTTAACATCATTGCAAAAGTCTTACACAAAGAAAAATGTAATTTTTTTTTTTTTTTTTTTTTTTGGTATTGGGGATTGAACCCAGGGGTCCTTTACCGTCAACCTCCCTTCCCAGCCCTTTTAATTTTTTGTTTTGAGACACTATCTCACTAAGTTGCTGAAACTGCCTTGAATTTACAATTCTCCTGTCTCAGCCTTCCCAGTCACTGTATTTACTCCAGATTTAACTCTGGAGTTCAGGCTGTATCACTTCAGCTACTATGACTTGTAAAAGTACCTACTACAGAATCTAGAAAGTTAGGTGCTCCGTAGTAAACACTAAGTATAATAGGGCAGAACCTTTGTCTTTTGGGCAAATTTTCAGGTAGAGGTTCAGCTTATAAGGTATTGTGAATGAAGTTGACACATGTATCACTTGTGTCTATCACATCCCATCCCCACTACTTTCATGCTGTGCATTTAGGCAATTGACTTGACCTCTTTGAGCCTCATTTTTTTTTTTTAATATTTTTTTTAGATGTTGATATACCTTTATTTTGTTCTTTATTTATATGTGGTGCTGGTAATTGAACCCAGTGCCTAGGCAAGCGCTCTACCACTGAGCCATAACCCCAGCCCCTCATTTTTTTTTTTTTTTAAACCTGTAAATTGGTGTCATCAGCTGAGTCTGGGATATTTCTATGAAGGGATACCATTCTCTGGGTTTTTGAAGACTAGGGGCATATACCCTAGAGAGGGGAACATTTTTCCATTTTGCCAAAGATCTGAGCCCTAGTATAGTTCCACACCAAGTCCTTTTGTGAACTAGGCCTGGATTCCAGAGGGCCTTATATCATCACTGGGCTCTGTACTACTGTCCATATGAAAGGGCCTACATACAAGCTGTCCCCAATGCGATGGATACTTGTCCCTTTCTTCACAGTACTGCTGCCTTCTCTTTCTTCTGAACTTAGTTCATACATCACCCCTATAGGAAGGCTTTTCATGACTCCTTATCAGGCTTTCCTCTTACATTCTTTGTAACCTCACAATTTGTTTTGTTTTTGGCATCTAGCATAATTGCAAATTATTGTATTTCTTTTTCTTATACAAGATATAAGCTTCCCCAGGGTAGAAACAGTACCTATTGCAACAGACAAGTGTTTGGGCATCCCTCCCTGAGCATGACAGGAGTGGAGATAGGGAAAACCAAGCAGGCACTGGGTTAAGAGGTAGCTCAGGTCTTTTGCCGACCTGTCAGAGAAAGAGACACCTTCCACAAGCCTGCAGCTGGAAATGTGCATCATTTCCAACTTACTGCATCATCTTTTTGCTTGCCTAGATTTTTCTTTGTTCAGTTACTAGTTGTGCATTTATTTAGTGTGCATTTATTAGGCCCATACTATAGCTTAGCACTGTGCTGGGAACCAGGGATACATTGGTGAGCAAAGCATGTACAGTCCCTGCCTTTGTTATGCTAACAGGAGCAACAGACGTTAGATGAGTAATTGTAGTGATGCTTATTAAGTACAAGAGGAAAAGTTTGCATGTTGTGAGCAGGGGAGCTGCCCAGCGGGAGTCAGGAAAGGCTTCCCGAGGAAATGATGGGGGAGCTGAAGGCCAGCTCTGAAGGAGTTGACTGGTGGGGGACCATGTCCTGATGTGCTCTTTCCCAGGGCACTCTGGCCGTGCTGGCCCTGCAGCTGGCGAGGCAGATTCACTTCCAGGCATCCCTGCCAGCAGGACCTCGACGAGCAGAACGCTGCTCTTGGCGCAGTCCCCTGGATCGTTTCCTCTCTTCTCCCTGGTGGCACCCACACTCCTGTGAGTTCTCAGTCCTGGAGCAGGAGGGGGGCTAGGCTGGGAGTTTCTCTAGGCCAGGAAGCTCTCTGGACACACCTCAGGAAAAGAGCCATCGGCAGCTCCTTGCCTTTCCTATCTGAAGTCAGAGGAAGGGGAATGTGGGGAAGTTCTGTCCACCCAGGGTGTGGGCCACACCTGCCCTTCTGTGTCCCTCCCTGTCCTCCCATCACCTCCCATGGAGCTCCCAAGTCCAGAGTCCTTTAGAATCCTGGGTGTGGCTTCCTGCCTGACCCTCAGCAGGTTAGGTGATTCTCTGGTCAGTCATTCTGTCACTCATCCATGAAGTGAATCTTTATTGAGTATGTATTATGTGCCGTGGTACAGAAGCCATATAGCCTAGTGGTTGAGGCTCTGAAGTCAGATTATAAGGGTTCACGCCCCAGTTCTATGCATATAGCCCTGTGTCTCTGAACAAGCCACTTTTTTACTTTCCCATGTTTCAGTTTCTTTCTTTAGAAAATGGTGTAATAATAATAAATTCCATTGTAGAGGTTACTTAGGAACACTAAATGAGCTAATATATGTCAAGAACTTAGACCAATGCCTAGCATATAATAAGTGCCTGGTAATTATCAGTTTAAATTCTTGCTCTTATTATGCTTATAATCATTACCAACATTGCCATTAAACAAAATGCTAGGTGCTGGGGCTACACTGTGAATAGGTCAATACTTCCCTGATACTGAAATAATTCAAGCAGAGGAGTGATTTATGCTCCGGATGGAAGATCAGCATAAATGTGGGTCCTGGAGGGAGTCCAGAAAGGAAATGCAGAAGGAAAAATGGGAAGGAGATGTCCCAGGAGTTTCAGAATTCTTCCTCTGACTCCTAAAACCTCAGGGAGGACTCTGTCAATCTGAACTTTCCCCTCTGACCTGACTGCTCTTGCTGACTCTTTCCAGCACTAAGGAGACACGTTCTCCCTGGCCCTGATGGCCCAGTTCCCAGATGTATTGGCCTCAGGGAACCCAGGCTGGGCCAGGAAGAACTCTCGGCTCAGTTCAGAAACTTTTCCTTGCCTAGCTCCTTGAGAACAACTGGTCTTCAGGAGCCTCCTGAGGAAGGTATATTCTCACCTCCTTAAATGGATAGAGGGTGGCTTAGAGGGAGCTGGGCAGATGGGTGCTTGTTGCTGTATATTGCCAGATAAGGGAATTGTCATTCCTGTGAAGTTTCTTGCTTTCTGGGATGATTCAGTTATTTTTGGACCCTGGATGGGTGCTGGACGGAGAGGCTGGGCAGACTGGGAGGGTAGGGGAAGTAGCAGTCTTCTCCCTCACACTGGCTGGGTATCTTTCCCTTGCAGGTCCCAGTAAGTTTGATTTCCTGTATGACAGCAGTAGCTTTGAGCCCAAGACAAAGCCAGCCCAGCCTCAGCCCACTTGTGAAAAGAAGGTATTATCTAATTTTGGCCACCTGGATCCTCACAGCATTCTCTGGGGGAAGGGCCATCCCAATGAGCCATCTTCTGATACATCTGGATATTTCTTCCCCAGGAACAAGATAAGTCAAAACCTCTCCCCCTTGAGGAGGCCGTGATGTCCATTCAGCAGCTCTTCCAGCTCAGTGTTTCCATCGCTTTCAACTTCCTGGGTAACTGGAGAGATCCTGCAGGAGGGTGGGACAATGGAAGGGGTATTTGGTAGGTGGAATACAGTCAGGGTCGGAAGTGGTTTAGACAAGAGATTTAATTTTCTCCCAGGTAGGTAGACCAATCTAGCACCTGCTCAGTGATGTCAGGGACCCATTCATGTTCACATGTGCTCTGACATTCTTAAAACTACCTCTCATCCTGAGGTTCAGTTTGGCTATTCTGGCTGCTACCTTCTGATCCATGGATTAAGTCACTGGAAGGGGGAAGGTAGGAAAAGCTGAAGGACCACTCCTTCCCTTTAAGGACATGACCTTGTAGGGAGTTGTATGATCCAGAGTGTAGGCCACAATGACCATGTGCTTCCCTGAAAATTCTTTAAGTATGAGAAAATAGTTAAAACACAAGGTTAAAGGAAGAGGAAATGAGAAGAGTAGAAGGATCAGGATTACTGATGGAGCCAGTGTGGGGACTGGTGACAGGGTGGGCTCCTTTGTCCCCTCAAGTCCTCTCCCCAAGGACAGAGGGCTCTGTGAACCTTGGACAGTGAGTTGTCAGGCAGCGGGGAGGCAACCTTAATTCACTGCTGGCTGAATGGAACCTGGTTTCTCCCTCATTAGTTTTTTGTGATCTTGATGGGTAGTCTCAGAATTTTCTTGCCCATTCCTTCATTCATATATTCATTTATTCAGCAAGTGCTAAGCACTGTGGCAGAACACAAAAGCATAATCATATTTTGCATTTGTATAGAGCTTTCACCCTATGCAAAGTTATTTCTCCTACATTCTTTTTTTTTCCTGCTCTGCCTCTAGGATTTTGCAGTCTAATTGAGGAGACAGGACTTGTATTCTTAAAGCAGTTTATTTTATAGGGAAAAATTTGGTATATTAGTAAAGTGCCAAAAAATTGTGTAAAGCCTGAGTGTGGTCAGAAGATTCTAGAACAGCAATGAGATGGGAGGCCTGACGATGGAGGTGGACCGAGGGGTCCCAGGCAGGAAACGGTTTGAGCAAAGTTGAGAATTGGCTATTCCCTGCTCCTTTCCTATTTCCTTTTTGTTTGGGTGATGTGTGAGTTTGGGTTTGGATGCACCTGCATGCAGGTATTGGCTGGCTTCATTACTATAAGATAATAAGTGTCACTTGTGTCAGGTGTGGCTCATTGGTTATAAGCTATTTAAATCCACTCTGGCTCACATAAGGCCAAAAGGAAAATTTTGTCCTGCCAAGCCTCAGGACAGGAATCAGGGAAACTCCAAAGACCCAAGGGGCCGCAACCAATAGACAGTATCTCCACAGCTGCTATCAGAATAAACTTACAAGAGCTCTCTCCCCTCCTTATCCCAACCTGATCAAGATTCAGATTCCTGAGAGGGTCTCATTGGTTAGGAAGAGCACAGGCACATAGACAGCATTGTTCCTAAAGGGCAATCAGAATGTTATTACCAAGGGGAGGGATGGTTTATGGGAGGGCCGAACCCACTGTTGTCTATGGTAAACCAATGAGAAATTGGAAGGTGGAAACATATGCTGATGTGTAGCACAAAGAAGATCGAGCCTGGGATGCGGTAGGGAGCCGAGTGTGTCTGGTTGAGAATGTAGGACATTTCACAGAGGAAGTTGTGTTTATGCCCTGTGCTTTCTTATAGGGATAGAGAACATGAGGAACGGGGACTACACAGCAGCCTTTTCTTACTTCCAGAAAGCTGCAGACCGTGGCTACAGCAAAGCACAGTACAACATGGGCTTGTGTCACGAGCATGGCAGAGGCACCCCCAGGAACCTCAACAAGGTACTGTCCCTTCTGCCTCCAGACCTGTCCTGTCTCCTGTGCTGAGCTGCCCAGCATGATCTCCAGAAATGAGTAGTTGGCAGGGATGGGGGAAAGTCCAGCTTCTTTTCCTGACTTGGTTGCAGCTCGCTGTAAAGAAAAAAATAAAAAAAGAAGCTCCTAACTTCCAGGAATTTAGACTCAAAGCTCTGGCAGGACAGGGATCTTGCTTTTCTTCCTTGTACCTATACCCTCAAGAGCCCAAAACAGCCCTTAAAAAATGGGATCATTCTAAAAAAGATAAGTACACAAAAATAAACATGAATGTGTTTCTTTTAATTGTATATGTAGGCAAGAAAGGGGAAACCATATTAAAATTCCTTCATTGAAAACTGGCAAATTAAATCTATGGGCCTTACCAATGATGTGATAGATCGATATTTATTGACAGGGAAATATATTCATAGTGTCTTGTTAAGTAAAAGGTTATAAAATAAGTAGTATGATACTATTTTTTTTTCTCTCTCTCACTCTCTCTCATATCTCTTGTCTCTCTCTCTCCCCCTCTCCCTCTGTTTGTGTGTGCATGTGTAATACACATCTATGGGAAGAAATCTTCAAACCTATATACTAAAATTTTAACAGAGAGCCAGGTATGGTGGTGCACACCTGTAATCCCAGCGGCTCTGGGATTGAGGCAGGATCACAAGTTCAAAGCCAGGCTCAGCAAAAGGTAGCAATTCAGACCCTGTCTCTAAATAAAATACAAAATAGGGCTGGGGATGAGGCTCAGTGGTTGAGTGCCTCTGAGTTCAATCTGTGGTCTGCAAAAAAAAAAACACCAAAACAATAATTTAACAGAGAATGATCTTTTGGAGGCAGGATTTCTCAGGATTTTAGTTTCTATTTTTAAGTTTTGGCTTATCTGACTAATCTATAATGATGATGTATTATTTAAATGATTTTTTTGAAAATTTCACTCAAAGAATAAGGTGCTTATAGAGTTACCAGCAGACTGGATATTTCTCCCTTTGCCCCAGGCAATTCTTTATTACCAACTGGCTGCCAGCCAGGGCCATAGCCTGGCTCAATACCGCTATGCCAGGTGCCTACTGCAAGACCCAGCCTCCTCACAAGACCCTGAGCGGCAGAGGGCAGTGTCCATGCTGAAGCAAGCTGCAGACTCGGGCTTGAGAGAGGTGAGTGCCATTGGCAGGGTCTATCCTAACTGTCTGGAGCATGTGGATCCTCTAAAGTGACCAAGATGTCATCTTCCTTTCTCCTTGTCTGTAGGCCCAGGCTTTCCTCGGGGTGCTTTTCACCAAGGAGCCACACCTGGATGAGCAGAAAGCTGTGAAATATCTTTGGCTTGCAGCCAGCAATGGGGTATGAGATCTCTGGAAGCCAGACATGTTGGGATATTGAGCCTGATCAGAGAAGGGGTTTGGGAACTGGTACTGAGTTCTGTGCTTACAAAATTGTTTGCAAGGAGCTTTGGCTTGGCTCTAAGCCTTAGCTCTGGTGTACTTGTTCTGTGACCCCTGGGCAGGTCCAGTGCTATGCTGGAGGTGAAAATCAGCCCTGGGGGGAGTATTTACTGACACACCTTGCTGAATGCTGCAAAGTAGGGTTCCTTCCTGCCCATCCAGTTGTTGAACATTTATTAGCACATTACTGAGCCACTCACTTCTCGACTCAAACCTGTTTACCCATCTTTAAAACTTATATAATGGTGCCTTCCTCACCTGTCTACAACTTCACAGGGTTGTTGAAAGAATCAAAATCTAACCACAGTAACAGATATGAGGATGCTTTGTAAGCTATTCCCATGATGAGTGCATCTGTGCAAGTTGTGGTAGTCGCCAGGAGTCAGATACACCTGGTGGACACACTGAGCACTTTGTGGGAAAAGGAATTTCTGATTTTCTATGAACTGGGGGCCTTGGCATTCAGGTGTGCTAGCCCAGAGTTTGTTCAATAGAGCAGTAAGTAGTTCCATGGGATTTTCCAAATATTATAAGGGAATAAATAGTTGGGTTTGGGAAGTACTGAGTTATAACAGCTATTTTTAATGCAGGAAATCTTAAAGCTTTATGTCATTATGAAACACCAAATTCTTTTCAGTACCCTGATAGCTTTACTGAACTCTTAGACATTAGAATAGTTTTTCTTGTCTACTCTGTGTTGTTCAAAGTATATATAGTAACTATCAAAAGGGGACCAGTGTCCCTAGCCATTACCTGGCACTATGTCTGCTTTTCCTTGCAAGAGCCCCCCCTCACAACCTTCTTAGGCTAAGTGGGCCTGCAGTCCATGTGCTGGGCACACTTGGGGGCACCCTGGCTGGCTAGAGTCAGACAGCAGACCAAGAAGAAAAGTGTACAAAGGATGTCTGTCACCCATATGGTCAGTTCCCACCTACAGGGAATGGTGTCTTCTTGGGTTTTCAGTGTTGCTGGGGTGGGTGCTTAGCCTTACTTAAGCCCACGCTGTGTTCTAACCTGGCTTGTAGCCCCAAAGCTACTCTGTTGCCGAGACTTTGGCCTGTGTATAACAGAAGTGGGGGCAGAATGTGTAGCAACAAAATGACTGCAGAGGATAAAAGAGAAATGGGACCATAGTTGGGAGTCTACAAGGTGTCTTATTTTAACTTGGGATATGATGAAAATATTCTAATAGGGAGGGATTAATGATGTGGGCAATTAAAGGGGATGATAATAATAACAGCACTCATCTAAGCACTTTTCACAGAGTAACATAGAAAACTAATAAGGTAGGACAGTTACTAAACGCCACTTTATAGGTTAGGAACCCGAGGCACTGAGATGTAGAGTAACATGTCTTAGGTTACTCAGACAATAAGTGGTAGAGTCAAGATTGGAACCTGGCTGCACAGGCCAGGTTTGTAACCACTAATTGTTCTGCCTCTGAGGAGCATTGTCCTCAGGAGAGAGGACTCAGAGCTAAACTCTGTCGTTTCTGCTCCGCAGACCTCTTGGGCAGAGACTCAGGAGGGTACACAGGACCTTTGGGAAGCTGATCTTCCATCACTGCCTTCTGCTCTTTCAGGAGAACGCAGGAGCCTGACTCCCAGGTTTCCCATAAGGGCTGCAGCCTTCTTTCAGGCAGCCTCAGCAAAAGAAGCCTCCTCACCACTCTGTCTGGAATCTCCTGGGTGGAGGGATCCAGTCTTCTCTGGGCTGGGCAGGCTCTGGGCCTCTGGCATTTCGTGGTTGAGATCCCTTGGAATGGGGTGGGCCCGGGCTGGCCCTTGACCCTGCGTGGATGAAGCCCCAGCATGCCTGACTCCACCTCCTGGCTGAGCCTTACAGTTCTTCAGTCCTGCACGTGTGTCTGTATGTCTATCCATTTTCTCCTTTAGGACTCACAGAGCAGGTACCACTTGGGAATTTGCTATGAGAAGGGCCTTGGTGTGCAGAGGAATCTGGGAGAGGCCGTGAGATGTTACCAGCAGTCAGCGGCTCTGGGAAACAAGCCTGCCCAGGAGAGGCTGCGCACCCTCTTTTCCACAGAGACAACAGGTACCAGTGCAAGTCAAAGCCAGATGGTTCCTCCACTGAGCTCAGCACCCACCCTGTGGCAGACAAGAGTCTTCTTGTCATGTCCGGCCTCAATGGTGGTTAAGAGCACAGCTCTTGGAGTGTTAACCTCTCCTTGTACTGAACTGGGTCTCTATGTCTTTCAGCCTGTTTCTTCACCTCTGAAAATCAGGGTGATAGTACCTCACTCATTAGCTTGTAAGGATTAAATGAGATGATGATAAAGGGCTTAGCACAGCCTGATACACAGTAGCTATTGAACAAATGGTGGCTGCTCTGAAGGCTTCTCTGGAGAGCCAGTGCCCTGAGGCTATTGAATTACCCTTCTTGGGCTCTGGGAGTCCTGCTCACTCGTGAGTCACTAGAGCGGGGCTGGGTTAACAGTGCCAGGGGAACCAAGTCCTTTAAAAAGTTCTTGCTCCAAAATAGGAGTCGGAGAATACTGGAGAATACTGCGTGAGTAAGCCTTGCTCTTACCCCTTCTTGTAGCCCCAGGGCCCAGCCACCCAGCAGCACCGAAATCTTTCTCCAGCCCCTCCCTCTGCAGCCTGAACACTCTGCTGGAAGGTGCCTCAGGCCTCCCTCACGCCTCCAGCACAGGGAACCTTGGCCTCCTCTGCAGAAGTGGGCATTTTGGATCCAGTCATGGAGCCTCCAGCAGGGCTCTTCCCTCGTTGGAAAGGAGTCTTGTAAGACTGGGTTTTTGCTAAGGTGAGATCAAACACAGTTACTTAAGGGCCTGGGGGTGAGGAACAGGAGGCTGGATGATAAAAATAGGGTGTCAAAGTCCCTTTCCCCAGAGGGAGCCAGGTCCCCAACTTTATCAAATGCATGGTTAATCAATGACTTTGACCTTTCCCCTCACTTGGTAGCCTCATGAATGAGCATTCTGTTCTCAGTCATTTCTGATCCGTTCACCAAAAGGATGCATTCAGTGACTTGTGAAAATCCACTGGAGATTCCAGGGACCCTGCTCCTCACCTTAGCCTGTCTCTGAGCCAGTCCCTCACCTTCTCCATCCCATGCCGAATTTTCCTCACACTTATACTGCACCATCTCTGGCCATCATCTGAATTGTGTGACTCAAGTGATGCACAGGAGGATTTTAGTAGTTATATAGTTAATGTATAATATAAAAGATGATGTCATATTGATCCATAGTTTTTACAGATATTTATAAAGCTAACTTCAAAAGGGGGAGAGGTCAATTTAAAGGAATAGAGATCCAAAGAGCTGGCAAAAATTATGGGGGTGGTGCTATGAGTGGCTAATACTTGGGAAACGACACATCAGGACATCCCTGGGACTAGCTCCACCACTGGTCTTTGTTCATCCCCAATGGATTTGTCATGGTTCTCCTTTCACATTTGGTTTGGGCAGAAGGAGTTTCTTGCCTGCCTAAATGCCGACGTGGATCTGCTTGGCTTCTTCAGTCCTCACCTCAGCCCTGAAGAGGGAACCTGTGAATGCTCAGAGATATCAAAGCTAGAGTCCCAAAGAAGAGGCCAGTTATTCACTCACCTTCCCCCCAACCCTGAGCAGCTCCCAGCACCGTAAGAAGAAGAAAGTGTGCGAAGAACCCAGGTTCTGGCTCAGACTGCTTGCCTGGCCATGTCATCTTGAAGCAGTGGACTGACTTGCTGACATTGTCTCCTGAATTGTAGAGCAAGAGCAGCAGTGTGTGCCCTGCCTCCTACCTTACAGGCTGAAGCACAGGTGTTTTACTGTGGAAAGGACCTGGGTTCTTGCTGAGACCCCAGAGGCAAGGTGATGCCCGTGGTTGAGTGGCTTTATGTGTCACCAGGCCAGTATGAGAACTTAGCCTTCTGACTCCTGGCCCAGCCTTACGTTCTACTAGTCTACACTGTCACTTTACGTGAAAGCATTATTAGGGTCCTACCGCTGTGAGGGAATAAATGGAAATTGGGCACTTTGAGCCAGAGAGTGTAGATTGTGAATCCTCGATTGGGAAAGGTGAGCCAGAAATGTATGGGTGCTTAATAAAGCAGATGGTGGATTATCTCATCAGTCTTTCTCTTGAATGTGTCGGGGAGGGCCAGGGAGACTGTCAGGGGGAGCTGAAAGCCAAGGCTCCATCCTCATCTCTAAACTCTCCATTAACCAATTTAAAGGGTCTTAAAAGCTTCTCCAAGAGAGAGACTTAAGGAAAAAAAATGATTTCTGAGTCAACGCTAATGACTCCAATTACTGAATTTGTGAATAGCTGTTCCCTGGCTTCTGGATGTTAGCCCAAGTTCAATAGCATAGATGTGGTTGAGGGTAAGGGGTGGAGGGAATTAGGACCAGCCTCTGATGACGGCTTGAATGGGAAAGAGCAGCCAGCCTGGCCAGTTTAACTTGGAGGGGGGAGTTGTCTACTTTTCCCTCTGCTGCCTACCCCTACTTCCCCAACCTCTGAGTGGTCTCTGTCACACTTTTCCAATACCACATTGACTATTGGAGCCCCAGTGCCTCCCTACCCCTTGATCCCTGCTCGAAGCTGCCTGCATATTATCCTCATCCCTTCTCACATGGCCACCTCCCCTACACAGTGCTCCTTGGTATTCCAGAACTTAGGGCAGTGCTCTGCACAAGGTACAGGCTCCACGTGCAGAGTTCTAAGCCAAGCAGTGCGCTAATCTCTCTGCCAAAAAGAAAGAAAAAAAAGGTTTCTGTGGTCAAATAAGTTTGGGAAACGCTGCATTAGACGTCCCCTTTTTATAGATTCACAGTACACATCAGCATATTCCAGGTTCCAAGAAGTCCTGCTGTAAGAATGTGGTTAACCCAGTGTGTTCCTCGCTGATGTGAGCACAGAGCCTGCCTCCCTTAGGTTGTCCTTCCTGAGCACCCTCGAAAATGTCACCATCTACCCTCCCCGCAGCCCTGCTTGCTAGCTTCTTCCCCTCTGGGGATTTTTGGGCTCTCTGACTTCTGCTTCCCCTGACCGTGCCTGAGGGCTGTATGTGGTTCAGACAGTGGACCCCCAGTGTCCTGTAATGATGACTAATGCTGCTCTCCTCCCGCCCAGTCACTGCTGAGTTAAACAGACTCGGTTTGCAATGCCTGAGGTGGGGTGGGATGTTTCTGAGCTCGCCAATCTAAGAAGGAAGAGCCTCTCCCTGTGGAGAGGGAAGGGTGGAAGTCATAAGAGATGTTGTCAGGGGACCAAAAACTGTGGCTGTGCAGTGACTGTGGTCTTGATACAGCCCCAGGGGATAGGCTTCATGGGCAGACCCTGGAACGGCTGTGCTTCTGCCATTAAAATTCTGTTATTAATGACTCAGTGCCCTGAGAGGAAATGCAAGAGGAGAACAGGGAGGTGGCCCCATAGCAGGGCCAGCCTGGCTGAGGATGCTAAAGCACCTGATTGGGGTCTGCTGACTTCAGTCATGAGACCTTTGAGCAAAGCTCTACTGCCTCAGTTTCTCTCTCTAGAGATGCTCTTTCCAGGAAGCCCCAACACTGGTGGGAACAAGGCCATTTGCTTCATTAGATCTTCAGTGCTAATACAGTGTAGGCACTTAGTTCAGTAAATGTTTATTCATAAAATGAGAATGATTATATACATCCCCTCTCTACCCAAAGCCCAGCACCAAGCCTACCTAGCACATAGTAAGTGCTTTAAACAGTTGTTGAATATGATGGATGAATGATTTCACATGCCCTTTCACTGTTGATTCTTTGCTACTTATAGCACTTAGAAATTGCCCAGTAAATACAAAATGTTTGATGGGTAAATATTTCTAATTGTGCCCTTTCATTACATTAGACTCTATTTAGTAGGGACTAGAAAACACTGTCCTATTTTCTAGGTACATACTATATGCTGAGCTGATCCTGTGCTAAGTCTCCTTCCACCCTGTTCCTATCTTCTTTTGGGGATTTGGTTTTCTCTAGAGTTCCAAGGGAAGTGTTTTTCATCTCTGTTGTTTCAGCCGGAGCAGAGGTAGGGTCAGTGAGCTGCCTAGCTGAAGTCGGGTGACAAACAAGGAGGCTGCCTGTCAATCTGTGAGCTGCCCGCAGGCTCCAAGCAAGCACTGCATTGCATTCCTGATGCTGGAGAAAGGCTGACTATTGATAAAAAGTGTCCCTCTGTGCTTTCCAAATTAAGAAGACATTTAACTGAGTACTAGCTGGCTCGCCTGCTCCCTCTTCCTCCCAGGGGACAGAGCCCATCTTGGTTAAAATTGTTTTGAGCATGTCCAAAATCTCATCTTTGACATCTTGGCTGATGTCAAGAAGTTTCGGTAACCTTCCTGTTCAGCACACCCAATTCTGTCATCATATACACTGTCTCACTCTCTGGGTTCTGCTAAGGATCAACCTGGAGGATTGCAGTGGTTTTTATTGCTTTTTATTTTTTAAATTCTTTTTTCTTTTTTTTAAAAAAAATTTGTTCTATTTAATTATACATGACAGTAGAATGCATTTTGACACATTGTACACAAATGGAGCACAACTTCTCATTCCTCTGGCTATACAGTCTTTTTTGTTTATTTACTTATTTTTTTTTTTGTGGTCCTTGCAATGTGCTGTACCTCTTAGCTACATCCTCGGCCCTTTTTATTTTTAATTTGGGATGGAGTCTTGCTAAGTTGTCCAGGTTGGCCTCGAACTTAGGATCCTCCTGCCTCAGCCTTCCAAACATCTAGGATAACTGACTTGTGCCACCATGCCCAGCCCTTAATCTTTTTTCAGTCATAGACCCCTTTGGAAATCTAATGAAAGCATCTACTATTTCCAAAGAAAAATGGATATGCTCCCAATTTTGAGTGCAGTTTTTCAGGTTCATGTGTCCTGAAGCCAGCCAAGGACCCCAGGTTAAGAACCCTTGATATATTAGAAAGAACACTATACAAAGTCCCAGATCCTGATCCCAGCTCTGCCATGTGGCCTTGGGCAAGTTTTCTTCCATTTCTGTCTTTTTGTAACCTTGGATGTAAAATGAAGAGTTGAAATAGCTAAAGTTCAGACTCCTTATGACGACAATGGCCCTTGTCTGGAGGTTTAGACATAACCTTTTATAGATCACAAGCTCCCTTGGGAATCTGATAAGAACTTTATGCCTTTTGCCTAGAAAAATGCCTATATAAAAATTTTTCTGGTATTCAGGGGTCCAAGGACTACAGTTTGAGAGCTTTTGAACTAGAGTGATGGATGCAGTCATCCTGAGTATGCAATGAGCCAGTTGCAGCTGTGGTCCAGCCTCCTCCCCCAATCTCCTCTTTTCTCCACCCTCCCAGCTGCAGATCTACCAGGAGCGAGTAGATCAATGTGGGCTTCTCTAGTTCTGTCATTTTTGGACTTTGCTTTTACATAATTAAACATTTTTGGATTTTTTTTCCAGTGCAGTTCTACCTAGAGTTCCAGTCTAGATAAGAGAGGACTCTGAAGCATTTGTTTTACCAATTTATTCATTCATTCATGCATCCATTCAACCGGTATTTGTGAAGTATCTCTTTGTGTCAGGCACCTGGCTGGTCAGCAGGAGACCTCCTGGCCTCTTTCAGTGACCTGCAGAACCCATCTACTCCATGAAGCAGCTTGAATATCACAGCTCTCGTAAGGAGATCACTCTGGCCCAGAGAGAGGTGATCAGAGACCCCAGCTTCTCTGTCCCTGAGACACTTAACTTTTGGGGGCCTCATTTTCCTCATCTATAAAATGGAATAATGACGCCACATGGCATCCCAGATATATATGGCTTCATTATCCCTAGTTGGGAGTATGATTGGCCCATTTCTGTATACAATGGACATGAGCACCGAGTTCCAAAAGAGGACAAAAGGAAGAATAGATAGAGAATCTTCTGCCTTCGGGGTCCGAGAGGGCCCCCATCCTATTCATAAACTAGCTGTGACTGTTTAGAAATTTCCTGGAAAATTATAAGGCTGAGCCTTGGGAAAATATTTGTTCTTTCTTCACTCCCTCCTTCCCCAGAAGGTTGGCTGCTGTCAGTGTCGATTTCATAGACCAAGTTCACATACAGTCCTCTGGGGCCTGAATTCACAGGCCCGAACCTGCTATGACAGAGGAAGATTTACCCTCAAACAGGGGTCAGGTAAGAAGACTTCAGCACCTGAAAGGCTACTCACTGGGAAAGGCAGGACCTGCATCAGGTCAGATCCAATTTCCTTTCCCCCTGTGCTTACTAGTGCAGAGTAGTGTGAGTCTGAGTGACTTTGGAAGTGTCCATTTCAAGAGCATTTTTGCAGGGGGAACCGGGCGAGTCCACTGTCCACCTCTAGGGCTTTTCTTTTTCTTTCCTTTGACTGGCAGTCTAGTGCCAAATTTAAGGGCATGATTTTGGTGTTGGACCAACCTGGGTCCAAATCCTGGCTCTGCCTCTACTCCTGGCTTGATGTTGGGAAAGACACTCAACCTCTCCAAGTTTTGTATCCTTGTCTATGAAATGGGGATATCATACTTCCCTCCCAGGGTTGTAGGAAAATCCAATTAAATCCTATTGTTAAGCCGGTGCTTGGCTCATATAAGTGCTCTATTTATAGCTGTGCTTTTCTTAGTCTTAGTTTTCCAGCTGAGAAGCAGATTATTTGATAAAAGAGAAGCGTGGTCAAGAACACGCACATCCATCATCTGCATACCTGTCACTGTGAACCAAAGTGGCTCACTCCTGTCTAGACCCAATGACTTTTTTTGCCAGTGATTGGATGACAAAGAACTCTTGCTCCGTCACCCTTCCCTCCTCCCTCTCAATAGGTGCACACAGGAGAATGTGCAGCTACCTTTCCTTTGTTGGTAGGTCAGAGAGCATTGCCTGTTGCTCTAGGATCCAGCCCTTCTTCCAGTAGCCAACAAGGCCATCTTCCTGCTTGTGATACTCCATAGCTTCCGTTCTGCCTGAAGAACCAATCCTTTATATGTGTTTTGCCAGCAAACACCTCAGCCACAAACTGTCCCTGTTCTCCAAAAACTCACAGAGCGCCTTACAAGGGGTTGCTTTGATCATACCCCTCTATGGGGGCCACATCAGTCACCCTAAAGTTCTGGGGCTACCTCTGGTTGGTGAGTTCCAAGATTTTAGAACCAGATCACGTGGCCCGATCTGTAAGGCTTCTGCTCACATCTCCTAGGGGACCTGGTTCTTAGATATGGAGGCCTCCAAGGTGTGTTCCCGAGCACTTGCCGCCACTGGTCCTACCCTTAGCCCTTTTCTTTCCACCTGGGCCCCCTGTGTTTCTGTGCCCAAGGCCGCACTGGTGGCCAGGTCTAGACTGAGGGTCCTTCCACAGACGGAGAGCCGCCGCAGGGCCTCGGAGGCAGCCTCCACTGGCACACTGGAGCGTTGCTCCAGCAGCATCTCCAGCAGCGAGCTCATCTCTGAGAGGAAGGTGCTGGCCAGCCGTGTGCCCGTGGGGCTCAGCTCAGGCCCTGCCTCCTTGCCGAACGTCTGGAAGGTCCTTGGCTCCTCCAGGGCTGCAGCGTCAGGGGAGAACACGTTGTCTCTGTAATTGGTGGTGAGGGGCAAAGACAGCCTTGCCATCCAGGCTGGGTCAGGTGCGCTCAGCCGGTCCAGGGCCAGGCCTGTAGGGGGAGGAAGGGAGTCAATGAGAGCCCTGCCCAGGGAAGGGCCAGCAGCTGAGGGGGAGCTGTGGGCAGGGCAAGGGCAGTGGACAAAGGAGGGAAGGGAAATGTCAGGGGACAGACGGGGTGGCGAGAGGGGGACAGGAAGGAAGAGGCCCTGACAGGGAAGCTTGCTGGGCAGGAAGGCTGCTGACTGAAGCACACGGATGAGCTGTGTGAAAAGGTAGCAGGAGGAAGAGGAGGGCCTAGAGTTAGAAACCAGCCTGTTCCTGAACAACTTCTACTCAGTCCTGTGCATCCAGGATTTCCACCTCCTTGGGGAAACTTTTTCCCCCAGGGCAGGGCCAGCTGAAGATGGGGGAAATCCCTTTTTTTTTTTTTTTTTTTTTTTTGAGAGAGAGAGAGAGAGAGAGAGAGAGAGAATATTTCTTAATATTTATTTTTTTAGTTTTTGGCGGACACAACATCTTTGTTTGTATGTGGTGCTGAGGATCGAACCTGGGCTGCACGCATGCCAAGCGAGCGTGCTACCGCTTGAGCCACATCCCCAGCCCCTGGAAATCCCTTTTCTTAGCCAAGCCTAGGGTTCCTGGCTTGGTGCTGTCCTCTGTTCATATTCATAATAACAGTGGCTACTTGTTAGGTACTTATGTGCCAAACAATTTACATAATTATCTCATTTAATATCCTTATAGGACTTTAAGGTCAAGAGTATTATCTTCCTTTTATGGATGAGGAAACCAAGCCTCAAAGAAGTTAAGTCACACATCTGCTAAGCCACCAAACTCAGATTTGACTTCAGGTCCAATGTCTCTGAAGCCCCTGGGATTGCAACACCCTGTGTGCTCCCTCTGAAGAATAGGCCCTTCCTCTCCCTAGATGCTCCAGGTGCCCTCCTCTAAAATTCCCAGGCCTGCCCAGGGCTGCACTGTCACCACCTGGCCCTGTACCTTGACCTTCTCCTCACACCTTCACCTCTCAAGCTGCAGGAACCCCTGGCCCAGAGTCAGGCTGGAAAGAGGCTGCCTAGCTGAGGACCATCCCAGGAAAGGGACCATGTCAGGGGCAGTGATAAGGCAGTCTGGGAATTCAAAGTTTATCCCTAAGACTCCTGATAACACCATCATTCTTCTTTCCCCATTTCTTCAACAGAAAATCTTGTCTCAAAAAACTAGTTACAGACCTGATGGCATATGCCAAACCAGAGGAAAGAAAGCATAAGTCTTATGGTTAAGAAACAGTGTCTGGAAGGACACACATCTACTTTAACATTTATTTAATGTTTGCATCAGGTGAGCTGCTTTAAAATTTGTGCAAAAATTAAAAAATTGCAAAAGGAGATAGGTCAAATTGTTAGCCAAAATTAACCTTGGGTAGAAGTATTTATTCTCTTTTTGTGTATCTGTATTTTCTACATTAACCAAATACTACTTTTGTAATTTGAAAATGTTATTCCAAATTACAGGTAATCATTTTTCATATTGATAAATGACTCTGTCTTGCATTTGGTTTTGGTCTGTGCAGACTGTGAGATAGGATTGGGTCCCTGCCCTACTGGATCCTGGGGTCTGGCCCCATGCCTGGGACAGTGACAGTCTGTTGAAGTATTAGTGAACATAAACACTGACTCAGGACATTTGACCCTTGTTGCCTGAGACTCTGAGGCTGTCAGGTTGGATGGAGCTCTTAGTGGTAAAAAAACTCAGGCCTTTCTTTTTACAAGGTTCAGCATCATAAGAAAATGAGAAATCATTGGGCATTTGAGAACAACTGAAAAGTGGAGTATTCACTCAGTATCATCCTCCAGTTCCAGCTGCAGGTAGGCACTGGTCTCACCTGGTTTAATGTTCGCTTTGCCACTTCAGGGCAGTGTGACCTTGGGAAAATGGCTTAACCTCTATGATCCTCCTTTCCCTCTTTACAAATGGCGAGAAAGTAACTTTCATTATTGTGAGAATCCAGTTAGCTCATGCAGCCTGTAAAATTTTGTCATTGTCACATCCTCAAGTGGAGCTTTTATCTAAATATCACCAAGACTCCAGTCTCAGGCACCTTCATCAGGAGCCTCAGGGCAGTCCAGCCCTATGAACAGTGAAGGCTTTCCTGTCCCCCCACCCTTACTTCCTATCCTCCACTTCCTGTCCTGGCACCCAGTGCCTTCTCTGCTGTGGTGAGAGTCCCAGAGCTGGCCAATGGAGATAGAATTCAAAGCTTAACCGCTAATCCTCTGTGGGTATGGAGCACTTAAAATGTGGCTGGGATGACTGAGGAACTGAATATTTCATTTTATTTAATTTTAATTCATTTAGATTTAAATAGCCACATGTGGCCAGTGGCTGTCACACTGAACAGCACAGCTCAAAAATTTAGAGGCATGCTACACAGCCTGTGTTAATAACCATTAGCTGCACGCCCTTGACCCTCCATTTTTTTTCTTTATGAAATGGGGATAATGAATAGCCCCTCTCTCTTAAGAGTCCCTCATGAGGAGCTTAGGGACTAGCTGTAAAACTTACTCAGTAAATGTTGGCTTTATTTTCTTAACCAAGGAAAGGGCCATCCCTTGTCATGCCTTCTGCATGTTTGTACCAGATGGCGCATGTGAGAAATTGTTAACTACAGTGTGGGGATGGGCAGGCCCACACTGAGTTACCTAAAGGAGCCTGATCAGTGTACACAGCAGGGCTTGGGGCACCTAGCAGATCCTTGAATTAAATTTCACACTATGCATTTTTTGTTAAAACTACTTGTTTGACTACCCCCCAGAATTCTTTTTGTTTCAATTAGTAGTATAAGCACTTAGAGAGTTGGCTCAGTTCCCAGGGTGAAAGGGTATTTAAACACAACAAAGAAATGCAAATGTGTGCTTTAGGAATTAAGAATGGCCCAGGTTTAGGCTCCCCTTCAATTGCTAAGGAGCTTGGTGACCCTGGGTAGGCTATTATCTCTCTCTGAGCCTCAGCTGCTCCTCTGTAAATTGGAGCTAATAAAATCTATCTTGAGAGATTATTTGAAGGTTTAAATGAGATATGTGTAGATGGTACCACCTCAGTGCTGGCACACACCAAGAGCTCAGTAATCGCCACTATTTTCAATGATTTTACAATTAATAGGCAGTTGTTAAACGCAGGAATACTTTCTGAGGCTCCAGGGGAAGTACAAAGTTGGTGATGTTCTTCCCCAGAAATAGAATGGATGTTTCCAGAACTTAGTAGATTGGAGGAGAACTCCGAAGCTTGAAGGGACCAGAGGGCAGAGGCAGCATTGGTGTGACCCTGGGCAGTCCCTACCTGTATGGGGATCCAGCAGGCTTGACAGCTCTTCTTCAAGCAGCCGCTTCACAGAGAGGTCCTCTTCAGGATCTAAGGGCCCTTCCTCCTGGTCTGGTTCTGCCTGGCCACCAGCCCTGGCACCTGAGCCATCTGTGTCTGGGATTGCACTCCTGCAAAGGAAACCAACCAGTCTGCAAGTGAGGAAATTCCCACACAGCTTTGCTCATTCATGCCAGTATTTATTCATCTTCACAGGGAACCGGATCCACAGCCTGGCCTTCAGAGGCGGACCAGCCTGGATTCTGGGATCCCTGCCCTTACTTCCTCTGTTTCCTCATCTGTTAAATAACCGTAGTAAGCAACACCCGCCTCATGGGGTGTTGTCAAATGAGGTGTTGGAGGTAAAGGGCTTAGCGTAGTGCCTGGCAACAGCAAGCACCCAGCAAACAGAAGTGAACATGAATTTATTCGTGTCATCACTCACCCTTGTCCCCCCCCATGCCTTTATCCTGTGTGGCACAGATCAGGAGCTTAGTAAACTTCTTGAGCTGAGGTAATCAACCCACCCATCGTTAGCCAGGTAGTGATATTTTTCTGTCTCATTCCCTGTTCTCTCACCAGTGCCCAGAACAGGGCCTGGCACACAGTAGGTGCTTAATAAAGCGTTTTTTGAATGGTCCTTCCTCCCTATTTAAGCCAAATCTTAGAGCAGAGGAGCAGGTCTATGGAGGATAGAGCTGAGATTGGGTGTCTTCAAGCTGCTGAAATCTACCATCTGCACCCCAGTCTCCTGCTGGCTTACCCTGGCCCCGGTACCTCATGAACCCACCCTCCCTCTAATAGGACCCTCATCCCAACAGGAGAGAGGGCTCTCTGAGGCTGTAAAGCCTAAGAATCCTTACTGGTAGTTGTTCACCACCCCTCTAATGGCCATTTTAGCTGCTATTAAGAGATCAGTGGGGAGGTGGCCAGTTTGTGGGTAATAATGATCACTGGTATTGATTGAGCAATGACTGAGTTAGGCCTCATCCTGTGCAAGGTACCTGCACCTTCTCATTCGAGCCTTTCACACCCTTAAGGGTTCTCTTTTATTCATTCCCATTTTACATATGAGAAAAACCAAGACTTGTGAAGATTTTTCAGCTTGCTCGACATCCCCATGGATTAAGCAATGAAGCAAGAATTCAAATGCAGACTGATGTGATTCTGGAATGCGTGTATAGTTAGATCCTGTTAGGGAAGGCCTCAGAAGCAGTATCTCTCTGACCCTGTCTGCCTTCCCTGTCTCTCACCTCTCATTTTCACCTGAGGCAAGCCAGAGAAACTAGAATTCCTCTTTCCCAAGGTGGGTCATAGAAACCAGAGCCTCTTTTCCCTCAAGCTAGCCATAAAACCCCAAAATATTACTCTTATTTCCCTCCACCTTTCTGTGTAAGAGTTAGCCATAAAGACATTCTCTGATCTACCTTGTTTAATTATAGGTTATGAGACCCCCCATTCCAGAAAGGGTCCTGCCCCCATACCTGGAAGGAAAGAATGCTGCATAGAGAGGCCGAGAAGAATCTGAACAGACAGGCCTCTCTGGGTTTTCCCCTCAGTGATTCCCATCAGCTCAGACCCTTTTGGCCACTCATATTTCTCACAGCTGTCTCTGCTTTATCAAACTTGAGCAGGTAGTTCACCCTGGGTCTTTGGGTCTTCCATCCCAGTCTCTTGTGTGTTGGTAAACTATGATCAAAAAATTTGTTATGGCTTTCCTCCTGTTAATCTTGTCTATTGCCAGTTTATTGCAGCAGACTTGAATATTGAAACTTCAGAGAGAAAATCTGAACTTTCCTCTTGTTCTACTCTCTTACCATCCTTGCAAAAAGAAGTTACAAGTTATCAGGGCAAGAGCATGGATCCAATCAGGATCCCTGAGAGCTGGGCCCAACTTTGCCATTCACTTGCTACATGACCTTGAGCAAAGCCATTTTAAGGGGAAGGGACTTTGCACTGCTTGTGCAATGCCAGGCATTGGGCTATGGACTTAGAATACATTTGATCCTTAAGTGTTTACTCCATCACTACAAGGGAAGTAGTATGGCCTCCATTTTCCAGATAGGGAAACCGAGGTCCTGAGGGATTATCTTATTTGCTCAAGTTTTCATATAGCTAAATTGGATCAAACTACTGAGAGCCTCAGTTTCCCCAGGAATTGGGTTAGATGTCTTCTTTTTCCTTTTTAAAAAAAAAAATAATATTTATTTTTTAGTTTTAGGTGAACACAGTATCTATACTTTATTTCTATGTGATGCTGAGGATGGAACCCAGTGCCTCATGCATGGTAGGTGAGCACTCTACCACTGAGACACAACCCCAGCCCCTTTTTTGCCTTTTTTTTTTTTTTTTTCATTTTTATTTTGAGACAGGATTGCCCATGCTGGCCTTGAACTTGCCATTTTCCTGCCTCAGCCTCCCAAATACCTGGGATGACTGTATACCATCACACTCAGCTGCTCAATGTCCTCCTGAGTTCTCGTCAACTCTAGGATTGCCCAAAGGGGCACACCCGTACATCTACGGCCTTCCATATCATGTTTATGGGCCAAGAGAGAGAAAAAAAGGTGAAAGCTATAGATTTAAAGCCGATTTACAGCACCTCTATCATCAGGGACAGATAATCAGAGGTCAGAATGAAGTCATTTCCTTAGTGACTCTGGGTCCTGCAAATACTATAAATACAACAGTCCCAGGACATGGTCCCCCGGAGTGGGGGTGGATGCTGTCTGCATCACTCACCCAGAGTGTCAAGGATGTGCTCATCCTCTCACCTCACTGAGGCTGCAGGGGTGAGGGGCAGTCAGGGGGGACCTTGGGAAGTCCGTGGGGTCTACGTGCTGCTTACCTGCCGCTGCCGGGCTTGGCCAAGTACTTATTTCCCCGGTGGTTTGGTTTGGGCTGGAATTGGCCCTGATGCAGTAAGGACAGCAGCTGGGAGATTTGCTACAAGACAGGAAAAATCTGTTGACTCCACACAATTCCAACCCAGCACACTTCCTTGCCGGATGTTTCCCTCAATGCCGGTGCTTTCTTTTTATAGTTTTTCCTCTGGCTTCAGATGTTTGTGTGATCAAATGGGGGATGGTCCCTTGTGACGGAGACAGGGACCTGTTGGGAGGGGGGCAGCTCTCTGCTTTGAGTATATAAGGGAGAGCGTGGGGACCCTCCAGGCTCATCCTCTCCCCATCATTCTTCCAAATGCCCCTCTCCTCGTGGACTCCGTGGGATGGGGTGAAATAGTCATTTCCTGATCATAAAGTCATTATTTGATATGGATTGTCTTCAAGTGTTATTTTCCCTTTTTAGCAGTATTCTAACACTCTGGCCAATTTGTGTGGGCCAGATGTAAAGACTGCATTGTAGAGAAGACAAAAATGATAGCATTTAATCATTCATTTCTTCACCCTTTCATTCTCTGAACCAGTCTTTAATAATCACTTGCTCATGCCAGGCACAGGGCCTGCTATGGAATAAGAACAAGGAGACTCTGCTGCCCTTGGGACTCACAGTCTGTCAGGAAGGTAGGAAGAGGGCTCTGAGAGGGGGCTGCATGGCTGGGAAAGGATGGGAGACTGCAGGAGCAGGGGGAGGCCCCCACCCAACTTGGAACAGGGAAGACATAGGGAGGCAGTACTGGGGGAAGTTTATTATTTTTCAACAAACATTGAGTTCCTACCGCATTCCAGACAGCTCTGCTGAGACCCAGAGTCTCTGCAGGAGTTCACCATGTGGAAAGAGTGTGAGGGTCTGGGCAAGGCAGGTTTCAAGCGGGAGCACTGTAAGCCAAAAGGCCAGAAAGATGGTAGTTTCAGAAAGGCTGGAAAAGGGGGCAGCAGGTGGGTGAAATGTCAGGGCCATGGGAGGGAGAGTCTTGGGAGACTGAGTTCTAGTTCAAGATCATTGCTAGCTTGTTGCACTGTATCAGGCAGGTTTTTTGACCTACTCAGACCTCAGTTTCTCATCTCTGATCTCTAAAGCGGGGCCAACCTTCTTCAAAGAGCTGTCAGAATTAATTAGAAGGTTTGGAAAACTTAAAAGTCCTATGCAAATGCAAGAAGTTTGCGTTGTTACTCCTAGAAATGCTGCTTCTGTCTCTGGGTTCACCCCCACTCCTCCCTGGAAAGGCCCAGAAGTGCCAACCTCAGAGGAATGTTGGAAGAAGGGGTGGCCAGGACTGGGATTTCACTGTGACTTTGGAGGATCAGGGTGCCAATGCTTCCTCAGGCAGATCCCACCTCCTTGCTCAGGCCCAAAAGCCCTGGTAAGGCACCTGTACCCTTTGCCCAAATGGCATTTGGCAAACACTCCCTGTATGCCAAGCCCTGTGCTAAGTTCTGTCATTCAGGGCCACTTCACAGTTACAGCCCAGACTCACACTCTAAAGCTGTTCCTGCCCTAATTCTCATCTTTATGGCCTTGAGGAATCACTTAACCATCCTGAGCCTCAGTTTCCTTAATAGTGAAAGGGTAAATAAAAATAAGATGGAGGTCATGTGGTGATTATGAAGTTTAAATGAGCCAAGGTATTTAAATCACATATTAATAGACCCCCACAATAGCATATAATCTCATTTAATCCTTACAATAGTCCAAGGAGCAGATATCATTATGCTTAAATTTCTAGACTGAAACTTGAGCTCAGACTTGACTCCACTGTGGTGCTGTGCTCCTGGAAAGACATGAGCACTGGTACCTTACTCGCTTACCCTTAGGTTGATTCCAAATAGGGACTCCTCCGTCTTACCAGTGGGGTCACCCATAGTGCCTGCTCTCTGCCAGCGGACAGCACAGTGTTTGGCACAAAGAGTTCATTCAAAAAGTGGTGCATGGATGGATGGATGGATGGATGAGTAGATGGCTCTGGGCAAACTCTGGGTCTGCAAAGAACCCACAACAAGATTCCTAAGAAAACAGCCAGGCCATCTCCAGGTGGCTTCCTGGGAAAGGGATGGGGGAAGGAAGCTGTGTCCTTGCTCCACAGGAAACCTGAGCTGATGGCCTGGTCACACAGAAGCGTGCCTGGGGCAGGCAGCCTGGCACAGTGAAAACTCCCTGGAGTACAGAGGAGCAGACAGGGGTGAGATCAGGCACCATTCCTGTGACGATTCCACACATATGCAGTAAATCCTCGGTCACTAGACAGCTTGGTATCATTCCACTTCAACTCACCCTCCTGAGAATAGAAACAGGGCAAGTTCGGTGTTGGACTCCCATTTTACAGAAGAAGAAAATGAGGCTCAGTTGTGAAAGATGTGACTTGCTCAAGGTTGCTCAGGTCCTAAGTGGCCATGTTGAAATTTAACTCACCTAACTCCAAGATTCTAAGGTGGTTTCCTCTGCTTCATTCTTCAGGTTCAGCTAGTAAGTTTTGGGGTCTCAGGCAAGTCAAATGCAGCCCCTGAACCCAGAGACAATGACAGGCTAGCTTACTTCCTAGGGAGGTTGCCCAGATGAGATGAGGGAAAGAGGAAAGCAGAGATGAAATGCTTTGCAGAAGTAATAGTAATCATTTGCTGAGCACCAAGTACATGCTAGATACGTTCTACAAGCACTAAGTGCATTGACTCACTTTATCCTTAAGCAAACTTGGGAGATGGGTGCTATTAACATGGACATCTTTAACAGTTAGAAATTGAGTCACTTCTCTGTGGGTCACAGCTGGGATGAGGCAGAGCCAGGATTGGAACCCAGACAAGTTTGCTCTGAAGCCTGTACTCATATTCACTATCTTTGCTATGTGTCTGCTTATGCCAGGCACTGTGAATAGGCACCCGATAAGAATTAACTGATCAAATCCTCAGGATGACTCTACAAGGCAGATATTCTTACTATCATTCCTATTTTATCATTAAGGAAACTAAGGCTCAGAGACAGTAAGTAACTTGGCCAGGATCACACAGCAAAGATCTGTTGGCCCCAGAGCTCTTCCCTGAACTATGGCTGCTTAAAGAAAGCATCATAAAGTGCTAAGTGAGCTGAGGAGTGAATGTGAGGAACGGGAGGGAAATGGGGACATCTGATGCTGTTTGTAGTGGTCCAAGGGTGACCAAAGAAAGAGCTGCCCATGCCCGAGGTACCTGAACAGGAGGAGAATCCACAGTGAGCTCCTCCACGGGATTCCTCTCTGCAAAAGCAGCCACAGATAATCGGACCAGGCTCCGCAGAATCTGATGGGGGCCCGATTCTTTCTCAGGGGACACTTTGCCATTGAGATTCCGCTGCCGCCTCAGGGTTGCAGAGGAGGTGGGTGGGCTCAGCGGGGTCCCCTCGCTGCCCTGGTCTCCAGCCAGCCTCCCCATGGGGCTGCCTGCAACCTTCAGAGGCCTGGCACGTGGCTGGCCTGGAGTAGACGGGGACTCAGGAAGGTTCAGGTTCTCCCGGGAGGCATTCCTCTGCCTGGGATGGTTGAAAAGGAGACTGACAGTATCCGGCAGCACCTCTTGGCTCTCTGCCAGTGCCCCCTTGTTGCCTTGGTTACGCAGGGTCCTGTACAGGGTTGGTGTGAGGTGAAAGGGGGCCTGTAGGCAGGGGTCCCAGCCTGCTTCCATCATTGCTTCCTTGCCTGTGTCCTTGTGGGACTGCTCGACTTCACCAGAGTCATCTGCCTGGCCCCTGAGCACGGGCACCAGGTGGATGTCCGCCTTCTGAATGTGTTTCTGGGGCCTCTTGGGCTGGTGGCGATAAGTGGACTCAGCTTCCCGACAGTTGTAGGCCCTGTTGTCCTTCTTCTCTGTTCGGCAGATGGACACAAACAGAGCCAAGATCGACCCGAAGATGGCTAGTAATACAGTCAGGCAAATCACAGTCAGTACCGATGTGCTCAGGACCCCCGGCTCATGGGCAGAGTCCCTTAGGTGGTCCACACTGGTGACAAACATGACCTTCAACAGGGCTCGGGTCTGCAAGGGGGGACTGCCATGGTCTTCTACCAGTATCTCCAGCTCCCACTCGCTCCCAATGAGGCTGCTGGCATTAGTGACATTGATGAATAGATGCCCCAGATTAGGGCTGAGGACAAAGAGATGGGCTTCATTTCCACTTCGGATGCTATAGAGGAGCTCTCCATTCGCCCCGGAGTCTGCATCTCTTGCCACAATGGTTGCCAAAAGAAATGGCTGGGAGCTGGGAGTGGCCAGAGGTGGTAAGCCAGCACCTGCTGGACCCAAACCTCTGGGAGTCTCAATGGGCACCAGAAGGTGGCCTGTGGAGGCATTTACAAGCACCGAGAGGCTGGCTTTTCCATTGCTGAGCACAGGCTGAATCACTTCCGGGGCATTATCGTTGGCATCCAAGAGGCTGACCCACACAGAGATGCTGGATGCAAGCTTGGGTTGGCCTCTGTCCTCTGCTATCACCTGGAATTCAAAGCCAGTCATCTCTTCATAGTCCAGTGACCTCTGAGCAGTGACCTCTCCAGTGTCTGAGTCAATAGCAACTAAGTGAGAAACTGGGGAGTCCTGGATGCGGTATGAGATTTTCCCATTACTGCCCAAGTCTGCGTCATGAGCCTTGATGGTGATGAGGTGAAGGGAGGGCAGGTTGTTCTCCCGAGTGGAGACCTCGTACCGGCTCTTCTCAAATACAGGTGCGTTGTCGTTGGCATCACTGATCTGAATGCTGAGCTGTGTTTTGGTAGACAAGGGCTGGGGTCCTTGGTCCTGTGCTAACAGAGTAAGGGTATATCTGGGCCACTGCTCCCTGTCTAGAGTGGCATTGGTTAGCAGCATATATGTGTTGCCATTAGTCCTTTTCAGTCTGAAGTGGCCCAGCTCTTGATTCAGCCAACAGTGGACCAGGCCATTGTTTCCTGAGTCTAAGTCATCTGCCATGACAAGAGCAATGAAACTGTCCTTGGGAAGAGCTTCTGACACCAGAGATGGCTGCGAGGCCCACGTGATGTGGATGCTGGGAGCATTGTCATTGACATCCAGGACCTTAATAAGAACTTTGCAGTGGGCTGGGATGGGATTTGGACCCAGGTCCCTTGCCTGGACATCCACCTCATAGGCAGGATTCTTCTCATAGTCCAGGGGTCGGCGCAGAATGACCTGGCCTGTCTTGGCATCGACACTGAAGGTGTGTAATACCTCTAGAGGTACATGCTTGCCGAGGAAGAACTCTACCTCCCCATTGGGGCCTTGGTCAGGGTCCGTGGCAGTCAGGTTTATGAGGAGGGTGCCAGGGGCAGCATCTTCACGGATTTCTAATGCCAGCGAACTCTCGGCAAAAACAGGGCTATTGTCATTGGAGTCTAGGACATTGACCTTGACTAAGCTGGTGCCTGACTTGGGAGGGTTCCCACTGTCATAGGCAGTTAAAACCAGATCAAAAAACGAGTGGACTTCCCGGTCAAGCTCCTTCACCACCACAAGTTCGGCATGTTTGGTCTCATCAGGCCCCATGATGACATCCAGGGCAAAGTGCTCACTGGGAGACAGAGTATAAGAGTACAGCGTGTTAGGGCCAGTGTCTGGGTCAAGAGCTCTGTCCAGGGGGATTCGTGTGTGCAGAGAGGCACTCTCAGAGATTTCCAGCTCCTGCTCTCCTTTGGGAAACTGTGGCTGGTGGTCATTGATGTCCAGCACTTGGATCTCCACGTGGATCAGAGTTAGATCCCCTGTGGCAAACACATCAAAGGAAACCAGGCAGGGATCTCGCTGCCGGCACAACTGCTCTCGATCTAGCCGCCTCCCAGTGCTGAGCAAGCCATCCTCAGCATCCACCTGAATGGGGAGCACCTGGGGCAGTTGCAAGACCTGGAAGGCAGCCCCTGTCTGCCCATGCCTCTCCTCCCGGCCCAGTTCCCGGGACAGCTTCCCTATCACTGTACCAGGCGGCACCTCCTCTGTCACTTGGTATTTCACTGTGAGAGTGGCTACCTCCTGACAATCCCCTGAAAGGAACAAGTAGCCACCTGGCCCGAAAAGCCCCAGCAGAAGTTGCAGAAGTGGCATCATGCTTACCCCCAGAGTGGGCTAGGGTCAGAGGCCGCTAGAGCTCTTCAAAGGCTGGACAGGTCCTCCAGTGTTTTCTGGGTGGCTCGATGAGCCCCGTTCTCCTGCCCCCAGATGTGCTGGCACAGCCTCGTCCCATAATTAGAAGACGATGGAACAAGCAGGATTTTCAGGCAAGGTCATTTTCATTGGAAGCAGTCTGCGAGGTCCAAGCACAGATGAAGTAAAATTGCCAAGGGAGAGCCCACAGCAGTAGCAGTTGGTCCACTTCAGCAACCATGGACAAGAGTGCTCTAAGAGGGACTTGACCCAGTAAAGCAGGATGTGGGGAGCAGACTTCCAAACAGTAACTAGGCTAGGGAAACAGAGAAGCAGCTTTTTCCTATGGAAACCCCACCTACAGGAAAAGGGAGGGCTGTGGATTTCAATGCCAATTAGAGAAAGAGCATTTCCTGTGAAGCTGAGTGGCCTGCCACTGAGGAGGATGAGGCCGGGGCTCCCAGGGACAGGCCGGATGGGAAGATGCTGTCCGCACAGCAAGACGGCGAGCCCTGCTGAGGGTCAGGGGGCCTGTGAGCAGAGAACTTGAGCCCCGCCTGCTGCCTCCAGACTGATGCCCCTCCTGGATAGGTCATGCTCACTGTCTCTCCTCCGTTCCTCATTCCCCTCATTCCTCCTTCCGCATCATTCCTCCTTCCGCTTCTGTCTTTTTCCTACATTTGTTTACTTGTCATTCTTGAACCAGCCCCGGTCTCTCATGTGTGTCTCACAAGGATGCAACTGTGATGCACAGGGCAGCCATCAGAACTAAACAGCCTGGGTTCAAGTATGAACTTTGCAACTTACCGGCTGGATCATCTGGGACAAGTCATTTAAACTCTCTGGGCTTTGGAGTGGGAATGGGGATAAGAAGAGGAGCCCTCTGAGGAGGAAATTGTGAGGCTCAAATGAAATGATATATGAAGGCCTAGGCCTGGGTCTGTCCCTAAATCACAAGCCGTGACAAGCAAGTTATTGCTGGGGAGAAGGTTGTAATCTGCACAACTTGTCTCACTCTGTGGCTGCCTCTGGCTCTTGCCCTGGCCCTTGTCCTTGCTCACACTGACCTTTGAGGACTCCCATAGCTTTGGCTCCTGAAGCCCTGAGGACCTGTGTGCCCTTACTGTGTAACTTTCCGCCCCCTTCCCTTCCGGCCCCATCCTTGTGGTCCATTGTTCTCTGCATCTGGTCCAGCCTAAGTCCCTGTCTGGGGAACCCCCAGCCTCTGTTCCCTGTCTCAGACTTTTATGTCTCCCTCTCCCACACCTTCCTCTCCCTTTCATGTGGGTCTTTCCCTCCCTTCCTCCTATTCTTCTCTCCCCCTTTCTGTTTATGACAAAGTCCCATAAACAACAACTCCATTGCTGCCCCCAGTGGCCTCTAGACACGTTAAGAGGTGTCCTCTATCCCATTCACCTCAAGAGGTGAGGCACAAGAAGAAAGAAGTGAGCAGTTTGCTTGGGTGGCCCTTGGTATGGGCTTATTAACTTCTCACTCAATAGGTTGTCCCTAATATTCTCCTAGCCTTACACCCTACCTCAAGATTGATTCCAGCCAATTTGGAAAGCAGTATGGAGATTTCTTGGAAAGCTGGGAATGGAGCCACCATTTGACCCAGCTATTCCCCTTCTCGGTCTATTCCCTAAAGACCTAAAAAGAGCATGCTACAGGGACACTGCTACATCGATGTTCATAGCAGCTCAATTCACAATAGCAAGACTGTGGAACCAACCTAGATGCCCTTCAATAGACGAATGGATAAAAAAAAATGTGGCATTTATACACAATGGAGTATTACTCTGCATTAAAAAATGACAAAATCATAGAATTTGCAGGGAAATGGATGGCATTAGAGCAGATTATGCTAAGTGAAGCTAGCCAATCCCTAAAAAACAAATGCCAAATGTCTTCTTTGATATAAGGAGAGTAACTAAGAACAGAGTAGGGACGAAGAGCAGGAGAAGAAGATTAACATTAAACAGGGATGAGAGGTGGGAGGGAAAGGGAGAGAGAAGGGAAATTGCATGGAAATGGAAGGAGACCCTCAGGGTTATACAAAAGTACATACAAGAGGAAGTGAGGGGAAAGGGAAAAATAATACAAGGGGGAGAAATGGATGACAGTAGAGGGGGTAGAGAGAGAAGAGGGGAGGGGAGGGGAGGGGAGGGGGGATAGTAGAGGATAGGAAAGGCAGCAGAACACAACAGACACTAGTATGGCAATATGTAAATCAATGGATGTGTAACTGATGTGATTCTGCAATCTGTATATGGGGTAAAAATGGGAGTTCATAACCCACTTGAATCAAAGTGTGAAATATGATATGTCAAGAACTATGTAATGTTTTGAACAGCCAACAATAAAAAATTTTAAAAAAAGGATACAAAAAAAAAAAAAGATTGATTCTATTTGAAGTGATGTGACTTAAGGCCAGTGCCCACTAGATAGATGCTTGCAACTAAGTCCTTGGAGCCAGAGATGCCCCATTTCGACAGTGATAGAAGCCAGGGCTTGTTGGTTTGTCAGCATGGAGGCCCATGGCTATCAGAACTGGGTGGCTGAGGGACAGCCATCTACACTCCCTCCCTTTCCCTGGTTTTTCTTTCCTTTCATCCTGTATCCACTCCTGAAGGCTTCCCCATCATCTCACTAAAACTCATTCATCATTGCAGGGGTCCTGAATCCATGGGGTCATTTCCTATGGCATGACATGGACTGATAGGCCCTTGTAAGCTCTGAGACACTGCATAGGTGACCTGTCAGAAAACTTGGTTCATCTCCTTCTCTGAGAGTGTGTGACTGTCACCCATCTCGTGAGTTGATGGTAAGGATTAAGAAGACCATACACATGAAGAGCTCAGCACAGGGCTGGCACACAGTGTGTGTGGACTATGTCTTTACCTTTTGTCATCTCCCAGGTTTTTATGCCTCCTATGCAAATAGTGAAGGTGGCCTTACCTTTGCCCTTTCACTTTTTTCCTTGTTTCCTTGGCCAGGAATCCTGTTTCCCAAGTCTCTCTCAGTTTGGCCTGGGCAAGCTCCCGGCACTAAAGGGGAGTCAAGTGGCCCTTCAGAGATCAGGGACACAGTGGGTCATCTACTGACAATGAGACCACTGAATGGCCTTGCTGTCTGGCCTGCATTCATCCCATTGTGTGCCAGCCAGTGAGCAAGATAAGCAACCCCCAAGGGGCTTATGGTCTAAGGTGCTGGTGGTAGGGAATGGAAGAAGGCTGGTACAATGGCTCTGGGTTGGGGCCTGGTGGTCATGGAGAGTGCTTGCTGACTCCTGGTGGACATGGAGGAGTTGGCCAGAGAAAGGTGGATGGGCAGGGGAGAGGCAGAGCAGGCAGAGGGAACTGGATGGGTAAAGGCCCCAAGGGGCCAACTGGCTCCTGTGTACCGCAGTAGGGTCCATGTGGTAGAGAGGAGAGAAGGTGGAGCTGGGGATACAGACACAGGTCATCAGATGATGGAGACTTAGGGTCCCATGGTAAAGATTTGAAACTTGTGCTACAGGCCATGGGGAGCTGCTGGAAGGCTCAAAGTAGGATAATGAGAACAGCAGCAATATGCCAGGCTGGGTCCTGGGTGCTTTACCTATGTCCTCTCATGCCAGCCTCACAACCAAGCCATCAGGTGGAAGAGGCTGAGCACAGGGTTGGGCAACTTGTTCAGGGTCATGCAGTTTTGCCTTCTGGAAAGCCGCTTCTATAGCACTTTGGAAAGTGGGTTGGAAGGGAGCAGCGAGGAGGGAGGGAGGCTCCTTGAGAATGCTGCAGGGGAACTTGGATGCAGAAAACTCCAGTGGTGACAGTGTTTCCAGAATGCCATCTGGTGGCCAAAGGCAGGGAGAAAAGCGCAGAGGCACAGACAGGGGACAGCCACCAAGACCAGTCCTGTGCTGCCCAGAAGACCACAATGCAAGAAGCTGCACACAGATGACATAAGTATCTCATAATGGAGAACCTGATGTGGACCAGTGCCCCAGAGGGAATGAACGAAGTTCAGGATTTTACCTGTGTCATTTATATTCTTGAAAAGACATTGTTTTATATATATTTATTATATATTTTTTTGTATATATATATATAATGTAAATATATTTATGATATTATAAACATATATTTATTTGTACGTGTGTGTGTTCATGTTGTGTTGTCTTGACTGAATTTAGAAAAAAGTAATGAGAGCCTGGCATGGTGCACATACCTATAATCCCAGCAGCTTGGGAGGCTGAGGCAGGAGGATTGAGAGTTCAAAGCCAGCCTCAGCAACTGAGCTGGGCACTAAGCAACTCAGTGAGACCTTGTCTCTAAATAAAATACAAAAAGGGCTGGGGGGTATGGCTCAATGGTAGAGTGACCCTGAGTTCAATCCCAGGTACAAAAAAAAAAAAAAAAGAAAGAAAGAGAGAGAGAGAGAGAGAGAGAGAGAAGAAAAAGGTCATGAGAAAAGTTTGAATTTGGATTTCGCATGTGGTTTTTCACTGTTGCCATGTGCCTGTTCTATTCACATTAAGGATATAATGCTAATATAAAACTCTATGATTCCAAAGCTAAATAAATAAATTTTTAAAAATTGTAAAAGATTCCACAGCTAGCAAAAAGGCATCAGACTTTTTATAGGCCTCTGGGATTGAGGTCCTTTTTAGTCATTTTCTCTCCTTGTGTCTGGCTGAATGGAGTTGTCACTAGTTTGTCTGTAAAAGGTTCATTTCCATGAGTTTTGAAAAGAGGTTTGAAGGGGCAGGAGTAGCAGTCTCAAACAGATTTGAAACAACTAAGGACAGCCTCCCTTAGGTCCAAAATATTTTTAAAAAGAGGGCAGAATTGAGGTTGGTCTCCACAGGCCTTGCTCACCACCAACTTGGAGCTGCTCACACGTGACCCCTTGGTCACAGGGAGGGGCCGAGGGGTGGAGTGGGAATGGTGAAGTTCACAGGATCTTTTCAAAATTCTTGAGTCTTGAGCAACCTCAAGGGGTCAGACTAGTAGTGTGGGACTCTGCCCTTTGGGGCCTCACGAGCCAGCTATGAAGGCTGAGGTCCTGCTGGGCTGGCTGCCCACTCTCAGGGATCGGGTCTTCTGGACAGATTCATGAATTTGCCCAGCAGCTGCCACTGCACCATACAAGGCAGCTCTGATTTAGCCAAGAAGCATTGTCTTCAGGGTCATTCTAGTCCGGTAGGTGGCTGTACCATCCAAAGTCAGCCTGCTTTTTCAGAAAGATCTTATTGAAGTTAAAGCCAAGAATCTTTTTTTTTTTTGTATTGGGGATTGAGCCCAGGGGCACTTTACCACTGAGCCACATCCACATCTCCATCACTTATTATTTTTAAAATTTTGAGACAGGGTCTCGATAAATTGCCAAGGCTGTATCGTGGATGTTTTTACCTAGTCTCACTAAATTGCTGAGGTTGGCCTCAAACTTGTGATCCTCCTGCCTCAGCCTTCTAAGCCACTGGGATTATAGGCATGCACCATCCTGTGTGGCAGGGCCAGGAATCTTGACACAGGGGACTCAGCTAGATGTTCTGGGTCACCAGCTGGTCACCAGCTCCCGTCACAGCACTTTATGGATTTTGTTGGGACAGATGATAGATGTTTGCTCACATACAATGACACCTCTTTCTGGGTCCAGTGCAGAAAGAAGTATGCATTTTCCAAGGAGAAACTAGCCAAGCAATAGAAATATTCAAGAAAAGAAAAGGGCTTATGTCTTAAGAGTGGCAGTTCTCTATTTGCAAAATACCAGGGATAGGACAAGAAAATTCATACTTCTCCCTCTCCCAATCTGCCAGAGTATTCTATAATTTCCAGCACAATTTAACCTCCTTCTAAAATGCTTCATCTTTCAGATCATTTGGGGCAGAATTGGGGAAGTTGGTTAGATCTTTTTACTGGAAAGAGCGCTTAGCTGGTCTATATAATAAAATTATAGCTAGATGGGAGGAGGGAGGTTGCTGAAAGTTGAGGAAATTACAAAGAGGACTACACTAGAGAACAAAAGAGGCTGGGAAGAACGTAGACTGGAGAAGGCAAGGGCTTTAGAATGAATTGTTGCAAACTACAGACCTCCTTCCTGATTTTCAAGAATGCAAGAAAAGATTGGTGTTGTCTTCCAAACTTATTTTGTGCCTTGGTAACTATAACATGACTCCAAAATTGGACCACATGAGTTCTTACCCAATCCTCAGATTTTATTCTGATACATTCCAGGCAATTCAGACATGCAATCTATCTCCTCTCCAACTTCATTGAGAACCTTGATTAGAATTTCTCAGAAGCACCAGCAAACTTGTAAGGACCAAACTCTAGAGCCAACTACTATGGTTTGGATCTGAAATGTCCTCCAAGTACTCATGTGTTGAAGGATTGGTTCCCAATGCAACAATGTTCAGAGGTGGGGATTTGGGAAGCTGATTGGATCATGAGGGCTCTAAACTCATCAGTGGATTAATCCATTAATGGATTCACACCTGAATGCACTATGGAAGGTGATTGGCACTGTAAGAAGGGGTGGGTCCTTGGGAGGACTATAACTTGTGCTGAGCCCCTGGCGCCACCCACCTCCTTCCTGGCCACCGTGATGTGAACAGCCTTGTTCTACCACACCCTGCAGCCATGATATATTGCCTCACCATTGACCCAGAAACAATGGAGTTAGCCAAGCCTCTGAAACTATGAGCCAAAACAAATCTTTCTTCCTTTAAGTTGATTTTCTCACATATTTTGTTACAGTGGCAGAAAGTTGACCAATACACCAATTCTATAGCTCTATAAGGAAGCTGGATGCTTCCTTTCCCAGCATCCTCCTGGACCCCACCTCTCCCTGACAGCTGTGTCACAGCTCATCACTTACCTGGTTCTGTCTCCATATGTCTGCACAATCTTCTGTCTACTTCTTGGACTCTTTTAGTTTCCCTTTCTTTTGACTCCCAGGTGCAGGCACTTCTCCCAGATACTGACCTCAGCTCTCTCTTCTAATTAAGTTATTGGCCCAGATAGAAGTTGCCAGATTTGGCCAATAAATATTCAGGACACCTAGTTAAATTTGAATTACAGGTAAACAACAAGTACTTTTTTGGTAAAAGTATTTTTATTTGACAACCCTTTTCAGAAATAACCAATGCTCTTAACACAAATTTCTTTCTTTCTTTCTTTCTTTCTTTCTTTCTTTCTTTCTTTCTTTCTTTCTTTCTTCTCTCTCTTTTTTTTCCTTCAGAATTTTGGGTTACACAGTGAATTTGAAAATGTATCAGTAAACACAAAAAAATCAAACATATTGACTGGGTGCATCATCTGTTCATGAATATTCAGAAGCTGACTCTGTTGATTGGCCTTGTTATGTACTCAGCATTTCTGGGTCACTCCAGGATCGAACTGTTCTCACACTGAAAGAACCACCCGGAGGAAGCCCGGATCACACTCAGTCATTAAATCATTCGGTCATCCAGTCACTCATTTATTTGGTGGAATTCAGCATGTTCTTCTCTGTTTACAAGGTCAGTTTTGTTGGCAAGAGAAGTAGCTCAAGTTGACCCATATTTTCCCTTCCTCTACACCACTGGTTTTTGTTTTGTTTTCTTTTCTTCATATAGAATTTAATCAGCCTAATTCTCTTCTTGCTTCCGAAAGGCTCTTACAGGAAGGAAAATGAGTCTTCCCATCGTTACATAAATTCTCACGGGGCTTCCCTTTACAAGTTTATGACAGCCAAGAGTTGAGCCCGGAGCTCTGAGAGAAACAGCCACACACTGATTTATGATGGCAGCTGCTGCTAAATCTCACCTCTCTTTCCTTCTCACAGAGCCATGTTACCTTGGGGTTACAAAAATCTTTTCACTGTTATTCAGGGGAATAATAATAAAATGCCAGGTTGCAAGTATAAACATGATCATTCTGTGCCTATTATTGTAAATCAAATTTTACCTCGCATCAGAAGCACAGAAGACATCTTCTACTGTCAGCAGCCTCAAGCCTTTGTAAGAGTCTGTCTTTATAGAACCCTGGGATGACCCGTGTTATTGTTTGGGCTGCACTGACCAGGGAAGCTGATCACACAATGATTTGGCTATTTCTCCTTACAGACCCAACTGACCACTTTCCTTGAGAAAGCATTGGCTTGGTTCAAGCATAGCGTTGGGGTTAATGATGTGGGCTCAGGCCTCCAATTGCCTGGGTTCACAGCTTGGATCTGTAATTGACCATCTGTGTGACAAGGGCAGATGGGTTAACTTCTCCATGATTACTTTCCTTAGCTTTAAATTAGGGATGGTGATGATAGTGATGATGACGATGATGATGGTAACTATGTTATGGGGTTGCTGTAAGATTTAGCTTAGTCAATACACAGCACTTAGAGCAGAGCTCTAAGTAAGGCATGGTAGCACTCTGTTATTTACAATTGCACTTGTAGTATAGATAGCTCCCAAGTTTTCTGTTTTTTTTTTTTTTTTTTTTTTTTAGGATAAAGTCTCCATTTAAAAACAACCAACTTTTTAGATTCCCACATGAATGTAGACTTTTAAGATCTAAATGATGAGCAAATAAACAATGATAGTTGATCAGCAAGAATTCAGCGACACTTTGGTACTAGGTGGGGCTCACCACCATCCAGTCCTCCCTAGGAGCTGGGCCAGGGCTTCCTCTCCATACTGCTGCTCCTCCATATGTCAAGGGCTTGATTCAGGAGTGCTTGTGCATGGTGGCTCTCAGAAAGGAGGCTGTGCCCACTGGGAAGGTAGGAGGAGCTCAGCAAAGTCCCCGCACAACCTCTGATGGTGGAAAGCTGATGTCCACTTAATGGCCTATGTCTGAACCTCTGGTCTAGGTCACACACTCCACCCTCTCCTAGACCTAGGCGCCATCATCTGGGAACAGGAGATAGAGCTGGGTCTCTTCCTCTGCCTCACTATATTCACATTATGTCCTAAACTCTAATACTAACTTCTTCAGGGCCTTCCCTTATAACTCTTAGGCCAGAACTATTTTGTGTTGTCTGTATTTGTTATAGCAAATTGTAACTTCTTAATTGTCTTATAGACTACTGGAGAGAGTCAGACTGATGAGTCATGAGTCCTAACCCTGGTCCACCATTTTGTGACACTGGTCAAATAACTTCATCCTTAGGGCCTCAATTTCCTCTTTTGTAAAATAGGAAGACAAAATTACCTAAGATGTGGGGGTCCTAAGCATTTTTTAAATAAGACAATGCATGTAAAGTGTTTAACACAGTCCCAGGTTGGGCATGAGGGAAAAGCTCATTGGAAAAGACTAACCACACCCACAAAACCAAAGTCACTAAAGTCAGTTATTTTCATGGAGTCTAAAGGCAAAACTTATTAAAAGACTCTTTTTATCCAATTCTTTATTCAAAATTAGATTCTAAATATTTAATTGACTTTTAACATCCACCAAACTATTAACCCTACTCTGAAATGCTCTCCTTTTCTTTCTTGTGACCTTTGACATGAGGTCATAACATGATGTCATAATTTACCTTCTGCTACAACTTTGTGAGAATTTCCCGAGCTGGTTCCTGGGCTTCCTCACTTTTTGCATCTCTGGGAGGTGTCTGGTCTCTAGTCTGAGCACCCTGAGGGTAGGGTTGCCATGCATTTTGCTCCTATGTCTAAATGTGAATAGTGACATTGGTGAATGGTTTTGGAGATTCTTCTTTCTTCCTTTGCATTTTTTTTAAGGTATATGTTTTGGTTTGGTTTGGTATAGTCAGGTTTCTGTTTTCTGACAATCAAGATTTGTAATACAGAAAGTTAGGAGTGATTATTGGTATTTCAAGTTTTCTCTAGGTTATAGCCAGTAAGCCCTTTGGGTACTCTGATATACCCACTTGTTTTTCCTTTCTCTTGGGTACAGGAACAACTACATAAATTTCAGATACCAAGGAAAGATTTTTTTAAAAATTTTTAGATTATTTACTCTGTATGTATTATACGGATTTATTTTACAATTTGGTATAATAGCCAACATGCTTTTTCAATAATACATAGATATCACTTCCATGTGAATTAGTAAAAATCATATGGGCTTTGTCATCTAAAAACATAGGTTCAATTTCTATGCTTTGCTTCTTATTAGCTGTTCATTCCAAGAAAGTTACAAAAATGTAAATCATACAACTCTTTTAAGTTGAATGTGCAAAAATATGTTTAAGAATTTCTTTTCCAGCATGAAACACATACTAACACTTCACAAAATACTTATCTTTTTCCTTTTACAACCATTTAATCTTGGTGTCTCAGTGTAAGAATACATTACAAATTGTAGGCTTTCTTTTTAATATTTTGGGGATACACTGTTTTATCATAATTTCCTTCTGTTATTTCTAGTACCTATTCATCTCATTTAAAAACTTGAACTATAGATTTTTTTTTAAAAAAATTACCATTTCAATCCTTTCATTTTTCTGTTGGACCAAGGAAAGATTAAAATGCAGAACTTCTTGGGGCTGGGGATGTGGCTCAAGCGGTAGCGCGCTTGCCTGGCATGCGTGCGGCCCGGGTTCGATCCTCAGCACTACATACCACCAAAGATGTTGTGTCCGCCAAAAACTAAAAAATAAATATTAAAAAAAATGCAGAACTTCTTGTTAAAAAATTACTAAGAATTTCAAGATGGCAACATCATAGCATCAAATAAAATCAGAAGCCCTTCTAAGTCTGGGACCCTTCTCAGTGCAGTCTTGTGTGTCTGCAGGGGTTGTGGCCTGCGAAGCCACTCCTGCCTGGGAGGCAGGTGGATAAGAGCTTTTGAATCTTATGAACTTGGATCAGAGTCCAAGCTTTGCTAATAACTTTTGGGGAGCAAGAAATATAGAATGAGGAAGACATAGGAGCTCATTAGATCATCAGAGGCACATTAGTTTGATGGTTCCCAGGAGTAGGAGCTAACAGATCTGTATTCCTTTTAAATACTGAGAACAGTGCTTCAAACCTAAAAGAATTTTTAATTGGGATATAATTTACAGATGGTAAAATTAAACCTTCTAAAATATATAATCCAGATGCTGCCTCAACCACCCAGCTATTTGGGTGGTTGAGGCAGGAGGATCACAAATTTGAGGCCAGCCTGCACAATTTAGAGACTGTTGTCTCAAAAAAGATAAAAAAGGGGATGTGGGGCTGCATCTCAGTTATAAGTGTGATCACCTAGCAAACACTTGGATTCGATCCCCAGTATCTCACACACCACAAGGTGTACAATCCAGTGATATCTAATACATCCACAAAGTTATGCAACCATCACTGTTCTCTTAATTCCACAATGTTTTTATCCCTCTTCAAAATACCCATCAATAGTCACTTCCCATTTCCTTCTGTTTTAGCCCATGGCAACTACTAATCTACTTTCTGTCTCCATGAATTTGCCGATTCTGGACAGTTCATATAAATGGAAAAATACAATATGTGGCCTTTTGTGTGACTTATTTCACTTGACAATGTTTTTAAGATTCTATTCATGTTGAAGCATGTGTTGGTCAGCTTTTCATCATTATGACAGAAAACTTGAGAAAAACCACTTAAAGGAGGAAATATTTATTTTGGCTCACAGTTTCAGAAGTTTTAGTCTATGGTGGGTTGGCTCCATTGCTTTGGGCCGGAGACCAGGTAGAACACCATGGCTGGAAGGAGCCGTGGCAGAGGAAAACTGCCAAGCAGGTGGGAAGCAGAGAGAGACCAACTAACTGGCTGGAGATATGATATAGTCCCCTATAGAATGCTCCCAAGGACTCACTTCCTCTAACTAGGTTCCACTTCCTACAGTTTCCATCACCTCCTAATAGTTCATTCAGGTATAAATAACATTAATGAATTGATCCAATGATGAAGTTAGAGCCCTCAAGATCCAATCACTTTTTATATATATATGTATATTGGGGTTTTAACTCAGGGGCACTTGACCACTGAGCCACATCTCCAGCCCAAGAAGGACAGGGTTAGAGACAGGGTCTCACTGAGTTGCTTAGCGCCTCCCCATTATTGAGGTTGGCTTTGAACTCATGATCCTCCTGCCTCAGCCTCCCAGAGCCACTGCAATTACAGGTGTTCACCACCGAGCCCGGCTTCCATCACTTTCCCAAATCCCCACCTGTGAATATCGCTGCATTGGGGACCAATCCTTCAACACATGAGCCTTTGGAGGACATTCCAGATTCAAACCATAACAAATCAACTATCAGTACTCCTTTTTATTGCTAAATAGTATTTCACTGTATGGATATACCACATTTTGTTCATCCATTCATTCATTAATGGAAGTTTGGGTTGTTTCTGTCAGATCAGGCGGGGCAGGCAGCGACCAAAGGAGGCAGATTTAAAAGGGCCGCTGAACAGGCTTTATTGAGATATCACTCCTGGGAGGAACTCGATCAGACCCACAGAGGGGACAGGGGAAGGGTCTGAGGAGAAACCGCGTGGAAGCTTGATCAGACTGGACTTTTATGGGGCTTACAGCAGGAAGGGAAGGGCTTGGGACAGGAAAAGGTGTTTCTAGGGTCCCTTGCCCCCTTGAAGTTGGTCAGGGGAGTTGGCTGAACTCCAGGATTGGCTAGGGGGGTCTTGTTGATTGACAGGCTTTAATCAGGAGATCTGGCTGATTGACAGGCATTTCCGCCGGCATCTGATTGATGTTCTTTTCCTCGAGGGCTGCTTTGTTCTAAGTTGCCACTAAGTCGCCACCAAGTCACCACCGACCTAACAGTTTCCACTTTTTAAGTTTTGTGAATATTACTGCTATGAATATTCATGTACAGTATGCATTTTTCAATTCTCTTCAGTATATATCTAGGAGTAGAATTGCTGAGTTTCATTTTAACTCTATGCTTAATTTCTTGAGGACCTACCAAACTATTTTCCAAAGTGGCTGTACAATTTTACATTCCAATTAACAGTAAATGAAAGTTCCAATTCCTCTACATCCTCACCAATTCCTGTTATTTTTATTACAACCATCTTCGTGGGTGTGAAGAGGTTCCTCATGATAATTATCGATGTTGAGCATCTTTCAGGCGTTTACTGACCATGCTTCATTAGGAAAGTACCTAATCAGATCCTTTGTCCATTTTTCTATTGTTCAGTTGCTAGAGTTCTTTAGATGTTTTAGGTAACTAATTTTTATTAGATACATGATTTGCAAATATTTTCTGTGGTTTGTCTTTTCACTTTATTGATATTGTCCTTTGAAGCACAAAGTTTTTAATTTTGATAAATCCACTTTATCTATTTTTTTTCCTTTTATTGCTTGTGCCTTTTGTGTCCTGTAAAAGAAACTACTGCCTGTTGGGCACAGTGGCTCACACCTGATATCCCAGCAAGTTGGGAGGCTGAAGCAGAAGGACAAGTTCAAGGACAGCCTCAGAATTTAGCAAGAGTCTGTCTCACAATAAAAAAAAAAAATACAGGTTGGGAGTGTAGCTCAGTGGTAAAGCATTTGCCTGGTATGCACAAGACCCTCTGGTCAATCACCATCACTGCATAAACAAACAAACAAACAAACAAATAAGGCTGGGGATGTAGCTCAGCATAAAAGTTCAATCCTCAGTACTTCAAAGAAGAAAAGGAGAAAAGGAACGTTTGCTTAATCCAAGTTCATAAAGACTTATTATATTTTTCTAATAATTTAAAATGTCCTCACATTTTTATTTTTTATATTATGGAATGAGATAGGAAGCATGCAATTTTAACTCCTGCTCATATCTAAATAATCATGTGGCCTTTGTTAAGTTGTTGAATCTGAATCTCAATTTTCTCCTTTGTAAAGTGAGAATAACAAATGATACTTATTTTTTTAAAGATTTTTTTTATTGGTTGTTCAAAACATTACAAAGCTCTTGACATATCATATTTCATACATTAGATTCAAGTGGGTTATGAACTCCCATTTTTACCCCAAATACAGATTGCAGAATCACATCGGTTACACATCCACTTTTTTACATGATGCCATATTAGTGACTGTTGTATTCTGCTGCCTTTCCTATCCTCTACTATCCCCCTCCCCTCCCCTCCCCTCTTCTCTCTCTACCCCATCTACTGTACTTCATTTCTCTCCTTGTTTTTTTCCCCATTCCCCTCACAACCTCTTATATGTAATTTTGTATAACAATGAGGGTCTCCTTCCATTTCCATGCAATTTCCCTTCTCTCTCCCTTTCCCTCCTACCTCATGTCTCTGTTTAATGTTATTCTACAAATGATACTTAAATCAAAAAAGTTTAAATGTGGAGAAAATGTACATAAAACCATACGATGCTTGAAGCATTCAACTGCTTAATAAATGTGGTAGTTAGCACTGTAATGAGCAACAAGTCAATGCTTTCATACTGGAGGTGCGAGAAAGATGGGCAGCGATTCTCAGAAGGTAGTTGGGTGGGTGGGAGGCTTGCCTAGTCCTCCTAGAGGCGCAGGTCTAGTATTGCTATGGGACTCTACTCCAAGTGGACCACGGACTGGAGTTCATGTCTAGGAACTGGTAAACATTCTAATTCACGGCCCCCAACCACAACTACTGAAAGGAGTCCCCTGACCAAGATGTTCCCCGAACCTGAATTTGTATCGACTCTAGAAGCACAAGAGGTGGTGGTGGGAACGGCTGGCTCGCCTGCAGCGCCGCCTATGGCCTGCGGAGGGCGCACAGGAAACCGGGATGGTCCCGGAGGCTGCGCAGAGCAGTCCCCACGCCCGCTGCCGCCCTGCCGCATCCGCCCCGCTCAGCTGACAGCTCTAAAAACGGAAGAGGCGGTGCGCTGGTTGAGCTGGGCGTCTCTAGGCCTGGCCGGCGAGTGGTGGTGCGGGGGCCCCGGGCAAGGGCGGAGAGCGGAACTATCGGGCCCGGCACGGCGGGGCTGCCGGAAGGTACGGAGGGGACCGCGCTCTGGGCGCGCGAGGCAGAGACTGGTGGCCGGGCCGGGCCTGTTCAGCCGGCCCGAGGCTCGCAGACCTGGGACCCGGCAGCCTGGCCCGACGCCCACTGGGACGCTTAGGAGGAAGAGGAAGGTCCAGGCCCTGCTCCTTCGGGACGCCCTGGGCGGGCCCTCTCCGCGCCCGGCCGCACAGCGCGCTCTTTTTCTGGCCCTGGGCAGGCAGCTCGGCTTGGGCCTGCCTCGGGTAGTTGCTGAGTTGCACAAACAGCTCTGCACGCCGGGTGGCCAGCAGTGGAGACCGGCAGCGACCCGCTGAGCCCGGAGCGGGGCTGACTGCAGGGCTGGAGTCTGCACGCTGTGACCTGGAAGAATGAGTAGCATTTTTGAGGCTGTAGGGAAAGCCGGCGGAGGAGGGGCTTCCCTCACTGCTGTAGCGGTTTCCGGTTTGCCACAACTAATATTAAACTTTGAATTATCTCTTGTCTGTTGGCGCCAGGGTTTCTTGTTGCTCCCGTGTTACAGATGAAGAAACCGGGCGTTGTGAATCCAGATTTAGTTCTTTAGTAACTGTGTGACCTTGGGCCAGAGAGTCAACCTACGCTGTGATTTTTCTTATTTGTGTAATGGATATAGTAATAGGACTTGCTTCATGTGGTTGTGGAACTCAGCATCAGTTAATACATTGAAAGGGCTTAGCACAACGCCTGACACGGTGAGAGTTCACTAATTGTTACTGTTCTTAATGTTATTGTGACGACTGACCCAACTTCCTGCTTCTAGTGGGATGTGGCAGAGTGGTCACTGAACACCATGCCCCTAGATCCCCTAGTTCCAGTACACTGCGTATCACCCCGATCCATTTATAATTTTCCAGTGTTTAATGCAAAGCACTACTAGATGACGAGAACAATACACAGATGAAAGATTTGGTCTTCTCCCTTTACAGACTAGTAGGAGAGGAAGTGCAAATTCATCAGCTACTGTAACATCAGGTGGGATGTGACAATGTCATAATGTTTGCATTTTAAAGAAAGACATGGTGTCTGTTTGGAAAGTGCTGAGTGGAATAAGGGCTTTTGGATTGGGCCTCGGATGATGAGGGGATGGAATCAGTAGAAAATGGGCCCTAATTCCCACTGGCAACTTAAGCAGCTGAAGTCTAGTGTGCTAGGTCATGAGAACTATTGAAGGGAAGTACATCTTAAGAGTACAGGATTTCAGCCCTGACTGCATATTGGAATCACCTGGACAGCTTGGAGAATTAGAGGCCTGATTCAGTTGCCCTTGAGTATAGCCTGGATTTGGGGATTTTCAAAAGTAGCTCCTTAGGAGAGTCTAATGTGCAGACAAGATGGAGAACAGTAACCTAAAACTATAAGCTCATTTTTCATATCATCTATAAATATTTTAATGGAAAGAACCAAAAAGCTTGCTTAATCCTGTTATCACCTGGTAAAATTGTTGAAGATTTAAAAGTCATGCAGAAGGATCCAACATAGTACATAGTAGATGCTCAATAAATGAAAATTGATTCTGAATATTATTCTTGTCCTATCTGGAAGTCACACATCTGAGAATCTGCTTTTTGTTTTTAGTACTGGGTTTGAACCCAGGGGGCTCCTTAACCATGGAGCCACATCACAAGCCCTTTTTATATTTAGGGAAAGGTTCTCACTAAGTTGCTTAGGGGCTTCACTAAGTTATTGAAGCCGGCTTTGAAGTCGTGGTCCTCCTGCCTCGGTCTCATGCACTGAATTAGAGGCCTGCACCACCGAAACTGGCTGAGAATCTGGTTTTAAAATTATGGTTTCATACAGTGTTTTTCATATAATTTCAGGGTACTCATTGGATTCTCCATAACCCATCTTTGGAATACACTTCCCTTCTTGTGGACCCCAGTTTAGAAGTCTGACTCTAAAGCATTTAGAATAAAACTTAAAAAGTGTATGTATGCATGTATGTGTTCTCTTGTTTTAAAATATTATCCTGCCATCGACATTGAGCTAACCTTGAATGTCACTGCCAAGGTTAATTCATGTATAGGAGAAAGGAAAAACTGGAGGGGGATGGGGAGTTAAATGAATAGAAGAAGGAGAGAAAAATAAAAAACAAATGTAGGAAGATGTTTGTTGTGGGGCATGTATCTTGTCCTTTCATATGACCTTGTATTCCTCTCTGGGCTGAGTGCAGTGAGATAAGAAGGCCTCTGTCATTGCTGCAGAACACGCAGTTGCCCCTTTAACCACCTGATTCAGTCTGTTGTGGGAGAGTACTATGCAGCTGTAAATTAGGATTGGCCATATGTTAGGTTGTGTTTGACATAAGTAGTCATAATGAAAATTCAGAACTTAAATTTGGACAGGGTCCTAACACCATCTTTCATATTTCTTTTCTGCAGATGGCAGGATTTCTATAGTATATTTAATATGAGTCCCACATCTTGGCCTCTTACCCAGCTTCAGCAGTCTCAGCTCCACTGGCTGGAGAATAAATGGGATTTGCACAAATTCCAAACAGAACTGAAATTCAGACTGCAGTGTTAATATCATTTTCTTCTGGTTGTTATTAACAGGTACTAACTGACCTCAAATAGAACATGTCACTGTGCCTTAGATAAGGGATGCAGTTTAAACAGAGCCATTAGCATTTGTTGGAAAAAATACATAACTAGAAAATGGAATATTTTAAATGATTTTGTTTAAATTTTTTGGTGTCACCGTTTTGTGTCATGGTGCTGGGATCAAACCCAGGGCCTTCACACATGCTAGGGCGAGTGCTTTATCAGTCAGCTACATCCCCAGCCCTTTTTTTTTTTTTTTTTTTTTTTTGGTACTGGGGATTGAACTCGGCTTCACACATGCTAGGCAAGTTCTATTACTGAGTTACATCACCAGCTACAGTGTCAACTTTTATAATCTGTAAAACCAAGTCCTAACCTTTCACTTTTGTACATGTCAATGAAACAAGTTTGCAGTTGAGAGGGAACAACTGTAGTTACATACAACATTTTAATTGACAAGATGGTAATATTTTTGTTTTTATTAAAGTAATTTTATAGATTCTCATTGCATATTTTCCCCATTTAATTATCTGGAATTTGGTATTCTTTTCAGAAATCTATTATTTTGATGCTTGCTCAGTTGTCTAACTTTCTTATATAGTGTCTATGTCTGTAACATTATCTAGAACAGAGTTTTCTCATTTGGGAGCAATTTTACTCCCCATCTGGAGATATTTTTGAGTGTCACAACTTGGAGGGGGTGCACTATTGGCATCTAGTGGGTACAGGCCAGGGGATGCTGTTAAATATTCTATAATGCTCAACACAGTCTCCTCACAATAAAAGTTTAAGATGCATATCAGATATTCTTTCCAGTCCTTTTGGTGAACAAGGTTTTGCTAAGTTCAGTGGATAAGTCAAAGTAGATTGCACTTTGTCCTTTATTTTATTTTTTTTGCAATGCTGAGGATTGAACTCAGAATCTCATTCATGATAGGCTGAAATTCTATCATTAAGCTATATTCCCAGCTTTATTTGTTCTTTTGAATTTTTTTTTAAATTGTGCTTTTCCCCCCTGAATCAGTCATGATACCTAACTGATAAGGTCAACAATTGGAAGCACCATAAGCACCCTTTTTAAAAAAGATTTTATTGCAAAGCTAGTAGAATGCTAGATATGGCTGTCATTTTTAGTTTAATAGAAAAGTGAGAGTATTGATTAATCCTTTGCAGTTATTTGTGAGGAACTTTTTGTTTTATGTACTATTAAACTTTCCCCAACTCTGTATAATTTCTATTCTTAACTGATTTGAACGATTATCTTCAATTCTTCAGAACATTAAATGTCGTCAGAAGACCGAGAAGCTCAGGAGGATGAATTGCTGGCCCTGGCGAGTATTTATGATGGAGATGAATTTAGAAAAGCAGAGTCTGTCCAAGGTGGAGAAACCAGGATCTATTTGGATTTGCCACAAAATTTCAAGATATTTGTGAGCGGTTAGTTAATAATATTCTCTTACTCAGATTTTTCTAAATAAAGATTACTCTCAAATGTTTAGTGTACTCTAAACTATTTGTCATTGTGTGTTTCTAGGCATTAGTGATAGATGGTAGTAGTACAGATTTAATGCATGTTTCTATTTTTAAAAAATGGGAGATAAGCAGTTTGCAATTTCATTCTGCCTTTTGACCACTGGATTGAGGTATTATCCTGCATATTTCATGCATTCTGTCTTCTAACTAGCAGTTTACAGCCGTGAGTCACTGATAGTTTAATAGAGATAATCAAAGAGAAAACGAAAGAATATACCTGTAAAACTTGGGAAAGCCTTTAAGTACCATGGTGGTTGTTGATACTATTTGGTTTCCAGAATCATTTCAGCTATCATAAACAAGTGACATATCCTGTTACTCTGTGGCTGTTTGCTTCAAAAAGACAAAACTGCTGCTTTTGATACAAATACAGAAGACCTTGATGCATGCTTTCTCAAAATGTTTCTACTCTAGGGATATTGAATAAAGAACAAGTGATTATTTAAATGAAACTTTGGTTGTGAGAGTGTTGTGTGCTTTAACAGGTCCTCAAGCTGGAGATCATTGTGCTGGCACAAACATTCTCAACTGTGATTTGTGGGTATTTGGCACATCCTAGTCTAAGAAAGTCATGGTTGTTTGATAGAAATAAACATCTTTTTCTTTGGATTACATCTTTAATTGTCTACTATAACCAACAACAAAACAAAACATTGATTATTAATGTTAGGAAATGTACTTAGAAGTGTTATATAATAACATGTTATATGTCTTCATTACACATTTCATGGTGTTTAGTAGATTTCTTGAGGGCTTAGAAGATTTTTTTTTTTTTTAAGTGGTGGCTATGAAGTTAAAATTAGGGAATAGAAAGTGCTTTGGGGGAGGGTTTTTATTCCCTCAACTAAAGCATTAATCTTTCTTGAGCACTGCTCAACAGTAATGGACACTCAAGTGTTGATCAACTGATCCTTTCTAATCTTTGTTTTTGGTTCAGGCAATTCAAATGAGTGTCTCCAGACTAGTGGCTTTGAATACACCATTTGCTTTCTGCCTCCACTTGTGCTGAACTTTGAACTGCCACCAGATTATCCATCCTCCTCCCCACCTTCATTCACACTTAGTGGCAAATGGCTGTCACCAACTCAGGTAGACCCAAAACTTAATTTCTCCTATCCATTTTAGAACCTTACAAAATCATCTTTAATTGAAGACTACTTTGATGATCTTGAATTCAGTGCATGAAGAACAAATGACTTTGATTTTGTAATTTTTTCCCACTTGCCTTCATGAATCCTAATGTTAATGAATTGAAAATGTTTGGTGTTTTAAAAAGGAATGGCAGTAACTGAAGTGATTAATCATGAATTGCAATGGTAATAAGTTTTAATCAAGTATATTGTTTCTTGTCTTACTATTTTTAAATTTAATCTCTATTGTAATGGAGACTATAAGGTCCTCGTTTTTCATAGATGTTAATATTTTTTTCTTAGTTTTTAAAATCCATTCCTTAAATGAAAGATGTAATTAGGACTGAAAATTGAGCTAAGGTAGCTATAATAAGCGAATTTCTTGAGTAAATATACCAAGCGATTTTCTTCCTAAAAATCTATATATTCATCAATAATTATTGACTAGTATCATTTAGTTGTAAATATACACAAATAGAAACGTGTACAGTTCTTGTAGAGATCTCATTAAAGTTTGAGACCTTTTGTTGAGAGCCTTTATTCCCTCTGGGTTATATATTTTCTAGTAACATCCTCAATTCTTTTTTCTTTTCTTAATTATACATAGTTATAGGCTGCAGTGTGATATTTCAACAAATGTAAACAGTATGTATTAATTAAATCAGGTAATTAGCATTTTCTTCTCTTTATCATTTATGTTTGAAGCCTTCATGCACTTCTTCAACCTGAACTCTTGATAAACATATATTCTGGGACATAATGGATCAATAAGAGCTACTTTTCTCAAGGTCATGATAAAGATTGATATTTATTAAGACAAAACCTGTCATAGTTGCTGATCTCAAGGAATAGTTCCTTATATTTTTAAATTTTTTAAGTTTTTAAAGTTATAGATGGACACAATGCTTTATTTATTTTTATGTGATGCTGAGGATCAAACTCAGAGCCTCATATGTGCTAGGCAAGTGCTAAACCACTGAGCCATGACCCCAGCCCTAGCTCCTTAGTTTTTAAAAATATAATTTTCATTTCCCCACCCACCAGTCTAATCTTTTAGATGAAAGTGCTTTTGCAAAATTGAGATTATGGTTTTGAAAAAATTAACTCTATAAAAGATAATACATGTAGAATAAAAAGGTATATTACTTTGCATTGTAGTATCTGTACCAGAGCCAGTACATGCAAGACAGCTGAGTATTTGCCCAGGAAGATAAAGACTATTGGACATTTAGATCACTGATAGATGACCAGATTATTGTAGATATTTATAGTTTCATTTCTCCAGAGAGCTCTTGATATTTGACTTTCATGCATTTATGCATGTACACACATGCAAACAGGACAGGTTAACTGTCTAGTGGTAGTTTCAGATTCTAGCATACTTAATGCTGACCTGTTGGGGGCTGCAGAGGAGGAGGATTGTTCATTTTTTGTATTACAGCTAAAATTACAGTATGATTCTTTATCAAAATCTTATGCATATAATTGACATTTTAGTTGGTCTCTTAGATTCTTTCATGGTTCATTTCTCATTTGTTGCTGCACCCTGATTCCATGGCATTATGAATTTACCTATTGATAGTGAAGTTGACACATGGACCTGTTGTTATTCATTGAATTGGGGTGGGTAGATAGGATTCAAGAAGTGGATTTAGTTTTCTGGTATTTCCATTATTCTTCCTCCAATGTAAACACACATGGTCTCTCTCTTGCTCTTTTCCACTGTCTTCCCCTTTCTCTTTCACATTAACATTAACATGCATTCCTGTCTTTTGAGAAGGGACTGGAGAAGAAAAAGGGATGGCCAAAGAATGGGTTTTTTATTGGACTTGGTGACTCACACAGCATACAGAGCTTCCCTTTTAAGTATTTATTACATTTTATAGATGTTAGCACATTTCTCAAAAGCATGAGTGATATTATAAGCATCTTCAAGCAAATGTGAAATAGTATTAGTTGTCCAATCTTATCTCACCAATAAGTATATAAGATTTTACCTGTATGGGGTTTAGTCAGTAGCACTGTGCAGAGCAAAGAACAGAAAATGTGGTTCTTTTTGACTTGTTTAAATTTATAACATTTGTTTGCCATCTGGAAGGCTTATTTTTGAGTGTTTACCTAAAAAAGGAAAAGCAGCTTATAATTCCTGAGCTCTACTTACAAATATTTTACGTTTTTAATGGAAAATCCTCTTATATTTGCCTTTCAAATTGAACAGACCATTTTTTAAAGAGAAAAAGACAAAATAGTTTAACTTTGGTTGCTTAGTTTAGAAAGCGTAAGCTTACTCTATGGCAGCCAAACCATATTGAGGGCTTGTAGATATGTCCAAGGTCAGTATTAGTCACTTCCCTCTATTAATCAGGATCTGGATGTAAGCCCAGATTGCTTAATTAAAAGTAGCTTGTAAATCTGAAAAACAAGCTCTAAGGTTGAAGTCTGCTAGTAAATCCTTCAGATGAATTGACTTTTTGAGAGGACTTAACTTTTAACTTCTAACTTTTTGAGTTAGAATAAACTTTAAAACTTGGGTGGTATTTTTATTTTCTAAATTTATTCTCTATCTGACATATAAAAGCATAAAGATTTATTGTATTTATGGGATATGTGATATTTTAATGCATGCATTATGTATGTTTACATTACATACCTATATATATATATAAGTTTAAGTTGAGGTAAATATCTGTCTTCTCAAGTATTTATAATTTCTTTATGATGAAAATATTTAACATCCTTCCTTTTTTCTTTATAAATATTTTTGTTATCTGTAGTCACTTTACTGTGCAATAGCACCCAGAATTTTTTTGCTCCTATATAACTGTAACTTTGTACCTATTAATCAACTTTTCCCCAGTCTTCCTTCTCCTTTTTTCTCCCCAGCTTCTGGTAGCAACCATTATACTCTCCACTTCTATGAGATTAACTTTTCTGTATTCCAAATATGATCGAGATCATGTAGTACTTGTCTTTCTGTACCTGTCTTATTCCACTTAATGATTTCCAGTTACATGGTTGGAGATCCTTTTATGTCTGAATAGTATTCTGTTATATACATGTACTACATTTTCCTTATCCACTCATCCATTGATGATTGTTTAGTCCACTTCTTGGTTATGGTAAATAGTGCTGCAATTAATATGGGAGTGAAGATACTCCCACATCTCTTTGACATACTGATTTTATTTTCTTTGGATATATACCCAGTAGTGGGATTACTGGATCAGATTATAGTTCTGTGTTTAATTTTTGAGAAACCTCCATACTGTTTTCCATATTGGCTGTACTAGTTTACTTTCTCACCTACAGTGTGCAGGGGTTCACTTTTCTCCACATCCTTGTCATCACTTGTTTTTTATAACTGTGCTTGCTGGAATGAGGTGATATCTCATTCTGATTTTGGTTTGCACTTCCCCTGATTAGTCATGTTGAACATTTTTTAAAATACCTTGTTAGCCATTTGTATTTCTTTTTTTGAGAAATATCTACTTAGGTCTATTCCTCTCTGCTCCTCCACTAGTCTTTTTGCAGTGCTGGGGATTGAAACCAGAGCCTTGCATGCTAAATTAGCACTCTTATCCCAGAGCTATACCTCTAGTCTCCTATTGCCCAGATTACTTAAATCAAGTTACTTGGTGGAGATTTTTTGTTTGTTTTGTTTGTTTTTGCTATTGAGTTTTTGGAGTTTCTTATGTATTCTGGATCAACCCTTGTCAGATGTATACATTACAAATACTTTCTCCATACTATTGGTTGGCTCCTAATTTGATGATTATTTCCTTTGCTGTGCACAAGCTTTTTAGTTTGCAGTAATCTCATTTGTTCATTTTTGCATTTGTTTCCTAAGCTTTTAGGGTCTTATCCAAAAAGGCCCTGCTCATTCCAGTGGTCTGAAGCATTTCTCATATGTTTTCTGTAGTAGTTTCATAGTTTTAGGTGTTACATTTATGGTTTTAGTTTTTTAAACTGGTGAGAGATAAGAGTCTGGTTTTATCCTTCTGCATGTAAATATTCAATTTTGCTATCACTATTTATTTTATTTTAATGCATTTTTAGTTGTAGATGAATGCAATATTTTTATTTATTTATTTATTTTATATGGTGCTAAGGATCAAACCCAGTGCTTCACATGTGCTAGGCAAGTGCTCTACCACTGAGCTACAACTTCAGCCCCACCGTCATCATTTATTGAAAAGATTATTCTTTCTTTCTTGAATGATTTTGTTTTGTGGTGCTGTGGATCAAACCCAGGGCCTCAGGCTTGCTAGGCAAGCCCTCTACCACTGAGCCACATCCCCAGTCCTGGATGATATTTTTTAACTATTCTTTTTCTAACCATAATTCCAGAATACCTACAGGGCTAGGATTCCCAAAAGAAAAGAAACAGTTTGTTGTAGAACTAGATCTCTTTCTTCTGCATAAAGGTATAAAGTATAAACCAAAATCAAAGAATAAAAAAAAAATCCTTCATTTCAGCTGTAAAATGTAAATCTTGTTTACATCATATGGAATTTTGCCATTTCTCCTGTTTTCCTGGTACTTCTAACTTAGGACTTGGTATTCTGTTGTGGCTCATGTTGCTGAATATGAGTGCTTCAATAAGAATGTTGATACTGTTCTAAGTAGCACAGTTTATCATAGCAATAAAAATTATGTTAGGAAGTGTGAGGGCCTAACTTACAAATTAAAAATATTCCAAGAGAGATCAAAGAATTGATAGCAGCTTCTTCTTTCCAAACTCAACAGAATTTTCATGTGCTTTTTCCTAGCTCTCTGCTCTCTGCAAGCACTTAGACAACCTGTGGGAAGAGCACCGAGGCAGCGTGGTCCTGTTTGCCTGGATGCAGTTTCTTAAGGAAGACACCCTAGCATACCTGAACATTGTCTCTCCTTTTGAGCTCAAGATGGGCTCTCAGAAAAAAATGCAGAGAAGGACGGCTCAGGCCTCTTCCAACACAGAACTAGAGTTTGGAGGAGCTACTGGATCTGATATAGACCAAGAGGAAGTTGTGGATGAAAGAGCTGTACAGGATGTGGAATCATTGTCAAGTCTGATCCAGGAAATCTTGGACTTTGATCAAGCTCAGCAGATGAAATGCTTTAATAGTAAATTGTTCCTGTGCAATATTTGTTTCTGTGAGAAGTTGGGTAGTGAGTGCATGTACTTCTTGGAATGTAGGCATGTGTACTGTAAAGCCTGTCTGAAGGACTACTTTGAAATCCAGATAAAAGATGGCCAAGTCCAATGCCTCAATTGCCCAGAACCAAAGTGTCCTTCAGTGGCCACTCCTGGTCAGGTAACTTGACTTTGCTAATGGTTGCCTCCTAATTACCTTTCACAGAAGAAGACTTCTTCTCAGGGACTTCCTTGATAGCTAGCTCATGGGGCAATCTAAGGCCTTGGAACAAGCACACAAGTTGTTTCACTGTATCCATTAAGAATGCTATATAGTTTGGCCAGGCACAGTGGCACACACCAGCAACTCAGCTGAGGCAGGCAGATCACAAGTCCAAGGCCAGCCTTAGCAACTTAGCAAGACCCTGTTTTAAAATTTTTAAAAAGGGCTGTGGATGTGGGGATAGAGCTCAGTGGTAAATCACCATTGGGTTCAATCCCTAGTACTTGTGGGGAGCGGAAAATCTGTTATGGTCTTAATATATCATTTAAGCAAATGTAAATGCTACCTTTTTTGGCCTTGGAATGGGCAGTCTTAGACAAGGAGAAGTGTTCAAGGAATTATGAAGTAATTCATAATTGCTTACTTTGTGTATCTGCTAGGATTCTATCAACCTTGGAATCACTAGCCTTTACTGGGGTGAGATTAGGATCTGAAGGGGACATCCTTTGGAATCATTCATAGACTTTAGCATAAGTCATCCTACTTGTTTTTATTTTCTTTGTTTTTAAAATAAAATTTTAAGGCATAATTTTATTTACAATAAGAGATACCCATTTAAATTGTATGGTTTGATTAGTTTTGACAAGTGTGTAGATCCATGCTACCACCATTCAGTCAAGATAGAGACCATTGCCTATTGGTTTATTCTGAAGGAGGATAGAGATTTCAATTTCTGTGCCCATCTAATTTATACCAGCATTCTAAGAATCTCCTCGGGATCAGAACTGGTTAAGGAATTATTAAACCTATGGTGTTTTATATTTCCCTTCAGGTCAAAGAGCTAGTGGAAGCAGAGTTATTTGCTCGTTATGACCGCCTTCTCCTCCAGTCCACCTTGGACCTGATGGCAGATGTTGTATACTGTCCCCGCCCATGCTGCCAGCTGCCTGTGATGCAGGAGCCTGGCTGTACCATGGGCATCTGCTCCAGCTGCAATTTTGCCTTCTGTACCTTGTGTAGGTTGACCTATCATGGGGTCTCTCCATGTAAGGTAACTGCAGGTATGTTGTAACTGTGAATTCAGGCCCCGTATCCTTTACCCCTTCTCCACCAAGGCTATATGGCTTCAATTCTTTTATATTTAGAAGAATTCATCCGATATATCTTTCTGTGTCAGTAACTGCCCTGGGCTCTGGGCATATAGCAGTGACCAGAGAGACAAAATTTCTGCCTTCATGGAACTTGCATTCTAGTGGGAGTAACAGGCAAACAAAATAAATAAGGATATTAGGTAATGGTAGGTGCTAAGGGCAAAAAAGAAAGCAGAGGCAGGATATGAAATGTTTCAGTCAAAGAGTATGGCCATTTATTTAAAAGATTTTTAGCATTCAAAGTAGTATAAAAGTTTATTTTCTATTTCACTTTCTAGAGAAATTAATAGATTTACGAAATGAGTACCTGCAAGCAGATGAAGCTAATAAAAGATTTTTGGAACAGAGGTATGGTAAGAGGGTGATTCAGAAGGCCCTGGAAGAAATGGAAAGTAAAGAGTGGCTGGAAAAGAACTCAAAGAGTTGCCCATGTTGTGGGACTCCCATACAGGTGAATGTTTTGTATCAGACTTGGAGGCAAACAGATTTGAAAACATGTCATCATTATTATTAGTCAATTTTATGAGTTAATAAACAAATACAATTTAGTATTTACTAAGCTTTCTTACTTAGAAAATGCAAATTTGACTATTAACAATGTTATTGACTTTGTTTTATTATTTTTGCAGTACTAGGTATTAAACCAAAGACCTTGTGTATACTTTTTTAAAAAATATTTATTTTTTAGTTATAGGTGAACACAATATCTTTATTTTATTTTTATGTGGTGCTGAGGATCGAACCCAGTGTCTCACGCATGGTAGACGAGCGCTCTACCTCTGATCCACAACCCCAGCCCTGACCTTGTGTATACTAAGCAAGTGTTGTACCACTGGGCTACGTTCCCAGCCCTATTTTTTAATTTATTTTGAGACTGGGTATTGCTAAATTGCTCAGGTTGGCCTTCAATTTGTAATCCTCCTGCCTCAGATTTCCCAGTAGCTGCACTTAACAGCAATGCACTTCCACTGAGTTTGTTATTGACCTGAAACGTACGTAGACTTCTCTTTCACAGTGCTTTCTTGTAGAGACAATTGTTCTCACAGTATATCCACCTCAGAATTGAATGGGTTATGCTTTAGTCCATTTTATCTTGCTAATTTACTCCAGATTGGATACATTATAAAGAAAAGAGTTTATTTTGGCTTAGGTTCTGGTCTAACGTTGAGGGGCCTTCTTTTTGGCAAAGTCCCAAGACAGTTACAGACCATCACATAGCAAGAGATAGGGAGTGTGTGTTTCCTGTAGTCTCTCATCTTATAATTTCATCAGTTTCTAATCAGTCTCCCCGCCATGACTTTAATCCTAATCTTCTCCCAAAGGCCCACCTCTAACACCATAGTCAGATTAAGTTTCCACAATGGGAATTAAACTCCAACATGAGTTTTGGAGGGTACAAACCTTATTCAAACTGTAGGTAGTTAGAGGAGGACATACTGGAGATACAGTCAACTAACTACCTCTGAACTTTTAAAAAATCATATCTGACTGGGTATGGTGCACATGCTTGTAATCCCAGTTATTCAGGAGGCTGAGGCAGGAGGATCTCAAGTTTGAGGTCAGCCTTGGAAACTTAGTGAGATGCTGTCTCAAAATAAAAAAAATAATAGGTAAAGCATAACTCATTCAATTCTGAGGTGGATAAACTGTGAGAATAATTGTCTCTATAAGAAAGCACTGTGAAAAGGGATAGGGATGCATCTCAGTGGTAGAGGGTCCCTGGGTTCTACCCTCATACTACCCCCGCAAAAAAAAAAAAAAAAAAAAATCATCATCTGGCCAGGCACACTGGCACCTGCTACTTGAGGCTGATGCAGGAGGAGTGCAAGTTTTGAGTCCAGCCTGGGCAATTTAGCATTACCTTGTCTCAAAATGAGATAAAGGACCAGGGCTATAATGCAGTGGAAGAGCCAGGAGCAGTGGCTCAGGTCTGTAATCCCAACAGCTCAGAACACTGAGGCAGGAGGATTGCAAGTTCAAAGCCAGCCTTAGCAATTTAGCAAGGCCCTTTCTCAAAATAAACAAGGGTGGAGGATGTTGCTCAGTGGTTAAGCACTTCTGGATTCAACCTCTGGTACCAAAAAAAATAAAAACATTAAAAAGTCAGTGAGGGCTGGGGATGTGGCTCAAGCGGTAACACGCTTGCCTGGTATGTGCAGGGCGCTGGGTTTGATCCTCAGCACTATATAAAATAAAATAAAGATGTTGTGTCTGCTGAAAACTAAAAAAAAAAAAAAAAAGTCAGTGATAGAGCATTTGCCTGGCATGTGTGCAGCCCTGAGTTCAATCCCCAATACAAGAGGGAAAAATGTCACATCTTATTCCTCAAAACTACCCAGGAAAGCAGCATACCCATTTAACAAGTATATACTTAGAAAGTAGAGAAATTTTTTTCTATTAATCTGAGTCAAATAATTAGAAAAATCTGTTATTTCTTGCCAAAATTTTAACCTTTTAAAGTCAAAATATAACTACCGTTCCAATCCTTTATATCTGAACTGAACCTAGTGGTGATTCTCTAGTTAATATTGATGGCATTACATATTCTCCAGTTTCAGTTTATATGTGTGTGTGTGTGTGTGTGTGTGTGTTTATACACACACACATAGGAACCTGGCATTATATTTGATCACTTCTGATATGCCTTAGCCCTAGAATAGGTTGGAAGACTTGATACCAAATATTTATTTAGGTTTATGTAAAAATTTAAAACTTAAACATTTAATCCAAACATTTTAATGTTAATCTAACTACATATATCGTCATATATATGGTCATATGTAACTACATATATAGTCATATATGTTTGGTTTGTATCTACCGTTTATCAGAAAAGATATGTGAGACACTGGGTTCCATTCTTAGCATCACATATAAATAAATAAAATAAAGATCCATTAACAACTAAAAATATTTAAAAAAAAACGATTTTGCTAAGTATCTATTTGTAGAATACCTACTAAATATTTTCTATATTTTACTTGTAATGCAAAATTGTAAGCATTAAATAGTGGTGTGTTACCTGTATATTTCAATTCTATATGAAAACAGGGAGAAAACTAGAATTTTATATGGAATCTTTTTGGCACTTGTTTTTCACTTTTGCTTTTACATCCTTGATAATGTTCTTTTTGTCCTTCCCACCAGAAGTTAGATGGATGTAACAAGATGACATGTACTGGCTGTATGCAATATTTCTGCTGGATTTGCATGGGTTTTCTATCTAGAGCAAACCCTTACAAACATTTTACTGATCCCGATTCCCCATGTTTTAACAGGTATGTATACACAGAATCCATAGACTTAGCAGCACTTTTTGGTACCTGATTTGCAGACTACAAATCGCATGTTTTACTTATGTACTCGGACTTAGAGAATTCTACTACATTTTCCAAATAAATGTTTATATTAGTTTCTTGAAAGTGAGTTTAATAATGAGAATATACACTGTCTGAAAATACTTTACTTTTTTTCCTCTCAATTTTGTTGTTATTGTTGTCTGTCTGGTGCTCAGGATTGAACCCAGGGCCTTGTACATTATAGGCAAGCACTCTGTCACTAAACCACACCACACCCCCAGCCCTTTTTACTTTATTTTAAGATAGGATAAATTACTGAGGCTGGCCTTAAACTTGTGATCCTCATGCCTCGGCCTGCTGAGTAGCTGGGATTATAGGTATGTACCACCACAAGTAGCTAAAAGAACTATTCTTATTAACTTTAAGGCAGCTTGCTGAGAGAGACCCAGATGTCAGCCCTCCTCTATGGAGTGATTAAAAAGAAGAAAAGATATACACAGATGTATTAAAACAGTACAGAAAGTGGTTTTGAGAGGAGAAAAAACATTACATTTAGTTTTATTGAAGTGCTTAAATATGTACCTTATTTTATGCTTCCAGGTTGTTCCATGCTGTGGATGTTAATGGAGATATTTGGGAAGATGAGATTGAAGACTAGTTAACTCTTTCTGCTCATAATATGGAAATGGAATGGTTTGCCCTAATCTTGTCAAGTGTACAAAGTAACTTTGCAGGATATTTAGGGTACCATGCATTCATAGAAGATAAGGAAGAGCAAAGTTTATATTTTCATTTGGTACTACTGATTATGGCACCTTCACACATTTTTCCATGTATCATAAATTGATAAAATTATAAGCCAAAGGTTCAGAAAATGAAAATTACAGAATATTAAATAATATAATATGCCAAAAGCTCTTTTTAACTAAAAAGTAAATATTTATTTTCTTCCCCAAGCTTTAGGTAAGGAGAAGGGTCAGGAATTAAACATATAGACCTGTCTCCAAGAAGCATCCCTCTGAGACATTCTGTTGGAGCCCACTCAGTACTCCTAACAGCTGGGGTGGGTAGAAGCCTTATTAAAATCGTACTGAGAGCCTGATCCCATTCACTCCACATTACTCACATTCCTTCCAACTGAAATTTCTGCTAAGTTCTCTTTGGAGGAAGCTTTTTGCTCTATGACTGGATGGCCCAGTGTTATTTTGATTGATGCTTTTTAGAATTTAGAAATTTATAATAATTTAAGAAATATTTTTCAGCACCACAAACACTGTGGGTGGCTTGATATTTATGAGTGATATATATAATTCACTGATTTTGAGCCAAATCTATAATGTAATGAAACTGATGTGGGAGAATTTCAGCCCTATTCTACTTTCCTGGGCAGTAGAGCTTAGATTTACATTTTTGTTCTACATTTTCTCCTTTTACCCTTCCCCTGCCTTCTGTTGCAAGGACAGTTTTAATATTAATTCCAGCAGCACACATTTTCCTCTGCAGAAACAAGAGAAAGCCTAATGTATTCTCAAGCTGAACAAACTGAATGTTCTTTAATTATCTGGTTTTTGAACCTATATACATTACTGTAGTTGCAGCCCTAACCTGAGTTCTTTTTAAAGGTCTTCTCTAATGAGCTATGGGAATTTGGCTTTTTTGCAACAGCAGTGCTTTGGATGATAATTTTGGCTTGATACCTAGATTCCTATTTCTGGATTTTGTTGGCTTTTTGGAAAATTGTTTTTCCTTATGGTTTGGTGAGTGGCTTAGCAAATTAAATATTGTTGTTTTTTTTTTTAAAGAGGGATAGAAGAATTCAGTTGCAGCTTGTGAACATGTTTTTGCTTCTACCTTGTCATTGAAAATTGAGGAATCACTTTTAACTGTTTTAGGTGTGTATGTCCAAAAAGTCAGCAAGTGTGTTTCTGGATTGTCAATGAGGATGCTTAATCTTAAAAATAAAAATAGTTTTTAAAAATCATCTTATAATTAGAACAGAGTTGCTGCTGCTGTTTGTTCTGTCATCGAGGCAACTGATCACATTTTAAAACTATTAAACTTTTTACTTTTTTGGTGCTAGAGATTGAACCCAGGACCTCAAGTATGCTTAGCATGCACTGTGCCCCTGAGCTACACCTGTACCCAAGGGGTCATAAAACCCTGTACCCAGGTATAGCTCTTAAAGTGAGAAAAAGAAAGTCCTGAATAGAACTTTCTTTTCTTATCTGGGCTTGTGACTGAGCCTAGATTTTAAGGCTCATGTTTGTTTAAACAACTATGTTTTATGGACTTTCATTTAACACATTTTATATGAGAACTGAAGTTAAAGAATAAGTTGGTGATAAGAAATGGAAATTGACAAATGATTATTCATTGTATACCTAAGAAAAGTGATTGAATAATTTGGAATTTTTTAGTAGTAGCCACTCAGAAATTCTAGTTCATAAGCTGGTTGATATTTGCTACCGATCATTTTATTTTAAGCTGTTGTATATTGATGATATCATAGATGTAGGAAAGAAGTCTTCATAGTAGGGTTTTGTGAAAGAAATGGAAGGATATTTTTCTTCTTTTATGATTTTAAAAACCTAACACAGGTATTTATTCACCTGAATGTTTTCTTTCTTCCTTTCTTAGGTACAAAATATTGATCCCTTAATTTTATCAAAGAACTTAAGGCTTATAAAGCCTTATTTTTTACCCATATTTTTTAGTGATAGATCATAATTATACATAATGGTGGGATTTGTTGTTACATAGTAAAGCCTTATTTTTTTAATTTAAAAAAATTTGAGTTGTAGATGGACACAATATCTTTCTTTCTTTATTTTTATATGGTGCTGAGGATTGAACCCATTGCCTCATGTTTGCTAGGCAAGCACTCTACCACCAAGCTACACCCCCAGCCCCGCAAAGCCTTATTTTTGAGGCATAGTTATAAGCTGATTTTGATATGGTATAGTTTGGGTAGAGTATTTTTGTTTCTGAGTAAAATAAAAGATTGGGGTAACTCCCTGACTACCCTGTAAAACAACTGAGTTTGGGGAAAGTTGCCATGTCACAAAAGTATATGATGGAATAGAGTTTTGTACCTAAGGACAAAATAAGAAGACCTTATCTTACAAGTGGACTGAGATTTGCCATACATTGACATGAACCTTTATGGGTCCTTTTGGTAGGAATTAAAGAGGCGATGTCTCTTGATTTTATATGAAAGGTTTGTGGGTCTAGAGTGGAGAAATTAAAATAAGCTTCCAAATAACTTTTTTCCTTACATCAAAATAGAAGCTCTGAATTTTTAAGCTTGTTTGTGATGGAACAAAGGGCCTGTATTTGTCAATTGAGGTACATCTTGTTTAACATTTATTTATTTATTTATTTATTTATTTATTCATTTATTTATTTTGTTATCAGGAATTGAACTCAGGGGCACTTAAACCACTGAGTCACATCCCCAGCCGTATTTTGTATTTTATTTAGAGACAGGGTCTCACTGAGTTGTTTAGCGCCTCACAGTGCTGAGGCTGGCTTTGCACTCGAAGTCCTCCTGTCTCAGCCTCTCGAGCTGCTGGAATTACAGGTGTACCACTGCACCCAGCTCATAATTTTTTGTTTTTTTTTAAAGGAAACGTATAGAATAGTTTTAGATTTATAAAAAAACTACAAAGGTAGCATAGAGTTCCCATATATCCTATACCAAATTTCCCGTTATTACTGAACGTTAGTATGGTGCATTTGTCACATTAATGAACCAGTGTTGATATATTTTTAATTACAGTCCATATTTTATTCAGAGTTTTTCCTTTATGTCATTTTCTGTTCCAGGGTCCAATCCAGGATACCACATTATTACATAGTCACCATGTCTTAATTGTCAAAATCCATTTTTATTGTTAGTGCTGTATAAACTTCATTATATCTTAAAACACCTAGATTGACCAGGAGCTGAAAAACTTTTCTTGAAGGCTAATTGGTCACCTAGTCCTAGCAGGTACGATAAATCAATGATCAAGGTCTTCAAATCAGTTTTTCCTCAGGATACTTCTTTGCTGCATGTGCAGCTTTATAGGCTTACTTGGATGGTCATTTTCCTGCTCAGATTTATTGGGGGGAGGTGGTCATTAAACCCTGGACAAGTTGATCAGACTATCCTGTGGATCAGCTGGGCCCACATGGCTTTGCACTGAGAGAACTAGCTTGCTGTTTTGGCTAAAACTTGAAGAGCTTGGAGTGCTTTTCTTTCTGTCTAGAGATGTGGCAAACAGAAAATACTTGGAAACCATCTTTCCAGGCCTGTAGCATTGTCAATAAGGTCATTTTTTAGTAGTAGAGGGCTCTAGTTTACATTAGAAATCCCATACTATACCTGCTATTTATTTTTCTGTCAAGAGTAGTGAGTTAATCAGGTAAGAATCTTGAGGTGATTCATATGGTTTCATTGACTGGAATTTGGATCTCCCACCAAATATTAACTTTGTTATAAGCATCACCAACAGGTGGCAGCAGTTCCCCTGTTATAAAAATAGAGTGGCCTAGAAGACCTGGTGGGGCAAGAATCTAGTCCTGGCTACTCTGGGAGGCTGAGATAGTAAGATCACTTGAGTCCAGCAGTTCAGGACCAACTTAGACAAAATGGTGAGACTCAATCTCAAAAAACAAACATACAAACACAGAGTGACCAGTTAAGCTAGGAATAGTATTTTGTTAACAGAAGCAGACTTAATTTCTGGGATTATAATTTTCCTCATTGTGTTTCATCATAGTATCTTTTATACCTTGGGAGACAGAATATAACAATATCAGCAAGGCAGGAAGAGTAGTATTACCAAAAACTTTTAGGCCATTTAAAATTTACTTGATCCGTAGTTGCTATCTTATTCAATTGTTCCACAATGGCAAGTATTATGCCTAACAGGTACACATATCTTCAGCTACTAATGGAAGGCAATTAAGTTATTTATCAAGCTCCTGAGTAGGACCAAAGAATTGTACCAATGTGATGCCCACTGATGCTGGTTAAAAAGAAGAAGACAGTTTGTTCCCTAAACTTGGCTGAATAAAAATAATTGGTCAGCAGACCAGGATGAGGTTTTGTGGTCAGAAGGCTGGCTCTAGGAACTTTAGGGATGTTCTTCACAGATGTTATGGTGCTTATCGACTTTCAGCACCCATAGTCTAGACTTTGTACAATTACTCGGTGGCTTGAAGATTCACCACTCCAAGCATTCCCATATTTCTCTGAGCCACAGGATGCTTTGGAGAAGATTGTGCACATTGTAAACTTTGTGAGATTCTGATGCTCATGTAGCTAGCAGAGTTAGCACAGTTATTTCTTTAACTTGCTTAGACTGTTTTATCCCGTTATAAAAACAACCCCCAAAAAAGAAAAAATAAACTTATGCAACATAAAATTTTTAAAGCAATTATGTATCTTACTCTCAATCCATTCCACTTTTGCAACTTATACTTCCTTGAATAATTCACTCATTTAACAAATAATGAGCACCTCATAATGGGCCTATTTTTCTAGTTGCTGAGAACATAGCAATGAATAAAATGGATATACTGTCCCTGCCCTTGTGAACTTAAATTCTGATGGATAGAGATTGACAATAGGCAAACTATATAGGACACCAGAAGATAAGTGTCAGTGGAAAGAAGTCAAGGAGGAGATAGGGAGTTAGGGGAAGCAGGGCAGTGCTGGATTTTTTTTTAATTTTTTATTTTTTTAATTTATTTTTTAGTTTTTGGTACCAAAGATTGAACCCAAGGGTGCTTAACCACTGAGCTACATCCCCAGCCCTTTTTTGGTGTGTGTTGTGGGCATATTGGGGATTTAACTCAGGGTCACTTGACCACTGAGCCACACCCCAAGTCCTATTTTGTATTTTATTTATAGACAGGGTCTCACTGAGTTGCTTAGCACCTCCCTGTTGCTGAGGCTGGCTTTGAACTCGAAAGCCTCCTGTCTCATCCTCTTGCCTCAGCCTCCCAGGCGGCCGGAATTATGGGTGTGTGCCACCATGCCAGGCACAATGCTGGAATTTTAAAGAGGGAAAAGACTTCTTTATAATAGCACAATGACAAAGGCTTGGCAATGTGGCTGTGACCCTTTTAGCTGCTTGGAAAGACAAAATTCCAGGTATAGACACCAGGGCAAATGCCCTTGGGATGGGGACACGTTAGAGGGCTCTAGGAACAATATAGTAAGCAGTAAGGGCTGAAATAGACCGGGGAAGGAAGAACAGTAAGAGATAGGATGTGAATGGGTAGTACTACAGACAGTTCCAGGGCTTGAGTGAATTTAGAAGACTTTGTACAGAGGAATAATATGGTCTGAGTTAGGTTTTAGGGGTGAGCAAGCTTAGAAATCAGTTAGGCCATTTGTGGCAACTCGGGTAAGAAGTACAGATGGATTGTGCTAATGTGCCAGCAGAATTTGGGGAATTGGATCCTGGCATGATGGCACATACTTATAATCCCAGGGCCTTGGGCAGCTCAGGCAGGAGGATCACAGTTTCAAGGCAGCCTTGTCATCTTAGTGAGACCCTGTCTGAAAATAAAAAGGGCTGGGTATATAGCCCAGTGGTAGAGCACTCCTGGTTTCAATCTTCAGTACCCCAGTAATACAAAAAAAAAAAAAAAAAATTCTTGAGAATTAGATTCTGTACTTAGCTTGAAGGCAAAACTAATAAGATTTGCTCATAGACTGCATATGTATTGAGAGATAGTGAAGCATCAGGGTTGATTTCTAGGTGTTCTGAGCAGTTGTGATGGAGAAGACTATGTAGACAGCATGGGTTTGTGGGTGAAGATTAGGAATTTAGTTGTGGGAAAGTATGTTGGAGATGCCTGGTAGTTATCCCAGCAGAGATGTTAGATAGGCAGGTAGAGATTCATGCTAGAGATAAAAATATTGGAGACAACATGTAGATGATCTTTAAAGCCAAGAGACTAGATGAGCTAGCTTATCAAAGGAGTAAGTTGAATATAGAGAAAGGGCCAAGGACTGGCCCAAATGCTAAGAGGCTGAGGAAATGAGGAAGAACCAGCAAAGGAGACAGGGAATGGTCAGGTCAGTAAGGGAAGGAAACCAGCAGTGTGTGCTGTCCTGGAAGTCAAGTCAAGTTTGAAGGGAGGAGTAATCAATTGTGTCAGATGCTGCACATAAGTAATATGAGCTCTAACAATCAAGCAGTCAGTGTTAAGGTCATTGGGAGACTTTGATAGGTGCTGTTCGAGTGGAGGGGAGATGAAAATCTGGAGTGTATTTGAGAAAGAAAGGGATGTTCTCACAACAGGTAAAAAGCTAAACAAACTGAACAATTTCTAAAAAGGAAAGGGATGGGGAACAGTTGCCTACCTAAGGCAGAAACTGCTAGAGCCAGTGATTGAATTTAAACCAATTACTGAGGACTGAGTGTGGACCACCTTGAGAATTAAAAACTGTGAGCCAGCTGGGCGTGGTGGCGCATTCCTGTAATCCTGGTGAGTTGGGAGGCTGAGGCAGGAGGATTGCAAGTTCCAGGCCAGCTTGGGCATATGGGTGTGTGTGGTGGTGGGAACTTGTGGACATTATTTTCTATTCTATTTTCAAGGTCATCAGTCGAGAAAAGCTGACGGAGCGGCTTGAGACCTTATGAATTGGTCTTCAAGGAGACTCAATGGAGTGGGCATGATTACTAGTCTGATTACCTGATGGCATTAGGGCTCCCTTGAGGTTCAAGTAACTCCATTCTGTTTTACTTACCCACTGTCTCATCACAGTCACAGAGTGCCTTGTTGACACTTAGGCAGGCTTCACTAGCATCTTGTCACACTAAGTTAGACTTCCTTCTTGGTAGGCTAGTGTGCTAACCCATCATCATGTAATATGCTACTTTCCTTGCTTCTCATGTATGATTGCTACTCTTGGGGAGCATGCTTCTTGTTCAGCAAACAGTGGTGCCTTCTATGGCACTGTTATGGTGCGGGATAGAGTAGGATTTAACAAAGTCTGCCTTCATGGAGCTTAAATTGAATGGGGAAATCCTGTCAGTAAATGGTTCTGAGAAAAAAGAGCAGGGCAGGGAGGGCAGGCTTCAGAGATTGCCACTTTGTATTGTAGGGTCAGGGAAGATCTAACAAATGGCATTTGAATATTTTCAGAGACCCGAAAGGAGGAGGAAGAGTAGGCCACAGCAGTGCATCTGTACTTATGAGCAGACTACATAGGGAGAAGGAAGGTGACACCTTTTTATGTCCATGCTGCCACTATTGACCAAATATTATACTTTAAACACATTCTATCCACACTTCCTGAAACACTACTCTTTGTACACTTAATACTACCTTTTCCCTTTTTGAGTATCAGACTTTCAGTTTTATAGATTCAACACGTCACTGTAGACTGTATTTAGTATTTTTAATCAAATTATCACAACCTGGTCAGTGGAGTCCAATTTAACTGGCTGTTTTGTCTTTTCAACACTACCTTAGACACCCCTGAAAGCACCCTTGTTTTCTTTTTCTAAATATTTTTTAGTTTTAGGTGGACACAATATCTTTATTTTACATTTATGTGGTGCTGAGGATCGAACCCAGTGCCTTATGCATGCTAGGCAAGTGCTCTACCAGAGCCACAACCCCAGCCCAAGCACCCTTGTTTTCTAGCAACAAGATACTTCAGGTCCACCACCATGATCCCTGCCCCAAAACATATAATTAGGTCCTCGCCAACAAGCCTGGGGTAGATTCGAGGTTTAAACTGGCCCAGAGGTGCAAGTCCCACTTGATTCACATAAGTACTGGTATTAGAAGGATGATCCTGCTGTTGGGCCACCAGGGAAGCAGATTGAGATCAGATGTCTTCAAGGTCTCAAGTTCATACAGATGTCTCCAGTTTGGCTGTCATCTCTAAATCCTTTTTCTTTAAATTCTACTATAGTTAATTTTATCTTGACTGGATAAACAAAATGTGGTATGTCCACACAACGGAATACTAACAAAAAAGAATGGACAACTGCTGTTATGTGTACCACCTCAAAAAATATGCTTGGACTGGGGATACAGCACAGTGGAAGAGTGCTTAGCATGCACAAGTTCCTGAGTTCAATAACCAGCAACACAAAATACACATAATCACCAAAGATGTTATGCTGAGTCAAAGAAGTCGGACACAAAAGATGTCATAAATTCCATTTATATGAAACGTCTAATAAGGGTAGGGATATAACTCAGTGGTAGAGTATGTACTTAGCACATATATACAAGGCTCTAGGTTCAATCCCCAGCACTGCCTCCCTACAAAAATATGTCCAGGAAAGGTCAGTCTATAGACAGAGCATATCAATGACCACCTGGGACTGGAGGCAGAAGCAGGGAGCTTTGTGGAATGATGAAGAGGATCACACAACTCCACACACCTAAAAATCAATGGATTTATATCAAGTGGATTTTACTGGCATGTAAATTATACTCCAATAAAATAAAAACCCTTATTTATATGTCCTTAATTATATGACCAAAGATATTTCTTTACCTAGAACTTTAACACAAAAAAATTGTATTTTTGCATAACTTGCAGATATTTTTGCAGTGCGGGGGATTGAAACCAGGGCCTCACACGTGCTAGATAAGCACGCTACCAATGCTACATCCCCAGCTCCTATCATATTTTTAATAGCCATTATCCCTGCTTAAATCTCAAGTATAGCCACAATATGAAAATGTATTGCTCATCTGTTTATTCCCACCTTTTTTCACATAGGTGCTTCATTTTTATAAAAATCTTTTTTCACCCTGGTGATTAAAGACCAACAGACTGTTGCTATGCTGGTGATCTTCCTGCAAGCTCTTGTGAGGACTCAGTGTGAAGCTTGGTTCACCAGCTACTTACAAAATTTATCAATTTTGGAAACAAAACTTCAGAAGACAACCTTCTGAACTTCGGAGGTAGAAATCCACAAATGACACACTTCATTGAAAATATTGGATTTAATAGAAAAAATCACATTGTAAACAAGTCCACTGATTGATTAGCTTAACACAGAATGACAGCACAATCACGTATAAAAGCTAAAGGACGAGATGCTGGTGCTAAAGGCAGCACTTTAAGAGAGGCCTGAGCCAGAATTTTCCCAGAAATAGGCAGCAGTAGCTTCAAACAGGCACAAGATCAGGGAGGCTGAGGCAGCAACCACTCCACAAAGGCTTAAGGGCATAAGAGGAAGACAGCAACAAAATATTTGGCAGGGAGGGCTGAAGGACAAATGGGCAAAGGGTTTTTGTTTTTTGAAATTTTTTGTGGTGCTGAAAACAGAACCCAGGGCTTCATGCACACTAGGCAAATGCCACATCCACAGCCCAGGCTTGTAATTCTTGATATTCTGACATCAGATACTACCACACAAACCTGAGAGGGTTACAGGAGCAGGGTATGTTAAATGGGGCAACAATACTAAAAGTATCTGGTGTGTGGCCTTGGCACTTAACTCTGAGGGAGGCAGGAGAGTGTGGCATTTGAGTGTAGTGACTAAACTCAGAACTGAGCTGCTTTCTGCCCCAGCACCTTGTATGATCACAACCCTGAAGCTGTAGAAGTGTCTGTTGCCCTGGTGCGTCTCCTCCTTACTGATGAGTATGTAAGAGACCTCTGACAAAAACACAGGGCTCTAGAGGGAAAAGGTTTCTACCTCTCCTTTTGGGTCCCCAAAGGGAGAGAAGTTTGTCATGGATGGACCCCTGGAGGCTTTGGAGTTAATAGCAAAAGCTACCTCTTTTAGCCCTAGCCACCCAAATCCTCCTCCAAGGAGTCCTCCCAGTTCATGGAAAAGCCACCTTGAGAGTAGAAAAACAACTAGGAGAAAGAGTAAGGAACAGTTTTCTTTCTGTGGTACTTGTTACTGACCAGAGAAGCTGCTACCTTGTATGTCATTTAGATATCAAGTTCACGCCTTAACCTGAAGCAGCAGTTCTCACCTAAGGGGCAGGCCTGCTCAAGAGGAGGTCTCAAGACTCCAAAGAGATTGAGTCCAAAATACACAAGCCCCTAATTCCCACCCCCTAATAGGTGCACATAAGGATAGAAATTCCTGACAGGAGTGTGTTGTACACGTGAACGGTGGCTAAGGCAGAACAAAAAGCCAAGAAGCCCTAACATGAGTGTGGTGGACAGCAACATGATGGAGAACACTGTTCAGAGACTGTTTCTGATTAAGTTACATGTCATTCCACAGCTGAACTCCATTGACAAGGCTTCTAGCCTCGGAACCAAGAAGAGTAAGTTCACCTACTTACTGCAGTAACCATACTGGACTAAAGAAAAACAATTCGTGTTCTCCTAAAGAAAATTTCCTATGAGGTACTTGATAGTAGGTCCCAGCATAGGCTAATCACTGTATGGTTTCTTAGAAGACTGGCTTTTCTCAATTTCTTTCTCTTTGATACTGTACAGGGGGTCCACCAACTTGTTATGAACAAGCATTAAACCTATTAAAAAAAAAAAGTAGTTAATGCAGATAGAGGCAAGAGTTCCACGATTATCAACAAGAACTCCTAGAAGCTCTCCAATTTTATCCTAGAACTGACACTCTTATCTTTCTGATCTCCAAATCATAAAAACCTTAGAGCAGGAAGAGTTTGTTACTCCCAGTGAATGCTAGAGTTCATGGAAGTTCCGTCAACACAACCACAAGGACAGCTGACTATTTAAAGGTTAATCTTTTCAACAAAGAAAAATTCCTAATTTACCTTCCTATTTATTAGATGAGAGTGTTCATGTAATTTGCCTAAAGCAGGAGGTGTACCAGGGATTGAAGCTCGGGCTTTACATGTGCTTGGCAAACTCCCACTGAGCTACACCCAACCCTCTAGTAAATATCCTTTTAAAGTAAAAGAAAGATCCTGTAGATCATCACTTCAAGGCACTTCAGGACCTTGACTTAAGGGGAAAGATGTGTATGAGATCTAGACTGAGAACACCCAAGACTCAATGTCATCACAAGGAGATCACACACAGCTCTTTGACTAAAACTTTGGGGTTTTTTTTTTTTTTTTTTTTTTTTTTGCCTCCTCAGAGCAAACATCTCCAGAAGTTGACCCTTGCAGTCATGGATGGTAGAGAAATGACTGTATTGTGAGGCAGTAGAGTCTGATTTTTGAGATTCTAGGTGTCCATTAAAATGGCCAAAGTGAGGGCTAGGAATGTAATTCAGTGGTGGAACACTTGTCTAGCATGTGGAGAAACTGAGTTCCATCCCCAGCACAGGAGAGGGGGTCGGGGGATTGAATGAGCTAGGTGTGGTGGCACACACCTGTAATCTCAGCAACTCAGGAAGCTGAGGCAGGAGGATCATAAGTTTGAGGCCAGCCTTAGCAACTTGGTGAGACCTTGATTCAAAAAATAAAAAGGGCTGGGGATGTACAGCTCGGTTATAGAGTGTGCCTGGTTCAATCCCCAGTACACAAAAATAAAAAAATAAAATGGCCATAATGAAAACAAAATCTATTCCTCATTCCTAGCATGCTTGGGCTTGACTACCTACTCCCATATCCACCTTCCCTCACCTTTGAAATACTTGACAGTCTTCACTTTCAGCTCCAAGGTGGCATCTTCATCACACACAAACACGGTGCAGGGATGCTGCTGGAAGGCAGACACAGTCCACATATGGTTCACCCCCTCCTCAATGGCCTTGTACAAAGCAAAAGCCTTGTGAGCGCCTGTGATGAGGATCATCACCTGGGGATGAGAAAGCAAGCCCATGATGGAGCAGCCCAGACAACAAATGCTAAAAAGATAATTTTTTTATTGCTAGCTCTCTATGTCTTATCACACAAACTCCTACCTTTTAGGAAAAGGAAATAAGGCTCCAGGAAGTTAAGTAACTTGCCCAGGGTCATTTGTGACTTGAGTCTATGCTCTTGACCACCACCACATGACAGTGCCTCCAGACAATTTTAATGATAACTCTGAAGGTGCCATGTGCCGTGCACAGGCCCACACGGGTCATTCCAATAGCTAGATCAGCTTTCGCAGTGTGTGAAAGAGGCCCCTGCCTGCACCAGCTACCCTGTGGTTTTGGAAACAATTCCAGGAGTTACCTGTGGGTCCCTTAAGGTTGAATCCCAAAAAGGGATTCCCTTAATTTGATCTCTTTCAGTTCATAGCATTTAACCTGACTTGAAGTGATACTTCTTGTTCATATAAAAGATATGAGACTCCACCTAACAGTTCAATTATTAAGAGCATAAGTGCCAGAAAGTGATCCTAAAGAATTCAGCTCTACAGATATCTTTCCATTTTAATATACTTGTGCCACGGAGTTGTGAATAGAATTTTCTGTTCGTTCCTCTCTCTACTTCTCCCTCTCGCTCGCTCTCTCCCTCTCCCCCTTTTTAATATTTTTTTAGTTGTAGATGGACACAATATGTTTATTTTTATGTGGTGCTGAGGATCAAACCCAGTGCCTCACAGTGTGAGGCAAGTGCTCCACCACTGAGCTACAGCCCCTGCCGCAACTCTCCCTCTCTTAAAAGAAGCATAGAGAGAACCCGACTGAAGTTCAGAACCCCTCAGCAACTCTAAGCTCATTTTAGAAGAGATTTTCCTGATTTCCAGCCCAGATCATTCCCCAGACCATATACCTTCACTAAATAAGGATGGCCCCCAAACAGAGCGACCCCCTAGCTACTGATTCAGGGTTACCCAGTGGAAATCTAGGAGACATCATTCATTTCACAGAAATTCACTGTATAATTAGAAAACTTTTCCACTGACTTAGATGTTTGCTTATAGATCTTGGAAAAGAAATTTGAAGCTAAAATGTCTCCAGTCACTCACTGAATATATCTCACAAAGGAATAGAAAATATTTCTAAAATTCTAATGAAAGCAGTAAGGACACTGGAACCACACAGAGACAGACACAGACACACACACACACACACACACACCCCAAATGATAACCAATTTTCTAGGAGAAAAACTCCCTAAATTCAGTTCAAGACACTTTTTTTTTTTTTTTTTTTTGGTGGTACTAGGGATTGAACCCAAGGCTTTGTGCATGCTAGGCAATTGCTCTGCCACTGGCTATATCCCCAAAGCCTTAAAGACTTATCTTTTAATCACACTTCACTCCATTTATTATTCCTGGGCACAGGGCCATAATCATCACATCCTTGGATTGCAGGAGAAGCATTCTTTCAAATAGTGACCAACTTCAGGGACACCTTCCACCCTTCTCAGTGCCTAGGCAAGTACAAATTCACATTCCCACATTAGTTGTGCTGGGGTTCTCTCTGCCTGTGAGAAGCATGGAAGTGGAACATCAGCAGAGGCCAAGATCAGGTAGCAGCCCCTGGTCAATTAGCCAAAGACACACAAAAACTGCTTACTGGATTTACCCGCACTGGGAACAATGATTACCTCCAAAGAAGGGAGAGAAACAGGACCAGCTCGGATTTTAGCCTTATTTATTACATAAGAATATGTTCAGCTGTATAGCTACAATTAACAACAAAAAGACAAGCCTACTGGCCCCAACTCTGACAAAGGCTGGTGGACCCCTGCACCCTTACCTCTCTAGCATCCATGACAGTGCCTACACCCACTGTCAGGGCCATGGTGGGCACCTTGGCAAGATCACCATCAAAGAACCTAGCATTGGCCAGAATGGTGTCCATGGCCAATGTCTTCACACGAGTCCTGGACACCAGGCTGGAACCTGGCTCATTGAAGGCAATATGTCCATCAGGGCCGATGCCTAGAGAAAGAGACAGCCACAACAGCTCTGTGAGTCCTAGGAATCCACAATTTCAAAACTGGACAATCTCTCCTTCTCTAACTAGGGTCTGGAAAAAAAAATCCTTGAAAACTATCTCCTCATTTGTACTCTTGAGGTACAACTCTGCCCCCTCCTCACCATTTCTATCTGAGGCACAGACACTGTTAATTTGCTTCCACCTTCAGGAAGCTCAGTAAGGGGCACTCCAAATAGCTCCTGACCCCCCAGATTATTGAGAAGTATGACTTCTCTGTCTCCTGTCTACAGGGAAAACACACCCAGCACCTAGACAGCGGCTGCCGAGTTCCTAAACCTCAGAATATGCAAGGTTTTTCCTCCCTATTCTTATAGAAGTTAGACCCAGAAAAAGTTAGCCCAATTTTATACCCCTGTGGGTGATGCCCAAGGTAGTAACATGTAGAATAGGAATAAGAACCTACGTAGGAATAAGAGCCTAAGCCTCAGAGGTAGATTCCCCAGGGTCCCACCTTCTCACTGCTCCTCACTGGCTGACCTTGATAAGTCACACAACTTCTCTTGGGTTCAGGTCCTATGGAGAGCATGCAAGGGCCATATGGAATCTTCTGAAACTACATGAGTCCATGATTTTAATGTTTAGGTAAATTACATGACTGATCCATAAAGCCTAAAGATTGGGGATAAAAGATCTGTGTCCAAATCTCAAACCTCTCAGTTTACATAAAGCATCAAAGTGTAGAAACAGGAGGTTCCATGATCACGGTTCCATTCTGAGCAACAGAGCCAGGGCTAGGACCCAAGACTCCCACTTTCTCTATGCCTTCCCTGCATCCACATGGTGATAGATGACCCCAGTGTCACAAGCACAAAGAGGGCTTCATAGGGACAGGCTTGGCATCATGTCCTTGCCATACGATCCAGCCGGCCTGGGCCTGAGCCTGGATGTGTGCTGAGGAGTGCTAAGCTCACCTCCGACAAACAGCTCGATCCCGCCTGCAGCCTTGATCTTCTGCTCAAAGGCATCACACTCAGCCTGCAGGTCAGCTGCATTCCCATCCAGAATGTGGGTGTTCTCTGGATGGATATCAATGTGCTTGAAGAAGTTGTTCCACATAAAGGAGTGGTAACTCTCTGGGTGGTCCCGAGGAAGGCCTGTGGGGTCATAGACATTTAGTCATACCCAGGCTGCGCTAGAGTTCTCCTCCCAAGGAAGATGCCAGAACACTTAGGGGACTGTCCATCAGAAAGCCCTGGATACCAGCCCCCTGCCTCCCATCCTCCTGGGACAGGCTGAGCTGGTGTCCATTAGGTATCCACTGACTATGGAGCTGGGCCTGGGAAATCCCCTCATTCACAAGGGAATGACCATAGGCTGGAGGGTGGGAATACTCTGGGCTTCTGGAGGTAGCCTGGTCACCTGGGGTAGGACTGGGCTCATCTGGGAAAGGAAGCAAACATACCCCACCATTTATACCCTGCTCGACTTAAACCCCAACTTAAATACCAAGTGGCTGGAGAAAATTATCTCAGGGCTTCTCAAAATGTATTTGTTTTTTTTTTTTTTTTTTATCCAGAAAGAAAACTAATGTTTAAAATAAATGGTTAATGTTGAGCATTAAGAATATTTAAATTCAAGCCAGCTGTGGTGGCCTGTGTCTATAATCCCCGTAATTCAATAGACTGAGACAGGAGGATGGTAAGTTCCAGGCCAGACTCAGCAACTTATCAAAACTATCTCAAAATAAAAAGAAAGGGCTGGGGATGTAGCCCAGTGGTAGAGTACCCCAGTACAAAAAAAAATTAAAATCAGCCTTAAACATGAGAAAATCCAACACAGTGCTACAACATGGGATGAATCTTGAAGACATTCTCCTAGGTGAAAGAAGCCAGACATAAGATGTCAAATACTTTATGAATCTACTTATATGAGGTATCTAGGGAAATCAAATTCACGAAAGCAGAAAATAAAATGGTGGTTCCCAGAGCCTGGGGAAAACAGGAAACAGGGAGTTGTTTAATGGAAACAGAGTCTCAGTTTTATGAGATGAAAAGAATTCTGAGATTGGTTGCACAACTATGTGAATGTACTTACCACTATCATAGTGTACACATAAAAGTGCTTAAGATGGTGTGTGTGTGTGTGTGTGTGTGTGTGTGTGTGTGTATATATATATATATTTTTTTTTTTGCAATGGGGTCTTGCTATGTTGCCCAGGCTGGCTCAAGTGATCCTCCTGCCTTAGCCCCTAAATAGCTGGGACTACAGACTCAAACATCAACCTGGCATTTGAGATGGCAAATTTTATGTTGTATATATTTTATTACAATCCTTTTTAAAAGAACATTTAAAGTGAAGCTACTATAATATGGGGAAGTGGGGAACAGAAAGGTAATAGAAGACCAAGCCTCAGCTCCCCTCCAAGTGTACCCGGCAGAAAGGAGAGCTAAAGGAGCCAGGCATGGTGACGCACACCCAAAATCCCAGGGACTTGGGAGGCTAAGGCAGGAGGACTGCAAATTCAAGGCCAGCCTTGGAATTTAATGAGACCCCCATCCCCAAAATTAAAAGGGCTGGGGACATAGCTCAGTGGTAAAGCAATCCTGAGGTTCAATCTGCAGTCTCATACACACCAAAAAAAAAAAAAAGAAAGAAAGAAAAAAGGGAAGTAGAGGATGCACACTAGAGAGAAAATATAGACAAAGAATCTTCGAACCACCCCAGCCAAGATTCTACTTGCATGCATTTGTTCCAGAAAGAAATAGCACTGAGCTGGGAAGCAGACAAAGGGGAAGGAAGTACCCTAATATTAAGTATTCATTAAATGTTTACTATGTGCTAGAAGCTTCCATATCTGTGAGTATCATAATGCTTACAACCCATGAGGTCATCTTTATTAACTTCATTTTATAACTCAACTAAACCAAGGCTGAAAGTGAGAGGTTATCAATAACTGAGCCTATCACCAAATGTCACTGGTTCCTTGAGATGCTCCCATTTCTCTCCAGAGGTGAGCCTCTGAAAGAAGAGCATGACTCCTGGAATCAGGTTAGAACCCTGAAAGAGAAAGACTTACCCACATACTCATCCATGTTGAAGGTCTTCACATATTTAAAGGACAGGTCTCCATTCTTGTAGTACTCAATCAGTTTCTTATAGCAGCCAAGTGGGGTGCTCCCTGCAAGAGGAAAATTAAAAACCTATCCAAATCAGATAGTCATTCATATTTTCAAAATCCATCAACAGCTTCTCATTTCACTATCAGTGGTAACCCGTCCTTACAAAGGCTCCACATTATTGGGCCCTTGGCTACCCCTCTGCATACCTTATCTTGCACGAGTCACTTTACCTCACGGCCTGTGCACATGCTATTCTAATGGGAATACTCTTCAGGTATCTGTACGGCTAACTCACTTCTTCAGGCCTCTCCTCTGTTACTTTCTCAGAATGGATTTCCCTGCCAATATATCCAACATGGCAAACCTCCATCTAAATACTCCCTAACCTTCTTCCCTGCTTCATTTTTCTCCCTCCTTCTTATTGCTGTCTAACATACTCCACACTTTGCTAATTAACTTGTCTATCTCTCCCACTATAATTTAAGCTTTGGAAGACAGGAATTAATAACAAACCCTTTTGTTTGTTGCTGCATCCCCAGAGCTAAGAACTGCTTGGCTAACAGAGACACTTAATAAACATCTGCTGAATGAATGACAATGGAAACTCCCCCAGTCCCACCAAAAATAATCGACTGGTCCCTATGACAAGGAACCCACTTGGAAATGCTGTGCTGTTTAAAATGTGACAGGCAGCAAGGGGTCTGGTTCTGAAGGGCCTTCAATGCCACTCTGCAGAGCTTGGATCTGACTGTGTGATAACCGGAATTAGCAATGAGTTGCCTGACACAGAAGCCAGACTGATCAGGTGGAGGCTGGCTCACTCTAGATAGGAGACAGGATGTTAATACAACTCCAACAGGGTTGAGCCACAGGTGGTTTCACAAGGTGCAGGCAGATACCACTCTCACAGGGCTCCAATGCAGAGTTCAGCAAACTTTGGTCCACAGGCCAAATTGGGCCTGCTGCCTATTTGTATGAGTTCATGAGTTAACTATGGTTCTTAGTCAGGTGCAGTGACACACACCTGTAAACCCAGCAATTCAGGAGGCTGAGGCAGGAGAATCACAAGATCAAGGCCAGCTTCAGCAACTTAGCAAGGACCTAAGCAATTTAGTGAAACCCTGTCTTAAAATTAAAAAAAAAAAAATAAGGATAGGGGATGGAACTCAGTGTTAACATGCCACTGGGTTCAATCCCCAATACAAAAAGGAAAAAAAAAATTAAGAAGGAATAGTTTTTACATTTTAAAAATCAAAAGAATGGTGCATGCCTGTAATTCCAGCTCAGGAGGCTGAGGCAGGAGATTGCAAGTTCAAAGCCAGCCTCAGCAACTCAACAAGACCCTGTCTCTAAGTTAATTATAATAAAGGGCTGGGAAGGTGGCTCAGTGGTTAAGCACCCCTGGGTTCAAGTCCCAGTACCAAAAAAAAAAAAAAAAAAAAAAAAAAAAATCAAAAGAATGTTTTGCAACATATGAAAACTTCAGTGTCTATAAGTAAAGTTTTACTGGCACACAGCCAATAAAAGTCACCAACCTATTATTGGTAGCTTTCATATTCCAGTGACAGAGTTGTGTAGTTGCAACAGGGAAGTCTAAAGTAATTTACTGTTTAGTCATTTACAGAAAAAGTTTCACAGACCCTACTCCAGTGGATGAGTCAGGTAAGACCCATGGGGCAAATCCACCCACCTGTGAAAGAAATAATTAGGACATTCAGCTTGAGAAGCTGGAGTCAAATTATCTTCCTATAAAGGCAACATTCTGACCTTTTTCAAAAGAAACTAGGACTTTTTCCACTTAGATCTTGTGCATAATTAAACCTTACAGAAAATTATTTGAATAACTATCTTCTCAATTCTCTCAGGAATGGTACTTAGCTAGCATCCCCCAAATACACGTAAGAGAAACTAATTCTTTTCTTAAAATGCATGCTTTAAGGAATCAGGACTTAATTCTGCTAAGGCACCCTGAATGCCTTAATAGAGCTGACTTAGGATGTAGCCTAAAATCAAGTTCTTCCTGTCTAACTGTTCCAAGATTCTATAGGAACTATAGGCAACAACCAAACCAACCCATAAAGAAAGCCAGGTCCTCTGTTCTGTATGTAGAGTGGGCTCTGGTGTTCTCTCATAGCACCAATACCTTAAGTCCTCCTGTAAGTCCCTGGGCTGAAGGAGCCCAGAACCTGGCCCCTTAAAACCCTCTGATCCCACCGTCTCCATTCCACAACACACCAGTGGGGAGTCCCATGGTGAAGTACTTGTCTGGTCCTGGGTTAAACTGGATGATGCGGTTCCTGATGTATTTGGCCGCCCACTCACTGGCCTGTGAATAGTGCTCCAGGATGATGAGCTTCATCTTGTCCTGCAATGGGTAGATGAGATGAGAAAAAGAACCAATGGCCCTCACTTTGAGTTCAGAGGAATAGGCTGGGCTGGGCACCTCTTCCACCCACCAGGAGGCGCTATTATGAGGGTAGACCAGGGTTCTCATCTCAGCTCCATTTACCAATGGTAGGAACTCATAAAGCGCCCGCATTCTATGAAGGCATTTCCTATGTAAAAATGGGCACAGCAGTATCTACTCGCCGACTTCAGACAGGGAATAACAAATGAGAAAATGCTGGTAAACCCCACAGTATGTTGGCGATTATTCTCTTCTAGCTTGACTCAGTTCCCCTCCCACAGCCCTACAGGCTGGATACTCCACCCCATAGTCTTGCTCAAGAACTAGAGGAGCCCTAGGATCATCTTGGGCCAATGGAACAGGTGAGGGTGATGCTTTGCCTGGGGAGGTGTGTTCTTGTTCAGCACTCGAAAAGGGGTACTCTCATCGACCGCCTTGCTTGGGGAACACTGTTGGGTCCTCAGTTTCCCCCAAAGCACAATCGGGTAAAGGTATCACTCCGGAAGGAAGGCACCCCCAGCACGACAATCAATGGTGGGGAGTGGGGAGGCCGGAGAGGGGGGTCGCCCGCGCGGAGGTGGTGGGGTTCAGTGTCCCCCCCACCCAGGTTACGACTTCGTCTCTCCCTCCAGCCCTCCTGGAAGGGGTGGAAGCGGTTCGCCGGGCCGCGCCTGGACGCGGGGGAACTGGGACAACGCCGGGACCCCTGCCCACCAGGAGGGTCCCGCCCTCCCCGCTCCCCACTTACGCACACGCCTCCAGAGGCTGCTGAGGCGACTGCGCCGGCCGCGGGGCCTCGCTTTGGTCACGTGGCCGCGGTCACGCGGTGTGCGCGCCGCCCCGCGGGCTGACTCAGCGGGCCGGCCCCCAGGCTCGACTTTGGCCAGCCCAGGACCTCCACCACCACCAGCTAACGTGGGCCTGGAGCGAGCCAAGCCGAAATGGGCTGTGGGAAACACACTTGCGGGGTCAGGGCCTGATTTTGCACAGGAGGAGAGACTTGGAGGCGCCAGGTCCCTGGCTAGTAGGAGTCTCTTGGCCCCGTGCCGCCCCCCCCCCCCTTAGTGCGGGGATGGGAGGCCCCGGGGTTGGCCTGATGCTGCCCTGGTGCTGCCCGCTTTTAGTGTAGGTGGGATCTGTTGAGCTAGGTGCTGCATTTTTGTTTTAAATATAACTGGGCTTTTTTTGTGTTGTTTTTTTGTTCCCTTTAAGATCAAACTTTGCAACAATATATACTAGACAAAGGGGCAGGAGCAGGAGGGGTGGCATGAAGGGTGGCATTGTTAGACCAGGAGGCAAGAAAAGACCACTGACTCCAATTAAAATCAAATTAAAGCAAGCTTATTATTTGCACCTGCAGGGCTGCCTCTTCCCACAAAAACCTCCGGAATAAGACAGCAGGGCAGCTTTCTTGCAGCCCAACTTTACAGAAAAGTGGGATTACAGATAACAAAAAAAAGGCTAGTTTACATTTTTGTTGGCCCTGATATCAGAACTTATGAAGGTCATCAGAGCCTCAGAGAGGGTCGGTATCTGGCCAGGGGAGGCCAAGATTTATGAGGCCTCACAAAAGTTTCAGAGAGGGCTGCTATCTGGTCAGAGAGCCAGGCATGGGTGAGTTCAAGGCACGGGCAGGCATTCCAAGCAGGTTCAGAATTTGCAGTAGTTTATAATAAAGCCGAAATTATCTTTTCATGGCTTTGTGATGAGATGGCTCCCAATTTTAAGAGAAAATCAGGTTGGGTCTATCAGCACTTGTTATCCAAGCACCTGAAGCAAGAGGATTGCAAGTTCGAGGCCAGTCTTAACAACTTAGCAAGACCTTGCCTCAAAATAAAAGAGACTGAGGATGTAGCTCAGGGGTAAAACACCCCTGGTTTCAATCCTAACAGAAAAGAAAATCCGAGGAACAACAAAAAACAAATGCAAAAAGAAAGAAAAAAGCAGGACCTTGCTCTAACTACCCACACCAAAGTAACCGTTGCTAACAGGTAGAGGACGTTCTAAACTGTTTTTCTAAAAATATGTTTACATTTATTTTACTATGTGCACACAGTAATATGTGTGTGTACACCAAGGGTAAGGTATTTGACCTGCACTTAACTCTCATTGACTTCCAGTGAGGTAGGTTTGCTATTACTCTCTTATAGATGAGGAAACTGAGGCTTAGAGACATTCACTTGGTCAGGGCACAAATGACTTGCTAAGATTTGAGATCAGGCAGATCTTCCGGACGCTGAAGCCTTGCTTTTCACCACTAGCCTGCATTGCCTCCCAACTTCTGTGACAGCAGATTTTGTACACCGTATGTGCCAACAAGAGAGTCATCTTATTCTTTCAAGTTAACATTTGAGTGTACCAGACTTCTGAGGGCATTTGGGAATCCTCCATACAGAGATCAGGATGAAAGAATAAGTGGTCATTAGTAACACCTGCCATTATGTAGGGCTTTGCCAAGAACTTTGGTGCCCATGGTTTCATATGATCCCTCTCAATAGGCAGATATGATCACAATCATTTCATAGATGTGGAAAACGGGGCTCAGAGGAGGTATATGGTCTCACAGTCTGGGACACTCTAGACCATGAGCAGCTCTTAGGAGCTGTAGCCACACCTCCTGAGTCAGCTTAGGCCTCCTCCAGTAGTCAAAGGCCAAAGGAATCCTGGCTTTGCATCCCTGATGACTGCATCTTCTTTCCTCAGTGGAGGAGCCACATTCTGCATTTCTCTTGACTCTGCTTACTGTGGACAGCCCCAGGGGTCAACTTGCTCCTGGGCCCAGCTGCAGCGCTAGGCTAGCTGATAGGGGTAGGTTTCAGCTGCTGAGAACCTGTAGACCTTGATGAGACCAGAGATGGTGGAACTGATACCTTTATAGATTGAGGAACTTGTTTTTTGGCCTCATTATTGGTATAGTTTTTATTTGTTTATTTAAAAAGTCAGCCAAATCTCATCTCAGTCCGGGTGCTGTGGTGCAGGCCTATAATACCAGCGGCTTGGGAGACTGAGACAGGACAATCGCCAGTTCAAAGCCAGCCTCATCAACTGCAAGACACTCGGGGACTCACTGAGACCCTGTCTCTAAATAAAATTCGAAATAGGGCTGGGGATGTGGCTCAGTATCCCTGAGTTCAATCACCAGTACAAAAAAAAATCCCATCTCAGCATGAGGATTGCAGATGTTTCACAATGAAGTACCAGCCCCAATCCCCAAACACACCAGGTAACACAGGCCTGTCTGCGGCTGCTTCCAGATCTTTCCAAGAAAAGCCCCGTCTCTTAAAAAGTTCTCACTTCCTGCAACAGTCACTAGTATGGCAATATGTAAAAACGTGGATGTGTAACCAATGTGATTCTGCAATCTGTATACGGGGTAAAAATGGGAGTTCATAACCCACTTGAATCAAATGTATGAAATATGATATGTCAAGAGCTTTGTAATGTTTTGAACAACCAATAAAAAAAATAATAAAATAAAAAAAAATAAAAGATAATGATGTCCAAAAGAAAAAAAAAAGTTCTCACTTCCTGAGCCAGGCCTGATGGCCTGTAATCCCAGTTACTTGGGAGTCTGAGGCAGGAGGATTGTAGGTTCCAGAACAGTCTCTGTAATTTAGCAGGACCCTCAGCAACTTAGTGAGAGCATAATTCAAAATAAAAAATAAAGAGGACTGAGGATGTTTATTTAAAAACTCAGTGAAAAAGTGCTTCTGGGTTCAATCTTTTGTACCAAAATAAAATAAAAGGGCTGGGAATGTAGCTCAGCGGTAAAATGATCCTGGGTTCAATCCTCGGTCTCAAAAAAAACAAAAACAAAACAAAACAAAACAAAAAAACAGTTTCCATCTCCCAATAGCACAAGGCTGAGGAGTAAGCCTTCAATATCATGGGATTCTCAGGAACATTGACAACCCAAACAAGGGATATAGCTGAATGGTAGAGTATACTTACCTAGCATGCATGCCCTTTATACTTTATACCACAAAATAAAGTATAAGGGTCTGAATTATAGCACTATCCTAGGTTCCCCCAATCTCCTACATTTTTTTTTTAAATTAGTATACATCAAGATTCACTCTTTGGGCTGGAGACTTAAACTCAGTGGTAGAGCACTTGCCTAGCATGAGTGAGGCCCTGGGTTCAATCTCTAGTCTTGGAAGTGGGGGAAAAAAGATTTGCTTTTTGTGCTATAAAACTCTGAAGATTTTTGATAAATGCATAGTGTCATGTGTCTACAATTACAGTATCATCTAGAATAATTTCAATGCCAAAAAAAAAAAAAAATCCATTCTGCACCTAATGAATTTTCTGAACTCCTGGCAACCACTGAACTTTTTATCATCACTATAGTTTTACCTCTTCCTATCATGTTCATCCTTTCACCTGTAGATGGATGTTCAAGTTGCTTCCAGCACTTGGGTATTGCAGAATTTCTTTTAAAGGGGGAAACAAGAACAAATTTAGTTATCTTAGGCTCCACCACAAGGGACAGACAATATAACACTGCCTTATTGAGTGGTTCTAACATTACATGGGAAAGTAGGTCAGAGCTACGGAGAGCCACATGGGGCAGGACAGGACAGATACAGGTGGTGTGCTGGGGAAAGAACTCTAGAGCCACATGGCCTAGCTTTGAATCCCAGCGCCACTGTTATAGGAGACAGATAAGGCAGGGCACCGAAGATATCAGGAAACCTTTTGTTTTTGGCTGCAGCCAGGTTCATAGGGCACAGCTTTTGCTGTAATCAATTAATCCCCTGAACCCCAAGTTCAGGTAGTTTCAGAACTTTATACCCAGTGTGTAAGGGAAGTGGCTCAGAAGATCACTGTCTGCAGAATTTCACATAAAAGCAGCTTTTTCTTTCACTGTTTTGGGCAAGTTAACCCTTCAAGGCCAACGCCTGAGAAGGGGAGAGCTTTTTTCCCCTTTCTTTTCTGCCAGCTGTTACCATTGGGCCCAATTGGTAACTTCTCTTATCTTAGAAATGTAGGCATCTCTGTGAAGCCCAGCTCAAGGCCAGAGCCTTGTTAAAGAATCTTTTTTTTTTTTTTAATCACATTTTGCATTTGCAAACACACTTCTGCAAACTACTATATTGGATAAATGTTTGTGAAAAACTAGTAAACTGGCATTCAGCAGTTGGAGTGCTGATTTCTTCCAGGCCAGGGGCCAAGTAATAAAGCAACAGGAAAATAGGAAGTTTACTTACATCAAACTCTTTTGTAGAGACTCTTTTGCTGATAGTCCTAAAATCAATTATGGTGAAGATTTCTGGAGAAGCTTAGTTTTTCTGTGGAGGAGTGGGGGTGCCACTACACCACTACTTAGGGATTGTGTAACCTCTGGAGGTTACTTAGTTTCTTTGTGCACTAATTGCTTAATCTATAAAATAGGAAAAATAATATCTTATAGTTTTACTATTATTATCTAGAGTATCGCCCTAGGGAAGAGTAAACTATTCATTTAACATGACTAAGGCACTTAAGACAGTGCCCAGCACAGAGTGACCCCTCACTAAGGGTTCACTATTATTATTGCTAAGGTTTTCAGTTAGGATTTGATCTCAAAGAGGAAGGCTTTGCAGACAGACATAAAATAAAGCACAGAGGCACAGGGGCTGGGGAAATCGTTTCCAGATTTAATAAGTGAATGTATAGGACACCCAGTAAAATTTGAATAATTTCTAATTGTCATTCATACATATGTTGAGATAAAAGAGCACTATTGCAAGGGATATACCTATACTAAAAACATAATCATTTTTAGTCTGAACAAAATTACAAATATCTAAATCACATACCTCTCTCTTTCATTAAATGTCCTTGGTGATTTGTTTCTTCTTAATACTTCCTCATTATTTTGCAGACTTTCCTTATAAAAGTCCTTGCAATTCTGGTCTGTGTTCCATTTACATTTTAACATGACTTCTGCATGGGTCACATCAAATTTATTTTGTTCTTTTGCCAATGAACAGGCATTAATGAGAAATCATGCTCAAGATTTGTATTATGAGTCAGTATTCTGGACATGTACTGGCATAAAATTAACAACTCTTGAGACTTGCTCTTCAAATTTGATTGGTTGAAGCCCATAATAACATCTCTCATAGCATAACTGCTTTTTAATTCCTCAAGGTTACATTGCATCTTTGATCAACAACTTTTAGAAATGTTGCCACTGATCAAAAAAAAAAAAAAAAACTTGATATAGAGTACTACGATAACATTCTTGCTTTTTCAATTTGCATAATCCTGCTGCTAAATTGACATTGAAAACATAACAAAGAAATAATCAGGCTTCATTCAATGGATTATTTTTAAAAATCAAGAATTTGGGGGAGATTTTCTTCAGAAAACAGTGCTTCAAGTAAACAGAGGTTTCTCTCAACTGCCTTTGTTAAAGATTGTTAATGGATTTTTGAATGTGAGAGGAATGAAAAATTATGAATGCCAACAAAATCATTAAAATCCTATAATTGCTCAGTTAGAACACTATGAATGCTGAAGTAGGCAATTAATGACAATTACTTCAATCTCAATGGAAGACATTTGGCTATTTGAGCAGCATTATGCAGAATATGGCAAGACAGCTGACATCTTCCAAAAAATCATTCATGCTTTACTTCAACTTTGAATAAGCATTGTTTGAACCTTTATGCAAACAACTACCAAAAGTTTTATTTGTTATCTCCAACAAAAGCAGTAAAAATTTTCTCACTAACTATCAACTCAATAAGAGTCACTGCAAATCTCATCTGGAAAGGATTCTGTTTGCAGTTGCCTTATAAGTAAGCTTTTTTCATGAGAAAAATATTAGACAAAGGAAAAAATTGTTTCTGTATTGTCATTATTTGTATCATGGCTATGACCAAAGTGAGGCATTCAAATATTTGATAATGTATGAAATAACGAATAAAACTATCACCATTTTTATTTTGGCAATAGATTCTATTTACTCTAGAATTTGAAAACATAAGTGTAATTTTAGAACTAGAAAATGCTTCTGTTGGTACAGTTATTTGAGCTAAAAGACTGTTGATGATGCAGTGTGGAAAACCATTACAACTTCTGCTGTGATTACCTTATTTAAAAAATTTTATTAGCGCATTCTAATCATACATTAGTGGGATTTGTTGTTACATATTCATACATGCACACAACGTAATCTGACCAATTTCTTTACCATGGTTATCATCTTAATTTCTCTTGACCAAAAATTTTTATCAATTCTCTTAGAACTAGTTGAGGAAATCATACCTTTTTTATGCTTACTAGTTAGTATATGCTAGTATTTGACTTTCTGCTATTTTTTATATTAAATAAACAATTGCATACTGCACAAAGAGCTTGAAAAGGACCTTTTCCTCTTTTAATAAATGTCCATTGCTCAAAAAATTTACACCTGCTTTTTCGGCACTTGGAGTTCAGTTATACCCAAATAGATAACAGAAACCACACAAGAATGGAAGGTACTGAATTTGCTAAGCTCACAGACTCTTAGGCATGTATCACAAGGCTTAATTCATAACAAACCACAAACAGGTGTAGGAGGAGGTTTCCCAGTTTAAAAAAAATTGCGTTAAAATGACCTTGGCATCTGATATGAGAGAGAGAGAGAGAGGGAGAGAGATATCCTGTTTTGCCTCCTGTTTTGTATGGCAAAATCGCCCCAACACCCCCAGACTGATTTTTTGTAGGTTTCAGGGTTTCAGGAAGCGTGGCGCTCGGGTACTAGAGTTTTCACAAGAGAAAGTACTGAGGGACCAGAGGGCTTTCCGCTGTGTTAGCACATCAGGGTAAGGGCCTTTGACTCCCTTTGGAAGGGCCGTCCCCAAAGTGAGGCACCTGCTGATTGGCTGGTGTTAGGAGGGGTTTGCCACTGATTGGCTGCCTTTGGGAGTCCGCTTGCCACCAGGAGCCTAGTTACCGGAGTGAGGCTGTCGCTGACTGGTGGGTTTTCAGAATGTTTGCACTGACGGCAAGTTTTCTAATTAACGGTGGGTGTTGTTCCTGACTCGGGACTTCTGCCAAGAACAGTGTTTTCCTTTCCTGAAAATGAAAACAGTAACTTTAATTCTCACACTCTTCTGTTCTTCCCTAGCCCAATCTGCAGGAGGCCGTAAGGGATTGTATTTGTGGAGATATGTTTTTTTTTTTCAATGAAGTGATATTTAAATGATTTAAGTGCCAGTTGCTGTGGAGGAAAAATAGCTCTGGCAAAATTTTATGTACATTGAAAAATGCTGAACACAAGACATTCGGGGCGTCCCATCAAAGTCAATATAGGTCATGCAACAAAATACAGAGTATGTCCTGTACATATAGGCAACTGCATGGGAAAAATGACAGGGGAAGAGAGAGGAAGCCCCATCCCCAATAGAAGGAAATTGAATTATCATGTATCACAAGGCTTAATTCATAACAAATTGAATTCTTCTAGAAGAAAATTCCTCGTGTCTCTGCCTGTTAAAGGAAAATATTATAACAATCTAAACCATCAGTCAGAAACTAGTTGAATACAATTTTGTGAACCTGTAAAATAGAATAAATCAAAAAGGACACAGCTCCATAAACTTATGTGAAGACAACCACAATACTTAAGTCTCAAATAAGAGCAAGATGCAAAGATGCAGAACTCCATGTATATGGTGTCGTTTGTGCTAAAATATCCATGAAAGTCAAGGAGGTAAGAATAAATATGTGGTGAACATACTTTATATACAAACAGAGATATAAAAAATTGTGTTCTATATGTGTAATAAGAATTGTGATGCATTCTGCTGTCATGTATTTAAAAAAATAAAAACAATTAAAAAAATAAATATATTCATAAACTCTTTCTAGAAAGTTATTAAAGAAAGGTACTAAAAGGGGAAGTAAAAGCAGAGAGCAGAGGGCATCTTACTTTTTATGGAATATTATTTTGGTACTGTTTGATTTCCTTTTCCGTTGAGATGCATTGCCTGTACTAAAAATTTTATTTTATTATTTAAATAATAAAAATTATGGCATAAGCAAGAGGCACAGATAAGTTTCAGGGTATGGATAGGTCTGAGACCGGTGACCTCTCTGCATCCGGGTGGACCTGTAAGCCTGGCCATTAGCCATGTGGGAGGTCTCCCATGTCTCCAAGTCTGTTATATATCAGAGCAAGAAAATAGCCTGTGTATGAAACGGGGAGTCTTGTTGGGGGCAGGGGTCATCCAACACAGTGAATGAACTGAAAAACGGAGCTCATAACAAACGTGCTAAATCACACAAGCAGCCAAAGGGAACAGAAACCATTCTAATTATTTTGTGTAACATTCACTTCCTGGGAACTCTCTACTGCTGATGGAGATAAAAAACAAGGAGCCTTCCTTTGAATTTCATCACAAGAAGCCTCTCATTTGGGATTCAGCCTGCTTTGAGGGCAATAGCTCCTTTCATACAAAAAAAAAAACGAAATACCTGAAGCCCAAGATGTGTGACCAAGAGAGACTATGGTAAACAATTGTGAAAGGGGAGGAGTTGGGAGCCTGGGAACCCACTGAGCAGATAATCACCCTCATCACAGCAGCTATTTTCAGCACATACTGTGTCCTAGGGACTGTTCCCAAGTACTTTGTACACATTATCTTTTTGCTTAGTCCTTAGAACAACCTTATGAGGGAGGCATGTTTGCTCCAATTTTATTGATAAGTAAACTTGTAGAGACAGGTTTGTAAGTTCACCCAACTTCACCTAGCTGGTCAGTGGCTGATCCCAGGTTAAGCCCGGGCCATTTGACCATACTGCCTCCAGAAGAGGACTTCCTCAGCACAGCCTTAACAATAGTTAAACCATAGAACATTCACTGAGCATCCCCAGTACTAGGAGAGTGGTGTTGTGAGAAACATTTGTGTTCCCGAGGGCCAGGATTGCAATAAGAATTTTTTTTTTTTGGTGTAAAATATATGTAATATAAAATTTACCATTTTAATCATTTTTAACAGATTCAGAAGTTTCAACATTATTTATTAACAAGGCGAAATTCACATACCAAAATTAGTCCTTTTAAAGTGAACATTTTAGAAGCATTTAGGACATTCACAATGTTGTACAGTCACTGTCTCTTTTATTCCAAATATTTCTATCACCCTGAAAAGAAATTCTGTGCCTGATAAGCAAAGTACATTCTCATTCCCTTCTTCTTCCTGCCCTGGTCTCCACTGCTCTGGGTTCCATCTCTATGGATTTACCTATTTCAGGTATTTCATATAATGTGAGTTACACTGAAGTAGGACAGAAGAAGCTGAACACCTGAGGAATTTTCAGGAAGCAGGTATATTGACTTCAGGGTTCAGAGGTGGCTCTTGCCTAAGAATTAATTCTTCCTCTGAACAAAGATTTTGGAATTCTTTGAACTTTATAACCAGTCAGAGGAGGGGCTTGGAGATTCACATGACAAGTGCTCTCTGTTCCATCCTCTAGACCAGACACAGGTTTCACAAATTATTACCAAGAAAGGAGAGATAATACCTTTGTGCACAACAAGCCTGCAGACTAACTCACACCTTTTGTGTGCAAACCTGGCATTTACATGAAAGAGGAAGCTTCAACCATAATAACCTTGCAGACATCCTGCTGATCTGAGAGGAGAAGCTTAATTATGGCAAGGGTCTTTTGGGTGGGGGTCTCTGGGCTGCCTCAATTTTATTTAGAGACAGGGTCTCCCTGAGTTGCTTAGCGTCTTGCTTTTGCTGAGGCTGTCTTTGAATTCGAGATCCTCCTGCCTCAATCCCCTGAGCCGCGGGATTACAGGCTTGCGCCACCGCTCCCAGCAGAATGTGATATTTTTAACATCAGAATATTTCCTTGTCTTTCTTCTGTATAGGAAAAGTAGATAACTTCCTTCTGGATGAATAAGAAAAACATAATGTAGTGGAGTGCAGAGAAGAGGCCTTCTGGCCTGGTTCTAAATCCCTGCTCTACCACTTGTTAACAGCATTTTCATATGCTCAGTCATGAGCCTCTTCCAAGTTCAGTTTCCTTATCTGTAGAAATGGTTAACTACGCCATTCACTCATCCTTTCATTCAGTGAATCTGTTGAGGGCTTTCTGTGGGCTACACACTGGGGATATAGTGAAATCATGGAGTTTATAGAATGAGTTGGGGCAATAAAGGGAGGACTCAGAGGCGAATTACTTTATGAAAGGAAGAACACTTTTTTTCATTTGGTGGCACTTTGAGACTGAGGCAGGAGAATCTCAAGTTCCAGGCCAGCCTGGACAACTTAGCAAGACTCTATCTTTAAACAAACAAACAACCAAAAAATAAATAGATAAATAAATGAAAGGCCTGGGGATATAACTCAGTGGCAAAGGGCCCCTGAGTTAAATCTTTAGTACCAGATAAATAAATAAACAAACAAACAAAAAATCCGCCAGGCACAGCGAGTTCAAAGCCAGCCTCAGCAAATTAGCAAGACCTTATGAAACTTAGCGAGACCCTGTCTCAAAATTAAACATAAAAAGAGCTGGTGATGTGGCTCAGTGGTCCCCTGGACTTAATCTCCAGTACAGAAGAAAAAAAAAAAAAGGATTACTGGGATTCCTCAAAAAACTAGGACTGGAACTACCTACCACATAACCCAGCTATCTCATTCCTTGGTATTTATAAAAAAAAAAAACAAAAAAAAAAAACCTAAAATCAGCATTCAGCGATATGGCCACTTCAATGTTTACCACAGCACAGTCCACATAGCCAAATTATGGAATCTAGGCCTAGATGCCCATTAGTAGATGAATGGATCCAGAAACTGTGGTATATATGATACCCCCGGTTATCAGTGGCGAGTTCTGCTCCCTCACATGTTGAGGTTTGAACAGTAGAAAAGCAAGCCCTGTGTAAGGATGGCCTTAGGCCTGAGCCTAGGCAACTCCATTTTAAAACTCCAGTTTGAAACCTGCAGTCTCTCTGGGCACGCCTAATGGAGCCCTCCAGTATGACCCTCAGGCACAAACAAGTGACTTCTCCCTACCCTAACAAGCTCAGAGTGAAGTCTCTGTCAGGTTGTCCTTGCCCTGATAAAGGGGAAAGGCAAGAAAATCAGGTTGGGGACCACCAGACCAGATGCTTTAACCCCAGGGCAAATGAAGTCACTGAGAAATCCCGTGGCAGCTGATAGGGATTTAAAGGGTGGTCACAAGCCCCCAAATTTAGTATAAATGATGGAGCAAATGAACAGACATTCAGCCAGCCGACACTGACGCACACAAGCCTGAGAGCCTGATGAGGACCTGGACTGACATTCCAACTCTTCTCATCCTTTGCTGATCCTCTGCATCTTTCTCACCACTCTCAAACTCTACAGCCACATCTTGGTCCTGGTGAGAGCCACAACTTCTTCCTAGGATCCTCTCCTCAACTGGCCACCCCAGGAGACACCTGCCTTGGTTCCTGATCTGATCACCGTGGTCTGAGTAAGTTTGCATCAGCTGGACTTGAAGTCTAAGGCTGAGACTTTTGATCTGACACTAGAGCTTAACATGCAGAGGGAATGTCTTTTATGAGCCTGTCATGATTAAGTGTGTTTGCAATGCTTAGAATTAACCTAGAATTGTTTGCTGATAATTGATTGTGTCTATTGCAGTGCCTAGCATTAAGGATTGTCATTTTCTTGATTAAGAACCTATAGCGTGAAATTGTATTGAGTGATTTGAGTGAATAAAGCATTGAAAAGGGAAGAAGCTTGTAGACATTCTTTATTTCTCCCCCTGGACGGCATAGGTCGCACCTTCTGCCCATTATGACACCTGGGCAAGCTATAAAGCAGGGTTATTTATCATTGAGAGAAAGGAGATGGGTTACCAGCCTTTGAAATGGAGAAATGCTGGTTTCTCTGTTCTCTCCTTGAGATGATAAATGATGTGTCAATATCTTCATTCCCCCTTTTGAGATATAGGAAAACTGACTGTTTTTTTTTCTAATAAAAAAAAACCCCTTGATTTCCACACACAAAAAAAGCAGGGTTATTTAAAAAAGGGTAACATAGACTTCTCACGGGAGGGAGAAGGGGGCATAGCTGGTATCCTGGTATCCCAAGAAGCAAGGTGTTCTGCCTTTTTATATGTCTTAGGCTTCTTGCCCTCTTCTCCTTATCTTTCTCCTTCCTGTGAATGTGACTAGGCCCAGGAAACGTTTGGTGGGATGGCCAAAAGGTGGGAACCAGGCGGACTGAAGGGGGAAGGCAGGATGGAGCAGCCCAGGACACTTTAACAACTTTATAACTCCCTGTAGGGAGGGGCAATTCCTGGGACTGGTTACCTTAGCAACAGGTTGGTGCTGGGGCAGATTATCTTGATAGGATAGAGGAAGGGCTTATAGCTCATCCTCCCTTAGGGTTCTGCCTTGATGACTTGAAGCATTTCAGTCCCTCAGGGGGCAGTCTCCAATTTCTCTGACTCACTGAAATTGGCCTTCTAGATCAGACCTAACTCTATTTACCTATCTATACTTACTGTCTAATTCTGGCTTCATATATACACAATGGAGTTTTATTGACCATAAAGAAAGAAATGATGGCATTTGCCAGTAAATGGATGTAAATGGAGAACATCATACTGAGTGAAATAAGTCAGACTCAGAAAATCAAGAGGAGAGTGTTTTGTCTCATATGTGGAAAATAAAGGAAAGAACCCAAGGTGGCAGTGGGGTTATATAATATATAATATATAATATATAATATATAATATATATAATATGTAATATATATAATATCAGATATATAGGGAAGATATATAGGGAAGATGAGTGAAGTAGAAGAAGGTGATTGAGAGGAAGGGAAGGGCAGGAAAGAGTAGGAAATATGGAATAAATTTAACAAAATCATGTTATGTGCATATATAAATGTACCGCAGGGAAATTCACCTTTAGGTACATGTAGACAATACCAATCAAAATTGAACAACAGGGGCTGGGGTTGTAGCTTAGTGGTGGAGCACTTGCCTAGTGTACGTGAGCCACTGGGTTTGATCCTCAGCATCATGTAAAAATAAATAAAATAAAGGTATTTTGTCCATCTCAAATAAAAAATTATTAAAAAAAAAAAACAAGAGAGGCTGGGTTTGTGACTGAAGTGGTAGAGCACTCACCTAGCACACATGAGGCACTGGGTTCAATCCTTAGCATCACAAAAAAATAAAATAAAGATATCGTGTCCACCTAAAACAGAGGTTGAAATCAACTCCATACATGTGTGATTTTTGTGAAAATGATCCATCTACTATGTAGAGCTATAATGCTCTAATAAAATAATAATAATTTTTTTAAAGCATTACTTAGGAAAGACTGAAATAGTTTCAGGATCAAAAAAAGAGTTCAACAGTCCTCAGAGAGTTCCAGCAGAGCCCAGGCAGCTACAGGATACTCAGAAACAGCAGCTTGTAGCTCAGCCTCCCTTAGGGCTCTGCATTAATGACCTGCTCTAACCTTTTTCCCCAGCTGGGAGTGCCAGCCCCAGCCCTGGATGTCTACCTGCCTCAACTCAGGGCACATGGCTCAGGGTTGCTGCCTGTCACTGCAGTGGGGCTATATAACCCAGGGTTGCCACCATAGGCAGCAGAGGCTTAACGGCTCATTACAACAATTTTCTGGAAGATTGCAGTAAAGTGTCCTGAGGATGGAGGTGTTTGTACAAAGTCACAGTTGGAGCAGAAAGAGTAAAACCCTGAGACTAAAAATGGAACTCGGCTTGGACTAAAAAAGAAAAAAGCTGGCTAGGAGGATAGAGGTTATGAAACCAGCCCCAAAGCCAGCAGGAAACCCTGTTCCACCCAGAGTCAGGCACAGCTGTGAGGAGTTATCAGGCCTCCTCTTTAAGTGACCACTGCTCTGTTACATATGACGAAAGACAAAAGCAAAGGAGTTTGTTACCGGGAGTAGCCAACAGCTCAGCAACCCTAGCCTCATGACAGCAGTTGATCCCTAGTTAATCTCTGCTTTTCTTAATAGCATATCCCAAACAGCAACCCATCCTGGACTGACTCCTGCTTCCCTTAGAGCTTCCTTGGAATCCCTAAGATACACTTTGGGCTAGTCAGAGAGCTGCCCTCCTTCCAGAAGTTCTCTGGAGAGCCCTGCCTCACTACAGAGTCAAGAAATCAGATTCTTTCAGACTACCAGCTTGTTACGTGGTTTCTAATTGATTAGGTTTTAAAAGAACTCTCAGGGCCTAGAATGGAGGTCTGTGATTGGCAGCCCCACCAGGTCTATGGGATGAAGGAGTAGGCAGTTCCCCAAAGTAAAACGGTGTGTTATCACCAGGAAAAGGAAAAGGTACTGGCATCCAGACCCAAAAGATGGCTCTTAAAGTTGGTGTTCAATTGATGCTAATTATTATTAACGAGGTCATGTTTCTAGAGACACTAGAGCAAATTTTATAAAAATTATAGATAATAGATAATAATGATGCCTATGGATAATTGATATTTGCTGTGCGCCAGGCACTATCTACTACTTTTATTTACTTATTTGCTGTGTGTAAGATACTATATATCTAATACTTTTATTTATTTATTTGTACTAGGGACAGGAACCAGGGCTTCGTGCATGCTAGGCAAATGCTGTACCATGGAGCTACATCCTCAGCCACTTTTATTTTGAAATAGGGTCTCACTAAATTGCCCAGGCTGGCCTTGAACTTGCCATCCTCCTGCCTTAGCCTGTGGAGTAGTTGGGTTTACAGGTGTGTGCCACCATGCCTGGCTCTTCACTTGACTTTTAAGGTGACTTCACATGGATTTAATAGGTACCCAGTTTCTAGGACATGGTTTCTGCATAGGGAGGGTCCTCCAATATGCCGGCCATACTGTCTTACCTGTCATAGGAACACAAGCACAAAAGGGCAGGATGTCCTTCTCTGGATACCACCCAGCTATATGCCAGCCTTACAGCACCCTCTGAATCCCTCTGGATCTTTCTGGAGATAAGTAAAAATTCAAAGGTGGCTACAGGCAGTGCACAGGCCCATGCCTATAGTAACAGCTATTGGGGAGGCTGAAGCAGGAGGATTGCAAATTCAAGGCCAGCCTGAGCAACTTAGCAAGACCCTGTCTCAAAGTAAAAAATAAAAAGCTGGGTGTATAGCTCAGTGGTAGAACACTTGCTTAGCATGTGTGAAGCCCTCTGTTAAATCTTCAGTTCTAAAAAGAAAAATGGCTGCAGACCCAACTTTCTCTATTTAAATTCAGGGACTCCCCCCTCCTGCTCTAGCAGCACTAATGATAACAATAAACAACATTAAAACTGATATCAAAAGCTCAATCCTTTTCCCCATGCCAATCCAAAAATGAGGACAAGGTTTTGAGAAAATGGAAAAGAAGTTTTATTGCTTTCCTAGCAACGAAGAAACACAGCAGACTCCTGTCCCAGGGGCTGTGATTCTAACTGCCAGCGGGGAACAGTGCACTTTTACTGAGGGAATGCAAAGGCTACACTCCAGCTCTGTCCTATCAGGAATCATCACTCATCTGTAGCCTTGAGAGATAGCAGTGTCTTGGATCCTCCAGTACCAGCCCCAAAGTCTGGATTCCTTCATTCCTGTGGTCCAGGAGCTGAAGGATAGATGACTTGGCCTAGGATGGAAAGAATGTTAATCTTCTTCTCCAGTGATTAGGGAGGGGAAGAGGGAGAAGACAAGAAAACAACAATGAAATGTCATTTTGTAACAGGGCTCCATGCCAGTGGGCCCCCATTATAAAACCACTCTGCTGGACACAGTGGTCCACACCTGCCATCCCAGTGACTTAGGAGGCTGAGGCAGGAGGATCACAAGTTCAAGGCCAGCCTAGACAATTTAGTAAGACCCTATCTCAAACAAAATAAAAGAAGCCAGATATATGACTCAGCTGTGGAACACTTGCCTAGCATGCCCAAGGCCTGGGTTCAGTTACCAGAGATGAAACCAAAAAACCACACTCAGAAGTGTGGTTTTATTACACATCGGCACTGTACTCTTAAAATGTGAGGAAACTGAGGCTTCGGAACCTTACTTAGTTTACCAAGTCAGGACATGAACCAGAGGCTGTCTGGAAGTCATTGCTTGGTGACCTGTGACCATCTGTAAATGCAGATTCCTTATGGAGCCAATTTGTTTGTGTGCTCATTCATAAACAAATATATTTTCATACATTAGTGTTTAAAACACAGTTAGCACAGAGCCTGGCTCAGAGACTGATTATTGCACTCAACAAAGTAATGTGCTCCTGACCACTATGAAAATCAAATCTTATTTTCTCTGTGACTTAGCTTAGGGCTCTTCAGTGCTCATTGACATATGGTTTGCTACAACTCTTAAAGGCTCTGTGCTCTCTGTCCTGGACCCCAGCTGCTCAGCTTCTCCCTCATGATCCTGATGTGGCAATCACACTTACAAGGCAAACACCTGAAAGGCCCAAGCACTTCTTAGCCAGTTCTTTTGGAAAGGGAAGAATCCTGTGGTGGAGGGAGAGGTAAGTCATCACCTCCTATTTTTTTCTGTTCATTATCTCATGTATCCTTCTAGGGATTTGGGAGGGAATGAGGGAACAGAAACGAAACTATGCCCCTTGATCCGCAGGCTGAGGAAAGCCCAGGAGAGTCTCCAGCCGGGTGCCTCTAGCATGGGCTCTGCCACCAGCATCACCTTCCTTATGCACAGCTGGGTGAAAAACAGCAGGTTCCTGGGCCAGCCCAGACCCGTGGCTGGGGGAGGGGAGGCGTGGTGTGCCTATGACACTAGTAAGTCCCTACATTCCTGAGCTACTTTCTTATTCCAGTACCGGGGGAAGAGGCCTGGGGCAGGGCTGGAGTCACTGCTCAGGAGCAAGTATGTTAGAGTGACTCACTGATGGCTGCCTTCCTAGGGGATCTCTTGACTTCACTTTCCTCTGATAGGGGACAGACAGATGGGAGTGACAGGAACGGGAGGTGAAGGAAATAATTCTATAAAGTGGGCCCACTGTGCTGACCCCGACATACTTTCTTCTAAAAAGAAATTTACCTGTTGCTCTGCCTGGCTTACGTCAAATAGGATATGTTACATTCCTTAGCAAATAACCTGTTATCTGCAGGCGAATGTCAGGGCTGAAATACCAATAAGAAGAACACAAGTTACCTGAAGGGAGGGACTTTTGTGACCTTTACACAGACCAGATCCCAGAACTTAGAGAGATAAGAATAATTTTCTTAACCATAAAATCTGTAAGAGGGCCGGAGTTGTGACTCCGTGGTAGAGTGCTTACCTAGCATGTATGAGGCACTGGGTTCGATTCTCAGCACCACATAAAAATAAAATAAAGATATTGTGTCCACCTACAACTAAAAATATAATTTTTTTTTTTAAAGAATAAGTTCCAATTAGAACCAGTTGGCATGGGCCAAAGCCACCTAGGGTTGCCCTTGATCTTTTCCATGTACAATGGGAACTTGAAAATTTGATGCAATCCTGCTGTCAGTCAAAAGTCAAGAGGTGGACCTGGGTGGGACTCTCTGGAAACTTCCCTGAGACCCCCAATAAAAGTGGAGGGCAAAAATACTTGGGAATCGACCTAACAAAAGAGGTGAAAGACTTATACAATGAAAACTACAGAACCCTAAAGAGAGAAATAGAAGAAGATCTTAGAAGATGGAAAAATATACCCTGTTCATGGATAGGCAGAACTAACATCATCAAAATGGCGATATTACCAAAAGTTCTCTATAGGTTTAATGCAATGCCAATCAAAATCCCAACGGCATTTCTTGTAGAAATAGAGAAAGCAATCATGAAATTCATATGGAAAAATAAAAGACCCAGAATAGCAAAAACAATGCTAAGCAGGAAGTGTGAATCAGGCAGTATAGCGATACCAGACTTCAAACTATACTACAGAGCAATAGTAACAAAAACAGCATGGTACTGGTACCAAAACAGGCGGGTGGACCAATGGTACAGAATAGAGGACACAGAAACCAATCCACAAAACTACAACTATCTTATATTTGATAAAGGGGCTAAAAGCATGCAATGGAGGAAGGATAGCATCTTCAACAAATGGTGCTGGGAAAACTGGAAATCCATATGCAACAAAATGAAACTGAATCCCTTTCTCTCGCCATGCATAAAAGTTAATTCAAAATGGATCAAGGAGCTTGATATCAAATCAGAGACACGCCGTCTGATAGAAGAAAAAGTTGGTTACGATCTACATATGGTGGGGTCGGGCTCCAAATTCCTCAATAGGACACCCATAGCACAAAAGTTAATAACTAGAATCAACAAATGGGACTTACTCAAACTAAAAAGTTTTTTCTCAGCAAAAGAAACAATAAGAGAGGTAAATAGGGAGCCTACATCCTGGGAACAAATCTTTACTCCTCACACTTCAGATAGAGCCCTAATATCCAGAGTATAGAAAGAACTCAAAAAATTAGACAATAAGATAACAAACAACCCAATCAACAAATGGGCCAAGGACCTGAACAGACACTTCTCAGAGGAGGACATACAGTCAATCAACAAGTACATGAAAAAATGCTCACCATCTCTAGCAGTCAGAGAAATGCAAATCAAAACCACCCTAAGATACCATCTCACTCCAGTAAGATTGGCAGCCATTAGGAAGTCAAACAACAATAAGTGCTGGCAAGGATGTGGGGAAAAGGGTACACTTGTACATTACTGGTGGGACTGCAAATTGGTGCAGCCAATTTGGAAAGCAGTATGGAGATTTCTTGGAAAGCTGGGAATGGAGCCACCATTTGACCCAGCTATTCCCCTTCTCTGTCTATTCCCTAAAGACCTAAAAAGAGCATGCTACAGGGACACTGCTACATCAATGTTCATAGCAGCACAATTCACAATAGCAAGACTGTGGAACCAACCTAGATGCCCTTCAATAGACGAATGGATAAAAAAATGTGGCATTTATACACAATGGAGTATTACTCTGCATTAAAAAATGACAAATCATAGAATTTGCAGGGAAATGGATGGCATTAGAGCAGATTATGCTAAGTGAAGCTAGCCAATCCCTAAAAAACAAATGCCAAATGTCTTCTTTGATATAAGGAGAGTAACTAAGAACAGAGTAGGGACGAAGAGCAGGAGAAGAAGATTAACATTAAACAGGGATGAGAGGTGGGAGGGAAAGGGAGAGAGAAGGGAAATTGCATGGAAATGGAAGGAGACCCTCAGGGTTATACAAAAGTACATACAAGAGGAAGTGAGGGGAAAGGGAAAAATAATACAAGGGGGAGAAATGAATGACAGTAGAGGGGGTAGAGAGAGAAGAGGGGAGGGGAGGGGAGGGGAGGGGGGATAGTAGAGGATAGGAAAGGCAGCAGAACACAACAGACACTAGTATGGCAATATGTAAATCAATGGATGTGTAACTGATGTGATTCTGCAATCTGTATATGGGGTAAAAATGGGAGTTCATAACCCACTTGAATCAAAGTGTGAAATATGATATATCAAGAAATTTGTAATGTTTTGAACAACCAACAATAAAAAATTTAAAAAAGAAGTGGAGGGCAGGAGGAGCACATGTTCTTCTCCTCTCTAAAAGAACCCACTCTCTCCGTTGAGGGTGTCCCCTTTTCCCTTTTCTTAACCCTACTAATAAACTTTGCTATTCTTTTACTAAGTCTCATGTCTTGCCTGGAATCCTTTCAAGAAAGGACACAAAGGAGGCTGGGGTTGTGGCTCAGTGGTAGAATGTTCACCTAGCACTTGTGAGGCACTGGGTTCAATCCTCAGCACCACATAAAAATGAAATAAAGATATCGTGTCCACCTACAACTAAAATATAAATTTAAAAAAAAGAAAGGACACAAGGGGCTGGGGATATAGCTCTGTTGGTACAGTGCTTGCCTTGCATGCATAAGGCCCTGGGTTCAATCCCCAGCACCATGGTTGGGGGTGGGTGCAGAGGAGAAGGACACAAGAATCTGGGGGTGGAAACCTCCATGGTTACCTCACTTGGGCTCCCTGGGGAGGGGGGTATCTCCTCTGCAACACCTGCACAACTTTTCATCTTAGCCTCACTACCTCATCCCTTATTACACTATTGGTTTTTTGGGGGAGGGGTACTGGGGATTGAACTCAGGGACACCCGACCACTGAGCCACATCCCCAGCCCTATTTTGAATTTTATTTAGGGACAGGGTCTCACTGAGTTGCTTAGTGCCTCGCTATTGCTGAGGCTGGCTTTGAACTTGCAATCTTCTTGCCTCAGCCTGCTGAGCCCCTGAGATTATAGGTGTGTGTCGGCGCGCCCCGCTGCACTATTCTTTTAAGACTTCACCTCTGTGTGTGGGCAGCAATCACTCTGTTTTTCCCCCACAGCTTCTTGCACAGGACATAACATCTTTCTAGACCCCTCACCCTTTTTTTCATTATTCTGGTCTTTGCTGCTGCTGTTCCATTGTGGGGTAGGCAAGGAGGGCACCCCTAAAGTGTACAAAGACCCATTCCCCTTGTGAAGCTAAGAGATGAAACTTACAGGAATCAGTTGGTATTTGGATTTGAGGCACTGATATTTTGTATCTAATTTAATATGGACTGAACTGACAGAATTGGAACCTGTTTGTTTTCTCTCTCTGGAGGGCCATCCCTTCCCTTCTTCCTGTGTTTATTTCCTGTCTCTTGTTACCCTTGCAGACTGCATTTAGGTCTGATCTTTGTCTAGGCTGATGTTGCTCCCTCTAGAGGACTACAGAGGAGGCAGGGCCTGTGGCTTGGGTAGGGAATTAATAGGAGACTCTAGGGGTATGTGGGAAGAAAGGAAGAAATGCATGTGAAACGCCTTGCTACAACTCAACAACAGCAACACACAACAAACTTTTAAAATGGGTGAAGAACTTGAATAGACATTTCTCTAGAGAAGCTATGCAGCAGTCTGCAAGCACATGAAAAGATTTTCAACATCCCTAACTCTTAGGGAAGTGCAAATCAAAACTGCAATGATGCCACTGCATACTCATTATGATGGCTACTGTCAAAAATGCAGAAAATAGCAACCATTGTCATAGATGTGGAAAAACTGGACTTCGTGTGCACTGTTGTGAAATTGTGTAGCCACTGGAAAACAGCGTGCTAGTTCCTTTAAAAATAGGACATGGAATTGGTAAAAAGAAAGGCTCAATGTGTAGGTCAGGAGTAGAGCAATTGCCTTGCATGTGCTAGGCCCTGTGTTCAATTCCCAGGACTAAAAGAGAGAGAGAGAGAGAAGAAAAAAGAAAGGAAAGGAAAGGGAAAGAAGGGATGACATACACCTGTAGTCCCAGTAGCTCGGGAGGCTGAGGCAGGAGGATTGCGAGTTCAAAGCCAGCTTCAACAACTGAGGCCCTAAACAACTTAGCAAGACCCTGTCTCAAAATATAAAAAGGGTTGGTTAAGTGCCCCTGGGTTCAGTCCCCAGTATCAAAAGAAGAAGAAGAAAGAAAGAAGCAGAGAAGGGAGGGAAAGTGTATGTGTGTGGGGGCAGGAGGAGAGAAAGAAGAAAAAGAATTAGTAGAAGGCAGTTCAAGTGAGTCTGAGTGAAGCCTGTGGTGTGATTTATAGAGGAGGGACTTCACCTTGGCACTGCTATTGGAGTCATACCTAGAACAGGGCTCAGCACATAGTAGGCTCTTACAGTTTGCTGACTGGAGTAACTCCAGAAACTGTTTTCTCTGCCAAATGAAATAATGCATGAAAGCACTAAATGCTTGGCCCATTATAAATCACGGATACATACACAGTAGCTGTCATTGCTGTTCTGAGCCCATCCATGTGGCAGGCAACTCTGAGGAGGGATGTAAAAGTCACCTCCTCCCAGCCTTGTCCTTGACCTGGCACAGGATCTTAATAGTGTCTGGATTCATTTGCAGCCCAATCCTACACTTTCCTCTTTCTCAGCTTTCTCTCTCTCTCTTTATTTCTTTCAAAAATAGTTTTAATTATAAAACACAATACCTTTATTTTGTTTTTTCAGTTTTTTTATGTGGTGCTGGGAATTAAACCCAGTGCCTCACGCATGCTGGGCAAGTGCTCTACCACTGAGCCACAACCCAGCCCTTTCTTGTGTGTGTGTGTTTTTAATTGCTTATGTTCTCTACCATCAATTGGATTAAGCACTATCAAGAACAAGTGTTAGGGCTGGGGCTGGAGCTCAGCGGTAGAGCGCCCGCCTCGCACATGTGGGGTGCTGGATTTGATCCTTGGCACCACATAAAAATAAATAAAGATTGTGTGCAACTATAACTAAAAAAAAAAAAAAAAAAAGAAAAGAAAAGAAAAAAGAAGAAGAAAAGAAGAAGGAGAAGAAGAAAAAGTGTTAGGGCTGGGGATACAGCTCAGTTGGTAGGGTGTTTGCCTTGCATATACAAGGCCTAAGGTTCAATACCTGAACAGTTGTTTCTTGTGTCCTTCTGTGCCTGCTATACATAGGGATTTAGACATAAAGCACCCTGGGAAGATACTGGTGACACCAAAGTATTTTCTGAGGTGAGAGAGGGGGGATTCTCTTCTTAGTGGGTTCTAAGACTCCCAGGAGTATTTAAGACTAGGACAAATGCTAGGTCTCCATGATCTTGACAGCTAGTTCTGGAATCTCAAGGTAGTTTTAGCCAAGTTGGGGAGTATTCCAGTCAAAAATAGGAAGAAAAGAAAAACTTTCAGAAGACTGATCAGAAAACTAAATGGATCTACTGATAAGAGACTGGCCACCACAAAACAGGCTACTGCTCTATGTTTCTATTTGTTCAATAAATTCAGTATTCACAGATGTGCCCTTTTGCCTGGCTTTCCCCTTTGTCAGGCCATCAGCTTGCCTGCGCCAGCTTTGGTCAATCCTATAGGCGGCCATTTTGTCAATGGACCAGACAAACAGGAAGTACCCACATGAAAAAACCTGAAAGTGCCTGCTCCAGGGACGTCACCTGCTTGAAGAGTGGGAGCCCTTTCCATTTGTCCTAGAAGGAAGAAGAGTCTCTATTGTGACTACAACATAAACTCCTCTTGAGAAACCTGCACTATTTGTTTTCTTCTAAGTCTGGGTTATTTTAGCAAATGGCTTCCAGTTTCTTTTTCTTCTTTTCTTTTCTTCCCTTTTCTTTTTTTGTGTGTGGGTGGTATTGGGGATTGAACTCAGAGACTCACACATGCTAGGCAAGTACCCTATCACTGAAGTACATGCACAACCCTTTTAAAAAATATTTTTATTTTGAGACAAGGTCTCACAAGTTGCCCTGGCTGGTCTTGTCGAACTTGAGATCCTCCTGCCTCAGCTTACCTAGTAGCTAGGATTACAAGTATGCACTACCATGTTTGGCCCAACCAGGCCTTTTCTGATGGATGTTGGAGAGATTCTGAACACATTCCTGATTTACCAGTGTGGACCTCTCTCTTTTCCATTCCCAAAACCTGTATCCAGGATCAATTCACAGAGGGAGGGTGGTATACACCACCATTTTTTAAGCTTGAAAGATTTGTATACTGATCCTTTCTCTATTTTTCTCTCCTGTATCCATGAACCATTTGTGTTATTATTTTCTTAGTATTTCTCTTTAAAGTCATCTTTAAAGAGATTGTTACCTACGTGGATTTTATGTTCCATTATATACACATACACACAATTCTAAATAAATACATAGCTATTAAAAATAAAATTTACTGGTGTGCCACTAAAATCATCTAGTATGTGTGTCTGTCTCAGGAACATTGGTTCAGATTTTGATGCTCAGGGTAGATCTATGTAGGTGGATTCTCTCAAGCTTAAGTGGAATAAGGACCAACGTGCCCCAGGGGGCCTTCTCAGCCAGTGGGTGTGGGATGTCACCTTCCTATCTTCTGCAGGAGCCTCAGAGTGTTCTAGGGACTCAGAGCAAACAGTTATAAGGCACTGGGTACAAACCTTTAGAATCTGTCCACATTCCTGTTTACAGCAGGACATTCTCCCAAGTTCCTATTCTTCCTCCTTTTAGTGGAACTGGATTCACCCTCCTGTCCCTCACATGGGTCAGTTCTCTATTCTGAAGGCAAATCATCTGACTTTAGGAGCTGCCCTTGAAATACCCAACTGTGTGTCCTGAGCCTCAGAAATGTTTGATCAGCAGAGCAGCCAAGCTACAGGCTGCTCTCAGGCTTGATAGGAATCAAATCTCTTTTTAAAAAGGTATATTTTTTATATTTTCTTTCATTTTATTGAGGCATAACTTTTACATCTGAATTATATAGCTTGATTAACTTTTATTGAAGTATATATTCATGAAACCACCACTCAGAGCAAAATATAGTCTTGTGCCATTCAGTACAGTAATCACCAGCTGCACATGTGGCTATTGAGCAATTTAAGTGTGGCTAGTTGCAGTTAAGATGCACTGCAAGTATAATATACACCTTTGAGCCAGGCATAGTGGCACATGCCTGTAATCCCCATGACTCAGGAAGCCGAGACAGGAAGAAGGAGGATTGCAAGTTAGAGATCAGCTTTAGCAATTTAGTGAGACCCTGCCTGCCTCAAAATAAAAAATTAAAAAGGCTGGGGATATTTATCAGTGGTTGAGTGCCCCTGGTTCAATCTCCAGTACCAAAAAATAATATAAAATACAGCTTCAACATCTTAGAGTTGTGTGTGTGTGTGTGTGTGTGTGTGTAAGTGATAATTTTCTGCTATTGATTAATGTCCAAATGACAATATTTTTTGTATATTGCATTAAATAAAAATATATCATTAAAATTAATGTCACCAATTTTTTTTATCTTTTTAAATGTAGCTAATAGAAAATTTGAAATTTTATTTGCAAATTGCACTGTATTTCTTTTGGAAAGCCCTGACATGGAAGAGTTCCAGCACCCTAGAACTCATGGTCCTTCCTCATCAGTGCTATCATGAAAGAGAATCTCTGATCTCTACCACCCTATATTCATAGTAGGGTGTTTTTGACTTTCATATAGATGAAATACTCTTTTGTATCAGGTTTTTATCACTCAACATTAAATCTATGGAATCCATTCATGTTATAGGGATTTGTTATTTTTCACTGTTCTGTAATATTCTGTGATATGAATGGGCAACAATTTATTTTGCCTATTCCATTGATGATTAACATAGGGGTCATTTCTAGTTTGGTGCTATTTTTAATAAAGTATAATGAAAATTTTCATATATGTATCTTGGTGTATAGATAGTCCTGGACTTTCAACTTTACGATAGTACAAAAGTAGCACACATTCAGCAGAAACTAGACTTTGAATTTTGAATTTTGAACTCCTTCCCAAGCTAGTGGATATGCAGTATGATATTCTCTGATCATGCTAGACTGCAGCAGCAAAGCAGCGCTCTGAGTCAGCCAGACAGAATATAATTTGTCTATGGTGCACTATGAAAATGCATTCAGTGCATTATCAATTTAGAATATTTTCAATTTACAGAGGGCTTACAGGAGTGTAACCCCATCATAAGTCAATGAGCTTCTGTATAAACACTCATTTCAATGAGTATGTACCTAGGAAAGGAATCACTGGGTCATGAGTTAAACATACATTTTGCTTTAACAACACTGGCAAACAGTTTTCAAAATAGTTGTTATGACCCACATTCCCAGCAGTCATGGGTCAGAGTCCCAGTTGTTCCACATCCTCACCAACACTTGACATTGTCAGTCCTTTCTTGTGGGGAAGTACTATGGATTAAATCCAGTGCTTCGTGCATACTAGGCAAGTGTCGTACCACTGAGCTCTTCCAGTGAGCTTCACCCCAGTTCTTTTGATTTTTAGCTAGTCTAATAAGGAGGCAGTCTAGATTTGAACTGAAACTAACTCTTGTTTTGTTCTCTTATCTGTTATATAAGATAACAGATAGCCACGTAGAAGATACATGTAGACAAAAAAGAATATAAAAATACCCATTATCTCCAATCAACCACTATGAACATTTGATATATATCCATCCATACGTTTATCCATTCAGTATTGATAAAAATGACAACATAATAAAAGAGTTTTTTTTTTAACAATTTAGTATGACCATCTTTCCCTGTCTCTGGAAACTTACCCTAGCATAGTTTTTAAAAACTAAATAATATTTCATTGTTTGGACCTGCCATAATTTAATCAGTTCCCTTGCTCTTGTGCTGTTGCCAATTCTTCATTAATATAAGCAATGTTATAAAGAGCACCCTTGCCATTCAATCTTGGCTCATTCCTTTAAAAGTTCCCAACAGTGGAGTTGCTTGTTAAAGGCTGGTTTTCATGATTTGAAGGCTGTCAAACTGTCACCCCAGGAGCTCCCCCTCACATTGAAGCAAGAGGACAGAGAGCCAGAGAATCCTCTCGAGGACCTAGGGTTGGTCCTTCCTGGATCTGAAGTGCAGGAGGCACTGTTTCCCTAGGCCTGCTTGATAATCTATAACATGAAAGCACAGGCCCTTGGGTTTTTCTGGGGCAGAGGGGGAGCTGTTGGATTATCCAAAGACCAGATATGGAATGTGGATCTGTGAGCAGGCAAATACTAATCAAGGATTTCTCAGTTGAAGTCGATAAAAAAAGGATCAGGAAATAACAGCATTGTGATTCTGCTGCCATGGTTTTGACAATCCATATTCCTAACAGCTGCTATTGAGCTCTATCCATTCATGCAGGAAGTTTTACTGTGGGAGGGAGAAGTAATGTCTGGGAGTAAATGGAAGGACCCCTACCCACACCTCTGTACTGGACTTGAGCACTTTCTAGAGAGAGGGGCCACAGCAAGAAGAAGATGGGTCAATTCAAGATGGACTTTCCAAGATTCAGGGAAAAATAGAGCTGCTCAAGGGCCCAGGTGACCTGGTATGGCTCAAAAGGAGCCAATCCAGTCCCAACCCTGCAGGAAATGCTCTGCCCTGGGGCCTAGAAGAGCCACCAGTCTTTCATGAAGGTTGAGAAAGAGGCGATGCCCTTCCAAGGGATTTAGGAGCACAGATGTGGCTCAGAGGTTAAGCTCCTCTGGGTTCAATCCCGGGTACCAAAAAGAAAAAACGAACGAACGAACAAACAAACAAACAAACAAAAAACCAGAAAGAGCCATGGATGCTACTTGAAAGGATATGTTGGTCCTCGAGGAACATGGCTGGAGAAGACCCTGCTTACAGACTTTACTAAAAGGTCTCCAATCTTCCTTTTAATAACGGGCTACATATCACTTTGAAGTTAGCCACTTTCCATAAGACAATATTTTTCTGCTTCCCCTGTAGCTAGATGTGGCCATTGACAAAAATTTGGCCAATGTAATTTGAACTGAAGAGATACACTCATTCTCTGGAACATGTCACTTAAAGGAAACTGAATTTTCTTTCTCTGATAAATTAAGGTGAGAGGGCCAACCACATCCAAACAATATAGGCTGAATCTTCTACCTTGGGGATGAAGATACCACCCTAAGACAGATGGTGATGGAAACATTACATATCTGCACTGCCCCCGACGGGAACCACTAGCACATGTGAATATGAAGCACTTTAACTATAGCTGGTGCAATTGAGGAATTGTATCTTCCATTTTATTGTTCATCATCATGAAACAGAGGATTCCTTTCTTCCAGACTTTGTAAGCACAGACTCTTATGTGGTTGAAATATAAATGTCTATCTTGTTTTGACTGCTGTTGTTATTCTTTGTTAGAACAGCCAAATGAATGCCTCAACCAACACAATGCCTGCATGCAAATCAGGGATATTTTGCAAAATAGTCTAAATATCACAAAAGGAATGAAATGAAAGGTACAAGGTGAAGGAGAAGTGTTGGAATTGGGAACCACACAACAAGCTAATTGATTTATTCAACAAATACCCTGTAGCCATTGTACTAATTTCCTATTATTCCATAGTAAATTACCCCTAAACTTAGCAGCTTAAAACAACAACAACAAAAAATGTATTATCTTGTAATTTTTGTGGGCCAGGAATTCAGGAGTGGCTTAGTTATATGATTATGCCCCATAGTCTCTAGTGAGTAGAAACTCAAGGCATTGACTGGGCTGCAGTCAACGGAAGGAGTTTTTTGTTTGTTTGTTTTAGTTGAACATGGACACAATATCTTTGTTTTACTTATTTATTTATTTTATGTGGTGCTGAGGATCAAACCCAGAGCCTCATATATGCAAGGTAAGCGCTCTACCCCTGAGCCACGGCCCCAGCCCCATCTGAAGGTTTGATAGTGCTAAAAGATCTTATCCCCATGGCTATTGGCTGGAGGCCTCAGGTCTTCCCCATATGGATCTTTCCCTCAGGGCTGCCTGAGTATCCTTATAGTATGATAGCCACCTTCTCCCAGGGTGATTCAGAGAGAGCCAGAAATAGCTGGGCATAGTGGCACACACCTGTAATCCAAGTAGGAGACTGAAGCAGGAGGATCTCAAGTTCAAGACCAGCCTCAGCAACTTAGTGAGACCCTCTCTCAAAATAAAAAATAAAAAGGGTGGGGAATATAGCTCAATGGTAGAGGGCCCCTAGGTTTAATACCCAGTACCAAAAGAGAGAGAGAGGGAAAGAGAGAAAGAGAGCACAAGAAGTAGCTCTTTCTGACCTTGTCTCAGCAGTTGTTATTATTGGGATGTCCAGTTGGGGTCCAGATCCTTGGTGGCCTGGACAAAGAATTGAACAGGACGCATAAGTAACAAGCAAAGTACAGATTTATTGAAGGTGAAGGTAAAAGTAGCACTTGGTAAAGTAGAGCAGAGTGGGCTAAGGAAGAGTGGCACAAGGCCCAGGGTCTTCTATGCCAAGCTGTGAGGGGCTCTCTTCCCTATACAAACCTGATGGAAAGCCTTACCCCGTTGGCTCCCATTGGTTATCTTATATTTAGAATACTGTCCACTTTGCCCCCATTGATTATTTCAGAATACCAACCTGTGGGTGATAAGTCCTCACTGTAGGAGTTGTCATGGTAAATGGACTTAGTGTAAACAGGGACAGGATGACTCATCTTCCTGTCTTGTCCTCCACCAGCAATTTTCTTGCATCCTGCCTCTACCATCTTGGAGTCCCTGAACTCCTACCTAACGAAGTCATTTATCATCACTTATATGCCCAACTCTCTTTCTCTCTCTCACACATTATTTTTTTTTTTTTTTAAAGAGAGAGAGAGAGAGAGAGAGAGAGAGAGAGAGAGAGAGAGAATATTTATTATTTTTTAATATTTATTTTTTAGTTCTCGGCGGACACAACATCTTTGTTTTTTTTTTTGTATGTGGTGCTGAGGATCGAACCCGGGCCGCACGCATGCCAGGCGAGCGCGCTACCGCTTGAGCCACATCCCCAGCCCTACACACATTATTTTTTTAACAACTTTTTTTTATATTAACAGAGCATTCATACAATTGCACACACACACACACACACACAGAGGCACTTAACCACTGAGCCACAGCCCTTTTATATTTTGTTGAAACAGTGTCTCATTAAGTTGCTTAGGGTCTCACTAAGTTGCTGAGGCTTGCTTTGAACTCCTGATCCCCCTGTCTCAGCCTCCTGAACCACTGGGATTACAGGCATGCACCACCACACGTGGCCTCATGTATTATATTTTATTCATTAGCAGCTACTAAACCCAGTTGACTCTGAGAAGGGATATTAAATCCCACCTTTTGAAGGGAGTGGTATCATAGAATTTGTACACATATTTTTTTAAAAAACAACTACACATACATTCTGTCAGTCTGTACCTCTATCAAACATTATTAATGGAGAATTATTAGTCAATGTTTTAGTAAGCTTTTGTGTCCCTGTGATCAAAATACCCAACCAGAACAACTTAGAGGAAGAAAAATTTATTTGGGGATCACAGTTTCAGAGACCTCAGCCCATAGATGGCCAACTCCATTGCTCTAGACCCAAGGTAAGACAGCTCATCATAGAAGAAGCGCCAACAGAGAAAAACTGCTCAGCTCATGGCAGGGTCAGGAAGCAGAGAAAGGAAGAGAGAAGGGAGAAGGGGCTACCGGGAAGATGCTGTTCCAGGGAAAATCCCCAGTGATCCACCTCCTCCAGCCACACCCCACCGCATACAGTTACCACCCAGTCAGTCCATTCAAAGGAGGATGGACTGATTAGGTCACAGCTCTCATAATCTAATGATTTCATCTCTGCATTAGCAAGAGCTTTGGGGAAACCCCTCATATCCAAATCATATTCAATAAATGTTATTGTGATAAAAAACTAACCATTGTGGTAAAAAAATCAAAATAACAAAAATGTATACCTCCGTCTTACATTGTACACCAAAATAAATTCCAGACAGTTGAAACATTTACATATTCAAAAGTATTGGAGGGGGCTGGGGATGTGGCTCAAGCGGTAGCTCGCTCGCCTGGCATGCATGCGGCCCAGGTTCGATCCTCAGCACCACATACAAACAAAGATGTTGTGTCCGCCAAAAGCTAAAAAATAAAATATTAAAATTCTCTCTTTCTCTCTCTCTCTCTCTTAAAAAAAAAAGTATTGGAGGAAATTCAGATAAGGAAAATGAAGTAGAAAAGGATATTGAATTCTCAGATGGCACAAATAACACAAGGGGAAGGTACTGACAGGTATTACCATGACACCAGAGCTTAAGCAACATCAAAGATTGACAGATATGATCGTGTATAAAAGTTAAATACTTTGGAAAAGCAAAACAACACAAATGAAAGCTTTAAGATAAATGTTTGTAACCTGTAAAACAGATAAGATCTAAGCCCTTAAGAAAAGAGCTTTCTCAATTACATGGAAAAAACAACAAAAAAAAAGACGACAAAATGTGTCCCAGCAGCACCTCCTTTCTAGGTACCTAGATGGTAAAAGGCACAGGTAGAGGATGGCATCTGGAATGACTCTGTGCTGCCCACAGAACGTTGCATGTCAGTGCTCCTATTGAGTCTGTAGATTTCAGCTCTTGAGCTCATTTCCAAAAATGTCTGCACCTGTCTGTGTTGCTCGCCCTCAGGTACTCCTCTCAGAGAGATCTCATTAAGATGCTTCCTGCGCAGGCTGTGACTCACAGTTGGATTATGGCTCCAGCAGCGCCTATTTCAGCAAGAAGCCCTCCCCAAGGTATAGATGGCATTCCTGCCGTGCCCAAAGAGGGAATTAAAACTGGAAAGTCTCTGCATTCATTCGGCACCTCATTCTTAGGTCTTTACGATGTACCTGAAGCTGTTTTTTTTTTTTTTTTTTCCCCCTCTTCGATTGTGCTCAGGAGGGAGAGGAGGGGCTAGGAGAGCTTGATTTCGAGTCAGCTCTGCCATTTACCATCCCCATGACCAGACAGTCTCTTGCAGCTCTGGACCTCAGTTTCGCCCTCTGCAAAACAGGTGGGAGAATTGGGGGCTCCCTCAGCTCTGACATTCGAGGATTCGGCTTATTTCTTCTTTTTACAATGTGGGCTCGAGTTTCTGGTGCAACCTTATTTAAACAGTGTTTTTAAGCCCTGTAAGATCCTTTCTTAGACTGTGGAACCTAGGAAGAGTAAAGAAAATGCTTCCAATTATTGAAGCTGTTCCTCCATTTTCCAAAACAGATTCTGCTCTGCTCATTTAGCAAAAGTACAATTGTACTCAGTGAAATGGTGGAGGAGGCGGAGAGAGGTTAAGTGAAGGTCTGCCTGGCCTTAGTTTGCTGTGGGATGCGTGCTGCCCTATAATTTGAAAAGTGCCTGTCAGGTTTCCAGGGACTCTGAATCCTGTGTTTCCCCACGAGGCTCTTGAGAGCAGGGCTGGCTCTAGACACAGATGGACGAAGCTGAACGGTTGATTTCAAGTCCCTCATGTCTCAAAATATCTTTCTACCAGTCTGGCATGGACTCTGTAGTTCCTAACACTGGTGCTTCTCCTTTGATTAAAGCCTTTGGCAGCAATTATTTTGGGGTGCTCGGTATGTGTCTCCTACCACCTACCCTCATATATATATATATATATATATTTTTTTTTTTTTTTTCTTTTTCCCTTCTTCTGAGCTGGCCACAGATATGGGCATGGGAGTCATTGTGGACCAAACATTGGATTTTATTTTTCTGGACACCTAATTGATTCAGGGTTGAGCAGGCTTACACAATGCTGGAGGAGAGAGGGCCCCTGTTCTGGGTTAATAAACCGAGAGGGAGTAAGTCTGAAGCTTCTGCCAGACATCATTCTTGCACCTGGAAAGAAACTGACTATGGAATGAGGTCAAGTATAGGTAACAGAGATGAGAGATGGAGAGAAGGAGAGAAAAACAGCAAGAACAAGGGCAAGAGAGATTCCCCCTGAAATCTTGGGTTCCTGTAACTCACCCTCAGAGTCTATAAGCTATCCTGCCACCTACGTAAGTAAATAAGTCCTCTTTTTGCTTTAGACCATTTGGAATTTGTTTGTGTTCCTTAAGACATCTAACGAATGATATTGATGACAAATGTATATTTTCATGATAATAACTAAAAATGGAAATAAACCTATTTCTATGGAAAGTGTCAATTTTATTTCACAATTATTGGTTTATCATATTAAAAGGAGGTTTACAAATAAATGATTTCAGAATATGTGAAACTGGAAAATGATTCAGATACTATTGTATTTCCAGGAAGTTCTTCTTAAACTGTGAATGTATTAATGAGAAGGAATGGCACACTGATCTGGTGGTGTTGAGTAGGTTTTCACATAAGCTGTGAATGGTGCATAGAATAGGTTAAGTTTTGGCAAGGAAGATAAAGTAAGGGTATTGCCAGAGAAAGGAAGCATTGCATATTGTATATCAAAAATAAAGCACATGTGACTCAATGACCCAGCAATTCTCTTCTTTAGGTTGTACCCAAGATTTTGTTCACACAAAAACCTGCACATGAATGTTCCTAGCAACATCACACATAAGAACCAAAAAGTAGAAATTACACATTTATCCAATAACTGAATGGGTTAACAAAAGATAATCCATCTATACAATGCAATATTATTCAATAATAAAAAGGAATGAAATGCCAATATATGCTACAATTTTGCCTGTATTATCTAAGCAAAAGGAGCCAGTCATACAAGGCAATATATTGCATGAGTTTATTTATATGAAATGTCCATAATAGTTAAATTCATTGAAACAGAAAGATTATTGGTTGCCAGGAGATGGAAAGCGTGAGGTCCTGGGAGTGACCACTGATGGATATGAAGTCTCTTTTGGGAAATGAAAATATTCTGCAGTTAGATACTTGGAATCATGCACAATCTTTTATTTTATTTATTTATTTTAAGAGTCAGAGTTCTCACTATGTTGCCCAGGCTGATTTCAAACTCCTGACTCAAGTGATTTTCTGGAGAAGCTGAAATTTATGTTATGGTTTGAATATGAAATGTCCCCCAATAGTTCCTATGTTAATGCAGGAATCTTCAGAGGTAAAATGATTGGAATATGAGAGCTGTAACCTAATCAGTCCATTCTGGTTTGAATGGACTAGAGTGGGTGGTAACTGTAGGCAGGTGAGGTATGACCAGAGGAGGTGGGACACTAGGAGTGTGCCCCAGAAGTGCATCTTCCCTGTGGTCCCCTTTCCTCTCTGTCTGCTTCCTGACCCCATCGTGATCCAAGTAGCTTTCCTCCACTGGTCCTTCTGCCATGATGAGCTGCCTCACCTTGGGTCAAGAGCAATGGAGTTGGCCATTTATGGACTGAGATCTCTGAAACTGTGATCCCCAAATAAACTCCTCTAGGTTGTTCTTTTTTTTTTAATAAGTGGACACAATACCTTTATTTTATTTGTTTATTTTTAATGTGGTGCTGAGGATTGAACCCTGTGCCTCACACATGCTAGGCAAGTGTACTACCACTGAGCCCCATCCCCAGCCCCATCCTCTAGATTGTTCTTATCAGGCATTTTGATCACAGCTATGCAAAAGCTGACTAAAACATTTGCCCAATCTTGTGAACATACCAAAATTTTCTGGCATGTATACTTTAAAAGAGTGAATTTTTGGCATATAAATTACATCTAAAATTAAAAAAAAAAAAAGACATGATTGCTCTTATCTTGACCATCCCATTTTAATATCATACTATGAAGAATACATTTTGTGGTCTTACTCTGATTCTCCATCAAGCATCCCTGCCCCAACCCACCCTGAGTCCCCACAATACTTAGAATTCTTGGTATACTGCCTGATATGAATGGGATTGGGGGCTGATCTCCCTTTCAAAGGAGCTATACCTTTTTTCACTTGCTCATGTGTTTTTCGAGGGCAAAGGACCAATATTTTTTTGTTTTTTGCTTTGTGATACTGGGATTGAACCTGAGGTTTCTCTTCCACTGAGCTACATTCCCAGTCCTTTATCTTTTAAATTTTGAGTCAGGGTCTAGCTAAATTGCTGAGAATGGCCTTGAACTTGTAATCCTGCTTTTGCCTCCAATGTAGCTAGGATTACAGGAGTGTGCCTCTGTGCCTGGCTAAAGGATCAGTTTTAGCAACTCAAGGAGGACAGGCAGCAGTAGACTGAAACTAATTTACAATTTTGTTTAATTTACTTGTCAAAGGCAGAAATATTCAATTTCATGGGTACTCCCAATTCCCTGCACTGAAAGCAGACTTCCTGGATGCAATTAGGTAGAACAAAATGTAATGGGTAATAGGGGTGCCTGGTGAATTATTCATAATCCAATATTGATTTTAAACCCTCCCCCTTTTTTGATACTGGGAATTGAACCCAACTGAATTGAACCCAATTTAAAAAGTATGCTTTTGGGGTGCTTTACCACTGAACTACATTCCCAGCATTGCATCCCTTTTATTTTTAATTTTGAGACATAGTCTCCTAAAATTCTCAGGCCAGACTGGCCTCAAAGTTGCTATCCTCCTGCCTCAGTCTTCCAAGTTGCTGGAATGACAGGTGTGCACCATTGCACCCAAAAGTTTTGCTTGTTCCTGAACATGTGTCAATGGAATCATACAAGATCACGTTTTGTGTGACTTGTCTCTTTTGCTTCTTATGATGTTTTTAAGATTCATCCATGTTGAGGGCTGGGGTTGTGGCTCAGTGATAGAGCACTTGCCTAGCATCTACAGGGTTTGATTTGCAGCACCGCGTATAAATAAATAAATAGAATGAAGGTCCATCAACAACTAAATATATACATTTTAAGGGAAAAAAAAGATTCATCCATGTTGGTTATAACATTTCAACCCTTTTTATTGCTCAGAAGTATTCCACCATATGGCTATACCTCAATTTGTTTGCATATGTGAGTCTTAAAGGGTTGTTTTTGGCTAATATGAACAAAGCTGCTATAAACATGTTTTCATTTATTGTGAGTAAATATCTAGGAACGGAATTACCGGGTAATACCATGGGGTTTGTTAACTTTATTTTAAAAACCCTTCAAATGACCCAAATGATCAGCCAGCTTTGGAGATTTGTGAGATAGTAAAAGAGCAACGTTGGCAATGCCAGAGATGATTTTTGGCTCACTATTTGGCTGTGCAAGTGTCAGAGACAAGTTCTCTCACTAGGACGGTACCTTCTGCTCTTTCCCTCCCCAGCTGGGGACTCCAATTCCCCTCTCTTGCTAGCCTATTCTTAGTAGAGAAGAGAGTTCCCAGCCAAAAATTCCCATGAGTCTATTGGGTTATGTTATCAGAGTGGGCCAGGAATCAGTGGGGAGGCAAGAAGGACCCAAAGAGGCTGCCAACCTGAGGAAGGCTTGCTTTAACCTTGGTGTTATGGTTGAGTGTAAGGTGCTCCCTAAAACTTCACACATGAGACAATGCAAGAAGGTTCAGAGAAGAAGTGATTGGGTTAGGAGAGCCTTAACCCAACCAGTGAATTAATCACCTGATGGAATTAATAGAGTGGTAACTGAAGGCAGGTGGGGTGTGGCTGGAGGAGGTGGGGCGTGGCTGGAGGAGGTGGGGCATTGGGGGCGTGGCTTTGGAATATATATTTTGTATCTGGGGAGTGGAGTCTCTCTCTCTGCTTCCTGATCACCATGTGAGCTGCTTCCCTCTGCCACACTCTTCCACCATGATGTGCGGCCTCACCTCAAGTCCGGAGGAATGGAGCCCGCTGTCTACATAACCTCTGAAACCGTGAGCCCTCAATTAAACTTTTCTTTCTCTAAAGTTGCTCTGGTCGGGTCTTTTAGTCACAGCAATAAAAACGCTGACCAAAACACTTGGTATTAGTTAGTAAGATGAAGGAGGCCAACCCTGCAGTCAGTGGGTAGAGTGGAGGTCAGCCCTTTCCCCCTGGGCCATAGTAACCCTACTATGGGTCGGATCCTAGGTATTCCATGGGTAAGGGCACAGGGGTCAGGGCCCGCTTCAGTCTCAGGACATGGCAGTTGGAGTCAAGTTCTGTAATTGTGTTGAGAATGGAAGGAAAAAACTGTCAGAATACAACCATTTTGTTCCATAGGTTATGTTGGCTGTTGACTTAGGAATAAACATTTTTTTTTTCTTTTTGAAATGGTTTTTCCTTTTCAGCACTATTAGAATCCACAGTAGGAGCAAAGACGTTGAAAAGTGAAGTGATCCTCTAATTTAGTGTTTCCCAAAGAGAAACAAAGTGCTTTGTGTGCACTGTACTCAGCTTGGTTTCAGGGGTCATGTGGATGAATATGATCAAAAATATTATGTTTTAGTGCACAGTAGAAAAAATGCAATAAGTATGTGATTTCCTGGAAACATTGTTTAGCAAGAAGCCAAGTTAAAAAGGTAATACAATTTTCAGAAAATAATTGTATAATAGTATAGGTAATATACAGGAGCACTGCAGGTGTAGTTCAGGGGTAGAGCACTTGCCTAGCATGTGTGAGCCTCTGATTTCTATCCCAAGCACACACAAAAAAGAAAGAAAAAAAAGAAAAAGAAAAAGTATGAAGGTGGCCGGGTGCAGTGGTGCATGCCTATAATCCCAGCGGCTCAAGAGACTGAGAAAGGAGGCTCACAAGTTTGAGGCCAGCCTGGGCAACTTAGTAGGATCCTGTCTCAAAATAAAAATTAAAAAGGGCTTGGTATATAGTTCAGTGGTAAACACTCCCGGGTTCTATCCCCAGTATAAATAAAATTAAATAATAAAAATAGAAACAGGCTGGAGATGTTGCTCAAGGGTAGAATGCCTTGGGGTTCAATCCCTAGTATTCCTTAAAATAAATAAATAAATGACTGGGGTTTTACACAACTGCCTCAGTCAAACCATACATTTAACTGAAGAGAAAACTAAGCCCTGAAATGCAAGTGACTTGTTCAAAGTCAAACCTCATTGGAGATAAGACCAGATTCCTAAATTTACCTGGTTCCTGGTCCAGGACTTATTCCAGTCTGTTTCTTTACTCTTGTAAGAGGCGGAGAGTTCTCAACAGTCATACAGCCTAGTCCCCAGATTCAAAGTCAACAGCATTCACAGAAAGAGCCTACAGTTCACTCAGATTAAATCACAAAAAGTCAGAAGGAGTCCATAGTAGGTATGAGCTGGGCTGTGCCATCAAAACATCTCAGGGAACCTTGGTGCAGCTCAATTGCCGCAGAAACATCTCAGTGCCAGACACCGAGTCCAGGATGTTTGAAGTTTGTGTGTCCAAGTTGTCTGCTTTCTGAGGTGCATGGTTTTGCTGAATGCAAGAAAAGCTGAGTTAATAAGGAAGTAGGGGCTGGGATGTAGCTCAGTTGTACGGTAATTGTCTGGCATGTATAAAGCCCTGGGTTTGATCCCCCCCTCAGCAGCAGTAATAATAATAATAATAACAACAACAACAACAATAATAAAAAGAAGATGAAGAGAAGGAACTGTTCTAGGATATGAACCCCCAACATCTTGCTAGTTCTCAGCATATAAAGCTAGTAGGAGCTGGGTCGGGTGGTACATGCCAGTAATTTCAGGGGCTTGGGAGGCTGAGGCAGGAGGGATAGCAAGTTCAAAGCCAGCCCCAGCAATTTAGTGAGGTCCCAAGTAACTCAGCAAGACCCTGTCTCTAAATAAAAAACAAAATAGGGCTGGGGAGGGACTGGGGTTGTGGCTCGCCTAGTGGTATAATGCTTACCTAGCATGTCGCCTAGCATAGTTCCATCCTCATCCATCCAATAAAGGTATTGTGTTCAACTATAACTAAAAAATAAATATATTAAAAAACCCCAATAGGACTGGGGATGTGGCTCAGTGGTTGAGTGCCCCCAGAGTTCAATCCCCAGTATCAAAAAAAAAAAAAAAAAAAAAAACTGGGAAAGAGGACAGAAGCAGAATTGCAGCTGGTTTTCTCACTCCTAGTTCCCCTCCCTCCAGAAGATTACAAATGGCCTCTCTGACAAAGCTGCAGACCTGTGCAGGAGTGCCCACGTGGGCCATCTAATCCTGCACAAGGCCACAAACAGGGCCATGATTATTCACAGAAATTGCTTCAGGCAGCTGGAAACAGGTAAGAGCACAGCTTCTTGGATGACTGTCATCTTTGAATCTTCACAAATCCACCAGGGAGTGGAGGCGGTAACTCTGTCAGAATGTAAGCATTTGCTGATCCCCACAGCACTGAGAGTGTGAAGGGCAGGGATTGGAGATACAAGCATGGACTTGAACCTCTTCAGCAGGAAAATATATCCAACAGGGAGTTGTCTTCCCCTGCCCCCTGTAGCTCTTTCTCTTCCCTGAGCAGGATCAGTGCTTCTTTTGCTGAGGCAGTCCCAACCTTCACAATCCGGGAGCCATTCATTTTTCCACTGTGTTTTACCATCAGGACATTTGGCTGAACGTTCCCTCAAAGGAAGTCTCCAGGATCTGAGAATGCGGCCCCAATCTAACCTCAAAGGAGACATAGTAGCTATGCCACGTGTAAATTTTCCCCATCAAATTTACAAGAGTTCAGCATTGAAGAAGACAGCACCTTATTTATCCTGGGCCCAAACCAAAGTCTATGAATGAGTACCTCCTCCTGTCCCCACACTGGTGACTGAGAATGGGACCCCAAAGAATGGAGGGGGCGTCCTAGGGATTGAACTCAGGAATACTCAATCACTAAGCCACATCCCCAGCCCTATTTTGTATTTTATTTAGAGTTACTTAGTGCCTTGCTTTTGCTGAGGATTGCTTTGAACTCGCGATCCTCCTGCCTCAGCCTCCTGAGCCACTGGGATTATAGGCATGTATGTCATGTCCAGCTCTAAGAATTTAATAGTAGGTAAGTTAAACAAATCACTACAGTTCCAAAGCTTCTCCCATCTGTTGTGGCCTCAAAATGAAGAGTCACTCGTTTAGCAAAGCACCATGATGTGTTTTTAGAAGATGCCAGCTTAGGCTCAGGAACTTGACTTGAGTGTTAGCTAAAAGCTGAATACCTCTGCATTAGAAAGTAAGGAGGAATCTGGGGATGCATGCTGGGAGATCCAGAGAAGGAGCCTAGGAGAACACAAGGCAGCATCCCGAGTCTGAGGTCTAAGGATAGAAGCCAGTGAGAAGTTATTCTGTGGGAGGAACCTAAATTGGTCTTATGAGCTGTGGGGTGTTCCCCATCTGTCACCCCCAGACCTTCAGTAAAATCTGCTGTAAAATCTGGTGGGGATGGGAGTTATACATGAAGTTGATGGGGCTGCACAGGAGGGAGACAGGTGATGTAGGCAAGGGAGCCTCTGCAGCAGAGGGACCCTCAGAGTGGGGCCTGAGCTGGAGCACAGGTCACAAACTTGCCTCTCAGGATCAGAAGGGAGTCTGTAAAAATAAAGTGGGAGTAGGGTGGAGTGAGGTGAGGGAGAGGGAACGCATACTAAACTGGGGTCATTTTGTAAGGGTGTTCTGAGTGCTTGGGACTGCCAGCCATCCCCAACCACAGACAGCTAACTGGGAACCAGGGAACCTGCTTGTCTGTATCCTGTGACCCCATCCTTAGGCATCGCTGATTAGTCCAGGGAGGGGGACCTCTGGCTCAGGCCAATCAGTCTCTTCCATTAAGAGTTTTGGTGTTGGAGTGGAGAATTCTTGAGGTCAGGCTGTCTCCCATGACTGAAAAATAAAACTCACAGGCTGAAAGGAAAGTGAGAAAGCAAGCGAGAAATAACGCACGGAGACCAGGCAGAGATCCACACGAAAGTTTATTTGTCAAATCTGACAAACAAAGACCATCTCTCTATAGAGAGGAGAGAGGCCCCGAGATGTTGGGGTGTTCAGCTTTTGTGGGGTGGGGGTTTGGAGCTGTAGTTGTGGCACCATGGGGCTTTCCCTCCCTGAGCAAAGGGATCCTGTCCTTCTGGGATTGTCTTAGTGCCGTAGTCCGGCTGCAGCAAAATAACGGGGGCGGGGGGGACAAGCAACTTGTGTACATTGATGCAGCAGGAGTGGGAGCCGTTTATTGTAGGACAGGAGGGGTATATATACATTCCACACAGCTTATCTTAATTAACATAAACTCGATACAGCAGTCAACCAATAAGGAATCTCCACACTTAATGGCTCGTTACTTCACAAACCACTCCCTCTGGCAAAATGCCAGGCGCCATCTTGACTTGTTTACAGACCCTAACAGCTTAGGGTTATGGTGCCATGGGGTAGGTCACTAATGGAGGTAAGAGGAAGTACAGGAAAGCGAGAAACTTATCTCATAAAATGGCGGTTAACATTAGATGGCTGCTGGAATGTTAAATCAACACCCTAAACAAGCTCTATCAGAACCACGCTGTTTTGTGAGGAGGGCCACCACAGGAGAGGGAAGGAAGCTGGAATTAGAAGAGACCATGACAAAGTTCCAGAGACTTCAGGCCTCAGAGCTGCCTTGGTCCCTAGAGCAGCAAAAACCAGCTGAAGCTTGGTCTCTGCCATTTGGATCTAAGACACCAAGTAGCTTCTAAGTGCCTCCTCCTCACCCTCTTTATCAGGGGGGTGCCTCACTGGATGGAAGTGGGGAGCAGAGACAAGCCCCTGTCCTAAAATCAGAGCTCCTCAGTCCCTTCCCCTTTTCCATACTTACCATGATCCCAAGTTAATTTTTTTTTTTTTTTTTTTGGTGCTGGGGATTGAACCCAGGGCCTTGTGCATGTGAGGCAAGCACTCTACCAATTGAGCTATATCCCCAGGCCCCAATTAAAATTTTTAATTATTTGTTTACCTGTTTACTTTCATCTCCCCTTTACCTCCAGGAAAATGTAAAGTTCTGTTGTGGCTTGTTTAACCTGGCATCCCCAGTGCCTACGACATAATGCATGCTCATGAATCATCAAATGAATAAATGAATCTTCAAAGAAGCCGACTGGAAATCAGGCCACTGCAGACCCAGACCCCCTGCGAGTCGCAGTTGCTGCAGAAACATCTCAGCGCCAGACACTGAGTCTGGGATATTTGAAGTTTGTGTGTCTAAGCTGTCTGCCCATTGGGGCGTGTGGGTGTGCTGAGTGCAAGGCTGGATGCACAATCAGTGCTTCATAAACCACAGATAAAGAGCCAGACGCCCGTGTGGCAAATTGGCTGCTGGGAGAAGTTCAATGCAGATCACAAAGGTTTCAGAAAGGACCAGGGAACTGAAAGGCAGCTGAAATTAGAAAATGTAGGCATTCAAAGCTGCCCTGAGGTCAGAGGGGCTGGGCTAAAGGGCTGGGGAGGCTGGGCAGGAAATGGGCATGGAGGTCCTGCAGTTCAGGGCTGACATAATTGGACAGAGATCGGCAGCCAGTTGCTATGGCAACAGCCAATCCAAGGGGCTGCTCTCGTGGCCAGGAGTCAAGGTTTCTAAAGAAGGGGCTAAAAATGCTGCCTTTGTTCCTACTTTGAGCGGGTGTGGGGGTGATGCAGCATGGGGACAGAGCCAACAACTGCTGGCTACTGTGGCCGGGAGAGCCACGTGAGGGCCCTTGGGACTGGCTGGGGCTGGAGATGGGGAAGCTAAATATGTCATTCCATGTGGCTATTTGTGCCTCCCCATATGCAGCAGTGGCCAGTAGCTTGGGTTTCAGAGTCTGGGCTTCCAGGGCTCAGATCACAGCAGGGCCTCCTAGCAACTGTGCGACCTGAGGAAAGATCAAGCCTCAGTTTCCTCACCTGCAACGAGAGATTACTAATATATATATATATATATATATATATATTTTTTTTTTTTTTTTTTTTTTTTTTTGCAATGAGTGGTAGATGCGATTGTCATTACTTTGACAAAGGACAGCAGATTTCCTAAAAGGCTCTTGGCTTCTGGGGAGTAAAACCCAGGTTTGGCTTCTTTTGTGTTACCAAAAAGCCTATCAACAGAGACTGGAAAACTCCAAGAGGTGACTAGTTAGAATAACAAAGTAGTATTTAGAAAGAAAATCTTCTCAAGGCAGTCTTGAGAACTTGAGTGATCAGAGACTCCTGTGCCTTTGTTCTTCTGCCCAATTTGTGAGCCTGGATAGGATTCAGAGATGAGGCCATCCCTCCCCTCTCCTTCCACAGTGGGAGAGGGAATACAGAGGACAAGACCCTGAAGTGAATTCTTCCTCAGACTTTCAAGGGAGGAAGTGAGGAGGGGGTGGAGGGCCAGAGGAGGGAACTTTGCTCAGTGACCAGATCAGGCCAGGCCAGAGGCAGACAGGGCAAGGGCACAGCTGTGGACTGACCACCCCTTCCCTTCCCAGCCAATGGTACTAGGAGATGCAGACATCCCCATTTGGACTCTGGTGCAGTCCTCTGTTGCTATGGTAACTTGGTGGGCTCACTGGAGGTGGGGAGAAGGCAGCAACAGCAGCACGGAAATCAGCATGGGAGGCAGTAGCTGTGCCCTTTTGCAGCAGTCGAGGCATTTCTGACAGGGGTGGGAGTGGAGGGAGATGTAGCCTTTGCCATCTCAGGAAGGCCCTGGGGCTCGGATCTACACCTGCCTCACAGTGTGAGGAACCAGGCTCCTACGTGGAGAAGCAGCTCCTTTGGAACCCCTTACCTTGGAATATTTCCTCAGACAACATGTTCACCTGGGGATGTCCTCTTCATTGTCCTCATTGATTCTTTCATTTATTCATCAACAGGTGTGGAGAGTGATTGGGGAAGAGCAAGCCCAAGACCACAGCAGTCTCATGGTTTTAAGAGAAAGAGAAAAAGGTGTATTAGGAGCTGGAGGCAGGAGGATCACAAGTTCAACAGGGCCAGCCTGGGCAATTGGGCAACAGCCTACCTTGAAATAAAATAAAAAGGGATGGAACTTGTTAAATGGTTCAACGAAATGAAGCAACAGGAATTTAGGAACTGTTCCCTGGACAGTTGAATGGGAAGCGATGTGGGAGATGGTAGAGAGCTCTTGGGAGACAGGTGGTAACCCAGCAAGTTGCCATAGGACAGGCTTGGGAAGTTCATCCACCAGTTCAATCCAGGGTTTAATGGCTGAGGAGTTTTCCAGAAGAGAGAAATGTTGTAATGTTTCCTGTGGGGGACAATGCCATAACCCCTTTCCTTTACCCTTAAGCCTCAATTAAACCATTGGTATTTGAACAATAAAGAATGGGATAGTGACTATGGTGAGCATAGAGAACGAAGAAGCCAACAGCAGATTCAAGAGTAGGAAGTAGCCAGGTCACAGTGTTGCATGCCTGTAATCTCAGCTACTTGGGAGGCTGAGGCAGGAGGATCATGAATTTTAGGCCAGCCTCAGCAATTTAGTGAGGCCCTAAGCATCTTTGCCAGAGCTTGTCTCCAAATAAAAAATAAAAAGGGCTGGGAATGTGACTCAGTGGTTAAACATTCCTGGGTTCAATTCCCAGTACCAAAAAAAAAAAAAAAATGAGAAGTAGGGGCAGAAAGTGACCAGGAATACATCAGCAACCTTGGAATCCACAGTTATCATGGGGAATGATCTGGCCTTGCTGACAGTTGTAAAATGTGAAAAGAAGCCCATTTATTTGGATGTGGAAGGAAAGGGTAGTTCATGAAGGCTGGAGGACTTGGGAAAATCAGATCATGGCTTTTTTAAAAATTACATCACAAATCAAGAAGCAAAGCTCATTTCAGAAACAGGCTCAGTCTGAGTCAGTGCAATTCAGCATTAGCAGTTTGCTCAAATGGGGACAATGGGGGCTCCTGACATCCGAGGTGGAGCAAACATTCATTTTTGCACAGCACTGCTTCTCCTCAAACCCCTGGTCTCTGCCATGTGCAAGCAAGGCTTTATCCAAACACGGGCTGGGTGGGGAGTGGAAGGGGGGGCCAGCCAGGAGGAGGCCCAACCAAGGAGGAGCCTTCTGTCTTCTGTGTGCTCTTCTCTGCTTCTATCCCCAATGACAGCAAAGATGGCACGTTAATGCTTAGGGTTTGCATTAACCAGGAGATCTTCAGGTCTCTTTTTGCTTGTGAACATTAATATCAGTTCTTGAGCACAATCTCCAAAGGCAAACAAAATCACAGTCCTTTATTACTTACTATGCACTTGCCTAGTAGAGACCCGAAGCTCCCTTTGTGGAGGGTAATTTGAGATCATCTCTTAAAAATTTAAATGAGCATACCCCCCACCTCAGAAATTCCTCTTCTCATCTGACCACAATGGCACATACCTGTAATCCCGCCACTCAGGAGGCTGATGAGGCAGGAGAACAAAGGTTTGAAGCCAGCCTAGGCAACTTAGCCAGGCCCTGTCTCAAATGAAATTTTTGAAAAAGGGCTGGGAATTTTTGAAAAGATAGCTCAGTGGTAGAGCACCCCTCACTCAGTTCAATGCCCAGTGCCAAAAAACAATAACAAAAAACTCCTATGTTTTATAGAAATTATTTTCCTTCTATGTCTTTTTTTAAAACATATTTTTAGTTGTAGATGGACACATTGTCTTTATTTTATTTGTTTATATTTTTATATAGTGCCAGGATCGAACCCAGTGCCTCATGCATGCTAGGCAAGTGCTCTACTATTGAGCTACAACCCCAGCCCCTCAATGTTGTTTTTATACACAGCATAGTATGTAATAACAAAAAATTAGAAACAACTCAAATATTCATTAAGAGGAAAATCCTTCAACTAAAGAACATATATAAAATAGAATATTAATGTGATAGTTACAAAGAACTTATGTAGATCTACATACATTGAATGAAAAAGGCAAATCAATGTCATTGAAAAAAGCAACTTGTAACCAGATGTGGTAGCACATGCCTGTAACCCCCGAGACTTGGGAAGCTGAGGTAAGAAGATCAAGTTTGAAGATAGTCTGGGAAATGTAGCAAGACCCTGTCTCAAAAAAAAAAAAAAATAGGGCTTGGGATGTTGCTCAGTGGTAGAGCACCCAAGTTTAAATCCCTAGAAACAGAGGGTAGGTGGAGAGAAAGTTGTAGAATACAGAATATGGTTTCTTGTAGGACAGGTGTGGTGGTGCACACCTGTAATCCCAGCTACTTGGGAGACTGAGGCAGGAGAATTGGAAGTTTGAGGCCAGACTGGGCAATTTAGTGAGATCTTGTTTCAAAAGAAAACAATAATAAGAGCTGGTGATATAGCTCAGTGGTAGAGTGCCTCTGGGTTCAATCCCCAGTACCAAAAATTTAAGAAAAAAAAAATTTTTTTTAAATGAGCAAGTGTCCCTGAGTGATGTATAGAAGGCTAAAGCTAATTGACCCCAGATTTTCCCACTATACAGATGATGCACTTGTGGGTCAGCCTGAGTAGATGTGGACCCTACTCTGTAGCCCAAGTCAGACAATTTCAGTTTAGCCCGAACCAAATCCCCCATGCCCTTTAAGAGTCCCAAGCACACAGCCCTGTCATGGTACATAACAGGCACGTATGATGAAGCCGAGCTTCAAGATAAACTGTTAAGTGGAAAAAGGTGGGGGAGAAAAGCCAGATACAGGACATGTGAATAGAATTCCACTATTTGAATGAAAATATAAATATAGGCCTGAGTATGCACAGACTATTTCTAGAAACTAGTAACTGCCACTATTTCTGGAGAGGACCACAGGGTAGCAAGGAGCCTTTGTTATAGGCATTCTATACCTTTGGAATTTCAACATGTTTTGCTACATAATTTAAAACAGGTAAATTATTTTTCCTATTTTGTTATTTTAAAAATAAGTAACTTTAAAAATTAAATATATGTCCACCAAGGCGAAACTGTCAGAAAGGGCCTTTTAAATTGTAGAGACATGGATGGTGGAAGACCCGATGCCTTGGGGACAAGGGAACACTTGTAGGATGATATTGATATCTGAAGCTACTGAATTAGGTAGTGACTCTGTTTCCCCTAATGCACTTGGAATTCCCATTTGGTGACTCAGAACTCATACTTAAGATGTGAGCCAACATCTCTGCAGGTAGCTCATCTTTGTTTCCTTTCAGGACTTTTAGGATCATGGAACACTAATTTATTATTATTTTGCTCTGTAGTTATTTCATAGCACAGGACTGACATTTCCAAAATGTGGCTGAGAAAGCTTCCTGGTGTTGACTGCTCAGAAAAACAGAATATTATAAACCCATCCACTCCAATTCCTTTGTGGATGAGTCAGGACTTAAATAAATATACATGAATAAATAAATACACCATGCCGTGTAGCAAGTGGAGCCCATCCTAATGTCGAATTCCATTTTAAATATTGCAAACCAGCCTCTTTTAAGAGAGTATATGTGCATGCGCGCACACACGCACACACACACACACACATTTTCACAAGTAAGTACTCTTCTATGGTACTAAGAACAATGAGAACCCTCTTGAAAGGTTTTTAGTGAAGGAGTGCCCCACTGAGATTTGCATTATTAAAAGGTCTCTCTGCCTGCAGTGTGGGAAATAGAAGAAATCTTCCTGAGGCTACAGTGAGTAAGGAGAAGGGAGAGGCTGCCACAGAGGTCCTGGCTAGACATGGTGATGGTGATGATAAACAGGGTGGGTTTGGTGGAAAATAAATATGCTTTGAGCTGGGCATGGTGACACATGCCTTTAATCCCAGCAGCTCAGGAGGCTGAGGCAGGAGGATCACTAATTCAAAGCCAACTTCAGCAAAAGCAAGACACTAGGCAACTCAGTGAGACCTTGTCTCTAAAAAAAACAATACAACATAGGGCTGGGGATGTGGCTTAGTGGTTGAGTGCCCCCGAATTCAATCCCCGGTACCAAAAAAGAAAAGAAAAATGAAAAAAAAAATGTGTTTTGACATTTTAAAATGCGTTACTTGTGGACTTACTGTGACCTCCCTCTGCCCTGAGTCAGCCCTGTGCAGTTCCTCCCTGTGAACTGGTCCAGGCAGAGATGACAGGTTCTCCTTAGTAATAGAGGAGGAAAAAGAAGAAAAGGATCATGTTCAGGTTGCCACAGCTCCTGCAAGTGGCATGAAGTGACAAAGAAACTTAAACCTTTGCTGGAGCCCTGCCCTGCTCTGGATTGCAGACCTCTAATGTGTCAGGGACAAAGGAGCTTGTTGGAAATGATATGTAGGTGAAGGCAGAGTGAGGCAGAATTTCAGACAAAGAGGTAGGACTATCTCCTTTCCCCTTGCATTTATTTCAAACCAAATTCAGCTTTCTTCTTCTGAAGCCTCTCGTTGCCCAATAATAAGCTCTGTAGAGCTGCAGAGCCAGAGACCAGTGGCATCCTAGCCCAAGTAAGAGGGGAGACACCTGGCTCCTAGTTCTTCTTTTTTTATTTTTTTGGTACCAGGAATTGAACCCAGGGCACTTAACCACTGAGCCACATCCCCAGTCTGTTTTTATTTTTTATTCTGAGACAGAGTCTTGCTGAGTTGCTTAGGGCCTCACTAAGTTGCCGAAGCTGGCTTTGAACTTGCCATCCTCCTGCCTCAGCCTCCTGAGCTGCTAGGATGACAAGCATCTGCCATTATGCCTGGCTGGCTCCTATTTCTTGATTTTATGACTACCATTTGTCATGATGAACCTGGGACTTATCACTTCACCTCTTTAGACCTCAGTTTCTGCATCTATAAAATGGAGATTAACATCCCTCTTAAAAAATTTAATATGAAAAATATATCACATGTTGTCCCTCTTATCACATGGAAAGCAACAATCCTGTAAAGCAGTGATTTTTTAGGCAATGCTGAGTGCCCTGTAGTGAGAGAGGAGAGTGCGTAGGTGGGATGCTAGATCCCTCAATTCCCTGCTTCGACAAGAACAGCTCCGCTCTTTAATAGATTGAATTCTGAGTAAGTTTCATGTGAACAAATGGTTCTGCTGCTGAAACAGTCTGGAAAACTTTGTTACAGAGCATTTCTCACTGGGCAATTCAGCTATTTGATCTTAACCCACGGATGGCACACAGATCAATGGTCACATCCTGTGCCTGTGAGAGACATCACTAATCCATCACAGGCTACACCTTAATAATCTCAGCATTATTAGCAACACAATACTTCCAGTAGCTAGATCCACAGTGGGCATGTGAGATAAAACCAATTTTCTACTCTTTTGATTTTCATTGTAGGTTGACCTTGAGCATTCAGGAGAATTGAGGACAATAGCAGATTTAAACCTTCATTTGGATAAACGAAATTCGTTTGAAGTCTGAATTCACAAACCTGTCTTATTTAACCTGTATATATTAGAAAATAATATTGGTTCTTTTTGGTCAGTTACAGACTGTCCTTCATCTTAATGTGCCCTGCCCTGCTCCCATTTGACATGTGCAAATCATTCTCATCCTTCAAATGCCAACTTGAGCACCATCTCGTTACTTCTTCCAAGAAGCTGAATTTTCTTCTCTGAATTCACAGCATTTTATCTGCTTTGCCCATGGCATTTAATAACTTCTATTATTGTGGGGTTTTGTTTGTTGTTTGTTTTCTATAAATGCTTTATATTTTGGAAGAGTAGCAAAATGTACTACCCCAAAATATACCACTCTGGCATAAGGATTATTTGGGAACTGAAGGTAACTGAGAAGTAGACACAAGAAAAACTCTCTGCCCTCTCCTATTTACCTAAAAGCAGGACATAAATTTGTAAAGATATTCCTAGTCCCTCTCTACCAGGAAGGACAGAAGCTCATCACCAGAAAGCTCTAGACTCTTAGCCCAGAAAGACCCTAGAGGAATCTACCTAACAAACCTTATTAACTAGCCCTTCTCTTCCTTTATTTCCCTCAAAATTGACCTCCCTTCATTATGGGTGGGGGTAGGGGCAGGTACTCAGAATTGCACCCAGGGGCACTTCATCACTGAGCTACATCCCCAGACATTTTTATGTTTTATTTCAATACAGGATCTCACTAAGTTGCTGAGGCTAGTCTGGAACTTGTGACCCTCCTGCCTCAGCCTCCAAAGTCACTGGGATCACAGGCATGTGCTACCATGCCTGACATATCCTTTCAATTTGCTGCCCAAGAAACTCAAATCCTTTCCCTTTCCCTTGTTACTTTTCCAAAAATGTATTCTGTTTTTGTTAACGTGCTCTATAAACCAGCTTCTTTTTTTTTTTTTTTTTTTTTTTGTACCATGGATTGAACCCAGGGACACGTAACCACTGAGCCAATCCCCAGCCCATTTTATTTTTTATTTTGAGACAGAGTCTCTCGCTGAGTTGCCCAGTAGCTGAGGCTGGCTTTGAACTTGCAATCCTCCTTCTTAGCCTCTCTAGCCACTGGTATTACAGGCCTGCACCAGTGTACCTGACAAATCCCAGGTTCTTAACCCCTCTCCACCTCTTTAAGGCCCTCATCACCAAGTGCTCCCATGGATATGCACATGTTATTAAACTTGTGTTTATTTTTCTCGTTAGTCGTTTTAAATTTTTTTAAAGTTGTTGATGGACCTTTATTTTATTCATTTATTTGTATGCAGTGCTGAGGATCAAACCTAGTTCCTCATACATACTAGGCAGGCACTCTGCCACTGAACCATAACCTCAGTCCTTAATCTGTTTTTTATCAGGGGGACCTAGACAGTGACCTCAGGAGGATGAAGAGAAGACTCTCTTTTCCTCTCCTACATTTCTATCTACCCAGGGAAGACATGATACCCAATATATTTGATTGCTCCAAAGTAGCCCAGTAGTTACATAGTAAATATTTGCTGAAAGAATGAATCAACATAATCAAATGTACTAGTGCGGAAGGCTATTTCATTTTGTTAAGCTACAAACCTAAGGGCACTCAGCTCTGTTGGTTTTATTGACTAATTAAAAGGCGTTGTTACTATGTAAGTTCTAGGAGAGCAGGTGATCCCTGTGATGCCTAGAACAATCCCTGGCATATGCAAGGCCCTCAATTTTATTTATCTGTTTGTTTATCATGCAATATTGGGGATTGAACCCATGACCTTGTGCATGTTAGGTAAATACACTAGCTCTGAGCTATATCCCCAGCCATTTTTATTTTATTTTTGAGACAGGTTATGGCTAAATTGCCCAGGCTTGCCTCAACTTGAGAATCTACTCCCTCAACCTCTCAAGTTACTGGAATTACAGGCCTGTGCCACCACACCCAGCAGCCTGGTGATTTCTATGAAAACCTGCACATGTTACGTTTTTCTAGTTAAGAGTTAGGGGTGAGGTAAGATAAAATAAAGACAGGTAGAAAGGAGACAAAAGAAAAGGAAAAAAAAGACTAGCTATAAATCTAAAAGCCCCACAATCAGACTCAATTCCAAGGCCTGTTTTTCTTCCAGGCCCATCAATCTCAAAATTTTTGAGGAATCTACGAATCTTAGTTACTATAAGTTCACTCATTTATGAAAATTGTCTAATTTAGATTAAAGCTCACATGCACTATTTGCCTACACAATGTATTTTCAGATTAGATAAAACAAAGGAGATATATTTTAAGAAACATGTAATATTGACACAACCCAAACATTATCTAGATGGAGGAGGCAATGTCAACATGAAATTGTGGAGAGGAGCAGACCACCCTAACATTTGGTGATCCATGATCAAAGAACTGAGTTCACCAGACTAACAACATGCCCATCATCCCTTCACATGCCCACTCCTCCCAAAATTTCCTTTAAAAGAAGAGCCCAAGGATTGGAGTTGTAGTGGCAGAGTGCTTGCCTAGCACATTTGAGGCACTGGCTTAGATCCTCAGCATCATATAAAAAAAATAAATAAAATTAAGGTATTGTGACTATCTACAACTTAAAAAAAAAAGCCCAAGACCCAGAAAATGCTTCTTACTCTCAAGATAACTTTACCTTTCATTCTTTAATAAAGCGTTTCCTCTTTGCTAAAACCTGATGTGTCCTTAAATAATTCTCTCTCTCTCTCTCTCTCTCTCTTATTTTTTTCCTGGTACTGGGGACTAAACGCTGGTTTAAGACCAGCGGTCTTAAACCCCTGAGCCACATCCCCAGCCCTTTTTTATATTTTTATTTAGAGACAGGTTCTCACTGAGTTGCTTAGGGCCTCACTAAGTTGCTGAGGCTGATTTTAAACTCTGGCCCTCCTGCTTCAGCCTCCCAAGCTGCTGGGATTACAGGTGTGTGCCACTACACTTGACTCTTAAATTCTTTTCTATGGCCCATCAAGAGTCTGGAAGGATGGAGTTGGTGTTTTCTCCTGTCTCTGGAGAGACCTCCTCCAACCCCCTTATGTTGATAGGGGGGTGCAGGGATGTGATTTTGATCCCTAACTGGGAATTTACTTAGTCTTGCCTTGTGAAAACTTGAGTAGCTATGGTCCTTTAAAGGTGAAAATATTCTGCATACTTTTTCTACTTACATCTGTTAACAAAATAACTCCTGAGGGCTGGGGATATAGCTCAGTTGGTAGAGTGCTTGCCTCACATACACAAGGCCCTGGGTTCAAAACCCAGCACCATGGAAAAAACAAAACAAAAAAAACTCCTATATTTCTGTTATTTATGCTACATTTGACAAATGAAGATGTCTGTCTTCTAGGGTCATCCTGTCAAGGGAGGGGTTGGGAGAGTTTTAATTCCTCTTTGTATGAGGAATAGTTTGAAACTTTGCTATCGAGCAGGATTGTTTGTTAATATGATACTTCTGCATTTGCTGTTGGGAGAAATCCACAGTTAGAGTATGTGATAACATTCTCAACCTCCAGGACAAATATTGACATCAGAGAGGTGGCTTTTGAACACTTGAGATTTGAAATCCACTGTCTGATATGTAATAGGTGCTTGAGCAAACATCAAATTCTTGCATTTTATCATTCAACAAACACTTATTTAATGCCTACCTATTGCCTGAGGTTACCAAAATTAAATTAGGTTCTAAGAACATTACTGGTGTTTTCTCTCAAAGTCAAGTTGACTAATCAACATTGGCATGCTATTTTCTTATCTGGTCTAGTACTACCAAATGGCTCAATTAAGACAATAAAACTGAAGAGGGCTTGATCTTCCTTCATCGTTTATATTCACAGGGGTTCAGTTCCCTTATAAAAAGGCCTAGGTAGAAATTTTATTGGGCCCTTTGCCTTTTCATACTAGTATATAACCATTAACTAGTTAATCCAAATAGGCCCTCGGGGAGGCCTGGCAGAGCCATTATCTCTGACAAGCTGGAAGACAGGTGGCTTGCTCAGGGCCGCTGAGCTAGATCAGAGCTGGTTTGCAATGAACTAGAGTCCAGCCCTTCTGTGCCAGGATTGGTCAATTGCCTTCTCCCAGGCACTTAAACATCTGTCTTTATTTTTGTGATGTTAAAAGGAGCCCCATTATGCCACCTTATAGCTTTGCTCACTGGTGACCTCATTCCCACTATCCTTTCTTTTCAGACACCCTTCCCTCCACCCCAAGAAGTCCTCTAGTAGAAGCTCTGGCCCTGTGAAGCAAGGTTCAATGGCCTTATATTTTAGAAAGTATCCCAGATTTCACACGGACTTCAGCAAGTAAGACTTTGGAGTCATGCAAATCTTGGATTCTTAGCTTCATTGTTTAGTAATCATGTGACTTTAAGCAAATCACTTAATCTTTCTCAAACCTCAGTTTCCTTCCCTGTAAAATGGGGGTGTTAATAATACTTACCTATGGCATTATTGCAACAGTTAAGTGATTTAATATCTGTAATTGCTTGGCACAATGCGGGCACATAATAATCACTTAATGTATACCAGCTATCAAATTATTTTTACAAATTGCTTCCAGAAGGAAAAACAAGAGACTTCTAAACCAGTTACATTTGGTTTTTGCAATAAACTCACCTTAAAAATCTGTAGACACAGAATGTTGATCAGTTTCTCAAACTAAGATGGACCCGTATAAATTCATGTTGTCTAACTTGGGGTGTGTGTATATACTCTTTTCTCCATATGAGAAAGGAGAATGCCTTTTAGGATCTATTTACCTGAATATAACAAATGGAAAAGAAAGCAGACATACTTTGGAGAAGTGTATTTATTACCTTTGGGAGGCTGCGCTCAAGTGCAACTGAGCAACTAATATTTTGACATTTATCTGTTTTCCCGATGCTTTATGGGCTCCATATAAAACCAGTCTAATGACCTTCTCTCTGAGCCTGAACAATTTGCTGATGGAGCTGCAGTTTTCTATGGGCCTTGTGTGTGTGTGGCTTTAATTTCATTTCTCGAATAAAGGAAGTACAAAGACATTAACTCTGAGTCCATCAAAGAAAAAACTGTATAATTGCAATTTGGCAGCAAATGTGCTTCTGCTGTGTGCACTATGAAAGCCAAAGATGATTAATCCTGCATATTTATCTGAGCTCAAAAGGAGACACACAATAATGATAACTGCATTAGGCAGGACAGTTCTTTTATTTGATTACTGCGTACTGGAACTACTACGATGTGTACATGTAGCAGCATTACCCAGATCTTAGTCAAGAAATTTAGACCTGCAGGTCCACTATATGTACCTACGGAGCATTTGAAATGTGACTAATCTAAACTGAGACATGCTATAAGACACATACTGAATTTTTAAAGATCATTATTTTTTTCAGTGGTAGGGGACAAAATCCAGGTCCTCGCACATACTAGGAAAGCACTCTACTACTGAACTACATCTCCAGCCCTGCACAATGCATTTTAAAGACAGTATGTAGAAAAGAATATAAACTATCTTGTTTTTGTATTGATTTCATGTTAAAGTAAAGATATTTTGGATGTGGTGGGAATAATTAAATATATCATTAAAATTAATCTCACCAGTTTCTTTGTATTTCTTTAGTGTGTTTGTCAGAAAATTTAAAATGACATCTGCAGCTTGCTCTGTATTTCTTTTAGACAGAGCTGAGTGATTTCTCATTTTCAGGTGACTGCTTTTGTCCTGATCCCAGCGTTGATCGGTCTTCTAGTTGCCATGGTGCAGGTATCTGACCCGAGAATGGACAGTGACTCAAGCCTGTCAATCAGATGCTTCCCTGGGAATTTGCACCCGAAATTGGTGGTTGAATCTGCAGTGTCAAACTGCAGTGCTTCAGGTTGTTGTAGTTTTCTGCCCCATGGCTCAGAAAAGCAGATGGAGCTGATCTGCAACGAGAAAGATAAAAACGGAGCACATGTGTGAGTTTAGAGAGGTTGAGATGGAAGTTGGGGTATTTAAGTCTGTGGTGCTATATGTATTTGATCCAGCTAAATTCTCTTCCTTCAATTTCGTGACCCTTTGTGGATCCTTGTTATAAATGTCAACTTTTTTCCCCTTTCTTATAGCATGTCTCAGTTTAGATTAAGCACATTTCAAATGCTCCATAGGTACATATAGTGAAACTGCAGGTCTAAATTTCTTGACTAAGATCTGGTTAATGCTGCTACATGTACACATCGTAGTGGTTCCAGTCTCAAGCTACCCAAAGAGTCTGAGTAATTCATATTTCAAATCTCCTTGTCTTTATCACCTCACATCTAAACAAGAATAGATTTTCTATGAAGTTCCTGAAGCTTAAACTTCAAGGCCTCTCACTTGCAAAGACCTCTTTCAAAGCTCCATTTTGTATTTATAATTTTGTATTCTTTTTCTTAAAGAGGGTCACCCAAATTGTATACTTCTAGGACACATAAAATGTGGATTTCCTTGCCTCTGAATTCCTTTGGAGATAACAGGGAAATAACACTAAATGCATAGTCATTTTAAAGCCTTGATGAGCCTTCCTCTGTCTGTAATGTTTTGCCCCAGATCTTTGCACAATTGATACTTTCTTAGGAATACACACACACACATTTGTTTATTTAAATAAACAAATTAAATTTAAATTGTCTATTTATTTATTTATATACATAATGTTTCTATTTTGAGACAGGGCCTCTCTAAATTGCTTAGAACCTCTCTAAATTGCTGAGGCAGTCTTTGAACTCATGATCCTCCTGCCTCAGCCTTCCCAGTTGCTGGATTACAAGCATGCACCACTGTACCCAGCTTCTATCTGTCTTATTCAATGCAGTAGCCCCATCTAGAACAATGTCTGGTACACTATAGGTACTCAAGGAACATTTGTTAGGATAATATTTACAAATATTCTTATATGTTGGGCATAATTCTCTAAGACCTTGATGAATGAATAAATAGAGTTCAAGTTCCCAAGGTACTATGATAGCCTGTACTCTGACAAAATTTCAATTCCTAGTTGGAACTCATCTATAAACATTTATTAATCTCTCTCTGTATTCAGGCATTGGACTAAGTGTTTGCCAAGCATTGAAATTGTGACCCGGGATATAACTGGATGGTAGTGTACATGCTTAGCATTTGAGAGGCCCTGGGTTCAATCCTTAGCAACAAAAACAAAAACTGAAACTGAAAACAAACACATAACCATTATTACAAGTGAATCCTCACAGCAACATCTTAAGGCAGTGTTTCCATTTGGGTCTGGGTTCAGCTGCATGGAATTGAGTCCGAGCATAATAGCTTGACCCACTAAGGATTTATTTTTGTCAGGTAGCAAGAAGTCTAGGGTCTTGGATTTGTAAACGCCCTTATGAAGCCATCAAAGACCTGGTTTCTTCTGTGTTCCTGCTCTGTCATTCTTAGTGTGGAGATCTTATATTCTCAGTTGCTAAGACAGCTACTGTGACTCTAGGTGTCATTTCCTTTCTTTAGACAGGAACAGGGAAAAGAGTGGAGGGTAAAGAGTATCAGCTGAATAGCTCCCTTCTGTTCAGGGATACAGCTGTTTTCCTGGAAGTCTATTATATAAGAATATGGCTATAGTTCCTTGATCCAACTGGGCCATATGGCCACTCCTAGCTGCAAAGAAGTCTGGGAGGTGATTATTTTTAAATAGACATATTGCTGCCCTGCATGGAATCCAAGTTCTTTTGGTACAAAGAAAGGGAAGATTGATATTGCATGTGGAAATAGTTGTGTTGGCCACAAGTAGGTTTTGTTTTTACATCCAGGGTTCTGCATTTGATTTTAGCCAAAAGGCTGAAAAGTGATACATACAGGGTTCTGAAGAATGACCAAGACTGTCAGTACCCTAGGAATACCATGTGTTCAGGGCAGATGGAAATATGAAAAATTCTGAAGGTTATATAAAATTTAGGCAATTGAATAGAGGGGAAAACATCATAGTTTATAGAGGAGGGACTCAGATTACAAGTGGTAAAGTGTTTTCCTTAAGGTGTAGCATTTTTGCAGATGAAGGGACGAAAAATACAGAAAAAAACTGTAATTCAAACCCAGGATTGTCTAATTCCAAAGCCCATATTCCTAAGGATTGAGTTTTGGTGGGTCTTAAATATAGTTAGATGGAATTTTGGGGGGATCAAATGAGTCATTCTTTCCTGATAGCTTTTCACAGTGATAACATTTACCACCGCATTTACTGTGTGAGATTTTCTTCATATTCATACATTAACTCATCTTGAAAATGGCTTTGTATTTTTTATAAGTATCATGCCTAATCATTGTATAAAAAAAAAAAAAAACAAATACAAGCCATATGGAAATTAACTAGGAAAAAATAAATAAGTAAAAATCCTAATAGTATCACCCCTAGGGGTAAAAAAAAACCACAAAGTTAATATTTTGGTAAACATCTTTTCAAATATTTCTTTATACATAAACACATGGATACATGTTTAACTATAGAGGTGAGAGAATACCATATACAGGGTTTTTTAAAGACATAAGCTGTCCTAGCCAATCACCCCAACAACACTGAGGAGTAGGTATTGTTATCTTCATTTTATGGGCTTGGAATGGTTTGGTGACAGGCCCCAGGATACACAGCTAACAGAGGGGTCAAATGAGGCTAGTTTCCATTTGATCTGAACTGACCACCCCAGTTCCCCTGCAGAATTGTATCAGTGAAGATTTCTTTCCTTAGAGAATTTTTTAAAATACAGGTATTAAGATGGCCTGCCTATTAAGGCATCTTGGAAATAGGAAACCAGTAAATTCAGCAGCTGTAGTGGAATACCCATCATGAATAAAATAAAGCATCTTCAGGGTTGCAAGTCTTGTGGGAAACATTGTGAGTCTGAAGCTTCTGTGTGAAGCAATGATGCATTGATTTTTCCCAGGACAAGGCCACTTGGCCCCATCATATGATGAGTCTTCAAGGACTGTCAGTGGTCACTCCTCAGGATACTTGCAAGAGGTCTACATTCTGGTGCATTACAAATGACTTTGTTCAAATGGCCCCCGCCCTACCCCAGCTCTGCTGATGGTTTGCTTTATAGTTGATTTGCTAGATATTGAGGATTGAGCTGATCTTCAGAGAGGCAGGATTTTGAACAAATGAAAAAAATAGGATCCCTTCTCCCATATTGATGAGTAGCATTTCAAATGGGTCAAGGGGCCCACTGAAGTTTTGAAAAGAGGTTTTACTATTAATAGTACACTAATTAAATAAATTATGGTGCATCCATAATTTTGGAAAATCATGTGAATGAATGAATGAGGTGGATCAGGAAGGAATGCCCAAAACTATTATTTAGTAAGAAGAGAAAATGCCAAGGTACAGAACAAATTGTAGAGCATGTTTCTCCCTTCCCCTCCTTTTTGGTACATTTAAAAAAATATATGTATGGTCTGTCAAAGGACAAAATCACAACAATTTATTTTGATCTTAATTGCTTTATTTTTATTCTAGAATAGTGTAGCACTTCATTATATTACATATAATAGAATAAGTGTTCCCACCAGCTGAGCAGTGGAGGTTGGTTTTGTAGACAAGAAAGCCTGAAAGGCAGTAACTGAGAACACAAGACACATTGGTCATTTCAGTTACTTTTCCTTATAAGGAAAAAAATGAGAAACAACTGGTTGGTTAACAATTGAGAAATAACTGATTGGTTAACATCAGGTTACTTCAGGTTACCTTTGTGTGTGTGTGTATGTGTGTGTGTAACGATTAAGGCAGAGGAAATTTCATTATTATGCCAGTTGAAGTGAGCCTATTTGGGAAATTTGGTAGTTATCTCTCATTTGTCCTGGTTTCTTGAAAGGCTGGCCAGCTGATTTGGTTCAGTGATGAGGAATCTAAAAAGAGTGACTATTTTTTTTTTGGTGGTCCTAGGGATTGAACCCAGGGCCTTGCTCATACTAGGCAAGTTCTCTACCACTGAGCTATATCCCATTCCTGGGTGACTTCATTTGGACTGATCTGTTGGAGTTCAGTAAAAGAGACTGATCCAAAACTCCTATAAGTTTTATTTAATAATACATATACTTTTCTAGAACAATCCATAAAAAACTATTAATAATTAATATTATTACTATAGGAAGGGCAAGAATAAAAGATATCAGTTGTTATTTTTCACACTTTAAATTTTAACTGTATTTATTATTACTGTGATGTCAAAATTATCTGACACTGACAGGAATAATCTGAGCAATGAGAATGTAGCCATTAATTATTTTCTTCTTTGTAATTATCCATGCTTAAAAAACATTAAATATCAGGGCTGGGGTTGTGGCTCAGCGGTAGGGTACTATCCTAGCATGTGTGAGGCTCTGGGTTCGATCCTCAATACCACAAAAAATAAATAAATAAAAGTATTGTGTCCAACTACAACTAAAAAAAATATTTTAAAAACCCACTAAATATCATTTATTATCTTATTTTAATTTTTGGGAGGGGCATTGCTAAGCACATGCTAAGCACATGCTCTACCACTGAGTTACATTCCCAGGCTTTTTATTTTTTTGAGACAGGTTCTTGTTAAGTTGCTGAAGCTGGCCTGAAACTTTCGGTCCTCCTGCCTTATCATTCAGAGCTGCTGGGATTACAGGCAGGTGGCATCACACCTGACTTAAATTTTGCTTTTAAAAGATGATTTTGGAGAGATTTTCTTTTTCTTTACAGAAACAAGGAGACCTTTCATCTTATAGACTTTTGGTGTTAGGAGAAATTTATAAAACTGCACTATACCTACAGGGTTCTGAATGATACAAAGGCTCTGAGCAATAGCACAACCAAATCCAGTTCAGGAAACAGATTCATCTTTTCTTTTTCCATTATTATAATAAATCAGGTAGGACTGCCAACTACTGCAGTTAAGTTCCATTGGTGGCAGCTGCCTGGAGTGGCTGTGTGAAGAACCCGGAGGCCATCTTGAGCTTAGCTATGATGGGTGAGCCAGGCTGCCATGGGCCTGATGGTGAGGATGGAGTGAGTCGATTTCTCCAGTCTGCAGAGCAAGCTTTCTGTGGGTGGGAGTCACCAAGGGACATGGTCTCCCCAGGCAATTACAGCCTCTCCCACCCCAGCATGCTGCCACATCACACTGTGCTTTCCACTCCGTTCCAGCTTCCCAGAGGGGAAGCAAAGTCTGATGGAAGCAGGAAAGAACAGGAAACCTAACAGTGTGTGAAATTGGCAGTGAACACTGGGGTACCAGAGTCACAATTCCATCAGACTAGAAGCTAAAAACAGGGAAAAACTGAGTACCAACTAATGGATACCTTTCAGGTGGTATCGCTACCATGGGTCACCCGTAGTGTCCTCCTGTGTCACCAACAGGAAGACAGTGGATCAAGGGGCCCATTGAATTTATAATCCTACTGCCTCCATGTTAGGCCAGGCTGGCTTGGTCTTTTAACCTAGGCATCTCAAGATGTTTTGAGGTTCCAGGGAAGGTACTTCTTGGGTAGGGGGTAACATCTGAAGTGATTACCAAGGGTTACAAAGAAGCCAGCACGGCAGATCCCCAAATAACACTTCCAGTGGGGGTGGGTCTTTGGAACACTGTGGGATTTTTCAGGCACTTGGCAACCAACTATATCATCTCTGACCTGATGTGTCCACCAAGGCTGAACTAACTAAGGGAAAAGAGGCCTTTTTCTGTAAAGAGTTTTTGGAACCTGCAGGCAGTTTGTCTTCAGTGTGTCTGACGGAGTACAAGGCTGCCTGGTAGGAAAGGTGCTTCTTACGCCAAGCCCAATGCTATCTGCACTGACTAAGCAGATGGTTTGCCAGAAATGGTGGCATTGACCTGTCTGCTTATTCTCTTTCTCCTTGGAGCTGAAAACAGCTGCAATTACATGATCCTGAGGGGTCAGGGAGCCTTGGGTGGAGGGCTGGATCCTTCATGGCCACCTTTGAACAGGTAAATCATTTGGATTCAGTATTAAAGTGCATGTTTTCCTTGCCCTCCCCTGCTCCCTTTTGCTTCTTAGTACAAATTTCAAAGTATGAAGAAATTACTCTTCTTCCAAAATTGGCAGATGAGGTAGAATGACTGACAGGAGCGTTAGGTTTTCTATTGTCGACGCTACGCCCCTCCCTTCCCCACACTGATAAATACACGGGTAAATTGAGACTTTGGAATATGCCCCTGCCCTTTTTTCTTTCTGAGATAGGAGTCTCATTATGCTGGCCTCTAATTCCCGGCCTCAAGTGATCCTCTTGCTTTAGCCTCCTGAGTACTGGGATTACAGGGGCACAGCCTCAGAACTGGATGTGGCTGGGGGTTGGGAGGAGTAAACAGTAGGGGAAGAGGAAAAGACAAAGGTTAGAAAATCTGATTTTGAACCTGAACACATACTCCTTTCCTTCCCCTTCTTCTGCTCCCTCTCCCACTTCCCCCCCTTCCCCTTTCCCCTTCCCCATCTTTCCCTCTCTCCCTATCTCCCTCCCCCTCTCCCATACTCCCCCTCTCCTCCCTGTCCCTCTCCCCCTCGCCTATACTCCCCCTTTCCCCCTCTCCCCCTCTTCCTTTCTCCCCCTCCTCTTTCCCCTCCTCCTCCTCCTTCTTCTTTTTGATACTGGATATTGAACCCACACTTCACCACTGAGCTACATCCCCAATCCTTTTTTTGATGGAGAGGGTACCAGGGAATGAACTCAGGGGCCCTCAACAACTGAACCACATCCCCAGCCTTATTTTGTATTTTATTTAGAGACAGGGTCTCACTGAGTTGCTTAGCACTTTGCTTTTGCTGAGGCTGGCTTTGAACTCACGATCCTCTTGCCTCAGCCTCTAGAATTGCTGGGATTACAGGTGTGTACCACTGTGTGGTCCTTCATTCTTTTTTTAGTGAGTACAGTATATTTATGGTGCACCACCCACCTTATCACAAACAACAGACAGTCTTTGTTTTCAAGAACTCAGAGTCTAATGAATCAGTCATAACTTTCCTATGTTCATATATGAATATACCACCAGTGAAACTCCACATCAGGTACAACCCCAGGAATGGGAAGGTATACAATGTATGATATGTCAAAACACTTTCTACTGTCACGTATAACTAAAAAGAACAAATAAAAAAATTTAAAAATGTAATTTGAAGGAGTAAACTCTGAAATAACAATAAAGCTAGTATAGTAAATTTAAAAAAGAACTCGGTCTAATGAGGAAATCAAGTTCTTTAAAAACTGTCCTATGTTTTGCTTCTTTGGTTTTTATTGAACCTTATCTGTAGCAATCTTGTTAATGGCAGAATTCATAGGAAAAACCCATCAAGTGTTTATGCCAATTTAAACATTAAATCTCAAAAGTATATAAACAGATGAATGGAGTTACTTTAGCACCACTGCCAATGTTGGGACTCAGAATGCACTTGGACATGCTGAGCTGGAAAAATAGTCTCAGATCCCTGCCTTTCAATTTTTTCTTTCTTTCTTTTTCTTTCTTTTTTTTTTTTTGGATATCAATATTGCTATTTATTGAGTACTTCTTTCTTTTTTCTTTTTACAGTACTGGGGATTGAACCCAGGGCCTGGCACATGCTAGGCGAGTACTCTACCAATGAGCTCCAACCCAGTACTTTATTTTATTCTATTTTGAAATAGGGTGTCTATCTTGCCTCTTTTTTTTTTTTTTTTTTGGTACCAGGGATTGAACTCAGGGGCACTTGACCACTGAGTCACATCCACTGTAGAGAGGGTATTTAAGATTCCCTATTTTGTATTTTATTTAGAGACAGGGTCTTGCTGAGTTGCTTAGGACCTCACTAAATTGCTGAGGCTAGCTTTGAACTCTTGATCTTCCTGCCTTCGCCTCCAGAGCTGCTGGAATTACAGGAGTATGCCACTGCGGAGGCTTGCATTCCATTTTGGAACAGGGTCTTGCTAAGTTGTCAAGGCTGGCCTTGAATTTTCAATTCTCCTGCCTCAGTCTCCTTAGTACTTGTGATGCCATGCCCAGCCTTTCAATTATCTTTGACTCCTTTTCTCTCCTGAAGTATAGAAAAGGGCTTTCTCTGAATTTCCCTTATCTACCAAAAGATGGGATCTGCCAAGGAGCACGATTTTCTCCAACTCTTCTTACTGAAATTTCATTAATCAAGGAAGATTAAATTCATATCACAGAGGAAGAGATTGAAAATCAAACATTACACCTAGAACCCAGAGGAACTTTGTCCCAGCCCATTATTTGTCCACTAGGCTCATTCATTTCTCCTAAATATTTTTTAAATATTGCTATTTATTGAGTACTTCTTTTTTCTTTTTACAGTACTGGGGATTGAACCCAGGGCCTGGCACATGCTAGGCGAGCACTCTACCAATGAGCTCCAACCCAGTGTGTGTGTGTGTGTGTGTGTGTGTGTGTGTGTATTTTACTTGTAGATGGACACAATATCTTTATTTAATTTTATATGGTGCTCAGGATTGAATCCAGTGCCTCACACGTGTGAGGCAAGCGCTCTACTACTGAGCCACAATCCCAGCCCTCTCCTAAAACTCTTTTACTACCCCTCTAAAATCACTTACCCCACATTTGCTTTTCCCTTTTCCACTGTAGAGAGGGTATTTAAGATTCAACATCTAACTTTTTTCCTTCCTTCCTTCCTTCCTTCCTCTCTCCCTCCCTCCCTCCCTCTCCTCCTCTTCCTCTTCCTCCTCCTCCTTTGTGTGGTGCTGGGATTGAATCCAGGACTCACACAGCATGTGTCCTACCACTGAGCCACACCCCTAGCTGACCCCTCCTTTGAGTTTTATATTTTGCATGGCTCTCATGCACATGTTCATGTTAATAAATTTGTATACCTTTTTTCCTTTTAATCTGTCCTCTGTGAGGTTATTTCATCAGGCTCAATCACAGAACTTTCAGAGGGAAAATTTAAACTTCCCTTCACCTTCATTATCACTGGATCCTTTTGAATGCCCACCTAGTCATGACCCTCACCAGATTGCTGTTTTCTTAAGTAATTTCTTCATTTAATTTTTGTATTGGTGGTTTGAATAGCATAGACTAACGGATTAAAGAACGTACAAATGCAGTTGCATTTGGATTTAAAGAAACAAGGCTGTGAGCAAATAAACTTCTTAATCATTTTAAAGAGCTGGTTCTTACATAAGGATATAACTGGTATTTGCATAAAGTATATAACTACATGCAAAAGTTAATGCTTTTGTTTATTTGTTTTGGGTGGTCCTGGGGATATAAAGGCAAGTGTTCTACCACTGACCTACACCCTCAGCCCTGATAAAGTTCCTTTTGAAACAAGTATATAGTACACTCAAGAACTTATACACAAACTTTGTAGCAGCATTATTCATAATAGCAAAAAGTGGAAATGACCAAAATGTCCAGCAACTGATGAATGGATACACAAAGTGTGGCATATCCATACAAGGGAATATTTGACAATAAAAGGAAATTAATTGTAGATACATGCAATGAAATTATGGAACCGTTTTGAAAACATTATGCTAAGTAAATGAAGCCAGTCACAAAAGGTCACATATTGTATGATTCCATTTACATGAAACATGCATAACAGGAAAATCCATAGAGACAGAGAATTGATTAGTGGTGGCCAGGGGCTGGCAGAGAGGAGTGGGGAGGGACTGCTAGGTGAGTAGTTAGAGGTGATGGCTGGACAACATAACATAGTAAATGTCACTGAGTTGTATGCTTTAAAATGGTTAATTTCATGCCATATGAATTTTACTCCAATAAAAAAATACTATGGATGAACTTTGAAAATATGCTCAGTGAAAGAATCCAGATACAAAAGATCACATAGTCTCTCTCTATAACAGGCAAATCTATAGAGGCAGAAAGGAGTTTTGTGGTTGCCTCCAGCTGGAAGGGTCAGGAGGAAATGGGGAGTGATTGTTTATTGGTACAGACTCTCTTGTGAGGTCATGGAAAGGTTCTGTTAAAGAGCAAATTTCAAAAAATTTGATTTCAAAGGTCATGTGAGTGTGTGCACACCCGTGTATATGTGTGTGTGTGTGTTGCTGGGAATCAAATCCAGGGTTGTACACGTGCTAGGCAAGGGCTCTACCACTGAGTTACATTCCCTAGTTTCAAAGATCAAATTGTTTTTATTAGTGATTCATAAACAGGGCAGCATTTAAAGATACAGGGGAGCTCTGATGAGATAGGAAGAGCTGGTGAGTTTTACTAGTAGAGTAATATAGAAGAGCTGGCACCATGGCCCTCACCTCTAATCCCAGTGATTTAAAAGCCTGAGGCAGGAAGATTGCAAGTTTATGGCCAGCCTCAGCAATTTATCAAGGCTCTAAACAATTTACTGAGACCCTGTCTCAAAATAAAAAAAAAAAAGGGCTGGGGATGTGGCTCAGTGATAGAGCGCCCCTGGATTCAATTCTCAGCACTATTAAAAAAAAAATGAGGTGGAGGAAAGCGATGAAGGAATAGAGAAAACACCACCCCCAAAGACCCCCCAAACCATGCTTGCTCTCATGTGCTTATTACATTAAATTGAGGACTTTTGGGGAAGAGGGGTACAGGCTTTCTCTGAGCCCCCTTTATCTGCCTAAAGATACATCCTCCAAAAGGAACTCAGGTGCCATGAATTCCCTTCCCAGGAATCTCATCAACCAGGAAAGACTAACTCAATCACAGGAGAGAGACTGGAGGTTGACTCCATATCCATCATCCTCTGTGGGCTGCTCTGAGACAACTTTAATTACCTGAGAGATTTTTCTGCAGAACAAGACAACTGTTGTTACTCACCATGTTTCCCTCTCCTCACCATCCCATAATTTTTGTCACCATCCCCATACATGAACATAAATAAACTCTAACCATCTGACTTTCTTTAAAAGTCTCACGTTTGGGGGAATATATATGTATATATATGTATGTATATATTCCCCCCAAATTCATATATATGAAATTTCATATATATATGAAATTAGATTTTTTTCTCCTGTTAATTTGTCTCATTCCATTTAATTTGTAGACCAAAGAGCCTAGAAGGCTGGGGGTGTAACTCAGTGGTAGAGTATTTGTGTAATTTGCACAAAGCTCTGGGTTTAATCCCCAGCACAAAATAAATAAATAAACAAAAACCTAGAAAGGTAGAAGGATGCTTTCCCCCCCCTCCCCTACAGCAGGAACAATGAACAACTGGGTTGTTTCAAGAATATTTTCCTTATAGTAGTGTGAAAAAAAATCTGTTGGCTCAATGGGATTTGGTAATCATCTCTCTCCTGAATTTTTGGAAGGTCAGATTTCACAAATAAACAATTCAGGTTTTGGTTTGGTGACAAGAAACATAAATGATACCATGTTGCACCTGCTGTCTTTTCTATCACAGTTCTAAAATTGATTGTAGTAAATGTTGCACAATGGAGAATATATTGAAAGCCATCAAATCAAACATTTTAAATGGGTGAATTATATGGTGTGGAAATTATGTCAATAAAGCTATAATAATAGAAAGAATATAAAAACATTAAAGTTTTTTAAAAATTGAACTGGCCAGGCATGGTGGTGCAAGCCTGCAATCCCAGCGGCTCAAGAGACTGAGGCAGGAGGATCGTGAGTTCAAAGCCAACCTCAGCAATTTAGCCAGGCCCTATGCAATCCAGAGAGACTCTGCCTCTAAATATTTTGAAAAGGGCTGGGGATGTGACTCGGTGGTTATGTGCTCCTGGGTTCAATCCCCAGTACCAAATAAATACATAAATTGAAACTAGGCTGGGGGTGAAGAGCCTACCTAGCATGCGCAAGGCCCTGGGTTTGATCTGCAGCACCACCACCACCACAACCAAAAAGTGTGTGTATATGCATAAAAAAAACCATCTGGACATAAAAAAATCTTGGAAATATTAAAGGTGTTTATATTTTAATAGTGGAATTTCAGGTTGGTTTTATTTTCTTTTTCATTACAACCAGCTGTGTTTTCTAATTTTTCTACAATCAGTATTGGTTACTCGGAGGCCTACTGCTAGCTCCTGTGGAGACTGCGCAGAATAGGAATGGGTGTCTCTCTTGCTAAGGGTGCAGCACTATACCAGGGGAAATGTCTGGCCACTGGGGTGCCAACTGGAATTCTTTTTTTTTTTTTTAAATATTTATTTATTTATTTTTAGTTTTCGGCCGACACAACATTTTTGTTTGTATGTGGTGCTGAGGATTGAACCTGGGCCGCACGCATGCCAGGCGAGCGCGCTACCGCTTGAGCCACATCCCCAGCCCCCCAACTGGAATTCTTCCATTTGCCCCTTCAAGTGGATACCTTTGTACCAGAACAATATGCACAGTGTTCATGATGGCCCCAAAGCTTGTGTAATAAGTATTTAGAATGGAATAAGATAAAAATAAAGAAAAATAAAAAATAGTATAAATAAATAAAAATAAATTTTGAAACAATGATAGAAAAGTGCATGGTTCCCCCTCATTCCCCAGTATTGGAGATTGAACCCAGGATTGTTCTACCTCTGAATTACATTTCCAGCCCTTTTTCATTCTTTTGATTTTGAATCAGAGTCTTGCCCTGTTGCCCAGGTGGCCTTGAGCTTAGGGTCATACTACCTTAGCTTCCCAGATGGGATTACATGTGTGCAGCACCATCCCTAGCCATGAGATAGCCTTTTTTTATTTATTCATTTTACTTTTTACACACATGGAGCACAACTTTTCATTTCTCTGGTTGTACATGAGGTAGAGTCCCGCCATTTGTGCAGTCTTACCCATCTATAGGGGTAATAATGTCCATCTCATACTATCATCTTCTCCCCCCATTTTGAGGTTCTGCTCCATTCAAAGTTCCTCCATTCTTCCCTTGCCCCCCAACCCATTATGTATCAGTATCCACTTATCAGAGAAAACATTTGGCCTTTGGTTTTTTGGGATTGGCTTACATCGCTTAGCATAATATTCTCCAATCTATCCATTTACCTGTAAATGTCATAATTTCATTCTTCTTTAAGGCTGAGTAGTATTTCATTGTGTATATATATATATATATATATATATATATATATATATATATCACAGTTTCATTATCCATTCATAATATGGTCTTTTAAAGCATCCACTCTGCCAGATGTGGTGGTGCATGCCTGTAATCCCAGTGACTCAGGAGGCTGATACAGGAGGATCACAAGTTTGAGGCCAGCCTCAGCAATTTAGCAAGAACCTGTCTCAAAATAAAAAAATAAGAAAATGTCTGGGGATGTAGCTCAGTGGTAGAGCACCCCTGAGTAGTAGTCCTCACTACCAAAACAAAAACAGAAACATCCATTCAGGGACAGGTTACTCTCCTTTTTTGACTCTGATGGGCCATAGCAGGGCACTGAGCTCATTCTTCCTCCCTTTTCTTCCCTATTTACTCATTCTACCCAAATATGATCAAAGCCTACAGGACGGGGCTAAAATTGCCCTCCCCTATGGCTTCTTTTGTAGCCGCTTCAGCACATAGGGCCATATTTTTCCTTTCGTGAACTTCTGTTGGTGGTTGGGTTGATTGTAGTTTACCTGCCCACTCTAGATGACTGGCAGTGGCCACTCAGAGCACAGTGATGAGCAGGTTCTTGTCTGCATCTGACCTCATCGAGAGCATCATGATTGATTACTGATGTTTGTCGTGAGTGTGGGAACTAGGAATCACTTGCATTTTCCTTGCCAGGATTAGGCATTGACATTTCTTATACCCACCCTCACTTGAGTTAGATGACAAGACGTGTTATATGGCTTGTTCATCTTTTAGTTTGGTTGTTTGTTTTTGTCAACCAAGCAAGAAGCGCTGATCATGTTCTTCTTAATGATTTATGTTATTCCTTTCACGTTCCTTCCTACTCTGGCATAAGCTAGGCATAGAAGTACTCAATAAATACTGTAAAAATGCCATTCAAAAATTATAAACCGTATGATGGCCTTGTGAAAATAGTACTTTCTAGAGCATGATGGTTTCCAGAAATAGAAAATATCCCCAAAGGGACCTCTGGTTTATAGTCAGGGTAACAAAAATGGTAAGGAGTGGACGCAATGGTAATAGGCACATTTTTACCTTTTGTGTGTAAACTGCTTATCTTCAAACTATACTCCCTGTATGTGGGCAGCAAGTGGAGGCGTTTTTTTAAACAGAGAAAGCTGCCTGTGGTGTAAGAATTAAATATCTGTTAGAAGAGTGAATGCGTGAATAAAAGAACTGAAAACATTTCTAACAGGACAAGGTTCCACGGAAATCAAGCACCGCCTGGCTCTGGCAAGTAGCCTGCAGACCAGTCTTTGTATGAAGACCAACTCCAGGCTGATGCGGCGACCGAATCCATTGCCAGATCATCCCAGACGGAGCAAAAACCTTTCCCTGTCTGCCCAACTCTGTTGGCTTGCTCAAAACTCGATTTTATCTGGCATAAACCCAGCCTCATGCCTGCTTTCTGCAGTGGTTCTAATCTCAGCACAGCACACAAAATGTTACCCTCAAACAGCCTGGACAGGAAGTCTCCCTGGGTTGTTTGGCTGGAAAACCTGGAGGTATCCACTAGTGAAATCCCTCCCACCCACTGAGATTTTGAAGAGGCAGGAAATGTGAGCAGAGTATGTGCTAGGTTCTGGTATTTGCAGATTACAAAGCACTTTTACATACATTGTCCCATTTAGATGCTCTTCAGGAGGTGTAAGAGGAGGCCAGAGACTCACACCTCTCTTCCTCCTTGAAGTCATCCTGCTTTAGAGAAAGCCATTTTTGCCAAAGTTCCTAGAAAAAGTCTTTTCTCCCTGGCAGGAGACATTCTTCTCCCTTCCACAAGAAGGTAACCCAGTCTCCAGGTAGAGGAAAGCATGCTCCCTGGAGTGGGAAGGAGAACACACACACAAGACTGTGTTTTGCATCTTTTATTTATTTATTTTTTTTTTATTTTAGGTACTGGGAATTGAACCCAAGGGAATTCTACCCCCTAGCTATATTCCCAGGCCCCGCTTTTTACATTTGATTTCTGAGACAGGGTCTTGCTAAGTTGCTGAGGATGGTCTTGAACTTGCAATCCTCTTGTCTCAGTCTCCAGAGTCTGCTGGGGTTACAGGTGTTTGCCACCACGCCCGGCGCAAAGGCTGTGTTTTGGAAGGAGTGACATTTTTAGGTTACAAGCCTCTTCTGGGAAAGCTGGGGACCCACATATTTTTAGATATGTTTCCTGACGCTGGTGAGGAATTCAAAAGATAACCAAGCACCAGGCAGGTCCTGAGGGGAGGGGATTAAGGGGAAGAGTTGCCTATTTTGACTTTACTCCAAGTTACCAGTCTGATACAGAGAAAACACACCACCATTTTTTTTTTTTAAATCATAGCTTGGTTGTACCAACACACCTGAGGATGGTACAAATCCTCAAATCATGACAGGCTAGGGTACAGACTCACAGAGAACAGGAGGACATGGTGATATAGGTTAACCCAAAGCCAGTTCTTGGCTGTGTGATCATGAGCACGTGGCTTAACCTCTCTGAGCTCAGTTTCCTCATCAACAAAATTAAATCTCAAACTAATTGATTTATGAATTTCTTTTAGCCCTAATCTCTCTTTTTCACACACGTACACACATGTACACAGTAATTAACCTTCATATTATTTGTTCCCTTATCTATAAAATGAGATATTGACTCTACCTCTTGTGTGTATTGTGAGTGGTGAAAAAGATAATAAATTTAAATTGCCCAGCAGCCTGTGATGTAAAGAAAGTGCGCCTTGCACATGTTGTTTTTAAAGCAGTGTTCTTGGGGCCAGCGATATCACCTTTGGTTAGGACATTGGACAATTAGAAATATGTCATAAACTTTATGGTGGAATAAAGGAGGAATTTGGCATCAAACGGAGCGTGTCCTTATCTGTGGGCTTTGTTATTAAAGATGCGGGATGAAGGATAGTCCCTCCTGTTAAAAGAGAAGTCCTGGGGCTGGGGTTGTGGCTCAACAGTTGAAAGCTCGCCTAGCACGTGTGAGGCCCTGGGTTTGATCCTCAGCACCAAATAGAAATAAATAAATAAAATAAAATAAAAAGTATTGTGTTCAACTACAACTAAAAAAATAAATACTAAAAAATAAATACTAAAAAATAAAAAAAATAGTATGAACTCAAGAAATTATTAGTAGATTTATGGAAGTTGTATATATATATATATATATTCCTGAATAATTTGGCCAGGATTTCAATCTTCCTTTAAAAGTATGGTCTTGTCCCCTGGCTCTAGGGTAATCTTATTTAGACTGGAGATCTGCTTTTACATGTTGCCTGAGACCTGCTCTAAGTCACTTGGGCAGAGTTGGCTACAGACCTGTGTGAACCAATCTGCATGCCCACAGGCTCTGCTGTTTCCACCAGCCAGCACCAGCTTCTTCCAGTGGGGGCCCCTGCAGGTGACTTCTCTTGTGTGTCATAATTAGCACATATTGCTTTTCCCTTGCCACACCCCAGGCAGTACAGAGCTCTAAGTTTAGCATTTCCCTTGTGTAATTTTGTTTCTTATGATGCTCCCTAAACAGTGAAAAAACTGTCACCTTGGGAAATGCGAGAAGCCCTTGATCACCTCATGGATGAGCTGGAGGACTGGAGGAGTTGAGCATTTTCCCTACTCCTGTTTACTTTATTCAAGGAGCTTAGTTAACTGATTGGAACATTGCATCCAAAGATGAGGCACAGAGACTTGATTTCCTTGTGGATGGACATTTGTGCTGTTCCTCATTTCTTGGCCACCCATAGCACCTTGGAGGGAAGGGAAAAACAATTTCCCCTTCACTCTTCTAAATTCTTGGCTAAGCACCTGTAACAAAAGACAGATTAACAAGAGAAAAACAAACAGAAGCTTGCTGACATATAACTCATATACATATGGTAGACATCAAGGGAAATCAGTAACTCTCAAAGAGGTGGTTTAGGACTTGGGCTTAACTACCATCTTCGGCTGTAGAAAGAGAGGATTAGGGAGGTAAATTATGGAAAGGGAACCAGAAAAAATAAAGTCAGCATGCAGATGTGTGTGTGTGTAGGTGTGTGTGTGTGTGTGTGAGTGTGTGTGTGTGTTGTTGAAGATAGAATCCATTATGGCTCTACCTCTGAGCTCCATCCCCACCCAGCTCCTCCCACTTATTAAAAAATTTGAGGCGTGGTGGTCTTTTTTGATCTCCCTTCACAGTGGTGCTAACTTAATATTTGTTTGAATGAATGAATCAGTTGGATTCTAGTGGCAGAAAGGTAAGACAAAGAATTCAGAGTCCCATGTTGGATTTCTATTTGATTTCTTTCATGTTTTTTTTTTCTTTTTCCCCAGAAACCATTTATCTGCCTGTATTTTAGGATCTTTTATTCATTCTTATTCTCCTCTCTTATCCCCTTTGCTGGGAGCCATTAGCCAAGTAGGTATGACAATTTCCTTGCCAGCGTACCCCATGTTGCAGTGACATTGAATGTACTTAACCTTGCTCAAGGACCAAGGCAGATTAGGGTGTTCCCGGTTTTAAGATAATCTTGTTTAGGGCGTTCCCAGTTTAGGTTCCAGGTTTAAGGTTTAAGATTATTCCTGCTGGGAATAGGGCGTATCCTGCTGCCTGAGTTCCCCTTGAGTTCTCACGGGATTTAGACAGTATATTTTGGAGATAGAAGCCCAGTGGAGGTGGATTTGGGCAGAGAACGTGGATTTGGGCAGAGAACGTGGATTTGGACAGAGAACGTGGATTTGGGCAGAGAACGTGGATTTGGGAAGAGAACGTGGATTTCCCCAGAACGTGATTGTAGACGGCTGGTGTGAGTTCGGGAATAAAGAGTTGCTGTTTGAATTTACAAGCTGTGTGGTGGCTCGTGATTGTGTGCCCAGCCAGACTGCGGCATTTGTGCCCAGCCAGACATTGGCATTTGGTGGCCCGTACGGGGAACTTCTGAAGCCTGGAGGTAAGTGAAATTGCTCGCCCCTGAGGAAGAGCGAAAGAATGGGTGACCAATTCAAAAAACAATGTGTTATTGTTTTGATTTATTTTGTTTTTGTTTTGAGCTGCCTGTTCTTAGAACTTTCTCAGGCAAACTGGGGAAAATGGTTGACTCAAGATTTGAAGTTGTTCGCCTCCGAGGAAGAGAAATTGTTAGAGGAAGGAGGCACCCCAGTAAGACCAACAACAGTTAGGGCATATGTTGATACAATACAAAAATGTAGCACATGGCCTTTTAAAGACGAGTTATTAAGTATACCAATGGGACCATCATGGTATCCTGTAGAAGGATTTTTCTTCAACAAGAGATGGCTAATTCTGTTTACTACATTTGTCTAAGATCTTGGTTTTTACAGACATCTGATTAATTTACAAAGCTAAAGTGTTAAAATATCAACCACTAAATATAAGATCAAGTACTCTTTACTTATTAAGTTCCATAAGGTAATATATTTAAACATTATGTGTGTTTTCATAAATTGGTAAATGGAAAAAAGTTTAATATTGCTTTGGTCTGTGTCTTTGCTGAAACAAGGTTACTAAGAGTTAAGATTCTATCGTGTAATTTATATACAAAGAGTAGAAAAATTTTCAGTTGGGTTTCAATTATAGTATTATAGTAAATAAGATAGAAAATGGTTGAAAATGTCAAGTAAGGTATTACACAGATAGAAAATGCAAAAAGCTAAGACAACTATTAGATACAGACATATACTTATTAAAGCAAAAAGAGGGAATTGGAAGGGGGTATATATCCCCCAAAGATAAACTTAAAATAACGCTTTTTACTCTAAAATTTTTAAATTTGGATTCATCAGGACTTAGTGCTGCGGAAAGACACATGTATCCAAAAAATGTACATGAGCCTAAGGTACTTTGGAAAGTATTCTAACACGACAATGGAAAGGTCCTGACCCAGTGATTGTCTGGAGTCGGGGTCTGTTTGTGTTTTTCCACAGGGAAAACAGCAGCCCATTTGGATTCCAGAGAGATTAACTAAAACAGTTTCTACAGATCGAAAAAAAGATGATTTGACTCAAATCCATAACAGCTGATATCCAGAGCTCCAGCTTGGCCATTCTTACATCTGCGACAGTGATTAACCAGGATGCTTTTTTCAATAGCTATTTTATTATTGCATTTTTCCACATCATAAGGTTCTATTTTTATTTTTTGAGCTCATACAAACCTAGGTTAATGTTTTTCTGATCAGTTTTATTTTTTGACTGTGGAGTTTTTAAACATTGCAATGGAGATTTCACCCAGGATAATGTCTCTTTAGCATCATTGCCAGAATTCCTATCTCCATCCCAGTGCCGGTGAAGAACTCAACAAGTAATGCTCAATCAAGGAGTTAACTTACTTTGGGAGGAAACGGATTTTGGGAGGAAATGGACATATTGATAGATTCCTCTGCTTTGAACTGCTTGCAGAACTTGCCTGGACTATGTAACTATCGTTTGGTGCAGCGAATTGTGGTAATGCTGGCATATCTTTGCTGAAGGTGTCACCAGTGATGCAATTTTTCCCAAGGAGCCGTCAATTGGCTTGGTGTCGTGGCATTTCTGTATCCTCCTCCCTTCTGCTAGTGATGGTCTAAAATTTGGGGGCCAATGGCTTATGCTGGACCAGTAGTCAGTGACGGGTATGATCCAATTGCAGTGGTATCAACCTAAGACAGGAGGCTGACGCCTAAAGGTCAGTTTTCCGATGACGGGTAAGAACCATATGTTGAATTGGACAACCTACCAGGCACGGTCCATAAGCCACATTAACCTCACTCCCCCACTGGCACCAAGGCCAAATTTGGGGGCCAACAGAGGTGAGGCAAAGAACCTCACCCCCCCACTGGTGCATAGACCTATCCACAAGTATGGCTGTATGCTGGACCGGTAGTCAGTGACGGGTATGATTCAATTGCAGTGGTATCAACCTAAGACAGGAGGCTGACGCCTAAAGGTCAGTTTTCCGATGACGGGTAAGAACCATATGTTGAATTGGACAACCTACCAGGCACGGTCCTTAAGCCACATTGCTTGTTGTTTAATTAATCAGAAGGGGGGAGATGCTGGGAGCCATTAGCCAAGTAGGTATGACAATTTCCTTGCCAGCGTACCCCATGTTGCAGTGACATTGAATGTACTTAACCTTGCTCAAGGACCAAGGCAGATTAGGGTGTTCCCGGTTTTAAGATAATCTTGTTTAGGGCGTTCCCAGTTTAGGTTCCAGGTTTAAGGTTTAAGATTATTCCTGCTGGGAATAGGGCGTATCCTGCTGCCTGAGTTCCCCTTGAGTTCTCACGGGATTTAGACAGTATATTTTGGAGATAGAAGCCCAGTGGAGGTGGATTTGGGCAGAGAACGTGGATTTGGGCAGAGAACGTGGATTTGGACAGAGAACGTGGATTTGGGCAGAGAACGTGGATTTGGGAAGAGAACGTGGATTTCCCCAGAACGTGATTGTAGACGGCTGGTGTGAGTTCGGGAATAAAGAGTTGCTGTTTGAATTTACAAGCTGTGTGGTGGCTCGTGATTGTGTGCCCAGCCAGACTGCGGCATTTGTGCCCAGCCAGACATTGGCACCCCTTCCCTTTCCAATAGGTCTTCTACATTACTCTCTGGCTTAAACTTCCTTCTCAAACTCTTAGCAAATAATTTCCTTTGTCTTGCTACTAAGCCAGGGGTTGGCAAACTATGGGGGCGGGGGTGGGCAGATGTACCTCATGGCCTAATTTTGTGTGGCCTAAGAATTAAGAAGGGTTTTACATTTTTATATAGTTGAAAAAAAATGGAAAGAATAACATTTCAAAATTTATGAAAATCATGTGGCATTCACATTTCAATGTCCATAAGATAAAATTTCCCTGAAACACATCTGTCTTAGTCCATTTTGTGCTGCTGTGACAGAATAATAGAGTCTGGGTAACTTATATAGAAGAGGAATTTATCACAGTTCTGGAGGCTGAAAAGTCCTATATTAAGGTGCCGGCATCCTCTCTTCTTGCTGCGTCATTCCATGGCAGAATAGAGAGGGCAAGAGAGGACAAGCAAGCAAGAGTGGGCAATTTTCTTTTATAACAACTTGCTCTTGCAATAACTAACTGGCTCCTGAGATAACCTTAATCCATTCATGACTTAATCACCTCTTATTCGGCTCCACCTTCCAACTCTGTTGCTTTGGGAATGAAGTTTGGGTGAACAATTCCACAGCAACAGCCTTGCCCAATTTGTTTGCTGTTGTCTGTGACAACTTACAGCCTAAAATATTTACTATCTAACCCTCTCTGTGAACTTTTGGTAAAGCTTTTGTACAAGCAATACTCACGACTTGGTAGACCTTCTCATCTTCCCATCAGAATAAAATCTTTTTCTAATATTAAATCCTCTCTCCCCAATCCTTACCTGATTACCCCACCTGACCTGTCATTCTCTCCATATCTCTCAGTATTTGTTAATAAAGCTCAACACAGCTGCAGTTGACTTGCTTTTTACAAACACAAAACCAAGCACCTCACCCATGTAGGCAAGTACTCTGCCACTGCTATTTTCCCAGCTCCAACCCACAATTTTTGTTTTTTTGGTTTTGTTTTGTAATTTTTATACTAGGGATTGAAACCAGGATGCTTTACCACTGAATTACATCCCCAGCGCGCGCGCACACACACACACACACACACACATACACACAAACACACAGTACACCCTGCTTTTTGAGACAGGTCTTGCTTAGTTGCTTAGGGTCTCTCTTAGTTATTGATACTGTCCTCAAACTTATGATCCTCCTGTCTCAGCCTCTGGAGTCACTGGGATTTTAGGCATGTGCCACTGCTCCCAGCTCCCATTTGCAATTATTATATTTCAAGATGTCTTGAATACCTGATTACTATTTTCTCTATTTCATTGTGAAGACCCAAAGGTTGGGAGTGGTCCTTCCATGTCCTCTATTTCTTTCCAAGAACAGAGCAGTTCTCACATTTTGGAGTCAGGAAGATTTGCATTTCCACCACTCCCTAGCTGAGCAAGTGTTGTCAATTTCCTCAATCACTTTATCTGCAAATGGTTTGTTATGAGGATTATGGAGTTAGTGATAGAGTACAAGCCCCAGGAGGTGTTCCACACAGCAGTGATTATCAGTGGAAAAGTTTTATTGGTAATACGAAGAAATTACCTATTGCTCTTAATGAAGCTCCTGGTAGTGCAATGAGAATTGAAAGAAGTGGTAAGTGAGTAGAAATGAAACTGCATGGTTCCACTGGAGCCCTGTTATGATTAGCTGGAAAAGTTCAAGGGCTCAGATGAGAAGTTACACTAGTGAGGCTTTGAACAAATTGAACAAACACTTCTTGTTTAATTACTAAACTGAGCACTGCCTAGGTCAAGCCTTGTGTGGATGTGAAAGAAAGATGGCCAATCTATTCTGGAGATTTTTATCTAAACTTGCAGAAAAAAAGCAATACAGACACAGGCTGTGCTCTTACTTGTCCATAATGTTTCCTCTCTCTTAGGATGGATGATTCAGAATCAGCAATTCTCACATAAAAATACTGCACATGGAAAGTATTACTGTTATTCTGTGGGGAAATAAGTTTCTAAGTGCAGCAATCTGAAATTAATAACTTTCTCTGTGGAAACTCTCTTGACAACATCTAGAGATGAAGCCAGGGTACAATTTTTACAGCCTTGGATTATCTTCTCTGTCTGCTTCGCTTGTACCAGGCATGGATCCCGGGTATAAGAAATTCAGTTTTCCCCTTCATTTTACAGTTTGCTTGCCAACTGAAGGCCTTATACAGTGGTGATTTAATTTCTCAATTCTCCAGTTTTTCCACCCATTGAATCAAGGCAAAAAAAAATATCAACTTACTTATTATTACAAACTTTGGGGAATTCAGAGGAAAAAGAGGGGTGAACACACCCAAGGTCTTTATTGTTACTGCAAAAGATTTTAATTTGAGGACATCAGAAAAGGAGCAGGAAAGGGAAATTGGAAGTTAGAAATCAACTTTCTTTTGCTTTTGGGAGAAAATATTCCCATGAGAAAGCCTATTAGTTATACTGTGGTAAAGACTTGGGTCCACATGCAAGAAGTTTATAGATACGGAGGAAGAAAGTAATTTAGGAAAGAAATAGATGGAAGGGCAGCAATTCCTTTTCCAAAAAAAGCCACAGCACTGCAGACATGCATAAAGATGGCAGTTGTTGCTCCAATAGCCATATGTAGCAAGACAGACATATTCTTTTTTATTCCTTCTTGTATATAAATTTAGACAATCTGGACAAAGAAGCCTGGATTTCTATTTTCTACTGATGATTTTTTTTTTTTTAATTTCAAGTTAGTCTTTCCCCCCTTATATAAGACCAGGGGAAGGACATTATCTTTGTTCAATTCACTGTACCTTATTACATTTAAATGTTGTTTCTCTGGGTTAAAAAAACAAAAATAAAAAAGGAGTGAGGAGCCTCTGAGATAAGGAGACCTTACCATTTAGCATGTTTTTGAATTTGTTACTCTCCCAGTGTGTACACACACACACACACACACATATACTTAATGAAGTATAAGGCTAACACTTGGAAGTAGGGACAAATATGGAGGAGTGTGGATGCTAACAGTAACTTCTAAGTAAGGAAGGTAAGTGTCTAGAACTTTTAATGATTGCAATTTGCTGCTACATAAACCTCAGGGCAATACAAATCACAGTTATGTTTTATGTGGTTAACTAAACTTGAAAATTAGAAGTTAAGATAATCATATTAATATCAACTCTAGACTTGCAATTTGGAAAGGCAATCAAGAAGAAATGGGAAGTGCAACAAGCTTCAAAGACTAAGGGTGGTTTTTGTTTTTGATATTCCCCTCTGTGTTGGACATGTGGTTAGAAGCAATTCCAGATGGCTGGATGTGATAAGAGGAAACAGACCCTGAATGCCTGCATAACTGTAGTGTACTAGATGTTGTGGACCATTAAAGACTGGAAAGAAAAATATTCTTTCTTCACAAACCTTATAATTTAGTTGCTTGATTATGGCTAAGAGAGCTGGCTTAATGAGCTTGCATTCCAACTTTATCCTTTACTAGCTCTGTGTCACTGGGTAAAATATTTAATCTCTTCAGGCATAATTTCCTCATCTGTGCACCACTGATAATTTATCTCCTATTTGGCAGCTACGCCAGACTCCTTTCAGTTCTCCCACGATGCAAGCTCTCTCCTTACTGGCCTTGCACATGTTCCTGTTCCTTGGAAAACTCCTAGCGAGGCTAAATCCTTCAAGTTCTGACTTTCATGTTCTGAGATCTTTGTTTCAGAAAATATGATTTCTGTATCCACAGGTAAAGGACTGCATAGACATTAGGCTGCCCTTATAAATAACCCCCTCTCAAGTAGGGTTTAGGATCAGCAAACTTTTTCTGTAAAAGCAGATGGCAAGTAGTTTAGGATTTGCAAGGCTATACCAATCAAAAGAGAGCTGCAGTGTTCCAATAAAACTTTATTTATGGACAGTGACATTTTCATTTCATGTACTTTTCATCAGGGTCACAATGACTTGATTTAGCGGCCGCCCTGTGGCTGGCTGCCCCCGGACCTAAGGGGATAAGTACCGGGAGTGGATAAGAAATGCTGCTGCCCGATACCGGGCACCGGACCACCGCTGTGTAAGACGGTCAGCCTCGGCTGGGCCAACGGCCTCTAGGACCGGGCTGTGGCCTCTCCGCCCCCGGTGGCGATGAGGCAGCGGCGGCGCAGGGCGAGGCCCGGCCGGGCAGGGCGGCGCGAGTCGGGGGCGGGGCGGCGGCGCCGCGTCGTCGTCTTGGTCCCCGCCTCCTCCCCAGGGGCCGCGGCGGAGCCTTGGCGGCGGCGGCGCTCACAACCTGAGCAGAGCGTCTCTGCGGGAGCGGCGACCATCGAGACCCACGCGAGGCGCGTCCCCCTCGGCCTCGCAGCGCTCCCAGGCCGCAGCGCCCGCGCCCCTTCAGCTCGCTCGCTTGCCTTCCTTCCCTGCGGCCGGCTGCGCCATGGCGTTGGCGTTGGCGGCGCTGGCGGCGGTGGAGCCGGCCTGCGGCAGCCGATACCAGCAGGTGAGCAGCACCCGAGTCTAGCCCCAGATCCTGGACCCCAGACCCCGGATCCCGGATTCGGGATCCGGGACCCCGGTCCGGCTGTACCCGCCGGTTGCTTCAGGCCTCTCCCGGCCTGGTCTACTCGACGCCGGGGCTTGGCAGGCCGCGCTGGGCCTGGGGCGGGTCCGCGGGCCCTGGTCTCGGTTCGAGGCCGCCGCGGGCCGGGGCGGAACCTGGCGGTGAAAAACCCGACGCCTGTCTTGTCGCCCGCATTTTCCCTGGCGGGCGGATCTCGGAGTCAGAACTCGCGACTTTGAGGTGGCATCGATCTGGGGACATTTTCCCCCTTTTCACCTTTTGGTTTGATGTCATTGGAAAAAAAAAAAAAGTAAGGGGTGGGGGAAGACGTGAAGTGGAAAGGGAAACGGGGTGAAGAGAAAGATAAAATCGCTGGTGCTGCCGCCGACTGCTCCCCGCAGCGGGATGCGATTACTCAGGGTTTCAGAGCCTCGTCTGTTGGTCGAAACCCATCCCCCTCGCCTCGGTTTTAAGACAAAAGTAAAAAACGCAGCGAGAGACAGCCCCGCAGTTTGCAGTACATTTGGCAGAGGCGATGTTTTACTGGGGTGATGCCCCCAATGTAGAGCTACAGTGGAGCCACAGGGCGTGTGCCTGGGTGTATTTTAAACGCTTGGAAGTGACGTTTAAAGAAATTTAACAGCATAGCTAGGGAGGACGTGTATAAGAGATGATTGGATTATTATCTCGCGGGTGTGATTTGTAAATTGAGGCCCCAGGGAAAAGAGCTGCTAGTCTTACACACGGTCTGCACTGGCTTTCCCTCGGAAATTTAGAGACCTTCTACGAGGTATGAATCTAACACCTCGTAATTTTGGGAATTGAGCCAGGTAGTGACTGATGTTGATTGGAACCTCAAATAATTCCTCGTGTTTTGTCTCGGTTCAAACGCTTTCGGTTATAATTCGCATACGATGTTCTGGTTCTATGAAATAGAAGATTCTTTCTTAGATGATTTGCAACTTTATGTTTTAGAACTAAGGAAAACAGGCGTGATTAAAACGTGTAGATTAACATTGGCGCAGCCAGTTACTGTTCTGTTTTGCTGTCTTCAGCCCAGTGTTGTAATCCGCCTCCCCCATCCCCCCGCCCCGCCGCCTTCCGCCCCCGCCTCCAGCTTGGACTCCTGAAATGACTGGTTAAGAATTTAGCCTCTTGGTTCCATAAACACACCCCAGATTGTGGCAGTGCAGTCTAATTCTCGAATCTCTTAACAGCCTGGGGTGTAGCCCATGTTTTTCTGTATGACCTTGGACAAGACTCTTGAGATCTTACCTGCTTTAATAAAATGCGAATCACAGATGTCACTTAACTGTCACCAAGGTGTTTGCAAATCACTTGTACCCTGCAGGGTCATCTGATTCATTTTTTTTCATCCTGTCTTGGCTAAGGAAAACAAGCAAAAGAGCTGTTTTCTTTGTACTGCCATCTTCTGAGCTATTGGTTAATGCTGATGTACTGCTAGAATAGAGAATTTGTTGGAGTGTCACAATTATGGATTCTGTGGTGAAGTATTTAATAGCTTTCAATTCTGCAGAATTGAGCTATGTCAGGGGTAGGCTATCTTTATTTCATTCTTTTGAAAATAATTATTTTCAAGAAATAATCTTTTAAAAAAATGAAAACATAATCTAGAAAATTTATCAAATATGAAAGCCAAAAATACCTCCCCAAACATTAATCTATCACTCATAGATAACCAGAGCTATTACTTTACTGTGTATTTTTGTGGACTTATAGTCATGTAAATATACACAAGTATAGATCAGAATACATGTGTGCAGATAAGGAAAGCTAATATTGATTTACTCTGCACCAATAACAGCACTAAGTGGTTTACATCCATTTTTTTCATTTAATTCTTACAAAATCCTTATGTGTCAGGGGTTGTTCTCATTGTATAGATAAAGCAGTCTCAGGGAGGCTCAGTAACTTTTTCAAGGTCACAAAGCTGCTAAATTATGATTACAAGAATAAACACATACCTACTTAAAACACAGGGCTTGTTGGGTGTGGCAGTGCATGCCTATAATCTCAGTCTATAATCCTGCTACTTGGAAGACTGAGACTGGAGTATAGGAAGTTCAAGGCCAGTTTAAGCAATTTAGGAAGACTCTGTCTCAAAAAAGAGAAAGGGACTAGGTATGGTGGTGCTTGCCTGTAATCCCAGTGATGCGAGAGGTTGAGTCAGGATGATTGAAAGTTTGAGGCCTGCCTCAGTAACTTAGTGACACCCTGTCTCAAAATAAAAACTAGAAAGTACCGAGGATGTAGCTCAGCAGTAAAGCATCCCTGGGTTCAATCCCAGTACCATAAAATAAATATATAAAACTAAAAAACAACAGGCTTATGATTCAATCATAGGCACAGGCATTAGCAGATAGATGTATACATGTGTACTCTTTTATATCCATACATATATATACAAGCACATCCTCATGTGTTAATGTTTGATTCTGTCCACTTCTGATAGTATTTGTGCTCACTTTTGCATGTGTCCATGTTTATCATGTTTTCAGGCATATACATTTATAAATTTGTATGTGTGTACAAAGAATATATTAAAATGGGTTCATATTTTAGTACTATTTTGTAATGTGCGTTTTCACATAATTGCTTAGTATGAATACATTCCTGCATCAACTATTTTATTTTTTTTGGTACTGGGAATTTAACCCAGAAGCACTTAACCACTAAGCCACATCCCCAGCCCTTTTTTATATTTTATGTAGAGACAGGGTCTCACTGAGTTGCTTAGGGCCTTGCTAAATTGCTCAGGCTGGCTTTGAACTCTTGATCCTCCTGTCTCAGTCTTTTGAGCTGTTGGGATTATAGGTTTGCACCATTGTGTCTGGCTGTATTAAATGTTTTTAATGTCTGCATGGCATGTAATTATATGCTCACCATAATGTAATCAATTGTCCGTTGGTAGCCACTGAGAATTTATAAATTTTTTCATCCACTGAAGCTTCCATACATATATCTTCAACTATGTAAATTTCTAGGTGTCACGATGCTTGATCAAAGAATATACATACTTAAAAGGGCTTTTTAATTATAGAATGTTGGTGAATTGTCCCAGCAACTTGATAAGAACATGCCCTGGGTTGTCACAGAGGTGTTCTCTCTTCTATTTGATCTGGTTAATCAAAATGAGATGATCTCAAGCAAAGTAAATGTAACAGGAAATGATGTGATATTCATAATCGCAAACTGTTTTATTTGCCTTTATGGTGTTTGTTTGTTTGCAGGGCTGGGAATCAAATTCTGGTCTCACACAAGCTAGGCAAGTGTTCTACCATTGAGCTACACTGCCAGCCCCTTTATGGTTGTTTTAGGATCAGTCTTTTTTTCCCCCCCTCGATACTGGGGATTGAATCCAGCGCTTTACATATGGTAGGCAGGCACTCTTCCACTGAGCTACATCCTCAGACCTCCTTTGTCTTTTTTTTTTTTTTAATTTTTTAATATTTATTTTTTAGTTTTCGGCAGACACAACATCTTTGTTTGTACGTGGTGCTGAGGATTGAACCTGGGCCGCGCGCATGCCAGGCGAGCGCGCTACCGCTTGAGCCACATCCCCAGCCCCTAAATCAGTATTTTAATATGTGCACAACTGGAATTTAGCATAGTGACAGACCATAAAGAAACACTTGGCTAATAGGTTTCCTGTGACATAATTTATTTTATTTTTTTTCCTTTTTACATTTTGAAACTGCAGCTATGCGTCCAACCATGCGAATGCATTATTTTGAAAAGTTCTAAGTGGACCCATACCTAGTGTTGAGAAGTTTGCTGTGTGTAGCTTTCTGAGATCGTTAACTCCTGTTTATCTATTCCAAACCCTCTGCTTTACAGAAATAGGTCTTTGCTTATGTCGTGAATTTTAGTCTTCATGCCAGATGTTTTGAGAATCCAGTGGGTGATGATGATACTGCCATATAGGTTGAAAAATAAACTGCAGAATGTTCGATTTCATACTTAACTCATGGCCTACTAGTGAGCGTGTGCATTGAGAGCATCACTGGTAAGTTTATATTGTTGTCTGATAAGAATGTAGAGCAGTTTCAGGAATGACACCTTTTGAGGTAAGTTCTCTTAAGATTTTGGAGGAACAGTTTGATAGGTCAGGAAATGAGTCATACATGTGCACATACACATATATTTTTTGGCACCTGAGATTGAACTCAGGGGCAATTAACCACTGAGCCACATCCCCAGCCCCTTTTTAAATATTTTATTTAGAGATAGGGTCTTGCTGAGTTGCTTAGGGCCTTGCTCAGTTGCTTGAGGCTGGTTTTGAGCTCATGATCCTCTTGCTTCAGCTTTCCAAGCTTCTGGGATTATAGGCATGCACCACTGTACCCAGGGAGTCTCATATTTTAACAGGTTGAATCATTTGCATTAAAGTATTAGATGAAGTCATGATCTTGGAGGATGGACTGAATAGTGCCCATGTGATTTGTTTTATTTTTTATTTTTTTTAGTTTTATAAGTCATAATTGTATCATGGAATACCCTATACAATGTTTTATCAAGATTTTTAAGGTTACTTCTATATAAGTGGCCTACAATTGTCAGTGATCAAAGAAAACTTTTTCAAAAAACTTTTGTAAAATATTTTTTGCAAAAGATTGAGAAGATGAGTAAATTGTTTCTTTGAAAACTTTTAAAAAATGTGGTAAAATACATACAAAATATACTGTTAACTTATTTTTCTTGATGCTATTGATTGAACCCAGGGCCTCATACATGCTCAGCACGTCCTCTACCCTGAACCATAGTATATAGTTCAGTGGCATAAAGTACCTTCACATTTATGCAACCAGTCTCTATCTTTACAAAACTGAAAATCTGTACTCATTAAACAGTAACTTTCCATTATTCCTGCCCTAGCTCCTTTCAACTACCATTCTACTCTAGGTATCTCTTATAAATACAATCAATATTTGTACTTTTGTTGAGTGGCTTATTTCATTTACCATAATGTCTTAAAGTTTCATCCATATTGTAGCAGGTGTCAGAATTTCTTCTTTAAAGCTGAATGATTTCCTGTTGTATGTGTATACTAAATTTGCTTTTATCTAGTCATCTGTTGATGGACCTGGCTTTGCCTTCACCTTTTGGCTGTTATGCATAATGCTGCTATGAACATGGGTGTACTCTGAGTTTATGCTTTTAATTCTTTATACCCAGTAGTGCAATTCCTGGGTGATATGATAATTCTATTTTAAATTATTTGAGGAATTGCCATACTGTTTTTCATAGCGCTGCACCATTTTACATTCCCATCAATGGTGCACGAGGGTTGCAGTTTCTGCATATCCTTGGAAACTCTTGTTCCTGTTCTTTTTTTTTTTTTTTTGATAGTGATCATTTAATGGGTGTGAAGTAGTATCTCCTTGCAGTACTGATTTCCATTTCCCTAATGATAAGTGATGTTGAACATGTTTTCATTGCATTGACCATTGTATATCTTCTCTGAAGAAATGTCTATTCAAGTCCTTAGCTCAGTTTTGAATTGGGTTTTTGTTTTCTTAAGTTGTAGGGATAGAGTTATTTCTTAATGATATTTATATTTTCAACTTTTTACTATCAGGATTTCAGACATACAAAAATAGATTAGGGGGAGGGGAATAGAAAAGACAGTAGAATTAATTGATCATAACTTTTCTAGCCTTGTATTTGTAAATACGACCAGGGTAACACCACATCATGTACAATCACAAGAGTGGGATCCTACATAGAATAAGTTATATTCTATGTTATGTATATTCTGCCAAAATACATTCTACTGTCATATGTAACTAAAAATAAAAAGAAGTTAAAAAACATAGTGTAGTAAACATTATGAACCCATCACCCCAAGTTCAGTAATTATCATGACAGTCAATCTTGTTTCATTTATGCTGTTCCTTGTATTTTGAAGCAAATCCTAGAAATAATATCATTTTATTTATAAATATTTCTGGGTTAACTATCTAAAAATAACAAGTGGTATGATACTTAAAGCAGATATTACCACTGATGAATATATCATGAAAGCTCTTTTGTAATGTTAGGGATATGGAAGCAGGATTTGTCAAAGTCAGGAGTTGCAGATCTGTAACTGTCGTTTGTATTTGATTTGACTCACTCTTGGTAAACCTTGTTCCTCATGTTGTTTTGTAGCAGTGGTGGATTCTTATCGATCCATCTTTATTTTCTTGCCTGATCTCACTGATGATTCTTTGTTAGAGGAAATTTGTTTGGTTTACTCATTTTGTCTGTCCCTTGGAAACAGGGCAGGATTTCCTGCTTTGGGCTGAAACCAAGATCCAAGTGAGCTGCTCTAGGGAATCCTGCTCTTAAGGATGTGCCACCCACTTATTCTCTACATAACTCCAAATTACTTTATCCTAGACATCAATTATAGTACATTATAGTAAATTATATTATTTAAAAATCCTATCATGAAGATGACTTTGAATTTTTTATGGAAAAAAAAGGGCTTGAAGAGATTCAAGTTACATCCTCTGATTTATTTGTTCTTAGGGCTTCAAAATAAATGCTTTGGTTCCTTAATTTATTTTTATGTTACTTTTGAATAAGTACAACTGCTTAGCAGAACCATATTCTTGTAATGGTGAACAGTGCCCATTTAGATGAAGATTGTTATCTTACAGATTTATGTTGAAAATCATGTTGATAGTCCTTTTTTCTCAAGTTACTGTTGCCGGTAACCTAAGCCGTTGGTAAACATCATATTAAATTTTTTGGGCTTTATGAACTTTCCATTTGTAATTGCTTGGAGGGACTGGCTAGGTGGAAGTATAGTATGTATTGTTAACTTCATCAAGTGTAGTAATACAAAGCCAAGTATTGTCAGACACCACTTAACACATTCTGCTGTTACAGTTAGGCTCTTATTGTTCTGAATAACATAGTTTATATTAAAAGTCCCAAGTTTAACAATATTTTTAATGAAGCATTATCTTAGTGCTTATAGCAGTTCCCTTCACATGTATAATTTTAATAGTAATATTAATTTCTTATCTCCCTTGGCAATTTAGCATATTCTTTTGACAATTTTTCTACTTTGCCTTTAATGTATGAGAATGATCAAGTAGTAGTTACCATAAGTAGAGGCTTGAATGCAATTTGGAGGTGATTCTGAAGATTGGACAGTTTATGAATAGAAATAGAAGTGTTTAGGGACGCCTCTAATTCCAGTGGCTCAGGAGGCTGAGGCAGGAGGATTGTGAGTTCAAAGCCAGCTTCAGCAACTTGGTAAAGGTGCTAAGCAACTCAGTGAGACCGGGTCTCTAAATAAAATACAAAAAGGTCTGGGGACGTGGCTCAGTGGTTGAGTGCCCCTGAGTTTAATCCCTGATACCCCCCTCCCCCCAAAAAAAGTATTCAGAGATTGGCTTTTTTTTTAATAATAACTTAACATTCAGTGTTTAAATGTGACATTTAAAGTTAAACATGTCACCAGAGTGGGTTATGCTTTTAATCCTAGCTACTTGGAAGAATGAGGCAGGAGGATTGTAAGTTTGAACCCAGCCTGTAATCAAAATAGAAAATTTTTAAAAAGGGCTGGGGATGTAGCTCGGTGGTAGGTCTCCCTGTGTTCAATCCCAAGTACTGCAAATAATAGTAATAATAAAAATAAGAAATTAAAACTTTTCAATTTATACAATAATACATAGATAAATTCTTCAAGTGCTAGATTCAAGCAGTAAATTTCTAAAGGAAAATTTCATTTTCCTTTTTCTTCCAGTCCCTATCCAGAAGTATTAACTTCTCAAGTTTGGTATGTATTCTTTAGACTTTCTTACCTTTCCTTTGCTGTTGAAAAGTTTTTATTTTTTTATTCATGTGTATGCGTGCAAATGTGAGCGTGTATGCACACGTGTTGGATATTGGACCCAGAGCTTTGGGTGTGCTAAACATTCATTTTACCATTGAGTTACTCTCCTACCCCTTCTTCTTTTGTTTTTGTTTTCTTTCTTTTTTTTTCTTTTTTGGTGGCATTGAGACTTGAACCTGAGGCCTCACACATACTCTTGACACTGAACTGCAACATCCTTAGTCCTTTCATTTAATTTTGAGACAAAGTCTTGCGAAGTTGCTGAGGTTGTTCTTTGAACATTGTGATTTTCTTGCTTTAGCTCCCTGAATACCTGGAATTACAGCTGTGCATTATCACGTGCAGTTCTAGTTAGTATTTTTTTTTCTTTTTTAGTTGTAGATGGACACAATAACTTTATTTGATTTTTTTATTTTTATGTGGGGCTGAGGATCGAACCCAGTGCCTCAAGCAAGTGTTCTACCACTGAGCTATAACTGCAGCCCCTCCATTTCATACTTTTAAGTGTGCTTTTTAGAACATTTTTATGTTTATGGAAACAGTAAGAAGACAATACTCAGTTTCCATATACCCACACCTACTTTCTTCTGTTAATATTTTACATTAGTATGATAAAACTTTCATAATTAATGATAAAATATTGATAACACTATTTGCAGTACCAGGGGTTGAACCCAGGGGCCATCTACCATTGAACTACATTCCCTCCCCCCCCCTTTTTTACTTTTTATTTTGAAACAAAGTGGCACCAAGTTGCACAGGCTACCCTTGAATTTGTAGTCCTTCTGTCTCAGCCCTGTGAGTAGCTGGGATCACAGATGTGCACCACTGTGCCTAGCTCAGATTTTCTAAGTTTTGTTCCCCACCCCCCCACCCCAGGTCCCCTCTCATATACTACATTACATGTAGTCCTCATGATTCTTGTCTGTGGTAGCCCAACTTCCCTTGTTTTTGATAATCTAGACAGTTAAATTAGTACAGGTTAGATATTTGTAGAGTATTCCTAAATTTAGATTGTTTTAATGTTTTTCTTAATGTTAGACTGGAGTTGTGGATTTTGAGGAGTAAGACCACAGAGGTAAAGTGCCATTCTCATTACATTCTATCAAGAATATCTGCTGTTATTGTTTAGATTTTAGGTGTCCCCCAAAAGCTCATGTGTGAGACAGTGCAAGAAGGTTTAAAGGTGAAATGATTGGATTGTGAGAACCTTAACTCAATCAGTGAATTAATTCCCTGACAGGGATTAACTGGAGGTTAATAGCTGGAGGTGAGTCACACTGGGGGTGCTTTTGGAGTATATATTTGGTGAGCTGAGCTTAGTCTGTCTCTGCTTGCTGATCATCCTATGAGCCCCTTCTCTCCACCACACTCTTCCGCCAGGATGTTTTGCCTCACCTTGAGCCCTGAAGAATGGAGCTAGTGGAGCTAGTTTTCTGTGGACTGAGACCTCTGAAACCATGAGCCCCAAATAAACTTTTCCTTCTCTAAAATTATCCTTGTCAGTCTTTTAGTCTCAGCAGCAAAACACTGACTAAAACACATGCTATCAATATGACTTATTGCTGTCGTAATGTTCGGCAGGTTTCTTTCTCATAAAAATACTCTTTTACCCTCTTCCCATACTATACTGTTTGTGAGGAAGTCAATATGCAACATCCCATACATAAGGAGTGGGGACTTAACACAAAAGGCAGGGTATTTGCATAAATAATGCAGAATTTATCTGTATGAGATGTCTTTTCTCTATTAATTTCTAAATTTTGGTTTATATCTGAATAGATTCATAAAAATTTATATCTGTATGTACTCAAATACTTATAATTATTTGGGTCATAATTCAATAGCAATTTATTTTGTCACTAAAAAATTATTCCAGCTTTGGCTAGTGGGAACTCTTGAGGTAGTGCCTGTGTCCCCTTGACCATCATTGTGCTTTTGTTTCTTTCTTTCCTTTTTTTTTTTTTTCTTTTTAAAGCACTCATTTGCTTTTTGGTACCAGACTCATCTTATGTATTTCCTCAATTCCTAGAATTGGGCATTTCTCCAGGGAAAATTCCTTTTATTGGAGAATAATACTAGAAGCCATATCTACATTCATTTCTACTGGGCTGTTGTTTCTTCCAGGCCTTGTAAGCTGACAAAGCAAGGAAATATATGTGTATATATTACCCTGTGGTTATATCCATCTATAAATATTTTTTTGCTTTTTTTATTGTTAAAAAAATTAAGTCTGTTAAGTATGAATACTACCATTTAACTATACCCCCAGCCCTATAAATATTTCTGTATGTTACCATCTGTCTATATGAAGCTAAACATAAGTTCATACTAATATCTCTGCTCTAATCCATTACCACATGAATCAATCTAGCCTATTTCCCTTATCTATAAACTCCCTTTCCAACAGTGATAAATTTGGCTCCCACCATCTGGCATTCATTTACTTAATTCTTCAGTTCTGATATGCATGTAGAGTGGCATTAGACTTGTTAACCCATGCCTGTGTGGGAAACAGTCTTATTCACTAGAGGACAGGATATATATTTGGTTGCAGACTACTCATTTCCAGAGTTACTTAGGTCAGCACCTTTCTCCTATACTCTTTTTTAAAAAATTCTAGTTTGTTATATATGACAGCAGAATGCTTATTACAATTCACATTACACATATAGAGTACAATTTTTCATATCTTTGGTTGTATACAAAGTATATTCACACCATTCGTGTCTTCATACATGTACTTAGGGTAATGATGTCTATCTTATTCTAACACTGTCATTTCTACCCCTATACCCTCTCCCTTCCCCTTCACCCTACATTTTCCCCGTACTCTTTTTTTTTTTAAGATGTTGATGGATCTTTATTTTATTCATATATTAAATGCGGTGCTGAGAATCGAACCCAGGGCCTCACACATGCCACTGAGCCACAACTCCAGCCCCTCTCCCATACTCTTGATTATATTCTTCCATACATTTATATAGTTTTCTCACATTCTGCATACTATGCTGGGTCTTCCTGGTCACCTAAATGAATTTATAACATTTGCATACATTAAATTCACTCTCCTGCAAAGTTCTATAAGTTTTGACTTTATCCTTATTTTCCCCTGCTTTTTAACTAAACAATACATCTTAAGGAAAACAGTATGCTTTTCTTTTTCTTTTTTTTTTTTTTTTTTTTTTTTGGTACTGTGGATTGAACTCAGGGGCACTCAACCACTGAGCCACATCCCCAGCCCTATTTTGTGTTTTATTTAGAGACAGGGTCTCACCAAGTTGCTAAAACATTTTAGGAATTTTAGTGTGATCAAAATAACAATTTTTCTTTAATTAAGCCACAAAGACTATTTGAACACAATATGCTAATTGTTATAGGTTAAATACTGAATGTTATAGTATTCTATAACATTGCTGAGGCTGGTTTTGAACTTACGGACCTTCATGCACCACTGATTACAGGCATTTTTGGGGGGGAGATATATATTTATATATTTATATGTAATATATATGTATGTATATATATATATATAATTTATATACTTTTTTTCACAAAACTTTTTTACTTTGCCCTTACCTTTTTTATTTTTTTGTGGTGCCAGGGATTGAACCAAGGACCTCATGCCTACTAGCACTATACCACTGAGCTACATCCCCTGCCCTACCCTTCTAAAATTTTGATGAAATTTTGTGGACTAGGGAAATGAGCAATAGTAGTCTTAGTATTTTGAAGCTTTGGTTTTAGGCACTGTATGTTATAGGATTCAGACTTTTGTATTTTTGCCTTAATAAGCAGTTCTTCCTTTCTTCCTTCTCTTTCCCTTCTTCTGCTTCCTTTTCACCCTCTTCTTCCTCTTCCCTATCCGTATCTTTTTCCCTTTTGGTGCTGGGCTTTGAACCCAGGGTCTTGTACCTGCTAATAAGCACATGCTCTACCAGGGAGCTACGCTCCTAGCTCCTTTTCCCCATTAACTTTCCATTTGCCGGTGTGGTTGTTTGCTCCTCATTGCTTTTTTCTCCCTGGTTGGTCTTTTATGAACCCTTTGTGTTAGAAGCTTTCTGTGGTAATCCTTTGACTGCACATTAACAGAGTGCTCCACCAGGAAAGCAGTTTGGAAGCTCAGTATGTTTGATGGAGCTTCTCACTGTGGCCTGTACCCACTAGGCTGTTCTTTGTGTCATTGTCTTTGGATCTTTTCTCATGGACTGGTCAGTTTCTTCAAGAATAGGTCTGGCTGCTAGGAGTTTGGGAGTGACTAGAAAAAGAAGGCAGGGAGCTCTCAACATTTAGTGTAGAAATCTCTCACTGTTTTCTGTATGTTACCCTTTCCCTTAAACTCCAGTGTCTTAGGTCAAGAGCGCTCAGCTTTACGTCTCCTGAGAATAAATCTGTATTCTTCTAATGGAAATCCTGAGAGCTGTATATGTTTAATTGCTCCTCCAAACTTCCTGTTTTTAAAGCCCATTTTCACTCCTACTTAACTGCTGCCACAGATTTCTGACCTTATTTTGGTGACAACAGGCTGTTTTTCTGCTTTCTTTTTCTAGGATTCTGCTTTCTTGGGTCTCATGAGTCAATTACCACTTGTCATCCAACTTTTGGCTTTCAGAATTTTATTGCTTCCTCTCCCTTTGCTTATCTTTGTAGATATTTGCCTTTAAATGAACAACATTTTACTAATGTCTACATTTAAGAGGGCTTTGGAAGGATTAGTGGCAAATGTGTGTGTTTAACCTTTATTATTAGTGGCAAATGTGTGTGCAACTGTTTCTTTGTCTTTTTTATTCACTAAACTGTAGGGTTGATGAGGTAAAAAACATCAGCCACATTCACCTTGGCCAAACCAATATCAGTCAAGGCCTGGCACTTTTTTTTTTTTTTTTGGCCTCGATAATCTTTATTCAATTACTATAGCAACTTCTGAACTGGTCTCTAGCTCCATATTTTTTTTTCCTTTTTAAATTTTTTTCTACATACTTGTACAGTAGGGTTAAATTAATCTAGTAATAAGCATGGAAAAATGAAATGTTCTTTGATAATAGGGATTGTGGAAATGTCTGCATCCATTTCTTTGCTCTTAGTGTTCTTGCCAGAGAAGAGGACCTCATGTGCAGGCCTGTGTCCATGTGGACCTTTTTTCACCCATGATTTCTGCCTGAGTGTACTATTATACCAGGCTAATAAGCAAGCATAACTTCTCAGCTATAGGGCTAGCTCTGGTAGCACATGCTGCAGTCAGTGTTTGTATTTGGGTCCTAGGCATGGCTCTGATTGTCTTTTCAGTGTATTCCACTGTCTTTTCAATGTAGAATATTCTATTTGTTGGACTATTCTATTTGTGCCAATTGGTTATTTTAATAAGGAAAAACATTTTAGGAATTTTAGTGTGATCAAATATCATTTTTTCTTTAATTAAGCCATAAAGTCTATTTGAACACAGTATGCTATGCTAAGTGTTATAGGTTGAATACTAAATGTTATATGTTTTGTATTTTTAAGAGATAAAGATTGGAGATGTCTGTTTCTCCTCTTTCTTTCTTTTTTTTATACCAGGGATCAAACCCAGATAGACTTATCCACTGAGCCATATCCCTAGCCTTTTTATTTTTTTATTTGGAGTCAGGGTCTCACTTAGTTGCTTAGGGCCTCACTAATTTGCTGAAGCTGGTTTTGAACTTGAGATCCTCCTGCCTCAGCCTGCTGAGCTGCTGCCAATCCCAATCTAGCTGCCTTTTCTGAGTAGGTTTTTGGTAGAACTGTATCTCCATGCCTCTTTTGGTTAATATGTGCTAGTAATGTATTAATGATGTGCTACTCACTGTGTAATGTGGGGTGAATACACCAATAAACCATGCTAAGTTTCCATTCGGCAGAAGGCTTAGGTCAACAAAGAACATTACCACCCCTCCAAGGGCTCCTTTCAATGCTCTTCTAGTTATCCACTTCTCCAGGGTAACCACTAACTGGTGTGTTAGGTTTGTCTGTGTGTGTATGTGTGTTTTAATCTTTTTTTATAAATATAAACATTTATACTTTGACTAGTTTGATCAACATTATGTTTGTATGTAGTTACAATTTATTAATTTACATCATTGGATACTATTCCATTCTGTGAAGTTATAACAATTTAGTTACCCATTCTACTATTGACAGGCACTTGAGTGATTTCCAGTTTTATGGATAGTGTTTCTTTGAACATCTTGTATGATTTTTTTAAACTTTCTTTTGTGGGTACGTGTGGTATAGGGTATGAACCCAGGGCTCCATGTATGCTAGGCAAGTGCTCTGCCATTGAGCTACACCCTCATCCCTTTTTATTTTTTATTTTGAGGGAGGATCTCACTGAGCTACTCAGACTAACCAGCGATCCTCCTGCATCAGCCTTCCAAGTAGCTTGGTTAACAGGTGTGCACCATCCTATTTGGCTATGCTTGTATAAAATCTTGATGTGGGCTAGAAATGTCCTTTAGTCAAGCCCAGGATCATTTTTGCTCTATTTTGAATTTATAAGTAGAAACAAATAATTTTTAATATTGTTCTTAAAATCTAAAAGAATTCTTGAATTCTTGAATGCCATTTATAGTTCATGCTTTATTGTGAAAATTTATTTGTCCAACAAAAGGGTTGGAAATGGGTTGCTCATGTATCATTTTAAATGGTGACTAATTAGGAGCTTGGTTTGCTTTCATGTTTCTGTTTTAGAGTTTAATGTATCTTAGTTGAAGATTTTATAGAGTTTTAAAAAATAGATTGTATTTACCACCTTCAAATTTACCTTATAGACTAGATTTTACATAGCTACTATTTTTAATATTATTTACTTTGTAAACAAAAGATGTACAGTTTCTGCTATCTTGTCAAATTCAGGGGAACAAACCAGTGACGAGTCTCCATTTCAACCTTTCTTGCTTTAGGACTTTTAAATTTTTTTTTTTTTCCCAAGTAGCCCTTGAGGTCTGAAGTAAGCCTGATTTTTTTTTTTTTTTTTAATGGAACCAATTAGAAAAGGATGGACTCAAGGACACAGTCTGGTTATTAGCTTGAATGCTATTAAAAGATGCTATGTTCAGTGGCAGAGAGATCTGCTATTTCCTATTTAAAACATTCGGGCAAGTGTCTCTTTATTTCCTCAGTTTTTGGAAAATCATGACCCACTGAGGTCAAACCATTAACCTGGAAGGCTCTTGATTGCAGGTTTTACTGAAGCTTGGTGCCAGGAAACATTGGGGACCATTTCCTTGAAGGTATTTTGGTGGAGCTATCAGTGATAGAAATACTTGGATGTAAGGTACAGATCCCAAAGGTTGGCAGGTTAACAAATTTCTAATGCTGCTCAAACATCTCACAGTGCTAATACCATAGCCATAGTTGGCTAATTTATTATCTTCATGGATGTGGAGTCATTTCTCCAAATGCCTTGGCTAAGGAAAGTTGAGGTTGGAGGAGATGCATGCCTACTATGTTGTTACCTTCTTTTCTTTCTTGTTAATTTGAACCTAAAATAAGGATTAGAAAGTTAAGGAAGACAATCAGAATGATGATCATAGTTCACAGGATTTGCTTTCTCATCTCTAAGGACTTATATAAATACTGAGAATATTTTCTCTCCTGCCAAACCAAGTGTTCATCAGTTGTATTTATGTTAATAGTGACAACCACAAAAATCTTTAAATAGAAAGCTTTACAAACTAATGGGTTTTCTAAGAGGATTTACTGCAATATTGTTTTTTTCATATGTTGTGTTGATTTAAAAATCATTCTAATTACTTGATTTTCCTCTGTTTGGGTGAATTTTAATATTTTCTTATTTTCATTTTGGCATTAAGAAAATTCGTATTTATCTTTTCTTTCTAACATGAGTGACACTATTAGGGATTGTCTAAATTCAGTGTATTTTTTCCCCCCTAGTACGGGAATTGAACCCAGGCTGCTCACTGAGCTACATCCATAGCCCTTTTTATCTTTTGAGACAGGCTGCCCTTGAACTTGTTATCCTTCTGCCTTAGCCACTGGGATGTTGATGGGATCAAAATCCTTTCCTTTTTGTTGAGGGGCATAGTTATTAACTTAGCAAGATATCATAATTTGGAGTAGTTAATTTTGGGTTTTGTTTTAAGTAAAATTTATATAATATAGTTTTCCTTTTTCAAAATTAAGAAATACTCTTACCCTGTTTTGGGGGGCATAAAATTCACATACCATAAAAGTATTCTACCACTCAGCTACATCCCCAACCCTGAAATATTCTTTTGTTTTTTAATTTTTTTTTTTTTAGTTGCATGTGGTTTATGTGGTGCAGAGGATTGAACCCAGTACCTCACACATGTGAGGCGTGTGTTCTACCACTGAGCTACAACCCCAGCCCCCTGAAATAATCTTTTAAAAGTGTAAAGTTAACTGGGCCTGGTGTAGTGGCATGTGCCTGTAATTCCAGCAATTTGGGAGGCTGAGGCAGGAAATTTAAGTTTAGCAATTTAGTGAGGTCCCAAACAACTTAGTGAGACCCTGGCTCAAAATAAAAAATAAAACAGGCTGGGAATGTAGCTCAGTGGTAAAGCGCCCCTGGGTTTATCCTCAATACCACCAAAAGAGAAGCATAAAGTTAGCCAGATTTGGCATTGCATGCTTATAATCCCAACTACTCAGGAGGCTGAGGCAGATCACAATTTTAAAGCCAGCCTGGGTGATTTAGGGAGATCTTGTAGATCTTGTAGCTCAGTAGTAAAGAGTACTTGCCTACTGTGTGGGAGGATCTGGGTTCAATCTCTGGTTCCAATAAATAAACAACAACAAAAAAGCATGTACAGTTCAGTTTAGTAATTTTTGTTATATCCACAAGGTTGTACAGTTATTACAGCTGTCTAATTTAAAAACTTTTTTCGTTTTTATCAGGGTCTCACTATGTTGCATAGAACTCTCAATTCTTCTACCTCAGGCTCCTCGGAAACTGAGATTATAGGTGTGAGCCACAGCACCCAGCTCTCAAAACATTTTTTATCAGCCCAACTGGGTGTTGTAATTACAAACATGTGTAATCCCAGTGACTAGGAAAGCTAAGGCAGGAGGATCAGAAGTTTGAGGCCAGCTTCAGCAATTTAGCAAGACTCTGTTTAAAAAAAAAAAAAAATTAAAGAGCTGGGATGACCCCCAAAGAAACTCAGATCTATTAGCAGTTAGATGCTTTCTTTCTATTCCACTTTGTCAGAACTTGGCAACATCTGATCTTTCTCTATGGATTTTTGCATTTTTTGAAAATGTTATATAAATGGAAGAGTTCAGCATATGGTCTTTTTTACTAGTGACTTCTTTCTCTTAGTACAGTGTTTTCAAGATTCATTTATGTATTGGGTTCATAGCATGTATTAGTAGTTTGTACTTTTTTGGGCTAAAAAATGAAATATACCACATATTATTTATCCTTTGACGTTTTGGCTACTATGAATAATGCTGCTGTAAATTTTCATGTGCAAGATTTTGTGTGAACATGTTTTCATTTCTCTTGTGTGTGTGTGTGTGTGTGTGTGTGTGTGTGTGTATGCACCTAGGAGTAGATTTGCTGGGTCTTATTGTAACTCTGTTTTAACTTTTTTGAGAAACTGCCAAACTTTTCTATAGCAGCTGCACTATTTACATCTCACCAGCAGTGTATTAAGGTTCCACTTTTTCCATATAGGCAGCAACATCCTTATGGTCTTTTTTATTTGAGCTGTCTTGTGAAATGATAAGGTTTTGACTTGAATTTCCCTGATTACTTACTGATTTTGAGCATTTTATGTCTATTGACCATTTGTGTATTCTCTTTGGAGAAATATCCATTCTGATTCTTTGTCCATTTTTAAATAGGGTTGCCTTTTTATTGCTGAGTATAACCTACTTTGTCAAAATTAAATAAAATATAATCCCCTGATTTATAGCAATTTAGTAGAAAACGGGCTGGAACTCAGTGGTAGAGCACTTGCTGGGCACACACAAGGCCCTGGGTTCCATCCAGAATGGGGAAAAGCATTTAACAGAGAACTGTTTTTGAATGGGAAGAATTTGGGGATGTTAGGGTGACACGATTTATAGTTACATTATATACAATAAAGAATTTATAGTCTTCACAAACATTGTGGCTCTTTTTGAATAACAGTAAAATTGCATACTCAGTTGTTTATCTAAAGGAATGTGCTTGTTACTTCCTGGTAATTATACCGTCTCCTTTGGTAGGATTTAGAGTATACAGAAGTAGTGGGTTGCTAATGAAAGGTTTAAAAATTACATTTTAAGGTGAAAGTTTTACAAATTGTAGAATTTAAAATGGTAATTAACTTTTAAAACTAGAGTTTAGGCATTGACCCAGGATTTTATGAGATTTATTTTAAGTTGGCAACTTAAAGAAGGGACTTGAAATTGCAAGAATTATTTATTTACTTATTTTGTAGAACTGAGGATTGAAGCGTTGTACCACTGAGCCATTAGGGATGGATCATTGATAGCTGAGTGAACTGCAGAGAGGCGGGACTTCAACTGAAGGAAATAGTTCAGTGGTAGTGTACCCTGGAAGGTTTATCTTTTCCCTGTACCACCCATCCCCCTTCCTGGTCGCCATGACCTCAGCAGCTTTTCTCTGCCACACCCTTTGCTGTGCTATTTCTGTCTTGGAGCCAGCCAACCATGGACTGAACCTGTGAAACCATGAGCCAAAAGAAATGCTTTCTCCTCTAAGTTGTTCTTGTCAGATGTTTTGGTCACAGCAATGAAAAACTAACATGTGTTGGTACCTATCTTGGAGCATATTATTTATGGGGTTGTTTGTTTGATTTTCAGTAGTGGGATTTGAACCCAGGGCTCTGCACATGCAAAGCAGGTACTCTACCACCAAGCTACGTCCCCAGCTCTTTTTATTTTATTTTTTATTTTGAGACAGAGTCTTCTAATGTTGCCCATGCTGGCCTCAAACTTGAGATCTTCCTGCCTCAGCCTACTGAGTTGCTGGGATTTAGGTATGCGCTGCTGTGCCCAGCTTGTATTTAGTAAGATTTTTTTTTGTTGTTTTCCCATTCTTAGTAAATATAGAGAATTGAAGAATGACTTTTTAGTGCCTGTAGGTACTGACATTTGATGCAGTTATAAATTGTTGCCCCTTATTGAGCACTAATCCTAGGCTTAGCTCTGCTGTTGCTCAAAAACAGCTTGTTTCTAAACTGAAGATTATCTTTAAAACTTCTTAGGGGAAGGTGGTAGTAAAACCTTCTTGCTGGGGTGGGAACTCAAGTACAAATTAAAGCCTGTGGTATAAATGTCTTTAAACTTGTTAAATTCAGGTTTGTTTCTTTTAGAACTAGAACTACACACTGGAGATTTTTTTTTTCTTTTGAGAAAGGATCTCACTATATTAATCAAAATTGCCTCTATCTCTTGGGCTCAAATGATTCTCTAGCCTCAGCCTCCTGAGTTGTTGGGAATACAGACATGTACCACTGTACCCTGGCTCTTGGGGGGGTCTTTAAAAGATCATATTTATTTTTAATAGCAGTAGTAGTTGGATGCAGAGGAAATGAGAAGGGTGAGAATCCTTTATTTTATTTGCAGGCTTAATCTTGAGTAGCATTTGTTGGTAAATAAATATTTTTTAAAATTTAGAGTAAAGCTGGGCATGGTAGTGCATCCTGTAATCCCAGAGACTGTGGCTGAGGCAAGAGCATCCCAAGTTCAAGGCCAACCTGGGCAACTTAATGAAACTTCCTCTTAAAATAAAAATAAAAAGGGTTGAGAATGAAGCTCAGTGTTAGAGCGCACCTGGGTTGAACCTCAGTACTGTGTGGGTTTGGGTATGGGGGGTGGGATTTGAAGGTGATCAAGGCCAAGAGGTACAACTATAGATTATGATATATCTAAAGTGGGAACATAGAAAAGAAAGTAAAGTAATACTGTAGAGTGCAGTAAAATGAAAGGCCACCTGAATTTTAAGATGATTATTGTTCTTATTTCAGTGATAGAGACAAAGGTAGTTACAGACAATTTTGTATTAAACTCAGTATTTTCTATTATGTGTAAGCAGTTGAATAATTCTGTTTGGAAAAAGTAGTGCCATAATCATAGTAGAGGAGCTGAGGTTTAGCTTAGTGGTAAAGCTAAGTGTTTGGCTTAGTGCCTAGCATGCTCTAGGCCATGGATCAATTTCAAGCCCCAGAACCACAATAAATAATTAATGAAATTAATTAATTAATTAAAAGTAGAGTTAAGTAAAATTGGTCAAATTTTAACAAAAATATGATGAAAAGAATCCAGTCCCCAACAGCTAGTATCACAGTTATCCTGTAGCACTTTGCACTGAGAACAGAAATTCCTATTGCTTTTAGACCTGCCTCTTAGAGGATCACCTACAATTCAGCTTCTGTGACTGTTAAGATGGACTGGGGTAGGCTCCTACTGATCTAATTGATATGAGACTGTGAGCCTTTCCAACTGCAACCTAAAGTGACAATGATATACTTAATTCTCAGAGCTCTGAAGAGAGGCTGAAGAGATCCTTGACCTCTGGAAGTGTTCCCAGACACAGAAAAAGAAAATCTTAAAAAATAATTTTTTGAGTTGTGTTTAGGTGGTGCACACATGTAATTCCAGTTGCTTGAGAGGTTGAGGCATGTGAATGGCAAGTTCAAGTCCAACCTCAGCAAATTAGCAAGACTGTTTCAAAAATTAAAAGGGCTCGGGGTATAGCTTAGAGCTAGAGTGGCCTTGGGTTCAATCTCCCAGTAGCATTAAAAAAAAAAAAAAAAAAGGAACCAGGTAAATAATTCATTGCCCGCTCTAGTTTTACTATACACATTCCCTCTCCTTTATTAGTGAGTACCTGACCTGTGGTTCCCAAAGTGTAAAAATGTGTATGTTTAAGATTTTAGGGGATGGGCGCTGTGGCGCACACCTCATCCCAATAGTTCGGGAGGCTGAGGCACGAGGATCCTGAGTTCAAAGCCAGCCTCAGCAAAAGTGAGGCCCCTAAGTAACTCAGCAAGACCCTGTCTCTAAATAAAATACAAAATAGGGCTGGGGATATAGCTCAGTGGTTGAGTGCCCCTGAATTCAATTTCCGATATAAAAACAAAAACAAACCAATTTTGATGTCCAGCAAGTTATCATTGAACATAATAGGGATCACTAAGTATCTTTTTTAAAAAGGTCATTGCTCCCCCCCCACACACACATTATAGTTTTATTTTTAAAAACAAGTCTAATTTTAGCACCAACATTATAGAAGTAAGCCAGAGTGGGAAGGTGAGGTGAGATCTTGGGATCACCCCAGTGGTATAGAGCCTCCACTATTATCATAGAGTCATAATGTTTTATTTTTTGTGCTGAGGATTATTGAACCCAAGGGTGCTCTTCCACTGGGCTACATCTACGCCAGTCCACCCGCCCCCCCAGTCCTTTTAACTTTTTATTTTGAGATAGGCTCTCACTAAGGTGTTGAGGGTCTTGCCAAAGTTGCTAAAGCTGGCCTTGAACTTGGAATCCTTCTCCCTCAGTCTCCCAAGTCATTGGAATTACAGGCATATGCTACTATACCCAGCTTGTTTTTCCTTTTTTAAAAGATGGAAATATTTTTACATGATTTTAAAGTAATGATTTTTAATGGAGCAATCTTTCTTTTTTCCTCACCAAAGAGAAAATTGGGGTTTCTGAGAATGTTGGAATTTCTTCGATCTGTTATCTGTTACTGTGATGGCCAGTGATCAAATTTCACATTACCAGGTTGCTAGGAGACTGGCAGCATATCTTATAGACACAGGCATGTAAAACCTCTTTAGTCTTTGAACATCTGTATTTCTTAGAATTGCCATGTTTCCTTTCTGAAACCTAAATTATACAGAGGAAACATGATTACTTTGACCTAGATCAGGAAATATAAAACAGGTCAGAAATCAGACAAATCTTAAATAAGGGACATTCCTGGCTGCCTTACAGTAAGGTAACATTTTTGGAAAGCTGTTTTTGCTTCTGTTCTTGTGGCTGGTACTTTTGTTGCTGAGTTTTGTGACCTTCCCTTGGCACAAGAGTGGTTATTAGGGCAGCTGAGAATTCCCTTTTGAGGGCTTCAGATTATATTAAAGTCACTAATACAGATAAATCATGGTTCAGGAACTTCATCAAATAATCACTGATTTGGCATCCCAAGAATGTTTGACTTTCCTATAGCTATTTTGCTCTTACACTTTCATTTATAAGAAAAAATTATCTTAGGTTATAACACAATTATTTGGAGAGTGCCTTCGATTTAGATTACTAGGACTCAAAAAATATGCCCAAATGATATATGCTGATGAGAACAAAGTATGATAATTCATTTGAAGTTGAATGCTTTGCAATAGTAATTGGAAAAGTTTGTTGGGAATCTGGTTTTTAATAGCATGGGGCGTAGAGATTGAGATGGCTAATTAGAATTTAATGGATTAGGGAGCTCTGCTTCATGTTATGACACCTTAGGTCTTGTTCTGTCTCAGTCTGTGATAGAGTTAGTATAACACTATTGATTCGAAGTGGTGTGTGTTTTGTAAGTATCTCAGTTGACTCTATACATTATGATACTGAAGCCAGGGCCAGACCCCTAAATTAGTTACATCAATGAATATTTGTTAGTACTTTACAGATTGGCTCCCAGTTCCAGCAAATTCATCTTTTAAATAAATATGGGCTGCAAATCACACTGGAAAAATTAAGAGAAGTCTTTTTTCTATGATGGTAACTTGGGTAGACTGTCCATACCAGCAACAGCAGGCAGACACTTTCAGTATGTTATTTAAAATAACTGAAGAAGGGCTGGGGTATTTACTTAGTGGTAGAACATGTGCTTGGCATGCCCAAGGCCCAGAGTTCGAACCCCCACACTAAAAATATAAATAACATTAAAATAACGTACCAGAAAATTTGGCTATTAAGAAAGTTGCTGAGATGGAGAAAAGGGAGATGTCTAAACAGAGGTTAGAATTTTATGTTTTTTGGGCTGGGGATGTGGCTCAAGCGGTAGCACGCTCGCCTGGCATGCGTGCAGCCCGGGTTTGATCCTCAGCATCACATACAAACAAAGATGTTGTGTCCGCCAATAACTAAAAAATAAATATTAAAATTCTCTCTTATTTAAGATTTGATTTCTATGTGTAAACTGAATAAAATGATAAATGTTGGTTTTCCTTGATTTGTGTTTGTCCTAACAAATTATTTTTCTAACTATAAAATTATATAAGTGATAAATGTTCATCAGAAAAATAGAACATACGTATAAACAACAAAAAGGAAAAAATGCTGTACTTCCATTGCTTAGAGATAATAGTGTTGAATTGTAGATGTCCAGCATTCTAGATATTCTTTGCATTATGAATCAGTCTTCTGTGTGTGTGTAGTACTGAGGATTGATCCCAGGGCCTTGCACATATTAAGCAAGCACTCTTAAGCTACACCCACAGACCTTTAACATTTCTTTTGTAATTTTTTTATTTTGAGACAGTGTTTCACTGAGTTGCCCAAACTGGCCTCAAACTTGAGATTCCCCGGCCTCAGCCTCTCAAAGCTGAGATTACAGGCATGCACCACATACCCGGTTTATATCTGTCTTTAAAAAATAAATTATTTGATGTATCCTCTTTGGTAAATTTAGCTTTTTTCTTTTTCTTTCTTTTTTTTTTTTTTTCATGCAATGGTTTGAATATCTGTCTTAGTTGTCAAATCTTTTTTTATTTTTCATGACTGCCTAATAGTCCTTTGTGAAAAGTACTATAGTAAATTCTCTAAGATTGGAATTTAGATTGCTTCAATTTTTTTGCTGCAATAACATTTTTATCTAACATTTTCTCTTTGATTAATTCCATAAAATAATTTCCTGGGAGTAGAATATATTTTTTAAAGGATTTGCACATTTTAAGGCTTTGAAACATACCACCAGCTTTCCAGAAAGGCTATTCCCATCTTCAGGTTCTCTTCTCTCTAATTATTTTTATATGTGCATTAATATCTGAAATTTTTATAGTTGCAGAATGAAGAAGAGCCTGGGGAACCTGAACAGGCTGCAGGTGATGCTCCACCGCCTTATAGCAGCATCTCTGCAGAGAGTGCAGGTAGGTAATGGGGCAAGGTGGTTACTGAATTCTTAAATAAAATACACTTAGACCTTGTCTAGTATATGTTTATTGCTATTTGCCTTTGCATCAGCTTTTCTTAAGTTATCTTTGGCTTTATTTTTAGTTTGTAGTCAAAGATGAAAAAAATTCACTTTACAAACTGAAAAACAGATAAAAGCCCATTTCATTGTGACTTTTGTATAGAGCTTAATTTTATTCCAGCTGACTCTTGAAATTTAAAAAAGTAGAAAATGAGGAATTGGGTGATCACTTTCAGTTTTAGGATTGAATTCTTCATTAGCTGTACTGGTACTTATAGCCAATAATACCTGATACTTATAGCCAGTAATACCAATAATATAGTAATATACTGTATTAAATGTATTTTATGCTAGTAAATCCTTAATGAAGAAAACTAGAAATCTTCAAACCCTTTCATTCCATTTTGCTTCTCATAGCTTAAACTTTCTTTGCTTAGTCTTCTCATGCCAAATTATCTGTTATGTATGTGTGGACAAGTTGGGGAAGGAGAAAGAAAATGTCAGTAATTGATGTCTTTTGGTAACTAGTTTCTGAATACCAGTTCTGCTCTAATTTCTCAAAGTTGACCAGTTTTGATAGAAACTCTTCCATATTCTCTAAAACAGAACTATGGTAGAGTGGCATACACATGACCCATGTGCCATGACTGAATTCAGCCTGCTTCCAAGATAGATACTATAGGTGAATTGGGACATCATTGAACCTGCAGAGCTCAGACACAGCCTCATTTCAATACAGCAGTTTAGGCAGTTATTGTCAGTTGATATAAGATTGATAATCTCTGTGTCTCTGAGGTTGCCATTATAGTTACACGAAACAGGTCAGTCATTTCTCTATTCTGTCTTCAGTCTCTGAACTCTTTGTAGTTCTATTGCCTTTTACTAGTTATGATTCTTTCATTTGTAAATACCTGGAAACCAATCCTGCTAATATAAGGTTTTGGAAAATTTCTAGATTATTTTCTAGAACCAAGTTAAGCCTGGAACATCAAGACTTGGAAAAGAAATCATAATGCCATCATCCTTTTTTCTCTCTAGACCATAAATTCTGGTCTTCCATTAAATCACAGCTCATTAAATTAATAAGAATTTTTTATTAATGATAAAAGTCCGTTATGTTTAGCTAGCCCAAATCATCAGAATGTGATTTTTTTTTTCCTGAATAGTATCTGAGTTTCTGTCTTCTGTGTTGTAAAACTTTAGACCATTTTAGATAGAACTCTCTCAAACACTTCTCGGTCTTACTTACATCTTATATTCTTTGTTTAAATTTTTCTATATGGTTTAGGGATTACAGTTAGAAACAGTCTCTGGTAGATGTCCTAGTATTGTGATGGCTTCAATGAGGTTTTTTTTTATTATTATTATAGAGGGAGATTCATTATATAAAATAGTGGGGTTCATTGTAAGATATTCATACAGGTACTTCATTGAGATTTATAGAACTTTGTGATTAAAGAATAGGTTCTCCATATTTGTCTCTCCCCCACCCCATTGTTAGATGATATACCTTGTTGCCACCAGCTTGAGGTCCTTTCACCTCTTTCTCATGTGTTTGTTTATCTGACTGTGGGCCTGAACAGTAAATAACAAAGCTTCTTAAGACTGGGTATAAAGTCAAGGTAGACTGTTTCTGGAATACAGGCCTGATGAACTCTCTCTTAAGTATATAGTCTTTGGGGTTTGTGGTATTTCATCTTAATACTCGGGCCTTGAAGCTAAGCATGGTAGTGCACACCTGTAATCCCAGCAACTCAGTGGGCTGAGGCAGGAGGACCACAAGTTTTGAGGCCAGCCTCAGTAACTTATCAAGGCCCTAAACAACTTAGTGAGACCTTGTCTCAAAATTTAAATAAAATAAAGGACTGGAGATGTGGCTCAGTGATTAAAGTACCCCTGGGTTCATCCCAACTACCAAAAAAGAGAGGGGTGAGGCGGGGAGGGAGCGAGCTAGCTTAATATTCAGGCCTTGAAAATAAAGAGAAGGAAGGAAGCAGGGAGGGAGGAACTTACTTCCTACATCTCTAGATCTTTTTAGTTCCTATTAAATGAAGTGTCAAGAAAATGTGTTTATTTGTAGATTGTGAATTATACAAGAATATCAATTTTTTAATGATTTGAGCAAGAGTTTTCCTTTTTGAAAAAAGGAGACCTTTAACATAACCTTTCTCTCCTTGTTGAAGGGGCCTTTCTTTTTTTTTGAGATGAATGTTAACTATTCATACCTATTAGTCCATTTATGAAAAAATGATTAAAGACTGGAGGGCATATGTACGTGTTGATGGGGGAAAAAGCACAAGTCATTATTAGGTATACTCACTTAACCTATTGTTACTTTATTTTGTAGTATATTTTTTAAAAAATGACATTTTAAAAAAATGACTATGCCAGCAGATTAAAGTATAGGTTTTTGTAATATCTTCATATAACTAGGTTAGAAGAAAAATAAATTATATATGGAGTATTTATAATAAATGATGTACATACATGTGTTTTTTTATATTTTGTTATGTGTGTATGTACATGAATAGTTATTTTAATGTGGAACAAAGTGAGCTTTTTTTTTTTAAGTAAACTCTTTTTTTAATAATATTTATTTTTTAGTTTTCGGCGGACACAACATCTTTGTTTGTATGTGTTGTTGAGGATTGAACCCGGGCCGCACGCATGCCAGGCGAGCGCGGTACCGCTTGAGCCACATCCTCAGCTCCTTAAGTAAACTCTTTAAACTGGATTACATGGCAGTTTCTATTTAATTTTCATGACCTTTTTTTTTTTTTTTTTTTTTTTGGTACTGGGTATTAAGCCCAGGGTACTGAGCTATATCTCTAGTCTTTTCTGTTTTTTATTTTGAGACAGGGTCTTGTTAGGTTGCTGAGGCTGGCCTTGAACTTGCTATCCTCCTGCCTCAGCCTCCTTAGTTGCTGGGATTACAGACATGTGCTACCACAACCAGCCTCCATTTTCTTTTAAAAGTTTTATTATTTTGCTTCTCACATTAAGATCTGCATTCCATCTGCAGTTGATTTTTCTATATAGTATAAAGTAATGTGCAAGATTAATTTTGTTCTAGTTTGGACATCTATTTGGCTTCAGCACTGTTATTGAAAAGACCATCTTTCTCCACTCTTCTGTAGTATTACCATTGTTCTAATTCAGGTGACCATATTTGTGTAGATCTCTTTATGCCTCACTATTGTGTTCTTTGATTTATTTATCCTTGAGTATCCTGCTGTTTTATAAATTTGATGTCTGATTATGGGTCCCTCAGCTTTAAATTTTTTTTTATTTTTTATTTTTTTGTTACTGGGGATTGAACCCAGGGTCTTGTGCATGCTTAGCAAGTGTTCTGAGCCACAGTGTCAGCCCTGTGCACCCATTCAATTATTATTATTATTATTATTTAATGCCAACTCCTTTAATGTTTTACTTTGGAGATCGGGTTTGCTAAGTTGCCCAGACCAGCCTCGAACTTGATGATCCTCCTGCCTCAGCCTCCAGAGTAGCTTGGCTTACAGGTTTGAGCCACTGTACTGGGTTCCTTCAGTTTTTTAGCTTTTCATAATTGCTTTGACTATTCTTGACCTTTTATATTTCCATGTATATATTTTTTTCAATTTATTTTTTTTTAGGTAGATACAATATCTTTATTTTTTATTTTTTTTATGTGATATTGGGGATCGAATCTAGCACTCCACGCATGACAGGCGAGCATGCTACTGCTTGAGCCACATCCCCAGCCTCCATGTATATTTTAGAATCAGGTTGTCAGTTTCCATAAAATGGACAAAACAAAAGCCCTGCTAGAATTTTAGTTCATATTACACTGTATTTGTGGATCAGTTTGAAGAGAATTAACATCTTTATATATAATGTTGTCTTCGAGTTTATGAACATGATTTATTTATTAAGACCTTTAACTTCTTTCCATATTTTGTAGGTTTCATTGTAGAAGGTCCTGCAAGTTTTTATTCTATTTATTTTTAGGTGTTTGATATCTATTGGTGCTATTGTAAATGATTTCATTTTCCATTTGTTGCTGGTATATACAAATATGATTCATGTTTTATATTAACTGTATATCCAGAGACTTTGCTAAATTCTCATATTTTAATAGTTTATAGATAATTTTGGATATTCTACATATGCAGTAATGTCATCTGTAATTGACAGATTTTTTTTTTTTTAATTTTTAAATCTTTTTTTTTCTTTTTCTTGTCATATTGTACCAGCCTAGGACTTTTAAGAAATGTTTAGTTAGAAGAGGTAATAGTGCATAATTTTGTTTCATTCTCTAATCTTAGGAAAGAAAACTTTTAATAATTTATCATTAACTATGATGTTCACACTTTTTTTTTTTTGGTAGAGATTTGTGACCAGATTAATGAAGTTTTTTTTTTTTTTTTCTTGTTTTACTAAGTGTTTTATGGATGAATTTTATCGAATACCTTTTATGCCTATGTCATGATAGTAGAATATTTTTCCTTTTTTATTAATGATGTGCATTATGTTGATTCACCATTATAGTAATAGATTACAGTAAAATTTTGAAAGTTAATTATAATTAAATTAAAAATGTTTAAAACTTGATGAATGGTAATATTTTTTCAAATTTTTAAATTTTTTGGAAGAATTATGTAGAAATTTAATCCACTTACAGCTATATATTTTCTGCTTGTATTGGATCTTTCATAATAGAGGTCAATGAGAATGGAGGTGCAGTGTTAAAAAGAGGAAATGAAAATTTTAATAGAGATAAGTAATTGTTCTGTTACTGAATTAGTTAGCTTAATTAAGCGTACCGAAGGAAATAATATGTGGTAAAAAATCATGTGAAAGAGTTAAAGTACCAAAATAAGAAATGAATTTTAAGCTTTGGCTTTTTTTTCTTTCCAGTTGATTTACGCGTTGTTAATAGGAGGAAACCACAATACAGATTTATATATACACATGTGAAGTATTTTTAGCTGAACTGTTTTCCTTATTCTACTATTAAACTTACGTGCCTTTTGAGAACCTACACGATGGCGTTCTCAAATAGTGTTTGAAAAGCAGTTGGAGGGGGGGCTGGGGATGTGGCTCAAGCGGTAGCGCGCTCGCCTGGCATGCGTGTGGCCCGGGTTTGATCCTCAGCACCACATACAAACAAAGATGTTGTGTCCGCCAGAAACTAAAAAATAAATAAATAAATATTAAAAAAAAAAAAAAAAAGCAGTTGGAGGGGCTAGGGATGTGGCTCAAGCGGTAGTGCGCTCTCCTGGCATGCATGCGGCCGGGGTTCGATCCTCAGCACCTCATACAAACAAAGATGTTGTGTCCACCGAAAACTAAAAAATAAATATTAAAAAATTCTCTCTCTCTTAAAAAAAAAAAAAAAAGCATTTGGAAATAAGGGTCCAAAGTGAGTCTAGATTTCAAATAACTGAGAATTGAATAAATTTAAAAATCATCCGTAGTCTCTTACATTCTTTTTTTTTGGTACTGGGGATTAAACCCAGAGGCACTCTACCACTGAGCCATATCCCCAGCCCTTTTTATATTTTATTTAAAGATAGGGTCTTGCTAAGTTTCTTAGAACCTCACTAAGTTGCTGAGGCTGGCTTTGAACCCTCCATCCTCCAGCCTCCTGAGCTGCTGGGATTATAGGTGTGCACCGCTGCACCCAGCTCTTAACATTCATTTCTAAAAGTCTTGGGGTTTTTTTGTTTTGTTTTTTTGCAGTACTGATTGAACCCAGGGCCTCAGGCTTACTGGTCAAGCGCTCTACCACCCAGCCTTACATGTATTTCTTGATTCAGTTATTCTATATGTATCTTAGGAAAAGAATGGATTTTATTTGCCACAATTAATGGAAATCCTTTTATTCCTTTAGTTCAGCGACTCATCAGACAATGTGACTTTTTTTTTCCTGCAGCCTATTTTGACTACAAAGATGAATCTGGGTTTCCAAAGCCCCCATCTTATAACGTGGCTACAACGCTGCCCAGTTATGATGAGGCTGAAAGAACCAAGGCTGAAGCTACCATCCCTTTGGTCCCTGGAAGAGTAAGTGTAGTTTGCCATTCTGACACATGATGGACTGTTTTATGGGAATTGTTATTTTCGTTATCCAATTTTGTTATTCCTTGGGATAGTATTGATTAGTAAAAGTATAGCTAATTTTAAACAAGTACGTTTTCTTTTGGGATAATAAATATTTCTTCCTGAAAAATAATAAGTTATAGAAGTATGAATGAGCAGATAATCAATCACTACAAAAGTCAGCTTATTTTTTCTGTCTCTAAAACTGCTGCCACAGCTTTCTTAAGTCTCTGAGGGTGATTGAAACATCTTGGAGCAGGAGCTGATTTAGGAAACACTCCGACTGCCTTGATTCTGCACAATTAATAGATTGGTGTTAGGTAGGTAGTAGCTAGGGAGGTCTATAGAAAGAATAAATATGTGCAAGTTCATAGAATTGAACTTCCTCTAGTAGTCCAGATAATACCATTTGTGGGGGTATAATGAGTTCAGATCTCATCTAGCCTGATGTTGATTCATGAGAATGAGATGAGATAAGCCAGCAGAGATTTTAGGGTACTCTTGGCTCTTGATGTTTTTGTAAGCAGTATACATATAGTTTCATAAATATTCATGCAGGTCAAGATCATGCATGTAGAACCTTGGGCCTCATATTAGGAAAGTTGGGGCAATCAGGGTTTCAGGGTCTAGGCCTGGCAAGAAACTGGAGGGAGTGGTAAAATAAGAAGAAAAGTCCCCCTAGGCATAGTGGTGCACACTTTTAACACTAGCTACTTGGGAAGCTGAGGCAGGAGGACTGTAAGTTAGAGGCCAGCCTCAACAACTTAGCGAAACTCTGGCTGGGGGTAGGGGTGGGGTGGGGTGGACACCCGGAACAGCTGAAGGTTGAAGCTCAGTGGTAGAGCACCCAGTGTGTTCAATCTCTAGTAGTGGGGGAGGGGCAGAGAAAGAAGTTCCCCTGACTTTAGGATAGTGGGCTGTTTATAGGCTGTGCCTGCTATAAGGAGTGGAGCTCCTAAAACCACTGCTTGAAAGAAATAGTTTATAAGCCCAGTAAAAGCTGATCCTACATGATAAATGCATTCAGATCTTGTTGGTGCTAAGGAAAAACTTAAGAACCCTTGTGGAGTTTATTGTCTAAACACAAAAAACAGTCCTGACCTGCCGTATTTACTGGAAGCAAAAAATGTGTTTGGTACTGTGCTTGGTGCTTTTATATATTTTGTATATTGTTTTCAACCCTCAAATAACCTCTCAAAGTAGATAGTATATTATCTTCATTGTATTGATGTAAAAATTTAGGTCCAAAGAGATGAACTAACTTGCCTGAAGTCATTTGGCTAATAAGTAGCAGAAGTGAAAGTCAACCCTAGATATTCTAGACTCCAGAGTCCTTCCTAGTATGTTCAGTGTACTCTACAAACCTGTTGGAATAGATGGTAACTAGAGCACTCTGGAGATGATTAATACCATTTGTGGGGGTATAATGCTAGACTGAGGCATTTAAAATTTGTATCTGGCTCATCTGGAGTCCACTTCAGAATTCTTTTATTTGAAAAGTATGCATAGTTAAGAGCTTTTTTTGGGGGGTGGGGTATAATATTGGGGATTGAACCCAGGGCCTCACACATGCTAGGAAAGCACTCTATCACTGAATTACACCCCCACCCCCTTATTGGAGACTGGATATCTCTCCCAGGCTGTCCTTGAACTTGGAATCCTCTTGCCTTATTCTTCCTAGTAGCTGGTATTATAGGCATGTACCTCTATACCCAGCCTAAGAGTTTCTTAATGCTGTCTTATTCAGGAGATATGCATAGATCACTTTTTTGTATAAGGTGCTACATATTCTGTAGTGGATGAGTAAAGAGCTTTGTATATATTAGGATACAGAGCTTAAAATCCAGCTAGGTTAAAAGGCCCACAGATATTCATATCTACTCTGAGATGAGCAATGAGCATCAAGAATTGACTTTTTACTAGGTTATCATGGCGAAAGATGGGATTTGTAGGAAGCCCAGAGTTTTGATGAATTAAGAGCATTCCAGAGGGAAAAAGCCCAGAAAGCAGATGTAAATTTAACCCAGTATAAGGGGCAGTTTTGTGGATGTAGTCATTGGGTTTTTCATGAGCCAAGGACCTTCTAAAGGGAAATAGAAAGATGTGACCAGAGCTCTCATTTGTATGATTCTTGGAATGCTAGACTGAGGCATTTAAATTTTGTATCTGGCTCATGTGGAGTCCTTTCAAATCAGGAGTATTGAAGGAATAGTCTAATATTTTGGAAACATTAATCTGGCAACTATTTATGGGAGAAATCATGACAGAAAAGATCCCAAGGACAGGAAGAACATTTAGAAAGCATATACAGAATAAGTTACTTCATGTATTTTTGGTGTATAACTTTGAGCAGCTATGCAAAAAACAGTTTGTTTCTGCCAGTCTTGCGCACCTGTAATTCCAGCTACTCAGGAGTCTTAGGCAGGAGGATCATGAGTTCTAAGTCAGCCTGGATTTAGTGAGATCCTGTCTCAAAATAAAATTTAAAAGGCTGGGGATGAGCTGGGTGTAATGATGCATAATCCCAGTGACTCTGGAGGCTGGAGCAGGAGGAATGCAAGTTTGAGGCCAGTCCCAGCAATTTACTGACCCTCAGTAACTTTGTGAGACTGTTTCAAAATAAAAAGAGCTAAGGAAGTAGCTCAGCGGTAAAGTGCCCCTGGGTTTAATTCCCAATACCCTTCCACTCTCCTTTAAAAAAAAAAAAAAAAAAGACAAGATCTTATTCTGCTAATATTAACTTAGATATTTAATATTTTTGAAAAATTTGTTTTAAGCTAGGCATTGTGGTACATGTCTATAACCATAGTGACTAGGAAGCCTGAGGCAAGAGTATCTCAAATTCAAGGCCAATCTAGGCAACTAGGTGCAAGACCCTGTTTCAAAATAAAAAATTAATAAGGGTTGGGGGTGTAGCTTAGTGATAGAGTACCTCTGGGTTCAGTTCATGGCACCACCAAAAAAACAAAACACAACTGTAAAACAAACATTCTTATAAAGATTTAAAATGATAGGGGAAGTGTGTTCAGTTAGAAAAAACAGCTGCCACTGACACTTCCCTTTCTTTAGTTCCCTTCTCCAGGGTAACCACCAGTAACAGTTTGGTATAGATGTTCCTCTCCAGACCCTTTTCTGTGTAGGACAAGTTTTGATTTTTTTTTTTTTTAATTTTAGTGTCTTTCTTGAGCTATGTAGAGCTTGTTACTTTCAGTTTTAAGTTATACTCAATTACCTTTAAATATCTCAGTACATACCTACATCAGTTGAAAAGATAAGCCACATAAGTTGGTGTTGGTCAAGATCATGTTCCTTTTAAATCTGCAATATTGTGTTTTCAAGTTAGAATAGAAAAGATCCTGTATGCAAGTAAGACTGTAGGTGAATTTGTTTCAGACTTATATACCAACACAAACAAATGCTTATGGACAAGTTGAGCAGTGGGCAGCTCTAGAGACTCTTCATGTATCATGCTGTCTTCCTCCTATCCCCTTAGTACGGTCCTAGATTACTATTATATTATAGGCCCTAAACAGGCCCTTGATTACTGATTTTCTAGAATTTAAGTCAAATGTGTAAACAATTTTTTAAGATAATTTTGAAAAAGAAAATAGTTCTTTGTGAACTTTAAAAAATATTTTTTCCCACTTTACCACTGAACTACATTCCCAGCCTTTTATATTTTTTGAGACAGGGTTGCATTAAGTTGGTGAGGGTCTTATTAAATTGCTGAGGCTGACCTTGAACTTTCAAACCTTCTTTCTCAGCCTTCCAAATTGCTGGGATTACAGGTAGGCATCACTGCGCCTGCCTGTGAACTTTTAAATTATTATTATTATTATTATTTTTTACATTTGAATTAGATGGGATATAATTTCTCATTTTGAACTTTTAAATTATTAAAATATATTGTTAAAAGACTTTCCACTGGGGCTGGGTGTGCAGCTAAGTGATATAGTGTGTCCTTAGCAGGCAGGCAAGAATTTGGGTTATAAAATGAAAAATTTATTTAGAAAACCATGGAGATTAAAAAAAAGATTTATTTCAACTCTAATTATATCTTTTACTTTATGATGCAAAATGAAATTATTCATTTACCTTTTTCTTTTCAATTAGGATGAAGATTTTGTGGGCCGGGATGATTTTGATGATGCTGACCAGCTGAGGATAGGAAATGATGGGATTTTCATGTTAACTTTTTTCAGTAAGTATATACACACAGCAGAGTCACTTCTTACAAACCAGGGTGCTTTGGATTAATATGTAGAAAATATAATTAAAGCAGTTATGGGAGGGCTGCATTTTTACATGAGCTAAGCTTCATTTTCCAAGTCCACAGAGTCTCTTTACATTATTCCTACTCACACCTAATCTGTAGAGTAGGAATTAAATGCCCTTGTCTGATAAATTGTCTTCTATAAGCGTCTATTTTTTGATAAGTCAAAATCAACCTGATTTTTTCCCTTTGATATTATTGTTCATTTATCTTTTCATGAGTCTCATTTAGAATGAGCAACTATTTTTTTTCCTCTCTCTATTAAAAACAAAGAAAATGCAATGTTTTTAGAGGTAATGTTATATAAACTGTTAGAATTCACAGCAGGATGAGTAACATGAATCAGATTATTTGGGGGCACCAATTTAATGGCCAAGGTATTTATTTATTTATTTAAATATTTATTTATGTATCTTTAGATTTTTAGGTGGATACATTAGTTTGTTTTTATATGGTGCCGAGGATCGAACCCAGTGCCTCATGCATACTAGGCGAGCACTCTACCACTGAGCCACCACCCCAGCCCCAAGCATTTATTTTATTTGCTGAAGTATATAACATACAGTGAAGAGCACAGGTCGTGCGTATGCAGTTTTGGTGACTGTTAAGGCATTTTGGGCATGAATAGAAATAAACATAATAGTATAAAATGATATTCAAAGAGGATTTTTTTTTATTGCTTTTAGGAGAAGACAAGAGGATGGTTGTTTGGGAGAGGTGGGGTAAGGGTTGTGAAGGCCAGGCTGTCTTTTATCCTTGGGAAAGTCACCAAAGCAGAGGCAGATGTAAAGGGCATTCCTGCTTCTTCTCCAATAAGACCTGGTTGGCATTTTTTTTTCCCCTTCTCCTTTTTCAGTGGCATTCCTCTTCAACTGGATTGGGTTTTTCCTGTCTTTTTGCCTGACCACCTCAGCTGCAGGAAGGTATGGGGCCATCTCAGGATTTGGTCTCTCTCTAATTAAGTGGATCCTGATTGTCAGGGTAAGTTGTACAACAGGAAAGATAGATCCTCCAGAGAGACAATAATCAGAATTATTTTGAATGTTTGACTTTTTTCATTTGCATTTTCGAAGTTATCTCAACATTTAAAATTATACTAATCTTTGTTTCTGGTTTTATAATGTAGTTGAACCAAAATCAGTTGCAAGTGGTTCCTGCATCCAATTTTTGTAGTTAAATCTAATGAATATTGGTTTATTCTACCGGTTGTTCACCAGCTGCTTTCTTTGTTTTTATTTATTTATTTTTCATGGTGCTGAAGATTGAATGTAGGCTTCATGCATGCTAGGCAAGCACTTTACCACTGAGCTACACCGTAGCTCTGCCTTCTTGTTTTTAATACTTAAGGTAATGTGTATGTACAATCCAAAATTAGTTATTTGTATAATAAAAAGGATATCACTTCTTTGGTGTTTCATCAAAAACAGGCATTCCTCTCATTAATTCTTCTGAATTGTTAATCTTAATTTCTTCTTCTTCTGTTTGTTTTCCTTCCTTCTGGGATTGGTTAGGCCAAAATATTTGTGGAGACAACAATATTTAACAATATTGTTCCATTAGGGATCAAATTAGAGAGATGTGTGTTCCTTCAGTGATTTGGGAGTTGCCAGTTAAAATCATACGAAGTTATTTAAAGTTATAAAACATCCCAACTTTTAAAATATTCTCTGATTTCCGTTAAGTTTATTATTGTTGTTGTCTTCCTTATAGAGCAAATCAATTTACTCATTGTAAGTTGGCATACTTAAATACTCAGTTCTTCAAAGTAGTTCCATTTTATTTATTCTGGAACACTTTTAGCATTTTTAGGTTTCCAGAATCCTTTAAGAATCTGATAAAAAACAGGAGCTTTCCCCCTAGGCAGCTAATGTACATTCATCTAAAACTTCGGCTTTAAGTTAAGAACTTAGTTAGGCCACAAAGAAGTTTTCATTCCTTCTCTAAATCTTGTTATACTTTATTAATAAGTAAAATACTATATCATAGGCCTCCCTTATTTTCAGTTTTGCTTTCCATGGTTTCAGTTCCCTGTGATCAATCCAAGTCTGAAAATATTAAATGGAAAATTTTAGAAATAAACAATTTGTTCATTCTGAATTGCATACCATCCTGAACAGTGTGATGAAATGAAACATCCTACTGAAGACCTGAAGGATTGTTCTGCTGGTGTACTCATGTGGAATAAACTTTCCACTGTAGTCACTTAGTAGCCATCTCAGTTATCAGATTATCAGGTTATCAAAACCCTTGGGTCCAGGTCATCCTTATTTTACTTAATAATGGCCCCAAAGTATAATTCATAATTTGGATATGTCAAAAAGAAGCCATAAAGTGCTTTCTTTTTGTGAAAAGGTCAGTTCTTGATAATAAATGGGCAAGAATCATAGACTGGGGTTCCTCTTCCTTTCTCCCTTCCTCCCTTCTTCCTCTTCCTCCTCTTCCTTTTTCTTCCTTTCTTTTTGGCAGTACTGAGGATTGAACCCAGGGCCTTTTAATGTTAGGCAAGTTCTCTACCACTGAGCTACATCCCCAACACTTTTTTATTTTATTTTTGAGACAGGATCTCACTAAGATGCCCAGCCTGGCCTCAGACTTGCAATCTTCCTGTCTCTCTGGGATTACAGGAGTATACCTCCACACCTAGCTATTTACTGAAGTTTCTAAGATTTATAATACAATATGATATTTTGAGAGCAAAACCAAGCTCACATAACTTTTTTTCACAGTATATTAAAATTGTTTTAATATTAGTTATTGTTAATCTCTTCCTGTGCCTAATTTATAAATTAAACCTTATTGGAGGTAGGTATGTATAGGAAAAAAAAACATTTTATACGTAGGGTTTGGCACTATCTGCAGTTTCAAGCATCCACTGGGGGGTCTTGAAAGTCATTCTGTATGGACGGGTGGGGGATTGCTATATATGAATTCTCAAACTACAGTAAATTCTTTGATATCAAAACCTCCAAACAAAACAAATAGAATTAGTTACTAATCTTTCTTTGAAACTAAATTTTTGACTGATTTTTAACTGATTCAAATGATCAGCTTAAATCAGTTAGGATGCTTTTTGAATGTGAATAACTGAAAACCCAGCTCCAAGTGGCTTAGAAAATCAGAAAAACAATGGAGAAAGTTTATTTTCCATGAAAATGAGTCCTGACATGGAGGTTAGTTAAATCAGTAGTTCATGAACATCATGAGGGAGAGCTGATATTTAGCATGTTGCTATCATTCTCACTAAAGATGGCAGTTTCAGATACTACATTGAAACACAACGGCACTCAGCAGGAGAAAGGGAGTTACAGGTGGTTTCTCCATTTGTAATGGAGTCATGTCCTGATAAACTTATTTTGTAAGTTGAAAATATTATTAAGTAAAAAAATGCATTTGATAACACCTAACCTACCAAATGTAGAGTAGCATCAGAGTATACAGTAGAGTGCCAGTTTCCCCTCATGATTACATGGCTGACTGAGAGCTGTGGTTCACTGCTGCTGCCCAACAGAGAACGTTGCATGTGACTAGTGCAGGAAAAGAGCAGTACTTTGAAGTATGGTTTCTACTGAATTCTTATTGCTTTCACACATCTTAAAATTGAAAATTTTTAAGTTGAAAAACTTGTTGGCCTATCTGTATTTCTTGTTGTTGGTAGTTTTTTCCCCATTCTTCTGTAAGAGCAAGTAAGCGTTTTCAGAAATCCTGAATTTCTGTTGGCCAGAATGACACCCTGTGTTCATTTCTAAACCAGTTACTAGCAAAAGCATAGGATTAACCAAGGTGAAGGCAAGGCTGGAGGAGTAGGAACAAAACTGGGCCTTGTAGAAAAGAGGCAATATTAGGAAAACAATTAGTTTTAGCACTGCATAAATCAAGTAAAACTCTCATTGAAGCATGTTTTAAGAAGGGCAAATACTGTGTTGGGGGGAGTATTTTTTAAAAATCAAATTTTTATATACTTTAAAAACAAGGGAGGTGGTCGGGCGGAGGGGCGCACGCCTGTAATCCCAGCAGCTTGGGAGGTTCGCAAGTTCAAAGCCAGCCCCTCAGAGAAAGTGAGGCACTAAGCAACTCAGTGAAACCCTGTCTCTAAATAAAATACAAAATAGGGTTGGGGATGTGGCTTAGTGGTCCACTGCCCCTGAGTTCAATCCCTGGTACTGTTAAACTGATACCAAGACCCTCAAATAACTCTCAGACCACACATTGCCATTCCAGTTAAGCTTTTATTGCTGGCCAGTGGCAGACACTCTACTCTCTAAAAGGAAGATGGTCAGAGTAACGTGCCCACCTTCAGCTGGCCTCATATTTAAGCCAAAAAACCACAAAAGGGATGTTTGGAGGTTTAGCCAATGTAAGCAAGCAAGTACAGAAGCTGAATTGGGCAGTTAACGAGACAATGCAATGGGTACATTGGTATTTCCCACAGGACTTTCCAGATTGGCATAGCAGCAAGCAAGCAGAAAGGAAGTGGGTCAAAATGACCTTAATTGAGTGTAAGAGAATGGTTACTAACATCTAGACAATCAATCTCTGACAAGGGACATTGCCCAAGAAAGATGGAAAGCAAAGAAAACAATTTTATATTGTATAAGAATTGCTAGGTAACTATTAATGGGTACAGAGGTGGGGCTTTCCCACAGGAGAAGCATTTCTTACATGATATGGAGTCTCAGGATCAAATGAAGTCTGTTTGGTCATTGCACATCCTGCCCCATAATAATACGAAACAAAAAACAAAAACAAGGAGGCCATAAAACTAAAGCTATAAAAGGACTGCTTTTCATGAAAGGAAATAGATTTACATTTATCAGATCATTTCAAATCAGTAACACATTAACATACTTCAACTTGCCTTTTTTTTTGTGGGGGAGTGCTAGGGATTGAACCCAGGGCTTTGTGCACGCAAGGCAAACACTCTACCAACTGAGCTACATCCCCTCAACTTGCACTTTCTAAACTTTTATAAGGGCTAAATGTCAGCAGTGGTTTAACAAATGCCTTGTATATTATGCGCCATTAAATTACTGGGTAAAATTGTATTTGTTAAGCTGATATAAAGTGTTTTCCTTATTTTTTAGTTTTCCACCTATTTCCCTGGATACTTTGATGGTCAGTACTGGCTCTGGTGGGTGTTCCTGGTTTTAGGTAAGCACTTCTAATATAAGAAAAGGAGAGAAAAATTTATGTTAAATTTTAAAAGTAAAATTACTTTTAGTAAACCATCATCTCACTTATTACATAGCAATATAATAATTATCCATTAAAAGTATAATTTTAAAAATGTTTCTTTCTTAAAGATTAGGCTGTTGTCACCATCAGAGTAATGTGCATGTTAATGATGAGTCTGTAGTGGTTTTTCTTAACCCATTTATGGATACTTCTTCCCCATTTGATCAGTAGGGCATTATTCATGAGAAGACTGGATAATCTGTGGAGTTTCCTCCCTGTTATTGCCACAAAGTGTTCACAAACTCAGCCGTGTATTAAACTCCTGAGTGTATGTAGTTCATTTTTGGTTAGATCTCAGTAGACAACAGAAATGGATAGCCTTATTAGACATAACTTCTGAAATGACTGTTATTGGTTTTCTAGAATTCTTTAGTTTACCATTTAAGAATTATTTTATAGTGGGGAGGAAACTTTAAAAAAAAAATCCAGGTAGTACAGACTATGAGTTTTTGTTGTTGGTGGTGGTGGTATGTGTGTGTGTGTGTGTGTGTGTGTGTTTTATGTGTATAGTGCTAGGGATTAAACCCAGGGCCTTGTGCATGTAAGGCAAGCACTGCACCCATGGAGCTACATCCTCAGCCCAGATTATCAGTTTTAAGATTTTATTTTTTTACTCTAAATATTTCCTTTAGAAGTAAAAAAAAAAAAAGACTAAGCAAACAAATAGACAAGCCCACTGGGTGAATTGTTTTAATGTGGCTTCTTCATTATTCATAAATAAAATGTATGTGATACAGTAAGAGAGGCCATCATAACTGTTGTTACATCTTAGAAGCAAGAGCTGGGCTGTTTGCAGCTGTTTGATGTGATTGCCACGTTCCCCATTGGTGACACCATTTTCTCCTACCTCCAGGTTTGGGCTCTCTTGTTGCCTCTGTATTAAAGATTCTTGGTGGTATTCTGCTCATGGACCTGGCACAACCTAGTGACTATACCCAATAGGTGCTTAATAGGTTTAATAGATTCAGGACGTGCTTTGCTTAGTTTGACAGAGTCATGTGTTGCTGACCCTAAATTTTACATAGAAAATACAAGTCATTTATCACTTTATTCCCTGTCCTTTTCTGCAAGCAGCATCATTCACTGTGCTGTTGGTCATTGGAATTCCAGTAATTGAAGAGAGAGAAAGTGATTTTTTTTCCCCCTCCATTGATTACTGAGAAGTTTAATAATAAAAATTACCAATAAGACAATAACTTAGGGAGAATAATTCTTTGATTTGCTTATTCTCTAAATTGTATTTTCAAAAGAAAGCCTGACTAAGCCTAAGGTTAAATCGAATCCTGAATGAACCAAAGCAGAGTTTTTAAGTATGTGTGCAGACTCGTTGATTGCAGCATAAATTATTTAAAGAAATTTAATGGATAGATTTTCTTTTTATATAAAAGTTTCATGGAAGATGGATTTATGATACTTTATCATTGATCATTCCTGCTGTGTACTGTTTTCTTATATGCAAAACATATTAAGACATTGGTTATACTTATATGCTTTTGCACCCAATGTTTTGGTCATTTTTGGAACTTTTATCGAGAAGAACTTGTTTTATGGAGTTTCTTCTGCAAGGGATTTGGCATGGGTCTCAGACTGGAAGCTCATGAACTACATCTAGCCTGTGGTTGTGGTTTGTTTCAACTCTTTGTTTTGTTTGTTTATTTTTGCAATACTGGGAAATAAACCCAGGGGGCACTCTACCACTGAGATATATCCCCAGCTCTTTTTAAATTTTTTTTATTTTGAGACAGGGACTTACTGAGCTACTCAGGCTGGCCTTGAACTTGCAGTCTTTCTGCCTCAGCCTCCTGAGTTGCTGGGATTATGTTACTATGTCCAGCTATACCACAGTTTGTTTTTTTTTCCTTGTAGTTGTCAACATTTAAAAATCAAAATTTTTCATAGAAATCATCCATGAGTTTTTTGTTTGTTTTGTTTTACTTTTCTTAAAAGTTGGAGTATCCAGCAAAACTGGTCTATATTCTCATCCCACACAGCACCCTTTGGTTGGATCTGAGCTGATTTGTAGCTATCCCTTCCATACACACGTCACATGCTCTCCCTTTTAGAAGGACTCTGCCTCCCCCCTCGCCCATCCCAGCATTTGGAAGGGTAACCCTTAATTTACTGTTGTGTGCTTGTTTTTTTAAAAAAAATTTTTTTAGATGTTGGACCTTTATTCATTTATATGCAGTGCTGAGAATCAAACCTAGTACCTCATACATGCTAGGCAAGTGCTCTACCACTGAGCCACAACTCCAACCCTACTGTGTGCTTTTGATGCCAAACAGAATCGTATTCACTGAGCCCAGCCACTACAACTCTTGCTTATTGCCCAAATCATTTCTCCTGAGTACAAAGTTTTCCACCTCTGAGTATACTTAAACATGTGTCCAAAAGAAAGTGATGGACTAATAAAAAAGAGGGAGGAGGGAACAGGTGAAAGGGTAGTGACTGCTAATGGGCACAGGGTTTGGGGGAGTAAGAAACATGTTTTAAAATTAGATTGTGGTTATGGTTGTACAAGTCAGTAAGTAAACTGGAGCCCAGCTTACTGTATACAGTAAACTTTATGTATCTTTCAATAGCAGTGTTTAAAATGTACTCAAAACTCAGGGACCATCTCTGAAGGAGAGTCAGGAGTGTATGGTTTCCATTGGAGGGGTAGCATCACCTCCCCACAAACCATTTCAAGAAGTGCAGACTTCTGTAAATGAGTAGACTCTGGTATAGTCATAAAAACAAACAAACAAACAAACAAAAACAGCATTAATGAGAGTAGAGAAAGAAGAGCTTAATAGCAGAGAATATGAGAAATGCTGTAATAGGTGGAGGCATCCTGACATCTAGTGGACAGCTTTATGTACTGTCATCAACAACAAAAAAATCTCAAGAAAGTTTAGAATATTTTTTACCTGAGAAAAACTCTGTTCTAACTTCTCCCTGTTTTGGAACTTATTATCTTGGATTTCTTTCTTTCTTTTTTTTTTTTTTAAACTCAGTAGATAGTGAGGCCTTCAAATATAAATGTCTGGCCTCATCTTTTCTTTTTCCTTTTTAGACCTATTAGATTCTCAATATGCAAAATAGACTCTTGGCTCATGAGATTATGCCTTCTCATTGATGAATGGATAATTTGGTATAAAAAAATCTTTTGGAGATTCTGGAAATTGCTCATGCTTTAATATCCTTTAGCAGAAAAATGACAAAGAATTGCTATCAAGAGGGATATTTCTGGGATGGGGACTTAACATGGAAATTATAAATTCACTTGACTTTTCTTTTTTAAATTAGGCTTTCTCCTGTTTCTCAGAGGATTTATCAATTATGCAAAAGTCCGGAAGATGCCAGAAACTTTCTCAAATCTCCCCAGGACCAGAGTTCTCTTTATTTATTAAAGGTATGAGGGCGGGGTGGGGTGGGGGTGGGGATGGTGTTGGGGAGGTTGTGTTCTTATCCCAGTGTAATCACGCTACATTGAAGATTTCTATTCAGTTTTAGAGTAAGTGTTGGTGGTAGGGGGTAAATAGAAGGTAAGGAAGGCACAGTCCCTGTCTTTTTGTAGTTTCTACTTTATTAAGGGGTGGTCTACAAAAGAACATTGATAAGGGCAAGTGAGCAAACTGCCATAGGAGAAAACATCATCTCATGCTTTAATTATACCAAGGAAGGAATGGTCTTAATGCTGTCATCAGGAAGCTTCATTGCTTGATTGAATCCCACATCCTCTTAGTGTTGTTCCAGTTCCAGAGGACAGCATTCAGAAGGAACCCTTCATGCCTAATCACTCTTCTCTAATCATGTAGAGTCCCTAAGGCCAGAGGAGGAGGAGAGACTATAAGAGTACTTTAGGAATTCCATTTGCCTGGGCTACTAATAAGCTCAACAAGGCTTTTCTCTCTCTCTCTCTCTCTCTCTCTCTCTCTCTCTCTCTCTCTCTCTCTCTCCCCACTGGGGATGAGACCCAGGGGTGTTTTACCACTGATCTATGTCCCCAGTCCTTTTAATTTTTTTTTTTTTTAATTTTGAAACAGGCTCTCTCTAAGTTGCTGAGGGTCTCATTAAGTTGCTGAAGCTGGCTTTGTTCTTGTGATCTTTCTGCCTCGGCCTCCGTAGTCGTTGGGATTACAAGCATGTGCCACTATGCCCAACAGGCTTATATCTTACAACTTCCCTGGTGCCTTCTTTCGCATCACACCCATATATTATCACTGTTGTGGTGAGGAGAGTCAAACCCACAGAAGGAAGGGGAGAAAGGACCTTTCTCCTGGCTTAGAACAGGAGGACTAAGCCCTGCCAAAGCTCTTTGATTCACACATGGTTTTCCCAAGAGGCTGACTCCATCTTACAGCGGTAGACAGACAGAGCTACCTAAAGGAAGAGATAGGGAACCTTGGGAAAAGAATATACCAGATAAAGCTCTCTGGTAAGACAATCTAGGCCCTCGTGACTCTATTCCTTGGGTTTTTTGGGAGCTGTGTGGATGATAAGAGAGGAATGTTGAGTACCACTCAGAGGTCAGTACACAAGGTTTACAACAACATGTGTGTAGCAGTAGTGACAAATGTTAAATGACAGAGTTTTAGCAAGTGGAAATTTGGATAGCGTGGGAACGAATTTCAGAGTCACTTAAGGCAGAGTACAGAGCAGAAATAGAGGCAGGGACCCAGAGGCTTGGGAGGCTGAGGCAGGAGGATCGAGAATTCAAAGCCAGTCTCCGTGAAAAAGCAAGGCACTAAGCAACTCAGTGAGACCCTGTCTCTAAATAAAATACACAACAGGGCTGGGGATGTGGCTCAGTGATCCAGTGCCCCTGAGTTCAATCCCCAGTGCCACACACCCCCGCCAAAAAAAAGAAAAGAAATAGAGGCAAGGAAATACAAATGATAGCAGCTCAATGGGAACATAAAGGAGTATAAAGAGTTGAGACTAGAAAACAGGTTCAATCAGTGTTCTTAACGATCTTGAGTATTAAGCCCATTTTCAACTGATATAGTTCAGTTGGTAGAGTGCTTGCCTCACATGCACAAAGGGAAGCATCAAGTTCATAGAGCTGCCCTTTAACCTACTGACATGTTGACTGGGTGCAAGCTAAGCCCATGAGAACATGAGTTTGTATTTGCTGTCTGGTATCATAGTTTATGTAGGTAATGATGTACTAAGAGTGGGTTTCTCAGTTTTAAAGGCTTATGGTGGTCTCAGGTATATGGTGTAAGCTTCAAGAAAATTAAGTACTGTATTTAATTTGCCAGGTTATGAGGCAGTGTTAAAAGCTTTTAAGCAAGAGAATAATATGATTATACCTTCTTGAATATAACAAAAATTTTTTTCAAGCGTGATATAATCTTACCATTATAAAGTTTTCCATGTGTCAGATACTGTATTAAACATTTTACATGTAGAATTAAATATACGTACGTAAGTAACAGATGGCTTAAACTGTGTTAAAGTTATTTCTCCAAGGGATTATGTACTTTGTGTTTATTTTTTTTTAAAGGGACAATCTTAATATTACATGTTTAAAAATGTGTAGCATGTTATGAATTTGATTATGGTCACAAAATCTGGACATGGATTAACACTGGCTTGGGCCCTAAGGCCTGTGGTGTGTCTTTGTGTCTAGGACATTCTAACTTTAAGAGGCCTATCAGATGTTCTGTGCTGTTTTATTCAATTACTGTTGTCATCTTTCATCTGCATATCTGATTATAATATTCAGTTAGCCTTGGGGTTAATTCTCACATAGCAAAGATCAAAAGTTAATGCATTTACAGGGTTCTTTACAAACAGGGCTGAAATCACCACAAATTTCCCCTAAAACATTGCTGTGCAAAAGATCCAGAGGGGATAGATTTCTCTCTTCTTTTAAATAATGAATTCTGTAGGCAGCAGTGAATTTCTCAGTGGACTGACATCACCCCTCTGTTCTCTACGTTCTCTGTTCTCTACGTTTTATCAGCTGGATAAAAATTTGAATCTTTAATAGGGGCATGCATTTAATCTTGCTTTTTATCTATAACAAATAGCATAGAAAGCCTGAAATAGTCAGATTTCCTAGATTGTTAGGGACTTTAATGAAAATTTTTTTATTTTCTAAAAATTTGAAATGTTTTATGAGTGTTCTAAATTTAAAACAATACATCTAGCTAGGCATGGTGAACACATCTGTAATCCCAGCAACTCCAGAGGCTGAGGAAGTTAAGATGGGAGGATAGCAAGTTTGAGGTCAGCCTCAGAAATTTAGTGAGGCCCTATCTCAAAATTTTAAAAAGTAAAAAGAGCTGGGGAGGGGCTGAGGATATAGCTCAGTTGGTAGAGTGCTTGCCTCACATGCACAAGGCCCTGGGTTCAGTCCCCAGCACCATTAAAAAAAGAGCTGGGGATATAGCCCCTTGGGGCTATAAAATAAATAATTAAATAATAAATGAATGAATGAATAAAAATAAAAGTCTTTAGGGTTATGATATGAAGCAGGCAGTCCTTGATAATAATGCTGTGAGAACTGTTGAGGAGCTTATTTGAAATCAGGACTGTTGACAGTGCTTCAGCTCTGGGGAAATAGGTCAGTGGTACAGCATACTTGCCTAGCATATACAAGGCCCTGAGTTCAATGCCTAGCACTGCAAGAAAAAAAATTTATGTATAGTAAATTCATATCCCCCAGTAGAGGGCATGATAGCATTTGTTTACTTTTTCTGCCCAGCATTGACATCCTAGTTGATTTGAAAATCATTCTTAACATACTTAGAGGATTCAAAACTTCAAAGTAAGAGTTTTGGGGACTTAAAGTAGCGTTTAGAATTCTAATGATATTCTTATTAATTCTCAGGATCTCCAGAGGGAGCCTGAAAAGCCATAACATACCATGGGATTGAATGTCCTTTGTCCATTGAAGGGGATGGATAAGAACTTTCCATTCAGATCCAAATGCGTATAGCTTTCTTTCTCTAGTTCAGAGTAAATTTAGTTAGAAGATGTACTGGAAACCCATCAAGTGAAAAAGCTTTTCTTTTATTGACTCCTGCTTTCTTTGATGGTACTATCACTTGTTAAAAGCTAACCAAGAGTGAAGTCCGAGCTGCGATGGTGCAGAGTCATGGCTGGACAAGTATTTAGAAAGTTTCTTCCACTTTTTGACAGAGTATTGGTTGAAAGGAGTGCAGCTGAAACTGTAACCAAAGAAGGCATTATGCTTCCAGAAAAATTTCAAGGAAAAGTTTTGCAAGCACCAGTAGTAGCTGTGGGATCAGGCTCTAAAGGAAAGAGTAGAGAGATTCAGCCAGTTAGCATGAAGGTTGGAGGTAAAGTTCTCCCAAAGTATGGAGGCACCAAAGTAATTCTAGATGACAAGGATTATTTCTTATTTAGAGATGGAGACATTCTTGGAAAGTAGGTAGACTGAAACGAATCTCTGTTGAAATGGCGTCCTATGAAGCTGCCCACTCCACTCAAGCTCTGAAATCTTTCATCATGTAAATAATTTCCATGTCTCTTTTATAATAAACTGATAATCTAATAGCATCCACTATCTCAAAAATTTAGTTTCTCTGTACTTGTGTAAACATTTCCAAATAAAATGTGTAAATGGAAAAAAAAAGCTAACTATAGCCAGGCGCTGTGGCACATGCTATAATCCCAGTGATTGGGGAAGCTGAGATAGGAGGATCACAAGTTCAAAGACAGCTTCAGCCATTTAGTGAGGCTCTAAGCAATTTAGTGAGAACCTGTCTCAAAATATAAAGGGCTGGGGATGTGGCTCAGTGGTTAAGCACCTCTAGCTTCAATCCCTGGTATCCCCACCCCTCAAGAAAAAAGAAAAAAAAAAAAAGCTAACTATAGGCTTTCTTTTTGTCAGAAAGACCACAGAAAGGAAATTTAAAATTTTAAAAATAATCATAGCAGAAAAGTAACACACCTTCCACACTGTATTAAGATTCAGCATTTTACTAGAGGAGAGTAGAGTAGTGACTTTTCAGTTTTGGCTACCCAAAATAAAAAACCAACCTGGAAATGATCCCCCAGAGACCAAAGCAGATGTTACAAAAGCCTATTGACACTCATGTAGTCCTGTCAAGTACCCCATTAGAGCCCATGGAGGCTCTGGAAGGCCGGCAGGGAAGGTACATTAATTACCTCAGTTTAACTGGTTTCCCACTTGATAACAAAAACCAGAAGAAACTGCTAAAGGTGGACACAGTGTCATCTACTGTGTGACTGAGAGGAAGCAAATGTTCCTTATTGTTGTTCAAAAAGAAGCATACCTTTTAAAAACATCTGTACTTGATATGGTAAAAAATAAAAATTACTCACACTTATTTACTCTGTTCAGGGCTGGGGATGTAGCTCAGTGGTAGAGCTCTTACCTAGGATGCAGAGACCTCCCTGAGTTTGATCCCTAGCACTGTTTAAAAAATAAAAAATAAATGTACTATGTTCACTGAAAAGTACATTTTTATGGACCACTACCTTCTCTGATGCTGCCAGGTAAATGAGGCATACGCTACAGTAACTATAAGGTAGTAACTTAGTTGATTATATCTAACACTGTTTGTGTTGTACCAAAAGCACTTGTACATATGAAGTATAATGTATTTAGAAGTCTTTTGAAATAGAAGGAAAATTGTCTTTAAGCCCTGGCATTAATGAGCTAGGGCCCTTTTGTAAGTGATTCCTTTATCTTGGTAAGCTATACCTGAGGGAACAAATATTTTAATTTTTTCTATATGATAGCACACACTTCACCTCTTCCAGTTCCTTTAATACCTCTCATTTTATTAAAGGAATTTCTTCTCAAGGTAAAGTTTGATTTAATGGACTCTTGTTTTGAGTGGCAAGACAGTACCAATGGTGTTTACAGTGGATTTTCTATTTTTAAAAATTCACAAACATACGTAAGAACTGGTTTGGTTGTCTTCCTTCTTCAGTTAAATGATATATAGGCTTTTGGATCCCTTTTGTTTCCAAAGTGGTCAGATCATAATTTAGTATAATGATATCCACAGTCTTCAAGATCTGTTTGTCCTTCAGCTCATGTAGTCCACCAGTGTTTATGTGATACTGCTAGTCAAGTGGATGTGAACATGCCTCTGGGTCTTAGACAGCAGTGCCTTTTAGAAGAATCTTTCATTTGGAGTTTGTACGGTCATTGAGATTACCTATGGTAACCTATCTAGGTCCTCTTTGGGGATGTTTTTGTTTATTTTGGTGTGTGGTGTTGGGGATAAATTTAAGTACTTGAACTTGCTAGGAAGGTAGGTATTCTACCACTGAGCCACAGCCCCAACACTTTATTAATTTTTTAAGACAGGGTCTCACTAAATTGCCCAAACTGCCTTGAGCTTGTGATCCTCTTGCCTTGGCCTTCCCAGTAGCTGGATTATAGGCATGAGCCACTGCTCCCAGCCTCTTAGGGATTTTAAATGATTGTTGAGTGTCAGGCTTTATCTTTGCATGAGTTAAAGTGGTTTAACAGTTGAGGCTATTGATGAAGTAGCATGAACTAACAAATGTTGCCTGTACTCTATCATAATGTTCTTGCAAACTAGTGTTTTGACCTAAGAGGCATTGTTTCATTAGTTTTCATCATTAATCAAAATGGATAAAACAGAAATCACTTTGGTTTGTAATGAGTCTGGCCTTGTTACAAAAGCCTCCATTTGGTAACAGTCTGCCAATTTTCTTTTTTCTTCTTGGTTTTTATAGTTCCTTATAATTCCTTGTCTCTGATGTCTCTGTATATTCTGAGATCTTCAAATCTTTTATGTCTCTTAATCTAAATAACAGTTGCTCTTGTAGTCAGTATCATTGGTTGACTGAATATTAACTGAATTTGGAGTTTGGAAAAATGTTGATGGTTTTTAAAAGCTATGTTAATTTCCTCCAGTATTGTACCTTGTCTGCATTTGGACAGCCTTTTAAAGATGTATCCAATAATCTAAGCAAAATATTTTAAAAAGCGCCTGGGGTGGAGTTCCTGTGGCTTTTATAGTAACATGGAGAGAGAAAGGTAAACTAAAGGCCTGTGTATGAGCCCATCCAATTGTCAGTTGATCCCATTAAGTTGTCACTTGGTTCTGGGTACTAGAAGTGGTTTCTCAATAAATGTTTATTAAATTAATCAATGTTATCTCTTTAGTGTTTTGTCTTTTAGCATTAAAATAGGGAGTAACTGGTAGTTTTTCCCAAGTTATTTCCATGAGAATCAGAACAATTTGCTATGCCAGTATGGAATTGCCTCAAAGTATTAAATTAAAACAGGCATTTAACAAAATATATAAACAGGATGGGGATATTGCTCAATGGTAGAGTGCTTGCCCAGTATAAGCAAGGCCCTGAGTTCAAACCCCAATACCACCAAAAAAGGTGAGAGGCGCACTATTGACTTTATTCTGATAGCCTATATTTCAATCATATAACTTTCCTAAAATATTTCAGGATTACATATATTTATTATTTTCAGAGAAACCCCCAGAATACTTTGGCTTTTTATAAAATTTATTTTTAAAAAGTATTTATGGAAATTGTGAGTTTACAGTGTGTTTTTAAAATTTTGCCTTGGTCTGTTTAAATATAGCATGATATCATCAACATCCTCAATGGAAGTGAGATTGACAGAATTGTCTGGGTAAACAGTAGCTCAGGTGTGTTAGGAAGATTACTTGAGCATGTGAATTCTGTTCTAAGTTTTAGTCATTCCTGACAGGGTTAAAGGTAGAATGAATTGTTACTTCATTCTGTTCTTTTGTTAGAACAGAAGAGAGAAACCCCTACCCTCAAAGGTTTTTAGAGAAAGCAGACCAGTTCTTTCTAGTTTTTGAGGCCTTGATAATGTTAAGGACTAAAAATTGAATGTTTATTGAATACCATGATGTCATTATATAGTAATCTGAAAACTATGTTAAAATGCACTTCTCGTGTCTCCAAACATCCTGCTTTCTTTTGTGACTACATCCTTCTCTCAGCCAAAATAACAAGCTAACTAGAGTTTCAATATTCAATATCCTTCTCTGGCAGATGTTTTCTGGCAAAGGCCTTCCTGCATTTATGAATTCTCTCTCAAGAAGCAAGAGAACACCTGCAGGAAGTGAATCAAGACGCAGAACACAGAGGAATAATCACCTGCTTTAAAAAATAAAGTACTGTTGAAAAGATCATTTCTCTCTATTTGTTCCTAGGTGTAAAATTTTAATAGTTAATGCAAAATTCTGTAATCATTGAATCATTAGTGGTTAATGTTTGAAAAAGCTCTTGCAATCAAGTCTGTGATGTATTAATAATGCCTTATGTATTGTTTGTAGTCATTTTAAATAGCATGGAGCCTTGTCCCTTTAGTCAGTAGGGGGCAGTCTTGCTTTAGTCATCCTCCATCTCAAAGAAAATTTGGAATTAAAAGATTTTAGTGTAAGATATGTTTAAGGCTGGCTATTTTAAAGGGGTTTTCTCAAAAGTTAAATTTTTTGTTATGACTGCATTTCTGCACATAATCCATATTTGCTGTTAAAATTAATCTAGAAATTTATTGTACTGTGTGTGAACACCTGGAAGCAAAATTATAGTACAAAAATACATTTAAGGTGTGGTCAAAAAAGTATGTTCTTAATTGATAAATAAATATTAATTTTTATGGTCTGTATTTGAATTTTTGCAGTACCTTATTGTTATGTGGTGTGTACCTAAGGAATTCTAAAGGTATTGTCACTGTATAAAATAGAAAGTGTAAGAAGAAATGCAACTTAATTACTAAAATGTAATTCTTGACACTGTATAATTAGAGTCCCAGAGGATTAGGTACGAAGAGCAAAGAAAGAATTAGCTTGGAACTTTTGAGATGATCCCTAACATACTGTACTACTTGCTTTTACAAAGTGTTAGCAGAAACTGATGCGTTATAAATGTAGAATGGTGTGCTTTCTGCCCAAGTGGTAATTCACCTTGGTTTGCTATATTAAAACTGTAAATACAACAGAACATTAATAAATGTCTCTTGTGTAGCACCTTTTACTGTAGATTAGTGTTTAATTTTTTTGGCTTGCATTTGTTGATTGCTAAAACAAATTTTTCTAATCTTAACAGACTCATTCTGTAAATATTAAAAAAAAAAACTGGTCATGGGTCAGTTTTCAGCACATGAAATCTCTTTCTTTCATATCCTACTCAGTATATTCCTAAAAATATATGTGAGCATTTTATGGACAAAAATGGGGAAAAGTTCTAGAGATCATACATAAATTATTCTGGAATTTCTAATTATGTTTCATTCTTTAGATGTACTCTTAGGTTACTTACTTTCAACCAGTGTTTTTTCTGCATGTTCCCTGTATTTGCTTCTTTTCTCAGTTGAACACAGCCTGTGTTTTAAATCCTGTGTTGCACTCAGTTAAGGCTAAAGCTTTCTCATTCCTCCTAGTCTCTATTCTTGTCTTAGTTGTATTAACATCAGCCATTTGAGTTTTGCATTTTCCACGTACTCAAATGAAATATTTAAGAGTCAAATTATTGACAAACCAACACTGGCACAGTAAAATAACTGTAAATTCATTCATCTGCCTCCCACGAACATCCAGAATCAGCATAGGAAGTCTATTAGGGGTGTCAGTATATAATGCACAGAAATGTAGGTTGTTATGCCAGCCAAACAGGAAGATCAAGGGTCTCCTGGACTGACATTTCAGTGATTATTTCAGTCAGTTTTATTGATAACTACAAGTATTAGTATGGTACATTCTTGTTTAAAAGTTATATTTTGCAATAGACAAGGGACTTTTATGAAAGCTGTGGATCTATTTTTAAATGTTTGAATCATATTATACCAACATTAGAGTTTGAAACTTTTTATGGCCTATAATATTCTGAGTTCCAGAATAAAAAAATCTCTATCTGAATAACTGTGGACACACAAAACAGAACTATTCAAAATTATCTCGCAGAACAAAATAGAAGGGTCTTAAATCCCATTAACTCAAACACTGTAGACTGACTTTGTGTTTATTCTGTAGGTCCTTGCATCTTATTTGGTTTGGATATTCAGTGAACTGAAATGCTTGTAATTCCTATTTGTACATATTTGGTGGTCCATAATACTTTGTCATATGTAAACCTGCAGTTTGACATACCTTGAAACACTTAGTCAAGAGGATGATTTTTTTTTATTCTTTTAAATATTGTTAAAATTTTATGTACCTTTGAGGTACATAAAAGTATTACCACATGTTATCTAAAGTCCTTGCTATTCAGGGTAAAAATATTTATGCTATTCTGTTATTTTTTATTTTTCTCTCTCATTTTCTTTCTTCCATAGGGTTCTCCTCTGTCATATGTTTTGTGGTTGAGAACAGGGTTTTATTGTGTTATTCAGGCTGGCCTTGAATTCATGGGCTCAAGTGATCTTCCTCCTTCGAATGATCCCTGTGTCTCAACCTCCCAAGTAGCTGGGAGTACAGGTGTGTGCTACTGAGCCTGGCATGGTTCATTAGTAAGAATGACCCTTTGGGATGAAGGATGGGTCTTTATAATAAAGTTTTTTGGGGAAAAGATACAGAAGAACCACTGTTATTTGCTTAAAGTTTTGGAATAAACTGGCTCACCAGTGATGACGAAGGCCCTGTCTCTGGTTGCTATTTGAACCATGCATGTTTATGTTTAAAGGGTTCTCTGTAGTTTCTCTGTAGCCATTTTTTTTCTTTTTTCTTCAGAAAGCTCTAGATTGCTTTGTATGGAAACAAAAAGATTATTAAAATGTGCTTGTTAAATTATAAAAATAAATATATTTACTAATTTTGTTTAGAATTTTTCTAAATAAACAATTTTTTTTTTCATTGTGGTACTGGAAATTGAACCCAGGGCCTTGTGCATGCTAGGCAAGTGTTACTGAGCTACAGCCTCAGTCAAGATATTTAGTTAATCAAAAGATAACATCCCTCTCTCCCTCCCTCCCTCTTTCTTGTTAAGACTAAGTATATGATTTGAGCTCTGCCTATCATGAGTCAGTAGTAGCACACATGAAGTTTCTTTTGGCCTTAACTGTTTTCTTACACTCAGCTTAGCTATAAATTGTTTATATTTACTGAGGGGAATAAGTCAAGAAATAACTATTGACATGGAGTGTCAGGGCCAGTGGAAGTGATAATTCAATTTTGAATGATTGCCTAAAATGACAAGATTCTGGGTGAGACTCAGCAAAAGTAGGCCCCCACAAATGGAGCCCTGGCCTCAGCTCTGGATCCACGTTTACATCCTCTCTTCCCACTTTCACACCATCCTTCTTGAGGATTGGCATAAGATTAAATAGAGACAAAATGAGAAAAACAGACATGATTTTTGTAAATATCAATAATCACTTTTAAATTATGCTAAGATTAGATGTAGAACTGTACATTTATATAAAGTAGAAGAATATTGTTTATGACAAAATAATTCTGGTGTTTTTAACTGGTCCCTGTCTTTCAGCTACAAGATTTTCATTTTTCTGCTTTCTGAAGATGATTTGAGGAATGAAAAGGGATAATATTTCTATAGATTATATTAAAAATTATTTTGTAGCTCAGTGATAAAGTGCTTGCCTGGCCATGTGTGAAGCCCTGAGTTTAATCCCCGGCACCAAAAAAAAAGCCAGAATGTAGAATTTTGTTTTGCATATTTTTAAGCCTAAATACTATTTATAGTCTGTAAGGTAGATAAGAGAGCATTTATTAAGCCAGTATTAAAGTACTTTTGTGGCTGATGGTATAGCTAGAGATAGAGTACTTGCCTAGCATGCATAAGGCTAGGGTTTAATTGCCAGCAAGCGCCCCCTGCTCCCCACCTAAAATTAAAAGTGCTCTTGGTTTAACTTTCTCTTTGGCATATACCTGTATACTTTTGCATATGTATATAGTTGTTTGTACTCATGTAGATCACAAAAGGTGTTGTTAACATGTGGCCTCTGGAAGACATAAAGAAATATACTGGGAAGTCCCCAGAGGTAGAGTTAGGTTTAGGTTGAAAATAAAAAGTTTTCAGGAATAAAAAGGTAGTTACAGAAATCGATCTTATATAATTCCCATTCTTAAAAAATCCTTTTTTCTAGCCCATTTTATCGTATCACCTACAACTTTATGACCTATAGAAAGAACTGCTTTCATGTAAATTATATGAATGAAGAGCTGTCCTCCTGAGCCAGTTTCCCTGTCTATAAAATATGAAATATTCCCATTTAATGGTTTCCTTTGAGTCTTCTAAACATCAGTGTAGTAGGTCTGGGGAAAAGGCAGCATACAAGTATACACTATTACTCCCCAGTTGTCTAGAAAGGTTCAGATGTGTACACAGCCTAGAAAACAAGAAAATGGGGCAAGAACGTAAAAGAAATCTCAAATGGAGAAGGTGATTGCCTAACAAAGCATCATTACAAAAAGTAGAGTTGAGGATTCCTTGCCTCTGACTGAAACCCAGCCCAGGCCTCTGGAGTTCCTCCAGAATGCCAGCGAGCTGCCTCAGTCTCACCTTGCAGGGTGCGCATTCACGCCCTGACGAGGGCCACTTCCCCTCCCAGGCCAGCCACGTGAGCCAAGTAGAGAGGCTTGGAGCAGTTATTATGGTGACTAGCTTCAGTTACCCTTGATGAAACATCTCTTTTTATTTGGAGAACAGTCAGCAGTGCCTAAAATGTTCCTTAAGGTTTTAGAAAGAATTTTGCCATCTGCTTCCTGGTTTCACATCTTTATTTTGACAGAACATTTCCTAGTCTATATTTGCCAGACACTGTGTTTAGATGTCATTGTGGTCATTTGGGATGTTGCATTTTTCTCGGATTATCAGCATTGATGATTTTTACATATATGACTTATTTCTGGTTTATATTTTAACTGGGACTGCAGGTCAATTCAGCCACTAGGTAGAGCACAAACCTTTTATTACTAGCATAGTTTGGCCCTATGTGATTATTAGAAATAGTGAACACTGGTGTCCAGAAGAAGTAAAATTAGCAATCCATTTTTTCCCAGGTTTGAGTCAGTGCCTTTCAAGCCTAGATCTGTGTACCCATGGTCGTATGCCTGACAAAAATAATATTTTCATTTTTTTGATTAGTCTCACATTTCATCTCTAGGGCTATATGTAAAAAATTGGGTTTAATCTGTACACAGGTCTCCAACCTATTTTTGGCCTTAGGCTCTTGTGATTGAGAAATTCCTAGATTTAGGTATTAAAAAAAATTGTTTTTAAAGGTATTGGGGATTGAACTCAGGGGCACTCTACTACCTTAGCTACATCCCCAGCTCTTTTTTATTTTATTTTGAGACAGGATTTTTCTAAGTTGCCCAGGCTGACCTCAAATGCATTAATGTTTTCTAATATCCGTGCCATTGAATTCTAAATGGTCATAGTTCCTGTAGCAGTTCCATAGTTATTCCAGATAAGGATAGGGGTAATGGTTAAGCTCTTCTTTAACCTTCAGTTTCCATAGAAGGTTGAATATAGAACAAACTTGCAGAACACGTTTACCTATACTTTATAAATTTTCAGTTAATTTTTTAATCAGAAAATTTTCATGACATTGATTGTTGGGTAAGATTAAGAATTATTGCTGGGTGCCTTGGTGCTGGTCTGTAATCCCAGTGACTCAGGAGACTGAGGCAGGAGGGTTACAAATTCAAAGCCAGCCAGAGCAACTTAATGAACTCCTGTTGCAAAATAAAAAATAAAATGGGCTGGGGGCATGTAGCTCAGAGGTAAAGCTTCTCTGGGTTCAATCCCCAGTATCAAGAAAAAAGAAATTATTTTGTTTGGGGGGGATGGGAGTATAGAGGCCCTGGGTTTACTTCCTAGCACCACAAAAAAAAAAAAAAAGTCATTTATGTAGGTCTTATCAAGCTCCTGGCTACAATATTTTTATTTCCTTTATGGAAGGGCTATGGGAAGTATAAGTATATCCAGAGCAATGAGGAAAGGCCATAGGGAAATTATTTATAAAGTTTGGCTAAGAGTGATTGTGGACTCTTGCTTGGAGGTCTTTAAGAACAGGATAGATCATCCTGTGTTTGGAATGGTCTAAGGGCAAAGGAGAAGGACTGGATTAGCAGGCCCCTTAGAGACCCCAAGAGTTCTGGAGATGCGTACGTGGCCCGTGTCAGTGACAGATGGAAAAGTAAGTTCAACAGATGTCATGTTTGCTGTTCCCAGGCTGTGCTTCCTTTAATGTGGTGACCTTCTGGGAGCATTGTCCTAAATGGTCTGCAAAAAGGAAAGGAGTGTATCTAAGCTTCTGGTAAACCTAATTTGGGTGGTTTATTACGTCCTGCTGCTTTATTTTAAACACCTAGTGATCCAGAAAAGTTGTGCTTTGCCTAGAATTCCAAAACAAGGAAACAAAACACTACTCTCTAGTTTCTGAAGCCATTTTCAAACTCTGCTGCTCCTGAAGGGATTTTGTTTAGGTGGGATTCCCTGATGTTGGCTAAAGAATCCTTCCCTCCCTTGAGGGATGATGGGAAAAGATGAGGTGGGCAAGGAGGATGTCTGAGACCAAGCAGGACTTGTTGAGAAAGAGGACCAACAGAGGAGGGCATCACGTGGGTGCCCTTGGCTCCTGCCTTACTACTTCAGACCCACAGAATGAAGTGGCCAGCTAATTGTGGGGACTGAAGAAATCCTCCTTTTTTCAGGTCACTTTACTTATGTCTCCGATAAATGGTTGACTCACCTCTTGAGAAGTTCTCTTTATAAAAAAGAAGGAAAAGAAAGTCTCTGAAATTCCAAAACTCTTTCTCTGCCATTGCTGTGCTTGTATGAGCATGTGATGAACTGAACCCACCAGACTATAGTTTAAACTTAAAAAACAAAACAAAACCCCAGAAAGACTAATGTGTTTTATGGTGGTGTTTTTATACAAGTGACTCATTGCTAGAAGTATATCGACCATTTTAATATGCAATCTGATCTTTCAGGGGAGACATTTAAATTCTCAGTACAGACACTATACTTGGGACAAATAATTGTGTTTGTACCTTGGTGCTAATATCAGTCATGTCCTCACTGGATGCTTGTTTCCAAATAATGCCTGATCTGTCCAAAAACAGTATACTAAAACTTGTCATTAAAAATATATCAAGTTTAATAGCAAGCCATGGATATTTTTACTGCCTTTTATTTATTGCTGGGTGTATTTTATTAGAAGGAAAGGTAAATAAATGTGTTTTGCAGAAAATATGTAGAGTAAGCATCAGTAGCAGTTATTATTTTTTTAAACTGGATTGTAGAGCATTTACACACTTAGTTTATTAGTGACCTTCCCATAAAAATGTTGAGGAACCCAGGGCCAAACAGAGGTCATAAGTTTATCCAAGCCTTCCCTCTGGAGCACTTCTTTGGTGACATCACACGGCTGAAGAGAGGCCAAGAAACATTCCCTTCATCTTCGGATTCCAAGTGGCCTCGGCTTGGCCCATCTATGGTATTTATTCTTTGCAGAAAGAATTATATGTGAAATTTGCATAGTCAATTGTGTTAGCAGTGATCCAGTTCTACTTTTGAAAAATGTACTTTATACATATTATAAATACTTGTACTCTGGCTTCTCGAATATAGTTGTTTGGGGGCCTTCATTTGATAAATATTATTTTTTTAGCCAATTAGGATGATCTTTTGCTGAATCCAGTATACAAAGATTTGTACAAGCTGGCCACTGGCCACAAGGAGGTTCTAAACTAGAGAGAAAGTGGGCAGGACAGAGAACTTTCCTATTTAGGAAATCTTGTCATGATGTATCTTTGCCTTATTTGCATAATGGTGGAAAAAGCTTTTTACACTTGTCATGCTATGATTACTTGCTTCTAATTTAGTTTTTGCTAGAAGGCTAGTAAAGATCTCCATAATACCAAATACCCTCAAAAGAGGGAAGGTCACTGCCATGGAGAAGCCACCCCAGAAAGGTCCTAGAAGGATGGAAGGGGCAACATCTCAGGGCTGTGAGGCTGGACCACAGCTGCTAAGGGAAGGCCAGCTGCTAAGGGAAGATGTGAGTGGGAACCGGTCAATGGAGCCTGAACCCTCACCTGACCCACCTCCTGCCAGTTAAGGAATCTCGGGTCGTTCACTCACCATGTGCAACCTTTGTTTCCAATCTGAGTTCCAGAATATTTTCACGTAGGGCTGTTTTTAGTTCTAAATAGTGTAAAGTAGGTAAAAGTGCCTGCACACAGAGGACAGCTTTTTGTAGCATTCTAGCCAACTACAGCATTAAATCCAAAGGTAGTCCATTAAAAGCTTGACCCTGCCAGGTGGGGTGTTGTACGCCTGTAATCCTCAGCGGAGGCTGAGGCAGGAGGATTGTGAGTTCAAAGCCAGCCTCAGCAAAATCGAGGCACTAAGCAACTCAGTGAGATCCTGTCTCTAAATAAAATACAAAATAGGGCTGGGGATGTGACTCAGTGGTCGAATACCTCTGAGTTCAATCACCTGTACCAAAAAAAAAAAAAAAAAAGCTAGAACCTGTAATTCAAACCCAGGGCCTTCATTTCCTTCTCGGGACCAGGAAGCTTTCATAAGCCCTGCCTATCCTCATTCTTTCCTAAAGGCTATCATTAGAGTGTCCCTGATGAAGAAGACCATTCTTTCCCTCCTAAATTCCTGCAGCCCTGATGAGAATACAAGTTACTCTTGCTTTCTGGTACTGCTGTCACATGTTGATGCGGGAACTCACATACATGTTCATTGATCCTTACAGATTACTATAAAAGGGCTTATTTCACGTTCTTTACTATTAAGCAACCCCCCCTCCAATAAGTTGTCAACACTCCGTCACATCAAACACTGTCAATTCAATAAGCTCTGATTCTCATTTCCTTTCCTGAGTTCCTTCTTTTTTTTTCTTAAGCCATTTGTGTTACTTTACAAGATTTGTCATATACTATCTGTGTGGATTTAGATCTTCAAAGCAGCCTTTGAACTTCTTACCCTTCACTTGTTTCTTTCTGCACTTGCCTTAAATTCTTTATTCTTTCCCTGCTTCCCACAGATCTTCCTCAACAACCTGCCTCCTCTCCCTCCCCTCTGCCTCCCCCTCTTCCTCCTCCTCTTCCTCCAGTACTTCTTAAGCCACTCAGTTTCTTCTTTCTGGCTCTTCCTTCCCAAATTCCCACACAGCTTTAGCCATGACCATTTTCAGTGACTACTTGCCCTTTCTCCAAAACTCCCTGGGCCGTGGGCACCCCAGTCACTTCCTTCACCATCCTGCTGAACCTCCCGCCCCCCAACAAGAGAGCCACATGCTTTGCGTTTCTTCTGGAGGCCTCCAGGTAGCTTTCCTGAAGGCCCCCAGGTTGATGGGCCCAGCCTGTGGGTCTGTGCTCTCCATCCCTGCAAAGCCAGGGCGTGACCTGCCGATTCCCTTTGTGGTCTGGGACCTTTGAACAGATGTGCCTTCACCACTGTATTCACAGACTCCCCCCCTTCATGACCCTCCGGTTTTTATTTTGTATTTGTAACTAAACAGAAGACATCGGGGCCTCCTCGGCTTGTTGTTCTTCCTAACCGTATTTGACCCCAAGCATCTATGACAACCCTCAGGCCTCTGTAGGAACCACCTGATTGTGGGCTAGCCTAAAGTTTCAGAATCCACCTGAGCTTCTGAAATATTTCCCACAAAACACTAGGATTCTGCAGGCTTTGAACTGATTTTTTTGTGGGGAGCAGGGGGTGCTGGGTATTGAGACCAGGAGTGCTCTACCACATCCCCAGCCCTTAATGTTTTTTGAGACAAGGTCTCACTAAATTGTTGAGGCTGGCCTTGAACTTTGGATCCTCCCGCCTCAGCCTCCTGAGTAGCTGAGATCACAGGTATGCACCACTGCACCTGGCTAAAATTTTTTCTCAAAAAACATCTTTAACCATAAAAATGTAATACAATGTCTATTCAAATGTGTATCCAATCTGTATTTTAGATAGTTGTGCTCTCATTTATAGATCTAAGTGAAGCAAGTATTATAATTGAATATAAATGATTTATACTCAATAACAAGTATTTTATTTGCTTTATATATTGGGGTTTCAGTAACATTTTATTCTTCAGCTAAAAAAAAATAGCATAAAAACCACCTCCTTAGGTGAATACTCCACTCATCTCTCACATTACCTGGAACTAACTATTAGGTCATCAGACATTTCTTTCCCCTTGATCTTACAGAGGTCCCCAAAATACCCTAATTTGGGGAAAAAAAATCCAAACCAATCTAAAAAGTCACCTGTAAACCCACTACCTCCAAAAAATAAACTATTTGTTGTTTTTCAGCCTTGATTTTATGACCTTAGCCATTTTTATGTAATGTAGTAAAGTCTTACTCTAGTAAAGTCCAGTGAGATGAGGCCTTTCATTCAACCATTCTGCGTCTGTCAGACATTGTTTCCATTTATAGTCCATTTGCTGTCCAGGAGATTATCTTGTCTTTTTCTGCTTTTCAACTAGTTCTAAGAACTCCTAAATGATAGTGTTATTTAAGCCAACTTCTAATACCTCTTCTTTTCATTGCTAAAGAAAATGACTAAACCTTTTTAATAATTATGACAGAGTTGCCTAGCATGTGCCAGGACCGGAGTTCCTACCCCCGGCACAGAATGAATGAATGAATGAATGAATGAATAAAACAGGTATGTTTGGTGCAGTGGCACACACCTGTAATTCCAGCTTCTTGGGAGGCTGAGGCAGGAGGATCACAAGTTCAAGGCCAGCCTCAGCAATTTAGCAAGATCATGTCTCAAAAAATAAAGGCGTGGGGATGTAGCTTAGTGTCAGAGCACCTCTGGATTCAATCCCAGTACTGCAAAACAAACCAAACAACATAAAAAGGGTCACCACAAAACCTTCGTATACATATAATTTTTTTTTTATCTATAGGGTGTCCAGTAGAGTCCCAGTTTTTCTGTTGATCTGAAATTCACCAAATTACTTGATGCCAGGCATTAAATTCATAATAAATATGTAATTATTGTGTTACAGATGCTTGACACAAATAGTGATGAATACCCATTATTGACCATTTACCATGTGCCAAGTGCCCTGCTTTGTTTTGTGTGTGTGTGTGTGTGTGTGTGTATTACGGGGGTAAGCTACATTCCAGTGCTTTTAATTTTTTATTTTGAGATAGGGTCTTGTTAAATTGCTGAGGCTGGTCTCAGTTTGTGATCATTTTGTGATCCTCCTGCTTCAGCCTCCTGAGCTCCTGGGATTATAGGAATGCCCCAGGGCACCTGGCTCTACTTTGTCCTTCATAGGTATTATCTCATTACTTCAGTGTCCTTTTTTTATAGACCTAAAAATACATATAGGCTCAGAGAGGTTGCCTGAGTTGCACCTTTGGAGCATGAACTCTGAACAATGACGCGACACTTGGCCCTCCCAAGAGCGACCTGCGTCTGCTCCTTCTTCATTCTCTTGTTCCTTCTTGGTCCACTCTTCACACTTTTCCCTTTCTCTTCCCCCACAGGTCCTTCTGTTGACAGTGGACAGAGGGGATTCTGGCCTAGAGGCCAGCACCCTCTCACTGTACAGCTGCTGAGATGTGCTCTTGGCCTTGCAAGCTCTCTCCTGAGGGGCCCTGGCTCCTTCCTTGGGAGACTGCTCCCCCAGCTTGTGCCACAGGGTTTTACTTTTTTAGATGTTTGATTTTTAATCCTCCCCCTAAGCCAATGAGGCAGGCATAGCTGATAGTCTGCACCTTCTTTCTAGCTAGAGTTCAAATGAATGATTTCTGCAGGTTCCTAGAACTAGCACCCGACAAAGATAGGGCAAGTCCCAGGTATCTCTCGGTTAAGCAAAATGGGCATCTTGCTCTTTCCTCGATCTTTTTCTGTTAAGCAGAATGATGCCTTGAATGCCAGTTTCATAGCAACTGCTGACATTCCTTCAGCATTTATTGCATTCAAATGCTGCTATAGTTTTTTCCACACAGAATCTCTTAATCCACCATAATTCGACAGCAACAGGGCTGTTCGCCCACTTTCCCCTAAGAAGCTGGCTCTCAGAGTCCAGGAGCCTGGGCAAGGTCACACAGCATGTAGGGCCCAGGCACACGCCACCCCTAATAATATTTCTATTGCCCTACAACTTTTATTTTTTTTAAACATAATTTTCATTATGAAAATATTTCGATTCTGATTTTTAAAAATATGTCTGTCAATATGTCTAGAGTACTTTTTTTATTATCTCAAAAGGCCATGGTCTCTAATGTATCCAGAAGTGATTCTTCATAGGAACAGCATGCAATCTTTGTCCTGCTGAGACACTCCTGTCTTTACGTCAGAGAAGAGTGTCAGAAGCTGCCCAATTGGTTTATATTTATTACACTCTTCTTAGGAAAAAACTCAGGTTTAGAGAATTCACAGATATTGTTATTCGACTCATCTTTTCAAATTGAGCTTTAGAAAAAAAAAAAAAAGCTCTACATTTAGGTCACAATCTATTGCAAACCTGAAAGGAGACAATTCCCAGCAGCTGGCTCAGGACTCTAATCCAGAGCTTCTCCAACTTTAACCCGCACCCCAGTGAGCTGGGCATTTGTGAGAAGCAGATATGGTTTAGGAGGTGAGCCTGCAGCTTTTGGAATGAGCTCCCAGGGATGCTCTCCGCTTGGCAGCAGAACCACACGCAGACGCAAGGCCGGAGTCCACTCTGACACTCCAGAAAGAAATTCAGACTCGAATGTACAACTTGACAAAAGCTATTTACTCAATAACCCCAAACTCACAGGTCTTGAAAAACTAACCCCAGTCCTAGGCTCTGAAGTCGTCTGATTTTCTGGAAGTTGACTTCCTTTCTGCTGACGCTGTGCATGCAGGTAAGCTCGCCAGCTCCCCCTTCCTGCTGTGTGGCAAGTTGACATCCCTCTCTTTCTAGTGTGATGCGAGTGGGTCGGGACTTGAGCAGGCCCACTTGTCCTGCTTGATGATCTGCAGTGAATTTTCTGAATTGCCATTGTGAAGAGAGATCTGTGAGGTGCGGTATGGGGTAGGGAGGAAAATACAGAGCCTAAGAATTAAAGATCAGCGTGGTCCTGCCTTTATACACTTATCTGATAAAGCGCAGGAGAGCTTGCTTCTCTCTCTTCACCACTTCCACCACCGTGAGCCGTGGCCACATCCAGATTGGACCCCAGACGGCAGTTGTGGATGCTCAGAGCACAAAAGGTCACTTGTTTACCCAAGGGTCTATCAGTGTTTAAACAGAAATGGCGGAAGCACAGGCACACGCTATCAGCAGCTTATCAGGCCCAGCGTTTTCCGTGTCCATTTGCTAGTCACTTGAGTTTTCCCAGCTCCCTCAGCAGCAGGGCCAGTCTGTGCTGCATTGAGATAGGGCAGGGAGAACAAGTAGTTCTGAGTGTCGCTATGTGTACAGGTCCTCAAGAACTTTTTTCTGTCCTACCTGTGTAGACAGTAAGCAGTGCTGGCATGTATATTAACAGTCACCCAGACCTAGGCACCATGGCACACCCCTATAATCCCAGCAACTTGGGAGGCTGAGGCAAGAGGATCATAATTTAGAGGTCAGCCTGGGCAACATAGTGAGACCCTGTCTCAAAATTTAAAAAAAAATAAAAAGGACTGAGATGTAGCTCAGTGGTAGAGCACCTCTGAGTTCAATCTCTACTACCCACTCACCCCCCAAAAAAAGAAACAACAGAGTCTGGTTTAGGAATGCACCCACAAGGTAAGATTTCTCCAGTTCTCATGAAGCAGAACATCTCTCTCATTACTCTGGTTCTCCATCTTAGTTTACCAGATCTGTAGTTAACAAAAGATGTGTTGGTATCAACAGGAGGTGTCAACTGGGGGTCTTGGAGTCTGTGAACACCTTAAAAGTGTATGCAATTTGGTATTTGGTCTTTCTGCATATTTCTCTAGGAGCAAATCTGTGAGCCATAGATGTTTCTGTACTGTGAGTTCTTTACATTTATAATCACCCCTACTTTCTAAACTCTTGCTGTATTCCAGGGGCTATGCTCAAGTATAAATATTATCTAATTTAATTCTCAGGAAAATTTCCTTATTTTGAAGCTAGGTCTTGCTGTGTTGCCCAGCCTGGTATCAAAGTCCTGGACCAAAGTGACCTTTCTGCCTCAGCTTCCTCAGTACTCCTACAGGCATACCCCACCCCACTTGGTCTCAGACAATTTTCTGAGATAGGAATTTTTATTTCTAACTCACAGATGAAGAAACTGAGGCTTAAAGAGTTGTGATTTGCCCAAGGTCACGGTTAGGTAAATGACAGTACTGGGATCTGACGTTGGGCTTTCTGTACCCATGCTCTTAGCACTCTCTCCACGGTTTCCGTGTACATTAGTCAGATTATCTACCTGGCGCAGAATAGGGTGGATGTCTCTTTTTCCTGAACTTGACCTATCTAAAAACCAGCTTCATGAATCCTGCCCTATTTATACATCATTTATACCATTAAGTTATTATTTGACACTTTAAATTAAATTGGTTATTACTTAGCCTCATCCTAAATGATATCCACAAAATAGCCATTCGTGTGATGATTTTATCATTCTTGAGTTCACACTAAAATAAATATACAACCAATTCATTAAATGTACCACCTACCATCATTTAACCTGACATCAGTGTACTGGTATCACGCTTTGAAAACCCAATGTAAAATCTTAAGGCTGCATCTGTATTGCAGCAGAATTGTGGGTAAAGTCACCTTCATCCCACTTATCCCAGGTAGCACCCATTTGCAGGTCCAGAAGCAGGCCAGGGGCATGTTGGCTGGTGCCAAGAACCTCCATGGTGGCAGAACTGTCCCCAGGGAGGGCACTCTTCCATTGGAGACCATCACCTACATCCTGTAGGGTTTGCATAAATTGCTCTCATGAGGCAGAGGGGCCTAGAGAAAGGGTACTGAGTGTGCCTCAAGGGGGTTGAAGGATTCCAGGAACCAGGGCAAGAATTGTGTGCATTATTAGCCCACAGGCTATTGCTGGGATACTGGGGGTTATGGAAGGCCAGCCTTGCAGGGTCCCAGCCTAGGATGAAGAAGCTTCTAACTAAACTTTGTTTGTTGCCATTTCCATTCTAACCAAGTGTTCTCTCTAAATCTCATCCCCTCTGGGGCATAAGTTGAAGAAGAAATTTAGAGTCCTATTGTCTGAAATTATGTGTACATTTGACCTACATTGCTAACACAAACAGCTAAAGAATAATTCCTAATTTCCTAACTTCATTGTTATTCCAAAATGGGCTAAGACTCTGTGTAACCAAGGGCCCTCAGACCCTGCCTCCCAAAAAATAAAGTATCATTTTACATGTTAAACTTTCCAGTCTTGGACCTTAAGCTACTCTATAATTTGGCAAGTTAAAGGACGGCAACACTCTTGTGCTCTGGGGAATGGATTCCAGGAATCTGTCCTCTTTTACTTGCCTGGAGAAATCAGAGAGGAAAAGGTTTTCCTGAGCTCAGCTGGTAGTCTGAGCTCTCTGCTGAGGCCCACCAGAGAAGAGACATTTGTCAGTTCTGGGGCTGGGTGGGCATCCTGATCACCCCAGAGACACAATTGCCTACCCATGGGGATTGGGCTGTTCCTATTTCACTGCAAGATATTAAATTAATCTGCAAAGAAAGAAGGACGGATTGACAGGGAGGGGGATAGTATGTGATGGTGAGGATCAAAGCCAGTGCCTCACATATGCGAGGCGGGCACTCTACCACTGACCTCTAGCCCCAGCCCAGCATTTAGCATTTTGACGGTTCTCATTCTTGTGGTTCAGTAGGAACTGACCTGTGATGCTCTTCTGGGGACTGCAATTATGCTTCCTGGCCCTGAAAACAAAATCCCATGTTTCTGTAGGAGCAGTTCCTAGGCTGCTTCTACTATTTCTTTCTCTTCCTCCTCTCCCTTCCCCTCCTTTGATTTTTTTTTTTCTTCTTCTTATTTTTGGTACTGGGAATTGACCCAAGGAAATTTTACCATTGAGCTACATCTCCAGCCCTTTTTTAAATTTAGAAACAGGGTCTCACTCAGTTGTTTAGAGCCTAAGTAGCTGAGGCTGGCCTCAAACTTGCAATCCTCCTGCCTCAGCCTCCCTAGTCTCTGGGATTACAGGCATGCACCACTACACCCAGCTTCCTCTACTGTTTCTACCCCCAAATGGCTAAGAACTCCCAGAGATGGTGCTTTTGAAAATGCCTCTCATCAGCCTTCAGCATCATGTCCCAATCTCCACGGCTGTCCCTCCTCCCCACCAGAAGCTCCCAGCTTGTGGCTACAGGAACACCAGGCACAAATGGAATGCTGCCAGTTGCAAGAGATCCTGAGGGAGATAAAAAGCACATCTTTGACCACTTCTTTACCAAACAGACCCAAGATGTGTAATTAAAGGCCTTGGGACTCCGCTGGAAATAGGTTTAAACTTGAGGTAATCCCTTCTGGCACTTCCTCTTCCTAATAACCATCAACAAAAATCAAACAAATCCACCTGGCTCCAGTCAGTAAGTCTGTAACCAGCAAAGGTCACGGGAGGAGCGATAAGAGAAGAAAGCGGCCACAAACCGCGTTACTGGAAACACATGTTGGGACGTGTTGGAAAGCGACTCTTGCCAGGCGCATGTGGCTCTGGGATGGGCCCACTGTGTCGTGCAGAGAGCCAGCACAGCATGGGAGGGCAAGAGCGCGGGGAGGCTCAGTGGTACCGCATGCCTTCGCCTTCATCTCTTCTCTCTGGGGGATTGACTCAGGTCACGGAGGAGACAGAGGTGAGGCAATTTGGGGGTGGGGGGTGGGGAGGGTACTGGGGATGGAACCCAGGAGCCCTTTACCACTGAGCTACATTTTCAGCCCTTTTTTTATTTTGAGACAGGTTCTGGATAGGTTTCTAAGGGGTTTGTTAAATTGCCGAGGCTGGCCTTGAACTTGTGATCCTCCTGTCTCAGCCTCCAAAGTTGCCGGGGTTACATCATGCACCACCTTGCCTGGCCAGAGGTGAGGCAATTCTTAACATTCTTTGAGAGTTAATTCTCCCTTTTCCCAAAAGTAATGCATATGATGAAACACTGATGAGGACCACAAAGGCTAAAATAATCACCTCTAGTTCCACCGTGCAGCAATTATTCTGCATTCTATGCATCTGCTTCCAGTCTTTCTTCAGTGCGTGCATGTGTATATAAGTATGACATATATAAACATGTATGTGTGGGAAAGCGTTTTTAAACTTTCAAATTGCATTACATTGTTTTACTAGTCCCCTTGGGCTGCCATAACAAAATATGTACATTGGGTGGTTTAAGCAATAGAAAGGTATTTTCTCACAGCTCTGAAGTTTGCAGAGTTCAAAATCAAGGTGCTGATTTAGTTCCTGGTGAGGATTGTCCTCTAGCTTCTAGATGGCATAGAGATCATCATATCCTCATGGACATCTGTTGTCTCTTCCACCGCTTCTTAAGAGCAGGTGCTCTTTTTGCCCTTCCGCCCCCTCAATCAGAATAACAGTTGCACCTCAACTGCGTGCAAAGGATTTTGACTACTAGGGACTCTCAGGGAAGCCCGTGTCCTTGAGGCCTGTGGCAGTCACATTCTCATCTTGCCAGAGTCCAGAGGACTTGCTGAGGGAGCAGGTCTGACCCAGGGAAGAGTGAGCACAGCCAGGCACACAAGCAAGGCTTCATTCCAATTTGGGAACCTCCCGCTGCAATCTCGGGCCCCTTGTCTGGGTGTTGGGACTAGATCAGAGCCATGGATCCCTTCTACCTGCAGCTTCACTTCATTCATGGAGGAAATTGGATGGCCTAGAGGCTGCGGGGGTGGGGGTGGGGGGACGGGCTTAGCTCTGACACAGCACCTGCCTAAGGACAGAGCAGCCAGGCAGGGCTGGGACTTGAGGTGGCATTTGACTGGAGCAGGACCCTTTGCATCATTGACAGACATAACCTCTGGGAAGGAGTCAAGGGAAGCTGAGTCACCTGGGGGATTCAGGATGGATTGTAGTGAGGGGAGGGCTGCGAGAGAGTAGGGCTATGACATGATTGGTTTCCAGGACCTACCTGGGACAAATAAGGAGGGGAATTGGGGTGCTGTCCCATGTACACCTAGTCACTTTCTTTTCTTCTTTCTTTCTCTTCTTCTTCTTCGTTTTCTCCTTCTTCTTGTTTGTTTTTTTTTTTGAGACAGGGTCTCCTTAAATTGCCCAAGTTGGCCTCCAACTCTCAATTCTCCTGTCCCAGGCTCATGTTCCAGTCCCAGCTCACCTACTTACTTTCTGGCCAGCATCCAGTACGTCACCATACCCTCTCTGTGCCCAGCAGCATTATAGGTGTGAAATATATAAAGATAAGACAAGATGGTGAGCTGCAGGAACCCACAGTCGCTAAATAGCAGAGGCAGAGAACCCTTTTGCGGTAACTGGTCCATTGCAATGAGCCCAGCAGCAGCAAGAGGAGCCGTGCAAGGGCAGTGCTGGTGAGTGCTGTGCAAGCTCATGTTAGTGCTTCAAGTAATCTGGTGCTTCTTAGTGTTGTCTTCACAAATGGATGCCAAGTGCTTTAAATCTCTCAACATTTTACCTTTGACTCTCATGAGCCTCACCATGTTCAGAGTTTACAGTAAGTGGTGGTCAGTGCTTTTAGATCAATTAAGAGCAGGTGCCTTGAGCCCTGGCCTGATATGTTTGAAGACTACCCCCAAGAATTTTTTAAAGGCAGGAAGCAGAAAAGCTTGGAGGACTGGTAACTCAGGCTGTTTTCAGAGAGGTCTGTTTGAAACCTATTGCACATCATCTGAGCCACTGTGTGCCAGTTGCTTTAACCTCTGTGAGGCTCTGTTTCCCTGCTGTAAGAGTTGAGGGTGATGCTGACCTCTCAGGACTTGAAGAGCTTACCTTAGAATTGTGCCTGATGTTACTAAGCACTCAGAGCAGGGAGTGGCTGCTTCAGACTGAAGGGGTCTGTCTTTCTATCAGGTTCTGGCTGTTTCTAGATCCAACCTTCTTCATTCTGCTCTGAACCAGATATTATGAAAATCCAGGAAAGAGATTAGTCCTTGAGGTTTACTTTTAAGAAAAAAAAAATTTAAAAATGCCTTGACCTCCCATTAGCTTTTTTAAAGACTTTGGCACAACTAGAAATAGAGGACTGGGATATAGCTCAGTGGCGGGGCCCTTGCTTCACACTTGTGAGGCCCTAGGTTCAATCCCCAGTACTAAACAAACAAACTAGGATTAGAGAAAAGGCTAAGTGACCGGGCATGACCAGAGAGATGGTTAGTCTTCTAAGAAATATTTATTATGGCTGGGTGCAGTGGTGTACACTTATAATCCTAGCAGCTTGGCAGGTTGAGGCCAGCCTCAGCAACTTAATGAGACTTTGTGTCAAAATTAAAAATAAAGAGGGCTAGGGATATAGCCCAGTTTTAAAACATCCCTGTGTTCAACAGTCCCCAGTTTAAAATCCACACACACACACACACACACACACACATACACACATATATATATGTATATATACATACATATTATGAAAAGTTTCAAACGAACAGAAAAGAGAGTAATAGTAATGTAATGAGTACCATGGTCTGCCTAAATGTTTATATGCTTTATTTCAAACATAAAATTCACTATTTGAGTATATACCTTGGTGTTAAGCATACTCACACGGCGAGGGCATGGTCACACCATTCATCAACAGCCCTTTTTCATGACCCCATACTGTGATTCTCCACCCATTCAGCAGTATTCCCCATTACCTTCTCCAACCCCTGGTAATATTATTCTATTTTCAGTCTCTATGAATTTGAATATCCTAGGTACCTTATATAAGTTCATCATCTAAATTTAACAACCATTAATATGTGGTCAATATTTGCCATATTGTTTTTTTTACTCAAATATCTTAAAGTATTTACAAATATGACATTTCCCTAAATATTTCCATATATACATCTCCAAGAAATAAAGATCTATTCGTAAATAACCCCAATACTGCATATCACAACTTATAAAATTAATTTCTTAATATCAACTAATGCCAAATTCACAGTCAAATTCCTGTAGTTGTCCTAAAAAATCTCTTCTACCTGGTTTATTTAAATCAGGACCTCATATTGCTTCTTGGTTTTATGGCTTTTAAGACTTTTGGGGGGTTCTGGAGCATAAATGCAGGGCCAGGCATATGCCAGACAAGTGTTCTGCCACTGAGCTATATCCCTAACCTTTTGTTTTGGTTTGTATTGTTTTGATAGGGGTCCCACTAAATTGCTCAAGGCTGGCTTCTACCTAGCAATCCTCCTGCCTCGGCCTCCTGAGTAGCTGGGATCACAGGTGTGCACCACCATGCCCTGTATAAGACACTTTTATTCCAGAACATTTTGCCCCTCCCTTCCCTCTTTCCCCATGACATCACTTTTTTGAAGAAACCCTGCAGTAGCCTGTGGAACACCCACCTACCTGGCTGGTCTGTTTCCTGGGGCTGTTAAACATGTTCTCCATCACTTGCTTTCCCGGAGGCTGGAAGTTAGAGCTGGAGGCTTGGTTACATTCCCCTGCAGTCACACCATGCCCTTCCTGTTGTATCAAATCAGGAGGAATATTTTGACTGTGGTCCCACTGCACCTGGGGCAGAGGTTGGTCTGGGTGGTAGGTTTTGCTTCCAGTGTCAAATTACCTTTTTATTTTCCACCTCACAAACAGCATGTCATTTGCTGGGGTGACACTTTGGCCCTGTGTGAATATCCAGTTCCCCAAAGATCAATTTTACCCAATAGTTTTAGCATCCATTCATGATTCCTGCCAGAATTGCCTGTTTTATTGGGGCTGCAAAAATGTGATTTCCTAATCATTGTTCCTTCTGTATTTGCGATTTAGAATTTGTCACTGAGGAAGAGCTCTCTCCCTTGTCTTCAACCAATTACCCTGAAATATAGTTCCACCTGGCGAGTTGGGATAAATGGTAAATTCTGTCCTTTTAGTAACTAATTTTCAGGGTTAGGAGTTGGGGAAATGTGTCCAGTCTCTTGGAGGCTAAAGAAAGAGGTTTTCTTTTCTTTGATCTCTTCCACTTTCTCCTGCGACTCCCAACTCTTTGGGAACCTTGGGCCTGTGTGTGCATGTGTGCAGGGGTGGAGTTTCCTTCCACCTGGAAGATTCATCCCAGGCTGATGCCCTGGGTGGACTGGGGAGAGAGAGGATAATGAGAACAGTGAGCTCCAAGCCTTACACACTGTGTTTTCTCCACTTTTGGAATGAGCTGGGAGGGCCATTGGAGGATGCTGTCATCCCCAGGGTCCTTCACCCTAGTGTCCTCCCTTCCTTCCTTGTACCAGGGATTAAACCCAGGGGCACTTAACCACATCCCCAGCCCTTTTTTATGTGTGTGTGTGTGTATGTGTGTGTGTGTGTGTGTGTGTATATATATATATATATATATATATATATATATATATATATATAATTTTTTTAAAAAAAATTTTATTTAGAGACAGGATCCCACTGAGTTGCTTAGGGCCTCACTAAGTTGCTGATGCTGGCTTTGAAATTACGATCCTCCTGTCTCAGTCTCCTGAGCTGCTGGGATTACAGGTGTGCCCCACCGTGCCCGGCTCTGGTGATCTGCTTATGACAAGGTCACTGGTTTCACCAGTTTCTGCCTGAGTGGCCAGCTGTTTCTAGTCTTTCTTTATTTTTACCCTTTTTCATATGAATAATAATGGGCCAAAGGGATATCAATCTGCCATTCATCTAATAGTTCTGGGTATCATCTGTGGGATTTGTCATTGGGCTCTCTCCAGAGGAGATGACCTTAAGAAGTCCACTGTCTCCTTTGGGTGGAATAACATGTACACATAGGACGCAGAGCAGAGAACAGTGTCAGCCCAAAAATCAAGTAAAACTAAACTCCAACGTATAGACTGGTTTGATAGTAATCATTTATTAATCACTCATATTGTTATCTTTAAAATCTCCGAAGATGGATAGATACAATCATTGAATATTTCAGATGAGGAAACTGAAGTTCAGATAAGTTGCATAGTTACCCACACTCACACAGTTTTTAAATCCAGTGCATGGGCTCTCTCTGTATCAAAACCCATGCTCCATTCACCCACCAAGCTGTTTTCTTATCAGATGTTAAAAGAGACAGGAATTTAGAGAAAGTTGCACACTTATGTAGTTACTATACATATATAAGGCATTTGTTACTTGGGAAATTTAAACTTTTCCCTTTTACATGTAATTACCAAAACCAAATTGTGAGATGAACATGGCGTCACACACCTGGAGTCCCATCCACATGGAAGTCTGAGGCAGAAGGATTGTAAATCTGTGCCCAGCCTAGGGAACTTAGCAAGACCCTGTCTCAAAATAAAAAAGTTAAAAAGGACTAGGGATCTAGCTCAGTGGTGAAGTGCCCCTGGATTCAATCCCCAGTGCTAAAAGAAAACAAACAAACAAAAAACCCAAACACAATATTGTGTTAATAATGTATTAAATATATTGCACACTAAAGAAAGTCTTCATAGAAAAAATATGCCTATAACTGTAACACTTTAATTTAATAAGTAATTTTTAAACATATCCTTCCAACCTTTGCCCATAGGCATTGGTATTTCCACATACTATTAATCATAGTACATATACTATTTCATGTTTTCTAGTTTGACTTTATGTGCATTATAAATATTTTTATGAAGTCTTTATATTTACACCTTTAAAGACTGGATACTAGTCCATTGAGTGGAACACATTATTTACTTAATTTATTCTTTTGGGTCTTACTTGTACCATTTCTAAGTCTTGTTACCTGAAAAAAAAAAAAAGGAGTTTCTCTGCATTTTTCTTTTTATCCTCTTGTGAATTATTTCTTTAAGAAAATTCCAAGGAGTGGGTTAAGTTGTTCAAAGATCTGAAGGTTATTGTGGCGCCTGACGTGTTCTGCTGACTTACTCTCCAAGGCCACGCACCCTTCGTGGCTACCAGAAGTGGATGAGGGGCCCATTTCCCGCAGGCCTGTCAGTACTGGGTGGTCTCTGGGCTTGTGTTTTGCTTTCTGCTGCTTTAATAGGTGGACCATGATCCTTAGAGTTGTTAGTGTACGTATATTTGAGTCCCAGGAAGCTTGACTATTGCCACATCTTTTGTTTAGTACTTGTTTTTCTTCAATATGAATTGTCTTTCTTTCCTTTCCCTCCCTCCTTTCTTCCCTCCCTCCCTCCCTCCCTCCCTCCCTTCCTTTTTGGTACTGGGGATTAAACCCAGGAGTACTGAACCGCTGAGCCACATCCCCAGCCTTTTCATTTTTTATTTTGAGACAGGGTCTCACTAAGTTGCTGAGACTGGCTTTGAGCTTGCCAGCCTCCTGAGTCACTGGGATTATAGGCATGCGCCCCTGTGCCCGGCTGAATTGCTTTCTTAAGCTGCCCATTCGTTCCTTGGGGCCTTAGCAATCGTGTGTTTTGTACAAGATATATGTACAGCACACTCCACTGATAGTTCAAAGAGTTTGATCAAAGGGTAGCCAATAAAGGCATGGGCTTTATAAATAAAGGGTTCAGGGAGCCAGCTGAGGACTGAGCAACCCTCTACAATAGTCCAGTTTGCCCAGTGAGGGAGCAGGCAGCAAGCCCCATAAGGGATGCTATGAGGAGAGGAACCCTGGCAAGAGCTTTGGCCTTTGATAGGGACGTGGCCAGGCCAGGATGACTTGTGGGGAAGGAATGGGGGAAATTCTCCACCCTCATTCTGCTCCTGCCTCCCACTCCTACTGATGCCTGAACTTAGGCCCCCGTTCCCGGCTGTTTCCCAGTTGTGAGGTGATTCTCGGTGCATGGATAACGATTCTTCAAAGTTTAGTAGTCAGGTATTGAGGCATACACACACATATGTATTTAATGTGTTTCTCATGTAATAAAATATTGATAAAATAAATTATTTCAGGCTGGGGATGTGGTTCAGTGGTAGAGTACAGTCTCATGTAGGCATGGCTCTGGGTTCAATCCCCAGTGCTTGAAGAAAAAAAAGAGTTTGATGAGTACTGGTCTCCCTGGCCAGTTCAGGGAGCTGCACTCCCTATGGACTCCACAACCCGCTGATCCTTTGATCTCTGATTATTATTATTATTATTGGTACTGGGGATTGAACCTGGGGCACTTAACCACTGAGCCACATCCCCAGTTTTTTTGTTTTTTTTTTTTTAATCCCATGATAAAGCCAAGAGGAGGGAGAAAAGGGTCCAGGAGCCCTGATCCACATTGTGGCTCAGGGGAAGTACAGTAAGCACCATCTTCTCCTCAAGCCCCCATCTGCCCAAAGAATGCTACATTAAAAAAAAGGATTCCACCCAGAGGTTAGAGGCCAGTGGCCAGGCCTGCCCTTTCCTACCTGGCAAGAGTTGGTGAAAGGCCTTGCTGGCTCCTGTGGAGGAATGGCACTGCAGGAAGCATCCCGTAGACCAGGCCATTTAGAACCATCTCTGTCCACTCCTCTGTGAGCAGCTCCTTCCCCATAAGGTTCTCTGGGGGCAATTATGCTGTGAGAACACACAGGAGAAATCGGAGAACATTAGGCAAAAATACCTGACATATGACTTATCATGTATCTCCTGAGGTCATCAAGCAGGTGGGTTACCAAACTCTTTGTAAAGTGGCCATTTCTTCTGGAAAAAGTTTGAATCTAGCAGTTCCATGTTTGAATCTCAGATGTACACAAACTTGACCTTTGACCTATGGTATGAAGGATGTGTCCCTATCCTTGACACCATAGATCAAAAAACTGGACTGCTGGTGGGCATGGGGCAGGCCCAGTTCATGCCCGTGACTACTTTCATTTTGGGGAGTATTTTGGTTTGGACAATGAATTATGGTCACCTCACCCACAGGCACATGTGACCAATTACCAGAAAAATCATGAAATTTGGGAGCTGGAAGGGATTTCCAGAGGACTTTGGTCCATTCTGTTACTGGAAGGTAACAAACAGATCCCTACCATCCAGGGTGGTCCTCCATGCCGGCCTTAGTCAAACCCTGGGTTCCGCCCTGTATGGGTGGCTCAGAGGTAGAATTTCTCCTTGGTCCACCCCTTCTTCCCTCTGCTCAAAACTCTCTAATGAGCCACGAGAGAACAGGAACACTGGGACTGCTGGGGAAATGACTTCCGCTCCAAAAAGAGAGGGCTCTTGGATTTGCAGTCAAGCCCAGAAGGCTTCCTTAGATAAAAGTGACAACATTCTGAGATGGAATAGTGGGAAACTCAAAGAGAAGAAGGCCAGCAAAGATACCACCAGGTGGGCAGGGCTGGTGCTGCAGGCTTTGTCTGTGGGATTGAGGCCCAGAGGCAAATGGCTTTGAACTCCCAGCGCTTGACAGAACCTCACCACCTCAAAGCCTGCTATGAGGCCACCATTGGCTTTCCCTGAGCCTGTTCCCAGCCCCAGGGCTGTCTGAAACCTCAGCCTGATCCTAATCTTTCTGCTTCTATCTTCACCCGGGGATGGTCAACCACTTCCTATGGCGTAGCCAGGGCCAGCATGAGCATGTCCCTGGCTGAGGGTTTATGTCTCTGTTTTTCTGGGAACAATGTGCTTAATTTACTTAATTAAAGGACATTGATTGACTTCTTGCTGAGTGGCAGACAGATGGGGTGGGGTGGGGTGCTGAAGGTATGATGGTGCAGGGATCTTGACGTCTCCTGGGAAGCCCTGAACTGTGGAACCCAGAGGGGAGCCATGGCTCTCCTTCTACAGCAAGGCTGCCCTGGGAAGGCTTCAGAAAGCATCTGAGCACAGCCTCAAGGATGAGGAGGCCTGTACATGGTAGGCAAAGATAGGAAGCACTTTCTGTGCCTAGGAAAATGTCCAGGCAGGTGTCGGGTGGTTCTGGAGCACTGTGGTGTTGGGTGGAATTGGAATGGCGGGTGGGGTGGCAGAGCATCTCAGAGGTGTGGTGAGAAAGCCCTCTGGAGTCCCGCAGACTAGCGGTGCAGCCATGGGCGCCTCACTTCACTTCGCCAAGCCACAATTTGCTTATCTGTAGAATGGGGATAAGATAGTGTATTTCTTGAGTTTATACTGAAGCTGAGATTGCCTGAAGCCCCAGCTATTCAGGAAGCTGAAGAGGGAGGGGATCACTTGAGCCCCCGAGTTTGGGGCCAGCCTTGGCAACATAACAAAACCCTTTCTCTCTCATACACACACACACACACACACATACATAACACAGAGAACACACAACAGATATACTGAATGTAAGTCAAACATCATAGGGTGTCTGGCATGTGAATTCTCACAAAATGTTAATTATCGGCACTGTTTCTGTTACTGTGATTATGACTTAAAGGTGGCTGCTGTTCTTTCCTGAAACACAGGCTTGAGTCACTGGAGTGAGCTGGGAAGGCAGCACTCCCAGACCAGCTCTGCTCTTGTGATTCCATTTCGGAAGATCCTATCTGGGGCAGGAAGCTAATGGAAGGAAGCTCGTGTGGCCGCTGGCTCCAGGCTCTGCTGCCATGTTTTCAGACAATTGCATCAGGACAGCAGGTGCCCTGGCATGGCTAAATGTGATTATTAGTTACTTTTTATCCACACCTGTTTATTACAACTCGCTGTGTGTCAGGTCCTGGGTCCAAGGTCATAGTAAGAATGTGTAGGTAAGGGTGATGGGGAGGAGAGAAAAAAAATCTTTTTAAAACAAATTTTATAATATCAGAGATGTATTTGGAGGCCATGATCTCAGTGTTCTTTGTGACCCTATACCTGGAAACTTCATGGAGAAGGAAAAAGAGTTCTTTCTGTGTCTCTTTCATCTAGGGTGAAAAGAGAGGAGCCACTGTGGGGAACCTGTCAGATTTGTCCATTTGGGTACTCAACAGATATTTATTGCTACCTACTATGGGACTAGCACTATGCTATGCCCTTGCTGTTTAATTAAGATATGAAGAGCGCTTGCAGGATTATAACAGTTATCTCTAAAATTATTGATTTTTGTTTTAGAAACTGTCGAACCCACTTTTTTGCTGTCTGTTCCTTTTTACACAGACTTGGAAACAGAAAGGTGGAAAATACATGTACCTGTATTGCTATAGTGTCCAAGCAATAAGTTAAATCCAACCAGAGGAGTGATGGGCAGGGAAAAGTTTGGCAGGGGGAAGGGTATTTCCTGTTTTACAGCTTGTTCCCCACCCAGGCCACCCCCACCCCAGGGTGGTGGTGAGGAGCCTTATTTCCCTGTAGAACAACTGCTGGGCTCTCCCACCCAGGATGTCACACTTGAATCTGAGCTGACTGGGCAATGGTGGGGTGAGATGATTTCAATGTTTTTTTAGGGAAGAAACAGTTATTACTTACTCCTGCATCCCCACACTTTGAAATCCACAGATAGAAGATAGTTTATTTCTGTTAGTTTTTTGTCACAGTGATAAAGGACCTGAGAAAAACAACTTAAATGGGAAAAAGATTTATTTTGGCTCACACTTTCAGAGGGTTCAGCCCAGGATGGCTGGGCCTGAAATGAGGCTATACATCACCGTGGAAGGGTATGGAAGGGTATGGAAGAGAAAAGACACTTACCTCATGACGGGAAGCAGACGGGGTGGGGGTGGGGAGAGAGGTTGGAGACAAGATATAATCCTCAAGGGCACACAACCCAAAGGACCCACTCCCCCCAACTAGGTTCCGCCTATTACAGTTGCCACCACCTCACAATAATGCCACTCAAATTATGAATTCATGAATGGATTAGTCCTTTGATGAGGTGGGAACCCTCATGATTCAATCGCTTCCCAAGAGTCCTACCTCTGAGTATTGCTGCCAAGCTGTTAACACACAAGTCTTTGGGGGACATTCCAGAGCTAGAACATAAAAATCTCCTTAGGTTTCATTGGGGAAATCTCTGCCTCAAGGAGGAAACTACAGAGTAATGAATTACTTTAACAGCAGCTGCCATGGTTTTTGAGAACTTATGATTTTTTTTTCATACATCGTCTCATTCAATCCTAATCATGCTGCAAGTTCATACTATTGTCCCCATTTCACATACAGGAAAAACTGAGACCACAGGAATGGGTGAGTTCACAGTCACACAGCTGGGAAATAGAAGAGCTGGGGTTGAACCATCTCTAAATCAGGCTTCAGAGGGTATGGCCCCCACCCCCACCTATTCTGGTAGATGGTAGCCTCCACTTTGAGTCCTCTTTTCCTTTTGCCCAACGTTAAGGATTCTTTGATAACCAAGCAAGGCTTGGAGAGCCTCTCAGGCCTTCTCTGGCAGTGAGGCACTTACAGAGCGAGCCCCACCCTGGAGCCGCAAGGGTTAACTAGGGCCTGGTGCTTCCTGAGTGAATGCCTTGGCCTTGGGAGGCAGCTATTAGTCCTCCTTTCTAATTAAAAATCGCCACCACTGGCTTTCTTCCCCACTAACTAGAAGAGTGTGTGTGCGTCCCTCCGTGTGCAGAGCTCTTTATCTCTACTTCCTGTTTCATATTTAATTTGACATTTTTTCCAGTTTGTGGATGTGGAACACGTGTAAGGTTGGGACCGTGTCTGTTAGTAATCATTCCACATTTTGGGGCTGGCTTGCTCCCATCCAGCCTGACTAAAGGCTTGTGGATACTAATCTTCCTGCCTCACAGAAGTTACTTTGTGCTGATGGCCCTGGTTTCTGAGGGGACTGCCTTCTGGGCCACTGTTAGGTCTTGCACATTGCTTTCCGGAGGGTCTGGAATGGTTCTTGCGTAGCAGGACCCTGATTTGGTGGATAAAGAACTGAAGGCCCAGGAGGAACAACCCTCTCACTCCCACCCCATCCATGGTCGTTGGGACTGGGGCGATGCATGACTTAAAGTCTTTGAGTTGTCCTTCATCAAGACAGGCTGAGGACCTGATGAATATGTGTTCACACTCTGTCTTTTTTTTTTTTTTTTTTTGGTACTGGAAAATGAACCCAGAGGTACTTAACCACTAAGCCACATGTGCAGCTTTTTTTAAAAAATACATTTTATTTAGAGAGAGAGTCTTGCTGAGTTGCTTAGGGCCTTGCTAAATTGCTGAGGCTGGCTTTGAACATGTTGTGCTCCTGTCTCAGCCTCCCAAGCTGCTGGGATTACAGGCATGGATTATGGCACCCAGCACACACTCCATCTTTTCTCTGAGGTCTAAGGGCTCAAACCAGGTTGCACTGGATTCAGTCCTGGCCTATCCCTGTGCAGCAGCATAGCCTGGAGGACCCCCTGGTGGAGGATGGGAGCTGAGCCTCCTCAGGTTGAGACCCTGTGAGAGAGAGGATGATGGCAGTGAGGAAGCTCAGCCTTTCCTATCGGTGGGTGTGATAAGGTAAGGGAAGTCTGTTGGGACTTAAGGTCCTAGGGACCCATCTATATGTCTCCACCAGAGTAGGGACTCAGAGCAGCAACCAGATGCCTGCTGCAAATGCCTGGGCTCTTCCCACAGGGTGAGCCATTCTTCTCCTGCTGACTGTTGAGCCTCTCCCTCTCTGGGTGTTTTGGAGCAAGGCAAGCGCTCCACCGGTGAGCTACATCCCTGCCCTTCACTGAGAGTTTTGTAATCAGACTCTGATTGCTTGAGATTATCTCATGTATAGAATGGGATCAAATCAGCCATCTAGTGAAAGCTGGAAGAAACACCAGTGAGTCTGATCTGGGAAGGACACCCCTGGAGTCTGGGATCCCATGAAATGCATCTTTCCAGGGACAGGCTCTGCCTCCATGAGCATCACAGAGTATCTGGGACTTCTTCAAAAAGTTAAGCCTGGATGTGGGAGGTGTGGGAAGCCAGGAGGGGCAGCAGACAAGTGGGGTCCTCTACAGGGGTCAAGGTCTCCCACTTTCAGGTCACTTTTGGTGATGAGAATGGGTGGGGAGGAGAGGAATGACACTCTTGGAAGGATGGGGTAGAAATAGTTTGTACTTCTCTGCAGGAAAAGAGGAATCCATTTCTGTTTGTTTTTAGCTCTATGGACTTACAGAAGGAATCTTGAGTATAAAGAATTATAACCAGCCCCAACTCCCTGACTTTGAATAATCCATTATAAAAATACTGTTCCTTTTATCACAATATTCTTATCTCTGTTTGTTTCTGAGCTGCAAAGAAATGCCCTAAGCTACACCCCAGCTGTGGAGCTTCTAGACCAAAGGCTACTGTTTTCTTCCTGCAGGAACCCTGGGGTGTTCCAGGGTTAAAAGGCCTAGGCCAGCCATGTGTGTTTAAAAAACAAGGCTGACTCTGAAGCCAGCGGCTCCAGCCTGACTCCATCCTGCTGTTAATGGAGGACAGAGGACCACTTACGGCTTCCTCTTCACCCCATAACAAACAGCCCCGCTCCCCCAGGCCTTCCTGCACGGCCCCCACTGCCCTCCCGCTGGTGGCAGCAGCAGGCCTGTTCCCAGTCTGCCTTCTCTGCCGGCCCGGCCCTGCGGTCAGCCCAACAAGGCGTCTGAGGCCCAGCTCCTCTGAGATAAGGCCCAGACTAACCGCATTAGCAGAGAGCTTGGCGGCTTGGCCTGCCTCTGTCTGGTGTTTGGACACTGAGAGCCTCCTGGGCAGGGTGGAGGCCTTTGCCCTGCCAACAACATGTGGTCCAGCTCTGAGCACAGGCTCCTCTGTCGCCTCCTGGGGGAAGTCCTCCTCGACTGCTCTGGCCCATGTGGTCCCCCACATCCAGCCCATGCGTTTATCTTGCTTGCATTTGTCACGCACCCTTAAGAAAGCTTTTATCACAGCTTCTACATGACAGTTCAGGACGTCACCATCTTCATTGTCATTCCCATTTATTGGAACACTCTGGGCACTCAGCTTGGCACGAAAGCATCTTACCTGAAATAGTTTATTGACTCCAACCCAGAGGTTCTCTGAAGTTGGCACCATTGGTATCCCATTTTACAGAGAAGGACACTGAGAAATTCCTGTTTTCTTAGACTTTATCACTCTCTGTGATCACATATTGTGATAATCTGCTTATTTCATATCTGGCTCTGGTATTACATATGGTATTACATCCCATGTAGCCAGAGATTTCCCTTCTGAGGGAATGGGGGCCTAGCACGAGCAGTACCTGGCCCCTAGGAGGTGCTCAATAGATGAATAAGGCAGGATGCTGTCACCTGTCCGTGGCCCCCCATCTGGCCCGCAGTTGTATCCAGCAGTTTCTCACACATGTGCTAACTATTTCCCCAACCAGATCATCAGCTGTTTGGGGCAGGCCCAGGTCTTTCCTGGGAGGGTTTGAGGTGGAAGTGCCCTGAGTTCAAACACTAGTTCTCCACTCGGTTGGGTGATGCTTGGACAGCTACCTATCCATTCTGAATCCAGGCAGCTGCATTTCTGAAATAGGGAAAATGATGCCCACCTGCCTGGGGAGTTGTGAGAATTAGAAATAACAGAGGGGTCACCTGAGTTCTCATAGGCGCTCAGAGGGAGGAGGGCCAGCAAAAAAACCAGGCTCCTCGAAATTCAGGAAGCTGGTAGAAACCCATTTGTCATCTCTTATTAGGTATAGGACTAGTATATGAGTGCATTTTCATGGACAAATAAATAAGAGAAAGGAAGAAAAAGAAATACAGAAATCAAAATGTGAAAGTTTTTGTATCTCTAGGCCCACATCCTGTTCCCTCCCCAAGAAGTAACCGAATAACATATTTTTACATAAACAAAATTATATTGGGCATATTGTTCTGAAATCTGTGCTTTTCATTAACCTGTCCTGGGGCCTTTCCCTGTCATGATATCAGGTTTACTCCATCTTTTTTAATGGCCACACAGCATTGCTGATGTGACTGGACTGTCATTCTTACAGCCATCTTCCTATTGATGGCTTTTTTTTTAACATTTATTTTTTTTTAGAAGTAGATGGACACAATACCTTTATTTTATTTATTTATTTTTGTGTGGTGCTGAGGATCGAACCTAGGGCCTCACACGTGCTAGGTGAGCACTGTACCGCTGAGCCTCAGCCCCAGCCCCTATTGATGGCTTTTTAAGTTGTTTCCAATTTTTCTCTATTTCACCTAAGATAACAAATGAATATTGTTTCTGTTATCTGTTGCTGAGCCACCAAACTCTCAAAGTGCAGTGACTTGAAGCCACAATTTATTATTTCTCATGTTTCTGGGGACCTGCTGCGTGGGTCCTCTGCCTCACATGGTACTAAGTGAAGCCTTCAGAATGTTCTGGTCCGCATGGCTGGCGGTTGGTGCTGGTGGTGGCTGGCACCAGGGGTGCCTTGGCTCTCCTCTGACTGGTCTGTCCCTGTGGCTTGAGTTTCTCGAAGTATGGAGTTAGGTTCCAAAATTTCACTTCTGCCTTATCCTATTGGTCAAAACTAGTGGCAAGGCACGGCCAGATTCCAAGGAGCCAAGACACAAGCTCCATGTCTGGGCATGAGGAGGAGCAGGTGTGCATGAGCAGGGTGGGAAGAATCTCTGGGTGTCAGTTTTTGAGACTAGCTTCCAAAAACATATAAATATCCATGGGGGGGGGGTGTCCTTGTGGTTCACATATCTTTGTGAATAGGTGTGAGTGTTTTTGTAGGTTAATTCCTAGGAGGAATTCTTTGGGTTCAAGGGCATGTGCATCTTAGATCTGGATGACCCCTGCAAGACTGCCTTCCACTAAGCTGTACCCTCACATATTCTCAGTATGGTGCAAGAGTGCTCACCAGGGTAGGCCATGATCAGTGGTTTCCATCTTTGTCAATCTCATGGATGAAAAATTGCATCTTGTTTTTACTGTTAGTGGTGATGAGCAACATTTTATGTTTCGTTTCTTTTTTTTAATTTGCAGTACTGAAATTGAACTGAGGCATACTCTGCGACTGTGCTACATCAATAGCTCTTTTTATGTTTTTATTTTATTTATTTGTTACTAGAGATTGAACCCAGGGGGTTAGACTGAGCTGAATTTCCAATCCTTTTTATTTTTTTATTTTGAGACAGGGTCTTGCTAATTTACCCAGGTTGACCTTGAGCGTTCGATTCTCTTGCCTCAGCCTCCCAAGTCACTGGGATTACAAGTGTGCACCAGCATGCCTAGCTGTGTTTTGTTATCCTTTATACCAAAAGTTCAGTATGGGAGTAAGGCCATGAACTTACTGTATCATCAAAGAAACAGGAGAATGGTTTTGAGGGGTTGGAGAGGCAGAAAATATCCCATATGAGGACTGTGATTCAGGGCCTCATCAGACAGTTCTGCTGCCCATGACCTGCCTTTGAAGAGAGGGTTCAAAGTGTTGATGAGCAAATTATTAACCCTGTACTATCGTCAAGATCATCACTTGCGTAGATGGGTGTGGGCTTTCAGAGGGCCCTGTCATTCCCAGTGAGAGAATGTTCTATGCTTTCTTGGAATCAAGGCAGCTCTGAACTGAGAGCCCAGGGGCTGAACGACAAAGCCTATATAGGAAGAGAGTGTGGGATGCTGGGAGTAAGATTTTTTTGGGGAAAAAAAAGTCTCCATTTGATGCCCTTTTCAGTCCTTTTGAGGATTTTCTCCTCTTCTGTTCCCACTTTCCCAAGAGAGGAGAGATGGAAGATAGAGACCATGATGAGTTGGATGGAATAGTCCAAGGGTTTATTTGTGTGTGTGTTTTAGTACTGGGGGTTGAACCCAGGGGCACATTATCACTGAGTTACATCCCCAGTCTCCCTCTCTCTCTCTCTCTCTCTCTCTCTCTCTTTGAGACAGAGTCTCTCCAAATTGCCATGACTGGCCTCAAACTTGCCATCCTCACACTTTAGCCTCCCCAAGTTGCTGAGATTTCTGGGGTGTGCCAAAGTTTAATTCAAAGTTATTCACCAGTCAAGGTCAGGTTCCGCTAGTTTCCCAGCTTTGGATCTGTTTCAGTCCCTTAGTCTTCACACACTAGCATCAAACAGGACCATTTGGGTCACAAGGGATGGAAAAGACAATACATATTTTGGCTTAAGCAAGGGGGAGAAATGGAATTTATTGGGTCACATGTGAGGTTGTCTGGGAGTGGAGATGGAAATGGGATGGAGAGCCCTTGTCGGCAAGGGGCTCCTCTCTGGCCTCTCCTCACCTTGCACTCCTGTGAAGGTGAGAGGGTGGCCACACCTGCAGCCCCTCGCCCTCCAGGGCCGAGGCCAGCATGACAGAGGAAGTGTCTGTCTCCAGCTCTGTGTTCCTGTCACGGGCCTCTGTGGCTCATTGGCTCCCCTATGGCCATTTTTCCTTCCCTGATCCCGATTCCTTCCCCTGTGGCCTGGGGAATCTGATGTGGGGATTGGCTTAAGCTGTACTGTGTGTCCCTCCCTGCAGCCTGTTTTAGAGCCTCCTCTTGAGAGGAGAGCTAGGATGGGCCTCAAAACCTCCCTGGGAGCCATTTCCTGAAGGCAGGGAAAGGACTCTAGGGATGGATGTCATGGACAAAAGTCACTGGCCATGGTTCCTCCCTGGTGCAGGTCACATGGTCATTCACCTTAGCAGGCAGCCTCTACAAAGCAGGAGTCATTGGGGAGCCAACACTTCCTGGCTAAGGCTAATCCATTTCACCCTGGGACAAGCAGTGACTATCAAAACCCTGTGGAAAGTCTCAGGACAAGCACAAATGATCCAAAGCCTTGCTGAGGTCAGGGGTTATGACCTGTTTATCAGCCTTCAAGCAGCAGGTGATGAAAAGGCCTGATTTTTAACCCCTCTCCATCCCTCTTGCTGTTAAAGAAAGGTACCTGAGGAGAGGAAAAGCAGCCCAGGGAGGAAGGAGGGCAGGAGCTGGTAAAGATGGAGGTCTTCCCTTCAGAATTTAATTTCCGGGATTATTATTTGTAAAATTGATTACTGCAAATTATCTATGGGGTTTAGGCCAAGGGGATATATTTTCTTCAACTGCAAACCTATATGGTTGGGGAAGCAAAGCCTACTTCTTTGCTAGGCTGGGGAAAACACCCTGGGATGTGCTAACAGGCCCAATGGGATCATTAGCCTCCTGTTAATCCTTTAATGGTTTACTCTTTTTATTTTCTTTTTTAAGTGAAAACTCAGGTTAAATATTTATTATACAGGGAAGGAATGCTGCTGTTTCCTCCTGCTTTTCCTGTGTTGTTGTTAATTATTTAATAGGTCATGGCGTGCAAATAGTATAAAACCTAAAAGGTACCAAAGACTCTATGGGAAAGGTATGATGTCCTGGGACTTCTGCCCCAGTGTCACCCTCCCCCAAACCAACTGCCACTCCAGAGACAGCTTCTATTACCAGTTTCATTGTGTCTTTGCTGAAAGTTGTACCACATGGACATCACTTAATGACTTTTTTTTTTCTCTCTTTGAAAGTAAAGAATTAGACTTTTCTACTATAGTGACTTAAAGGCTCCAGAGTTAAGGACACAGAGTTAAAGAAACAAACCAGGCCCACTTCCTCCCGTGGATCTAATGTCGGCTGATGAACGGTCACTGGTTCCAGAGGTTTATACACACTTGTATCCTCTTCCCCACCCGGATCCCCCAGGGACAGGGCCTGAACTGCTTCCTACCACTGTGACCAAAAATGGTTTCACTCAGCATTATTTGTCCAGCATCCCCTCGCCTTATTTGCCGTCTGGGCTCCAAATGCCCTACAGTTTTCCAAAAATAAAGTTGAAGACTTGTCACCACGGATGCCGTGCCAAAGCTGATGGCTCGGAATCTGAAGGCACTTCTGAAAGAAAAAGCCAAAAAACGCTTGTGAGCAAAAGTGAGGTGTCCCTGGGGAGGCATTCATGGAGCGCCAACTGTGTTCCATGCTTGGTGCTGGGCCCCAGGGTTTCAGTGACTGACAATGCACAGTCCCCTTCCTGGACAGCTCAGTGCAGTTCCGAGTGGGCACGGCACCAATGTAACATCACTGGTGCCTCCCCAGAGCCCTGGGAGTGGGGTGGAGCATTATCCTCATTTTACAGCCCAGCACTTGCCTCAGGCAGAGGAAGTTCACAGCTCTAGGTCACAAAGTTGGGACAAGGTGGGAGCAGCGTTACACCTAGGGCCTTCTGCTTCCAATGCCAAAGAGTTAGGCCGCACAAAAACACTGCCTGCCCACTTGGCCTGGCACTGGGAAGCGACTGACCCATCCTTTGACCATTTGTTCCAAAATAAAAGTATTCTATTGAAGTGAGCAATTCACTACTTAGAGATGAATTTTGTATTCTCAGGGGACATGTAGACAGAGTTCTATGTGGGTCAGCTCACTGTACTCCATCATGGGGTAACATCATTGATAGAAAGAAGCTCCTGTTAGTTTGCCGTAGGTCAGGAGTTTTGTTCATGTGCCTCTCAGATAAGCAGAGAAAGTGTGACTTCTGTGTTTAATTGAGGCTCCTATCTACTAGTGTCGGGAGGGGCAAATGCACTCAGATGCAACAGGTACTGAAGTCCTTTTTTTTTGGTACTGGACATTAAACCCAGAGGCTCTCTACCTCCAAGTCACACTCCCAGTTCTTTTAATTTTATTTTGAGACAGGGTCTCACTAACTTGCTGGGGCTAGCCTTGAACTTGCAATCCCCTTGCCTCAGCCTCTGGAGTTGCTGGGATTACAGATATGTACCACTACTCTCAGCTCTCAGGCCTGATCTTTAAACAGTCACCTGAGGTTTCACTCAGTCTCTTCTACCAAGTATGAGAAGGTGTGGGAGGAGGCACTGGTGAGAATTCATGGACAGGGGAAGGCTCCCTCTGTCCTTGTGTTTACCCTTGGGTGTGAGGTGACTAGTGTCCCAGGACTGTCCTAGCCAGTCCCGGGGCCACCCAGGGACTATTACACCTTTTACAATTATGGGGCCTGCTCCTACTCGGCTCAGACAGCATGTGGTAGGATGCCCTACTACCTTGTGTTCCTCTGCGTTGTCCTCCTGTGTCTTAGCCGAGTCTGCCAGGTGGGCCCTGGGCAAGAGTTGCACGGAAGGCTCCAGCTCACGTGTACAATGTAAGAACTGAAGAAGGCACCAGATCCTCTTCCCTGACCACAGTGTGTGGCCTCGTGCTGTGCTGGTATTCCTCTGGAGGCCACTCCAGAAGTGGGGTAAGAATCGACTCTGCTCATTGTGTTCTCCTCACCTATCCCTCTGCCCCTCTCTGAGCAAAGATTGGCCTTACATATCTACATGTCTAGTTCTAGATGGTTCTGCTTCTGTCCTTTCCCCATTATCTTTTGGGGAGGAAAGAGTGGGCTTCTCTTTTCCTTCTTCTACATCTTACTTAAAAGCTATCTTTTATTTATTTATTTAATTAATTAGTTAATTTTTTGCGGTAGGGAGGAAGACAGGGTCTCACTGTGTTGCCCAAACTGGCCTCAAACTCATGAACTCAAGTAGTCTTCCTCCAGAGTAGCTGGGACCACAAGCCCGCACCACCATATGCTGCTCATAGCTGTCCATAGCTAAGAGTGATGCCACAGCTTACCCATGATTGTTCTCCAGAGAAATGATCATTTCTAACTTCTTCAACCTTTTGTTTCTAGGTCCTGAAGGTCAATTTTGCCAAAGGGTCTGAAATCAAGCAGGGCACAGTGGTGCCCGCCTGTAATCCGAGCTACTTTGAAAGCTGAGGCAGGAGGATCACAAGTTCAAAGCCAGCCTCAGCAACTTAGTGAGGCCTTGAGCAACTTAGCAAGACACTGTCTCAAAATAAAAAGTAAAATGGCTGGAGAAGTGACTCAGTGATAAAGTGTCCTTGAGTTCAAGCTCCAGAAAAAAAAAAAAAAATACCAGGAAGAAAAGTTCTGAAATCATTTTCCACAACTTCCTTCTCAAATTTTGTGGTGGTAGGTGAGTGCTTTTCTTTAACACGTGGAGTCTTGTCATCAAAAGTTTTGGTCTTGACCACTGGAACCTCAGTGAAAACCAGGACATAAAGAGCTTCTCATCCTTTTCACATCTTTAAAGTTAGGGTCTGTGACACTTGCCACAATGTGCTCACACACTCCTGAGCCTCTCTGAGGGGTGACAAGCCTGGAGGGCGGGCAAGAAAACTGAAGCTGAAAGGACTAAAGTTACTGAATAGATATGCCACATTTTTTTTTTTATCCATTCATCCACTGAAGGACAAAGTTACTGAATAGATCCAAATGAGTGAGGCTGATAAAAGAAGTTCATGGAAGACACTGTAGCAGTTGAGGTAATTCTTCCATTTTTAGATATTTTTCTTGTCATGTGTTTGGTGTCGTTTGGCTGGTCAAGTTCAACTTTCATTTTTGATAGGTAAGTGTATGTTGATTTAAAAATATTTTGTAATCATTTAATTTCTTAATTTTTTTTTTGAAATGCAGAGGCCACATTCATATAAGAGAATCCTATTTTTAGAAGCCGAAGGTGCCTGTTTGATGAATGGAATTAAACATGTCAATTGGTGTGTGTCCCACATGGTGGCCCCCAATCAGCGCCAACTGCAGACATCCATCAGGAGTGAAATTTTCTTCAGTCTATTCCTTAGAGCACTAATTCCAGAGATAAAGAACCCATGTTACAAGAGAAGGGGAGTGGCAGGAGGTGTGTTCCATGGTCCACTAGGCTTGGGAAACGAGTTAAACCAAGTTAACCAGGCTTCTTACCTTTTGGACTTCTCATCCTTTTCACAGAAAAAACCATTATATTAATCCAGTTTGGGACCACCATAGGTATTATTGCCCAAACTTTTTTTCTTTCTTTTTTTTTTTTCTTTTAAAATGTATTTTATTTTGGCTGCGCTGGAGATCACAGCCTCACACCTGTTAAACAAGTGCACCACCCCAAGCTAACACTCTAGCCTCTAAACTTACTTTTCAATGGGCATTTCAAAGGACTGATAATGTTGCATAGAACCCACTCTGGGAAGTGCTGATCTGGAGGGAACCATGCAGAAGGAAATAAAGGACTCATATTCTCGTAGTATTTTCTCGTGAACAACATCCATACTCCCTGAATCAAAGGAGGACCCTGCAAGACAGTTGGTTCCCATGGTCAGCAGAGAGCCCCAAGGCACCACTGCCTCACTGCATGCACCCAACAAACCCTGTCATAAACCAGCCAGCCCAGCATAGGCTTCCTTCTGCTCTGAACTGAAGAAGGTTGTGTTGAGGAAGGATGGGGGTTGTGCTGCTTGGCTTGGCCCTGGAAGGTGCTCAAGGCTCTGCTGTTCAGTCACAAGAAGTAAATCTCCTTCAGTCTCACCCCTCTCCATCAAAATTACAGCATTGGGGCTGGGGTTGTGGCTCAGTGGTAGAGCGCTCACCTAGCATGTGTAAGGCACTGGGCTCGATCCTCAGCACCACATAAAAATAAAATAAATAAAATAAAGGTATTGTATTCACCTACAACTAGAAAATATATAAAAAAACCAAAACCAAAAACAAACCTATAGCTTTCCTCTAGCCCAAACAACATCCACAAAGGAAGAGGGGAAAAAATGAACAGGAATTTCAAGAATGTGCCTGATATTTCTTCTTTGCCCCAGAAACATATTTCTTTGGACTACAAATATGATTCTAGCCATGTAGGATTTTAATGACAACTGAAATAAGTTGTAACAGGATTCTACTTCTGTTTCATCTTTATGAAGGCCCTTTGGCTAGAGCTATACAGATGCTAGAATTAAGTAGAGCAGGTGGGTCTTTACAAGATTTCTTGGTAGATGGCCAACATAACCCCTGCCCCAAGACTTGTGGCAGTTGGGGGGCTCCACGAACATTAAAGGGCTTCAGGCAGGAGAGGCCTCATCTCCCAGTTCCACTGGAACCAAGCACAGCTCCCAGTCAGCCATACGATCACAAGGGGACACAACCAATACTGTGTTGGTAAGCAAGGAAGTTCAGTCAGCTAGGTGTATTAAATGCATTCTCAACTTGTGATATTTTCTTTTTTTTTTTTTAAATATTTATTTTTTAATTTTCGGCGGACACAACATCTTTGTTGGTATGTGGTGCTGAGGATCGAACCTGAGCCGCGCGCATGCCAGGCGAGCGCGCTACCGCTTGAGCCACATCCCTGGCCAACTTGTGATATTTTCAATGCATAATTTTTTTAAATTTTTATTTTTAGTTGTAGATGGACACAATATCTTTATTAATTTTTATGTAGTGCTGGGGATCGAACCCAGTGGCTCACGCATGCTGGGCAAGCATGCTACTACTGAGCCACAATCCCAGCCCCTATAATGGATTTATTTAGAATGTAACCCTAATACAAATTGAGGAGCATTGGTATTCGACAGCACAGTGAGGTTGTTTGCATTGGTTTTGCTTTCTAGAGGTAGATGCACCCCAGGGCTCTGTCTGCAGCACCTTTCATAACCTATCCTGAGCAGGAATCAGGAGTAATGATGATGTCCAATTGGAATGTCAGGACTTCTTGCAGGGAGCTAAGGGGCAAGGCCTTCTCCATTCCCCCACCCCCTGAACATCTAATATGTAACATTTGCTAGTGCTATGGGTTCCACCTCTACACTTCTAGGAGCCATCTTCTAGGACAGAGCTGCAGATCTCTGTGGGGTTGACTCAGGAAGAACAGTCACAGCTATTTTTCAAGAGAGAGAAACAAACAGGCCAGGTACAGTGGTATACACTTGTAATCTCAGAGACTTACGAGTCTGAAACAGGAAGATCGCAAGTTCAAGGCCAGCCTGGACAATTTAGCAAGACCTTGAGTCAAAATAAAAAATTAAAGGGATGAGGATGTAGCTCAGTAGTAGAGTGCCCCTGAGCTCAATCTCCAGTATCACTTTTTTTTTTTTTTTTTTTAAAGAAAGAAAAATAAGTAAATGGTGAGTGTCAAGAAGCTTCCATCCTACTGCAGGTGACTGAGCAAGGACCTCCCAGACCACGTCTCCAGGTCGAGGTCCAGGTCCCTAGGGGCTGCCCCCTTTCCTGTGGCACACTTCATTCTCCTGTCTCCTGGGAAGGCTCCAGATGCTTTCTCCCTTCTTTTTTCTCTCCCTTCTTTGTTTTTTTTCTTTTGAAAGTCAAACCATACTTCAAATCTTTCAGAAAGAATTTTCTCATCAACCAGTGGGGATTTGAGTTTCCTTCATCAGCAGGCTCTCCCTTCAGGCAAGACTTGCTGCCCAGCTGTGGGGTGTCAGCTCCCACAAGGTCTGCCTCAGTCACCAGGAGCCACGCTGGTCTCATGCCCTGCTCAGGACAGCCCATTCCTGGTGGCCAGGTGAGGGAAGGGGATCAAGGCCTGAACTTCTCAGTGACCGGTGACATTTACTTCAGGCTGAAAGAATGGCCATGGATGTAACAGGTCTGCATTGCTGCTGGACTTTTCCCTCTGCTCAAATCTGTTCCCTCATCTCCCTCTTTTCACAGGTATTGCTCTCCAGTAACCATGCACCCCAAAGTCCATTTCAGCTTCTGCTTCTGAAGAACACAGCCTCTGGTACTTAGTACAGGCCAAGGAAGCAGCTGATGAGGAGAGGTTTGGAACTTGATCACACATCACAGAGTTGACAGTGAATGGGGTGGAACATAGCAGCCTTGGACACAACTGTCACCCCTGGTGGTGGCTTGGGGAAATGCACTGGGAGGCCGGGTGCGTGGTGTGCACCTGGTGTGAGAGGTGTGCAGGCCATAGAAACTGCTTGGATAAAGGTGTGGGATGACTAACTGATACTCTCACTTGATGCCGAGGACCAGTGACAAGCAACTGAAAGGCGGGTGTGGTGCCAGGGGACCTCTTGGTTGCACGTAAAGAAGTTCTAATCTCTTCCAGCAGAGAACAGAGATCCAATCCTGGGATTGAGTAGTCCAACTGGTTGAACTTCAAAGAAAGAGAAATGCCCAACTAAACAGTTCTGCTAAGCCCAGATCAAGACCCTAGTGGGGAAAGTCCCGGGGCACTGACATAAGGGATGGAGGCATCTACCTGGATGCGCCAGAAGTCTATGTTGACTGAGCATGCAGAAATGGCCACCCCTCCTGGTGAGAGCTAGCAGTCTCCCTGTGCTGGGCAACGCACAGACTTCTCCCCTGGAGACAGCAGATGCCTTTTGTTATCTGCCCCCACCATCCCTCCTGGCCACTGGGTCTAAAACTCAGGTTAAACCACAGCATGATCCTGCTGGGGAGGTGATGGGCCTGATATAGGAGGAGAGGGTCCAATGTCAGGATCTCTACAATTGAACCAGACAGTGCCCGCAGGGGCCAGGGGATGCACCTGGGCCTGCATTTGAGGCTGTTGATCACAGCATTGGATAGGGCAGGCTGATTTTGTCATGCTTTCCTGATGCCAGAAAGCATCATGCCTAACTCCCTTCTAGGAGGCTGCTGGAGGCATGGAGAAAGTGAAGCCCATGCTGAGCAATGCTGAAATGCCAAACTGCCATGTTGGAGGATGGAGGAAGGGACCAAGAGGCTCAGAGAGGTGGACCTGATGTTCAGCCAGAACATCTGACTATGGTATGTTCCAAGGATGGGCTCAGAGGACACACATCCACCGGTGGGATAAGGAATGGGCTCTTGGTATCACTAAGCATTTCAGTGGTGGCTGTCCTCTGCAGACCAGGGCTGAGGGAAGGGGACCTTTGTAGAACTTGGCTCCCTGTTGGTGATGATGATGTTGAAAACCCAAAATAATAGAGAGAAGGGGGGCACTGATTCAATTTCCAGAAGCCAGGGGACTACAGTGGTCATAATGGCTAGCAAAACTGAAGTGGGAGCCAAGGTGCCAAAAGAAAATGGGTAAGGTACTGCTGTGTCTCTAGGGCCGGGTACATCCATGTGTCACTTAACAATGGGGGAAATGTTCTGAGACACGGTTGTTAGGTGATGCTAGAGTGTGAGTAGGGCATAAGTGTGACCCCCAAAGGGGCATATGCTGAAAGCTTGGTTCTTGCTTTGGCAAATGGGAATGCTGGAACTTTAAGCAATGGAACCTAGTACGAAATATTAGGCCACTGGGGCATTGCACTTGGAAGGAATTAATGTAGCTCTTGTGGAACCCTGGGTAGCTCTCACAAGAAGGTTGTTATTAAAGAGCAATACTGGCCCCTCTCTGCTCTCTGGCTTCCTGACTTGCCCTGTGATCTTTCCTTCTTACACATACTCACACCATGATGCTGTCTACCATGAGGCCCTCACCAGACACCAAGTCAATGGGCTACCCAATCTTGGATTTTTAGCCTCAAAATTGTAAGTTAAGTAAATCCATTTAAAACACATTACCCAGCCTCAGGTATTTTGTTACAGCAACAGAAAATGGATGAATAGTGGATATTTTGCCACTGGACAAATATAGAGTATAGTTAAAAACTAAGATGGCTACATCAATAGGTGATAGAATCTTCTAGGACCAGTATCATATATGCAGTCCACTGGTGACTGAAATGTCATTGTACAGCACATGATTGTAGATGGATAGTTAATAATGGTACCACTTAGCTTGTAGCAGCAGAAGAAATCCAGAAGAGAGAAACAGAGGATCAAGGCCCAGTGAAAATATACAATCCCCTGCCTAGTGAACAGTTTTTAGAAACCACTGACTGAAAAACTGGTTTTGTCTCCAGAAAGAACCCTGTGATACCATAGCACATAATGCCTCTGTTCTTGACATGCACTATCCCTATATCTCCCCACAAAGAGTACCATGGCCATTCATTCAGATCAATGTGTATTGGGGAACAGGGAATCCTTAGATATTTGAGGACTGTTGGACATAAGGTCTGAGTCAACCTTGGTACTCAAAGACTAAAGTGTCATCATAGCTCCCCTGTTAGGTGGGGCACAGGGGTCTAGGTAATAAGTGAAGTGCTGGCCAAGATCCAGCTTACAGTGGGTCTACTGGTCCCAGACCCAACCAAAGGTCACCTCTCCTCATCCCCATGCTGCCACAGTCTGGCTGGGCACAAATGCCGCAGTCTGGCTGGGCACACAATCACGAGCCACCACACAGCTTGTAGATTCAAACAGCAACTCTTTATTCCTGAACTCACACCAGCCATCTACAATCACGTTCTGGGGAAATCCACGTTCTCTGCCCAAATCCACGTTCTCTGCCCAAATTCACCTCCACTGGGCTTCTATCTCCAAAATATACTGTCTGAATCCCATGAGAACTCAAGGGGAACTCAGGCAGCAGGATACGCCCTATTCCCAGCAGGAATAATCTTAAACCTTAAACCTGGAACCTAAACTGGGAACGCCCTAAACAAGATTATCTTAAAACTGGGAACACCCTAATCTGCCTTGGTCCTTGAGCAAGGTCACTTACATTCAATGTCACTGCAACATGTCAGCAACATGGGGTACGCTGGCAAGGAAATTGTCATACCTACTTGGCTAATGGCTCCCAGCATCTCCCCCCTTCTGATTAATTAAACAACAAGCAATGTGGCTTAAGGACCGTGCCTGGTAGGTTGTCCAATTCAACATATGGTTCTTACCCGTCATCGGAAAACTGACCTTTAGGCGTCAGCCTCCTGTCTTAGGTTGATACCACTGCAATTGAATCATACCCGTCACTGACTACCGGTCCAGCATACAGCCATACTTGTGGATAGGTCTATGCACCAGTGGGGGGGTGAGGTTCTTTGCCTCACCTCTGTTGGCCCCCAAATTTGGCCTTGGTGCCAGTGGGGGAGTGAGGTTAATGTGGCTTATGGACCGTGCCTGGTAGGTTGTCCAATTCAACATATGGTTCTTACCCGTCATCGGAAAACTGACCTTTAGGCGTCAGCCTCCTGTCTTAGGTTGATACCACTGCAATTGGATCATACCCGTCACTGACTACCGGTCCAGCATAAGCCATTGGCCCCCAAATTTTAGACCATCACTAGCAGAAGGGAGGAGGATACAGAAATGCCACGACACCAAGCCAATTGATGGCTCCTTGGGAAAAATTGCATCACTGGTGACACCATCAGCAAAGATATGTCAGCACTACCACAATTAACATGGGGTGCGCTGGCAAGGAAATAAAAATTGCATCACTAGTGACACCATCAGCAAAGATATGCCAGCATTACCACAATTCGCTGCACCAAACGATAGTTACATAGTCCAGGCAAGTTCTGCAAGCAGTTCAAAGCAGAGGAATCTATCAATATGTCCATTTCCTCCCAAAATCCGTTTCCTCCCAAAGTAAGTTGACTCTTTGATTGAGCATTACTTGTTGAGTTCTTCACCGGCACTGGGATGGAGATAGGAATTCTGGCAATGATGCTAAAGAGACATTATCCTGAAAAGAATTATTAAATATAATGAAAAGGAAAGGTGAAAGTAAACAAACAGATCTGTTAACCTACTTTAAAAACAATCCTTAACAGCTTTTTACCTAATTTAAATTAGTAAACAAACAGATCTGTTAACCACCTTTAAAAACAATCCTTAACAGCTGTTTACCTAATTTAAATTAAACCATTTAAATCACGTGAATAAAAAATAATAATAATTCGGATCCATTTTTTCATGAGCGCTCCTCATACAAGAAATATGGACATACGCACATACAGACATACAACACAAAACACAAGAGTGTACACAAACGTACAACACATAAGAAAATAGTAAAGGCCTTGTAGCTTTACCTAGGTGAAATCTCCATTGCAATGTTTAAAAACTCCACAGTCAAAAAATAAAACTGATCAGAAAAACATTAACCTAGGTTTGTATGAGCTCAAAAAATAAAAATAGAACCTTATGATGTGGAAAAATGCAATAATAAAATAGCTATTGAAAAAAGCATCCTGGTTAATCACTGTCGCAGATGTAAGAATGGCCAAGCTGGAGTTCTGGATATCAACTGTTATGGATTTGAGTCAAATCATCTTCTTTTCGATCTGTAGAAACTGTTTTAGTTAATCTCTCTGGAATCCAAATGGGCTGCTGTTCTCCCTGTGGAAAAACACAAACAGACCCCCGACTCCAGACAATCACTGGGTCAGGACCTTTCCATTGTCCTGTTAGAATATCTTTCCAAAGTACTTTAGGCTTATGTACATTTTTTGGATACATATGCCTTTCCGCAGCACTAAGTCCTGATGAATCCAAATTTAAAAAGTTTAGAGTAAAAAGCGTTATTTTAAGTTTATCTTTGGGGGATATATACCCCCTTCCAATTCCCTCTTTTTGCTTTAATAAGTATGTTTTAATAGTTTGATGAGCTCTTTCAACTATGCCTTGTCCCTGTGGATTGTATGGGATTCCTGTTATATGAGTAATACCAAATGATGAGCAAAATTGTTTAAAAGAGGTAGAGGTATAGCCAGGACCATTATCGGTTTTTAACTGTTTAGGAACGCCCACAGTGGCAAAATTTTGTAAGCAATGAGCTATAACATCTTTAGTTTTTTCTCCGGCATGAAGGGAGCCCATCAAAAATCCAGAAGAAGTATCGACTGTAACATGTAAATATTTTAATTTTCCAAATTCTGGCAAGTGTGTGACGTCCATCTGCCAAATATGGTTAGGTATCAGTCCTCTAGGATTGACTCCAAGATTAACTTGTGGTAAAAATGTCACACAATTTTGACATTGTTTTATTATATGTCTGGCTTGTTCCTTAGTTATTTTAAAACGCTTTTGTAAAGTATTAGCATTAACATGAAACCTTTTATGAAAATTTGTAGCTTCTTCAAATGTAGAGAAAATATGTATGTGGTGTAGTTTTATCTGCTAAATCATTGCCTAAACTAAGGGCTCCAGGCAATCCTGTATGTGCCCTAATATGTCCTATAAAGAATGGATCTTTTCTGTCCCAGATTAGACTTTGTATAGTGGAAAACAAAGAGAAAACAGTAGAAGAAGGGGAAATCCTACCAGCATCTTCAAGAGATACTATAGCATTAACTACATACTGACTATCAGAAAATAAATTAAATACAGAATCTTTAAACATCACAAAAGCTTGTAAAACTGCATTAAGCTCTACCTTTTGAGCTGATTGTTTGGGTACTAAAAATGTAAAAGTTTGATCAGGGGTAACTACTGCTGCTGTACCATTATTTGACCCATCAGTGAATATATTTGGAGCATTCATGATAGGTGTTTTTCTTGTCATTTTAGGAAAAACTACAGGATGCTTAGACCAAAAAGACAACAAAGGATTAGATGGTAAATGATTATCAAATGAAACATTAGATTTACACATGATTATTGCCCAAGTATTTAACTCATTAGCTAACTCATCAATTTGATCCATAGTATATGGAGTAATAATTTTATTGGGAGAAATTCCAAACACTCCCTTCGCTGCTTTTATTCCTTTGAGTATTAATTGTCCTACAGCCTCAGGATACCTAGTAAGAATAGTGTTAGGAGAATAAGATAAATGTATCCACAATAATGGACCTTCTTGCCAAAATACTCCTGTAGGAATATTTTTTGTTGGTAGTACAATAAATAATAAAGGCAAACTTATATCAATTCTATCCAAATGTATGTTTTCCATATATGTTTCAATAATTTTTAATGCCTTTCTTGCTTTAGGAGTTAACATGCGGGGTGAATTTGGATCTGATGGACCTTTTAGAATATCAAATAAAGGTCCCAATTCTCCTGTTGGTATACCTAGATAAGGCCTTATCCAATTTATGTCTCCCAATAACTTTTGAAAGTCGTTAAGTGATTTGAGTTGATCTACTCGTATTTGAATTTTTGGTGGACGGACCATGGTTGAGGATAATAGAACTCCTAAATAATTAATTGGAAAATTTAATTGTACTTTATCTATTGCTATCTCTAGATTATAATTTTTTAATAAGTTTGTAAGTGTGGCATAACATTCCAGCAATATGTTTTTATCTTTATGTGCCAATAATACATCATCCATATAGTGAAATATTTGTAGTTCAGGATTTTGATTTCTAAGTGGCTGGATTGCTTTGTTAACATATATTTGACACATAGTTGGACTGTTAGCCATCCCTTGAGGGAGTACTTTCCATTCATATCTCTGATCAGGACCTTCATAATTTAATGCAGGGATAGTAAATGCAAAACGTGGACTATCCTCGGGATGAATTGGAATTGAAAAAAAACAATCTTTAATATCTATAGCTAAAACATGCCAGGTTTTTGGCAAAGCAGACAATTGAGGAATCCCTGATTGAGCAGGTCCCATAACAACCATCTCATTATTAATGGCTCTTAAATCTTGCAATAATCTCCATTTACCAGATTTCTTTTTGATGACAAAAATGGGAGTATTATGGGGAGATATGGAAGGTTGTATATGTCCTTCCGTTAATTGTTGTTTGACCAGATCATGGGCTACTTGTATCTTTTCTTTAGTCAGGGGCCACTGAGGAACCCACACTGGTCTTTCTGATTTCCAAGTAATTTTGATTGTCTCAGTGGCCCTTTCTGAAAATCCAACCCATGTCTGTCTGTTCCTTGATCTATTTGTACTGGTGCTGCTATACCTTCCCTTGTTTTCCTAATCTTTTTTCTTTCCTAAAGCCTTGTCTAGCTCTAGTAGTGGGCACATTAGGATTGATATTATTTGTTAACGTCAAACCTAATTGATCTAGGACATCTCGTCCCCATAAATTTATAGGAAGATGATCCAATACATATGGTTGTATAGTTCCTTCACATCCTTCAGGATCCTTCCAATCTAATATCATAGAACTTCTATGGGGATTAGTCGCCACTCCTAGGCCTCGAAGCGTTTGAGTGGCTTGTTGTAATGGCCAATGTTTTGGCCATTCTTGACGAGATATGATGCTAAGGTCAGCTCCTGTGTCCAGTAGCCCATTAAACTCATGACCTTGAATATTTAGTTTTAGCATTGGGCGAGAATCTAAATTTAAAGACAACATAGCCCAATCTACACCTGTGGAGCCTAATCCCCTGGAACCTCTTTCTACACTATGACTAGGAAATTTATTATGTAGGCTGGGTATTATTAACAACTGTGCTATTCTATCTCCAGGTGAAATTACTGATATACCTCTTGGAGAACTAGCTATAATTTTTATTTCACCTACATAATTGGGATCAATTACCCCAGGACTTATCATAAGTCCTTTTAATGTAGATGAACTACGTCCCAGTAATAAGCCTACTGTTCCTTGGGGAAGAGGTCCTTTTACTCCTGTGGGAATGATTTGAACTCCCATCTCTGGAGTTAATACTGCTCTGGCAGAGGCACAGATGTCCAACCCTGCGCTCCCTCGGGTTTGTCTGATGAGGGATTTAATGGACAATGTGTCCTGGGCACTACCCTGATGGTGTTGCTGGGATCCTCCACTGCCCCGTATATTTGTGGTTGTGGGCCCCGGAGCATTGGGCCCCCCTGTCCGTTTTTTGGCAATGGAGCCTGATGCCTTTCTCCACGATATCTTGGATAAATACCTGGTCTTTGTCCGTTTTTTGATAAGGGAGTACCTTCTATGGTGGTTTGAGAACGGCATTCATTAGCCCAATGTCTCCCTCTACGGCATCGTGGGCAAATACCTGGTATTCTATTCCTTTGATACCTACTTTTGTTAAACCCTCCTCCTATGGGGCAATTCCTTTTAAAATGTCCTGTTTGTTCACAATCATAGCATGTTTTTGGCCTGGCATCTAAAGCCTGTTGTACTGCAGCTGCCAAGACTTGCCCTTGTTCATTAATATCTCTATATAATTTAATATATGTGTTTAAATCTTCATGTCTCCATGGTCTAATAACCTCTCTGCAGCAACGATTTGCTTGGTCATAAGCCAGTTGTTTTATTAATGGCATTGCTTGTTCTGTATCCCCAAAAATTTTGGCAGCCGTTTGAATTAGCCTATCTACAAAGTCAGCGTAAGGTTCATTAGCTCTCTGTATTACCTTAGATAGCTGACCTTGTAAATCTCCATGTCCTTGTAAAGTCTTCCATGCCCTAACTGCGTCTGCAGCAATTTGTGCATATATAGCAGGATCATATTCAATTTGTTGCCGTTGACCCTCATAAGGTCCTTTTCCTAACAACATATCTAGATTTCTTTGAGGGTAACCGACTGCTGCATTTCGCCTAGCTGTCTCCGTGCAAAATTCCTCATTGGCAACCTTCCATAACAAATATTGTCCTCCATTTAGTACAGATTTACACATGCTAGCCCAATCTGCTGGCGTCATGTCCAAGTTAGTAATGGACTCAACCATGCTTACCGTGAAGGGAGCTTGGGGACCATAGGTTGTTACAGCCTCCTTTAACTGCTTCACTGTTTTAAAATCTAAAGCACGGTGAATTCGCTGCCCTCCTGCCTGTTCAAGTACAGGGCATGCTAATCTTTGAGGTCCTGTCTCAGGATCCCATTTATCAACTACGGGGTTTGAGGGCCACTCAGCTGTCTCCATCGGTGGGGCTGTTGGTTGAATTACGCCCTCTTGTGATAAAATGGAGTTAGTAACAGCCTCCTGTTGTGGCCTTTTTCCTAACAACCCCTTTTCCTTTAAATTTTCTTCCTCTGTCTGACTAGCTCGAGAGACCTTCTCTTTTGCTTGATCTAAAATGTCTTTCTCCATGGTCTGAACCTCTAACAATTTACTTAACATCTTTTCGGTTTGTTTTTTACTAATTTCTAATCTACTATAAAGATAACGCAACCCAATAAGATAGCACAAAACAAAGCCGAAACTGAATGAAACAAAAACGGAATAAAAAATCGTTGTATCAATTTTCTCTTCCTCAGGGCCGACAAACTTCAAACCTTTAGTCAACCATTTTTTCCAGTTTGCCTGAGAAATTTCTAGGGAGAGGCAGCTTGAAACAAAAACAAGATAAATCAAAACAATAACACATTGTTTTTTGAGTTGGTCACCCATTCTTTCGCTCTTCCTCAGGGGCGAGCAATTTCACTTACCTCTAAGCTTCAGAAGTTCCCCGTACGGGCCACCAAATGCCACAGTCTGGCTGGGCACAAATGCCGCAGTCTGGCTGGGCACACAATCACGAGCCACCACACAGCTTGTAGATTCAAACAGCAACTCTTTATTCCTGAACTCACACCAGCCGTCTACAATCACGTTCTGGGGAAATCCACGTTCTCTGCCCAAATCCACGTTCTCTGCCCAAATTCACCTCCACTGGGCTTCTATCTCCAAAATATACTGTCTGAATCCCATGAGAACTCAAGGGGAACTCAGGCAGCAGGATACGCCCTATTCCCAGCAGGAATAATCTTAAACCTTAAACCTGGAACCTAAACTGGGAACGCCCTAAACAAGATTATCTTAAAACCGGGAACACCCTAATCTGCCTTGGTCCTTGAGCAAGGTCACTTACATTCAATGTCACTGCAACATGTCAGCAACATGGGGTACGCTGGCAAGGAAATTGTCATACCTACTTGGCTAATGGCTCCCAGCACCATGCCACCTCCCTACCCTCTTAATTTCTTTCTTTTCTTTTTCTTTTTTGGCACTGGGGATTGAACTCAGGGGCACTTGACCACTGAGTCACATCCCCAGCTGTTGGCAACAGGTCCACCTTGGCCCCTGGAGCCCTACCTCCACTAGTTTGTTCTGCATGCCAGTGTGGCCAGCTCACAAGGCCATGGCGAACTTGCGGTTTTTCTGTTCCTGCTTATCCGTCTGAGACATATGTATCCCACGGGAATGCCTTGACCTTTTCTGGTCTGATGGACTTATTGTTAAGGGAGGTTTTGGTACCTGACAATAATAGATGTTGAAACTAAATTTCTCCCCCCTCCCTCCTGCTTTTGGGTAGTTTTCCACTTCTGCTGCTTGGGGTATAAAAAAAGGTGTGTTAGCAATAAAGATTATTGACTCCTGGATGAAGAACCTTGGTGTCCTGTGTGTCTTTTAACCTCGCCGTCCCTCGCCGGACTTGGCTCCCTTGGCCGGACGCGGCAATTGGAGGTTCCCACCGAGATCCGGAAAGCAGGGGTAAGCGGACGGGGCTCACCTTCTAAGAAAGAAGGGGGAGGATTGGTTTAAAGATAATTTAAAGAGACAGGGTACGTACCATGGGTAACTCAACAGCGAAGGTTCGTCTGGCCAACGAACTGAAAGAGCTGTTAAATACACAAGGAACAGGAATAAAAACTAAGACTGCAACCGAATTCGTTGAAATTATTGCCCAGGCTTGTCCTTGGTTTCTGACAGGAGGATTTCTTAATAATAGTGACTGGGACCTGGTGAGACATGACCTTCAGAAATTATTGAGGGACCGGGGCTCGGACAGTGTCCCAGTTGCCACCTTTTCCTTATGGAGGTTGGTAAAGGATGCTTTATTAACAGATAAAGTAAAAATCAAGGATCAGCTTGCTGAATGTGAACAGGCCCTTAATCAGGTGCAGGAAGAGCAAATGGCAGAATCCTTAAAGGATGAGGGTCCTCTTGAGGACTCGGGCTCAGGGGGTAAGAAACACCTCCAGATTTCTAAGCCCAAAAATGATCCTGAGGACCTCAGTTCTCTCTCTGAGGAAGAGGAGGGATTAGAAAGGGAGATAGAGAAACTAGAACATCGCCTTAAAAGGGCAAATGTGAGGGTGCCTAGAGCTCCCTCAGTTGCCGCACCTCCTCCCTATAATCCTGATTGGAATGAGGACGCCCCTACTAGACGGGCGGGGGTCCACTGGGGTTCTAGAGCGGCTCAGGTTTTTCCAATGATTGAAAACGCCGATGCTGATGGACAGCCGGCCAGAGCCCATGTCCCCCTAGCCTTCAAGGACATAAAACAGCTTAAGGAGGCGGTCATTAATTATGGACCTCATGCCCCTTTCACATTGACCCTCTTCGAGTCCTTCTCAGCCAGTCAACTGATACCCAATGATTGGCAGCAACTTTGCAGGGCTGTGTTATCTGGAGGGGATTTCTTATTGTGGAAAAGTGAATATCATGAAAGGTGCCGCGAGCTGGCTCAGATTAACCTGAATGCGGGCCATCAACAGCGAAATGCCGAAATGTTGACAGGAACTGGGCAGTATGCCACCATAGGCCAACAAATTAATTATGACCCAGGTGTTTATGCTCAAATAGCCTCAGCTGCAGTCCATGCCTGGAAAGCCCTGCCCGTTTCTAAGACTGAAGCAAAAATTTCCAAGATCTCTCAAGGACCCTCTGAACCTTATTCGGACTTTATAGCCCGCCTAATGCAGGCTGCAGGAAAAATATTCCCTAATCTAGAACAGGCTATGCCACTTATTAGACAACTGGCATATGAAAACGCTAACACTTACTGCCAAAATGCTATTAAGTCCTCCCGGGCCAAAAGTATAGATGACATGATTCGAGCATGCAAAGATATAGATGGGCCTCATATTACTGGTCAGGTTTTGGCTGCTGCCCTTAAGACTGGAATGCAAAAATCTGATAACAGGGGAACCCGCTCTAAGGGGTGTTTTAAGTGTGGGAAAGAGGGACATATAAAGAGAAACTGCCCGGAAAGGAGCGAGGGTGCTGGCAGAGGGATGCCTGGACTTTGTCCTAGATGTCATAAAGGAAATCATTGGAGCAGTGAGTGCAGGTCAAAATTTGACATCCAGAGTAACCCAATACCGTCGGGAAACGGGAGCAGGGGCCCGCCCCGGGCCCCGGAAGCCAAAGTGTACGGGGCAGTGCAGGGACAGAACAGTGCCCCAGGGAGTGGGCGTCTCCGCCGCCTCCCACTGACCAACCCCTTTCTATCTGGGAACTCCCCAGGGGAACACCAGGAAGCGCAGGACTGGACCTCAGTTCCACCTCCCGAGCGGTATTAACTCCCCAAATGGGACCTCAGACGCTGCCTACTGGGGTTTTTGGACCCCTGCCAGAGAGGACGGTGGGACTAGTGTTGGGACGAGGTAGCGCAACTCAGTGGGGCTTGAAGATTCTTACGGGGGTTGTTGATGCTGATTATCAGGGAGAAATAAAAATAGTAGTAGAAGCTATCCAAGGAATTGTTATTCTTCCCCCCGGGGAGCGTATAGCTCAATTGCTGCTGCTACCCTTAGCTTCCATTCCTGGGCACGCCCTCCGTGGGTCCCGGGGCGACGGCAGCTTTGGCTCCACTGGAACTCCCCAGGCCTTTTGGGTAGCTCATTTGGATTCGCGTCCCAACCTGACCATTGAGATACAGGACAAGGCTTTCAAGGGAATACTAGATACGGGGGCGGATGTCTCTGTCATTTCTGAAAAACAATGGCCACCTGCCTGGCCCCTCCAGAGTCCCTCGGCCATATTACAGGGGATAGGACAGACCCGACCAAAAAGAAGTGCCTCCTTTTTAAAATGGAGAGATGGTGAAGGACATAGTGGCCATTTCCAGCCTTATGTAGTGACTGGACTCCCCACGAACCTTTGGGGGAGGGACTTGCTTCATCAAATGGGGGCTATTCTCACTACCCAGACTTTGAAAGGAAATAATGACTTTGTTAATGATGTAATGCTAGACATGGGATGGATCCCTGGAAGGGGACTAGGAAAGAGACATGAGGGCAGAATATCACCCGTGGATCCAGCAGAACAGGTTACCCGGCAGGGAAGAGACCGGAGAGGACTGGGAAATTTATCCTAGGGGCCACTGAAGTGCGGCCACCTCCACTGTCCATTACTTGGTTATCAGATGACCCTGTGTGGGTAGAACAGTGGCCCCTAACTAAGGACAAATTACAGGCCGCTTCCCTATTAGTTCAAGACCAGCTTAAGTTAGGACATGTGGTGCCCTCTACCTCCCCTTGGAATACCCCTATTTTTGTTATACAAAAGGGGTCTGGGAAGTGGAGACTTCTTCAGGACCTACGAGCTATTAATAAAACTATGCAACCCATGGGACCCTTACAACCAGGGCTACCCTTTCCTACTGCGATCCCAAAGGATTGGCATCTTATTGTCATAGATTTAAAAGATTGTTTCTTCTCTATCCCCTTAGACCCACGAGACCGAAAGCGTTTCGCTTTTTCCTTGCCTTCCACAAACTTTAGGGAACCTTACCAACGGTATGAATGGACTGTCCTACCTCAAGGGATGACTAATAGTCCTACAATGTGCCAATATTTTGTAGCTGAGGTTTTGCGACCCTTTCGACAGCAGTTCCCACAGCTCTACCTCATTCATTATATGGATGACATCTTACTGGCAGGGCCCAAGAAAGAAAGGCTTCTTCAATCTTATGAAGTCCTCCAATCCCTTCTAAAAGGGGCAGGGCTGGTCATAGCACCCGAAAAGGTGCAGTTTCAACACCCTTATAATTACTTGGGATACATCATTAATAACATAGGAATCTTTCCCCAGAGACCCCAGTTCCAGATAAATCAGCTCAAAACTTTACATCAGTGGCAGACATTCCTCGGAGAAATACAGTGGCTGCGCCCGTCCTTTCATATTCCAACTGGAGAGCTCAAACCCCTGTATGAACTCTTGCGAGGAGATCCTTCTCCTACATCGTGTAGAGTACCTACACCAGAAGCCTTACGAGCACTGAGGCTAATAGAAGAGGCTCTGCAGGACATGCAGATTACGCAGATAGATTATTCTCTGCCCTTGTCATTTATAGTTCTACCTTCTAAAATTACTCCCACAGGAGTGTTCTGGCAAACGGGTCCCATTTATTGGGTCCACTTGCAGGCTTCTAACCCCCGGGTACTGACTCCCTTTTATGAGCTAGTTATTAACTTAATTTGGAAGGCTAAATATTTGGGTGATGCATTGTTTGGAAAAACCTTTGACATACTTATTCAACCTTAGACTCAAGATATGATACACAAGTTACAACAAGAACATGACCTTTGGTGTCTTTTCCTGTGCAGCTTCAAGGGTCAGATTGATAATCACTTCCCTAAACATAGACTTTTGGAGGGCTTTAAAAGGTGTCCCATTATCTTCCCAAAGATTATGAAAAGGGAACCTATTCCAAAGGCCCAAACTGTATATACAGATGGGGCCAAAAATGGATTTGCCGTCGTTTTTGATGGATCTCAAATTCTCCGACAACCTGTGTCAGGTCAGTCGGCCCAAAAGGCGGAAGTTGAAGCTTTAATCATAGCTCTCAAAGTCTATAGTTCTATTCCTCTTAATGTATATACTGACAGCTTGTATGTAGCCAATCTGGCTCTAGTCATAGAAACAGCATCATATATTGGAAAGCAATCCACCATCACAGAACAACTACAGGTAGTACAGCTTCTCATTTGGGCTAGACAAGATCCTTTATACATTGGCCACATCCGAAGCCATTCAGGGCTCCCTGGACCTTTGTCAGAGGGCAACGCAAAAGCAGACGCTGCTACTCATGCTGTTGGCCTTTCCTGTGTGACGACCGAATATGATAAGGCCTTACAATTCCATAACAAATTTCATTTAAATGCACAGTCTTTACACTTCCACACAGGATGTTCACGAGACCAAGCTTTACAGATTGTCTCATTATGTCCAACCTGTGCACCATTTATTCATTCTCCTTCCCTTGGGGTTAATCCAAGAGGACTACAACCTAATGATGTCTGGCAAACTGATGTTACACACTTCCCTAGCTTTGGTAAGCTCTCCTTTATACATGTTTCCACTGACACATATTCTGGCTTCATTTTTGCCACCTTACATACTGGAGAGAAGGCTAAGGACGTAATCAGTCATCTTCTAAAAGCCTTTTCCTCCATGGGCACCCCACGATGCCTCAAAACCGATAATGGTCCCGCATATGTAAGTCAGGCGGTTCAACGGTTTTGCACCCAATGGGAAATTAATCATAAGACTGGAATCCCTTATAATCCACAGGGACAAGCTATCGTGGAACGAGCCCATCAACATTTAAAAACTTATTTGCAAAAAACAAAAGAGGGGGAGATATACCAGAATTGTCAGGGACCACAAGCACTTCTAAGCATAACCTTATTTACTTTAAATTTTTTACTCACTGACACTGGAGGGCGCACGGCTGCACAACGCCACTTTTCCCCTCCCACTGTACAAGATGCTCAAATAAGGTGGAAAGATTTATCCACCGGAAAGTGGCAACCCCCGGCTCCACTCTTAGCTAGAGTGAGGGGAGCTGTATGTGTTTTTCCCCCAGGAACTGAGAAGCCCAGACCGGTGAATGAAAATTCAAGACAAAATGAAGTTCCCAAGATGGCTGATCCTGCCACTGTTGTTCTCACCCCTTCAAGTGAGTGCCGAGACACACCTCATGAGCTGGACCCCGCTTGTGGCATTCCTTCTGGACAGGTTTGCTGAAGGAGGGCTTGACCCCCCACCTGGGAATATTCATGAATATCTTTTTGGAGCCCCTTGTGAGTGTAAGGGAGGGCCCCGGCACTCGGCCCCCTCTGGTTATATCCAGAGCATTGATTGTGGGACTAAAGTAGCCTACATGGCGGCTGAACTCAATGAAAACATCGGAGGATTTAAGCAACCAAAATGGGTATGTGTTAATAAGCCCGGACTTGTTGTCCCTAATCCGACTGAGACTCTTGGAAGCTGTCCCGCCACTTGTCATTACACCCCGGCAATGCACATCTCCTGTTATACATCGGCCTCAATTTGTGTTAATAATCAAGGAAAACAGTATTTTGAGGCCATCCTAACTAACACCCGTGGAGAATGGGGGACCACTTATAATTATATTCCTTTTCTTGGTGACCGGGGAGGGGAAGGCATCACGACTCAGTTAACAGAGGTGGGATGTGAGGGCGTCGTGGGTAAACCTTCCTGCTGGCCCATGCAGGCCCCCATCGGAGTCTCTGATGGAGGGGGACCCACTGATGCTATCAAACACCTTCAGGTGATTAAGCTTTTAAAGCCGGAGATCCCTAAGCCTACATACCACCCCTTGATATTGCCCAAATCCCAGTTTCCTGATTTAGATGCCAATACATTAGATATCCTAGAAACTACCTTTTCTTTACTTAATAGTTCCAATCCTACCCTTGCTGGTGATTGCTGGCTCTGCATGACGGCAGGTGCAGTCATGCCATTGGCGGTTCCCATCAATTATACCATTGATGATGACAACACATGTCAATCTGGGCTACCCTTTAAGGTGCAGCCTCTAGGTGGTTTTATGTCATGCCTTCTAGGCATGATGCAAAATAATACCTATGATGTTGATGTTGGAATCTCTTCCTTTGGAAACTGCTCATTAGTAAAGAATTACTCCTCACCTACTGCGCCCATTTGTCCCCCTAATGGTACAGTTTTTATGTGTGGTGGAAATTTAGCTTTTCCCAGGCTCCCAGCAAATTGGACTGGTGGTTGCGTTCTGGCATTACTGCTTCCTGATATCACAATTATTTCAGGAGATGAACCCCTACCCATTCCTAGCCTAGACATCTTAGTTAGAAGACACAAGAGAGCTGTTCAGGCCTTACCACTCCTTGTTGGCCTTGGAATAACCGCTGCTGTGGGTACAGGCACGGCGGGATTGGGTATGGCTATACATTCTTACCGCCGCCTATCTCAACAGCTTATAGATGATGTGCAAACCCTGTCGGGAACCATTAAAGACTTACAAGACCAGATAGACTCCCTAGCAAAAGTAGTTCTTCAGAACAGGCGGGGTTTAGACTTGCTTACTGCCAATCAAGGGGGAATTTGTTTAGCCCTTGGGGAGAGGTGCTGTTTTTATGCTAACAAATCTGGCATAGTTCGCACAAAAATTAAACAACTCCAAGAAGACCTAGAAAAAAGGAGGAGGGAATTATTTGAGAACCCTCTCTGGACTGGACTTAATGGATTTTTGCCTTATCTTCTTCCCTTATTGGGACCATTGTTAGGCCTCCTTCTAGTAGTGGCAATAGGACCCTGCATTGTAAATAAGATAGTACAATTCATTAAGGATCAAATTAATATCTTAGCCTCTAAGCCAATACAGGTTCACTATCAACGCTTAAAGATGGATGATCGCCTCTCTGAGATATACTTCAGACCGATCCGAAGATGAGTGTCCTCCTTAAAAGAAGAACTCCTGCCATATCTTTTCTCTATGCATACCTCTCCCTCTTGCTTTCCTGTACTAGGATCTTTGCTGTCTAATCTCTCGGTCCAATCACATCTGCCATTCGGCGGTGACGGTCGTGGGTCCCGTAGGTGGAGACGGTTAAGCGTTTACCGCAATAATGTCTTGATAGGTCATAACACCTTGAGCTGATCTTGTAGTACCCAGTGACGGGCAACTTTCACGCTTGCTGTGCGACCTAAGACAGGGAATCGGGGCCTTCCCAGAGACGGGTAAGCATCGCAAGGGCTGTGAACGACCTAAGACAGGGGCTACTTGATTCCCACTGGCATGCAAAAAACAAAAGAGGGGGACTTGTTGGCAACAGGTCCACCTTGGCCCCTGGAGCCCTACCTCCACTAGTTTGTTCTGCATGCCAGTGTGGCCAGCTCACAAGGCCATGGCGAACTTGCGGTTTTTCTGTTCCTGCTTATCCGTCTGAGACATATGTATCCCACGGGAATGCCTTGACCTTTTCTGGTCTGATGGACTTATTGTTAAGGGAGGTTTTGGTACCTGACAATAATAGATGTTGAAACTAAATTTCTCCCCCCTCCCTCCTGCTTTTGGGTAGTTTTCCACTTCTGCTGCTTGGGGTATAAAAAAAGGTGTGTTAGCAATAAAGATTATTGACTCCTGGATGAAGAACCTTGGTGTCCTGTGTGTCTTTTAACCTCGCCGTCCCTCGCCGGACTTGGCTCCCTTGGCCGGACGCGGCACCCAGCCCTATTTTGTATTTTATTTAGAGACAGGGTCTCACTGAGTTTCTGAGCACCTCATCATTGTTGAGGGTGGCTTTGAACTCTCGATCCTCCTGTCTCAGCCTCCCAAGCCACTGGGATTATAGGTATGCACCACTGCGCCCAGCCCTATACCCTCTTAATTTTTTAAGAATGGGACCATGTCTTTGAATTTCCCTTGAGTGCATGACAGGCCACAAGGGCTCACTATCTAATAAATACCAGTGGAATTGAAGCTTTTCTTGACCACTCCCAACTGAATGTGTTTTAGTCATCTTTGCAATGCTGTGACCAAAATACCTGACAAAAGCAACTTAGAGGATGGAAAGTTTATTTGGGGCTCATGGTTTCAGTCCACAGATGGCTGAGTCCATTGCTCTGAGCCCAAGGTGAGACAGCACATCATGGCTGAAGGGCAGGGAAGAGGAAAACAGCTCACCTCATAATGGCCAGGAAACAGAGAGGAGAGGGAGGAGGAGGTAGGGCCACAGGGAAGAATAACCCTTTCAGGGCGAGCGGCCAGTGATCCAGCTCCTCCAGCAACGCCCAGCTACCTACAGTTACCAAGTCAGTCCAGTCAAACTAGGATTAGGCTACGGCTCTCATAACCCGGGCATTTCCCTCTGAACACTCCTGCATGAACACAGGAGCTTTCAGGGGGACCCCCCCATACCCAAGCCATAATGATGCTTTTCCTTTCCTGGATGTTTACAGCTTCTAACACTTATTCACACATCCTCAGCTGCCTATACTGCTCTTATTATCTTTTAACTTCCTATTTTAAAGTAATCATATATTTACAAGAAATTGCAAAAGTTGCCTGGAGATGTCCTGTCCATCCTTTGTACCCTTTAATGAATTTTCCCAGTGGTGACATCTTATATAATGATAGCACAATAGCCAACCAGGAAATTGACATTCACATGTTTTTGTGAGCCAGAGTTGGATTTTTACTAGTTTTTATATGCACTCTGTGTGCATGTGTGTGTGTGTGTGTTTCTGTGAAATTTCATCACCTGTATAGATTTGTCTATCACTGTAATCCAAATACAAAACTATTCCATTGCCACCAAGAGAGTGCCTCTCTCCATCCCTAACCCCAGATACCCACTGATCTTTATCTCTATAATTTTGTCATTTTGAGAATGTCATTGTGCAGCACATGTCATGCAGCATGTCATCTTTTAAACTTAGGCGATGCCTTTGAGATCTACCCAGATTGTGGCATGTGTCCATTTTTATGGATGAGTAAGTAGTATTCCACTGTGGGAGGTACCACTCACCCACTGAAAGACACTTGGGTCATTGTCGTATTCTGGCTATTACAAATGAAGTTAGTTTGAACATTCCTGTGCAGATTTGTGGATGAACATGTTTCTATTTTTCTAGCATAAAATGCCTAGGCGTGTAATTTTCTAAGAAACCGCTTAGCTGCCTTCCAGAACACCTTGCCATTTCATATCCCCACCAGCACCAGGTAAGAGCTCCAGTTTCTCCACATCCCCTCCAGCATGTGGTCTACTCAGTATTTGTTTTCTAGCTGTTCTGAAAGATGTGCTGTGGCATGCCATCTGGTTTTAGCATGCATTTCCTGGTTGGCTAATGAAGGTGAACATATTTTCTTGGGTTTATTTCCAATTTTTATATCCTCCTTGAATGAAATGTTGGTTGAAGTTTTGTGCCTTTTTTTTTTTTTTTGGAGGGGCACTAGGGATTGAACTCAGGGTTCTCTACCACTGAGCTACATTCCCAACCCTTTGTATATTTTATTTTGAGACAGAGTCGCACTAAGTTGCTCAGGGCCTCACTAAATTACTGAAGCTTGAAAGGAAAGTGACCACAACACTCAGAGCAACCAAGAGATCTTTATTGCAGCAGTGCAACAGAGGAGAAAAGAGAGAAAGAGAAGGAGGGAGGGAGGGAGGGAGGGAGAGAGAGAGAGAGAGAGAGAGAGAGAGAGAGAACATGCGCAAGAGAGACAGAGCAAGAGAGCAAGAGAGAGAGGGGCCTGGCAGGAGGGAGTTTTTATAGCCCAAATCTAATGGGGTCTCTGGGTCTGCAAGCTGCCTTGTTGGCACACAAGGGGGTTAAGTGTTCGGCCTTGAGTGTCGGGTTGAGTGTTCAGCCTTGAGCAGGGGGGCCAAGTGTTTAGCCTTGAGCAGGTGCTTGGGCGTTTGGGCTTGAAGCAAACAGGTGATAAAGAACCAGGAAGAGGGTTTGAGTGTCCAGGTCATCCTGCAGCTAACTTTGTTTGGCATGCCCTGCAGACAACTTATTCAGCCTGTCCTGCACCTAACAAAGCTGACCTTCAACTTGAGACCCTCCTGCCTCAGCCTCCTCAGTCACTGGGATTACAAACTGTGCACCAATGCACCCATCTCCTTTATTTTTCTTTCTAAAAGAAAGATTAATTTTGGTTCATAATTGCTTGGCCGCATTGCTTTGGACCTGTCGTGAGGTAGAACATCAGGGCAGGGAACACATGTGGAGCAAAGTGGCACATCTCTTGGAGGCCGAAAAGCAAAGATCTGCCCATTTTCTGATTGGGTTGTTTATCTTCCTACTGTTGAGTTTGAAGAGGTCTTCTTATATTCTGGATACAAGCCCTTTGTCAGAAATGTGATTTGCAAGTATTTTCTCTCTGTGGCTTAACAGCGTCTTCACAGGATAAAAGTTTTTAATTTTGGTGAAGTCTGATTGCCATGTCCACAGCCCAGTCATCCAGCATCCGGTGTGGTGGAATAGGTTGCTGAGACACACACACACAAAAGAAAGAAAGAAAGAAAGAAAAGCCCACACAGAGAGCCAGTGCATAAAGCATAAGATTTTATGCAAAATGCAAAATGCAGAAGTGCTTACAGGGAAGGTCCAGGGGCAATAGGCTGAACAGAGAGCACCTCCATCCTTCACTGCCTTCTCCTCTCCATCATGGCGTTTTGTCCAGTGGCAGCTGGCTGGACATGTGACATGTATCCTTTCCACAGTGCCTTGTTACCTCTGAAAGAGGGTTTTCTATGTTCGGCTGCAGGAGCAGTGACAGTGGCATCAACTGGCTTTACTTGTATGGCCAGCACCCCGCGGAGGAACTGTCCTGGCACACGTGCGAGAAAGTAGCTTTCTACGATGACACTAGCTGGCCCTAGTCCCCAGTGTGCACGAGGGGGGGGGGGGAAGCCAGAGTCCTTCAGGATAGTCTGTATCTGGACATTCCGCTCCAGGCTGGCTCTCATTGCTCCCTTAACTTGGTTAGGTTTTTGGAAATAGCAAGAGACGTGGTATTTACTGCCCTCCTTCTCTTTAAGGATGATACATCAATTTTTTTAATTTTCTTTTATGAATTGTGATGTTGGTATCAGATCTAAGAACTCATCAGTATTATTAAGATTTTCTTCTAAAAGTTTTATATTTTACTTTTAGATCAATGATCCATTTTGAGTCAATTTTGGTACGAGAAGTTGTGGAATTTAACTCAAGTTTCAGATTTTTTTTACCTATCAATGACTTCAATAATTACTCCAAGACCATATGCTTGGGTTGGGGTTATGGCTCGATGGTAGAGTGCTTTCCTAGCATGCAGGAGTCACTGGGTTTTATCCCCAACACCACATTTAAAAAAAAAAAAAACTAAATAAAGGTATAGTGTTCATCTACAACTAAAATAAATAAATAAATAAATAAAAAGACCATATGCTCAATGCTCATTTATTGGTGACTTTTTTCCACATGCCCATCTTCTCACTACCTAAATAGTAACACTAGACCACATCTTATGCTTCTTGGCATCTCCCACTGAATTTTAGCTTTTATTCATTCTACAAATATTTTTTTTTAATTTTTTAAAATTTTGTTTTATTGTTATTGTTGAGTTGCAGAAGTTATTTATATATTCTGAATATCACTCCCTTAGGCATATGGTTTGCAAATTGTTTATCCCATTCTACAGATTTTTTTTCATTCAAAAAATATTAATTGGACATTTGTTATGTGCTAGGAATTATGCTAGGCACTTAGGATATGCATATTCTTATGAAGTTTATAACAGTAGAGCAGATGACAATAAGCAAGCAACAAATATCTAGTTCCATTGTGATGAAGTGCTCTGAAAGAAATGAAAACCTTCAAAGATAAAGAATAATGGATGATTCCAAAACCAAATAAAGACACTTCAAAGAAAGAAAACTTCAGACCAATATCCCTAATGAATTTAGATGCAAAAATCCTCAATAAAATTCTGGCAAATCAGATACAAAACATATCAAAAAGATCGTGCACCATGACCAAGTGGGATTCATCCCTGGGATGCAAGGCTGGTTCAATATATGGAAATCAATAAATGTAATTCACCACGTCAATAGACTTAAAGATAAGAACAATATGATCATCTCGATAGATGCTGAAAAAGCATTCAACAAAATACAGCATCCCTTTATGTTCAAAACTCTAGAAAAAATAGGGATAACAGGAAATTACCTCAAAATGGTAAAAGCTATCTATGGTAAGCCTCAGGCCAGCATCATTCTAAATGGAGAAAAATTGAAGGCATTCCCTTTAAAATCTGGAACAAGACAGGGATGCCCTCTCTCACCACTTCTATTCAACATAGTTCTTGAAACACTAGCCAGAACAATTAGACAGACGAAAGAAATTAAAGGCATAAATATTGGAAAAGAAGAACTTAAAATTAGCACTATTTGCCGATGACATGATCCTATACCTAGCAGACCCAAAAAATTCAACCAAGAAACTTCTAGAACTAGTAAATGAATTCAGCAAAGTGGCAGGATATAAAATCAATACCAATAAATCAAAGGCATTCTTGTATATCAGTGACAAATTCTCTGAAATGGAAATGAGGACAACTACCCCACTCACAATATCCTCAAAAAATAAAATAAAATAACTGGGAATCAACTTAACAAAAGAGGTGAAAGAACTATACAATGAAAACTACAGAACCCTAAAGAGAGAAATACAAGAAGACCTTAGAAGATGGAAGGATTTACCTTGCTCATGGATTGGTAGAATTAATATTATTAAGATGGCCATATTACCAAAAGCACTTTAAAAATTCAATGCAATTCCCATCAAAATCCCAATGACATTCCTTGCAGAAATAGAAAAAGCAATCATGAAATTCATCTGGAAAAACAAGAGACCCAGAATAGCTAAAGTAATTCTAAGCAGGAAGAGTGAAATTGGTGGCATCGCGATTCCAGATTTTAAACTATACTATAGAGCAATAGTAACAAAAACAGTATGGTACTGGCACCAAAACAGGCCGGTAGACCAATGGTACAAAATAGAGGACACAGAGACAAATCCACAAAATTACAATTACCTTATATTAGACAAAGGGGCTAAAAGCATGCATGGAGAAAGGATAGCATCTTCAACAAATGGTGCTGGGAGAACTGGAAATCCATATGCAACAAAATAAAACTGAATCCTTTTCTCTCACCATGCACAAAAGTCAACTCAAAATAGATCAAGGAGCTAGGAATCAGACCAGAGACTCTGCGTCAAATAGAAGATAAAGTTGGCCCTAATCTTCATCACATGGGGGCAGGCCCCAAATTTCTTAATAAGATATCTATAGCACAAGAGTTAAAACCAAGAATCAACAAATGGGACGAATTCAAACTAAAAAGTTTTTTCTCAACAAGAGAAATAATATGTGAGGTGAATAGGGAGCCTACATCCTGGGAACAAATTTTTACCCCTCAAACATTAGATAGAGCTCTAATCTCTAGAGTATACAAAGAACTCAAAAAGTTAAACAACAAAAAAAGCAAATAACCCAATCAACAAATGGGCCAAGGACTTGAACAGAAACTTCTCAGAAGAGGATATACAATCAATCAACAAATACATGAAAAAATGCTCACCATCTCTAGCAGTCAGAGAAATGCAAATCAAAACTACTCTAAGATACCATCTCACTCCAATAAGAATGGCAGCCATTATGAAGTCAAACAACAATAAGTGCTGGCGAGGATGGGGGGGGGGGGAAGGTACACTCATACATTGCTGGTGGGACTGCAAATTGGTGCAGCCAATTTGGAAAGCAGTATGGAGCTGGGAATGGACCCACTATTTGACCCAACTATTCCCCTTCTCGGACTATACCCAAAAGACCTAAAAAGAGCATACTACAAGGACACAGCCACATCAATGTTTATAGCAGCACAATTCACAATAGCTAGAATGTGGAACCAACCTAGATGCCCTTCAATAGATGAATGGATAAAAAAAAATGTGGCATTTATACACAATGGAATATTACTCAGCACTAAAAAATAACAAGATCATGGCATTTGCAGGCAAATGGATGGCATTAGAGCAGATTATGCTAAGTGAAGCTAGCCAATCCCTAAAAAACAAATGCCAAATGTCTTCTCTGATATAAGGGGGGTGACTCAAAATGGGATAGGGAGGAAGAACATGAGAAGAAGACTACCACTAAGTAGGGAAGAGAGATGGGGGGGGAAAAGGAAGAAGGGGAGTTGCATGGAAGATGGAAGGAGAACCTCATTGTTATACAGAATACATATATGATGTTGTGATGAGAAAAAGAAAAAAAAGTGTGTCACATTAGATTGGATAGAGAGAAAGGATGGGAGAGGAGGGGAGGAGTAGGGAGGATAGGAAGGGCAGCAGAATAGAATAGACAATATGATTGATGTATGTACATTCCATGTATGTATTATATGTCAAAATGCATTCTACTGTCATGTATGACTAAAAATAAATAAATAAATAAATAAAAGTCTAAAAAAAAAATACAAAACCACTACAGACAACACCTACAAAAAAAAAGAAGAAGAAGAATGGAAAAGGAAATTGATGGACACGAGGTGCAGATGGACTTGGAGCCTCAGGTTTAAACATGGTCATGTTTCTCCAGTATTATCTCAATGAGCAAAGAGATCGGGTCGACACACTGAAGAAATTTGACCCCATGGGACAACAGACCTGCTCAGCCCCTCCTGCTCGGTTCTCCCTGGATGGCAAATACTCCCGACACTGAATCACCACCAAGAAACCTTTCAAGGTGCTCATGACCCAGCAACCACGCCCTGTTCTCTGAGGGTCCCTTAAATTTCATGTCTCGTCTGTTGCTTGCTCCCTTTCGGAGAATTCATAACCAAACATGTCAATCTGTGAGCCATGAAACCTTCTTACCACCCGTGCCCTTTGGAATCCGGTCTCCTCCTTGCCCTTGATCATGCTTGTATGAGGCCATCATGGTGGCATCCTCTTTAAAGGGAACAGGTTTTTCATATTTTGAATTATTGCCACGTTATTAAAGATAAAATGATTTGAAAAAAAAAAAAGAATAACAGAGCTGGGTGCAGTGGCACATGCCTATAATCCTAGTGGCTCCGGAGGCTGAGGCAGGAGGATCTCAAGTTCAAAGTCAGCCTCAGCAAAAGAGAAATGCTAAGCAACTCAGTGAGACCCTGTCTCTAAATAAAATACAAAATAGGGCTGGGGATGTGGCTCAGTGGTTAAGCGCCCCTGGGTTCAATTCAAAAAAGAATAATGGCAGTCGGGCATGGTGGAGCGTTCAATTCCCAGTTCAATATTGAAGAAGGAAAAAAAAGAAAGAAAGAAAGAAAGAAAAGGAACAATAGAGAGCCTCATGCAGTGGCACTCGCCTGTACCCACTACTCAGGGGACTGAGGCAGGAGAAGCAAATTCAAGATCATCCTGGGCAACACAGTGTCAACAATAATATATATGTCAATAATAATAATAATAATATTAATAGGTGGAAGTCTCATTAAATGGAAGTCACTGTTTTTATTTTCCTCTATCAAATTTACCCACCAAAATGGTTAGGGGGCTGCTTTCAGAAGAAGGTAACAGCTAAGCTGAGACCTTACGATTTGTAATATTGGGAAAGCGATAAAACACAAGAGGGGTGGAGAAAAGCCTTAACTCTTCACTGGTTTGACCATCTATCCATCTCTATATCCTCCAAATCTCACAACTGGGAAAGGCATGTGGAAATATTATCCACCATCATTAAACTGAATGCAGTACAATTCTTATTTCCTGACACAAAAGCATCCACCACATAGTGTTCAATGAAAAATGGATTTCAGAAAATGATGTCACCTTTCTCCCACACCATTCTTTAGCCACCAGAGTTCCCCAAGCCCCTGATTTCTCCCCTGAATTCAGAAGTTAGCAATGAGCAGTGAGAAGACTCCAGATACTTGAAAAGGTTGCCAGTTGTCTCCACGATTTTCTGAGCTTTGTCATGGACCGCCCCTCTCCCCCCATTCCCTACTTTCAAGTCTACCTGGGGAGAAAGCACGTGTTCCTGGCCCACAGAGCTGGCTGGGGAGACTTGGAAGTCAGTGGCCCCTAATGGGAAGGAAACAGATGCCCATTGCTGCTCCGCACAGGACAGTCGCCCTGGCCGAGCACAGCAGGAGCCTGCCTGGGAGAAGGACGCGGCATCCCCAGCCTCGGCTCCCTTCCTGATTGGCTGTTTACAGCCCAGTGTGGTTTTGTGGTTCCTCATGGATTTTGGATGTTCATAAAACAAGCTGCCAGCTGCCTGCCTGCCACGTGGGGGAGGCTCTGTGGGGTGAGTGCCTTGCTGGGAGCCGGGTGGGCTGACACAGCTGGCCCGTGTGCTCCTGCTCATGGATGTGGAGCATTTCCCAGGGCTGGGGAAGGAGACCCAAGCTACCAACTCAGAGTCTGCTCTCCAAGGAGGAGCAGACAAGGCAGGACTTCACAGACACATTTATTCAGGATTTTCCTAGGGATCCCAAGGTTTCCGTCCTCCACAGGTCCCCATTTGACCACAGCTTTCTCCAGTCTGTGCCCTTCAAGCACCCAGATCTCCAATAGCTTGATAGTGCTTAGCACAGTACCTGGCACAGAGGAGTGGCCCCCACCTTCCCAGAGCACTGCAGCCTATGCGTGTTTGGGGAATCCTAAAAGTGTGAGGAGTGAGGATCAAACAGCTTTTTTTCCTATGGGCATTGTTGGCCAGTAAGAATTTAGGGACAGGGACACAGTAGTCGTAGTTGGTGTTGCAGTACTGAGGATTGAACCCAGGGGTGCTCTGCCACAAACCTACATCCCCAATCCTTTTTTATTTTTTTGATTTTGTTTAGAGACAGGATCTTGCTAAGTTGAGGAGGCTGGCCTAGAACTTGCAATCCTCTTGCCTCAGCCTCCCGAGTTGCTGGAATTACAGGCGTGTGCCACTATGCCCAGCCGAAGCAGGTGTTTTAACGTGCAGGGGAGATCAGATCTTTGCTGGAGGGCCTCTGTTGTGGATGGGGCAAGCAATGGAGCCTAAGTCCTGGCACTCTGGGAATGTGGTTGCTGAGGCTGGTCTGGGGATGCCTTTCTAGCCCGGGAAATCTCAGATGATTTTACCTTGTGTTTTCCCTGGTTACGCAGGCTGCATCTCAGTCAGCCCACTTTCTCATCACCTCTCCCTGGGCCTGGCCTAACATGAGCAGGTGGCCTTACCTCCTGGCATTTGTCCGACCTGCCCAGACTCACCCCTCTGGGAGTGTGTTCCCCGATTTCTGTCCACAGGTAGGAGGAATGGCACCCCAGCTGGGCTGGGACTTAGTTTCTTCTTGCACCTGATGCTTCCTTCAAATTTGACATTTTCACCCAAACACTTGGCTTTCTTATTTGGACCTGACTGCTGTGCTTCTCCTCCTTGAAAACCAGACACCAGGATCCCAGTGCATAGCCAGGCACTGGGTGTGGCCTGAGTCTCACCAGTCGTGTTTATGACACACCACCTGTCATTTTTCCTTTCAGTCCCTCATGGTAGGGACTCAGATCACCAGGGTTGAACCCTGCTGCTCCTCCCAGAGGCCTAAGAAATAGCCCGGAAGTGGCCTGAGTATTGACCGATGACAACATTGTTGACCTGCTTTGTGATATTAGACAAGTCACATAACCTTGCTGAGGCTTAGTCTCATGTCCTATAAAGTGGGAACAATTACACTACCTCCTCAAAGGACTGTTTTGGATGTTAGATCATATGTATAAATGATTAGCCTGGGGCCTGACACATAGTCAGTCTCATTAAATGGAAGTCACTGTTTTTATTTTCCTCTATCAAATTTACCCTGCTTATTTTCTTTCCCCAAAAACTTTCCAATAACTAGTAGAAACTTAACTAGCTGGCTAATATATTAATAAGAAGAGCAAAGCCTTACATAGCACTTGTTTTATGCCAGTGTTCTAAGCACTTGATATATCTTATATTTGTTTAAACCCCCCCCCCTAACAATTTTCTAAAATAGGTGCTAGTATTGTACAAATATCAAATGAGAAAAATGAGGTACAGAGAGGTCAAGGATTCAGCCTCCAGGAGACTGGCTCACAATCCACAGCCTTAACCCTCACACATTTGCTTTGCTTCCCTCAGAAAATGCAAGGCAGTGGAAGAAGCGGACCCTGGAGTAATGGTCTAGGGCTTCTTCAAGACCACAGGCAAAAAGCCACCATCTCAGCACCTGGCATCTCACTGATGTCGGTGGCATCTCACTGTTGGCAAACATTTCACAATTTGTAGGGGAGTTTTCATACACCCACAATTTATCTGTCCCTTCCAGCCTTCGGGTCGTAGGGGAGGCCAAGAGAGCAACCTGCCAAGGTCACCCAGACAGCACAACATCTTCAGGCTCTGGATGCAAATTCTTTCTCTTCTGCTCTCCTGCCTTTTGTTGATGGCCAGGCTAAGTTCTTATACCTGAGCACCACAGCGTCATAATAAAACCTCAGAACAAGAAGGTCTTTAAAGCCACACAGTTGACATTTGCATGCTTGAACCCCTTCTATGATGGGGTGCTCACTATTTAGAAGAGACAGCTGGGGTGGATTCTGATGGTGTGTGAGGAGGTAGCTTGGGGGCAGGACTGGCCTTGGAGATGTGGAGCGGCAAGTCTGAGCCTCTCTCAGGAACACATGCAGCCAGGCCCAGGAGCTCTGCCTCCCAGCCCTGCCCCTAAGCCCTCTCAGTCCTTCCTCTCTAAAACCGCAGTCCCTCCCTCGGAAAGGAGCCCTCTCTGTACAGACTAGTTAAGGTTTATTAGCCCTTAAAATTCCTTCAAGATGAGTTGGTATTTATTTCCCTGCAGAGCTTATGTAACTGTAAGAGGATACTGGGGCTGCCAAAGCTGTCTGTGGTTTGGATGAGGCTTGCAGTGGTTTCTTCTGGGAGCTAAATATTATAATGAATGATCTCATACTATCATTTTCTTTGGAACCAAGTCATGCTTGTCCCAGTGGTACCCGGAGGAGCTACCTTCTAGACCCCTGCTGTTTTGGCTCAGGACAGTACCGGATGGTACCGGGAGGGTAGAGTGAAGGAACAAGGCCATCAAAATTAGTCTTTTGATTCACCATGGCTGCCAGCTTCTCCAGGGAGGCTCCAATCTGGGTCTTCAACCAGCACTGAGCTCTGGGTGGCCACCACGATTGGGCTGCTGGGAGGTTATTGGAAAGGCTGGCCTTCCACCACTGTCCATTTCTATCTGAGTTTTTGGAAGGATCCAGATTCAGGATCTGGAACCAGAATAAAACACGTCTGGAAGGTCTGGCTGCTGGGCAATCTCAGGCCAATCCTGGGGAATGGTTAGAGCTGGGGGAGCCTTGTAGTGGGATGATAAATAAGAGGCACCATTCCTGGAGCATGTGTGCCCACAAGCCACAAGCTGCATTCATGGGGAGACTGGGTAAGGAGTGGGTTAGTGGCACCACTTCCTTGCCATGTGACCCTGGGCGAAAATGTAACCTGTCTTCATCTCTAAAAACAGCGGGTATGGCCCTCCCTTCGGGGCTGTTAGGAAGATTAAATATGATAATGCACACAAAGTTCTTGCACACTCTCTGGCACTAGTAAAGAGCTCAAAAGGTGTTAGCAATCATTACCATCGTCTAATTTAATCCTCCTAATAACCCTGTGGGATGAGGACTCTTACTTTCCATTGTGCAGGTGAAGAAATGAGGCTTTTCGAGGTCACGTGCTCAAGGTCATCTCGTTAATGAGCCAAAGGACTGGGCTATGGGAACTTCATTCCTGTTATCCCCTTGGCCTAGAGCTGAGGGAGGTGGGTTTAAGGCATAGATTCCTTCCTGAGAGAAGTTGAAAATGCCACATGCAGGGCTCGGGAAGGGAAGGAGCTGGATTCCCTGGTCTCAGAGCCGACGACTCTGGGGGACAGATGGTTCTTGGAGAAGATTTTGGGGAGCCCACTAGATTGGGAACTCCAAGAGGGATCAGGAATCATGTGGTCTTGACAGCTCTGAGCACAGTGCTGGCATTCATAGTTCTTGACTGAACTCAATTATACTTGCAATGATCCTTGGGGAACCATCCATCATGTTAACAAGAAAATGCGCCTTCTTCTGTTATCAGTAACCTCTTTGATCTCAGTGGCTTGATGTAGGTGGCAGCCACTGGAGGCTAATAAGTCCCCTTGGAAACAACATGCTATAAAGAGGTGAGGGGAAGACAGGCTTTGGGGCTCTGGACCGAGGTGACTGGTGCTCATAACTCTGGGGCTACAGAGACACAAGGAAAAGGAGAGATTGGCTGGAATTTTCCAGCCCTGGTCAAGTGACTTTAGTGGGCAGATATTTATAAAGCAACCTACTAGGTAGGTGTCTATAGTGTGCTCGGGTGCTGCAGGCACAGCAATGAACAAAGAGTGCTGCCTGCTCTTGGGGGTGCATATCTGGTGGGGGAGGGTGTTGAACAAGTCACCAGAGGAGTAGTGGTTGTTTGTGATGACCACTATGAATGAACAAAGCCCTGGGTACCCAGCTGGAGGGGACAGAGAAGCAGGATTCCTGTTTTAGAGTCGTCAGCAAGAGGCCTCACAGAGGAGGAGACACTTAAGATCCTTGGGAAATGAATGATCTCAAATGGGACTCTGTTTTCAATCCTGATGGTCACAGGGGAGCATCTGAGTCCCCGCGGCCCAAGTCTGGCGCCAAGGCATAAGTAAAGCCATGTTAAAGCATTTCTGAAGACAGCGCTGGGCTGGAATCCTAAGAGTAAAGGTCCCATCCCACCCAGGAGGCTGGGAATAATTAACAGCGGAGGGTCTTAATGAGGAGCCTAATTAAAGAAAGAAGTGGAGTGTCTGTAGCCAATCAGGTTAGAGGCGCCTACATCCTGGTTCCCTGAAGGCAAAGATGAGACGTGTTTTCAGGAGTTGTTCATGTGTATTCACTTGGTTTAGGATCTTCTTAAATTTTTTAAGTGTCCCCAGGAAAAAGGCAGACCTAGGGTTTTGCTTTATCCCTTTGCAAAACAATGTCTAATCAGCCTCACCCTCCCTAACGGGTCCCCACGATTCTACCTCCAAAGTATCTCTCCAGTTAATGGTCCCTCCCTGCAGCTCCTCCACTCCTCACCCTACCCGTCACCCCAGAGCCCTGTCCTCACCAGGCTACCTCCTCAAGCTGCCAAGACTGCTTGTTGTTGTTGTACTGGGGAGAACTACCACTGATCACATCCCAGCCCCCCCCCCCCGCCTTTTTTTTTTGAGACAGCATCTTGCTAAGTTGCTGAGGCTGGCCTTGAACTTGCTATCCTCCTGCCTTAGCCTCCTGAGTTGCTGGGATCACAGGCATATACCATTATGCTGTGCAGTTAAGCTGCTTTTAAAGATGTTACCCTGCTAATGCATTTTTACTGTAACTTGGAACCAATCCATAAAAAAATCCCTTTGCACAGCCTTGGCAACCCTGTGGTCTGGTTCCTGGCCCCTCTCCATCTTCACCATGTGCCCCGAACTCTCTTCACCCACTGCTCTTCATCTAGCCCCAGGATTTTTGTTTCATGGAAACTAGTATGAGCTCACTGTCTGGTGTCCTGGCCGATAGTTCAACATCAACAATGTTTACAATCTTAACTCCTGTGCTTGGTGGCTGGAGGCACGTTGCCCGGGGCGCTTCAGCTTCCTTATCTATTTAATGGGCACAGGAAATCCTACTTGTGACAGTAGATGTTTAAAGAATGTTAAAATCTCTTTCCTACTTGGGCTGAAACAAGAGTGTACTTTATACTTTTACGCTTTTCAGGGCATGTCCCATTCATTATCTTACTTAAAGCCATTGAAACCCTGCGCGTTAGGAGGGTGGGTATTGTGATCTCCTTATCAACCAGGAAGCAGCCTCAGAGAGGTGAAAGCCTTATTCAAGGTCACCCAGGGAATGGACAGCAAAATGAGGACGGTGATGACAGCCGCACTTGACCTTCCCAAGGGTGATGCTGCGTGGAGGGGCTCTGTGGAGACAGAAGCCCAAAGCCAGCCAGTGTCCAAGGACAGCTTTTAGGATCCGCCCAGACCCTGGCTGCCAGTAACAGGGAAATCTTCAGGAACTGGACACCCCTGCAGCCCAGAGCTAGGGCCCTCACACCCATTTTGTTCACCCCCTCCGTGGTCTCTGGCTGCTGAGCAACTTTTCCTGTGACTGACCTTGGCTTGCCCAGTCTTTCCTTTTCTGTGCCTCCCCCACTAGACAATGTGTGGGGCCACCCTGGGCCATGGGTGGGATCTGGCTGTGGCTGGGGTGGGGTCATGGGGCAGCTTAAGCTCCTCCAAACAGCTTTTCCATGGCATCCAGAGCCCAGCGCCAGGTAATGCAGTTTCTTGAGAGAAGTCCAGTTCCTTTCCTAATCATCCAGGTGGGGAGCCAGAGGGAGGGGGGTCCTAGTCTTTCCCTTCTGGAATTAGCACTCTTGGAATCAGGAAGGCCCTGTCTGACTGAGAATCAGCCACCAGAGGGAATTGAGGTGGGAAGAGGAGACTGTGCTCTGGGGTAGTGACTTCCTTGCTCTCCCGGCTGGTGAGGGCGGTGGGGGAGGGGACTGAGGAGGTGGTAGGGAGGGAGGGGAATGAGGAGAAAAGGCAGCGCTGCCTGAATCCCAGCCGACCTTTGCCAGTTGTTTGTTTGACTTTGTGAAGTGGCTTACCTGCTCGGAGACTCAGTTTTCTCCTCTCTATCAAAGCAGGGGGATACTTCCTTTATTAGACAATCATCTCAGTCGCCCTCTGTCTGCCTGACCCTGTCTCGCTTGACCCTGTGTGGAGAACAGGACAAATAGGAGACAGGACCTCTGCTTTTCTGGAACTTACATTCCAGGAGTAAGACAGATAAGAAATACCCCAACAGTAAACAAGGTGATTTTGGATAATGCTAAGGGTTAGGTTCAAAGCCAAAAGGCAGAACGATGAGACTGAGAGAGAAGACCTCCCTGAGGGGGTGAGGCTTGAGCTGCAGTGTGGAAGGAGACGAGATGGTCTACACAGAAATAGGACAAGAGTGTTCCAGGCCTGGGGAACCACAAGTGCCAAGGCCTCGGGCGGGAATGAGCAGGATGTGTGTGAGGAACAAAATCCAAAATGTAGTAGTGAGCAGGTGAGAAAGTGGCTTGAGTAGAAGTGGGAGGAGAAGGCAGGAAGCAGATCACACAGGGCTTTGGAGGCCATAATAAAGAGTCTGGAAGACTTCGGAGGGTCCAAAGTTAAGCAGGGGAGTGATGTGATTGGATTCGTACTTGAAACGATCACTCCTTGAATTTGCTGAGCCTCAATTTCCCTGTCTGTTTAAAGGGCATCATCATAATGCATATGTCACAGGCTTGTTGAAGGGATTGAAAGACTCAAAAGCAAAAGCAACAAGAAGATTGATGAACAAGCCCAACTTGTGCAACAAATGTCAGGATCTATCAGGGATAGGGCAAGATCTGCTTGGGGGTGGCCACTAAAGAGTTAATCAAACCTGTCTGGCTAAAAGCAATCCTGTGCTGCTAATATAATGGTACGGGATGCAATTCAGGCTGTTTATTTTTTAGAGATGCAGTACTCCTATTAAGCAATCACCCTGTTTATGTCACTGCTAATTGAAGTAAATTGCTTTCTGCAATCAAATCGGGAAGTTCCCCCTTCCGATCATGAAGGGACTTGGACTCCGGTTCCTGATTTCCAGTATTTAGTCTGACTTGAGACTTGCCCTTTAATTAATTGCATACATTCCCCTGATTTCCTTAAACGTGCAGTTGGTTTGCTGTTGAGTAGGCAACGTGATGAGTGGATTCTGAAATTGCCCTGCAGGGTGGGAAGTACTCCCTCTCTCCCCATCCCCCAGCCAGAGCCGCCTTTCCAGCTGTTGGAGCTTCTGGGGCTGTTGGGCAGTGGGCTTTGGAGTAGATGTGAGAGGTGGAAGTGAGGGACAGGTGTGACTGCTGCCGGTCCAGAATCCCTTTGTTGCCCCTGCCCAATGGGGAGCTCTGGTGGATCGGAGCTCAAGCCCATGAATCGGGCTATAGGTATTCCTGGGCCATGAATACAAGCTTCTGCTCATCTGACATTTTTTCTACCTTCACTTTTGTGAGAGGCACAGATGTGGAGAGAGACAGGCAAAGAACAACATAACATCCCAGGCAGAGAATGAGTACCCCCAAGAGCCCTTCACCACCACCACCACCACCACCACCACGTCCCCCCAGCATTCTTGGGTGCACAGGCCCAGCCACAGTACAAATCCCAGAACAGAGGATCTGGGGGGGTGGGAGGCTCACCAGGAGACCACTAATGGGCCTAGAGATGTGCAGGAGGTGGCCAAGAGGTATCTTAAGGAGGAGGGAGCGGTTATAAGGTCTGAGCTCCAGCCCCAGGGAGGGCTACTCAAGTGCCTGTTCTACACTTGGCAGTCAAGGGCAGGAGGTAGGGAGGAAGTGCTTGATGCTGGACAAGGTGTTGGCCTGGGTGCCCTTTGAAGGCCTTCTCTCAACTTTTTGCTAGGCAACCCAGAAGATAAGCAGAAAGTGTCCTTGGCCACTCATTCTTGCTGTTGAAAATAAAGAACATGAGCTTTCAGTCCAAGGTGAGCTGTGTTGAATGACTTACCCTGAGGTGTAGAAAGTAGGTCTTTACCAATCCTGGGCCCCCACAGAAGGCAGCCTGCAAGGTCCTGCCCGGTTGCTGCCTTCTCTATGAGATCCTGCCAACGTACTCGGCAGGGATCCCCCCTGGCTTCCCATGGCATCCTGTGCCTCTGGGAGAGCGCGGGCCCCCTCTGCCCTGTAGTGGACTTGTATTTGAGTTTCCTCATCTACAGACAAAACATGTTCCGTGAGTAAGGAACTCGGAAAAAAAAGATTCAAGTGACTACAGTCTCTGCCTTCAGAGCCAACAGTGTAGTAGTGGAGTTTGTCAAGCAATCAGAAGTGAACTGCAGGGCTGGGGATGTGGCTCAAGCAGTAGCGCGCTCGCCTGGCACGCGTGCGGCCCGGGTTCGATCCTCAGCACCACATACAAACAAAGATGTTGTCCGCCGAAAACTAAAAAAAAAAAAAAAGAAAGAAAAAAGAAGTGAATTGCACTCACTAGAAGGAGCAACGTCCCCTGAGCACTTTCCAGGACCCCCACCCCCACCGTGTGCTAAGTGCTGTCTGCCCATTGACTCCATTAGACCCCACTATTGCCGTGGGAGGAGGGACTCAGAATATTGAGTTCATAGATGGAAAAACTAAAGCTGAGCTACTTTGGGAAGCAGTGGCAGTTTCTTGGAGAGTTAGACATAAATTTACCATCCAACCCAGCGGCTCCCCCTGAGGTGTACACCCAAGAGAACTGAAAACATATGTTTGCACAAAAACTGACACATGAATGTTTGTAGCCATATTACTTTATAATAGCCTTAAATTGGAAACTATAATAGCCTTAAATTGGAAACAACTCAAATGTCTATCAACTGATGAATAGGTCAATAAAATGTGGTTTATCCATACAATGGAATATTATTCAACAATAAAAGGGAATGAAGTACTGATATATGAAGTACTGATATAGGATATATAATATGATATTATTCAATAATAAAAAGGAATGAAGTACAACAAGGAGAAACCTCTTGGAAACTATAATAGCCTTAAATTGGAAACAACTCAAATGTCTATCAACTGATGAATAGGTCAATAAAATGTGGTTTATCCATACAATGGAATATTATTCAACAATAAAAGGGAATGAAGTACTGATATATGAAGTACTGATATAGGGTATATAATATGATATTATTCAACAATAAAAAGGAATGAAGTACAACAAGGAGAAACCTCAAAAACATATGCTAAGTGAAAGAAGCCAGACAGAAGAGGCCACACAGAGTATGATTCCATTTATATGAAACATCCAGAATGTAGGGAGACAGAAAATGGCTTAGTGGTTGCCAGGAGCTGAGCGTGGGAATGAGGACTAACGGCAGATACACACCAAGGATCTTACCGGGGTAACGGAAGTGACCTAAACTGGGTTGTGGGGACGGCTGCACAACAGTAAATTTGCTAACAATTATTAAATTGCACACTCGAAAAAGGGCAAGTTTTATGATATATAAATTATACCTCAATAAAGTTGTTTTTTAAACATCTGAGGCTGAGTAATATTGAGTTACTTGTCTGAAGTGACCAAGCAGCCTGGGTCCAGAGACCACATTCCTGACCACTTGCTGTATTACTCAATGAGGCCAGGCTTCTTGGAATTTCTTTTTCTTTTCTGTTTTCCCCCAGTACTGGGGATTGAACCTGTGGGTCCTCTACTACTGAGCTACATCCCCAGCCCTTTTTATTATTATTTTGAGACAGGGTTTTGCTAGGTTGCTGAGGCTGGCCTCTAACTTGCAATCCTCATGGCCCAGCCTCCCAAGTAGTAGGAATTATAGCTGTATGCCACTGCACCTGACTTCTTCATGTTTCTGGAAGAGGTAGCTCTTGTGTTGTGTCTTGAGGTCTCCACACAGCGACCCTTCTGGGCATCCAACTTTAACCCTCACTTTCTTTTAAGGGTTGGATCACATTGCATAAACAGGAGAGCCAAAGCCCATAGAGAGAAGAGGAGGAGGATGCCAACATCTTCCCCATGTGAGGAAAATCTGTGATCTGGTGACAGATGTGGGCTCTGGAGAGTTGCTTAGCTGGAGCTGGGGACAGTCTTCACACTTAGGCTCTGGCTCTGCCCACATCAAATTTGGTCCCTACAGAGATATCCTCTGCCTCTCTTCAAGGGAGGCAAGACAGATAATTTTCTTCTTTAGGCCTCTTGGGAATTCTTAGCTCTCTGGAAGCTCCTTTCAGTAGTGCATTTGAATTAGGACCAGGAAGGCAGAAGGAAACAAAAGTGTTAGAAAGCGTTTTTAAAACCCTTCTGGATGGGCATGATGATACATGCTATAATCCCAGAGACTAGGGAGACTGAGGCAGGAGGATTGCAAGTTCCAGGGTAGCCTCAGCAATTTAGAGAGGCCCTAAGCAGCTTAGGAAAATATAGCCTCAAAATAAAAAATAAAAAGTGCTAAGGATGTGTCTCATTGTTAATCACTCCTGAGTTCAGCCCCTGGTAGAAAAGAAGGAAGGAAGGAAGGAAGGAAGGAAGGAAGGAAAGAAAGAAAGAAAGAAAGTTAAAACAAAACAAAAACCCTTCTGGTTGGGTGACAGTTACAGTGATGTACAAAAGTAGGGTACTGGGAGCAGTCCTCCCAGCACAAGCCAAATTGGCCAGAAAGGTAATGTGTTCTGGGAACTGGGGTCCCTCTGGGTAGTACCCTTCTCCTTTCCCCAGGACCCCTGTCATATACCCACTCCCCTGTGTCTACATATTGCCTTTCTCAGCTTTGCCAAAGCGACACATCTTCCATTCTAACAGCCGGAAGAAACTGGCCTGCATCTCTTGATTCCCATTCCAAATTCCTGGGAGGCAGCGTCTAAGTGCCAGTGTAGGTAGACCAAAGGAGGACATGCTGAAAACTGGGCCTGTGGGAGCTGGTTGCTGGCCAGACCCTCCCAAACAAAACTACTAGATTGTATTCACTGGGTTTAGTGTGAAGAGGTGCTGGAGAGCTGTGTGTTCAGGACCCTTCTGATCTGTTTCTCTCTATTCCCACTTCCTCATGGTTTATCTGTTTCCATTTAAGTTACCTGGAGTAGATTTTTATTTCTTGCAGTAGAACAATCCTTGATCAAACAAATAGAACATAAGTTGATGGGCAGGGGGACCACATAAGAAAGGCAAACACACTTGGTTGTGTGCGTGCGGGAGTAGGGAGTTTGCTGGGGGTGGGAGGTGAGCAGGGGATGCTCTTAACTCCAAATGGGGCATAACCCTGTGCTTCATGGTAGGGTATTTTCCTTTTCCTTAAAGTGGCTGGGAAAGGAGATAGGTGCTTTCTACCCATTGACTCATTCAGATCCCCACAACTGTGGGAGGTAGGAACTTGGATTATTGAGTTTGTAGATGGGAGAACTAAAGCTGAGCCACTTTGGGAAGCAGTATGTCAGTTTCTTGGAGCATTAGATATAAACTTTCCATTCAGCCCAGCAGCTTCCCATGAGATGTACCTCAAGAGAACAGAAACATGCCTTTGCTCAATTGGGTGAAGACTGGTGGCTCCCTGGAAGGCAGTGGCATTTCTCTCTGTCCCCACTTGTCCTGGTCTTTTCCATGGATTTTCTTTCTCTCGTCCAGATTACTTTCAGTAAGGAATTCCCAGTCTGAATTGCCTTAAGACAGATTTTCCTAAGGGCTAGCCAGCTTGTCTCTGTCCTTTCTCTTCCTGTCACTTTCAACTGGAAAACTGACCCCACTGACTGGCAGCTCTGAGGCCCCTCAGCCTCGAAGGCCCCCTGAGGAGATGCCATTGGAAGGACCAGCATCACCCACCAAGCATCTTGGCCAGCGCTGTTACATCTGAATCTGATACGACCTCTAGCTCTAACTCACAGAGATGAGGAGCAGAGGCACCATAGGCAAACAGAGGAACAAAGGGTTCTACGAGGCCGTGGGCCTCTTCCCCAAAGAGCTGGGGAACAGTTATAGATTAAAAGGATAAAAATCCATAACAACCACATGCATTGCACACACTTAACTGGTTGCGGTACAAATAAATGCATGCATGCATCCATCCATACACACATACATAATATTTGGGGGATTGTAGAGAAATTTGTCCCTCCGCTGGTTTGATTGACTTAGAAAATTAGCGTGTTATGCTCTTAGGTGTGATAGTATAGTATTAGTCAGGAGAATGTCATTATTTTGGAAGATGCATGAGGAAAATATTTGCAATTTATTTTACATTTTTTTCCAAATAAAAGAATCAATGTATTTAATTGAATAATAGTAATGTATTTATTTTAACAAAAAAGCAAACAGTACTATTCAAAAAGGATTTGAATAGACGTTTCTCCAGGGAATATATTCAAATGGCCAATAAACCATGAAAAGATGCTCAAGAAAACTAATTCTTTTGAAGGTTGAATCCAGGGCCCTGTGCTACTGAGCTCTACCCCCAGCCCTTTTTATTTTTTTATTTTGAGACAGAGTCTTGCTAAGTTACCCAGGCTGTCCTGGACTTTGCTGTTCTCCTGCCTCAGCCTGTAGAGTAACTGAGATGATGGGTGTGTACTAGTATACCCAGCTAACATCACTAATTATTAAAGAAATGCAATCATAACTATATGGAGGTACCCCTCCATTAGGATGGCTTCTATAAAACAAAACAAAACAAAACAAAGTAACAAATATTGGTGAGGCTGCAGAGAAATTAGGACTTTCTACACTGGTGGTGGCAATATAAAATGGTACAGCTGTCAGGAAAAAGAATATGGTGTTAAGAAGAATGAGATGATGGCATTTGCCAGCAAATGGATGAAAATAGAGAATATCATGATATGTGAAATAAGCCAGACTCAGAAAATCAAGGGTTGGATGTTTCCTTTCTTATGTGGAAGCTGGAACAAAATAGAGGAAGAAGGTGAGGGTGGGAGTGAAATGAATATCATAAATATATAGGGAAGATCCGTGGAGCAGGAGAAGATGGAGTAGGAGAGAGGAGGGATGGGAAAGGGAGGGGATATGGAAGAATGTAATAAAATCACTATATGCATATATGAATATACCAAAGAAATTTCACCTTTGTGGATATGTAGACAGTACCAATCAAAAATAAATGAAGGCTGTGGATATCGCTCAGTTGGTAGAGTGCTTGCCTCTCATACACAAGGCCCTGGGTTCAGTCCCCAACACCATAAAAATAAATAAATAAGAGAAAGGGCTGAGCATGGTGGTGTACGCCTGTAATCCCAGCGGCTTGGGAGGCTGAGCCAGGAGAATCTAGCAACTCAGTGAGACCCTGGCGCTAATAAAATGCAAAATAGGGCTGGGGATGTGGCTCAGTGTTCAATCCCAGGTATCAAAAATAAATAAGAGAAAGGAAGATCAGCAGAGGAAGGAGAATAAAGGGATCCAGGAGGAAAATAGGGAAAGTGGGTGGGATGGAGATTATAATCAAATTCTATGCATGTGTGACTTTCTCAAAATAAACCCAATTACTATGTAGAGCTATAATGCTCTAATGAAAAAAAGAAAACAATATGATGATTCTCCCCCAAAATTAATAATATAATTACCATATGATCCAGCAAATTCTACTTCTCGATATCTATATACAAGAGAAGAAAGATTTGTAGTCCATGTTCATAGCAAGCAGCATTATTCTCCACTGCTGAAACATGGAAGCAACCCAAGTGTCCATTGATAAAAGAATGGACAAGCAAAATGTGGTTTCTACATACAATTCGGTATACTATCTAGCCTCAGAGAGGAGGGGAGTTCTGATATGCTGCAACACGGTTGAACCTTGAGAACATGACACTAAGTGAAAAAAGACAGTCATGAAAAGACAAATACTGGATGATTCTACTTACAAGTAATTACAGGAGTCAAAATCCTGTAATTACTTGTAAAATACTGACTCAGTCAGTAAAATGTGTTGCCAGGGAGTGGGGGAAAGAAAGGGAGGGAGGAACAAAGGTCACTGTTGGGTTGTTGATGGGTCTCAAGTTTCAGGAGTTAGAGGGATGATGATGATGGTTGCACATTAGAATAAACTTAATACCACAGAACTGTAGCCTTAAAATTGGTTAAGATGATGATGATGATGATGATGATGATTTTGGTACACAGGGGCACTTAACCACTGAGCCACATCCCCAGCCCTTTTTAATATTTTATCTAGAGACAGAGTCTCACTGAATTGCTTAGGGCCTTGCTAAGTTGCTGAGGCTGGTTTTGAACTTGCAAACTTCCAGCCTCAGCCTCTCAAGTGGCTGGGTTTAGAGGCGTGTGCCACCGCCCCTGGCATGTATATATTTTGCACACTAAAAAGTTTGGACCTGGGAGCCAGAACGTTAGCACAAACCTGTAACCCCAGTGACGCTGGAGGCAGGAGAATTACAAGTTCAAGGCCAACCTTGGCCACTTAGAGAGATCCTGTCTCAAAATAAAAAATAAAAAAGGGCTGAGGGTGTAGAGCAACCCTGGATTTTAAAAGGGGGAAAAAATGCAGGAGAATCATCTACCTATTTATATATACATATAGATAAATCAAATGTAACAAAATGTTTTATGTATTGAATGTATGTATTTCTTGAATCTATGTAGTTGGTATAGGCATGTTCATTATTTTATTCTTTCAACTTTTTTCTGTTTAAAATTTTTCATAATGAAAAGTTGGGAAATAAAGGAATGAGATTGTATTTGAATCCTTATTTCTCTATTATTAAGTGTGGGCCTTGAGCCAAGTATCTAACCTTTTGAGACTCAGTTTTCTTATCTATAAGTGGGGATAACAGTGCTCACCTCATACTGATGCTTTGGAGAGTTAGTAAGATCACTGTGTCATGTGACAGCGCTTGATGCTAAGTGTTCAGTAAGTGGATATTATCCACAAAGAGCAATAAGACAGGAAAGCACCACGAGGCTCCTTTCTCTATTAGCTTCACCTTTGGTCAGAAGTCAGCTTCTCAGTGAACCAGCAAATCACCATTGAGGATGGGGCTGGATGACTTCATTTGCCCTTCCAGATCCAATCCTCTGTCTCTACCTCACCCTGAGACCGGAGAGACTGACTGTGCGGGCTGCATCCTGGGACTTCCTTTTCCTCTGGCTTTTGGACAGGGCCAGGGGGAAGTACCAGCAGGAACCTGGGGGAGGTACAGTGTTAGCTCCCTCCCTGTTGGGTGGGCTCGAGGGGGGAGCCATTCTGTGTTCCTACCCCTTCAAGCCTGGGAATGTCAAATCCATCCCACTATTGCCACCCTGGGACCCTGTACCATCCCCGTTGCTTCCCTTAAAGCTTCTGAATAGGACTGATGTTGAACTGCTTTTTGGGGCAACCTATTTCCTACCAGAACTCTGACACAGGGCCTACTATGCACTGCCATTTTGCTAAGCCCTGAGAGGTATCCCTTCTGGAGTTTATTGTATCTTCTTCACTTTACCCGATCCCCTGGGGGACCTCTAAGCTGACACAAAGTTCGCTACTCCAAGGGACTAGCTAGCATACATGGAAGAGCAAGCCAGCAGCCCTTCCCCAGCTCTACCCTCAGCACACACATGCAGAGATCTGACTTGGCTAGCCCAGGATTCATTTGTAGATCTCCAGATGCAGAGACAGAAATGTTGGCTGCACCCCTCATTCTCCATACTCTGCGTGTCTAGGAGCCTAAAAGCTCAATGGGACCTCTTTAAATGTCTGAGGCACATTGACAACAAACAAACAAATATGGTAACACTTAGGAGGGTGCTTTGTGCAGAGTGAGACTTCATTAAGTCAGGTTTATGGTGAGAAGAGCCCAGAAAACACATTTGTCTAAGACAATAGGATTAGATCATGTTTTCTTCAGATGTTTCTTTCTGTCTTTCAATGTCTGAATAAATGACTCTCAACTGAGACTAGGGTCATTGGGGAAGCTGTGGTTTGTGAACTCAGGATCTCATTTTATATCGACTCTGGGAATGGTTTTCTCCCTCCAGAGGCAAAATGAAGAGCTGGACATCAGTTCTGGGCATTTATTTGCAACTGTGATCAACAGTCCCTACCCGGTTCTGCCCATCCTTGGCAACAACTGATTGAAACATCCTGGTGCTCTCCCTGAGGGGAAGGTGCCCATGATGGGACTTGTCCTTTTGTCCCAACAACAAAGAAACAATGGATGGGGCTTAGTCATCTTCTGGTTTGGTAGTTCACAATGGGTCCTCTCAGAGGGCGCTCTTTTCTCCTACACAGCCCAATGGCATAATTAAAAGCCTTCCTGGGTTGTGCTTCTCAGGGACCCCAGAAACTGGAATCATATGTAGCGTTTGTTTGCATTTGGGTCCCATCCCTGGCTGCATGCGTTGGCTGCAAGGTTACGATTACAGTTCCTAAGTATAAGCCTCATCCAGAGGCTCGTCTGCATTTGTGGTGAGCATATGGACAAGTGGAAAATAAACAGCCCAAGCAGTTTCTGACTGGGGAGCTGGGTCACAATAGGATGTTGCAGAAAAGGGAGCAGCTGGGCGAATAGGAACTTCTGTGGGTACACAGTCAACAGAGCAAGAAGTCCCTCCTGCAGACAGTGTCCCCAAGAGGAGTGATCTCATGATAGCAAATTTTTCTGAGCACTTATGTGCTACATCCTGGCCCTGGGCCCAGCCCTTGAGATATATCTTCTCACTGAGCTCTTCCAACAACCAGTTACCCTGAGCAATAGAGTTTATTTCAATAAGATCCCACTTTGCAGATGAGAAAACTGAGACATAGAAGGCTAAGAAACAAATTCTCATATAAGATTCCACAGTCTGCAAATGGAACCTAGGTCTACTTAGTTTCAAAAACTTTACTCCTGCCATACTCCTTGACACATGGTCAAGAGGCATTTTATTGGTACCATAGACCTGGCACATGGGTGAGAGCAGAGAAATAAGGAAAGATCTGCCCGCCAGGAAAAACTTCATAAAGACAGGGATCTTAGGGCTGGGATGTGGCTCAAGTGGTAGCGCGCTTGCCTGGCATGCGTGCGGCCCGGGTTCGATCCTCAGCACCACATACAAACAAAGGTGTTATGTCCGCCAAAAACTAAAAAAATAAAAATATAAAAATTTAAAAAAAAAGACAGGATCTTGGTTTAATTCATGTTGTATCTCCAGTACTTAGAATGGTGCCTGGTTCATAGCTGTTAAAGAATGAAAGAACAAATTATTGGTGGCCACTTGTCACCTGCCCTCAGTCATGTATGATAGAAGAAGTAGGTTTTGATCAGCAAATTACGCTGTGGGTTGTGGCTCTGGGATTGTGGTGTGGGGTCTGCATGTCTGGGGATGTGTTCAGATTTTGCCTCTGTGCATCTCAAGAGTAGCCTGTGGATCATGGCTACAGATATGCAAGCAGGAATGCCACAGAGCCCCACCAAGCAATGGGGACTGGCAGCAGGTGACAGGCATCAGGGCTGAGCCCCTGGACCTTGAGCTTCCTACCCACTGAAGACTTCACATGGAGGAGCAGTGGGGGACAGGGAAGCCAAAGAAGGGGTGTGGGAATCCAGGGGAGGGAGAAAACAAGAACCCAGTAGGGGGCTAGGAAGGCCTCTTGTTGCTGCCCCAGCTAGTCAGACACTGGAGGCGCCTCCTTCCCCCTGTCCTCCCATGGTGGCGCAGTCTGAGAGAACAATGGCAGTGGAATCCCTCCTTCCCTCCTGCCTGGCGGGGCTGGGCCTGGCTTCCTCCGCCCCACGAGAGGAATGCTTTCTTGTTCTGGCCATGTGGTACCCGCAGGGAAGAATGGCACTTGGGGCTCCCCAGGGACAGAAGGCTTTGTGGCTGGAGCTGATGACAATGAGTTGGAGCACAGAGGGGGTGGGTGTGTTGGATCTTTTCAAAATTTCTCTTGGGTTTCTAATGAGTATTTCTGTTCTTTTCTCCTGGCTCATTATGGGGTCCCTGTCATGAGGCACTAAGTCACGCTAAGTCACTTGGGCCTTTTCTGACTTCTGGAGTGGACCACTCAGGTGGTCCGGGTAAACCCTCTGAGGCAGGTTAGCTGCACCCAGGGCCTTTGCTGGGCAGGGCTGAAAATCTGAGGGGCTCAATTCTTGTTCCTGATCTTCCAGAAGGTGCTACATTTTGTGTGGAGACGGCAGCTGTGGGCACTCTGGTTTTTATTTCAGGTTTGGAAGACACTGAAGCTGGTTTTCCTTCTCTCCCATGTCTCAAAGCTGGTCATTTGAATCCCCCCTTCTCTGGGGAGAGGGCCCCCATTTCTCAGATGACCTAGTTGTGTGATCAGAGGCTCTCAAGATCCAGACTCTGCCATCTGATGCCATCTCTCATTCCAGGAAACTCTTAAGATCTCCTCCAGATTTTTAAAAGCCCTTCCCACAGTGGGCGAGGAGACAAAGAAGGGGTACACTATGGGGCCCAGGAGCAGCCTGGGTCTGGAAGACCAAGGCTGAGAAGGATGCTGGGGCCCTTGCCATGTCTGAGGAAATGTGAGCTAATTACTTCAACCAATATATTGTTGGAATTGGGGACTTTGGAATGAAGGTTGGGGGCAGGAGCACAGGAGAGTGACTGCCTTGGATGAGAGTCAGTAGGAAAATGTGAATGAGCTTGGCTTGGAAGGCCTGGTTGGGTGGTGTCTGGGTTGCTGGCCACAGTACGGGAGGCTCGCTGGGAGCTAAGCACCATGCCTGGCTTATCCTCAGCGCTGTCTCTCTTAATCCTTGAAAGTGTCTGAGGGACTCACTACCTTACTGCTAGAGACAGGAAAACTGAGTCACAGAGAAGGAAAGAGGGTTATCCACTTTCACAAGCAGGTAGAAGCTGGTACTGTTATGCTCGAATTCGGGACCCCCTAAAGACCACCAGAGACCAAGATCGATGTAAGCAGCAAAGAGGTGTTTATTGCGAGCTAGTTCGGTCTTCCGCGCACACACACAGAAACAGGTGACACTAAGAGGCCCTGAGCCCAGGGTTTGCAGCAGTTTTATACATTCTTTGGAGAAGGCAGGGACCCCCACATACATCATAGCATCTCCTAGCAAATCATCACACACCGCGGGAAAATCAAATAACAACTCTAAAACATGATTAGCACATTCACTGGCGGGAACAAGTTGGGTAGGGGTGATTGGTCACTACAAGAGGGGGATTCATTTGAACTGATTGGTTTAAATCGTGAGGATGTCGCAAGGGGAGTACCTGCCAAACTGCAGGGCTTCTAGTTTAGATACTGGTCACCACACCTAGGTGGGGGCCATCTGGAATTTCAGATATGTGGTTATCTTGGCCTATCGTAGGTGATCACCATCTGTAGCTTTTCCGAAAACTGTTTCCACAGAGTTTCAGAGCAAAATGAGGTCCCAAGCAGAATGAGATTGCTTAGGTCTTTCAGTACCAGGAACATTTGCTCTTGATGACTGGAGATGACAGTCTTCCTAGAGTCTTCCTAGAGGGGGGGTATGAAATAATGGGCTGCTTCTTAGTGGAAAGGCCAGTGTCTCTGCTACCACTCCAGTTAGGCCTTTCCTCCTGACCTGGCCGGATTGATTCCCCAGCTACAGATCCTTCAGTCTCCCACCTGGAAGGTCTGCTCCTGCCTCCTGGTCTTCTGGGGCCTGATGGGGACAGAGGGCTGGAGGGGTCTCAGCTACAGCAGGATGTAAACACTCACTAGATCCCACCATTGTCAACGGTGTTGCTGCACCCCCCGCCCCCCATCCTCACCCCCAACAAGACCCTATGCTGTTCCCTCTTCAGAGAAAAAACAAAACAAAACTTGTTTTGTCCACTTGGGGACTGTGTGGAGACAGGGAGGGACAGAGTATGGCTGCCTCTTCAGCAGCCTTCCAGCCCATGCACAGCTGTCACCTTCGGTTCCAGAGATCCTTGGTGCTGTGATGCCAGTGCCCTCCATTCGGGATCCTCAGCATGAACCCCGGGCAGCTCAGCGTCCCTGGCTCTGCCTTAGGGGTCAGTGTGTTCGGCCTGTTAACTCGGTGACCACTGCCCGCCTGCACTGTGGCTTTCCTCGACCTATGACTGGGTTTTTGTTGCCTTGCGTTGTTTTGTTGATTATTTTTTTGGCCATTGTCTCTTCTCCTGTTCACCTTTCCTTCTGAGTTTATGTCTTTTTTTTTAATCCATTTATTTTATTTTATGAACTTTGGAATGCTAAATGCATGTTTTCAATCTTCTATATTAAACAGAATTGCTCTTTTAAAAAAACATAAAAATACAGTGCTGGGGATCAAACCCAGGGCCTCTTGCATACTTGGCAAGCTCTCTACTACGGAGCCCCAGCCCCAGATCACTGTTTTCTCATTTATTGAATATCTAAAGCTTTCAGGCTTTGAGCAACAACAACAACAAAATAATGTTGTAAGTCATAGCCCTTAAACTCATTTCTGGACTTACAAATTAATTTTGTAAGTTTTCTCTCTTCTCTCTACTCCCATTGCCTTTTATACAAATCTGTTACCTCTCTATGGAACCCAGAGCCTCAAACGGCAATCCTCCTTTGCAGCATGGTGCATGCATGTTGGGTGACTGACTGATGACCTAACTAGCCTGCACCTTAAGGACTCTTTTATCTGAGACTCTTAGCACCATTTCAAGGTTGATTTCCACAGCTCATACTTTCTTTGTTAATTAATTTTCATTATAAACTGTATCAACAGTGTCAAAAAGTAGAAAATGAGCCAGGTGCAGGGGTGCATGCCTATAACCCTAGTGTCTCAGGCGGCTGAGGCAAGAGGATTCCAAGTATGAGGCCAGCCTCCGCAACATAGTGAGATCCTGTCTCAAAATAAAAAATAAAAAGGGGAGATGAGGGTACAGCTCAGTGGTAAAGCACCCCTGGATTCAACCCCCAGTACAAAAAACAAAAGTATAGAAAATGAAATATATAGAGTGTAAAGAGGAATAAGAGAGATCTTCCATTGAACAGCACTTAAATAGCCCAGCCTGACAAGCCTGGAGTGCCTTTCCTCTCCTTCCCAGAAGTGTTACATATTGTCACTTGCTTTTCTTTTCTGTTTCACCACCTGTGCAGGATAAATAATTCATTATGTCCTTTAACCTAGCTTTTTTTTTTTTTTTTTTTTGTGGTGCTGGGGATTGAACCCAGGGCTTTGTGCATGCAAGGTAAGCACCCTACCAACTGAGCTGTATCTCCAACCCTTTTAACCTAGCTTTAACATTCATATTTTCAATTTGTGTATTTCTTTCACCTAACCTTATTTTTGAGGTTTATGCAACTTGATCTGTGTAGCTGCAGTTCATTGGTTCTGCAGTGATTTACCAGGGTAAGACAGCACAATTTGTCCATGTGTTCTACTATTGGTAGAAACTAGGATTACTTCTCTTTTTTTGTTTATTTGTTTTTCTTTTCTTCTTTCTTTCTTTTTTTTTTTTTTTTACTGTTCTGAACAACTGGATTGGGACGAGATTGAGGCAAGAGAGTGTCCCTTGGCTCATGGCTTATGACTGGCGCATGACTCCAATGCTGCCTCCATCTTCATGTGACCTTCCCCTCTTTCCCTGTGTCTCTCTTCTGTGTCTCTCTTATAAAGATACTTGTCGGGCTGGGGATGTGGCTCAAGCGGTAGCGCGCTTGCCTGGCATGCGTGCGGCCCGGGTTCGATCCTCAGCACCACATACAAACAAATATGTTGTGTCCGCCGAAAATTAAAAATAAATAAATATATTAAAATTGAAAAAAAAAAAGATACTTGTCACTGAATCGAGGTCTTAGTAATTGGGCCAGATTATCCAGAATGATCCCATCTCCAGATCTTTAACCAAATTACATCTTCAAAGTCTCTTTTTCTAAAAAAAAAAAAAAAAAACAAGAAAAAAGGTCACATTCACAGGTTTCAGGGCACGGATGCATCTTTTTGTGGGCTACCATTTAACTTTCTGAGGATGCTGTGGATGCAATATTAGAGGCCACAACCTGTGACAATCCTGTGAGTATCACTTTCAGTTTGGTACCCAGGAGGCTCTCATCCACCCCCTGGCCCCTGCCCTGCTAAACAATCCTGCTGTGAACATCTATGCATGTTTCCTGGTATCCTTGGGCAGGACCCATGACATAGGTGGAATTGCCGGTGGTAGGGTGTGTGCTTGTTAATCTTTATTGGCTAGGGCCAATTTGGCTCCAAAGTGGTTTTATCTACCTGTTCTTCCACCGGCAGTAGATGGCAGTTCTATTGCTGCTCATTCCATCCTGTTGTTCTAGGAGCCGATATTGTCTGATTTTCTGATTGTAGTTGGTAGATCTGGGGGTATGAAAAAGTATCTCATCAAGATTTTGTTTTTCTTTTTTCCCATTTTTTTATATGCAAATATACTTTATTGAATGTGTGTGAACGTTTTTTATTTAATTAAATTTAATTGTTTATACAAATAGAGCACAACTTTTCATTTCTCTGGTTGTGCATGATGTAGAGCCCCACCATTCGTGCAGTCATACCCAGACATAGGGGTAATAAGGTCCATCTCGTTCCACCATCTTCTCCACACCCAGCCCCACTCTACTCAATCCAAAGTTCCTCCATTCTTCCCTGCCACCCCGTCGCCCCCATTATGAATCAGCATACACATATCAGAGAAAACATTTGGCCTTTGGGTTTTGGGGATTGGTTTTCTTCTCATCAAGATTTTAATTTGTATTTTTCTTATCAGTAGTGGGAGATTAAACATATTTGCCCACACTGACAGGCCAGTTGTGTCTATTTGTGTCTCCTTTGGTGTGAAATGCTTTCTCAAGGATTTTGCTCTTGCTCATCATTTATTTTGCTTTTTCTTTTGATGTACAGGAGCACTTTATATATCCTTTATACTCATCCTTTGTTAGTTAAATATGCTTCGAATATCTTCTCTTAGTAAGTTGTTTTTTTTCTTCTTTTATCTTATTTTTAGTTTGTTCATTTGCAGTGCTGAGGCTTGAGCCCAGGGCCTTGCCAGACCAGGCAAGTGCTGTGCTCTACCACTGAGCTACACCCCCAGCCCTCCGTATTTTTTTTAACTTTATTTTATTTGTTTATACTTTATGTGGTGCTCAGGATCAAACCCAGTGCCTCACACATGCCGGGCAAGTGTTCTACCACTGAGCTACAACCCAGCCCTCCATATTTATTTTTAAAATAGCTTTTCAAGTCTGTTGAAAATACCTGTTAGGGTTTGAATAAGGCAATGTATTAAGGTATGGATCACTTTAGTTAAAATGGACAGTTATTATACTGAGTCTTCTCTAAGAATATTCTATTTCTTTCCATTACTTACATCTTTTAAAATACCAATTGATCATTTTCCCACAAAACATTGACATATCTTTTATGGCTAGATTTCCAGGAACTTTTTGTGGTTATTAGAAATGGCTATGTTTATAAGAAAATTACATTTTCTAACTGATTATTGCTGATATATAGAAATTCTATAGCAATGCAAATGATTTTTTGTATTAAGGAGCCTTACAGACCTCTCCTATTAATTCAAATGCTTATCTGAATATTATTTTACAATTTATTTATAGCTGAACATTAATCTGCAAATAAGGACAATTTTATTCTACCTATCCTTTCCTTTTTTGCGGGGGGCAGGAGGTACAGGGGATTGAACTCAGAGGCACTCAACGACTGAGCCACATCCCCAGTCCTGTTTTGTGTTTTATTTAGAGACAGAATCGGTCTCACTGAGTTGCTTAGTGCCTCACTGTTGCTGAGGCTGGCTTCGAACTCACAATCCTCTTGCCTCAGCCCCCCAAACCTTTGGGATTACAGGCATGCGCCACCATGCCTGGCTACCTATCCTTTCTTGAAGGGCTGGAATATTTAATGTGACATTATTAGTCCTGCTGTCCACAAGAAAACATTAAGTATTACTTGCCAAGTTCAAAATTACTATTTACCCCTTTTATATGCAATGATTTTAGTGTTTATCGGAGGTCATAATCCAAACATGTAGCATAAGAGACAAAAATAAGTTGCAGCAACAGATCTGAAAGCCCATTGAGGAGGTGTGCAGGATCCTGGGGACAATTAGGAAACCCACTTGTTGAGTTTGGTCCTGAGATGGTGGAGGCAGATTCCTCATGATATATGACAGATCTCTGACCATGAGGAGCCTGAGGGGGACACTTGCTGAAGAATGGCAGCCTGGCAACTTCCCCTGCCTTTTCTAGGATGGTAGATTATGGTCACAAGCTTTGGAATCAATGATCACTCTGAGTGGCCCTGAGCATGTGATGGAGTGGTGGTACCTATCTTGTGGGGCCTGGGGAAGGACTGAATGGGTTATATGTGTAAGGTTTGTAAGATAGCCTTTAGGGAATTGCTAAATATACCATTAGTATTGGCATCAAAAATTGTTCCCAAGCCACAGACCCTTCAAGCTGGGCAGGCCTGTAAGTCATGTGACTCCATAGTCCTTCGAGATACGGAATAGAATACTGTTAGCATGACAGGCATGGGCTTTGTTCAGCAAAGGAACTTCCTTAAACAAACAAACAAATGAGAAAAAGTCCCCTAAACCCCCATGAGAAAAACAGCCCAAATAGGTGCTGGTCCCAGTGAAGTAGGTGTGAAGGACCAGGTACCAGTTCCCCAGCTCCCAGAGCACCTAGTCTCTGAGGCACCACTCATGCTTGCTCCCACATCACACTCCACTGACTCAGTCTTCTCCCTCTGTATGAGTTTGAGGAGGCTGCTGTAACAAATACCATAGATTGTTTGGTTTAAACAGTAAAAATGTGTTTCTTCATAGTTTTGGAGGCTAGATTTCAAGATCAAGGTGCTTGGAAGGGTCGGTCTCTGATAAGGCCTCTCTTCCTTGCTTATAGATAACTGCTTTCTATCTTCACATGGGCTTCTCTCTCTCTCTCTCATACACACACACACACACACACACACACAGAGCTCTTTAGTGTCTCTTCCTCTTCTTCTGAGGACGCCCATTTAAAACCCCATCCTGTGACATCATTTAACCTTCATTACCTCCTTGTAGGCTGTATAGCCACTTTGGGATTTAGACTCAGCATATGAATTTGGGGGGAACATAGTTGTTATCAAGTCTGAAAACTATGGTCTGAAACCTCTGAAGCCACATGCCAAAATAAATCTTGCCTCCATTAAGTTGATTTTGCCAGGTATTTTGTTACAGCGATAAAATAGCCAAGTGAGGTTCAGGACACCATTCTCGCAGCCTCTGTTCAGAGTCCAGCATTCTATAAGTTCCCTGAGAATGTGCAGGAAGCTCCCAGAGCATCAGTGGGAAGCACCGCTGGCATGGACATTGGCATGGACATAGGGTACTTTTCCAAGGGACCTCATGGGCTAGAGCATGTGAGCTGAACCGAGCTGTGTAGCAACCGTGGTTTTTCTTCATGCCGGGGTGGAGACTACTCCTGGGCAGTAGGAGCATCAAGGTCTGCTGCTGAAGGCTGGGGAGTCTCCAGGTGTAGACCTTTGGTTGATTGCAGTAGCTCATGTTTAGCAAGTTCTTGAGATGTGCCAGCCACTGTGCTAAGGGCTTTAAAAACCTCCATCCCAGAACCCTCAGGGTCACTCTCACAGGAACTTTAATCATCAGAGAGCTCAGGTAACCTCCCAAAGTGACACAGCTAGGCAGTGGTGGAGCCCAGCCACCGGTGTGGGTCAGTTCAAGCCCTAACGCTGCACACCACCTTCCGAGTCCTGCCGGTCCCTGCCTTGAAGCGCCTTTCCTCTCCAGGGCTGGAGAAGAGCCTCTGGGTGATGCTGCTGGGCTGGGCTGGGCTGCTTCCCACACTTGGTCAGACTTGGACGCTTCTCAACTCCTGGAGGAAACATAGGGAAGGGAAATGTATGCTGTTCTCCAAGGCCCGTCCAGGAGCCAAACAGATCAAACGGGGTGCGGGTTGGGGGTTGGAATGTCCCAGGCTGTCTTTTCCCAAATTGAGGAGCGGAAGCCATGACAGCTAAGGGGATTTGTGGAAATTCCTCCGTGCATTGTTACCAGGCAAAGGAAGTGGTTTAGAGTTGAGCTCTCAATTTCTGCCCTGGGGAGCCACGGCCAGTTTCCGCTTCTCAAACCTTTTTGTGTGTGTGGGAAATTGAAGGGGCTGTTTCAGGTCCTGAGAGAAGGGAGGGGGGCTCCAGATAACCCCTTTCCCTCCTTCCCAGAGGCAAAGGGGCAGAAGGGTCCAGCGAGCCAGACAAAACAGCCCTAGAATCTGTTCCTCTTCTTTTTCCTTCCCCTTTAGGGAGGGTGGCTCAGAGCCGAGGCAAATGAACAGAAACATTTTTTTCCAGGCCTGCTGGTATTTGTTTCTGGCACAATCAGCACAAGCAGATTAGAGAAATAAGTTGCATTTTTAAGTCTGTGTTTGCTCTCTGGATTGGACCTCCTCGTGCTTGGTCTGTGGTTCTACCCAGGCCTCTAGTCTATTCTGGAGAGGTGGCTGGGCCTGGTGTCCCTGGCATGGCTGTCCACACTCTGCCAGCTGGTGAGTCATCTTCTAGTCCCTTGGGAAGGTCGTGATTAACTCAGTAGGAAAGATGCACAGGCCTTGACACACACATATGGAGACGCACACTTTTGAACTTACATGTGTTATGTATGTACATGTGTCCACTGGTGACTGGCTCTCTTTCCATTGCCCTCCTGGGGTTCCTCTGGCTCCGCTCATGCAGGAGGGCTCCATGGGAGTCCTTGACAGGATGCTGGAGGAAGGGGAGACTGGCTTTTTGGATGCCAGGATAGGTCCCCCTGGAAAATCTTGCTGCGAGCCAGATACCGAAGGCTGTACCAGGCTGCTCCACCCAGGCCCTGCCAGGAAACCCTTTCCCAGAAAATCACCTTTGAGGTGTGACAGAAATCTGGCAGGGGAGGGAGAGCCATGTAGGCCCTCGAGATCTTTCTCAGCCCACACTCTCTTTGGTTAGAAAACCAGGGCAGGGGCTGGGATTGTGGCTCAGTGGTAGAGTGCTCATCTAGCATGCACGAGGTACTGGGTTCGATCCTCAGCACCACATAAATGTAAAATAAAGATATTGTGTCCACCTGAAAGTAAAAAATAAATGCTAAAAAAAAAAGGAAAGCCAGGGCAGATCAGCTTGTGAGAAAATTCACACAAGATGAGCTAACTGGGCAGGAGGGGCTTGCCCCCGGCCCTCCCTCCTCCCTTTCCTGCTTTCCCTCTTCTTGCCTTTCTCCCTCCTTCCCCTGCCTTCTGTCTTTCTCTTTATTCCATCCAGTAAAGAAGTGTTCCAAGCCCCCTTGCCTCTGTTAGCCTCTCAATTTTATCTGGCTCCAATCTAAGCACCAAGGTTGGCAGATTCTACAAGCTGTGGCCCAAGGACTTCAGAATGTCTTTCGCCCCACCAACCTCTCCTCTCCGTGAGGCCCAGGATGGCCTGAGTAGAACCCATCTGTCTCCACCCCAAAGTCCTTCCTTCTTCTCCAAGTGCGGAGCCCAAGCAGCGGCTACAACTGCGAATGCCTAAGAGAAATGGGACTTGGGGTCAGGTGTCGAGCAGTGTAATCTGTTTGGAAGAATTATGTCAGAGTTAACAAAGAAGGATTTTTTTTCCTTTTTTTTTTTTTTGGTGGGGGGTGGTGGTTTGTTTTGTTTCAAAGTGGTTTACATCTTTAAGATTTCTGGGAAAAGAAATAGATTCCCAGCGTGTAAAATATGAATTTTTCAAAGTCAACATTTCTAATGCCCAAATACACTTCAAGACTATGAAAACTTCATGTACAATGATATGTTGTTATGAAGTAAATCGTACTGAACAGTTGGTTGTAAGAGGGCATTTTATGTTTTATTTTTATTTCCATGCGCGGTTTATTTTTGCTCTGACATTTTATTATAATTTCTTCCTACAGTAGGTAAAGTGCTTGGGAAGTTAATTTAAACCAGCCTGACTCTCTGTGTGTTTTTTAATATTTGTTTAAGCTTTTATTGAGCTTGTCAGGCAGTCAGTGTGCAAAAATGCAGCCGAAAACCCCTTTTTCCCTCTGTGGTGCCTGCCCATTAATACTAGGTGGTGACAACAAGATTCGCGCACACTTCAAATGGGGGATTATTCTGGGTTTTCAAGGAAATTTGAGCCACCTGTTTCAGAAACCTCTTAGTGACTTAGTGGGATGATGAAGGGTGTCTCCCGCTCAGCTGTCACTCAGAGTTCCAGCTCCTTGGGCTCCTTCCCCGACCTGGCTGGGCCCTGCAGGGGCAATTTGCAGCACTAGTTGGAGGCCTGAGCTCTGAGCTGTCCCCCCAGCTTGTGGCTTGGCCTCCGCCTGAGCCAGAGGAGCAGCTGCCATCTCTCTGCCTGTGGGGAACTTTCCAGATCCACAGCAGGCTGGCTTCCCTTGGGTTTGGGCTGCCCAGTCTGGAGCTGTTTATCATGGACAGCAGAACGACATGGGATCACCTTTGAGGAAGTGAGTTGTGAGAGCCAATTGTGTGGCCTACGTGTCCGGGAGCCACGCTGCCCACAAAATTTGGCCAAGGGGAGAAATAGAAAGTCAACATTTTCCAGTAGACTGGGAAGGCGGCTGGGTATTTCTGGAGCCCAGGACTCTGGCAACATGTTTTTTTTTTTTTTTTTGTAGTGGTGAAAGGAAGGAAAGGTGGCCATGCTGGGGGCACAGTCTGGTCTCTAGCAGGCTCAGGAAAGGCCTGCTAACCCAGGCAGGAGGTTTCCTTGGCCCACAGCCCACGTCCTCCACACTGACCAGGAATCTTATCAACCCTAACCCAGGAGGAGAACAGACTGGCCTATTATGATTGGAGGGAGTCTTGGTGATGATCTAGACCAGGGAGTCTCAAAGTGTGGTCCTAGATCTGCAGCACCCACATCTCCTGGCAACCTGCTAGAAATGCAAATTCTTAGGTCTCAACCCAGACCAGGGAAACTGGTGAACCCACCTGTATGTGCTTTAGCATGTTCTCCACGATGTTTGGCTGTAGTAGCCAGTCTGAGACCACTGTTCTAATTCGGTCCAATCGTTTGATCAATGGGGAAACTGAGGCCTGGGGTGGAACAGGAGGAAGAAAACTAGCATGCTCATCATCAGTTGTTTATGCTAGAATCAGGGCAAGTTCTGCCAGGATGGTTTTCCTCCATCCCCTTCCTTTGGCTACTTTGGAGAAGACAAGGCCAAAATTTCATATCCCACCAAATGCCGCAGTTGAGCTGGCTCTTCTTTCCCTGTGCGGACCTTATGCCTCCAGTGGGCTCTGGTTCCCTTCTCACAGGGGACATACTGAAAATTCAGACATTAGCTTTTCGGTCATGATGTAAATAAGAAGGCTTAGAAGAAAAGTTGTTGTTGTTGTTTGGCTTTAAGAAAAGACCAGGGCCCTCCTCCTCGTGGTGAAGGCAGCTAGGTTCTGGCTCCTGCCCTCTGCTCCCTTTTAAATGTGGGTTCCATGCCCACTGTCCCTGCTGAATGTCTTGATATTGGTCCAGGAGTGGGGGCCTGTTCCAGGGGGTGGGGACAACCACAGTCTGGCCCAGGGATCTCCAAGACCTATGGGCTTGAAAAGATGATCTGGGCCAATCAAATTCCTCCCATAAGTTTGGAATTGGGAAACTCAGAGGCTGGAGTTCAAGGGAAACGAAAGCTGAAAGGCTGTTTGGGATTGTGTGATATAGAAGGGGCCTGGGCATCCTGAGGAGCTTTTTGCAAAGCTAGGGGAAGACGAGTAAGTGGAAGAAATTGGACAGTGAAAAAAGAACAGGGAAGAAACAGAGAAAAGCAGAAAGCCCACAAGAAAGATGTGCAGTTACAGTTTTAGTTCCCCTGAGGCCTGATTTCTCTGAGGCTCAGGTGCTTGGCATCTAGCATGTTCCCTGTTATGTCCTGACCGCAGGCAGACTTTGCTGGAGCTAATCTGCGTAGGTGTCTGTTCCTTGTAACCCAAGGTGCTAGACCAGGGCTTGGCAAGCTTTTCTATAAAGGGCAGATAATAGATTTTTGGGGTTTGCCAGCCACATGGTCTCTGATGAAACTACTCAGTGCTGACCTCTTAGGTCAAAAGCAGCTATAAGCAACATAGAAATCAATGGCTATAGCTTTATTCCAATAGAACGCTATTCTCAAAAACAGGTGACCTTCTTGTCAGCCAAGATTTGCCAACTCCTTTGCTAGATGAAAACTTTATTGTGTCATAGATGTGGGATGGAAGATCCTAATTCTTAAGGGATCCTAATGACGACATTCCCACGATACTACCTCTTCCTCGGGAGCCTAGTCTAGGTGTCATTTTGGCTTAAGAGTGGGTGGAATTTAGGACACATATTCCTTCTGTACGTTCATTAGTCATAATGCCCTGCTAATACCCCGGCTGGCCAGTTATTCTATAAGTCCTAGCAGAGACCCCAAACCCAAAGTTTATAGGTGCCAGGATTATCCAATCAGCAGATGAAAATAGACACAAGGTAACTGCAAAGCAAGGACATCTTCTAAGCTCAGCTTTGACGCACTAGGCAACATTTTACCAAAAGGACACAAGAAGGAAACTTGTGATTTCAGCACACGTAAGAATGCTGTAATATTCTGAAAATCAAATTTAGAACATTTATCGAAACTTACATAATGATGAACATGAGACTGTTAAGTGACAAGAAGTAGTGGAGACTATGGCAAACTGGTAAGACCCCACCTTGTTTCAAGTCAGTGACAGTCTGTGCTTGGTGCTAGTTCATTGTTCCCTTTGAGAATGCAATCCATCTGATATTGGCTTTTCCAATTCTTGGATATCTGAATTTTTAAAAAACATAAAATCTCCTGATGTTTTAATATTAGCAATTAATTTAAAATTGGAAAAAAAATTGTTCTCTTTAAGTAATGCCCACAAGTAATAGTCAACCAATGGGACTCTCAGGGCCAATTTGCTTTCCTACCTGTGACAACATCAGACTGAGCTTCTGCATTAGTCAGCTGTGCATCTCTGTAATAAAATACCCGAGATAATTAAAGGCAGGAAAGGTTTGTTTTGTTTCACAGTTTCAGTCCATGGTTGCTTGGCCTGGTTACTTCTGGGCCTGTGGTGGGGCAGTCTGGCACTGCTAAAGTACATTCAGAGGAAAGCTCTTACCTCGTGGAGGTCAGAAAGCAGAGAGAGAGAGAGAGAGAGAGACAGAGAAGAAGGGGCTGGGGACAAAATATACCTTCAAGGGCTCCTCCCCAGTGATCTACTTCCTCCCACTGGGCCCCATCTCCCAAAGTCTCTACCACCTCCCAATAGTAAGTTATGAACCCTAAATGTATCAATCCATTCGTAAGGTGTGCACCCTCATGACCCAGGTACCTGCCAGGGGCCCCACCTCTGAACACCCTCGCACTGGGGTCCAAGTCTTCAACACACAAGTTTTCAAGGCCATTAAAGAGCCAAACCATAACTGTTCCCTTTGGCATATTGGGTCCACTCCTTGGAGAAGGACCGCCAGCCCTGTGTTGATCTCTGAGCTCTTGAGAAGGAAACTGAGTCCAAAGAGTCGGGTTGTTGCTCCGTGCTCACTAAATCAGTACCAGAGCCGAGCTGCAACCGTGCAACTCCAGGTTTCCACTTGAAGCCTGGCCCGTGCCAAGTTCAGCTGGCCTCTCCAGCACCGCTCCCACATCTGGGCTATGCTCACAGCGTATCCGCTTGTGGTTGCTGCAGTTGGCAGAGGGTCTCTGAGAAACCAGAAGAGTGGGTATGTTTAATAAACTAGAATAGGCACTGGGATCCCAGCCTGCGACGTGACAGCGCTCAGTCTGCCCTTGCAACGTGTGTTGAGGAGTGAACCTTTCCCTGGTCCTCAAGCAGGGTCACCCCAGGGTGAATCATAGGTTGTTTTTTTAAATTAAGGAATATGTTTTCCTCTTTAGGACATAAAAGGAAGAAATTTGCTATTTGCAAAACAAGGGTTATGAGTGACACTGCAGGAGGAAAGGAGACTAAAAACCAGGAATGTGGCTTCTAGAAGGGATCGTGTGTGTGTGTGTGTGTGTGTGTGTGTTTTCTAGAGAATCTTAGAAATGCATGAGCTCAGGGAAGTTTGGAGGGTAGGGGTTGGATCCTCTGAGGATTCCTTCCAAAGAATGTCAGCTTTGGGTAAAGATCAGGGCCAAGTCCAGATGGTTTGAGTGTAGCTGTTCCTCTGAGAGGATGTCTCTGGCTATATTACTGAGCCAAATGAAAATGGTTTTTGGATTATCCAGTGTTTTGTTTTAATTCAGGCCTCATCTTCCTTCCATTAGTTCAAGCCAACTCATCACTTCTAACATTGGTTCTGTAATTACGAGTTGTCATTCTAGGTCTCTGTGGCCAGCAGAGGAAGAGGTGGTGTTTGGATTCAGATAGTTTGGGGTCTCATCCTAACTCTATGATGATTAGCCACAACACTCTGGTGCATTACTTAATCTCTTTGTGTCTTAGTTTCCCCACCTGTAGGATGGGAACAGCCATGGTATTTACCTCACCAGATTCTTGTGAGATGAAAATGAGAAATGATTTCATTTATTCCTCAATATGTATTGAGCGCCTGTTTCTACAGTACAGAACTTAAGACAGGCAATGCTCCTGTTCTGTAGATGATAACATTCTTGAGAGTGTTCAGCAAATATTAAGTGACATTACTCTTCTTGTTTCGTTAGTGCTATTTGCTACTGATATTCTTTACCACCCAATTCATGAGGAAGGAGAGAGGATAATCCTTATCTGTGGCTTGTTGGTTTTCCTGAATAAGCAAGTTCTGGAAGATCCACCATTCACTGTTAATATCTGTTTTTATAGCCTACTCGGTGTCAGAGACAAGATTCTGAAGTACTGGACATAAAAACATATCCACAAATTATCTGATGCTCGTCCCTTCAAGAAGCTGAGTTTAATTCTCCTCCCTTTGAGTGTAGGCTGGACTTGGTAACTCTAACAATAACAATGTAGCCAAAGTGATGGGATGTGTGACATCCATGGCAGGTCACAACAGACTTGGCAGCCTCCTCCTTGCTCTCGCTCTAGGGAAGCCAGATGCCATGTTGTAAGGGCACTCAACAACTCCCATGGCAAGAACTTAGGCTGCTTTCCAACAGCCAGCAAGGAACTGAGCTCTCTCCATCATGACCATGTGTTGGCCGTTTGGGAAGAGCAACTGCCATCCATGGTGACGACTATGGCTCTAGCCAGCATCTTCACTGCAACTTCCCAAGAGACCTAGTCAGAACCACATAGTGTGAGTTCTGACACACAGAAACTGTGAGAGAACAAGTGTTTGTCATTGAAGAGACTGTTTGGAAGTTACTTTGTTACACAGCAATATACACCTAAACAGTGCCTTTGCCTAAGTCTGCCCTGAGAGAAAGCATCTTCCTAAAGATGGAGGTGAAATATTGTGGAGTATATTTAAATATCAAAATTTCAAAGGATTCTACCTTAATATGAGAAGAAAATAATAAGGTGAAGGAGGGAAACTTGAAGATCTCCAGTATAGCTATAGATCTCACAAATTCATTGGTGTAGAAATAACCTTTTTAGACTGAAATCAGAATGCTGTACCCTTAAGTAAAGTAAACCAATCCCCAAAAACCAAAGGCCAAATGTTTTCTTTGGTAAGTGGATGCTGATCCAAAATAGAGGTGTGGAGGAGCATGGGAGGAATGGAGGAACTTTGGATAGGGCAAAGGGGGTATGGGAGTGGGAAAGATGGTGGAATGAGGTGGACATCATTACCCTAGGTGTATGTATGATGATACGAGAGGTTTGACTCTACTTTGTGTACAACCAGAGAAATGAAAAATTGTGCTCCATTTGTGTACTATGAATCGAAATGCATTCTGCTGTTATGTATAACTAATTAGAACAAACAAATAAATAATTTTTTTAAAAAAGAATGCTATACCCTTCCTGAAGCTCAATAGATTGATCCATTATATATTCCTGAGCTGTCCTGTACAAGCTGAAGTTGCAGAGGAAAAGTTTATAAAAATCCATTTCCATGGCAGAAGATGGTACCCAGAGCTACCCAACTTTGGGCTGATTCATTGGCTGGGTAATAATGTCACAGCTGATGGAGGTCTTCCTAAAGGGAACAATCTGTCTCAGTAGCTGGCAGGGAAATTCTTTTCCAGGGATGAGGAAGAGAGAACCTGGCTTTGCTGAGATCTCCCATCTCTACCTTTGCTTTGGTCCTGAATCGGGCTACTCAAATATATATCTCTTCTCTGAACATGAGATTCTTCAATCCTTCTTTTCTTCCCTCATTCTTCATCTGTGCTGGTTAATTTTATGTGTTAATTTTATGATTTGAGCCACAGAGTGCCCAGGTAACTGGCCAAACATCATCCAGGGTGTGCCTGTGAGGGTGTTTCTGAAAGGCATGAGCATCTGAATCTATAGAGGAGTAAGGCAGACGGCTCTCCCCAGGGCAGTGGGCCTCAACCTCTCAGTCATAGGCCTGATGGAACAAAAAGGCTAAGGGAAGTCCTCCTGTCTGATGGCTGAGCAGGCCCATTGTTCTACTCTGGTCTTCAGACTTGGGCTGAAGCACCTGCTCTTCCTGGGTCTCGAGCCTGCTGGTCTTTAAACTGAAACTGAAGCCATTGGCTGTCCTGGTGGTCAGACCTTCAGACTCAGGTCAGACCTGGTGGTCAGATCTAGAGACTTCACAGCTTCCTTAATCAAGTGAGCCAATTCCTTATCACACACACACACACACACACACACACACACACATCCCTACATGTGTTCCATTTCTCTGGAGAACCCTAACAAATACACTATCCATCCAACCCACCCACTTTTTCCCACCTCTGCTGCCATCTCCTTATTCTAATAGGCCCCAGTCCCTCATTTGTGTGTCTACATTGATCTCCTCAACTCTGTAGTGGGTTGAATTGTGCCCTCTGCAAAAGATACACCAAACTCCTCAGTACATCACCCCCAGCAACTACATGTCACTTGGAAAACGTGCTTTCATAGATAAAATTAAGGTAGGGATCTCAAATGAGATCAGCCACATTCGCTTCATGGTCCCTAACACCAAACCACAAGTGCTTTACTGAGAAGAGGTGACTCCTGGCCACACAGGAGGGAAGATGCAGAGAGATGGCCATGTGCAGACTGAGGCAGAGACTGGAGAGCTGCAGCCACAAGCCAAGGAAGACCTGCATTCCCCAGGAGCTAGAAAGACAGGCTCCTCCTCTAGAGTCCCCAGAGGGAGTGTGGCCCTGCTGACACCAGGTCAGACTTCGGCCCTCCAGAACTGGGGGACAATGGATTTCTGTTGTGTGAAGCTCCCATGATTGTGGTCATGGCAGTAGCCCACTGTCCTCCTTCCTGTGACCCTCTGTGGTGGTATTCTCCTCCCACTGGTCACAGTGTTCTTAGAGAAAGGCAAATATGGTTCTGACTTCTGCTACTAATAAAACAAAGACTTTCCTACCATGTTTAGAGTGAACTGCAAACCTTTCACTGACATCTACAGGGCCCAGCCTGGGCACGGCCCAGTTCCTCACTGGCACACTCCTGTCACCAGCCCCTGCATCACTGGAACACCCCAAGTCTCTCCCACCTCAGGATCTTCACAATTGATGTTCCTGGTGCCTAGGATATGCTTGTTCCAGATCTTTCAGAGCTAGCTGGACCTTTGTCAAACTTTAGGTTTCAGTTTAAATGTTACCCTGACCGACCCTGCCCTATCCAAAATGCTCTTTGGCCACACCCCTGTACTAACAATGCTGTCACCATGTTTATTTACATCCTTCATTTTCCTTGTCAGTGTTTGAAATTAACACATTGCTTTGTTTAATCTGTTCTGCACCCCACCGTGACAGTAGGGACTGTTTGGTTCCCGTGTATCCTTGACATTGAAAACAAGGCTCAGCGCAGCTTTGAACAAGTGATTGTAAATCCATGTGTGTGTGAATTGCTTCTTCCCATTCGCTCAATGATTTTGTATTATGCAATTAATTTATGCCAAGTAGATATCACAGGCCAAGCTCAGTGACAAATGTCAGTTTTCCTTTCCTTTTTATTTTTGTAGTGCTTGGGATTCAACCCAGGGCCTCCAGAATGTTAGGCAAGTACTCTACCCAGCCCCTTTAAAAAAAATACTTATTTTTTAGTAGTAGTTGAACACAATATCTTTATTTTATTTATTTATTTTTATGTGGTTCTGAGGATCAAACCCAGGGCCTTGCACATGCCTGGTGAGTCTCTCTACCGCTGAGCCACAACCCCAGACCAACCCCAGATCAACCCCAGCCCTTTTTAAAATTCTATTTTGAGACAGAGTCTCATTAAGTTGTCAAGGCTGGCCTCAAACTTGCCATCCTCCTGCCTTAGCCTCTCAAGTAGCTGGGATTACAGGCAAGTGCCACTGCACTCAGCTACCTTTTGAATTTTATTACACTGAAATCATTACTCAGTTTTCAAAATATAAAAAATTTGAATAAAGGAAATTGGGCACAATGCTACATGCCTGTAATCCCAGCTACTCAGGAGGGAGATTACAAAATTGAGGCAGAACCTTAAATTAGGATTCAGATTTGTAGTGCTGGGGATTGAGCCCATGGGTTTTACCCATGCTAGACGAGTGCCCTGCCACTGAGTGGCATCCCCAGCCCTTTTATTATTTTTTTTTTATGTTGAAATGGTGTCTTGCTAATTTGCCCCAGTTGGCCTTAAATTTGCAATCCTAATTAGAATTCAAGTTCTGTCTAATGGGAGCCTCAAAACACATCCACCACCAGACATGCCAGTAATCCCTGCAACTTGGGAGGATGAGGCAGGAGTGGAAGTTCAAGGCCACCCTGGGCAATTTAGCAAGACCCTGTCTCAAAATAAAAGATAAAAAGAAGTAGCTCAGTGGTAGAGCATCCCTGGGTTCAATCCTTAGTACTACACCGAAAAAATAAATAATACTAATATCCCTAGATTAAGGTACTTAATACAGTGTATGGCCTATAGTACTTGCTCCTTAAATCCTAACTCTCATAATTAACATTACCATTATACCTTCCTTATTCACTCAGTCTGTGTCTATTTTCCCCTCTTAACACATGTAGGCAGTGATGGGCTGGTAAATGTTCAACAGTTAGCTTTCCAAGATTTTTTAAAAGCCTTAATTTGTAGTTTTTCCTGATTTCTATGTTAATTCTCCAACCATGACCAATTGTGAGCTGTCAGCTTGATGGTGACTGGGTTGGCTCTTTTTTTTTTTTCTTTCCCTTCCTTCTTCCTCCTCCCTCCCGTCTTCCTCCGCCCCATGGGCCTTTACCAACGCTAGTCAAGTGCTCTGCCACTGAGCTGCATCCCCAGCCCTTTTTATTTTTTTAATGTATGTTGAAATGGGGTCTTGCTAATTTGCCCTGGCTGGCCTTAAACTTGCAATCCTCCTGCTTCAGCCTCCAGAGTAGCTGAGATTACAGGGCTGCACCACCATACCCAATGAATCTTGGGCTCTTGAGGGCTGGTATGAGCACCTCTGTCACACAGAGGATTAGTTAGAGACATGAGATTCAAGTTCTAATGAGAGCCTCAAAATACATCTACCACTGGAGCATGCCTGTGATTCCAGTAACTTGGGAGGGTGAGGCAGGAATAGGGAGTTCAAGGTCAGCCTGGGCAATTCAGCAAGACCGTGTCTCAAAATAATAAAGAAAAGGGACTGAGAATGTAGCTCAGTGATTGAGTGCCCCCAGGTTTAATCCCCAGTACTGCAAAACTAAAAAATTAAAAAATTAGAAGCCACGTCCACCTTAACACTGCATCTGAACCCTGGAAGCTCTCCCTGACTTTGACTCCAGCAGTCAGGCACTCTGCAGATATTTATTGAGTTTCTGGTATTTGCTCTCTGGAAGCACTTACTCAAAAATGAGAGTGTGCAGCCTGCCCTGTTAAATCGGCTCAGTGTTTCTCTTCCTGTCCAGGGAGCCTCCCCGGCCCTCCTCCCTCTCCTCCCACCAGCACCTTTAAGGGGAGACCCTGCTTCCATCTTTAGGGACTTTGCTTCAAACTCTCGCCCCCACGAAGCTGCCCCTCTCGGCTCCTGTCCTCCCAGTGCCCCAGGAAACTGGGTCAGGTGGCACCCTCGTGTTTCTCTGAGTAGATATTTGTTTACCAGACCACTGCTTTCCCTCCTTATCCTCAGCCACTTTACCTTTGGCCTGTCCCCATGCTGAGGGGACAATGTCACCTCCTAGACATTTAGGTCTACTACAGAACTGAGCGAAGACCTTAGGGAAACCACCTGGTGTGTTGGGGGAGCATGGTGAGCACGTGGTGTCAGATGACCCTGAGCTTAGAATTCAACTGTCTTTGACCAACTCTGAACTTGGGGCAGGCTAGGTAAGGACAGTCATGCAGTTCATGTTGATGGCAGTTCAAAGCACTGTGACAGAGCTGAAGAACTCATATTGGCAAGTGTCTTACCTTTTCTATATTTAGAGATGTTTAGACACAAAAATACTTACCACTGTGTTAGAGTTGCTTACCATACTCAGTATAGTAACACCTGTACAGGTGCAGCCTAGGAACACCAGGCTTACCCTGAGGTGTGTGTTGGGCCTCACCACCTAGGTTCTCACAGTGATGAAATCACCCAGCCATGCATTTCCATGGCATCTCCCCATCATTAAATGATGCATGGTTGTGTGTGTGAGTGTGTGTTTGCTACCAGGTATTAAACCCAAGGGCACGTAACCACTGAGCCACATTCCCAGCCCTTCATTATTTTTTATTTTGAGAAAGGGTCTCACTGGGTTGCTTAGGGTTTTGCTAAATTGCTGAGGCTGGCTTCGAACCTGTAACCCTCCTGCCTTAGCCACTGAGATTATAGGCACGTGTCACTGGGCTCAGCTGCATTTTTTTTTTTAATTTCAATATTTATTTTTTAGTTTTCAGCGGACACAACATCTTTGTTTGTATGTGGTGCTGAGGATCGAACCCGGGCCGCACGCATGCCAGGCGAGCGCGCTACCGCTTGAGCCACATCCCCAGCCCTCAGCTGCATTTTAAAACTTCATTTGCTTTCTTTCTTCCTTCCTTCCTTCCTTCCTTCCTTCCTTCCTTCCTTCCTTCCTTCCTTCCTTCCTTCCTTCCTTCCTTCCTTCCTTCCTTCCTTCCTTCCTTTTGCCCTTTCTCTTTCATCCTTCCTTTTCTTGCTGTAAGACTTGGTGGCTGTATCTTTTTTTTTTAGTTTTTGTATTGTTTTTAATCAAAATACCACATGCACACAAAGTCAAATACTTCTGTGAAACTTATTGTAAAATTACAGGTCTCTCTCTGCAGCCCCCTTACCCAATTTTTCTCTTCCCCAGAGGCAACTACTTTGAAGTTTTTTAGTTCTTTCTTTAGGTAATTATCTCTGCATATCTAAATAACACGACTGAATTGCTGCTTCGTTAATTTTTTTTTTTTCGGTTTTTTTAAAGCATGATCTTTGACTTCTCTTTATGGAACATGACCAAGTACACCATTATAAAAATTATATGTATTTTTCTAATAGATTTTTTTTCTTTCTTTTTTTTTTTTCTTTTTCCAGTACTGGGGCTTGAGCTCAGGGCCCTGTACATGCTGAGCAAGTGCTCTCCCACTGAGCTACACCTCTGGCCCTAGACAATATTTTCATATGGAATAAAATCAAAAGGTAAAAAAGAGCTATCATAGAATTCTAGATTGGAACCTAGGGCTTGCTCCTCTGGCATCTCCATCCCTTCTCATCTACATATTCCTTACCCCCTTCCTGCCTCCCAATACAGTTACAATTCATATTTATTCAAAGGTCAATATGTAGCATTTATATTATGACCATGGAATGGGATTCACAGCTGAGCCAGGTAGTATTCTAGAAATACTTATCTTTCCTGTGTATCCTCCACCCCTGGTAACATCTGTCCTATTTTTTTGGAAGGGGTGGGGTTAAGTATTTTCTATCATTATCATAAATTCAACCCAAATACTCACTAATTGTAAGTCTTTTTTTTCTAATTTATTTATTTTTTTTCTTTTGGTGGTACTGGAGATTGAGCCCTGGGGCACTTTACCACTGAGCTATATCCCCAGCACTTTTTACTTTTTGAGACGGGATGTCACCAAATTGCCATATTATCCTAAAATTTGTGATCTTCCTACTTTAGCCTCCCAAACAGCTGGGATGACAGGCGCTGTCAACTGTGCCTAGTTGTGAGTCTCATCTTAAAATACTGACATCAGAGTCCTTTGGCGTCACCCTGGTCATCCCTGTGGATCCTGACCATCCAGGAGGCTGGTCTGCCCCAGCCCCAGCTGCTCCAGGCTCCCAGGAAGCCTCTGAGGGTTCCCTCACCTCCCTCTGCCTTGGGCCCACCGTTGCCAGAATCTCCCACCTGTGGTGGGTGACACCAGTCAGGTGCTTCCATAGACCTCTGTGAAAACGAATGATCCTAGCCTTAACTTTGAGGGAGAACTTGATGAGGAATTCTAGGTCAGAAATCATTTTTCCTCAGACTTTTGAAGACACAGCTCTGTTTTCTCCTAACGTTCAGAGTTGCGGCTGAAAGATCTGATGTCATTATGATTCTTTGTCTGAAACTTGTTTTTTTTTTTTTTCTCTCCGGAGACTTGTCCCCAGTTTTCTGAAATTTCTCCATGCTATGCTTTGATGTGAGCCTATTTTCATTCATTATTCAGAGCGCTTTGTGAATAATTTTAATTAAAACTGTCTTTCCATTCTGATACACGTTATTGAATTATTTCTTAGGGTGGCTTTGTACTATGTCATCTTAGCTATGTTAGAATGACACCTCCTAGAATTCCCTTCTCTGAATGGTGTCAGCCACAAACCACGTCATGTGTCAGCTCTAGAAGGTGGAAATGAAGCCATAGCCGTGGGACGACACTGGACCCACGGTTGTATGAGGTCCACCTCAACTGTTCCTTTAGCCTCTCCAAGTTCTTGGGCCAGTGTGTGGAGGGTCTGTGGCGGGGACAGGGTGCCAGATTGGCCTGTACCTCACCATGGCATTCAGGTTGAAAGAAATGGATTTCAGCTTGATCCCTTGGGGTCCACCCTGTCCCATCTTGTCCATGAACAGCTTTCCTCCCCACTCTCTGTCTCCAGAGGCCCTGGGCTCACTCTAGCTGTAAAGCCAACCAGTGGGCAGCTGCACCAGCTCCACGAGCCGGTAAGACCCAGCCAATGACAAACTCCGTGTCCTGGTCCCTTAACATGGCTCTGATCAAGCTCCAACGGATTCATCCCTTAATGACTTCCTCTCCTTCGTCTTCTCTATTCTCTATTCTTATTCTTCTGGAGACTCTATTAGTTGAAGATTGACCACCTGAATAAGTTCTCCACTTTTCTGACCACGTCTTTCTTCTTTTTTAGCTCTCTCTTGTCTTGCTCTACTTTCTATGGAGAGTTCTTCAGTTTGATCTTCCAACAATTCTAACGTATCTTCCTTATTCTCTTTGTAATTCTCTTTTCCAGGTTTGGATGCAGTTTGTCCCCTAAGGATTCCTGTGTTGACAGCTTGGTTCCCTGTGTGGTGTGGTAAGATGTGGTAGGACCTTGAAGAGGTGAGGCCTTATGGGAGGTTCTTAGGTCACTGGAAACACTGCCCTCGGAGCTATAAGGTATTCTCATGGGATCCCTGTGTTTGTTTTCACAAAAGAGGTGTTATAAAAGGATAAAAGAACAATCCAGCCTCCCTAGCCTCTTTGAATTTTTTTTTTTTTTGGCAGTACTGGGCATTGAACCCCGGAGTACTGAGCTATATCTCCAGTCCTTTTTATATTTTATTTTGTCATAGGCTCTTGCTAAGTGGCTCACACTGGCCTTGAACTTGCTATCCTCCTGCAGGAACCTCCCAAGTAGCTGGAATTATAGATGTGCACCACTGTGCCTAGTTCCCTAACCTCTTTGACATTCTGTCTGGTGATGTGCTCTCTTCCTTTCAATGCCATCTGGCGTGAGGTTAATACCAGAGCTGATGTAGGCACTATGCCTTTCAATCTCCAGAACTATGAGTTAAATAAACCTCTTTTCTTGATAATGTTATCAAGACACAGGTATTCTGTTGTAGTGATGGAAAATAGACCAATACACCAGTTCTTTTTCGTTTTCTAAATATTCCTCTTTTTTTTAATAGCATACTGTTCTTTCATTAATGCAAAAATCTCTTAACACTCTAGAAATAATACTAATAAATGAGATTTCTTCTTTGTAAATTGTTTCTATTTCCTCCAACATGCTTTTCTTTTTTCTACTTGGTACTGGGGTTGAACTTAGAAGTGCTTCCAGTGATCTATATCCCCAACCCTTTTTATTTTTGAGACCAGGTCTTGCTAAGTTGCTTAGGGTCTTACTGGGTTGCTGAGGCTGGCCCTGAACTGGTGATCCTCCTGCCTTAGCCTCCTGAGTCACTAGGATTACAAGTGTGTACCATGATACTGGGCTACCACTGTGCTTTTTTAATGTTTGTTTTGGTCTCTACTTCATATTACTTTCTTCAAATGTCTAGAGAGACTTGTTTGTTTATATTTAAGAATGAGGTACTTCCTGCATTTTCTGAGCATGTGGGACTTATTGGCTGTGATCTCTGCTGTGTGTTGATCTGGCTAGCTCCTTCGCTGGGAAATGCCTGGCTTTAGTATTTTGGATCCTTCCTCTTGGGTTATTCAGGTTCCCAGAGAAGTGATTTCTAATCTCCTGCTAAGACAGTACAAGACTGGCTGTCAGCTTTTTGGAACCAAGGGAGGAAAGAGGGCCCTGGAGGGAGAGACTGTGTCTCACAAGAACACTTGTTTAATCCCCCCCTGTTTTTCCATGCAGCTTTACTCTTAGTAGTAGGGCTCTCTCCAATCCAGTCTTCCCATCCCACCTTCTCCTGAAAAGAAACTTCAGTCCTGTTGAGGCAGGAAATTAGGAGTCACACAGAAGAATGGCATTGGGGAAAAGATCTGGGATCTAGTGGCTTTTTTTTTTTTTTGTACTGGGGATTGAACTCAGGGACGCTCAACACTGAGCCATATCCCCAGCACTCCCCCCACCCCCAGACACCTTAAAGACAGAATATCAATGAGTTGCTTAGGTCCTTGCTAAGTTGCTGAGGCTGGCTTTGAACTCTCAATCCTCCTGCCTCAGCCTCCCAAGCTGCTGGGATTACAGTCGTGCACCACCATCCCCAGTTTAATGAAGTTTTTGATAAAATACAAGCACATTTATGCATATTCAATCCTCCACCTTTACCTGAAAATCAAAATCTTTTTTTCAATTAATCAATTAAAGAAGGGGGGGGGGTGGCGCACACCTGCAATCCCAGCAGTTTGGGAGGTTGAGACAGGAGAATTTCGAGTTCAAAGCCAGCCTCAGCAATGGCGAGGCGCTAAGCAACTCAATGAGACCCTGTCTCTAAATAAAATATGAAATAGGGCTGGGGATGTGGTTAAGGGGTTGAATGCCCCTGAGTTCAATCCCCAGTACCAAAAGAAAAAAAGAGAAGGGTAATAATATTTACCAATGGAATTGGGAGTTGATTAATTGAGGTAATACATGTGAAGTATAGTGCCCAGCACATTAGTACTCAATAAATTATAATTATGATGGTTATTTGTTATTGTTTTAGTCTTTATTTAGGCTAAGTTACACCCAGTCTGGATGGCTAATAATTTCATAAATATTTTGTTTTATTGAGGACAGTATGTTCCAGAGGATTATGCACATTGAGGATTATGTTGCCAATTTTGAATTTTTTGCCTGACCTCTCCCATCAGACCACTAGAAGTGTGTCCAGGAGACACGGTCTCCACTTAAGGATAGCCCACTCACAATTTGGATGATGGTTTTGCTATGAGGAGAAAATCCTATAAAATAGTCCAAACCAGATGTACATCACTTGGAAATTTTCACTACTGGTCCCTTCCATTAATATGCTGTGTGATATCTGCTCACCAAGTGATACTTTACAGAGCACTGCTTATAGTCATTTTCATATCAACCCTAGCAGGCAGCACTATTCTATTTTATTATTCAGAAAACTGAGACTCCCCAGAGTGAGGCCCTGTGTTTACTGATGTGTAGCCAACAAGCAAATTAGGATCAGAACACAGGGTTGTTTCTTTTTTTTTTTTCCTCTCCTTTTCCAATGTACTAAATGAGAAGAATGTAAAAGTTCTGAACTTCCATTGTGTAATCTAGGAAATAAATGGCTTTTGTGGGCAGGGAATTCAGGAAGGTCATGGATGGGTGGAACGCACCTGTGATTTCTTATGCAACCACAGCCACATATCTGGAATGCTGTAGTCATTGGAAAGCTTGACCGAGGTCCGAGGTTCCAACACAGCCAACTCACACTTGGTAGTTGGGTGCCAGCTGATGGCTCAGAGCGAACTAAGCCAGTATCAGTTACCTAATGCTGGGTAACAAATTACACCTTAATTCAAAGACTTTAAAAACAACAATTTTTAAATTTAAAAAAAAAAAAAAAGACGAGAGCATGAAGTAGCTTAATTACAAGAAAAAACCTCTCTAGGAAACAGTTTGGATAACTCTAAGGATATCAACAATGACAAGGATATAGAACAACAGGAACTCTCTCATTTCTTGCTCACAGGAATGCAAGATGGTGCAGCCACTCTGGAAGACAGTTGAGCAGTTTCTGACAAAGCCGAATATATTATATGACTCAGCAACTGTGCTCCTTAGTATTACCCAGGAGTTGAAAAGTTACTTCTACACAAAAAGGAATATTGGTTGCTACTGTTAACTTTCTATTGCTGGGACAAAATCAACTTAAAAAGAGGTTTGGTTTCAGAGTTTCCGTCCATGGCAGGTTGGCACCGTTGTTTGAGGGCTTGTGGCAAGGCAGAAGGTCATGGTAGGGAATGCAGTGAAGTTGCTCACCTCGGGGCGACCAGGAAGTGAAAAAGAGAGAAAAGGAAGGGGTTGTGATCCCAGTATTTCCTTTAAGGACACACCCCCAATGACCTGACTTCCTTCCCTGAAGTCCCACCTCTTGAAGGCTCCATCGCCTTCAAGAGTGCCAAGGCTGGCCACCAATCTTTACTACAGAGGCCCTTAGGGGACATTTAAGATCCAAACCATAACAGCAGCTTTATTCCTGATTGTCAGAGATTGGACGCAGCCAAGAGGTCTCTCCACAGGTGAATGGATGGCCTATGGGGCATCCGGACAGTGGGATAGTACTCAGTGATACAAAGAATTGGCAATCAAGCCATAAAGAACCCCGGGGAAACTCAGGTGCTAAGCGAGAGAAGTCAATCTGAAAAGCTCCATCCTTCACAATGCCACTGTATCCCATTCTGGAAAAGGCAAAACTCCAGGACAGGATGGGATCAGTCAGTGACTGCCAGGGTTCCATGGGAAAGACAGAGGAGTGAAGACCCGGATCACAGGGGATTTCAGGGCAGTGAAATATTCTTTATGATACTACAATGGTGGATCCATGTCAGTATGTCTTTGTCAAAATGCACAGAAGACACATCATAAAGAGTGAACTCCAAGCCAAGCACAGTGGCGCATGCCTATCCCAGTGACTTGGGATACTGAGGCAGAAGCATTGGATGTGGGACTTCGTGAAAGGAACTCATGTCATTGGGGGTTGTGCCCTTAGAGGAGATCTTACTGAGGCTGGCAAGTTTAAGGCCAGCCTCAGCTTCCTAGCAAGACCCTCTCCCTATCAGGAAATATAAATATAAAAGGGCTGGGGGTATAGATCAATGGTAGAGCACCCCTGGTTTAATTTCCAGTACCACACTAAAAAAAAAAATTGTAAACTATGGTCTTTGGTTAAGGATAATATATCAGTATTGGCTTATCAACTATAACAAATATACTACACAAATGCAAGATGTTAATAATAGGGGGAACTGAGCTGGGAGCAGTGATACATGCCTGTAATTCCAGAGGCTCAGGAGGCTGAGACAGGAGGATTGTGAGTTCAAAGCCAGCCTCAGAAACTTAGCCAGGCACTAAGCAACTCAGTGAGACCCTGTCTCTAAATAAAATACAAAAAAAGATCTGGGGATGTGGCTCAGTTGGTTAAGTGCCCCTGGGTTCAATTCCTGGTACCAAAAACAAAAACAAATAAAAAATAAATTAAATAGGGGGAAATGAAAAAGAGAGGTTATATGAGCACCCTTTGCTTAACCTTTTTTGTAAATTTTAACTGCTCTAAAAATTTAGGTGTATTACTTAAAAACAACAAAACAAACTGAAGACTGAAGTAGGTTGATTACAAGATAAAACCTTACTAAAAGACAGCCCCAGTGTCCCCGAGGGGACAACCTTGAGGTAAAGATACTGAAGGATAATAATGCATCAGGGATAATATCTGCACCTTCCTGAAGTAACAGTCCAGTCTGGATGACTGGAGATTACCAGAGATCCTCAGTTTTAATACAATGGAGCCAGAGGAAGGTAGAGAAGTCATTTGAGTTCATAAGTTCTCTCTCCCTTCCTTTTCCCCTCCCATTTTTTATTGTGATTATTATAATATTTTTCTATGGAGCCCGTGCCACGAAGCCCCAGGAGCCCAAAGGAGACCAGACGCCTGTTTTAAAAAGACAGTGAGTCACGCTCAATGAATAGGGATTTTGGACAGAGGAGCATTGTTCAACAAAGCCAATATTGATCCCAGGTCCCACACCCACCTTGGTGACTCACTCCATCAATTTTGGATTGGAGGTGCAGCTGAGGGCACCCGGCCCACAGAGATTCCTGGGAAAGCGACGATGCCTCAAATAACATAACTGGCCACTGACAGTTGGCACTGTCCCATGAAAACCTCAGGGAGGAACTGTATCTGGCAACGACAGCAGGATCAGTTCTGGACAGGGGCAGATCAAAAGACCTCTCCCTGGTCATGTCGCTCAGAAGGCCTTGAGTCTTACATAGGATGCCCCGTCTTAAAATTTTGTTGACTTACTGAAACTTTTGTTGTTCATCAGACAGCTCTTTGTGCCAATGTTACAGGCTTTATGCTAGACACTGGGATGAGATGATTAATAAGATACAGTCATTGTCACCAATGCCTTCCTGCTATGCTTGGAGATAAATGGAGTCCTAGAGATGACATGAAACTGAAGGACTCTGTCCCAGTGTGGTGGACATTTTCTGGTTGTCTGTAGCCTCTACTTCAATAACCGTCCTCTGGTAGACCTTTGGGCCAGTTATGCTTCCCCCATACTGGGTCCTGATTTTCTGGAATCAGTCAATCATTCCATCCTGTGACTGTGGTCACTGGTTTGGAGAGAGGCACATGGTCCCAGGTGCAAATGCAAAGCAAGGAGGAAATCTCAGTCTGTGTAAGTCTGAGGATGTGGGTAAGAACCACGAGGAAAACCTTTTCTTTTTCTTAGGCCGGGAAGTGTAAATGTGTATGCTTGGAAATGTAGTGGCTGTTTGGCTACCATGGGAAGAAGAAACTCACACTAAAAAGCACAGCAGAGAGACGGAAAGAAACTCAATCCTTCACGGTGTCACTCGGAGTGTTGGATCAAACTTCACCTGAAGGCAAATACCTCATGACTTTTTCAGTTACATCAGCCCATAAAAATCTCTTAATTATTTGAACTGGGGTGTTTTGTTTTTGTTCATTATTTGTCACTCAATATATCCTAACTTTTGGTGAAGAATTATAGGAAACTGGTTTTAAAAATGAGTGATATTCCGTATATCTGCAAGGAAGTCAACAAACAAACAAATTGTGCATAAACAGCTAAGGGGTTAGAGAAAAACCAGTGTGTGAGAGTAACACAGCTCCCTGAGGTTACCCGGCATCCGAACTCCTTATGTCTGCTTACCTGCACTATAAGAATCCTAATGGATCCAGGCGCGTTGGTGCACACCTGTAATTCCAGCGGCTCCGGAGACTGAGACAGGAGGATTGTGAGTTCAAAGCCAGCCTCAGCAATGGCAAGGTGTTAAGCAATCAGTGATATCTGCCTCTAAATAAAATACAAAATAGAGCTGCAGATGTAGCTCAATGGCCGAGTGTCTGTGGGTTCAATCCCTAGTATCCTTGCACCCCCCCCAAAAAAAGGAGCTGGGAACAGAAGTCCCTGGGTTGAATCCCAGCTTTGCCATTTGCTGCCTGAGTGACCTTGGGCAAGTGACATAACCTCTGAGCCTCCGGGTCTCACCTATAAGAGGGGGATAACAGTAGGACCTACCCCTATGACATCCTGAGTGCTGTCAGAATAATTTAGATGATGTAATTAAGATGATGTGAGTTCTCCTCTAGATTTGAGCCCAGAGCGGGTCTTCAGGGATGGTAACTATCTTAATTACCTTTAGCTGCAGAGGTGAGCTTGCTTCCAGGGACTCCTCTGCACCCCTTCTTGACTCTACTCATCCTCCCTCTTTAGTCTTCATTCACAGTAGAAAGGGAGAAAATACCTCTGATGTGCATTGGGAAGTTTAATTCGGCCCCAGGCAGAAATGCGCTGGTAAATATTTAAGGACCCCGCAGTCCAGACAACAAAGGCAGAGTGCTCTGTAGCATTTGCCGATTTCCCCAGTGCAAATACCCCACCGTGGCAGACTCAAACAGCAACACGAAGTCGCTGAACATGGAATTAGAGGAGACGTGTGCAATCAGCTCTTGGGAAGGGTAGCTTTAAAGTACTAAGGACTGGGAGTAAATAGGTGGCTCCTGAGCTCTGGGCCACACGATGAAAGCAAGCTACTTAAAGACTGCTAATGGGACAGCAGATGGACCCGTACTACGCTTTGACTTAAAATTCCAGAGTTCTCTCTAAATGATAACCCTTTCAAACCCCCTTTCAGCCCCCACTCCTTATTTGCAAACACCAGAAAGTAACAGCCTATCAGTTCCCTGGCTCTGTCTATACCACCTTTAAAATACTCCCTGCAGCCAGACACGGTAGCACACATCTGTAATCCCAGAGGCTTGGGAGGCTGAGGCAGGAGGATCCCGAGTTCAAAGCCAGTCTTAGCAACTTAGTGAGGCCCTAAGCAGCTCAGTGAGACCCTGTCTCAAAACAAAATTTAAAAAAAGGGCTGGGGACTTGAATAGTGGTTAAGTATCCCTGGGTTCAATCCCTGGTACCAAAAAATACAAAAACAAAAATAAAACAAAACAAAACCCTGCATCCATCCATTCTTCCTTCTCTCTTCCTGTCCATTGCGGCCACTGAAGCTCATGGGTCAATCAGCTGAAATCCTGTGCCTAGCTTCTGCCCCTTTCTTCTTGTATTCTGTGCTAGTGTTGCCGAAAGCTTGGTCCTTGTCCCCGATGCCAATCCAATAACAAGGACATGGTTTTGAGGAGAAGGAAAAAGAAGGTCTATTGCTTTGCTAGCAAAGGAGAAACACAGGGGACTCCTGTCCCAAAGGCTGTGATTCTGCCCATCAGTAGGAACAGGGGGCGGGTATAAAGAGGTGATTCAGAGAAAATGAGATTAGAGAGGAAAGATCAAAAAGGAAAAGATCAGGGAGGAGAAGGTTAGGAAAAAGAAGCCCAGAGAGGAGACGATGAGGGAAAAGGTTAGGAAAAAAGAAGATCAAGGAGGAGATCAGGGAGAAGGTTAGGAAAAAGAAAGAAAGAAAAAAAAAAAAACCATGTAAATTTCAAAGCCACAAGGGATATGGCGGAAGCCTCAGGGCTCTGAACCCTGTTACACTAGAATGGACCAGGTGCACTGCCCCTAGGCCAGCTTTCACCGCAGCATCCCGAACTCAAATGTCACTGTCTCAGGGTTCTATATAGTTATAATGGCAGCCACTGTAAATGCTGTCTCCTGAGGGCCCGCTTCCACCTGGCCCCCCTCAGTCTGGACGGCCTCAGTGTGAGGCCTCCTGCTCCTGGCAGGAGCTCTTGGGCAACTTAGAAAATACTCTCTGAGCCTCACCTTCCTTACTGCTAAAGTGGTGATCATAAAAGAACTTTCTTGGGGTTGTTTCAAGGATTGAACAAAACGATTCTTTAAAAGTTTGATACACTGCCTGCCCTCATTGTAAATGCTGAATCGAATGCTGGCTCATGATAGTGATGGTGACCATCCTCACCCTGTCACCATTATGGCAGCTAGTAAGAAGGGAGCCCCCCACCCAACTTTACTCTACTCTGCTTTGCTGTTCTTTCAGCTTTAGTTCTATTTTTTTCCAAAGCACTTTTTGTCTACACTTGTTAACCCCCTTTCTCTGAGCTTCAGGAGCAACTACAACCCACATCGGAACATTTATTCCAATGCTGTCCCTTACTCTGCCCTGTCGGTGTCAATCATGTCTTCCTGGCTTATCTTGACTCAGCTTGCACAGGGTGGCCTGTCTCCTTCGTTTTCTCCTTGAGTCTTGGATCTGCAGCCTCAGACCAGCAGCCAAAGTCATGGATGCTTTTCATGGCTGCCCAGAATTTTATCTGTACCTTCTAGTTTGACTTTATGTTTCATTAGCCAGAATTTATTGAGCGCCTGCTATGAGCTAGGTATTGAGGTTGTAACAGTGAATAAGAAAACAGCCTCTGTCTTCCAGGAGCTTCCAAAGTAGCTAGCCTCAAATACAGGATCAACAGAACCAGTCTCCAATGATGGATGGCGCCAAGGGCCATGAAGAGGAAGAGGGAGTGACAGCTTAGAAGAGGGGCCTGGTTTGGATGGAGGTGGTGGGAGGGTGGTGGGGGTGTCAAGGCAGAGGTTACTGGAGGAGAGAGACTTCCCAGGAGGCTGGTATACCAGGTGCCAAGCAGAGTGTGAGGACCCAACACAGGACTGAGCAGCTGGAGGTCCAGGGCGAAGGGAGTAAGCCACCCTAGGGCCACAGCCCACTGGGCTTCCTAGGGCATCTGGGTGTTTGGGTCTTTAGCATTAAAGCATTTAGTTTCTTCAGGTTTTTTTTTTTTTTTTTTTTTTTGGTATCAGAGATTGAACTCAAGGGCGCTTGACCTCTGAGCCACATCCCCAGCCTTATTTTGTATTTTATTTAGAGACAGGGTCTCACTGAGTTGCTTAGCGCCTCGCTGTTGCTGAGGCTGGCTTTGAACTCACAATCCTCCTGCCTCAGCTTCCCGAGCCTCTGGGATTACAGGTGTGTGCCACTGTGCTGGCCCCTCAGAAATCTTTTGAAGTAACTGCTAGCATCAATGCCATTCTACACTGGAGGACACCGAGTGATTGACCAGTTGGTCACTGGTCCTTTCAGCAGCAGAGCAGTGGGCACTCTCGGGCTTTTGGCTGCCACTTGCTGAGTGATTGATAGCAGCACTGACCCCATGTCCTTCCCACAGGCTGTTTGCAAAGCGCCCTCTAATTGGGACTCTTCTGCAAGAAGGCCAGCCCAGGGCCCTCTAGGAGCACTGAACCAGTTTGGTGGGAGAAGGGATGTCAGAGGCTGTGATGTCATGGCTGGGCGTGGACACCACCTGGCTTCCAAGAGCATTTGGATCCCATGGCTGCATCCATTCCCAGGCCCTGCAGGGCTGAAGTGAAACTCCTCGGGTTGGGTTTGGTTTTGCCCAGCAGACAGGGCCAAGGTACTAGGAAGGGGAGGCAGGTGGCTCACAGTGAGCACAGGGACTCTCAGGATTTGGCTGGGCCTTCTTAGCCCTGAAGCCAAGGTACAAAGGGCCTGAGGAAGCCCACACCCTGGCTCTCCTGGAGACAGGATGTGCTCAGGAATCTGTGAACTCCGAAGAAGCAGCGTTTGTCTTTTCAACCCCTGGAATCCCATCTAGTTTAAGACCTCCTTCCTTTCTCACCACACCCCCAGGGTGATCCGCTGCAGAGCCCCTTCCTCCACCTCCAAAAGGCCACTCCCAGAACATTAAAACTCACTTAAGATGCTAAGAGGTGATAATGACGCCACCCAGGGCTGGAACTCAAGTGGCAGTTGTGGGTGGGAATTTAAGGCACCAAACGGAGAGACCAGAGACGGCCTTTTGGCCTCTCTCGACTCACCCCCGTCACCCTGGGGAGGTGACTTGGGTTATTTCCAGGGTCTTCCACAGTAGGGAGGTTTCTTTTCTTCCAATGTTAAAACCCCACTTTTGCAAAGAGGAAAGAGCTTGAAGTTCAGCGAGGCAGAGGGGCCATTGGACAGTGAGAGGAGGAAGAAAACAAGATCATCAACCCTCTCGCTGGCTCCCTGCCCAGGCCAGGCCTTTGTTCACCCCAATCCTGGCTCCGCTGCCGTGACAGGACAGAGGCCCGTGGGTCAGGAGCCTCGCCTCCTTTATGGCCTTGTGATGGACCTTCCTTCTGGCCACTTGACCAAATGCCCCTGCCTGTGGGGAGGGCTGCCCAGCCCTCCAGTTGGTTTACCCCAGGACCCCCTCACCCCCTGCAAAGACACTTAGCACCTTGAGGGATAGAAGCCAATTTGTCTGAAGGGACAGGAAGCGCCCTGACTCTCACGCCCTGAGAAGCTCTATGCCTTTCTGTTTGTGTTTTGGTATCAGTCAGCCCCCAGCTTCCCCTTAGTTGCACGAGGTTATATGATTTAGGTTCCAATTCTGGTCATAAGTTGGCCAGTGGTTTCCATAAAGCAGAGATGGTGTCAACAGGTTCCAGGAGCCACTGATCTGGGACACACACACACACACACACACACCAAACGCCCCTCTTCTTTGGGTCTGCTCAGCTTCTGTCAAACTGCCCCTTGGATCCTTTCCAATTCTTTCTGTTCTCTGTCACACTCCAGCTCTGTGCCTATTTGGCTAATCTGACCTGTCCCCTGCCTCTCAAACCCTTCCTATAAGGATTAGCACATTAATTTTTCTAATAACAATTGCTACCTTTATTAAGGACCTAGTCCTTACAGTCAACGTTTAGTGAACCTGTTCTGTGAGTCAAACGTCCTAGACACTACGTTACAGTCTCAGGTATTCCTCCAATTCGTGCTCAAGGGAAACAGGGTGAGTAATTTGTCCAGAACCACACAGCTACTAAGTGTTGGAGCCGCTTCTTGAACACAGCCAACCTGGAGGCCCAGCTGCACTCCTATTATTAAAATTGGATTTTAGGGCTGGGGTGGTGGCTCAGCGGTAAAGCGCTCACCTTGCACGTGCAAGGTGCTGGGTTCGATCCTCAGCACCACATAAAAATAAATAAAATAAAGGCATTGTGTCCAACTACAACCAAAAAAAATTTTTTAATGAATTTTAAAAAGTTGTTCTAAATGTTTATTATAAAGAAAGCACTAGGCCAGGGATGGAGGGCATTTAAACACAAAGATGAAACTTGCTCCCTCCTGCGGTTCTGGCCTCAGGGATTTGACAACAGCAAGGGTTGTCTGGGAAGACACATAGGACAAGTCCAGAGGTGACCTACTGCAGGAGAGGGCCATGGACATGCCACAGGGAACACACAGAGAGAGAGCTTTTCCATACAGCGGGGAGAAACCACATCTGTCTTGGAGAATCAGTCAGGAGAAAGTCCAGGGGCTATATGGCAGGATGAGTAGTGTTGGTGGCAGGGTACTGGGTAGGGGGAGGGGGAGGGGGAGGACCAGACAGGAGCAGAGGGTAGTCTGACACCCAGGACCTGCAAAATAAAGGGCATGAAAAAGGAGCCAAGGTAAAAATACCTGACCAGGACACATGGATCAGAGAGCATAGGACAAGGCATTTAAGACTACCTGGGTTCGCATCCTGGTCTAGAACTTACCCGCACTGTAATCAAGACAGGGAACACAACCTGTCCCCCAGGAACAGTTTCCTCATCTGAAAAGTGGGCATAATTCAGGGGGTGGGACCAACAGAAGGCATATAGGGCACTTACCATGAGTATAAACTTTAAAGGGAAACCCCCCAAAAGCTCAGTCATTGAGATAAATACTTATTAAATATGTCTAGAAAGTCCACATCAATGTAAGAATCCCATGATGAACAAAATAACAAAACTTTAAATAAGGAGATCCCAGACACCCTACATTGGAGCCTAAGGCAAAAGGAAAAATCAGTAAACTAATTCTGTTTTCAGGTAAGATAAAGGAAACTCACCTGACCTGGTCCTGCCCTGAGAGTCACACTGGGTATTGGTAGCTCCAAGGGTTAGGTGAGCTAAAGCATGCCCTCTAGTCAAGTGTGGGGCCCGAGGCCTGAGCCTTGGGGAGAGACGGCAGGGGCTTGAACTTGCCCTACACTCGCAGCCTAGAGACTTGGGCAAGAGCCTACCTCTTGTCTGTAAATAGGGTTGCATCCTGCTCGGTGGCAAGGGGTGAAAGATACAAAGTGCTTCCCACAGCACCTGGCAACAGAGTTGGAATCATACTTGTATCAGATCACCTGTAAGCACATGCTGTTCCTCCTCAGAGGCTGCCTGCTGCTCTTGCAGGAGTATTATGCTCCTTGGCTTTAAAAAAAAAAAAAAAAAAAAAAAAACCAACTAACTTTCTTCCTGGGGATTGAATCCAAAGGTACTTTTACCACTGAGCCACATCCCCAGTCTTTTGTTTGGGGGAGGCGTAGGGGAGCGGTACTGGGGATTGAACTCAGGGCCTTGTGCATGCAAGGCAAGCACTCTACCAACTGAGCTATATCCCCAGCCCCCAAGTCCATTTTAAGACAGTCTCACAAAGTTGCTGAGGCTGGTCTTGAACTTGGGATCCTCCTGCCTCAGCCTTCTGAGTTACTGGGAATATAGGCATGTACCTATAATATAATATAATTCATGTGCACTTGGCCCTATTCTTTCATTTGATTAGACACTGAGGGATTTAGATTTATTTCATGGTACTAACTGCCAAGGCCACAGGTCTCACTGTATTTCTCTGTAGTGTTTAAAGCCAAGGCAGCTCTGTGACCCTGCTTCTGGGCAGACTTTGAGGGGTTTCAGTCCCTGGACTCATAGCCCTTTCTACCTGCCCCTTCTCTAACCAGGCCAAGACTGAGTTCTGGGGTAGGGTATTTGGAGGTATTGCCACTTGAGTGGAGTGACAAGGGCATTGGCACGGCCTTCACAAGGCCTGGAGGGTTCCATTCATTCCTGGTTCTCTTACATTCTTCCAGGTTCTCTATGCTGCTATGACCGTCTGACCAGCCCTCCACTCCTCCTTGGTAAACTGCCTCCCTCACGTGATGGCAGCCCAGCTTTGACTACCTGTGGCACCTACTTTGTATGATGCAGTTGAAGGTGATCTTCACTGGTACTTTGAACCATTGCCATTAAAAAAGAACCCTTTAAAAAAAATCGATCCCTCCGGGCTGGGGTTGTGGCTCAGGGTAGAGCACTCAGTAGCATGTGCGAGGCCCTGAGTTCCATCCTCAGCACCCCATAAAAATAAATAAATAAAATAAAGGTCTCATGTCCAATTACAACTAAAAAATAGCTATTAAAAAAAAATCGATCCCTTCATAGAGGGCTTGGGGTTGTCTCAGTGGTGAGCACATGAAGCACAGAGCTCTGGGTTGGATCCCCATACTGCCCCGCCATCCACCTCCAGCATAAAATCTATCTTCACCACTGCCTAGGCCAGGAGGGGTCTGGTTACCTGTGAGGCCATTTCCCATAGTGTAACCTCAAGGCCTTTCCAAAATGTGGTGTGGAGCACCAGCAGGACTGCTAGTGCTACACTCCAAGGGTACGGCAGTCTGGGCTGGCATCTGGGCTCCTCTTCTTTCTAGTTGTGTAACCCCGACAGAGTCACTGAATGTCTCCAGCCTCAATTTCCTCATCTGCAAAAATGTGCCCCTCTTAGTGGCGTACTGTGAGGATTCGATGGGAAATCAGTCGGCACCCGTGCTGATTATTTATATTAACTCAATTGGTTAGAACATTCATTACTACATTCATTCATTACTACAACAAAAACACTCGGTGCTCTGTGTCAGGAATGTTCCAAGTTCTAAGAAGATACAAAGTTAAGATACAATCCCTGCAGCCATCGGGAAAGAAAGAGGAACAAAGACTGAACAGCAAGACAGAACTGTGAAGGGCCAGACATGGAGTAGATGCGGGTAAGTGTTTCTTGAATGACTTAATGAAAGAAAAATCATGCAGACATTGACCCTTACAAGATATTTCCGTGAGGCAATCAGGCAGGTGTTCATAGACGTCAGCACGCTTATGAAGAGGACTTTTCACCAAGCAGAGATGCAGCAATATACATGACACATACTGCCTCGCCTTCAAGGAGTATGCTTTGACAGGAAGACAACTAATAGGAAATACATCAGAATAACTAATTAATCACAAGTACAGTAAGTGCTAGGCAGAGGTGCCGGGCTCTGGGGACTAGAACTTCTGGAAGGCAGGAACTGAGCACTGGGGGTTTTCTTTCCTGCTGTGCTTATAGCTAGAGCTACAGGGCAAAGGTTATTCTTTTTTTTTTTTTTAAAGAGAGAGAGAGAGAGAGAGAGAGAGAATTTTTTTTTAATATTTATTTTTTAGTTTTCGGCGGACACAACATCTTTGTTTGTATGTGGTGCTGAGGATCGAACCCGGGCCGCACGCATGCCAGGCGAGCGTGCTACCGCTTGAGCCACATCCCCAGCCCAAAGGTTATTCTTATGTTTTAAATAAAATTGAAACTATCTTTTCTTGAATAAGTAGCACTAACTTAGGTTACAAAATTAAAAAGTACACAGGGTACAGTGAAAAGTCCCTCCCCAGAGGCAGCAATGTGGCATTTCTTGGCTTACCTCTCCAGAGTCCAACCAGTGGCGCAAACTCACACGTAATGACACAAATGGCCTGCACACAGGCCAGGGCTGCTTTCTTGTTCCATATTAGTACAGGTTCGGTGCCTGCATGTCATGCACTGTATAGTTCTATCACAATCTGTTTAACCAGTGTCCTATTGGTAGACATATAGTCTTTTTTTTTTTAAGTAATAGACATTATATTTTAGAACAGTTTTAGGTTCACATTGAGGTGAGCAGTAAGTACAGAGTTCCCACCTCCCCCCTTCCTGTTTCCCTTATCACTAATATCCTTGTATTCATATGATTCAATACAATTGATAAGCTAATATTGATATATTATTATTAACTAAAATACAAGTTTAATATTAGCGTTCATTTTTTTTTTTTTTTTGGTATCAGGGATTGAACTCAGTGCACTTATCCACCGAGCCACCTCCCCAGCCCCTTTTTATATTTTATCTAGCCACAGGGTCTCACTGAGTTGCTTAGGGCTTTGCTAAGTTGCTGAGGCTGGCTTTGAACTTGTGATCTTCCTGCCTCAGCCTCCCGAGCCACTGGGATTACAGGCATACGCCACCACACCAGGTTTAATGGTCATCCTTTGTGTTGGGCATTCTATGAGTTTTGACAAAAATGTAACCACATATATATGATCATTATAGTCTCATAGAGAATAGTGTCCCTGCTCTAAAAAATCCCCCGAGCTCCAGTTCTTGTTAATTTTTTGTAGTAGTGGGATGAACTCAGGGCCTGACACATGCTAGGCAAGTGCTCTTCCAGTGAGCCACATCCCCAGACCTTCTTTTGTTTATTTATTATATATATATATTTAGTTAGTTAGTTGTAGAGGGACACACAATGCCTTTATTAATTTATTTTTTATGTGGTGCTGAGGATTGAATCAGTGCTAGGCAAGCACTCTGCCAGTGTCCTACGGCCCCAGCCCCCTTCTTTTATTTTTTGAGACAGGGTCTTTGCCAGTTGCCCAAGCTAGCCTTGAACTTGTTTCCCTGAGTAGCTGGGATTACAGGCATGTGCCACCAGCAAGCCCTACTTCTTCCTCCTTCCATCTCTTCCCCACAAGCTCCTGATGGAATATAATTTTTGTCAATCAAAGTTATGTTGTTCAGCCTTTCAGAGTCTTTCATAACCTGACTGCCAGCTTCCCCCCTGGTCTCCTGCCACCTGTGCTCTGGTCACACCACATGGCTCATGGTCTCTGAAACCACAGGTTGTGCCCCAGCCAGGCCTGGCCAACCTTCCTGCTGCCCTCCTCCGGAGACCCACTGACTTATGGCTTCAGGCCCAGCTCAAATGCTACATTCTGTAAAGTCATCCACATTCCAGTCTTTTCTCCCAGCAGACCCTCAACAGTTGAGATGCCCTCCTGTGTTGTGCTTGTGTTTATTTATTCATTAATGCAATAAAAATTTAGGGAGCATCCATATTCCGTATGTCAAGCTGGTACCGAGCTGAGAGTCTAGCAAGGAATGTGCGGCCATGTGGCCCAGCCCTCAGATGGCTGAAAGTTCCTTAAAGAAAATGAAACTGGGGCCTGGGAGGTAGGTCAGTGGTAGAGAGTGAGCCCAGTCTTCTTGAGACCCTGGGTTCAGTGTCCAGCAACAGAAATGAATCAATAAACAAATAAGTGGATAAAATGATTCAAGGTGCTAGAATAGTCAGGGAAAGGTCCTCGGATGAGGTGACATTGAAGAAGGAACCAGGGCCAGGTGTGGTGGCATATATCTGTAATCCCAGTGATATGGAGGTTCAAGGCCAGCCCCAGCAACTTAGTGAGACCCTTAGCAGATCAGCAAGACCCTGTGTCAAAAAATAAAAAGGGCTGAGGATGTAGTTCAGTGGTAAATCCCCCGTGGGTTCAATCCCCAGGAGAAAGAAGGAGAAAGAGAAAGGAAAGGAGGAAGGCCAGGGAGGAGAGTATTCAAGGCAGAAGAAACAAGTGCTAGCATTTCATGTTCCTTGAAGAACACTTCTCATGGCTCACACCCCTGCCTTTCCTCATAATGGAGGGACAGGATTAGCCCTCAAGCAGGAGCTAACCCATGCACGTTCAATGACCAGCTCCAGTACATAGGGCATCCAGGAACTCACAGCAGGACTGTCCAACCAGCGGCCAGGCCTGGCCCTGTAGCCCCAACCTCACTCTTCCTAGCTGGATGCTGGGTCTTTGTTTGAGGTCTTGATACTAAACCCTAATTACCCAAGTGAAGGCTATTGCCTCTTTAAAGAGTTCAAAAGCCTGAGACTTTTTATAAATAGCTGTATCCTTTCACCAGCCCTTAAGGCAGAGATTTATGGCCTATTTCCCCAGAGGCAGACAGACCTACAGACAGGTTGCTTCCCTTGGAGGCCGGGTTCCTACAATTGTGGGATGCTCCCACTTCCTCTTTGCATTTTATGACCTCCTGGCTGCCTAATCCTGAAATGGGTTACACGGGAAGGAGGCAAATTGTGGGATTGTGTGGCTGCAGCTGCCTCGGAAACCAGAGGCCACCCCAGGCTCAGGAAGGGGCTGGTGGTTGGTGGGGAAGGCCAGGCAGCCTGGCCCCTTGGCCATGGCTGCGGCTTCTACTTTCCAGAGCTTTCCTTTCTCCAGTGAAACACCCAGGGTGGAGGCTGTGTAGACCACACAACTGGGGTCTACACCATAGCTGCAGATCCGAGGCAAAGAACTGAGTTCATAATTAAGGAGCAAGGCTGAAAAATTAATGAGGTACTACTCACCCACACAGACAATGCTCATTCATATTTAGGGTACGTGCGTACTCCTCGTTCAAATCCAGTCCTTGCAGAACCCCAGGAACTCCAGGGAGGTGGGTTTTATGACATCCTTATGACAAATGAGAAAACTGACGCCCAGAGACTAGCCCAGGTTGCACAGCTGAGAGGTGACAGATCCCGATTCAGATCCTGGCTTCAAGTGCAGGTTGGGAGTCGGGTGCGGTGGCTCACATCTGTAATCCCAGCGGCTCAGAGGCTGAGGCAGGAGGATCACAAGTTCAAAGCCAGCCTCAGCAACTTAGTAAGGCCCTAAGCAACTCTGTGAGACCCTGTCTCTAAATAAAATACAAATTTGGGCTGGGGATGTGGCTCAATGATTAAGTGCCCCTGAGTTCAATCCTGCCACCACCCTGCTCGTGCAAAAAAAAAAAAAAGTTGGGGCCAAAGACACTATCAATCAGCAACCAGGGAAAACAGAGGGGACTCTGGGGCGACTGGATTCATTTTCAGTGAACTGTAAGGACTTGAGGAGTGAAAGGGCATTCTAGCAGCCGGCAAGGTGTAAAAAGAGGCCAAGACTGTCCTGGGCCCGAGAGGACACTGGCCTGGATGAGAGCTTGGGAAGGCACGCACGGCCTTCTGGCGCTCCTCTGCAGGCCTTTTCCCCTGAGCAGCTCTTCCTCCTCTCCCACAGCCTTCTCTCTGGTTCATTGCCTCTTCCCCATACAGGTGAGGCAGTGTCCCGGAACTGGGCTGCAAGTTCAGATTCCTCTTGCCAGCTGTGTGACCCTGGGCAGTTAGCTCAATCTCTCTGATACTCTTTATCCTCATCTCTCACATGAGCCTAATGACAACAGGACTGGGGTGGGCATGTGGCTCAGCAATCATAGTTGATCTTACATTCTATGACTGTCACCCCAATGAGAGTCAGTGCTCCCCTTTCTGAAGCACAGCTCCTAGCCTTGCTCTAAAAACCAAGATGAAACTGGACATGATGTCACATATCTGTAATCCCAGCTACTTGGAAAGTTGAGGCAGGAGGATGTCTAGTTCAAGGCCAGCCTGAGCAATTTAGCAAGACTGTGTCTCCAAAGAAGGTCTGTGGTGTAGCTCAGTGGTACAGCACTTGCCTAGTATGCATGAGACTCTGGGTTCACTCCTAGCACTACTAAAAAAAAAAAAAAAGAAAGACGAAACATACTATTTTGCCATTCAAGACCCCCTTAGTTCTGATCCCAAGCTTCCCAGCCCTGTCCCAGTCTTTAATTACCTTATTCAGTTCAGGGGCCAGCTCCCTGTGACACAGTCTGAAGAACACCATCTCAGGAATCAAGAAAAGCAGGTGTTGGAAGCCTGGTTCTTCAGTGATCCTGAACAGGGAGGGTGCTGGCCTGGCCATCTCAGCTCCTGTGCCTGGACAGCATGGTCCCTCTCTGCCGCTGCTCCTGCCATGACAGGCTGCACTTTGGGGGCAAATTGTGGGTACTCTTCTGCCTGTTTCCTTTTCTTCATTTCAACAAGCATCATATTCACTTCATGCCACCTCCAAATAAAGAGCTCGTGAAACTGTGTCATCAAGGGGCTCTCCTGTGTAACTGGCGTTGGGACGTCAGGTTTGGCTTTCCCGCCATGCACGGGTCTTGTTTCCCAAACCAGAGGGCAAAGCTTCTGGAGGGCAGGTCCTGCTCCTGTCTTGTTCCTCCACCTCCTGCATCTGACATATAGTTGGTGCTCAATAAATATTAATTAATTGGATGCACTCAGCTTTGAAGAGGAGCCTGGAGCACCATCCAGGCCACGTGTTCAAAACTGAGCTCTGGCTGATCATGGTGGCACAAGCCTGCAATCCCAGCAGCTCAGGAGGCTGAGGCAGGAGGATTGTGAGTTCAAAGCCAGTCTCAGCAACATCCAGGAGCTAAGCAACTCAGTGAGACCCTGTCTCTAAATAAAATTCAAAATAGGGCTGGGGATGTGCCTCAGTGGTTAAGTGCCCCCGAGTTCAATCCCCGGTAACCAAAACAACAACAACAACAACAAAAATGAGATATGACTCTCAAAGGGCTTTGAAAGTAAATTCCTGCTCCTAAGAATGTGATGGAGAATTATAATAGGGAAGTCACAGCCGTAAGATCTGGTAATAGTGATTCAAGAGAAGGTCTGTATGACATAGGGATTCCATTATTTGTGTAACTACCAGCCGCTCTCCCTCCAGAGAATGGAACTACTTTGAACTCTGCCCTTGCCATTTACTCTCTCTTTTTCTTTTTGGTACAGGGAATTGAACCCAGGAGCACTTCAATACTGAGCTACATTCCCAGCCCTTTTTATTTTTATTTTGAGACAGGGTCTTACTATGCTAGCAGGGCATAGTGGTGCATGTCTGTAATCCCAGTGGCTCAGGAGGCTGAGATAGGAGGATCACGAGTTCAAAGGCAGCCTCAGCAAAAGCAACATTGCATCCAGCTTCATCTTGGCTTTTTGAACAAAAGCAAATGACAAGCTAGGAACTGTACTAAGCAACTCAGTGAGACCCTGTCTCTAAATAAAATACAAAATAGGGCTGGGGATGTGGCTCAGTGGTCAAGTTCCCCTGAGTTCAATCCTCAGTATCCCCTGCCCCCACCAGCCTCAAGAAGAAAGAAAAAAAAAGTTGCTGAGGCTGGCCTGAGTGTGTGATTCTCCTTCCTGCCTCCGCCTCTGGAGGTGCTAGGATCATAGGCACCTGCCCACATCCCAGCACCATTTACTTTTTTTTTTTTTTTTTGGCACCAGGGATTGAACTCAGGGGCACTAAGCCACATCCCCAGCCCTATTTTGTATTTTATTTAGAGACAGGGTCTCACTGAGTTGCTTAGCACCTTGCTGTTTCTGAGGATGGCTTTGAACTTGCGATCCTCCTGCCTCAGCCTTCTGAACTGATGGGATTACAAGTGTGTGCCACCACACCTGGCACCATTTACTCTTAATCCCAGCACCAATCATGTAAAATAAGAATGATAATTCCCTTTTTAAAGATGAGGAAACTGAAATGAAGAAAGGACAAGTGACTGGCCTGAGGTTACCCACTGAGCAGGTGACTCCGAAGGGACTTGAAATCCTTGTTCTCTGGTCTGCCCCCTGCTTCCTACATTGGCCAGGTTGGCCCACGGAGGCTTTCTGGACAGTTCACTGATTGTGTTTTTCTCTGCACCCATTTCCCAGGCTAGAGGGACCGCCTTGCAAAGACCAGACAGACAGGAGGGTTTGTTTCCAGCCCTGGACAAGCCCAAACCACCCTGTGCACTGGATGCTGGCAACACTGGGCCACATGTTGCTGACAGTCCCTGAAGGGGGTTGAAACTCAGGGCAAGTGGAAACTTCCCCCAGTGTGGTGTTCAGAAATGGAATTTTCTCTCTCTCTCTCTCTCCTGATTTTGAAACAGAATCATTGCAGCAGTCTAGGCCACGCTCTTCCTCGGGGGCTGGATGATTTATTCATCAGGTGATTTGGAATGGACATTCCTCTGCAGGAATTCGTTGTAAGGGGAAGTGGAGATGCAAGGAAACCCAGGGGGCTCTTTTCCCCACCCCCTCACCCAGAAGTGAACAATGGGTGAGATCTGCACCCCCACCCCAAGGGGTGCTTGATTGCCAGAGAGATAACATCAGGCACCAGGAAACAATTAGCTGCCATTGTATTATTTAGGCTGGAGCCAGAGGGAGGTGAGGGATTTGGGTGGGAGATTTGCAAGTTTATTAGCTCTCTCCTGCCCTTTTACACACAAGTGTGCGCTAATCCCCTTGAGCCTTGGGTTGGCTAAGGTCAAGTTGATTTGTTTCTTTCCTTCCTTCCTTCCGTTTAGTTTGAATACTAGCTTCCCCACTCACTCTTTGGGTGGCAATTTGTTTAAACTTTGAAAGACTCAGTTTCCTTGTCCATAAAATGGTAAAAAATAACAGCACCTCCTGGGTTTGCCATGAGGCTTAGATGAGCAAATCCACTCAAGTGTTTGGCACCTGGCCTGGCACATAAAAAGAACACACAGAAATGGAAGCCCTCACTGCTACTCCTGCTGACTTAGCAAATAGTGATTGTCAGACTACAGGGTGCCATGTGCTTGTAGGTGCTAGATATGGTCCCACCTTCCAGTAATGTTCACTTGGTAAGGGGATGTTTTGTCCTTTTGTGCTGCTGTGACAGTATGTCTGAGAGAGTAATTGATAAATAATAGAAAAGTATCTCACAGCTCTAGACGCTGAAAATCCAGGACCAAGTCACCAGCAGCTCTGTGTCTGGTGAGGACCCTGTCTCTTCTCCCAAGATGGTACACTGAACACTGCGTCCTCTGGAGGAGACAGATTCTGTGATCTCACATGGTAGAAGGACGGGTAAAAAGGACCCAATGCTGCCAGATGCCTCTTTGTAGTCTTTCATCCCATTCCCAAGGGGGAGCCCTCCTGCCCTCACTACCTCCTAAAGGCTCTAATTGTCAACACAAATTTTGGAGGGGATACAAGCATTCAAACCATAGTAAAGGAGACGTAAAGGGACTTGAACTCAAGGTCATTAGTTACAACACCGTGTGGTCAACACTTACACACACATCCTAACTCCAGTACTTAACTTCATGCCAACACCTTTGAAGATCATTGCTTCTCTTTTTTTCATTTACTCCCCACACTAGGCTCAGGAGGCTGGTTTTATTATATTCTTTCTCCTTTTAGATGCAGAGCCTGAAGTGTGGTGAGGTGAAGAGACTTCTCCCAGAGCACTCAGATCTTAATGGTAGGATGAGTCAGGCAGAGAGAGGGACATCTGACCAGCCTCCAGCAGTAGAGGCTGTAAGGTGGAAAAGATGTCGGAGTGGACCTGAAAGTACAGTAGACCAAGTAGGAGGAAGCAGGGAGTAGGAGTTTCCAGGCAAAGAGTGAGGGGAACGTTCCTTCTGCTATGGAAGGTTCAGAGATTGTCCTGGTTTCTTTTAAATGGGAGTCATGCCAGGTGCAGTGGTGCATGCCTGTAATCTCAGCGGTTTAGGAGACTGAGGCAGAGGCAGGAGGATTGTGAGTTCAAAGCCAGCCTCAGCAATTTTGTGAGGCCCCAAGCAACTAAGCAAGACCCTGTCTAAAAATAAAATTCAAAAATGGGCTGGGGATGTGGCCCAGTGGTTGAGCACCCCTGGGTTCAATCCCTGGTACCAAAAAGAAAAAAAAGCAAGAAAAAGAAAAAAGGAGGGACTGGGTTTGTGGCTCAGTGGTAGAGCGTTCGCCTAGCATGTGCAAGGTCCTGGGTTCGACCCTCAGCAGCACCACTAAAAATAAATAAAAAAAAAATAAATTTAAAAAAAGGCACATTACAACAATAAAAAAGAAAAAGAAAAAAAGGAGTCATATTTAGAAGAAGTAATGATTATATGATTATGAGGACTGAACAAAAGTCTATATAATATACAAAGTGCCAGGAGCAGGTGTGGTGTCACATATCTATAATCTCAGCTCTCATGAGACCAAGGCAGGAGGATTGCAAGTTCAAGTATAGACTGGGCAACTTAGTGAGGTCTTATCTCAAAATAAAAAATGTAAAGGGCTGTAGACGTAGCTTAGTGATAGGAAAAAAAAAAGGCTTATGCAGTTGTATGAGTACTTGATAAATTCATTCATTCCTTCAACACATTTTTAGTAAGCACCTACCATGAGCTAGGCACTGTTCTGGGCCCTGGGAACGTGGTGGTGGTCAAGATGAACTCCTCATCCTCATGGAACTTAGATCCTAGTGACCAAGACAGACAATAAACAAGTCAACAAAAACTAAGTGCAGATGTAACCTAACAGCAGGCAGTAATGAAATACCAACAGGAGGCTAGGGGGTTGGGAACAGTGGGAACATTTTGGACAGAGAGGTTAGATAAGGCCTTTCTGAGGAGGTGACAATTAAAGGGCCCCTAATGAAGGGAGGGAGCCATGCAAATATCCAGGCAAAGAACAAAGAACACAAAGGTCCTGTGATAGAGATGCTTGGAGTGATGAGAGGAGCTCAGGGAGGGACTGGACCGGAAGGAAGTGAATAAGAAGAAGGGGAGGCAGAGGAGTCTGTCAGGACAGACCATACCGAGCCTCGTGGCCTGCAATGAAGACTTCAGAGAGTGGCTTTTTTGTTTTTGTTTTCCAGAATTAGGAAATGAACTCAGGGGTGCTCTACATCCCAGTCCTTTTATTTATTTATTTATTTGTTTTAATTTTCAGACAGGGTCTTGCTACATCTCAGGGCCTGCTGGCTGCTGTGCTTGCTTAAAAACTGTATTAAAGAGAAAGACAGGTGTGTGTTGGGGGGGGGGGGGGAAGGGGTGTTTGAGCAGGGAAGTGAATGCTTACCTGGCTGGTTCCTGCCTTCCAGTAGCACCAATGTAATAGGAAGAGATGACTGTTAAGCAGCCACTTGCCACCCAGCCCGGTGAGAGCGAAAGGACAGACGACTATAAAACAAGGAATGACTACCTGCCAGGCTCACGTTACAGCCATGACTTACTTCTTTTAACCTTCTGAGTTACAAAGGGAAGGTGCTATTAATTTCTCTCTGATTCAGATGAAGTGTACAGGGGAGAGGCTACCTGCCCCAGGCCACCCAACTGGTAAACTTCCCCGTGAATTCCCCTGGCGGGTGCAGAGAGTGGCCTGTAGGGGTGCTAGAGGAAGCAGGGAGACCTGGTGAGAGGGGGTAGCTGGCTAGGGGAGGTGAGAACTGACTGGATTCTGGATCTGTTTTGGTGGAGGTGGTGAGAACAGACCAGATTCTGGATATCGTTGAATGTACATCTTTAATCTTCAAAATGATTTGAATATCTGCTGGATCAGATATAAGGTAGGAAATAAAGAGAATCCAAGGAATGAGCCCAAGATTTTTGGCCTGAGCTTCTGAGAAAATGAGATCTTCAGGGAGACAGGAAAAGCAGGTTGGGAGAGAAAGTGGAGACTTTGGCTTGTTTAAAACAAGTAAAAATACGTGTTTATGAAAGGGAGAGCCCGCGGGGGGATGCTGTGTGCCACTCTCTCCTCCTAACGGAGGGCAGCTGCTGTTATAATGGCTGAACCCTCCCCTGGGTTCCAGAGCTGTGTGACTTTCTCACTTCGTTTTTACACCTTTAACTTTGTTTTGCAGCTTTGACCTGAGGAGGGCAGTTTCAACTCCACTTGTGCTCTTGGGTCAAGGGGAGGCTTCCTGCCTTGAACTCTTCCCCAGGCTCCTCTGGACCCCACCCCTACCCCCACCCCCAGGGCACACGTCTGTGTCTGTAGATTATGGTCCCAGAGGCCCCTGAGTAAGGCGGAGGGGGGTCGGAGCCTGCAGGGCTGGGGGTGTGAAGTTTGCCTACCCTCAGAGGAGGCCAGGCTGAGTAAGCTGCTGAGGTGCTGTCACTGGGAAGGGAAACAGCACTCGGAAAGATCTCTGTCTTGACCATTTGTCTGCTGCCCCCTCCCCACTGAGGGCTTCCCAAGGCTGCGACCCCTTCTCGCTCCTTTCAGGGCCATGGAGGGAGAGGCGTGGCTTTAGTTCAGAAAAGCGTGGGGTTTGCAGATCATCCCAGTCATGTTTGGGCAGTTTTTGCAGATTTTTAAAATTATATTATTATTTTGGGGGGGAGGTACTGAGGATTTAGGGAGCTGCACCACTGAGCTACACCCTCAGTTCTCTCTCTCCTGTTTTTGAGCTATGTTGCTGAGACTGGCTTGAATTTGCGATTCTGCTGCCTCAGCGCCACGCCCCCCCCCGCGCCCCGCCCCCCGTCGCTGGGATTACAGGTGTGCACCGCCACGCCCACCTTTTGTGGTGTGTGCATGCGTGTACGTGCCTGTAGGTAAGGCCCAGGTCCTGAGAGACCTGGGAGGGAAGACCACCACTTTATCCTGAGGTTCACACCTTAAATTTCTCACTGGGTTTCAGCTCAGCTGTCACTTCCTCAGAGGGCCTCTGACTGACCACCACCTGCGTCATTACCTATCCTGTCACCTGATTTAATTTCTCTGTAGCCCTTTCACTCTCTAAAATTATCCTGAACATTTATTTCTCACACAGTTCTTTCTCAGCTGCTTCCTTCCCTCGAGAACATGAGCGAGTCTGTGAGGGTCCTCTGGCTGCACTGTGCTGGCCCCTTTGGGCCCTCGGTCAGTGTTGTTGACTGGCCATTAGTAACAGAGCCCGAGTAGGCCAGTCACCAGGCATGGCCTTTGCTCCTTGTTGGGATCTCTGCTTGCTGTAAAAGGTCATGATTTTTCATTTTGGGGGCTATGGAATTTCCATCACTCTTGATCAGCAGGCAGGACAGCTGCTCTGGATTAAACATACAGCCTAACCCCCAGGACAAGATGCAGGTGGTGGAGCTTTGCCAACTCTGTGCCAGGAGAGGAAGCCATGTTATCCCTCTGTTTCCCCTTGGGAGCTTCTCAAATCATCCCGGACAGTTCCTCCCTGTGTCTCTGTAGCTCTGAGGCCTGCCTCTGCCCATTGCACTGGCCCCACATCGCTCTGTAGTTCTCTGTCCTATTTCTCTCCTTTTCCTTCTCTTTCTCTTCTGTTTTTCTTCACTGAGTTCTTACTTCATGATAACTGCTATGCACATAGACTCTTGCTGACTCCTAACAAGAAGTCATATGAGACAAGTCAACCTTATTGTTATCATGCGGTACCAGGGATTGAACCCAGGGGCAATGAGTTATAACCCTAGTCCTTTTTATTTTTCCTTTGGAGACAGGGTCTCACTAAATTGCAGAGATTTGCCTCAAACCTGTGGTCCTCCTGTCCCAGCCTCCCAAGCCACTGGGATTAGAGTTGTGGGTCTTGAGATGGTCATTACTGTCCCGTCCGGCAGGACACATCAACGTGGGCAGCGAACCTAGATGGGGAGGAATGAAGGGACAGGAGACAGGAAAGGTGACAGCAAGACAGGTGTCTGATCAAGCTGCAAACTTTTATTGTTCACACAGGGGTATTTATATGCTGGGGATGGGGAAGCTCTCTAATCAGCAATTGCTGGATGTGGGTGGTAAAACTGCCAGCTGATGATCCTGATAAAGATGTCTGATGATCCAGGATGTTCCAGGGAGATAGGTGGCTGCAGGATGCCTCCCAGGGGGCTGTCAGGCTATTTTTTGAAGGAGAATTTCCTTCTAGTCCCTGACACATTACTGCCATTATTTTTCAGATAGAGGAGCCTCTGCTCTGGGAGACTTTCTGATGTGTGTTCACACAGAGCACGCAGCTCCGCAAGATCTGAACCCAGATCCTCTGATGTTTAAATTCTAGGTTGATATAAAGAGTATCTCATGAGGGTCTGAGGTTGTGGCTCAGTGGTAGAGCGCTTGCCTAATGTGAGTGAGGCCTTGGGTTCGATTCTCAGTACTGCATATAACTTAATGAGTAAAATAAAGATCTATCAAAAACTAAAAAAAAAAAAAAAAAAAGGGAAAGGAAAGAAAGAGTATCTCATGAGCCAGACACAGCGGTGCACATTTGTCATTCCAATGACTTGGGATGCTAAGGCAGGAGGATTGCAAGTTTGAAACCAGCCTCAGTAACTTAACAAAGCCCTAAGCAACTTACTGAGACCCTGTTTCCAAATAAAAAATAAAAAGGGCTGGGGATGTAGCTCAAGTGGTAAAGTGCCCCTGGGCTCAATCCCCGTATAAACAAATCACAAAAGAGTCTCTCACGAGGCCTTGGTGATCTCAGGTCCACCACTCCAACATACTTCTTAGCACAAAGGAGGCGGAGCAAGGTAGAAATGAGCTTGGACAGGCCGAGAGCGTGTCCGGGCAGGTGAGCTTGTGAGATCACACTATGAAGTCACCCTCCAGGTACATTCTGCCTCTCTGAGTCCTACCTGATGAAAAAAGTGGGGGATCACTTGATCTCAGTCCAGGCACCGCTCACAGGCCATCTGGTTTATTTGTAATCCCAATTGGTGAAGTCTGACCTAGAAGATCTTCTACGAACTATTTCTATCAGGTCACCAGTGACAGAGGCCAGCTCCAGGAGACCCTTCTGGTAGAAGAGGTGGGAAGGAGGACAGGAATCAAGCTCTCCTTATCCAACACAACAGAAATACGAGCTCATCACGCTGTTAATATGGGGTAGAGGTATGGGAACCGGTCAGCCTGAACCACCATCTTCCAGACTGTCCTTTCAAGAGAAGTTTGGGGAGGCGTTGGAAGTAGCTGCTCCCCAGCTGGCCTGGCATGTAAGTTAGGGTTAGAGAGCGGGGAAATATGTTCCTAGGGCACGTCTCTACTGGCCTCGCCACTGAGTGGGCCGGTGACCATTATTTACAGGGCTGGCTTATTCATGGCCACTGAAGCTCGGAGAGGCAGGATGGAGACAGCATCGAACAAATGAGTTATTTATATCTACATCCCAGACCTCAGAAGGAAAATTCCCATACTTAGACATTCCTAGATGGCCTGCGACACAGGATATTTAAAGTAACAATGGGCCAAATTCTTGCTCACATTTTTGGCAGGGCTCCAGTCTGAAGGTCCACAAGAGAAAGACTTGGGCTGTGTAGCTTGCGGGGTGGGAGGGGCTGTTTCTAATTTGGGATCTATTTAAGATCTGACTTCCCCCCTCCTTCCCGGAATTACAAGGAAAATATGATTTTGATTTTAGAGGCAACATTCCATGTGATCTACTTGGGAAGATTTTAGGAGTTGTAGCTCTGTGCCCCGCCCCTCATCTTTCAGAAAGGGGGGCGGGGGGTTGTTCGGTAAACAAATAGGACATACGTTGAACAACCTGAAACTTCCTTCTACATTTCCTCTACCATTCATTCCTCTTCTACCTGAAGACAGAAACAGCTGCTACCAATGGTCAGGCCAGTGAATCCGTAGATGATCACAAAGGAGGACATGGCTCTCTACAAAACAATCAATGACCCATTTAAGATGTGACTTTGAGACACAGGTTCCAAGGAAATTACAGAAAGGGTTTAAAATGTGACCTATTGTACTTACAGAGTTGAAATTATTGTCAAAGTGACTTTTTCCAATAACTGTATTGAGGTCTGATTGACATAAAAAGCTATGTGTATTCAATCTATACAAGTCGATGAGAAGATAACGTCTTCAGGCCCTTCCCAACCTGATATTTCTAAACACTAGCCTCACGTAGAAGTAGAGAATGTAGTAGCTATTTCAGGTAGGCCGCCTTTGATTGCAAGTCACAAAACTTATCTGGCTCAAACTGGCTTAAGTTAGAGGAGCTGGGTGCTGTGGGGCACACCTATAATCCCAGTAGTTTGGGAGGCTGAGGTAGGAGGTTTGATTGCAAGTTTAAGGACAGCCTCAGCAACTTAGTGAGACTGTCTAAAAATAAAAAATAAAAAAGGCTGGAGATTTAGCTCAATGGTAAAGTGCCCCTGGGTTGGTTCAATCCCCAATACTAAAACATAAAAATAAAAAAATAAATATATGGAAGATTTATTCTCTCATATAACAAGAAGTCTCCTGGTAGCACCTCAAGGTTGCCTAAGTAGGCCACTCAATGGTGTCAAAAAGCACCCAGGAGCCAAACTGCGCTAGTAGAGGCCACGTGGCATCTGGTGCATTGGGGCAGCCATGTCACACTGGTACTAGTATTGTGATTCCAACTATTATGGTCTAGGGATGTACAATATGGAGATAGCTGCTGAAGCAGAGCAAGGTGTACCAGCAGCAGCCACAGAAGAAGCAGCAGCAGCAGCTGCAAGCAGCCACTTTCATGAAGGAGTTGTAGGCCTCATGGAAGACATGATTCAAGAGGGTTACCTCAGCCACGAGGGCGCTGTGAACCAGGGAGGTGTCATATACCATGAGGCAACAGCCCAGGCAGCCTGTGGTTCTGCACCTCCGGCACAGCCATCCACCAATCCAATCCAAGTTCTCAAACGTGGCAGTTGCAGAACTGGAAAGTGTTTTCCAATTAACTCAGTACTCTGATGTGACCACCAGAAAGGGGCTTGCAAGATGCATCAACGTGACTGAAACCAGAGTGCAGGCTTGGCTTAACAAAAGGAGAGCTCAACATAGGAATCATCAGAGGAAGTTAATGCTTGGAGATGCACCATCTGGTTTGCAGGACCACATGTTCCTGGCAATCATGAACAAACCCTAGAATGCCATCCTTCAAGAGCCAGATGATACATGTTGCAACTGATACATGGGCCACTGTTGATGCTCAAGCCACACTTACCTCCTCAGCAGTTGTATTAGCAAAAACAACAAAAACAAAACAAACAAACAAACAAAAAAACCCCACCAGGTTCTTTCCCTTTTCCTCTCCTCCATCCAGGTCAGACTAGCTCCTTCATAGTGCTGGGAAGGCTGCACTTCCAGTGTCATGAGAAGATGCTAAGTCATGTTCATTTTTCCTTTTGTTTCTCTTGCTTCTCTCTTGCTCTTTTTAATGCTGGAGATCTAACCTAGGGACTCAGTATGATAGGTAAGTGCTGCCACCGAGCTATACCCCCAGTCCTAGGTTCTCATTTTAAGAATGAAAAAACTTTTCTCACCAGGTTCCCAGCATATTTCCTTCATGTCCCATTAGCCAGCACTGGATCACATGTCCACGCATGAGCCAATCACTAGCAAGGGTGATAGGGCCTAATCATTTGATGAGCAGCTTCCTGGTTTATCTCTAGAGGTGCCGAACAAAATTATTCTTTCCTGAGTTACATAGCAAGGGGTGAACTCTGGAACACAAAGGGCAGCCAACAAAAACTAAGGAGGAATATCATCTAAATTGCCACTGTAGCTATGAGAGCAAATATTTGGAGAGCATAAATATCCATCAATGGGGAATAGATTCATTCATTAAAAACAAAGAGAAAAGAGAAAACTATTGACAACCAATTTGCTAGGCAAAGTCTAGAATCTGCAGATTGAGCAGTGACTAAAACTGCTGCCCCATTAAAGAGGAAAGACAGTAAATGAATGCATGTGTACATAATTGCAAATTGAAATAAGTGTAGTGAAGGAAAAGATCACAGCTAGGGTAGAGAATGTCAGGGCAGCCCAGAGAGGCCTCTCTGAGAGGGGTGACACTCCAGCTAGAAGGACAGAGCCATGCACAGGGACCAGAACATGCCCTGGGAATCAAGGGCTGATCCCAGAGCTCATAAGCAGGCTGGGGCCTCTTAGCTTGTTGAGAGCCAAGGAGGTGCAGGAGGGAGGACCAGGTGAGGGTGGGGGAGGTGAGTGGCCAAGATTAGGCAGGATCTTGTGGATTTGGGTAAGGAGCTTGACTTTTGCCTTGAGATGAATGAGAAAAAGCCAAGTTCAAAGCAAACAAACAAAAATTTATTTTAAAAACTTTTTTATTTTTAAATAATTTTAGGCTTACAGAAATGTTGGAAAGATAATAGATAATTCCACTATACTCTTCAACAAGCTTCCCCTAATGTTAACATCTTTATAAACATGGTACATTGATCAAAACGAGCAATTAACACTGGCACAATACTACACGGACTTTATTCACATTTAACGAGTTTTTCCAACAATTGCCTTTCTCTGCTCTGTGATCCAGTCCAGGATACCCTGTAACATATAGTTCCCGTCTTTCATTGTTTTTCAGGACTGTGACACCCCACCCTGCCCCCAGGTGCTAGGGGTGTAACCCAGGGCCTCAAACATGCTAGGCAAATGCTCTACCACTGAGCTACATCTCCAGCCCCTTTTGTTTGGAGAAAGGGTCTCACTAAGTTGCCCAGGTTTGTCTCAGACTCATGGGCTCCATCCACTCTACTGCCTCAGCTCCTGAGTGGCTGGGTTTACAGGCATTGTAGCACCATGGAAGCATGGACCTTGACAGATTTTTGTTGTTTTGTGGGGTGTTTTTTTGTGCTGCTGGAGATCAAATTCAGGGCCTCACACATGCTAGGCAGGTGTTCTACCACTGAGATACACCCCCAACCCAAATTTGGATCTTGATGCTTTTGAAGAGTATTAGACAGGTATTTTGTAGAAATGTCCTTTGATCTGGGTTCATCTGCTATTCTCTTATTAGACTAAGGTTATGAACCTGGGGTAAGACTATCAGAGGGGAAGTGTCCTTTTTGCATGTGACATAAGATCATATGACTTATTTCTGGTGATGCTCAACCCCAATCACTTGGTCTGCCAGGCTCCTCCACGGTCAAGTGACTATTTTTCCCTTTTCATATTTTGTTCTTTAGAAGGAAGTCACTAAGTCCAGCCCACACTTAAGGTGGGGTGGGAGAAACTGTAGGGCTTTAAGAAGGGCAGGACAACAAAGGACTGGAAGCCTAAACTACAGTCACTGTGGAATGCCCCAAGTTGTGCAGACCTGGACCTGACAGCCCAGTCACCTGTGTACTTGAAAGCCAATACCCTTTTCTGTTTCCTCCTCTTGATTGTCTTTAAGGTGAATCCCATTCCATCCAGGATCTTGACCTAACTCAGATATACCACTGGCAGATCTTCCAGCGAAAAAGGAATTTCCTTCACCCCTAAGTGACAGCCTTCCCTGTGTGTTCCCCCCACACCTCCCCTGACACTCAGGGGCCCAGGAGGCTCCTGCTTTTGACCAGTGGTCTCCTTGGGCAAGCAGAGGGCATGGCTAGTATGGTTCAGATGAAGCTGTAGTGGGGGTAAGAGGGAAGAGCAGAGCACATCACAAGCCAAGTGGGAAGAAGAGGTGGCAAAGACACAATGCAATAAAATGCAATAGCAATTAGAATGTCTGTTGGGTACACTGTGATCCCATGTATATATAGTTGTTGTTTTTTGGTACTGGGGATTGAACCCAGGGGTGCTTCACTTTTGAGCTACATCCATAACTGGCCTTCCTTCCTTCCTTAATTGCTGAGGCTGGCCTTGAACTTGTGTTCCTTCTGCACTCAGCCTCCTGAGTTGCTGGGATTACAGGCATGTGTTACTTCACCCAACCCACATGTGGTTTGAAAGATGAAAGGATGATGCCTAGCATGTAATCAATATTATTTCTTAAAAGAGTAAGTGGGAATATGATGGAGTTTTATTTTTCCCTTTTTTTCTTTTTGCAATAGTTATTTTTTAAAAATATAATTTGATTTATAAAATTAAAAAAAAAAAGCCACATACCACTTTGATTCTTTTTCTGCAAATTGATCAATAGTAATTCTTTTGTGTGTGTGTGTGTGTGTGTGTGTGTGGTGCCAGGGACTGAACCCAGGGCATGGAGGCCAGCACTATATCAACCGAGCTATATCCCTAGCCCCAATAATAATTCTTATACTGGTCTGGTGGAGGTGGTAAGTGTTCAATACTGACCCTTAATAAATGCTTGAGGCCGTACACATTCTAGAAGGGCCAGAAGAACCAAATAGCATAAATCCATAAGGCCTTCTTTTTATCCTCCTTGAGAATGTTCTGTCACGGGCAAGTAGAGGGATAGGAATTTGTCAGATTCAGTTTGCAAAATACAGCCCATGGGGAGTGATTCTAGAGAGAAGGTGGTGAGGACTTCCAGCCCCACCCTCTCCTCCCCCTCCCCCCACAGCTGGCCAGAAGACACCCTGCTAAAGCCTCTTCTGCTGGGCAGGGGAAATAATGGATTAAAAAAAAAAACAAAAACACTTATTTGGGGGTCCTGGGGTTGTGACTCAGCAGAAAAGTACGTACTGGGCATGTGCGAAGCCCTGAGTTCAATTCCTAGTGCCCCTCCTCCCTCCAAAGGAAACTTTTAAAAATATTGTGCCCTGGCACATGGTAAATACTCAAATGTCAGTCATCAGAGATGAGAGCTAGCACTACTATTCACATCATTATGATTATGTAATGGAAAGGCTATATCACTTGGCTAGTTTCAGGACAGAAAAAGTCTAAGGCTATTTGACTCTCTCTGAATCTCTATCTTTACAAATTAATACATTTAGCAAACATTTCTTGAATGCCAGTCCTATGCCAGATGCTATTCTGGAAGCTTACCAACAGGTTAAAGGTAGGAGGTATATTGAAATACTGGTCCCTCAGATTTGTCTCTTTTCTAAAGAAACAGACAGTGGGTGACTTGGGGAGAGCGGTCCCTGGACCTCAGTGGACAATTCAAATATCATGTATATATGAAAGCCAGAAAGTGCTGGAGTCACGATCAAAGAGGCCAAGTTTCCAGCCCTGATGGAACCCAGCATGTAGAAACAGAAGGCTGTGAACAAGCCAACAAAGTATCAAACCACTGCATATGGTAGGAAAAGCAGGAAGGAACCAGAGGAAGAAGAAACAGTGTGAGAGGGGGTGGCAGTGGGGGTGACGAGAGACACATCATTGCTTTAGTTCCACTCTGTTACTATAACAAAACACCTGTGAGCAGGTAGATCCTAAAGCATGAGTTCATTCAGCTCCCGTTTCTGGAGGCTATGCAGTCCAAGAGCAGACACCGGCCTTCTTGCTGCATCATAACATGGAGGAGGATGTCACGTGGTGAGACAGTAAGCAAGCCAGAGAGAGCTTGCTTCCGCAACAAAGCCACTTCTTAAGAGCCCATTAATCCATTATCTTTCTTTCTTTCTTTCTTTTTTTTCCAGTACTGAAGATCAGCCTGGCACGGTAGCACATGCCTGTAATATTAGCGGCTCAGGAGGCTGAGACAAGGAGGATCACAAGTTTGAGGCTAGCCTCAGCAATTTAGCAAGGCCCTAAGCAACTTAGTGAGATCCTGTCTCAAGTGAAAAATTAAAAGGTCTGGGGGATGTAGCTTAGTGGTAAAGTGCCTCTGGGTTAATCCCTAGTAACAAACAAACAAACAAACAAACAGTACTGGGGATCAAGCCCAGGGTCTTGTGCATGCTAGGCAAGTGTTCTATCACTGAACTACATCCCCAACTATTTAAACAAAATTTTTATTCAAACAAAATTTTTAAAAAATTTTATAACAGGGTCTTGCTAAGTTATCCAGGCTGTCCTCAAACTTGTGATCCTTCTACCTCAGTCTCCTAAGCTCTCAAGTATCTGGACCACAGGCTAATAGAACACCCAGTTCTAATCCATGAATGGGTTAATCCATTCTTGAGGGCAGAGCCCTCATGACCTTATCACCCAATCACTTCTTGTATTGAACCCAGGAGCATTTAACCACTGAGCCACATCCCCTAGCCTTTTTCATATCATATTTTGAACAGGGTTTCACTAAATTGCTAAGGGCCTCACTAAGTTGCTGAGGCTGGCTTTCAACTTGTGATCCTCCTGCCTCAGCCTTCCGGGGCAGCTGGAATAACAGGCACATACCACCACACTCAGCCCAATCTCCTTTTAAAGATGAACTCCCAACACCACCACAGGGCAATCAAATTTCAATCTCAGTTTGAGGGAATAAACTATATACCAATCATATCATAATAATTATTAAAGTTGATAAGTTTTGGATAATTATTTTTTTTTGTAGGAAACACTATAAATTGGTTCATAAATGACTGAAAACCAGTTTCCTAAAGAAAAAAAAATTGTCTCTTTTCTAAAGAACCAGAAAACATGGCTCATATTCTTGGCCTTGCCACTAAGGATCTCTGTATGTGACCTTGGGGGAGTCACTTGTTTATTTTCAGGGTCTCCTATGCTCATCCAGGCGGTGGAGCTAGTGGATTGGACCAGTAATGCTTAACATTTTGGGGAGGTCACATACTCTTCTGAGAATGCAGAAAACATAGCTGGGCATGGGGTGCATGCCTGTAATCCCAGCGCTCGGGAGGCTGAGGCAGGAGGATCACAAGTTCAAAGCCAGCCTCAGCAAAAGTGAGGCAACTCAATGAGACCCTATCTCTAAACAAAATACAAAATAGGGCTGGAGATGTGTCTCAGTGGTCGAGTGCCCCTGGGTTCAATCCCTGGTACTCGCCCCTCCCCCCAAAAAGGATGCAGAAAACATGCCTCAAACAGAAAGAAAAACACACCCCAAAATTTATCTTCCACCTCACAAATCCTAGATTGGTCTCTTAGATCTCAAGTCCTTTCTAGGATTGACTCTGGGATCTGCCATCTGAGTGACATGACACAGGTCTGGCATCCTTAGGAAGCCCCCAGTCAGAGGTTGAGACAACGTGATGTCTTGAGTTGAGCTGTCCAGGGAGGCCAATCAGACTTGACATCAGCCAGCATCAAAAGCAGAGGCCAGGCAGGTATAGAAGAGAAGCAGGTACAAGTGACATCAGGTGCAAATCCAATGATGGATGGTAACTGGCATTCAGCCCAGGGGACTCAGGCAATGAAAAGGGGCTGAGGAAAGGACAGAGTGATGCCTGGTTTGAGATGGGCAGCTCCAACCCATCGTGGCCATAAAGAATGGAGCCAGGAGTGCCAGTTCCCTTCCAAGAGAAGTTTTAGATCTGGGTAGGGAAACCTTAATTTGGGTGACAAGTCCAGTTTTTAAGAACACCGTAGGCCAACAGCGTGTGACTTTTTTGTGGTTGTTGAAATGTGGTCTCGATATGTTGCTCAGGTTGGCCTTGAACTCACGACCTTCCTTGCCTGAATGGCTGGGATCACAGGCCTGCACCTCTGCTCGTGGCTTGTTGCTTACCTGGTGGTCCACACTGCCAGGCTGAAGATGGAGAAACCAAGGCTAAGGGGAGAGCAGAAATGAGTTCTTCTGCTCTCTGCTCTCCCATCTTTAAGAGACTAAGAAGTTACCAGTGCAGGGCTGGATCTAACCTCCAATGGCACTGGGGGCTGGGAGTGAGCTCAGTGGTAGAGTCCTCACCTGGTATGCCCGAAGCTCTGGGCCCCATTCCCAGTACTTTCTCCTAACATCACAGCTGGTGAAGGCACAGGTGAGGGGGACCCAAGCAGAAGACCATAAGGCTCAGTGTTCTTTACCCCATTTTCCTAAGAGTGGCCTTGTGGAAGTAGCTGTCTCTTCTTCGAGAGCCACAATGCCCCAGCTAGGCCCACTCTGGGAACTGACCTGCCGAGATGGACACAGTGCTTTAGTAACCCTGGGCTGGCTGGATCAGTGCCCGAGAAATGGTCAAGGGGAGCTTGGAGGGTTGAGTGGGGCACTGCTTTTAACTTGGGGAGTCCCCAACGCCTACCCCACTTACTTCCACTCCTCCCTGACACTTTGGCTTTCTGGTCCCTGTTCCATCCGTCTACTCCAAAGCTGGCATGAAGAGGAAGATGTCTGTGCCCTAGAAGGGCGGCATAGCCTATGCCCACTGTCCTGTGTATTCACGTCTCCTCACTTACCCATGAAGTCAACAGACTTTGACTTTTCAAATTATCTGAAGCAATCTACATTTCCTTCTCTCACCTTGAAGATTTTTGCTCTGTCCCCAGATACTGCCCCTAGCCATCTCAGCCCCAGTTATTTCTCTATCTTAGAGGAAATCAGGAATGCTGTTCTGAGCAATTTCAGAAGGGATGGTAGCAATGTTGTATGGTCACAGAGGATCCTTCCCAAGCCGCTTGATGATGAGCCCTTAGTATTTTATATGGGGTGTTGATGGTTCACTGGTGAGATATGGGTTCAAGTCCCATCTCAGTTACAGTGGAAGTATTCTTGGTTTAAACAAACTACCTATTCTACTGACTTCCACAGAAGCCCCAGGGGAAGAAAGCCTCTTTCTGGGGATGCAGGAAGGCATCCCAGGGGAGGTGGTCCACAGTTTGGCCTAAAACTTATAAAAGCTTCTTAGTGTTCCGCGTACTGGCCTTGGAGGTGGATCCTCTAAGTTGGAATCCCACGTCTACCTCTTATCAACCTTGTAGTTCCTTGGGCAAGCAACTTAATCTCTAAGCCTTGATTTTCTCATCTGTAATGAGGCTGATTGTATCAACCTAGTTTAATTGTTTTCAGGATTGTAAACAAGAATCTGCATCTGTGCTCAGAAGTGATATCCTCTGTAATTATATCCTGAGGCCGCTTGGTCTGTTGCCCTGAGGCTTCACAGAGTGCCCTGTCTGCAGGTTTTCCAACTGCTGATTACAATCAGAACCCCACCCATCGCTCTGTGACCTCTCTCTGAGCTACTCCCTCCACTATGCCCTGTGGAGGGGAGGAAGCCAGTCAGGACATCACTGGATTCTCTTCAGATACAGTGAAGGGGCCCAAGGGAGAGGGTGGGAGAGGAAGGGAAAGGGATGAAGGATGGCTCCAAACTTTTGCAACAGTTAAATGTTAATATGGGTGTCGGCATAGGAAGTATCTTCTAATGACAGAAGGAACCCAGGGAGTTTTTCAATCATCTCCTGCTTAACACATACAGATGTATTCATAATCACCCCTTGCCTCGGGCCTCGAGGCCCAGGTGGGTTCCAGACGGCCTGAGCCGCTGCCAGACAAGAGTCCTTAAAGAGCATCATGTAGACAATTGGAATGCCATTTATCGTGCAAAACACAATAAAACCCTGAGCTCTCTTCCTGTCTCAGAGACCTATAAATTATGAAAATTATACCTGCCCCAGGCCATGGACATATTGTTTTATTAAAGTTCCGATGAATAAACTTAAGGCTCTTAAAAATGTCCTCTTGGCTTTTCCTCCGGCTCACACCTCCAGCATGGAGCCTGCTGCCTGGGTTTGTTGGATTCGTTCACAGTTCTTCAGAAAAAACTGAGCTCACTTGAGCTATGGAGAGTTGGGGCCTCTTGAACAGATGACCAGGCTAGGGGTGTGTGTGTGTATGTGTTTTAGACCATTTGTTCTGGTGTGATGTCCTCTTAGGGGATATATGGTCATGGACAAAGAGAGGGTTAAAATCTGCACCCCTCCCATGTTTTTTTCTAATATTGGGGCCTGAACCTGGGGGCTCATGCATGCCAGGCAGGTGCTCTACCACTATGCTTCGCCCCAAACCCCATCCTTCCTGTTTATTTTTACACTGGATCTCTGGGGAGCCTTCTATCTACTCCATCATGTTCTTTGTCCCCAAATTGAGTCACTAAATCGTCTTTACTCTCTACCTCTCATCACATAATGGGTGTGACTTCTTTGGACCTGTTTCTACATCTCTAAGAGGGAAATAACCATAATATCTGTCACACATATTCAGTATAAAGCAAAAAAGAAAATTCCACTATTGTCACCCCAAAGCCATCTCTTAATTAGGAATCTAGAGGAATAGGACCAGATGGATAAAGATAAGAGAAGCCCATGGAACTTTTTCTATGGAAAAGTTCAGCTTCCATTTCCCCAAGAGCATTTGGGTGGGTGGGACTTTAAGCACTCAACACCTGGTACAGGTTTTTGTTGCTTTAATTCCCTAAACTCTAGAAACAAAGCAGAAAAACCAGTGAGGGTGTGTGTGTGTGCAGGACTACCTTATGTCCCAGTAGAAAGAAACCCAAGACAGAGACAAAGTGTGGTAGACACCAGTAAGGACTGAGCTGATTAAAAACAAATTATTCCCCAAGTGCCAGTTCTTACCTTGATGGGAAAGAAAGAATTGAAGCACTAATTAACCTTTGTCCATCCTGGAGAGGGGACAGGCCACATGGTCAGGCAACAGAGAGGGAAGCCAAGCCTACTTTTATTCCAAAGTTTTATTATAAACAAGAACACCCTGAAGAAACTTCGTGCCTTCTTGGGCAGTGACCAGGAGATCCTTGGCAGGCATTTGGATGTCTCCAAAGGAACAAGGCTTGTATTTCACAAAGGAGCCTGGGAGGCCATAACTGGTGATCTCTAGAAAAACCAAGAACTGAAATAGGGATCCTGATCTCTCCCTCCACCCGCCCCTTAACCATCATTGGTCATCTCTCCCACTGATTGGTAATAGGAACTATTAATAATTTTTCTTCCAGAAAATAAGGCATAAAGTCCAATTCTCATTGTGATTGACTTATGAGGTAATGAAAAAATCCCCCCAGTTGTGTAAATGGAGAAGTGGCTGGGTCTTACCAAGTTTGAGAGTAAGAGGGGATGGGGGACATGGAAATCAAATGGAAAGTACATGAGAAGGACAAAGACAAGTACTTCAGTGGATGGAAGGCTTTAGTGATCAAAGGAACTGGCTTTGGACAATATCCATCATTCCACTGTAAACCAGGAAGTCACCAAGGGCTTTTCTGTTTGGCTTCCTGAAGCCTATAGATTTGGGAGAATCAAGGCCTAAGTGAAGAGATGCAGAATTTTCACAAAACAGACAGATCAGATTACTCTTCCCCACCTTGTCTATGAGGTACCAAGATCCCCAGTGTAGGAGACCACCGGCCCAGGAAAGGGGATTTCACAGCATCTGGTGGTCGTCAGTCTCCCAATAAAGTGAAGCTTTCCTTCAAGGTTCTTAGGTCATCTGAGAGGCAGGACAGGGGTCTGTCCCAGCCCAGAAGGACCCCGCTCCCTGCAGTTGATGCAGTGGCCTAGTGTTTTCTGACAAGCCAAAGGCCTTGCTAGGAGGATGGGCCAGAAACTGAACACACAGACACACGAGAAAACAACCTGTGTATATTTAACAATATATATTTATAGATATTTTCTAGATCAGTACATTCAGTTTTTAACTTGTTTTTTTCTTCACAAACAGAAGAACTCTTACAATAGTAGACTTTCTAAAATAAATACTATTAAAATAGAGCTTCAAAATAAATATTCTATACAAAGGAAACCTTCTGTGGTAACTTTTTGTGGTGGGGTGAGAAGGGGCTACAGTGAAGGGGAAAATGAAGTAGGATTGTGGTGGGGGGGGGGAGCCAGGGAACAGCTTTACTGCTTGCAACACGAAACCAAACTGTGGGGCAGCAAGTTAGAGAGAGCAAGAGAAGAACACTGCACACACGCAGCTACCCACAGCCAAACAATAGCAATGCAATATTTGACATCCACTGTCACAGTAAGCAGAGAAGGCATGAAAATGCTTACCAAAGGCATGAACCAGAGGGCTGGTGAAGCTTGCAGGATGCCATAGTGAACTGTACAGCGCAGAGTTGTGTCCCTGCACCCCATCACACACTTCCTGGGGCAGCATAGGAGAATGTGACACTTCAAGGTGACAGTCACCTGGGTTCTGGCCAGACACAATTTTCACGTGTGCAACCTCAGGCAAGTCTGTCTAAATGGGTCCCACTTGATGCACAGCAGGAATCAATGTAGACTCCAAACACAGAACAAACCCCACACCACATGCGTACCTTCTGTCTGTCAGCTGTGAAGGGTCAACAGAAGGGACCAGTCTTCACTTCCAGCCGGTTTCTCAGAGGAGCCTTGGTTGCACCCTATCACTTGATCTGGGAGGGTTCTGCTAGCCTAGACCCAGTTCCCAGGGTGCCTGTTGGGGTGTCAGCCTTCATAAACCCACCCTCAAGGTGGGGCAGGCAAGCAGCCACAGAAAAACTAGGCAAAGTGTCCTGGATCAACCCCAGTCCCAGGTCTAAGAGAAGTGGGAACCAGCTGGCACTTTTCAAGATGAGACGTAATCCAGCCAAGCAAGCTGCTGGTGACAGCAAGCAACCAGCCAGAAGCAGCTACAGAAATGTGTTCTCAGTGCTTGATCCCTCTGCGGCTCTGGACTGGCTTGGGAAGGGCTGGGGGACCCACAGGCAAGCCACATTTTTCCTTTTTCTTTTTTTTTTTTTTTTGGCCAACGAGCCAGGGAAGACCGAAGCTGAGGGGACTGGTGCACAGCAGAGCTGGGAGAACCCAGGGCGCTTCCTTCACTGCTTCCCTTTCGCCACTGGGCACGCGGGGCACAGAGGTGGACTCCTGGGGACAGTTCTGCTGACACAGATCTAGCAGGTTAAACACAAGCCACAACAGGGGAGGGGAAAAAAGAAAGAAGGCAAACCAAAACCCACAAGATCCGTGTTTACAACTATGTACACAAAAAGTCAGGGTTCAGGAGGCCATTTGCCAGGAAATGGGGTCTTTGTCAGTAGGGGGTCAGTGTGTGTGTGTGTGAATGCGTGCATGCATGTGTGTGTGTGTGTGTGTGTGTGTACACAGCTTATGAAAACCAATTCTCCACAGAATGGGTGTGTAGACCAAGATCACCAAAGTGCAACTTGCCACTGGGTTAAGTTTCCCATGGAGACAATTTTGAGGGAGGGGCCCGGAGAGCCAATCCCATGGCCTTGCAGGAAAGAGTGCATGTGTGCTATCATTTGGGGGGGGGCCACCTCTGCACACCTCATCTGAGGAAAAACCTCTCCAGCCCCTTCAGCACACTTCCAATACATTCAATGAGTAAGTGGTTGCTGAACGTTTGTTTTCACCATTCCCTCCAATTTGTGCAAGAACATCCATACATCCATCACAATTGTGGCAAGGGGAGCTATGTGAATTAGCCTTGGAAAATGAAGATGCAATACCTTATACTCGCCTTTTACAAGCCAGCCGATGTTACATAAATAAAGCCAAAAATAATAAGACCCTCCCTTCCTCCAATCAATAAATACCTATGGTTACAATTAACTTATTCTAAATCATAAGATGTTAACTACTAATATCCGAAGGGCGGGGGAGGAGGAGTCCTTGAGAAGCATGAAGTACATGCCACTCTGGGCTCCCTGCATCCTTTTTTGGAGGCAGTTCTGTTTCTATAGAACAAGCTGGAAATGCTACAGATGCTGTCTAATGCGCTTCCAATTTTACCTGGGGCATCTCTTCTGACCCAGGCCATTTCCTCTCAACAGATGGGGGGTGGGACACAACATACCACACAAAGCAAAAACCCCACACAACAATAGCTGGGGTGGGGGTCAGGGTGGGGGAGGACCAGACACACTACAGCTTTTGCATGCAACAAGTACCTACCCACTGGACGTGCTGCACTTTCCGAGTCCTTTAGCACCTTGAAAGAAAGAGTTGCTACGTCTTTGGGGGCTGTCGGGAGGGCGGTGTGCTGTGCACAAAAGCAGGGCTCGATCCCAGGGGCCCCTGGAGAACTTTCCCACCCTCTCTTGAGTTCTTCTGACTCCCCCGCTGGGGCTTCCTAACGCTAAAATATACTCTTTTCACCATCTCTATTTACATAAAGATACAGACGCATCACTATACACAAAGGCTATGACAGTAAGCAGCAGAATCAGGAGAGGAAATCCAGCCCCAGCTCGGCTCAGCTGTCATTCTGCCAATGAGAGGTGCTGCCTCTTCTTCGCTGATAAGATCCTCTTCTTGGTGGGCAGGGGAATTGTGTTCCTTGAGGTCGCTTGCCCCCCAGATTTTGATATCAGCCCTTCCTGGGGGTGGCCCAAAAGGAAGCAAGTTGCTTTATTATTATTTTTTTAAAACACCGTTAGCATCTGGTTTAATTATTCTATAAAAACATCTCGACTGGATCCAGAGACCACAGCCTCAGACTCATTGGCAAAATTATATTTGGTCTCGCATGTGCTCCCCTGGCCTCCTCTACCCATCAAGTTTCTGGAAAGGATCTGAGTAGAGAGAACTCAGGACACAGAGCAGGTGGGCAAGTCTGTGACTCGGTAAGAACCTGTGGACGGTGTGATGAGCGGACACCCCAAGTTAGTGATGCGGCCAAGAGAGAGGAATGCACTGCTCATTGGCTCCGAAATCCATCCTGTGGTTCTGGGGAGGCAGGAGGAGGAATGAGGCTTCAACTCACTTGCTGTCCTCTGTTCTCAGCGACTCCCAAGTATATACAATAGGAATGGCTAGGGTGTTCTAGACCTTCTCCTGGACGCAGGAGCCAACTGGTGTGGAGGGAGGAGGGGAAGAAGAAGGTTGAGAAGTTGAGACTCCAAGGGTCTTCTTCAAGGTTACCCTGGTCCTCAGTTAACAATTCCTCCCAGGCAGCCAGCAGGCTTCTGTGAGAGCCAAAGACAATGGCAAAGTGGGAGGGAGACAGGGAGGGAGGAGCAAGGACCCCGAAGGCCATCAAGCAGCTGCAACTTGGGAAATGCGTCCACATCTATGTTCCGTCTTCTGAAAAAGAAAAATCCCCCCAAAATCACACCCTGCCCGTGCCACTGTCTGCTTGACACAAAGTTCCAAGACCCTAAAAAAACCCAGAGTACATCTTCATCCTTTTGGGGAACAGAGGGTGGGTGATGGTGGCTGTCTCTGCCTGCTTCTTCCCAAGCCACGGATGTGAAGAGGACACACGTGAGCAAGGTCAGCCTCAGAAGACTGGCAGGAGGAATCACGTTTCTAGGGACAGCACTGGGGCTTCAACCCAAAGTGTCAGAAAGGCTTGTCGGGTCTGCTGGCCTTGACGTCCCCGCTGGCTGCCTTGCAGATGACGCTGTTCGTATGCTTGCAGCGGCAACCAGGGCGGCGCAGGCGGTCATAGCCACGCTGGGCCAGCTTCACGCAGCCGGTGGCGGGCAGGTAGCAGAGCAGGCAGGGCAGCACCATGGAGAGGGCACCCATGAAGGACCAGCGGGCGCAGCAGTTGGAACGGGAGCAGGAGCAGGGATGGTCGGCGCAGGAGCCCTCATCGTCCTCGTTGGTGCAATGGTAGAAGATGCCCTGTACCAGGCACATACATGTGCCATAGTTGACCAGGGTTTGGGCCGAGCACAAGCACTCCTGGTTGCACACCCAGCAGGAGGGCAACGTCCGGGGGGACGCACACTCCTTGCACTTACACTTCCCACAGGCCTCGCACAGCAAGAAGTGCTTGTCCAGCTCTGGTGGGACTGCTGGGCCCTTTAGGTCCAGTGGCTTACAGTGGACCACCTTGGGCTGGAGGCGCACTGCCCTGGGCGAGGCCTGCTCAGCCACAGGTGGCGGGGCCATGTGGTCTAGGAGCCGCTGATCAGAAGAGGTGCTGCTACTGCTGCTGACAGAGCTGGGGCGCCCACTGAAGGAGATCCAGTGATGAGTGACATCCTGGTCACAGCGGGCAGGTGTTGGGGCCAATTCTGGGGCCCCAGCCCGGGGCCGCTTTGGGCCAGTTGGGGGGGCCAGGCCAGGGTTGTCAATGTAGTCGTTCTCCACGTGGCTGGTCTTCATCTGGTCAATGGGAAGGATGGTGAGTGGGTGCTGGAGCCGACTGTGGGGCATCCGGCTATCAAGAAGGGGCTGCACCATGACTGAGCTGGGAGTCAAAGGGACGCTCTGTGGGATCGGGGGCTCCATGGGGCTGGAGGTTCTGGACCGCGCGGAGAAACAGGCTTCTAAGGGCCCTGGGGGAAAGTAGGGAAAAGGAAGAGGCATCAATCAGTAGGCAGCCCGTTAAAGGTCTCCCCCCCCACACCACCCCCCAACAGTCCTTGGAAGCCCAAGTAAAATGGGAATTCAATTCTCAGGTTTCCTTAGTGGACTTTCCAGTAATATCCAAGGCTTAGATAATTAATAAAATTATTAGTAATGACAATACTAATAATAATAATGGTAGAAATAACACTTATTGGGCTGGGAATACTTGCCTAGCAGAAAGAAAAAATTAAAAAGTAGTATTGTATTTAAGTTACTCTCTTTTAAGTATCATGTATATCATTAAGTCATTAACTCTTTACAACAATGGTAAAATGTTATCAACTATTATTCCCCTTTTCTACTTACAAAAAACTAATGTTCCAAGTAACTTGTCCAAAGTCACATAGAAGTATCAATAGAAGGACCAAGGTTCAAACATGGACAGTCTGAGTCTATTCTCACAATTGCTTTGAAACACGCTCATTTAAAATATACAGCTCAACAGTTATAAATAAACACAGAATCTGAAATTAGATCCGAGTTTGAATTCTTACCTTTGCCTACCAGCGTCTCTGTGGATGAGTTCTTTCATGTCTATGCCTTAGGCCTTAGTTTTGTCATCTGTAAATGGGTTTTTTTAAACACCTTTATTTTATTTGTTTTTATGTGGTGCTGAGGATGGAACCCAGTGCCTCACGCATACTCTGCCGCTGAGCTACAGTTCCATGTAAATGGGTTCTTGCAAGGATTAAATAAGAAAATGCAAATCTAGGACCTAGCCCACTGCATGGTGCATGGCAAGTACTTGACAATTTATCATACCCGAGAACAGTTTAGATTCCGTGAGCACTGACAAGCACTTCGTGCCAAGCATTGCGCTGGGTGCTGAACACAACCGCCCCTGTGTGCTCCCACGGAGTTTATCAGCTGGATAAACAAAAGCCATTATTTCAGATATTCACAAGAGAAGGAAGGGCTATATCTGTTGCCTGCACATCCAGGATATTAACTTATTACTACTACTTCCAAGGGTAGCAACCTCCAGTGGCTAATAACTCCTGGGTTGGTGAGCTTCTGACACCTTGGATGGGAAATCCTCTCAAGGGGCGCTCACATCGCCCATTTCCAAGTGCTGAGCTGAACATTCAGCCTAAATGCTATTTACTAGAATAGCTAAGCCAACACTGGATCAGTTTCTAATTTCACTGAGAGAGTGCAATTTTAAGTTGGCATCTGGCCAGAGATTCAACTGCAGCGCCTGACACGGAACCCCAGGAAGTCACTTAAATCAAAGAGCGGAAACGGCTTGGTTCAAATTTAGAAAGTGCACATTGTTTTCTATTAGAAGTGCCATTTCCTTGCCTGCTGACCTTTACATTTGGAATTCGGATGGAGATCAATTTAAAGAAATAGCAGCAGAAGGCCGAGACCTCTGCTCAAGGGGATGCAATTTGGAATTCAAGGGACAGATTAGACTCTGGGAAGATTCCACGCTTAAGAACTCCAGGGGATGGGGCGAGGAGGGAGGGGTGTAGAAGGAGAAGATGACAGGCTACACAACAAAAACCCCCACTGGATTAGTGTTATGGGTGGTGTTGCCGTAAAAGCTTTTGCAAGATGCTAATGACGTTGTAACTAGGAAAGCTGACCCTATCCCTCAGCTAATAGGTTAACTTTCCCTCAAAGGAGCTGCTGAAGAAGAGGATAGGGATAGTTTCCATGTGTAGTTCACCCCATATCTCTCTGGACTTGGGACACTGTGGGTCCATCTAGATATTCCAATCACAGGAGAGTGATAAGGAGGCATTCAAATGAACTCAGTATGTTACTTCTTCTGCCAGTTAAAATTGTTGAGGAAGAGCTTCCTTAGATGCCTCAAACCCATCAAATAGAGCTAGCTCTAGATGAAGCAGATAAAAAGGGTTCTGCAAGGCTCATCTGTGCATCATCTATACTGCTAAATGGGGGGAAAAAAAAGGCAAATCTTTTCTACAAGGTTTAATGCTCAGTCAACTGATATTTCCCACTGACACAGGGGACCAACTATTGACTCTGTTCCCACAGCCCTGCCCATTTAAAAGATGCTGGAATTTCTTTATACACCTTTTCCTATCTTAGATAAAGTCTACCTGGTGACATCACCTGCCCCAAAGTTCTCTTCAGAGAACAGCATCTTCAGTTAGGAGTCCTCCCAGTAGCAGTTTGCCTTAGGTATCTGGTGAGTCTGCCACTAGAGTAGTTATTTGCCAAGGCAGCCTGCTGCGGGGATCCTGTGGTCAGGGGTGGACAAAGAGAACACAAGGAAGTACTTATGGGTTGAAGTTTTTCCAGGGAATGCTATCTCAGGTACTTATTCTAAGTAGAGTCTCAAGGCCTTGCTTCTAGAATAAATGAAATTGAGGGTCAACAGACCAGGCAGGATTAGGGGCCAAAATTCCTAGCCTTGGGACTTTAACAAGAGGAAAAGGCTGAACTTGGTATAATGAAAAATGTTATGGATAAGACTCTCTGGCACCCTCCAAGAAATGCCTCAGCTTGGAATCTCACCCTTAGACAAAGACAACACGATCCCCTTATTCCAAAAGCCTGAGTTAGTAATACTACAGGTCCTGCCAACAAAATATCAGTGGCAGTTTGAAGATGATATTGTCCCGTGTAGCTGGGGTTGTCTCAGCTCTGGGGTTCTGGCCTTGCTTACCAGAACAGTAAAGGTACCTAACCCCCCCACCCCATCTCAGATTATCCACTCTTGTTTTCCCAGTTCATTACTGGAACTCTTTGAAAATAGCTGCAGGCAGATGAAACAAAAGCCATGGGCAATGCTCAGGGATTTTAACGGGCTCTGGAATCAGTGGGCAGATTCCCCAATTCATGAAAAGTCCCACCAGGAAGCCAGGGTGGGAGCAGCCACTGCAAGCAGTGGGGAAGTTGGCATTAGCAGGTTCCCATCACCCCCCACCCAGAGGCAGCTGTCAACATCTGGGCCTGCAATGGAGGCCAGACATGGGGGTGGGAGCTTGGCCTATGATGACTCAGCTCTCTCAGGACAAGAAGCATCTGATGGTTCCAGCAGGCATATTCTAAAATGTATCTTCCTACCATAACCTTCATGTAGGATCTCTCTTCTGGCTACTAGCTCAGCAAAAACCAATGGCTGGCTCAGAGTTTCACTGCTTAAACTTGCTCAGGCCTGAGGCCTCACCTGCCTGGTACAGGGACCCTCGCTGTAGGAGGGCCCTCCAAGAGCCCCTGATGAATTTATTTGGCTGGTAAAAAAAAGAAAAACAATTCCCGTTCTTTCTGTTTGATAAATCACCAGCACAGCTCCATGATGTCTCAAAAACAGAAAAACTGAGAGCCGGTTTAGAAGATCAATCTGCAAATCCTGGGACATGCTCTGAATGCTGCTGTGCATCTTAAGTGCAGTTTAATTAACTTATTTATTTAACAGTACTGGGGATTGAACTCAGGAGCTACTTCTGAGTGAAGTCTTTAGCCCTTTTTATTTTGAGATAGGGTCTTGCTAAGTTGCCCAGGCTGACCTCAGCCTCCCAGGTCACTGGGAGTACAGGCATGCACCAGTACCCTGGGTTTTAAGTGCAGTTTAATACATACCTCTGCTTCCCCTCCAAGGAAGGAAGAGGTTCATACTATAAATAGGAGACAAGGCTTTGCCTCATGTAGGCTAGACTGATAGCCAATTTGGAAGACTCTAGAAAGAGAAATGAAGCCAACACTGCACTTAGCCAAAGAAGCATCTCTTTGGAGTTTTAGGTGGCATGAGGCAAGAGAACTTTCACCTTCACTCAACATTCTAATAATAATTATGGAAGCAGCTAATATTTAGGAAGCATTTCTAGGCTCTGGCTAAGCCCTCTTGCCATCACCTTGAAGTATAGTACCTATTCTACAGAGTTAGAAATGAAAACATAAAGGGTGGCTGAATTATAGGGAGTGATTAGGGCAGGATGAGACCCTAGACAGCAGAGGCTGTGAACTCAGGCATGCAGCCCTCCTCAACCCTGGAGTATTCATGGAAATACCAGTCACATTTGTAGCCATAGACCACCCCCCTCCTCTTCAGCCTTCCCAGTCTGCCACCAGCCCCCAGGGAACCTCACCAGGCCATTTGGGGTCTCAGTAACTCAGTGAGCAGGGAAATGAAGCCAGTCGGGGCTTGTATCAGATTGCTCCCTAGTTAGAGTTTTCACTGTGGTGGAGAGTGGGAAGCTAAGGGTTTGTAAGTTCCTGTTATTCAAGGAAGGCGCAGAGCTCAAGTTATCTCAACTTCTCAGTTTTCTCTGCTATCCTTTCTGTCACCTCATCCCTCTTTATTTTCATTTTTAGTTTCCTTAAAATCCAATGGGTCTCACTTACAGGATTTCACTACAAAGCAATCCTTAAAAGGAAACCCTGAAAGGGAATCCCCTCTGTTCTGCATCTACCAAGTTGAATTTACAGGTCCCTAAGCATCTTTATGGATGGCGCTTCCTGGACAGGTCTGTGGGGAAGGCAAGAAGTGAGGTACAAGGAAGCCAGAAAAGTTCTAGAAGACTAAATCTGCAGGATATGGAAACCCCCAGAACGCACAGCCCTGTGTTTGCTGTTTGGCACATCTGGGAGCCCAGAGCTGGCCAGTCTGCCATTTGTACCTGCAGGGAAGGGCTGCAGACCTACAGGCCAGGTGCAAAGAAGCAAGAGGTCTGTTAATCACCCAGTACACAACTGGGTTCACACAAGTGGGTCAGATGCCTATTCCCACCCACATCTTCCCCTGGACTTACCCTAGAGAGGGGAGTTGGGAAATATTGGGAAAACCTGACAGTTGTATTTTGAAAGCCATAGGTCAGCTAATGACAAACTGGCAAAAGGCTCTGACTGAATGGGCAGTTTTTGCACTGCCCCATTGAGTCTCTGGGGGTTCTTTCAGTGAAGGTTGTTTAACCCTTTAACAACTCAGAAAAAAGGTCTTTAAACTGTCAGAGAGTCCGCCCACCACTTTCAACCACCATTGCTTGGTTATTTTTGACAATATCCCCGGTTAGTTAATGAAGCTATAACCAAATGTTGACTTATTGCTTTAAAAAGACTTCTAAAGTGAAGGGACGCAAGGGAAGCCAGGGACTTGTCCTTCCCTGCACCCTAAGGAGGAAGACAAACTCTGCTGAGAATGGCCCCAGTGGGAGAATAAAGGTCTTAAGGCAGCTGGGTTTGTCTGGGAATCCTCCATTCTTCTCGGCATTGCCTTGCCCCCCCCCCGCACCCCTCCCCACCCCCAGCACTGGCACTAAGGAGCTCACCTCAATCTATCAGAGATCACAAAAGAAAACAGTTGCTTTTCATCACTTCACCCTATCACCAGTTGTCAATTCCCAGTACTTCTTTTCCTTCTTTCACAACCAATCAGCTGAGTTCCAAAGCCCCCCCCCCCCCCCCGCACATAATGGGTGGGAGACTGGCTGTACTTTGGTTCTGGGTTATTTTAACCAGCTTCAAGTTTCGGCTTCACTGTAGTACCCCATTAATTGTTGTCTACTCAGATCCTGTAAAAAGGAATCATGTTCAAATCACATCAGGGTCACCAAAAAAAAAAAAAAAAAAAGGAATCGGAGGGCTAGGGGTGTAGTTTAGTGGTAGAGGCTTGCTTAGTGTATGGAAGCCCTGGGTTCAATCCCCAGCATCTCTCTCTCTCTCTCTCTCTCTCTCTCTCTCTCTCTCACACACACACACACACACACACACATTAGTAGCCATGTCAGAAAAGGGAGCTAGGAAGCTAGAAGGAACCTGCTAACCACCGCCATCATTTGGGAAGTACTGACCGAAGTCAAGGTGCAATGTGGGACCAGAACCTTAGACCCCCAAGGGAGAGCTTCTTCCCACACACATCAAGATGGTCTTATTTGTCTCCCTACCCTCCACCAAGAAATGAACAGACAATAATAGGTTTTAGCTTACTCCTGGGACCAGGCAGGAAATGACTTCCCCCTTCCCCGAGCCAGAAACAGACAAGACTACCGACAAGGGAAACCACTCTTCTAAAAGTGGCCACCTGCCCTGAAGGGCCCCTTCCCTCCTCCACTAGACCCAGCACATCTGTGCTCCCTCCCCAGTGCCCTTGCTTCCTCCACTGACTGGGGCCTGTCCTTGGAAAGAACAATCGAGATCACAGCTGAATGGTGGAGCCTCTTAAGCCCAGCCACATGTCCTGGATACATTCCCCAGACTTGTCAGCTGCCCGGATCTGCAGGGTGGCCCCAGACCAAGAATACCCCGCCTCTTACATCATGCAACACCCCGCACCTCCTATATGATGCATTTAGTTAGTTAGAGGCACCCTTAAAACTAGGCCCTCCTCTGAGGATCCCAGTAACAGGGAGCAAGGCCCTAGTGCTGACCACTCACTAGCTGCTCTGCAGGCCCTCGGGGAAGACTGTTCCCCATCAAGGCCCATGCTTAGCAGGTTTGCCTAATCATTCATCCCTGCTCTGCCCTGGCCCCCAGCTGCTCTAATTCTCTCTCTCTTTGAGATCTGGCCTCACTAAGCTGCCCAGGAGGGCCTTGAACTTGGGGATTCCTCTGCCTCATCTTTCCCAGTAACCAGGATTCCACCAGATCCAACTGCTCTGATTTTTTTGAGGGAGCAAAAGTATATTCCAGGGGCTGAGGTTGTAGCTCAGTGGTAGAGTGCTCATCTTTATTGTGTGAGGTACTGGGGTCAGTCCTGAGCAACATATAAAAATAAATGAAATCATATATATATGTATGTATGTATTTTTTTTCCCCCAATGAGTTACTGCTTTCCCCTGTCAGGGAGATCCAGGTTGACCATGAGATGGAACACCTTCTCCACTCTGGCTATTCCCTTGCCTTAAAATGTCTGGAGTTTTGTTTATACATCTCAAACCCCACACTTTCAGCTGTCAAACCCACAGACTAGGGCAAAAATCCTCACCAGGATTAAGATTTTTGTCACAAGGGACTTGCACCTCAGTAGACGCCAAGAAGACAGGTACTCTAGATTCAGAACAAAATTATAATTCTCTGAAAGAAAGAGGAAGGACTCTTTCTAGGTCTTCTTCCTGCCAACATCTAGGTCTTACCTGACTAGATGGCCTAATTTAATAAAAAAAAAAAAAATGCTTGTGGAGGCCCAAAATAGGGAGCTGGAAGATGCCACACTAAGGGGACATTAAGCATCAGAATCTGAAATCCCTATATGTGGTCCCAAAGTATTAAACCCCATGCTGGGTGTGGTGGCCCATACCTGTAATCCCAGGAGGATCACAAGTTCCAGGCCAGCCTGGGCAACCTAAACCATGTCTCAAAATAAAATTAAAAGAGCCAGAGATGTAGCTAAGTGGCAGAGCACCCCTGGGTTCAATCCATGGTATCACAAAGGACAAAAAAAAAAAAAGTATTAAGCCCCATAGCAACACATTTCAAGGGCCACTTTATGAATGGGTTTCTCCCTCTCCCTTAATTTTTAAATCACTGACATTCACATTTTGTTTTAATTTGTTATTCAGGAAAGTTAGCCAACCCTTTAGGAACATGCAATGTCAGGTTTACAAGATTGTGGGAAAGGGTAGGAGGTAGTCAAAGGGTTGATTTCTAAAAGGCCACATCTCTCCATAATCTTGGAAGGATGCAGACAAAAACGTCACCTCTGAGCCCCAAATGTTCACTAGTGCCCAGCCCCTAATCTGCTTCAGCTTGAAATCATCTATTCTATGTGTTCTGTCTCCTTCCACCATCCCCAACCAAAACTCTATGGAGAGTGCCTTTCAAGAAGGCAATATGGAAAGAGTCATGGGATCAAGCAGGAGGGATAGGGAAGGAGGGCATCCACAATCCACAAAGGAGTGACTTCTGAGTTCAGAATCTAAAATGGAAGATAACCAACAGATGTCCTTAATGTCTCCCTCATCCCAGCTGGCATATATCCGTCCATGGAGATTTAAAAAAAAAAATCTACCAAAAGGCTCCCTCTCCCCCTCCCCAGAGGAGCAACATAGCTCCAATTGGTCATTGTGTACTGCTCACCAGATGAGGATTCACCTGGAGCCAGCCAGCACATGAGGACCCTCCCAAGGGATGGAAATAGAGGAAATGCAATTTCACAGTGACATATCTACAACTTCTTTCTCACCCCTCAGAGAAAGAGAGACCAACTGCAGCCCTCCTTTTCTTAGGCCACCCCACACCAGCACTAAATGGAAAAAAAGCTGAAAATTTCAGATGTTTATGCTCCATTAGTGTGAAGATCCGGAGAACTCTAAACATTGTGAAATCCACCAGTGCAATATTGGGTAGGGCCTCAGGCCAGCCGGCGCATATTAAGAGATTGATAAACCTCTATTTCCCAATGCTCTGGGCCTTTTACCTTCCAGCTTTGTATCCCCAAGAGGCTTGTCAAGAAGGTTAGAGTCTTGGTCTGCTAACCAGACATGTGCTTGCTCCCTTCCTCCACAGGTTCTCTGGCCTCTGATATGTCCGGCCTCTCCCCAAACTGAAGAGAATCATGGTCTGATTTAGAGGCAGGAAAGAGGGAGCTGCCACTAGTTCTGGACGCCCACTGAATCTCCCTCCACCTTTCCTTACAGCACAGCCTTGGTGGGGGATTCTCCCCAAGGATCACTGCGCCATAAGGAGGCCTCCTGCTCTCACCCAGGCCTGGCAATATGGATGCCCATCCAGCAGTTGGTGAGAGGAAGCAAGCAGCTCTACCCTCTGCTCACCATCCAGCCCCTCCAGCCCATTTCTCTAATCGCTACATCCCTCAGCCCTTCAAGCCATGCAACCATTTTCCGCCTCTCTTGCTTCTTCTGCCCACAACCCCCAGCCCCCAATCAAAGAGAATTGAGAAACCGTCTTCTTGCACAAGAGCAGCTACTGTCTAAATGCTTTTTGATCGTCTGCATGGAGGGGGAACTGGGCACAGCCCTGGCCCCAGTGATGGAGCCAAACTCCAGCTGCCCTGGCTGGCCAAACCCGCCTCACCCCCCCTCCTTGCCCCCCGTGGCCTTGGCGATTCAGAATTTCTCAGAACGTACCGTCTCTATTCTCTCTCCTGGGTGATGTCAAGCCTGGTACCACCAAGAAGGAAGGAGGGAAAGTGGGAGCCTTATCTCTCCTACGCACGCAACCTCTTCCTCCAGCTCTCACACAACCGGCGTTATGTAAACGCACCTTCAGCCCCCACCAGACCTAGCGAGGTCCGGGGGCCCTGGGGCCTGGCACAGCTCTGTGTTCTGGGATAGGGAGACACGGGGTAGCCGAGGAGTTTCGGGTTCTGCCGAGGCAGGGGAAGGAAAAGGCAACTGCAAGGTAGTTGCACAGCATAAAATGCGGCAGCCGAGCAAAGGTCAGACGGCTAGGAACCGCCTAGCTAAGGAGAGGGAGTAGAAATGCCCGGCTGGCCCCGAGCTGACCATCTAGCCGGAGGCAGAAGGGGGGGAAACCCAGTCGGTCCCGAATACGAAGGGGCAAGAAAAATCTACGTCGAGCATAGGCCGCTGCGGCGGGCTGGGGAGATTCACGGCAGAGCTGGCACCGTGGGCACGAAGCCCGGGGGTGGGAGAGCTGTCCAAGGCGAGGGCGCCCCCCAGACCCAAGTGGTGGCTCCTGACCAAGCCCAAAGCCTCCGGTTCCAGCGCCCGAGGCGAGTGGTGGCAGCAGGAGGAAAGAGGCCAGGCCAGAGACAAACTCCTGGGACGCGCACGGGGCTTCCCGAGTCGCAGAGGGCGGGGAAGTCAGGCTTGGCAATGCCCAGGGGTCGGAACGGCGGTGCCAGGCTTTGAACACCCCCAGCGCCGTGCCGGCCGGGCGGAGGGCGTCAAGGAGCTGCGGCGCACCGCAGCGACTCCAGGAGACGCAAGCAGAGGGAAGGAACACAGAAGCGCGACTGGAAATAGCGCACCATTTGCCCCAGCCCGAGGGGAGTCGCGTCGTGGCTTAGAAGGGGCAGTTTCGGATCCCCAAACCGGCCATAGACTTACTTTGAGGAGCTGCAGAGTCACAAGCATCGCTCCACGTTTGTGTAAATCCCCGAACCCAAGCGGGTCAGCCGCTGCTGTACTCGCAGACGCCAGCCAGAGGAACCCGCAAGGCTCCCGGAGTCCCGCAGCTCCAGCTCGGGGCTGTCAGCTCTGCTCGCTGCCTCAGCGGCGATGTTGCAACCACTGCCTGGGAAAATGGCTTTTTTATGAATGGGAGGGAAGGGAGCTCCAGTGCGCACGCGCGCAGTCCGCGATTCTATGAATGGGTGGGCACAAGAGACCCCGCGCGCGCATGCGCTGCGCTCCTTTTTTTATGAATGGGGGGCCGGAAAAGAACTTAACCCGTGATTGCTGGGGCTGGCTCTGGCTCCTTAAGGGGCCGTCGTTCTTTTACAAAGAGGGGTGGAGGTTCGGGCGGAGGTTGTTGTTGGTTTTTTTTTTTTTTTTTTTTTGAATGAATGGAGGGCGGCGGCGACTGCTGCAGCTGGTTCAGTTGCGCGGGCTTTACCCCCTCCCAGCCTGCAAGAGGAGGTAAAAGCAACCTTCACACCACTGCGGGCCTGGGCAGGAACCCTCAGTGTCGCTGGGGGTGGGGGGCGCTGCGGCCTCCGGATACGAGGCTCAGAGCAGGGTGGGGGTGGACACACCTAGATCTGGGTATCTCTTCCCGCCGCAGGCAGTGTGGGGGGCTGGGGCGGGAGAACCCCTGCTGGGACCAGCGGCGCCCAGGGACGTCGGGGGCTGGGGGAAGGAATTTTGAATCTGCTTTTACCAGAAATTAAGAAAACGTCCATCACCCATATTCAAGAAGGGAGGGGTGGGGGTTGTTGAGTGAATCTGGTTCCTTTCTTAAGGCTGAGTCTTTTTTGAGTGCAGACCACCCCTCCCCCATTTCTTGGGTGTGGACAGTGACTGGGCCGAGGCCTCTTCCGGCTCCAGTACCCCCCGGGGCGATTCTGTCCACTCAGCCAGAGGCCTCCCCACTCCCGAATGTAATCTCCTTAGTGCCAGGAGCTTCTGTCCGCCCTCTGCAGTCCTGGCTACTTGCCTCCCACTCTATCCCCGCAGGTATCAGAGCCTTCACCGGACGCTGGCTTAAGGAGCATCCGTCCACCTAAGGCCGACGGCCGGTGGCTGCCATAATCGACTTTCCCAAACCCCCTTCCACCCCCGCCTCCCCCTCCAGCTCCCCTAAAGGGAAGCGGGAGAAGCAGAAAACTGGCCAGGTGCATGGGTGGAGCCCGCCGCACCGAGGATGCGGCCGGGGTGGCCGCGGGATTAAATAACAGGGCTCTTGAGCCACAGAGGAAATGGAAATGGCCGGGGATCCTTTCTTTGCTGTTAATGAGTGGGGGCGGGGGGGGGGTCAGCCCCAAGCCTGTGAAAAGAAAAGCCCCTGCCATTAGGCCTGACTCCTGGTAAGGAAGGAGCGAACCTTCTCTGTAGGCCCAGCTCCGCCCAGGAACAGAGGAGATTGTAGTCTCCGGGGAGCCAGGGGTAGGGGGTGGCTTTGATGCCAGGATAAGAGCTGGGCTTGAGTCTGAAATCCCTGTAAGGTGTGTCTTGCTAGTGTTAGGCCTTCCCACGAAGATGGTGAGGCTATTTCTTCCTACGCCACCATAGGACGGCACTTAGCTGTTGTCAGAGAAACCAATGAAAGGCCTCTCTCGCCTGGGGCTGGACTGGAGCTGCAGAGCTGGGAGCCCAGACTAGAACCCAAGGTCACTGTGTCCTAGTCTAAAATATTCTCACCACTTGGACTCATCTCTCCCGTGTGATTACTTACCCAACTTCTAGAGGCTAGAGCAGACTCCCCCAGGGGACCTCAGCCTTCCTTCAGGACCAAGACCTTTCTAAAGCCAAGAGAAAAATTTCATCAGGACAATGGAGGATTTTACAGCTGTTCAGAACTTCCCTTTATGGGAATTGAAGTTCATTGTCACTCTCTCCATTTGCCAGACATAGAAATTGAGGCCAAGGGTCCTGCAGATGGTAAACGGAAGCACTAATAAATTGTAGTGCTGATTTTCTACCTGGTTCTTTGAAACCTGGTTCTTTCTACTCTGCATCAACTGTCTACTGCATCACACACCTTGCATGTCGTTTAAGCAGTTAAACAATTATGGTTTTTCCAGCTGGTGTTCATCCATGATCCTTGCATTAAATGTACAAGGATGAGAGTAAATAAATTGTTTTTAAGCTATGGAGAATGTTGAGAATGTGGGGTTGCTGTCCTGTTTCTTTTATTAGAGGAATTAGCTAAGAGACAGGATTCCACTTCATGGCCTTTTTCTTGGCTTTCTTGGGGAAAAAAAAAGTGAGAAGACCCCAGCTCAAAGTGGGGAAGGAGGAGGAGCTCTAAGTCCTCATCTGGAAAGGGCTCTGGTGATCAGTACAGTGTGATGGGAATGCTGAAGTGCACGGGAGACCATTTTCTTGTTCTGCTTAGAACCTAAGTGGAGGATTAGTTTAGGGCAGCAGTTATGAGAAATTCATTCATTCAGTTCTGTGCCGGGGCCTGCACTGACTGGGGACAAATAGTGAAGGCCAGATTGCTCAGTACTTTTAGGAGGTTGACTGTAGGATTCAAGGCTATACTAAGTGTTAGAAGGCACAAATAAGCATGCTCTGAGAGCATGACAGGGATTGATTGGGGCACAGGGAGTGTTTTTCTTTTTTTGGTACTGGGAATTGAACCCAGGGGCACTTAACCACTGAGTCACCTCCCCAGTCCTTTTTTATATTTTATTTAGAGACAGGGTTTCACTGAATTGCTTAGGGCCTTGCTAAGTTCATGAGGCTGGCTTTGAACTCATGATCCTCCTGCTTCTGCCTCCCTAGCTCCTGGGATTACAGGGATCTGCCATAGCACCCAGCTAGGGAATGTCTTTCTGAGACAGAGTTTATAGATGTGAGTTGAGATTGAAGACTGATCAGTGAGCCTGAGAAAGAGTTGAAAACATCTCAGGCTGGGCAGCCTAGGAGAGACTGATACAGTGGAGCTGCTGACAGGTCTGGGTTACAATCTGACCTGCAAGGTTGAGGCAAGCTTTGTGAGGAGTTTTAAGCAGGATATAACACACATTATTTGTGTTTTAAACTTCCCCAGCATCCCTGAGGTCAGTGGTGAAGGATTGTGGGGAGATGTAGTACATTTGCTCCTTAGCAGGTAGAAGATACCACATCCACTCTTTTGGAATAAGGAATCTGGCTGGCCTGTGCTGAGGGATTTTTGTCGTCTTGTATTTATTTATTTTTTTTCCTGTTCCATAGCCACTTAATATTTTCCCTAGCTCTAACTTATCTGCTAGGGGCAAATCCTAGTAATTTTGCATTCCTGCCATGCTAATGACAGTTTTTCACCTCAACCCCAATGCAAATGTCTGTGAGTAGAGTGGATTCAGTTCTGGACTTTGTACTTTCATTAAGCTGTTACTTTTGCCAGGATTGGGGAGATGAGTTAGTGGGAGTGAGAGGAAGGAATTTCAGTTCAATGACAGACATCTATGGAGCACTTACTGAATGCCAGTCTTGTGCTCAGCATGTTTTCATAGGTAATGCTGCGTTTAAAAACTGTGTCTTAGGAACCCTGGGTGTAGCTCAGCCTTTGAGAGTATACCTTGCCTGCGCAAGACCCTGAGTTTGGTACCCAGCATCAAAAAAAAAAAAAAAAAATTTGTGTCCTGGGCTTAGCATCCTTCTTTCATACATGAAGTTCAAGTTTCCATTTTATTTATGTGTTAATTCCATAAAAAATTATTATGCACTTCTTGTGTGTCAGGCACAGTGCCAGGTGTTGAGGTTACAGTGAGAATAGCCAGACTATTTTTGTCCTTATGGAGCTTATAGTCAGTGGTGGTGCCCCAGAGCAGGAGGAGGAAGAGGGGGTTAAGGGGAGGGTGTGCTTCCCTCTTATAATCTCCATCAGCATCCTTATTCATTTCTATGTTCAATTGCCATTCCTCAGCCTTATGTCAAGTATTAAACAATGGAAGCCAAGCCTTCCTCCCCATGTTACCTGTTCCCACCCATAAAGAAATTCTGAAACTGCTACTGTTTGTGGTTAAGTAGGGGAGATAGACCTTAAACAAATAGTTGTTCAAAGAATGGTTTAATTGTAGTTAACTTAAGTGGTACATACAAAGTACAGAATGCTGAGGTTGGGGCTCAGCCTGGACTCTGGGGAAGTTTCCCTGGAGCTTAGTAGTACAGACTTAACTAGGCTGAATTTAGTGGGGGAAGGTTCAGAAGCAGGAAGAATCCCTGGGAAGCAATGTAGAGACCATGGATAGGCGTCCTTTGAGAAAGAAGGGGCATATCAGAACTAGAGGTTACAGCTCTGTTCCAACACTCCCTCCAAAGCTTTCTAACTCAGTGAATTCAAATGCTTCAGGTTTGGGGCTGGACAACTTGAAAGACAGATGTGCAGACAATGACTGCAGATTGCTGGAGCTAAATCCTAGCCCTACAAACGCCAGAATATTGGAAAAGTTATTCGAACTTTAGGTGCCACAGTTTTACCCTCTGTGATATGAAAGCTAATAGTAGCAGTACTAACTGTAAACGGTTGTGAAGCTTGATGACACACATAACACAGTAACTGACAGTAATGTTAAGTGACAACACTTGCTAGGTGATGATAATTCAGTATATCCAGTCCTTTGTGTGTGTGTGTGTGGTGCTGGGGATCGAACCCAGGGCTTCATACTTTTTAACTTAGCTCTTGTAGGCAAGAACTCTACCACTGAGCTACATCCCAAGCCCTTTTTATTTTTCATATCAAGGAAGGGTGTCCAGTTGCCCAGGTTGGTCCTCCTGCCTTAGCTTCTCAAGTTGCTGGGGTTAGGGCTAATAGCTGGTTTGATATGAGGAATGAGTTCGAAATTTAAGAGGAGTTCATTTATCTGAGTGTATCAAAAAATCAAAAAGAAATGCGATCTAAAATGCAGAGAAAGGTTGTGGGCTATGGTTCAGCTATGGAGCGCTTGCCTGGCATCTGGTGTGTGGGGGGGGCAGGGCAGGGCGTTAAACACTTGATGACTGCGTGATTCTTAATCTCTTCAAGTGTGAACTATAAAATGGGAATGAATCTTGAGAAGATTGTTGAGCTCTAGATGGCATGATGCTTTTTAACTTAGCTCAGAGCTGGCTGCACAACTATTTCCCTGGACCTCTAGTTGTTATGTGTAAATGTTATGTATAAATTTTGCAGGTTCTGACTTCATTATGGTAATACAGGTCACTCATTTCCTCTTTCTGGCTTTTCCTCTAAGACCCTTTGTTTTCATTCTGGACAATGCAATGTTATGCAAAAGAAGCCTTAGAGAATGCCTCATATGATTCAACTGATTTCCTCATAGGTGTGAATATGAAGTCATCCTACCAGCCTTGATAAAAGAATCAGGATTTTTATAAACATGTTTTTATGGCAAGTTCAAATATGCATTAGTTCAAACTCATGTAAAATATAAGCACACTATCCGTTTCAGATGTGGGAGCTCAATCCAGAGCTAAGTACAAATGTGAACAGTAAACAAGAAGGTGGGGTGCTGTGGGGCACACCTGTAATCCCAGGGACTCAGAGGCTAAGACTGGAGGATTACAAATTCAAGGCCAGCCTCAGCAATTTAGAGAGGCCCTAAGCAAGTTAGGGAGACCCTGTCTCAAAATAAAAAATTAAAAGGGCTGGGGATATAGCTCAGTGGTAAAACACCCCTGGTTCAATCCCCAGTACCAAAAAAAAAAAGTTAAGGACTGGAAGGTATAGCTTCGTGGTAGAGTGCTGGTCTAGCATGCAGCACAAGGCCTTGGTTTGATCTCAGGCACCAAAAGAAGAAGAGAATTCAAAAACAAAAAATCAAAACCCAGCTGTGAGCGGTGGCTTTCACAGAAATTCTCTAGTAACCTTGAACACTTCTGGTGATGCAATGGGTGATGAACTCTGGCTTTGGAACCTCCATAGACAGACTTTGCCCAGGGTACTACCACTTAATTTTTGAGAGATCTGAAATGAGTTACTGATCATTTAGAGCCCCAGTCTAATCGCTACGATGGGCAGGATGATTCTAATTCCATTGGGTTGTTCAGTGATCACCCTATAACTGTCTCCCCTTTATGTAACAGAATGGGACCCTCAGGAGGAACAGAGATAAGAACTGCCTGTCTGGACGCTGGAGGGGTCTGTGACTTTCTTTCTGGAAGCCTGAGAGACTTTCACTCTCCAAAGAAGGGAGGGATGCTGGGCCCTTCTTTCTGACTTGACAGTTGTGCTTTGGGCCACTTGTCTACACACTTCTATTCCTGCTGCTTCGTGTGGTCCTTCATTCAACCAATATTTAAGCACATTCTAGGTACCAGGCAGGATGCCATACCTGCAGATACAACGTTGGGTAAGGTAGAGAAATCCCCTGCTCTTACACAGCTCAGTCTAACGAAATGAGCAGACAGTAAAAAGAAAACATTTGAATAATACCAATTTCAGATATTGGCCAAATCTCCAAAGGAAATAATGAAGTGATATGACCAAGATTAGGGGAAGAAGATGGCCCCTAATCAGGGAGAGCCTCTCCAAGCTGTTTGGAGGCTTAGGAGGAGAAGCCTGGTAAATGCATAAGGAGTGCAGAGATCCAGGGCAGGCTTACTGGAGTGTTCCAGAAACAAGCCTCAGGCCCTCTGGACTTTCCAGTGGACTTCTACCTCGACGGGGTCCATTGTTGGGGTCATCCATAGCCTAATTGACACCTGCCAAGGAGTCTGAGAAGGCAGAGCCTGTTTTTCTCAAAACTGCTTTTTTGGATGAGGGGAAAGGGTACTAGGAATTGACCCAGGGATGCTTTACCACTGAGCTACATCCCTGGCCCTACATTTTTTTAAATTTTATTTTATTTACTTATTTTTTTATATGGTGCTGAGGATTGAACCCAGTGTCTCACATGTGCTAGGCAAGCGTTCTACCACTGAGCCACAACCCCAGCCCTGGCCCTTTTAATTTCTAATTTTGAGATAGGGTCTGGCTAAGTTATGAGGCTGGCCTTGAACTTGGGATCCTCTTACCTCTGCCTCCTGAGCAGCTGGGATCACAGGCTTGTACCACCATACTGAGTGCAACCACATACAAAAATGTCAAATTCACGTGATTCAAAATAAGTTACATTCAGAGAAGTGCACAAATCAAAAACATACTGCTCGGAGAATTTTACAAAGTGAACAGAATGGTGTAACCAGTATCCTGATCAGGAAACAGAATGTTTCCAATGTTTGGACTTAGGACACAGCACCCCAAAATATGACACCGGAGACCAAACTGAACACCCCCAAATATACTTCTCTGGCACATTTTAAGCCGGTTATTCAGAGAAACTGTTGACACAGGGGTAGCTGGGGAAAGCTGTCCTTTTGTATGGGAACTTTGCATCTAGGAAGGAAATCTACATTAGTAAAAGAATCTGTGTGGAGAAGAGGGCTGCTCCAGGCAGCTTTTATTGCCCAAAACTTTATCTGCATAACAGCCAGCCTTTGTTCACCAGGTCCCTGCCCCATTCCTTTGAATAGCTTAGGATGCTATGTAAACTTCAATCACTGGACTATCTTCCAGTCTCATTTTGTGCGACCTTTGTGTCTATGCATGTAATTAAGTTTCTCTATGTCGTGTTTAAAATTAAAAAAAAATTTTTTTTTAGTTATACATGGACACAATATCTTTATTTTGTTTATTTATTTTTATGTGGTGCTTAGGATCAAACCTAGTGCCTCACATGAGCGAGGCAAACACTCTGCCATTGAACCACAACCCCAGCCCATGTTTTAAATTCAAAGAACCTAAAAAGGTAGAGAGAAGCAGGTTTTGCTCCCCCACACTAGCATTCTAGAAGCCTCATTCATGTCCTTCCCATCTCTAACTACCCCTCACCTCCACTGACAAGAGCAATCTCAATCTTGAATTAACACTGCAGATTAATTTAGCCTATTTTTGATCTTTCTTTAAATGGAATTATAGACTGTATACTTTGTATGTGAGAGATTTGTCCATTTTATTCATGTAGTCATAGCGTCTTTTTCATTGCTAGCTAATATGCCATTATATGATATACTGTAATGTATCTATTCATTTTACTGTTGCTAGGCATTTAGCTTGTTTTCTGTGTTGTTTTTTTTATTAAGAATACTGCTTCTGCAGGGATTGGTGGTGTACACCCATAATACCAGTGGCTCAGGAGGCAGAGGAGGATCATGAATTCAAAGCCAGCCTCAGCAATAGCAAAACCTTGTCCCTAAATAAAATACAAAATAAGGCTGGGGATGTGGATCAGTGGTTGAGTGCCCCTGAGTTCAATCCCTGGTATCAAAAAAAAAAAAAGAATACTCCTTCTAGCCAGGTGTGGTAGTGTGGTGCACACCTGTAATCCCAGCTATTCAAGAGGCTGAGGCAGGAGGATTGCAAATTTGAGGTCAGCCTGGGCAACTTAACAAGACCCTGTCTCAAAATAAAAAGGCTGGGTCCCGGCACAGTGGCACATGCTTGTAATTCCAACAACTCAGGAAGCTGAGGCAGAAGGATTGCAGGTTCAAGGCCAGCTCAGTCATTTAGTGAGGCCATAAGCAACTTAGTGAGAACTTATCTCAAAATAAAAATAAAACCGGTTAAGAATGTAGCTCAGCAGTAAAACACCCCTGTACTAGCTCAGTTACCAAAACACACAAACAAAAAAATCCAAAAAACCAGTAACAACAACAACAAAATCTGCTTCTTGTAGCTCAGTGGTAGAGTACTTGATTAGTATGGGAGAGGCCCTGGCTTTGATCCCCAGCACAGGAAAAAAAAAAGAAAAAGACTACAGTTTCTATGAATGTTCCTGTATGTGGCTTTTGTGGAGCCCATCTGTAGATCTGTACATGTATATTGAGGATTAGTGTTAGTAGGAACTTCCGAGGAGCTATCCAAAATGACTGTGCTGGTTCACACTCTGCGGGCGTCATTCAGTGTCTCCTCACTGCCTGGCTCTTGGGCCAGGTCCTGTTGCAAAGAATGCACACACATGTAGTGGGCGGGAGGGCGGCTGACATCAGTCTGCAGAATGGATCTGTTTGTGTAGTGATTAAGAACACAAGCTCTGGAGCCAGCCAGGCTTGGGTTCCAGTCTCACTCAGCTCCTCTCCCAATCTACTATCTCTATGACCTTGGGCAAGTCACTCAAGGTTACCAAGTCTCCAGTCCTTCATCTACAAAATAGTATATGTACAGTAGCTCTTCGCTGGGTGCAGTGGTACATGCCTATATACCAGAGGTTCAGGACGCTGAGGCAGGAGGATTGTAAGTTCAAAGCCAGCCTCAGCAACATAATAAGACCCTGTCTCAAAATAAAATATCAAATAGGGCTGGGGATGTGGCTCAGTGGTTAAGCATGCCTGGATTCAATCCCCCAGTACTCCCCCACCAAAAAAAAGTATAGTAGCTCTTTTCCAATAGGGTCTTCCATCGATGATTCCTTTATTTGAGAAATGTTTATGGAGTGCCTACCAAGCTCCATTCTGGACACCGAGAACTCAGGAGTGAGCAGGACAGGTGAGGCTTTGCTCTCAGGGAGTGTATGTTCTAGGTAGGGGACACAGTTGATGACTATGCGAACAAATCAGATGATTTCAGATAGTTTGACATGCTATCCAGGCGATAAGACAAGGTGCTGAGGTTGAGCAATGGGGTGAGGGTGGTGAGGGAGTCAGGAGGTGGTGACTAAATTGACTCTAGTCTCAAATGACAAGAAGGAGCAGCCAAGAGTGGATCTGAGTGAGGAGCACTCCATGTAGGAGGGTTGGCTGGGGGGGAGGACCACCAGGCAGGAGCCAACAGAAAGGGGGTTGATTGTGCCAGAGCTGACTGACCAAGGGGGAGGGAGGACAACAGAAACAAGCAGCAGTCGCCTCACAGAGGGTCTTAAAGACCATGCTTAATAGTTTGCATTTTCTTTTAAGATCAGTGGAAAGTCTTGGGAGGGGACCATGCTGCTACTGCTATTTCTGTCATTGCTGATGCTCTAAAAGAACATAAAATTTCCCATCCTCATTGAGAATGAAGAAGCCAAGGCATAGAACCATTACCATCCACCTGTAAAGTCAATCAAATCAGAGAACAGGATGCAGATTTTATCAATAAGGGGAAATGCTTTGGGTCCATTTCCCAACCAGGGATTTTAAGACAGGGGTTTTTCTCTGTGATTAGCAATTACTTGGAACCAACCAAATTCAGTTTCCTCAGCCCCACTTTGCTAAAATGCTCAGAGGTCAGTCACTTGGGTACCATTGACTATGGCCCTCGCCATCCTTTGAGGGGCTCGTAATTTGTTTATTTCCTTCCTCCCACTCCTTGTCTTCTACCTCTAGGGCCTGCCAGGTTGCCAAGATGTGGGGCCCATCTGCCCTCCCTGACTTGGAGGCACACCATTCACGCTCTTGCCTTACAAACAGCCCAGAGAGTGTTTGTTCCTGTGCAGGAGAGGCCCATGAAGGAAGCTACCTTTAATTCTTCCTGAGAGATGGTGAGTGAATCATCTGTGAATGAATGAATGCTAGTTGCATAAGGAAACTGGGCAAAGCTTCTTCTTAGGTCATACAGCACTTTTTTCAGTACAAATTGCCTTTTACTTGTTGGGATGGTTCATTCCTTCATTCATCAGTATTTGCTGAGCTTCTGCTAGATGCAGGGTGCCAGGCACTGTACAGCAAAGAGCCAAAATGGGGGTCGTTCTTGCCCTCATGGAGCTTCCAGTCTAGTAGGACTGACATTAATCAATCAGTGGCACAAATATAAATACAAAGCACCAGGGATAGGTGTTCTGCAGCCGAGATGGTAATGTCCTGAAGGTATATAACAAAAGCAGGGAGTTTGGGAAGTTCTTCTGGTAAATTACACTTCAGCTCAGAACTAAAGGACAAGTAGTGTTAAGTGGGCTTGGAGAGTGGAGTGAGAAATATTCCAGGCAGAGAACAGTTGGAGGGAGCATGAGGAATCCTGTAAACCCAGTGGCTCAGGAGGCGGAGGCAGGAGAATTGTGAGTTCAAAGCCAGCCTCAGCAATGGCGAAGGTGCTAAGCAACTCAGTGAGACCCTGTCTCTAAGTGAAATATAAAATAAGGCTGGGGATGTGGCTTAGTGGTTGAGTGCCTCTGAATTTAATCCCTAGTATCCAAAAAAAAAGAAAGAGAGAAGGGCAGCATGGCTTAAGGACTGAGAATGATGTGGACCCTGGTCCCTGACAGAGCTAGAGGATATAAGGTAGGGGCGGTGCAGGAATAGACCATAAAAGATTTTTTTTAAATATCTTTATTTTATTTATTTTTATGTGGTGTTGAGACCGAACCCAGGTCCTCACATGTGCTAGGTGAGTGCTCTGTCACTGAGCCACAACCCCAGCCCCCCCAACCCCAGCCCTTTCTATTTCGTATTTTCAGACCCTGTCTCATAAGTTGCTGGGCTGGCCTCAAGTTTGGAATCCTCCTGCCTCAGCCTCCCGAGTACCTGATATTATAGGCATGCATCTCCAGGCCCAGCTAATTCACATTTTAAAAGCTCATCTGGCACTGTGTGAAGAATGAAGATTGGAGGGGGCAGGATGGGCTTGCCCCCTTGGGTTCCTGGAGTAAGAGCTGAGTCCAGTTTTTCCTAGTTTCAGGCTGTTTCACTATTCCTGTACTTTCTTCACACACTGCCCATGTATTTGCAAATAGTTCCTTTATCAAACTGTCCTCAAATCACCAAATTTATTCTGCTTTTACTTTGTGGAGAAATCACAGTGACTGGATAAAGTAGAAGGAAAGTTTTATTTGTTCGTTTGTTTTGGGACTGGGGATTGAATCCAGGGTGTCTCACCACTGAGCCACACCCCCAGTCTTTTCTTTTTTATTTCTGAGACAGGATCTCACTGAGTTGCTTAGTGCCTTGCTTTTGCTGAGGCTGGCTTTGAACTCACAATTCTCCTGCCTCAGTCTCCTGAGCCACTGAAATTACAGGCATGTGCCACCTTCCCTGGCAGTCATTAAACCTAACTCTTCTCTTGTGCTTGTGACTCTCTTATATGACTGGACTTTGTTTTCTGGTGAGTCTGACAAACTTTGTCTTTTCAGGGCAGAGCAGAGTTCAGTTTGCCTGTATTATTATATGTTGTGAAAACTACCAAATTAGATGTCTTTCTATCCTTATTTTCTGCTATTTTCCCTGTTTGTATGTGTGTCTGTGTGTGTGCACGTGTTCAAGTGCTGGGAATTGAACCCAGGGCCTCACACCAGGCAGCCAGTCTTCTCGGTTGTCTTCTTCCTCCCTCTCCCTCCCTCCCTTCTGCCCCCCATTTCCTCCCCCTTCCCATTCTCCTTCTCATGTCCTCTTCAGCTTCAGTCTGTTATATTTATTTCTGAGTTTTTCTTGATCCTTTTTGGGATTTCTGGACCCAGAGTTTGGTGTCTTAGAACAATTTGGAAAAATTTTCAGCAGGGTCAGAACTCATGTGAAACTAGTGCTGAGTACAAAGTCTAGAGAGGTGCTCATTGTTAAGGTTGTGCAGATGAAGCCTTGGCCTTGAGAGTGAGCATTTCAATTAAATTTTATTCCCTATATTTTAAGCCTTGCTCAGGTGCCTTAGCTTATTTTCTACAAATACCTCCTCCTCCAACTTAGTTTTCTTCCACACATGCCATTACACATATATTAAGCCATCTCATTCTGTCTTCCAGTCCACGTATCTTATTCTTTGTATTTTTATCTCTGTGTCTCTGAATAATGTCCTAGATTTTTGAAGATCCAGTTTTCAGTAAGTAAAGTCTGCCTGTAACAGTGTTTTTAGCCCACTATTTAACACCTCAATTTTTTATATTTCAAAATTAGCTATAGACTTTTGTTCCTAGATTACATATTGGAGCCTCACATTCATATCTCAAAATATATTTAAAATACCCCTTTATCTTCTGTACTTAATCATTTCTATGACTCTATTTTTGTGGGTCTGATGATGTCTGTAGTTTCTGCTGGCTCTCACTCATGGTGCCTTGTTTCCTTGTGTATTTTGTGATTTTTAACTTTAGGCTTAAGTTTCTTGAAACTTTGTGGACATTTTTTGAGGCACAGATTGAAATTGCAGTCCTTTGGAGAGCACTTGTATTTGATTTTACCAGTCACGAGGATTTATTCCTAACAGGTGCTCACTAAGTGAAATTTTCCACTTGAGAGTTTTCTAACCACATAGGGTACAGGTTGTACGAATCAGACTGCACATTCATGGAAAGACTGGTTTGCAGTTGGGAATTTTCAGGAAAGATTTTTTTTTTTTCTTCCCTCAGCCAGTATCCAGGTTGGTCAAACCAACTTCTCTGCTGTCCCTTCTGTGCCATCGCTTCACTTCTCGTTCTCCCTTGCACAGAGAGGAGAATGCTGGGTGCACCCTTGGAGAGAGAGTCTTCTATTAGACTCCTTACCTTGTATGACAAGCTTTATCTCTATTTTCAGCTCTTTTCTCATTTATTTATTTATTTATTTTTGCAGTGCTTGGATGGAATTCAGAGCCTCAAATGTGCTAGGCAAGCTACGACTGAGCTGTGCCCCCAGCTACCAGGTTTTGACAGATACCCTCAGTCCCAGTTGGTCTTGCACACTCACTTATATTCCACAGTTACTCTTTTTATTTCTATATTGGCTCTGCATAATAAGCCTTTTCTTTCTTTCTTTTTTTTTTTTTTTGGTACTGGGGATTGATCCAAAGGGGCTTTACCACTGAGCCACATCCCCATCCCTTTTTATTTTTTATTTTGAGAGAGGGTCTTGCTAAGTTGCTTCAGGCCTTGCTAAGTTTCTGAGGCTGCCCTTGAACTTTGGATCCTCCTGCCTCTGCCTCCTGAGTTGCTTGAATTATAGGCGGCGTGGGCCGTCATGCCCAGCTTAGAATAAAGAGTTTTAAGGCTTGACCACACTGGGTTCAAATCCACATTTAATTCTTACAAGAACTCAAAGATGTATATACCATCACTGTTGCCATTTTATTGGCCAAGAAACATGGTTCAGGTCACAGAATGAAACCTGGAACCAAATCCAAGTGAGAGATCCCTGAGTCTGGGCTCTTCACCTCAGTGCTGGTCCACCTTTCTAACAGAACAGACAAGGGACACCCCAGGTCCCATACTTATCTACATATAAATGCACCAAAGTGTTTATTCAGGATACAAGTGCAGAGTACCTCCCTGATTGGCTGTGAGGGAGGAAGGGAAGGGCAGAGGGAAGATGGCCACATTTTTTAATAGTGCCTAGGTAGATGGTGTTTGTGGGCATGAGGATGTCAGGAAGAGGCTGTTGGTACTTTGTTTTGTTACAGTTTCCTCCTTTGTAAAGTAAGGTGGTTGGACTAACTTACATCAATGATTGTATAGTTGTAGACTTTTTCAGGTTTAAGGACTAGCAAGACAGTTCAGGGAATTGTCTGGCTGGCAGTTAGAATCCAGAGTTGAAGCACTGGTGGGAGTCCTGTTCTCAGTGTGTGACACTTTTGACCTGAGTGGAGTTGGGGAGGGAAGGCACTCTAGTGGAGGCTCTGGAGATGGATGAATTGAGGAGTCTGGGGTCTTGGGAGTAATGACCTTGTTCTGTAACAAAAAACTTCAGAATGGGGGGGGCGTTCAACCACAGAAATTTATTCTCTGACCATTCTGGAGGCTGGAAGTCTAAGGTCAAGGTGTTGAGTGGGCTGGTTTCTTCTAGGACTTCTCTCCTTGGCTTATAGATGGCCATCCTCGCCCCGGTCTTCACGTGGTCCTCCTTCAGCTGGCGTCCTGATTTCCTTGAGTTATAAGGACACTAGTCATACTCAATGAGGGCCCATCCTGATGACCTCATTGTAACATAATTACCTCTTTAAAGCCCTGTCTCCAAATATGGTCATAGTCTGAAGTACAAAGGGCTAGGACTTCAACATGTGAATTTGGGGAGTGTAGGTAAGCCCAGAAGAGCAGATAAGAAGCAGGACTGAGAAAGGAGGAGGAGGTGATAAGAACATAGTCACCCAGAGAAGCCTGAGGAGGAGACAGGGCTGGGACTGTGAGATCAAATGTCCCCTGTAGAGAGCGAGTTAGGGCAAGCAGGGAGGAAGAGGCTCTGGCTGACAGGGGCACCCCAGCACTATCTAGGGAGCCATCTCGGCAGAGGCAGAAGCCAGTTTTTGAGGAATTAAGTTTATGCTAATGCAGTTAGGGGGCGAAGGGGCAAGGTCAGCAGCAAGCTTCTGGTTTTTCTTTCTGACACAGTAGGTTCTCTCCCTCTCTATTGACTGAAAGAATAAATGAGTTTCTTTTCCCCCTTCCTCTGATATTCCCATGGTCTTGGGACTTGATTTCCCTTTAGAAACTGTGACGGAAGGCCTGCATTGGAGGATTCTGATCCTGAAGTTGTCCACCTCATCTGACTGGGTCTTGTGGATAAATGAGGGAAAATAAAATGGCTTTTTTTCCTAGGAAGGAAGAGAAAGAAGGAGGAGAATGAAGAACTAAATGAGCTGGGCCTGGTGGCATGTACTTGTAGTCCCAGCTACTTGGGAGGCTGAGGCAGGAGGATCTACATGAGTCCAGGAGTTATAGGTCAGCCTGGGCAACACAGTGACACTCTATCTTTTAAAAAAAGAAAAAAAAAAAAGTGAGAAATGTTACAAACCTCTGTCACTACACTGCCACAGTCATAAACAAAGAGAAAAGGGAAAGCTGTGGGTATAGCTCAGTGACAGAGTGCTTGCCTAGCATTCATATGACCCTAGGTTCAATCACCACCATGGGGGGAAAAAAAACGAGAAGGAAAATAGAGTGACAATAGGGTATGAGTGATGGGATCATTTTGTAATTTTTCTCTTCTGGCCATTTATTAAAAAATTCATTTTGAGTTGGGCATGGTGGTGCACACCAGGAATCCCAGCTTCTCAGGAGGCTGAGGCAGGAGGATTTCACATTTGAGGCCCGTTTGGGAAATATAGTGAGACCCTGTCTCAAAAAAATAAAAAGGAAGAGGGCTGGGATTATAGCTCAGTGGTAGAGTGTTCGCCTCGCATGTGGAAGGCACTGGGTTCAATTCTCAGCACCAGATAAAAATAAAATAAAATAAAGGCACTGTGTCCATCTACAACTAAAAATATATATTAAAAAAGAAAGAAAGAAATTCCTGCTGGGAGTGTGATTTGGTGGTGGAGCCCAAGCTTAGTCTGCACATGACCCTGGGTTCTATGCCCAGTACTCAAAATAAATAAATAATGAATGTCTAATTTAGCACCTATTCTGAGTTGAGTGCTGTGCTAGGCCAGAAAGAGAGATCAGTGGAGCAAATATCAAATATTTATTGACTGCTTATGCAACATCATGTCCTGTGTTAAGCACTCGGTGTACATCCTGCTCTCAAGAACACTCTAACACAGGCACTGTTGGTGTGGCTCTTTTACTGATAGGGGAAATGAACCAACGAAATCTTAGGATGATTTGGTAACTCACTGCAGGTCCCAGAGTAATCAGTAAGCCACTGGACACAGCCCAGGGGGGGGTGCCTTTTTCCTACTCATAGCTTTCTCAGGCCCCTGAGCTTCTCCAGGGTACGGTAACTGGCGTGGGGTCACAGATGAGTCAGGCCAAGCTGGGGATAAGCAGTCCTAGTTCCTGCAGCCCATCCTGTCCTTGGCCTAAGAAAGGACACTGTGTAGGGACGGATGTGGGCTGGGACAATAGTGCCACGTCACTGCCTGCTTGTGTGCCTCCTCCCAGCCACCACCTGAAGCCTGTTGCAGCTACGGTCTTTGTCGTCACTAATGCATCCCTCCCGGCCCCTCTGAAAACAGCTGGGACTGTGTCTCATGAACTAAAAACGTATTTCCTTCCTTCTCTGGGGCTTCCTCAGAACTACCCGAGAACACAGCCAGGATTTCCCCACAGTTCCAGCAAAAAGGGAGAAACCTGCTTCCATGAGCTCCTATTGGGGAGGATCATGAAGAAAAGCCCAGTGACCACCTTCTTCTCCTCCTTCTCTCCTACGCACCTCTTTTTATTTTCTCCTCGCTATGCGGGCAGTTGAGTCCAGGGATGCTCTACCACTGAGCTACATCCCCAATCCTTTTTATATTTTATTTTGAGACAGGGTCTTACCAAGTTGCTGAGGCTGGCCTTGAATTTGTGATCCTCCTGCCTCAGCCTTCCAAGTCACTGGGATTACAGGCATGTACCACCACACCCAGTTTACCCTTTTTACTATTGATTAACTAACTAATTTTTGGCACTGGGGATTGAACCCAAGGGTGCTTTACCACTGACTTACATCCCCAGTCCTTTTTTTTTTTAATTTTAATTTTAATTCTTTTTTTTTTTTTTTAATATCGATAGAGGTCCTCACTAATTTGCAGGGACTGTCCTCAAACTTGGAATCCTCCTGCCTCAGTCTCCCCAGTCACTGGAATTACAGTGTATACCACTGGGTCTGAATTCTTCCTTCTATTTAGAAGTAAGGAGGAAGGTGACGACACTCCTGGCCACTGAAGCACTGAATCAGTGCTTCCGGGGTCTTAATACCATCCAGGTGGAAAACTTGAGGTAGAACCAAATTTGAAGCGTTGTCCCCAGGTCAGTCTAACCAGGCAATCAGAAGCCTTGAAGACATAAGGTGTCCTCAGAGGTTCATTACAGGAGGTTCATTACAGCCTTCCACTAATAGCAACATCTACCTGTAGGAGACTGATGAAATCCATGACAGCTAATTTTTGCAAAGAAAATCTATGTTGTTGCCATTAAATAAATGTGACGGACCTATCAGGTGCAGATATAGAAAGGGACTCAAGACTGATGAGTGACTGAAGCAAGACATAGCACAGCGCATGCACTTGTGTATAATTCTATAGCCACAGATGATTTTTGGAAATGCAAGAAACTAAGTCCAGAAGGTTACTTATGAAGAGTAAGAATGGGCATTTGGGCGGGGAGTAAGACTCTTGCTCTTCATTTTACACTCTTGCATGCTTAAAATATTTTAAAATGAGCATGAGTTGCTTTTATAATACAATAATAAGGATAAAATAGGAGAAAGAAGGGCTTGAGAAGGTTCACGAGTTAAAGGCACACCAACCACACAGCACTGTATCCAGGAGGAACATCGAAGCGGGCCTGAGATGGTCTTGCACGTTGGGACTAGTCCCTAGCCACTGCTTGTGGAGCTGTGCTTTAACCAACCAGGGGTGGACACAGGAAGGGACTGGCAGGAAATCACTATTTGCAAGGATGACTCAGTGACAGAAAGGTAAAACAAAGTCAAGGCCAAAGTTCAATTCCAAGGATGGGGATTGGAGCATCTAATAGTAGCTAACATATAGTGAGTTCTTAACTGTGTATTGAAGCAGTGTGCAAACTGTCTTACCCAGCACGATCTCATTTCAACTTCATAACAACCCTTCTATTTAGAAGTAAGGAGGAAGGTGACCACACTGCTGACCACTGACTCAGTGCTTCCAGGGTTATTGTTATTGAGGGTTATTGCTATTACCCCAATTTACAGACCAGAACACTGAGGCTCCAGGGGTTTAAATTACTTGCCCAAATATGCATTGTTGATAATTGTCAGTCTGGGAGTGGTAAGGCATGTCTCTAATCCCAGCTATTTGAGAGGCTGAAGTAGGAGGATCACAAGTTTGAGGCCAACAACTTAGAGAGACCCTATCTCAAAGTAAAAAACTAAAAAGGGCTGGTATGTGCTTGCCTAGCATGCCAGAGACCCTGGATTCAATCCCCACTGTCACAAATACAAATAAATAAATAATTGGTAGGCCGGTGATTTAACCCAGATACATGTGTTTTTCTGCAGATAGCTATTTTATCTTGTTGAAAACTACTATGTGCCAATCTCTTAAGGTTCCTGTAGGTACAAGAACAGGTCATCATTATACCTTTGCCATCAAAGGCAGCATTCAGGTTAACTGGGAGAACTTCACACTAACATACTTAGGCTGGATGATATCTTAGATAAGGTACTCATTAGAATTTAATGGGGCTGTAAAGATGATAAATACTGTTTGGATTTTTTAAATTAATTAATGTTGGTGCTGGGGATCGAACCCAGGGGTACTCTACTGATGAGTTACGTCCCCAGCCCCTTTTTATTTTTAAGACTAAATTGCTGAGGCTGGCCTTGAACTGGGATCTTTCTGCCTTAGCCTCCTGAGTAGCTGAGATTATAGGCCTGCACCACCATACCCAGCAACCGTTTGGATTTTAAAGTTGGGGAGATCACCAAGGCCTGGAGTTGTCAATGAAGGTATTTTGGAGGAGGAAAGATTTAAGTTAGGTCTCAAAGAATAGACTGGATCAAGACAGAGGTGAGGGAGAATGTTCCAGAAAAATATACAAGGTGTGCATTAAAACTGCTCTGTCCTTTTTGAGGCATTGAAGCATCTTACCTAATCATGGTGAGACTGTATGTACAGTGAGCTGCTGCGAGTATGGAATTAAAACAGCACCAGAAAGGTTGAAAACTGGCAGATGAGTTGTAATTGAAGGTGAAAGGAAATTAGAGACTTTTTAAAAAAAATATTTTATTGTTTAGTTATAGTTGGACACAATAACTTTATTTTATATTTTATTTATTTATTTTTATGTGGTGCTGAGGATCAAACCCAGGGCCTCGCACGTGCTAGGTGAGCTCACTACCGCTGAGCCACAACCCCAGCCCTGGAAATTAGGAACATAAGTAGGTGTTTTGGGAGTGAACAGGTAATTAAAAAAAAAAAAAACGTACTTCAAAGAGTTTGCTTTGTTTTTATAGTGCTGGGGATTGAACGCAGGACTTGGTGTGAGTAGGGTAAGTGCTCTAGCACTGAGCCACATCCCCATCCCTCACAGTGACCAATTATATAGGAGTCATGGTGACACCCCCCCACCCTCTGTGAAGGAGGGAGCCATGTGAAATCCTACATGTGGGGTGATGGAGGTCTCACGCCAGACCAACAGGAGGGTTGATGTGAAGCAGCTTTAAGGGAGAGGAGGTGACAGGTCTTGGTGATTATAAAGAGATGTGCTATGAAGGAGAGGGTCTGGGTCAGATAATTCCAGGGCTTCAAATCCAGGTGTTCACAGGAGAATGCCTATGCCTGGGACAGGGAATTGGGAGAAGGTTCTGTTGGCTATTGGAGAGGGGTAAGGAAGGAAGAGACCAGCACCAGAATGAATTGGGTTTTCATTCACAATCCCCCTTCTTCCCAAGATGGTAAAGACAGTGTAGGAACTTTTTGCTTTGTTGGTTTTCTTGGTAGTATAATACATAGGTCTTGCTTTGTCTGGACTAGTTCGTTTTTGTTTTGTTTAAATATTTTTCAGTTTTATTTATTTATCTTTATGTGGTACTGAGGATCGAATCCAGTGCCTCACCTGTGCTAGGCTTGTGCTCTATCACTGAGCCACACCCCAGCTCTAGTTCCGTTTTTTACCCCCCCTCCTGGTGCTGGGGGTTCAAATCCAGACCTCACACATGCTAGACAAGGGCTTTACCACTGAGGTAAACCCAAAGCCTGCTCACATAGCCTGCTCACTGTTGGGCACAGTGGCTCAAGCCTGTAATCCCAGCTACCTGGGAGACTGAGGACAGGTGGATCACATGTTTCAAGACAGCATGGGCAACTTAGTTAGGGAGATCCTGTCTCAAAATAAATGATATTTTTTAAAGGGCTTGGGATTTAGCTCAGTGGAAGTATGTTCACCTGGTACAATCTCCAGACCATAAAAAAAACAAAGCAAAACAAACAAAAACCCCACCTATTTATTGTCTGGGTGTTGGGAACACAACAGTGAGCAGAGCCTAACTAATCCCTATCCCCAGAGAAGACAGATAGTCAACAAGAAATTATGAGTTATTTCCATGATCCTAATATCAAGGTGGCATTCCTTTCTCCCAGAGCAATCCTTTTTTTCTCTATCCTCAAGTCTGGACATGTACCAACTGGTAAGGAATCGTCAAACACTTTATTATATAGTGTATCTTTTTTGGGGGGTGGGTACCCCGGGGATTGAACCCAGGGACACCCGACCGGTAAGCCACACACCCAGCCCTATTTTGTATTTTATTTAGAGACAGAGTCTCTCTGAGTTGCTTAGCACCTTGCTATTGCTGAGGTTGACTTTGAATTCATGATCCTCCTGCTTCAACTTCCAGAGCCTCCTGGATTACTCTCATGTGCCACAGCTCCCAGTTTATACTGTATCTATTTTTTTCCCCCCAGTGCTTGGGATCAAACCCAGGGCTTTGTGCATGTGAGGTAAGCACTCTATATATCCCCAGCCCCGTATACTATATCTTTTAATTAAAAACAAAATAAAACAAACAACAACAACAACAAAACTCAAAACCCCCAAAACACCATGACTTCATTTTTTTTTCTTTTTTCTACAAGTATTTATTGAGTAGCGCTATTGCTATGGATTCCTAGCCCTCATACTCAAAATCTAGTGGAGGACTCAGAAAAGTAAATAGGAGTGAATATATTGTATAATAAGTGAATCAGGAGGATAAGCAGTGTATGTTGTGGAGCTCCTAGGAGACATATCTACAAGACCTCAGAGGGTAGGTGTCTAGGCAGGAAAGTTTGTCTGATGAGGCTAATGTTTATCAGGTTGTTCTCATAGGTGTTAACTACAGAGAGGTGTCAAGGAGGATGGGGACATGTGTTCCATGGCAAAAGAAATTTTTAGTTCAAAGACTGGGCACTGGAGAAGCTTAGGCTTGAGGAGTAGAGGTGGTGGTTTCAGGGAGTCATTTACAATCTAGAATTTTATACCCAGGAAAACCATCAATCAATGTGTGAGGAATGCCAGATTTGGTGGTACATGCCTATAGTCCCAGCTGCTTAGGAGGTTGGAGGCAGAAGGATCACTTGAGCCCAAGAGTTTAAGCCTGGCCAACATAGTGGGAAACCAAGCTCATCAAAAAGTCAAAAAGAAAAAAAGAAAAAAAAAAAAAAGTTCTACCTATTCAGGAGTTCAGGAGTTGGAGATAGGACCATGAGAAGTTCATTCAAGTTCAAGGTCAGCCCTGGCAGCTTAGCATAACCCAGTCTCAAAATAAAAAAGGTTGGTGGTATAGCTCAGTGGTAGAATGTCCCTGGGTTCAATCCCCAGTACCAGGGCAGGGGTGGGGGAAATGAGAAAGCACTAAAAATAAAGACATTTTTGGATATGGAATGTCCAAAAATTTGCCTCTTGTATATCTCTTTCCAGGAGTCTAGTGAAGGATCTGTATCAAGAAAACCCCACCCACTCAGATCTGTTTGGGGGTTGGGGACATAGCTAGTGGTAGAGTGCTTGCTTCACACATGCAAAGCCCCGAGTTCAGTTCCCAGCATCGCCAAAAAAAATCCCTAGTTTCTTTATTGGGCTGGGGATGTGGCTCAAGCGGTGGCGCGCTCGCCTGGCATGCGTGCGGCCCGGGTTCGATCCTCAGCACCACATACAAACAAAGATGTTGTGTCCGCCGAAAACTGAAAAATAAATATTAAAAATTCTCTCTCTCGGGCTGGGGATGTGGCTCAAGCGGTAGCACGCTCGCCTGGCATGCGTGCGGCCCGGGTTCGATCCTCAGCACCACATACAAACAAAGATGTTGTGTCCACTGAAAACTAAAAAAATAAAATAAATATTAAAAAAATAAAAATAAAAAAAAAAAATAAAAATTCTCTCTCTCTCTCTCTCTCTCTCTCTCTCTCTCTCTCTCTCTCTCTGTCTCTCTCTCTCTCAAAAGAAAAAAAAGAAAAGAAAAAGGAAACCAAGGTGTAAATCAAGAGAGTAGACAATGTAAGAATAATGGCCTGAGCTCAGTTAGGCGGGGCCTGGATCAAAGAGGGTTTATTAATAAGCTTACACTTCACTGTAATGTCAATTTTTTCTCTTTTTTTGAGTGGTGCTGGGGAACAAACTCATGACCTTGCACACGCTAGGCAAGTGCTCTACCCCAGCTATAATGTCAAAGTTACTTAAAGTAATAATAGAATAATATCCTAAAATAGAGCCTTCTTTCCCCAAGTTTGAATCTCAGAGGCCCTTTTGAACACAATGTGGTTTACTTCAACCAGAAACAATAGTTTTAATCAATTTCTGTGTGTATGTGTGTGTGTGCGCACGCCGTGCATATATTTTATATATATATATATATATATTTCCTTTGAAAAGGGTTCTGCTGCTTTTTCTTTTTCTTTCTTTCTTTTTTTTTTTTTTTTGTGGTGCTGGGGATCAAAGCCAGGGCTTTGTGCATTCGAGGCAACCAGCATTTTCTTTTTAAATTTAATTTTCTTTCTTTCTTTCTTTCTTCCTTTCTTCCTTTCTTTCTTTCTTTCTTTCTTTCTTAGTACTAGTGATTGAACTTGGACTTGGGGTGTTCTACCACCTATATCCTATATCCTTTATTTAGAGACTGAATCTTGATAAGTTGCTTAGGGCCTCGCTAAATTGCTGAGTCTGGCTTTGAACTTTCTATCCTCCTGTGTCAGCCTACAGAGTTGCTGGGATTACAGGCCTGCAAAATCACACCTGGTTGTTACTTTTGAAAAAATGTTTGGAAGCCCCCATACTAGAAAAACCAAAAAAAAAAAAAAGTCTTAACTACAGATGTTTCACAATTTATGATAGGGTTATGTCCCAACAGAGGTATCATAAATCAAAAATGCATTGAATATACCTAAGCTACAGAACATCATAACTTAGCAACACAGCACAATGTGGAGTACTGGGTTTCCTCTGGTGATTTTAAGGCTGACTGGGAGCTTTGGCTTACTGCTGCTGCCTGCACCACAAGAGAGGATCATTCTATATATCACTAGCCCTTGAAAAGATCAAAATTCAACATTTGAAGTATGATTCCTATTAAATGCATATGCTTTTGCACCCTCTCCCAGTTGGAAAAAATCACAAGTCAAAGAATTGGAAGTCTGACCATCTGTACTACTTAAGTAGCCTTGCGCAATCTGGCAGAGTCCTGAGAGATCCTGGGTCCAGAGGTCATAGGAATTTTAAGGTTTATGTAGGTGGCTGTGAGCTACTGAAGTCCCTGGAGCAGTACACTGGAGAAAGGCTTGGAGAGGTGAAAGGGCCAGCTACTGCGTTTTAGGCACATTTTGTTGGTCAGTCTCTCTTTGGCAGCAAAGGTGATCCCTGGAAGACCATCTCTCCTAGGACAGCTCTGCTCACCACTTAAGTAAGCAAGCTGCCTCTCCAAGGGACTGCCAGCCAGTAAATTTTTCAGCTGCAATCATGGGGTGGGGGAAACACATTATGGCCAAGTCTCTTGCCAAACTTTGGCACAGCTGGAAAAAGCAGTGTGTGCCTGCGTGCGCGTGCGCACATTCGTTTGGTGGGCTTAGAAGAAATTTATGAGCATGTTATATTTTAGCAAATCATGGCTGAAGCCAGAACAGGGATCCAGGTGTTCCCTAGATCTGAAGCCAAAGAGAACCGTTTATTTATGGTTCCAATAGACAGACATTTTCTTTTCAAAATCTGCATTTCAAGCACAACGATAAAAGATCTGCACACAAACTACACTGCTGCGTGTTATGTTTACTGGTTTTGCGGGCCATAAAAAAGGGTGTCCTCCAGTTCCCCATCATTTAAGAGGTCTTTCCCCTGCCCTCTCCAGACCTGCCTTGTCCCCCCCTTTCCTCCCAAGCAGGGAGTTTTAAATAGTGCTGCTCTAAAGTTGTTGGCTGGTGACCTGGAAAATTCCTTTTGCTTTGTTAAGCTGTTAATGGCCCATCAGTTCAAACCTCCTATCCATCCCAGAAAGGAAGGAGAAGTTAAAAGGGAGGAAGAAATGCTATTTGAAGAAGTTGGGGAAGGGTGGCCTGGTCCAGATGGAAGGAAGGAGTTTCATCTATCTTGATGTGTCTTCAGAGCGGCTAGCTCAAGGGCACAGATAAGTAGGGGCTTATTGAATGATTTTAATGAAGGTGATACTTTTGAATGAAGTAATAGCTTAGCTATGTAGGATGTGAATGAACACAGGTCTTTTGGAAGACCTTTAATCCCGGAAGCCAAGATTCAGATTTACCTTGGCCATATGTAAACTAGTAGGTGTATGAACTCAGATGAGCTGCTTAGCTCATTTTCCTTTTTCCTCACTTGTTGGGAATTGTTAACTGCCTTGAATCTTGTATTTTTAGTAATAAAACTAGCAATTACTAAACACTATGTGTGCCAGAGTACAGGGCTGGGGACTTTTCATGTGTTTGCTTATTTAATTCTTACCATGAACTCTATAAGGTAAGTACTAGTATCATTTCCATTTTAGAGAAGAGGAAACTGAGCCTCAGAGAAGGAGATGGAGTCTGACCCCAGTTCTCTGTATTCTTAGTTAATTCTCTGAACCTTAACATGCTGCTGCTTATAAACTACAAAGATCTAGACAACATAAATAAGAAGCAGCGTAGAATGGCCAATCAGTTCTCAGAGCACACCTGTCACCTTTCGCTAGTGACCCAGGTTATGTATTTGCTAAGTTTTCAGGTCCTTCTTGGAGGAGACTGTTCTGCACTTGGCATTATAAACAGACACATGTCCCTTGCCTTCTGGATTTCTGGACCAAAGTTCTGACCACAAAGCCCTGTTTCTCTTCAGGACGTGGATGGTTACATTCTCTTTCTCAGACTCCAGAACAGGACTTAGGGAAATGAGAGCCTTTGAACACTAGTGCCATTCCCAACATCCACCACTGTACAGCATGGCCATCGAGAAGCACCTGGGACATTTTTCCTTCTCCCATGAGCTTTGTTGTATCATTTGGAGCCAGCAACTCTCAAATCCACCTTCTGTAACCCAGAAATGTCATGGGACACTGGACAATTGGAGAAGAGATGGCTGACCAGGTAAGAGACTGCCACTGGACTAGCCGACCCAGGAGAAACAACCATGAGAGAGGAATGGGGCTGCTGACATCGGCTGGAAACCCTAAAAGATGACATGGCCAGGGGTCCACCCAGCATCAAATTCCCAGGGCCCAGCGTCCTGCCTCTGGGAACTGCACAAATGGGAAGGTGGTCAAAGGTGAAAAGGGCAGGGGAGGACCCATATGGGAGAGTGTGGAGGGGGTAATGTGCTCTATCCGGGCTGTTCCTGTGGTGCAAAGGAAGCTCTTTCTCCTCCTTGCCCTGCCAAATGGTTCTTCTGCCTGGCTAAGGCAAAATCTCACGCTTTATGGGAATCATCTTTGAAATGGCCAAGAGGATCAGAAGGGATAAACACAATAGTCTGTTTTCTTTAGACTGTACTCTTGAGACCCCCATCTTGGGCACCCAGGCAAATCCCCTGCCTCCGTTGAAGATGTACAAATTGTCTAGGTTATGGCATCTTTTCTTGGTAGCTGTTTCCTATGTGTTTAATGACCCCATCAGGTTGAAATTTGTTCCTTGTCCCCAGCTAAGATGATACAGGCAAGACCACTTATTAACCATGTGCCCTTAATCAAATTCCACATCCTCTCTGTACCTCAGTTGCATTATCTGCAACATGGGAATAATAATAAAATGCCTCTCATTTAGCAGAGGTTTTCTTTGTAACTTAATTTAGATGAAAAATATATGTTGCCTATTTAGGGTAGCCTGTGGTAGACGCCACATACTCAGTGCCTGAGCTGCCTTCAAACCCAAACTTCAGATCTAGTTCTTTGGCTCTAAATCTTGCTGGAAAACTAAATCTCCTACCCCTGGAGCCTTGCCAAAATGCCGGTGCCTGGGCCCTATTACCAGGGATTCTAATTCCCTTGATCTATGGTGGGTCCAGGAGTCAGTGTTTTTGAACCACTTCCCGGAAGTTCAATTTACACCTAGAGAACCACTGGATTTTGTGGTGTTCACCTTTTCCAGATGGGAAGCTCTGAGGCCTGGAAAGGGGAAGAGACCTGCCCAGGTCTGACAGCCAGACCAGAGGAAACCAGGTTTTTTATCCTGGATGCCAACCCCCAGGGCTTCATGGGGGAAATCTGGCCCTTGAACACCATTCAGGTCTTTGGGATGGGAGGAGAACTGCTCCCTTTTGCAGGCTCTTTCCTGAAAATATTATTTGGACCCTTCGATCCAGTTTTCCAGGACTCAGACCTTTTACCCTGCAGGCCTCCCGTCAGAGGGCCACCTCCTCAGAGAGCTCTCCGGTTAGACTGCTGCTGATCTAGAATAAGATGCTCTTTGATGACTGCATTTATAGATGTAAAATACTCCTGTTCATTCATTCATTCCTTTACTTTCGAAATTCTAAGCCCCCTGGGGTCAAGGACCGTGTCTATCTTGATCCTGCTGCACCCGGGCTGATCAGTGACCAGCACTTAGTAAAAAATACTCATTAAATGACTGAATGAACGAAATCCCGGGAGGGCAGTTGAGTATTTATTTTTTTTTTTTGGTCCTAACCATCTGATTCTCATTACTCCTACAGCTCGGGAAGTCTCTCTCTCTCTCTCTCTGCCTTGGCATTTTATAAACCTCGTGTGCGTACGTGGACATTTTAACCATAAATCCACAAGAGTTTTCGGGGCTGAAAAATTCGAGGCGAGGGGACTGGGGGAGGGAGATAACGACGACCCGGAGGTCCGAAGCCAAGGCGGCGCTGCCCGGGTGGGGGAGGGAGCGAGCAGTCGCCGGGCGCCCCTCGGCTCCGTGCCCGCCCCCTCGGCGGGAGATGGCCCCGGGCTGCGACATCTATCAAGGGGTGGGCCGCCGCCGCCGCCGCGGTCTCCGCCCGTGGTGGTGGTGGTGGGGCGCCGCGGGGGAGGGGACGCGATCCGGGTCGTGGCCTGGGGCGGCGGAGCAGTAGCCCCGCATTCCGGCCGCGCGCTCCCGGAGGTGGCGCCTGGGAGAGGCTGTATTTTTTTTTTTTTTTTGAGCCGCTGGGAGGGGTGGGGGAGGGGCCCTGTGTGTGTCTCTTTAAGAGCCGAGCGCTGCCCCCGCCTCGCAGGCGCCCGGAGCCTCACAAAAGAACAGGATGTTGTTGATTTGTCACCAAACCACAGAGAGGAAATGATTGTAAATTTCCTTTAAACATCCCCACCGCGCTCCGGCCGCCCCCGCTTCCGCCTCCGCCGCCCCCGCCCGGCCCGGCGCAGCAGGGCCTCGGCGCTCCCGCGGGGCGCCCGCTCCGGCCTCCGCCGGCCTCCCGGGCCAGGACGGGCCGCGGCCCCGGGCCCCGCGAGAAGCCGGGGCCGCCGCGCCCCCCGCCTGGCCGCGGTGGCTCTAGTGTGATTTTTTTTTTTTTTTCCAACTGCTGCAGCCGAGGAAGGTCCTCGGCCCCTTGGAAGCGCGCCGCCCTTCGCTTTTTGGACGGAGGGGAAGCGTGCCGGCTGCCCGGTGCCAGGCCCGGGAAGAGTCGGCCGGTGCGCGCCACCCGCCGCAGCCTGCGCCTCCCTGCAGAGGCAGCGATCCTTAGCTCGGAGGTCCAGGGGGAAACTGAGGCCCGGAGAGGTCACTGCAGTAGGCCAAAGTGACCAGCTCTTGGAACTCGCTGGGGGCTCTTGGAACACTCCCCTAGCCCTCCCTTAAGTAGGCTAAACTGAACTGTACTGATGCAGGAACATTCTAGAAATCCCAAGTCTTAAGCGGTGGCACTTTTCCTTGGGAAGCCAAAGTAACAGTCCCTCAGTCCAAGGAATGTCATGGGGAATATCCCTCCCTCCTCCAACGTGCACCCTCCTCCTCAGGAGCTGCCTTTCTGCACCCTTACATATGCTGGGCTCCCAACCCCAACCCCAACCCCACCCACTCACTTCCTAAGATTTCTGGAAGCCTCCGGTGGAGTTAATGCTTGCTCCAACCTGTGGCCCATGGCGGAGTGGTCTGGTTTGGTCTGTGGTCTGGGAAAGAGCTGCCTTTGCTGTACACAGTGTTCTTTTGGAGCTATTAATGGGTATGCCGGCGTTGACTTCACTGCGCTTCTAGAATATTAAAGGCAGCTGCTGATGTCCTAGGCACTGTGCTGAGCCGAATTCTCTCCTTTAATCCCTTAGCCAAAGGTAGACTTCGCTATTCTGTCTATACAGAACTAAGGTTCAGAGAGGTTGAGGAACTGGATCAACTCACAGCCTAAGCACCAGATTCATTTAGTCACCACGTTCACCGGCCTCAATATTTTAGATTTGATTATTTGGTTAGTGGAATGGACACAGGATATTTTTGTTGGGTATATTATCTCCTCAGTCTGCAGTGAACTCTGGTCTAGACCTCACTTTCTGGAAATAGACTTGGGTGACTGGTGCACTCAAGCTGAAATCTGCCTTTTTTGGGCATGTGAGGTACTGAAGGGCCATGTGAGGTCCTGAATGGCCATGTGAGGTCTTGAGTGGCTTGGGGCCTGTTATTTCTTTCCACTCTACTTGAATGAAATAATGGGGAATCTTTGAAATGTGTGTGGTGCTAGATTTCTAAGGCGGAATAGCCCCATCCTCTGCAAGACCCTCTGTTTAATAACTCTAGGGGGCAGTAGTTGGAGTGGAGAGTAGATGGCGGGGTTGACTCTGATTATAAGCGATGTAATACATCAGTGTTGTCCTGTGCTTGCTAGGTACATGTGGCGTGTCCAGCTATATCCTAAGAGATGAAAGTTGGTGCCCGGGGAGATCGTGCACCTTGGAAGAGTAAAGTTGGGGGTGGGGTTTGTTCCTATGGACTTATAGAAGAGCAAGTCATCCAGGAGCCCCAGAAATAGGACTGCAGTTGCTTGCCTTCAATCAGTGCAGGAAGCTAAGAGGTTTGTGATGTCTGTGGGTTTGAGAGAAACTGAGTGGCCTTTGCCTCCTTTGTGCTGCAGCTGTCTGTAGATCTCCAACTCAGAGCGTTTGTTGATGGAACTGGCTTTAGCATCTCCACCTGTCCTGTTTTGCTTTTGTGGAATGCCAGTCACAGGGGCACCCAGGTCCCCAGCACTTGGGAGGGAGGGCTGTCTGGTTGTTTCCATTCCTCAGAGGGGAAGCACTGGGTACCAACCTCTATGATTGGTCTATGGTCACCCCGAGTGGGATGGCTCAAGGCAGAGCAAAGTCACCAGGAGTCAGGGTCCCCAGCCCCTGCCACTCAGTTCTGGGGAAGCAGGAACCAGAGGGCAGATCGTCTGATGTCTCTGGTCTCTATTTCCTGAACTGTGAAGAACTTTGCTCTTTGTTGGCCCTTCCAGCCATTATATGAAAAATAGCTTCTGTTTATTCATTGCCTTAGCATTTATTGTTAGCCTTTAGCATTCCTTGCATTGCCATGCACCACTGTTACCAGCATTAAAGATAACAGCAGTCAACAAAACCAAAGCTGTGCCTTCTTGGAGTTTACCTTTAAGGTGAACAAGACTCCCAAATTAAATAAGAATCTACTTTAGGCATATATAAATATATGTGTATGTGTATGTTTGTGTATATGACGTTCCCTGTGCATATATGTGTAAAATATCAGGTAATGCTTAGGTTATGGACAAAAATGAAGAGTGTTAGGGGAGACACAGTTTTATGGGTGGGGGGGCTATTATTTATTTAGGGTGGTAAGGAAGGCACACTGATAAGATAGAATGGAAGGAGTGAGCCACACAGCTTGCAGGAAGAAGCTTGCTGTAGGTAGTTGGAATGGCACAGATAAAAGACCAGGGAGGCGAGTGTGCTGCATAGCACTTAGTATATATCGGGCAATGTGCTAAGTGCTTTATATTGTTATCTATTTAATCCTGTCACCGTTTTTTTTAAGTATGAGGCTCAGAGAGGTTAAGTGATTGACCCAAAGCCACACAGCTAGTAGATAGAGGAGGTGATATTCAAATGCCAGTCTTAATCATGCTGTTTCTGTCTAGGGACTCTTAGAGCTGAAGCTGGTATTTAATTCATAACGTGGTTCTTTTGATTTCTTCAGGATTAAGTGTCCACAGTGGCCAAGGTGACTCTAGGCCCCTGAGTAGCCCTGTTTGGACAGGAGCTCAGGGACTGAAGTTCCTTTTTGTGAGTGGGGGAAGGTAATATGTTTGATGCTGAAAACCCCATGTTGTGTTTATGGCATAAGGGGGAAAACACCTTCAGATTAGCGTAAACAAGAGAAATGGGGAACCGGGGCAGCCTGCGTCCCTCCACCCCACTCCTTTCCTTTTAATTTCCCCATGATAGGTCCAGCACAGCATGCCATATTATACAGCGATAATTAAAACACTTGGATTAGTGAACTGAGATTTATAGGGCAAACAGGAGCCAGAGGAGAAAACGACAGTCATCTCTTTTATTTGCAGGCAGATATCCAAATTGCCAATTGCTTGCATTTTCTTCCTGACACTATCACCTACTCTGCTTAATTAGATCCTTTTTTCTCCCCATATCCTTCCAACCGCTGCCCGCTAGCTCAGCCTGCTGCATAGCAGAGCTGGTGAAGCCACATACTCAACACTTTCCCACAGCCCAGGGAAATGTGAGTCAGAAACACAGCAGCAGACCCGAGGGAAGGAGGGTACCTTTGCCTGGGGCCATCCAGCTGGCCTGTCCACCAGCATACTGGAACAGGGACAGGAGCTAAGCACAGGAGCAAGAAGGGCATGCCAAGCCTCTTCCAGCCTCCCAAGACAGTTTTCCACTAAAGGCTAGTTTGTTGTGGGGAAAGGAGAGTGAGTTTTGAGTTTCCCAAAAACTCCCCCACTTTGGCCACCCCCAAAGCACCTTCAAAAAGCAAGTATTGTATTTTTCTACTGTGTTCAAAGTTATCATTCTCAACGCTGGCATTAGGGATGGTAGGGACTGAAATGAATGAAATGCTGTTAAATTTCCAGGCTAGTAGAAGGAATAGTAAAAAATGGCTAATGAAAGTTTGGGGCCCAAATTAACTTGTTTTGGCCAAAATATTTATTGAGTACCTACTATGTGCCAAACTTTTTTCTAGGAACTGAAGGGATACTGCAGTGGTCAAATACCAAGACATCCCTGCTCACATGGGTTTACTTTTTACCCAGGTGAGGGAGGGTTGTGACAGCAAATTTGTTTGTAAAGAGTAGAAGAACTATGCAGAAAAATGAAGTGGGGAAGGGACTGGGGAGTGCCGGGACCACTGGGGAGTGAGGTGAAGAGGACATAGTGTGGAAACCCACATCTGGTCTTGAATCACATCTGGACACCTACTGATCTGAACCTTAGTTTTCTCATAAAGGATAAAATGAGGAAAAAATATGAAATATACACCGAATCAGGGCTCCACGAATGAGAACCATTATTAACATTCAGTGCTTCTGATGGGGGAAATGTAGAAGTGATTGCATTGGTAAAAGGGTGGCTATTCCTGTTGCCTTTCTTTTTCCCAGCATTCCTGGTTTGACTGTATTCGGAGAAGGCAGCAGGAGTGCCCTGGACTCTTGCAGCTGGAGTTCCCACTGGAGAGGATTCAGATACCGGCTTGGTATATGGGCTGTAGCTTGGAGTAGAGAATTGTCAGCATTTTGCATTTGATTTTCAAGATTATTTTCCACTTGCTTTGTGTTCACCCAGATAGTCCACTGTAAGCCTGGTGGGAGGCTGGGGCTGCCCACTTGACAAATGGGAAAACAGGCACCGGATGTGAGTGCCCAGCCAAGGTCACCTCCAGTCTCCAGAGGAGGACTCCTGCCGGCCTGGCGATGAGTCATGCTGGAGCTTGCTCCGGGGTGAAATCACAAAGGAAGGGAGGCTTGGATTGATTGCAGGCGGCAGGGGAAGTTTCCTGTTCTGGAGCCACCTCAGCAACGAGGCCTCCTCCACCTGCGGGGCCTTGCTGTCCCCAGGTCAACCTCCTGGGTGAAGATACAGGGACTGCTTTGGGGTGAAAGAGAGGAGATCAGAGGGCTTTTGGCATTTAGGGAGGAGAAGCAGCAAAAGGGAGAGATGGTGCGGTGGAGAACTTGGGGCGCTGGGGCCAGGCAGACTGGCTGCCGCTTAGCAGCTTGGGCAGATCCCATCACCCTCTCTGAGCCTCAGTTTAACAGTAAGTGCCAGGGTTGTTGGGAGAGTAAAGTTCCACGGTGTGTGCAATATGTTGAGCACAGTTCCTGATGATAGGAAGCTGTGAACATTGGCTGTGGTTCTGAGAGAGGAAAGGGGAGTTAACCGGTTCAAGAATCAGTGGAGGGGAGAGGGCTTCCTGGTCACTCTGCTGGACCACTCAGATGAGATTTCTAGTCAGCCACACAGGGGAGTTGATCTTGGCTTCTAGGAGTTTACTCTGGGACCAGCAGAGCAGGGACAGACTAGCATCTGACATCTCCCTGTCCTGCCTCATCTTCCTTGGCGGCATGCTTCAGTGGGCCCTGCGGGCCGGGCCTGGGAGTGCCCCCCCCAGTTCCCTAACTCCCCCTCATCTTAACCTTTGCCTCTCTGGCGGAGACTCATTATGCCTCCCATCTCTGTTGCCTCCATATAATGAAAATAATTGAGCCTGTCTCCACCGATCACTGTCCAGGAATGCATCAAGCCCCGCTGCAGTCCTCTCTGCAGGCCAGTGCACCCGGCACAGCAGCGAATGGCCTGTGGGACGCTTGCTCCTAAACCCTGGCAGGGGAGCCTGCAGGCTGCATGCACACTTAGAGTGAAAAACAAACTTGGGAGGGAGGGTTGCAGACACCCCAGTGGGCGTCTAAAGATTCTGGGACCCGGGCTCAAAAGCCCCTGAGCACCTCTTAAGTATGGATGCAAAACATTGCTGATGGTGTGTTTAAATTTTGAATCTGTCTTTCCTCTTCCAGCTGGGCTTTGCTACCAAGAGCAAATGTTATGCCTATAAGAATAGCACCTCCCAGCCGGAGTGACCAGATAGGGCTGCAGATAAGAGGAAACTTACTTAGTTAGAATCTTAAATTTAAAAAAAAAAAATTAAACTATCCATAATCTTCCCATCTCTAAAATAACCCGACCTTTTGCTTGGGATCCATCTGCATCTTTATCCTTTATGTGTTCTGTAGGCCTGAATTGTGCTAAATTTTTCACTAAATCTTTGTAGTAACTCTGGAAGGAAAGAATTATCTCTGATACTTTGATGGGAAGACTGAGGCTGTGAGAAATCATGTGGTCACGGTGAGCAAAGCTGGGATTCAGACCCAGGTCTGATTCCATTCAAAGTTGACCAACTTTGAGGTCATTGTGATTCTGTGTCTTTCTTTTTTTTCCTCTTAGCATTATGTTATATATATTTTCCTGTGTCCCTCTCTAGTTATTATTATGAATAACATTATCATTATTAATTATTATTATTATTGTTTCTGTTTGTTTCTTTTGTTTGTTTGTTTACTGAGGATTGAACCCAAGGACACTTAGAGCTATATCCTTTTTGAGACAAGGTCTCACTAAGTTGCTGAGGCCGACCTTGAACTCATCCTCTGGAATCACTGGAATTACAGGTGTGCAGCACCATGCCCGCCTTCTTAATTATTGTCTAAAATGGGAACATAGAATTCCATAAACCATAATTTGTGTCATCATTTTCTTCTCTGGGACATTTTCGTTATGTTCAGATTTTCACTGTTACGAACAAATTTAAATTTAAAGCTTTTCTTCTCCCACTTTCTCTGCCTCATCCTGCATGTTGAGTGACTTTGCAGCCCAAGTTCTTGATTCCATTCCCAGCCCCAGGCCTGGGGACCAAGGGAGCACATGGTTAAGGTTCAGTTCAAGTCTGAAGGTTCAAGAATCAAGAGTATAGTTGTTAGAGGACAGGAGAAGGTGGATGCTCAAGAAGACAGATTAGATGCCAACTCACATTGATGAGGGCGTCTTTACTCAGTCTATGCATTAAAATCTCATCCAGAAACACCCTTCCAGACTACTCAGAAATGATGTTTTACCAGCTATGTGGGCATCCCTTAGCCTAATTAAGTTGACACTAAAATTAATAATCATATACACCCTAGTTCCCTCTATAGGAGCAGCTGTTTATTACTAAAAGTCTGTTATCTTTTCAGATACCCTGATGCACACAAATATTTAAAATTCTTTCTACCCCTTCAAATTCAAATAAGAGAAAACTTGGGCTCATAGAAGCTACACAGTGAATTATAATAGTAGCATCTATTCCATGCATGAAGAACTGCCCTGGTGCTTGTGTAATTTTGTGTCCCTGCTGTAGTCCTGCAGAATGAGTTTTGTTGTATAAATAAATGCTTCAAACCCTAGTTTACCTCAGTGGGTTGATTGGAGATTAAATTAGATAATTCATGTAAAGACTTAGATCTTGGCACATGATCCAGGTTTTATGGGGGTCCAAAGTTTATACAATTTGAGGGCCATCTTTAAAATAAATACTACAGAATCATGAATCCAATACTAGAAGTCTAGTGAATATTTAGAGTGAGAAAAGAGCTCTTACAATTCACACATTTAGTTTCTTGTGGTGTTGGGATTGAACCCAGGACATTGACTTGCCAGACAAGTGTTCTACTACTACTGAGCTTCACCCCCAATTCCATTTTTATTAACTGCCTAATACACCTCTATAATACTCTTTATTCTTTTATCTTCTGGCTTCATACTCTTTGATCACTTTATAATAATGACAATGATCCTCTAAAATAATTTTCTATACAGAAAATAAAAGATTATTTATTCTTTTCTCTACCGTGTGTTTAGATTGTAAAAATGAGGAAATTTACACATAGACCCAAGCACTATTTATAGATTACTACATGTTTGTGTCTCATGGAGGAATTTTTGTAAATTTTATTTTGTACAATCCTCACCAAAGATGAAAAAAGAGCCTGTGGTGCAACATAATTGTATGTATGTGCTCACAAGTATATTTCTTTTTTTTTCTTGGTGATACTCTACCACTGAGTTACATCCTTTTTATTTTATTTTATTTTTTTGACACAGGGTGTCACTAACTTGCCTGGGCTGGCTTTGAACTTGCGATCCTCCCGCATTAGTCTCCTGACTTGCTGGGATTACAGGTCTGCGCCATGTGCCCGGCTCCTGATAAGTATATTTCTGACAGAGGAGAACTTCCATTTTGATCAGGGGAGCTGAATCTTCCGTTTACAATTTTGTGAGTCTAATAAGTGGAAGCATTTCTCACAGGAAGCATCTGATCCTACACTTCGAATCTTTCTCTTCCTCCCTCATCATGTACATTGGGGCTGGCAGTATAGGACATGTCCCTGCAGCGACACAGCTGTGGAGGTGGTCAGGACCTAGGTGGTGGGCACATATTCCCGGGACCTGTGCCACCTTCTTGAAGGTGACTGTGAACCACATAGATGTGACCCACTAAACTCAGACTCAGTGTCACCATCACAGCTCCCGTGCATGTTCGTTCCCAGAATGCCCTTGGCCACTTCACCATCACACAACAGGAAGGAAACCACAAAAGAAGGGAAACCAGAGTGGAGAGAAACAGTGGTCCTTCCAGCGTTGTTTGAAAGACTTCACTTTGGCAGATCTAAAGAAGCAAAAGTCTGTGCAAACATATGTTTTTTCCAGGCCCCTGGTAGGTAAGGACCCTGAAGCACCAGTTCCACAGGTTTGCAGTGGACCTGGACTGTTAACATTTGTGGTTAGGAGCATTGTCTTGAGAGAGCCACAAAGCACATTGAGGGGTGGCCTGTCCTTATTGGTATGTTAGCAGCCTCAGTTATCTCCGGTTCCTCGGTAGTAAGCATGACACTAGTAACCGTTACGTTCCTCACTAGGAATAAAAACTTCTCAGGGACAGACACTGATCTCTTGCTTATTGCCATATTGTTGGTGTCTAAGACATAGGCCTCAGTTAGCACATGCCAGGTGTTGTCTGGGTAGCCCCAAGCTCTTAGAGAAAGGGAAACTGAGGCAGAATGGACCAGGTGCCTTGACTTGAAGCATATTGGGAGCTGCCTGTAGTCAGGCCCAAGGGGGACCCTCCGGCTGCCTTTCCTTCCCAATGACCATCTCCCATGAGCCGATGAGAAGGGGAAGCTTAACCCACTTTGAGGTAACCTACAGAGTCCCTTCCTTTCTTAGGATGTGAGCCAGGGTTCCTGGGTATCCCCGCTGGAGCTCACTCTGATTCGTGGAATTCACCATTCCAGGGACTCCGGCCTTCTTGCCCTCCCCAGCCTGGGTCCCTGGGAATGGCCAGGAGACAGTGGGAAGAACAAAGGTGAATGATTTTGAGCCATAAAATCGTGATCCTGAAAAACAAGTTTGGAAGATGAATGGCTTTGTGCCTTGTGGAGCTTAGCAGGGGCAGCCCTCAGAATTACTGACATTCCTGCCTGAGAATTCCAGAGGCCCTCGGGAGCGGAGGCCTGCTCAGCTCCCGTCCATTCCAAGGGGGCAGTGAGTGAAGCGAGAAACCACTGTACCTCAGAACCACTGAGATGAAGCCAGAGGGGCAACCTTCATCAGTCATTGTCTTATCATTACGTATTAGTTGCTGTGGTGGAGGACCTAGTTAGTGGCTGCAGAAGTGCAGAGCAGGTGACAAAACCTCAGCCTGGTCTCCCAGACTGAGCTCACCTCCTTGTCTTCTCTGACTGATGCAGGTTTCCAGCTGAGCTCTGTACATGCTTCCACCTTGGTTGATTTTGCTTCAAAATTGCCCCCATGTGCAGGCCCCAGGCCTGGGATACTTCCCCCACGGAGCTCTGGGACAGGCTGCGGGTACTCATGTCTCCCCTGATGTTTAACATCACAACTGGGATGGTGCAGGCTCTGCTTCTAGCCTGATTTTCCCTCCAGCCCTGGGATAATATTTATATAAAAATGTTGGCTCTGATCTCCACTCAGGAAAACACCAGCTGCTATTGAAAAATCTTTTTGCGTGTGATAGAAAGCAGAGCGGCTGGGCCTGATGCAGGCCTCCTTGAGCTTCTCTGGAGAGTGTTAGGAAACGGCAAGTGTGTTTTATTTACATTTTTCAAAGTCATCCCAGAGCTGTGTCCAGGCAACTGAAGGCCTGTCAAAGAACTGAATGCTTAATTCTATTTAGAAGAAACAAAGGGATTAGGTGTCCCTGGGACTTTAACAAATGCATTGTTGAACCAGTTGAGATGGCCCACGCCTGTAATCCCAGCTACTCTGGAGCCTGAGGCAGGAGGATAGAAAGTTCGAGGCCAATCTCAGTAATTTAGCTAGGTCCTCAGCAACTTAGATCCTGTCTCAAAAAGAGCTGGGGACTTAGCTCAGTGGGAAAGCCCTGCCTGGGTTTAATCCCCAGTCAAAAAAACAAAAAAACCCCAAACACAAATACATTGTTGGTTTTGCTTTAGGTTTCATTTAGGGAAGGCAAGTGCAGAAAGCAGGATGCCAAGGATCCAGGCTGCCAGAGCTGTGAAGATTCCTGGAGACGCGCATGCACAAGCTGTTGGCAGGGACGTGAATCAGTGCAGCCTTTGGAGGGAACGTCAGCAACTTCTTATAGCAAATGAGCCTGACCTTTGATGCAGTTCTTCCATGTTTTGGAAACTATCCTACAATAATAGTTGCACACGTATACAAGGACCTGTATTCAAAAGTGCTCATTGGTGCAAAAAGTAGGAAAACATCTTCGAGTCTATCAGTAGGGGACTGGCCAGAAAGTAATAGTTCATTCAAAACGGACTACTCTATGGCTATTAAAGAAAAAAGAGGGGCTGGGGTTGTGGCTCAGTGGTAGAGTGCTCGCCTAGCACACTTGAGGCACTGGGTTCGATCCTCAGCACCACATAAAAATGAAATAAAGATATGTGTTCACCTACAACTAAAAAATAAATTTAAAAAAAAAGAGGTATATAATAACAATGGCCAGCACACATACAGTACTCATTGTGTACACATCATTCCAAATGTATATTTATTGGTATATTTGCACATTTACAATATTAATTCAGTTTTCTCAATAATCTTTTTGTTACTATGAGAATACTTTTTAGATGGGGAAAGAGGTGTTAAGTAGCTTGGCTATGGTCACATTGCTACTGAGTCAAGGCCCTCTGGGTTCAAGTCAGTAATCATCATATTACACCTATGTACAGATATGGAAAAGATGTTTATGACATTCAAGGAACAGAGAAATAGGGGATGATTTTGTGAGCATATGAAGACATACCATTAATTTATGAAAGTAATAGTGCAGAATACATATTCAATTAGCAGGTCTCTCTATTTTTAAGTAGTCCCTTAGAAGAGATTTCTACCAGACATGTTGGTGCCTCAGCCTCCCAGCAACTTGGGAGGCTGAAGCAGGAGGATCACAAGTTCAAGGCCAGCCTCAGGAACTTAGTGAGGCCCTAAGCAACTTAGTGAAACCCTGTCTCAAAATAAAAAATAAGAAGAATTGTGGATGTAGCTCAGTGGCAGAGTGTCCCTGGGTTCAATCCTCAGTGCCCCCCCTCCCCTCAAAAAAGAAGAGGCTTCCTATAATCATGGGCTTAGAGTGACACTCATGATAACTCCATAGCAACAGATGTGGAGCCAAGCCTAGTAGCGAGGCATTACATGAGTTCCATGAGGGTAAACTGAGGAATTGCTCTTCTGATTGGCTGAAAGGCATTCTTAAAGAATGACTCCTGTTCTTATGACCTTCTGAAGTCTTACCCCCTCTTGGAAGCTTGGCCCCTTGTGGGACCAGTAATGGCGATTTTCTTGACACACACAGAGGTGTGTGTCATATTCATCCCCTGCCCCTGTGTCACACGTGTTCACTTAAGTGCATTATTACGCATTCTAAGTGCTTCCTTCAAGTACTTTACCGGGGCCTTTGTTGAAAGCCTTCTTCCTTCTTATTTAGTAAAAATGGACTCCATTTGTAGGTGCTTTGCAATTTGCAAATCTTATTCCCACGTGTTATTTCAGTTAACTGGGGATGGGGCCTTGACACTTTAATGACTTTGTACAATACCTCTTTCGGAGTTAAACCATGCAGGAGCTTAGGAGAGGTTTAGATGAAGAAAATGAGGGTGATCAAAAATTTAACCCCTATTTTAATTTCTCTCTCCTATGGTGTTGGGAATCAAACCCAGAACCTCGAGCATGCTAGATAAGCTCTCTACCTCTGAGTTATACCCCGAGGTTTCCTCCGCCATCAGTCCCAACTTTTAAACCCCAGTTCTCTAGTGTTTAAACGAAATGTCTCCCATCATAGAGAATATAGAAAAATAACAATAGCCAGGTGTGATAACCTACACCTGCGATCCCAGCAAATAGGGAGGCTGAGGCAGGAGGATCAGAATTCAAGGCCAGCCTTAGGAATTTATCAAGACCCTATATTAGAATAAAAAGTAAAAAGGGCTGGGGGTGTAGCTCAGTGGTAAAGTGCCCTGGGGTTCAATCCCCAGTACCAAATAACAACAACAACAATAATAATAATAACAACAATAATGATAATAATAATAACAACAGCTGGACTTACTATGTCAGCTCAAAAAGCACTCAGTGTTTCCAAGGAATTTTTCATGTTTATTATCAAAGCAAGTTTAGAGGGTAATATTTTTTTAATCTCTCATTATCTTCATATGGAAACTGAGGACCAGGAAATTACAAAAAGTTCTCCGTGTTACATGAATGGAAAGAGGGAGATGGATTTCTCACCCAGGTCTATCAGTCTGTCTGTCTGCAAAGTCCCAGTGCTGAGCCTCTCTGCAGAGGAAAAAAAGTCTCACTTAAATACACCTCCTAATATGCTGTTAGCAATTTAGGTTTATTTCCTTTGTCTTATGTTTGTATCTAAACAAAACGAAATTAAAGAAACACTTTGGTCATCAGAGGATATTAAAATGTTTATATCGTGTTTTGTTTGTTTCACTCACGTCATTGTAAGGGCTTCTTGTGACTGTTTCTTATAACCATCTTCCTTGATGTTCCTCGTCATCATTTTAAATGACCGCACACTATTTCAAGGGATTGGTGTCCTGGGAGTGGGTGAGATTCCCTGACGTGGAACTGGCAGGTCCAAGTGTATGAATGTTTTTGTGTTTTTTAATACATATTGCTAAATTGCTTTCCAAAAGAGCTGTATTAATTTGTGCTTCAGTCCACAGTTTTGAGAGTGTCATTTTCATCAAATGCTTGCTGATGTTTGTTATAGTTAAACAATGAAACCAAACAGGACTGGTGGTATAGTGCAGAGGTACAGTGAGTATTTAGCATGTCTGAGTCCTGGGGCCATTTTCCAGAACACCCCCCCACCCCTAAAATATACCAAACTCTTCATGGCAGGAAGCTTGGAGTGTGCAGTGGGGCTTGTGCAGGGGAGGGTAGTTTATTTTTCACGTTATCTAAAGTAAAAATATTTTACTATAGGCACAAATTATTTTTCTAATATTTGTTTGTTTATTTTTGGTACTGGGGATGGAACCCAGGGCCTTGTGCATGCTAGGCAAGTGCTCTGCCACTGAGCTACAGCCCCATTTTGGATTTTTATGTTCAATTCTCTCCCACCCACCACCCCATACTAGGGATTGAATCCAGGGGTATTCGACCACTGAGCCACCCCAGCTCTTTTGTGTTTATTTTGATATAGGGTCTTGGTAACTCCAGCTGAGGCCACTTAGCCCAGAAAACTTTTTATGTTGAGACAAAGTCTTGTTAAATTGCAGAGGCTGGCCTTGAATTTGCCTCAGTCTCCTATGTAGTTGGGATTACAGGTGTATGCCATCATGCCTGGCTTGTGATACGTATTTTAAATATTTTATTTTGAAATAATTTGTCTTTTAGAAAAGCTGCAGAAACAATACAGAGGATTATCTGTATAACCTTTGTAACACGAGCACATACATATATATTTTGTGGTGCTGGGAATTGAACTCAAGGCCTTTGCAACTGCTAGGCAAGTGCTGTACCACTGAGCAACACCCCAGCCCCCAGTTAGGTTTCTTAATTGGTTTGCCAGGGCTCAACAGCAACTTGGGCAGTTTCTTATGAAAAAGGTAGACTCTTAGGCTTGAGCAAAATCTATTGAATTAGCTGGGCACAGTGGCACATGCCTGTAATCCCAGCGGCTCAGGAAATTGAGACAGGAGGACGGCAGTTCAAAGGCAGCCTCAGCAACAGTAAGGCGCAAAGCAACTCAGTGAGACCCTGTCTCTAAATGAAATACAAAATAGGCCTGGGGATGTGGCTCAGTGTCCCTGAGTTCAATCACAGGCACCTGCCCGCCACCACCTTGCAAATCTATTACATTAGAATATTCAGGGATGAGCCTGAAAAATCTGCATTTCAACTGCTGAGGCAGGGGGATGGCAAGTTCAAACCCTGTTTCAAAAAAATAAAAAGGACTGGGGATGTAGCTTAGTGGTGAAACATCTGTGGGGTCAATTTCCAGAACCAAAAAACCAACCCCAAATCGTCCACCCTCATGGCTATTCTGAGGCTCCAGAGGCCCCTTAAAGGCTGAGAATCACTGTCAAGTAGACGCTGAGGTGCTGGGGATTACACCCAGGGCCTTGCACAGGTAAGGCAGGTGTCCTATCTCAGAGTTACACCGCCACACTTAGAGTCCTCTCTTAATGTTTTGATTTCCTCTGGTGATATTGTATCTTTACTTTTAAAGCCCTCCAGTATGCAAGGGCTGGAAAGTGCATGAAATCCCAGCAGGTGAGCATCTTTGTTGCAGCCTTTCACACTAAGCTGTCTGCAGTGACTTGTTTCCCTGCAGAGCCTGGGGTCTCCAAGAGACCCTGCCACAGAGGGAGGGGGGACTGCACGTCCTCTCCTCCTTGGCTCTCCAGCCCTGGACATCCGGGGAGTGGAGATGAGGAGGGCGAAGAGAGGCCTCCCTGTGTCCTAGCTTCCGTAGAGGAGCAGCAGGAGGCCCTGAGATGGGGAGGAGCCCACGTTCTGGCTCCAGCCTCCTGCTGTTTCTTTGTTGGATTGGGGCGGTTTGTTGCCCTTGGACAAGCTGGGCCCAGATTTTCCAGGAGTGTGAGTGCATGACAGTGGGCATCGCTAGGCCCTCTGTTTGTCTTTTCTGTGGGGCCCCTGGGGTTCAGCCCTCACCTGTCCCCTCCCAGCACCCCCCAGGCGTTCTTTCTGAATAACAGATGTGGCAGTGTCACCTCATAACTTTGCTTATTGACTTAACAACTATGGAAAAAGAGTGGTGGGAAGTGAGCTGACAGCTGGATTGTGGAGAGCTTTGGATTCAAGATGACTGAATGCTTTTTAAGTAATTTTTTCCCAAATGTATTGTTTTGTGTTTTTTTTTTATAGTAAAAAGGTAATGTGCCTTGCACCTATGAATATATCACAACAAATTCCACTTTTATGTGTAACTGTAATGTACCAACTGAAAAAAACAATCGATAAATGGAAGGAAGACCTGTAGTATAGAGGGAGAGAATGGGGCAGAGAGGAGGGCAGCGGAAGGGGACGTGGAGCAAATTATTTTGTGCATTTCTATGAATATGTCAAAATGAATGCCACTATTATGTATAACTATATTGCATTAATAAAAACACTTTTAAAAGAGTTAATGTGACACATAGAGTGTTATAAGCCTGTATTCCTTTCAACATGGAATTAAAATAAAGTTCAAACCAGGTGCAGTACCTGAAGTCCCAGCACTCAGGAGGCTGAGGCAAGAACCCAGGGCTTGAGACCAGTCTGGGCAATATAGCAGACCCTCATCTCAAGGGGGATAAAAAGAAGAAGCTCATAAAGGCACAGTGGCAGTGGCACACACCTGTGAGTAATCCTAGCTATTTAGGAGTCCAAGACAAGAGGATGGCAAGTTGGAGGCCAGCCTGGGCAAATGAGCAAGATCCTGATCCTGTCTCAAGTTTTTTTTTTTTTTTTTTTTTTAAGGGGAGGGGGCTGAGGATGTCGCTCAGTGGTAGAGCACCCTTACTTGGGTTCAATCCCTAGTACCTAAGAGGGCATGATGCAGAATATGGCTAGTATAAACAATTTGGAACATTTGGAATATACACAACAGTACAAACCAGCCGGGGGACAGTTGCCAGGAGTCCCACCAGCCAAATAAAGCTGCTGTCTGCAGGTGGGTGTGGTATAGTGTGGGCACAAGCCCTGAATTAGGCAAATCTGTGTTCAGCTGTCCTCTTTCCTCTCATTAGCTGTGGGCAACCATTGGGCAGCTTAATCTTGAAGCTTGGGGGGGGGTATGTATTTATTTATGGCAGTGCAAGGGATTGAACCCAGGGTCTCAGGCATGTGGGGCAAGCATACTACTATCCCTGAGCCACACCCCAGCCCCGGGGTAATTTGTATACACATAGCAAGGGGAATGTCAGGTATTGTTCTTGTCAATCTCCCTCTTTTTAAAGGAAAGCCAGTGAGAGTGACATGAGGAAGCACGTCAAGGAAGCCTGCCCCTGCCTGGCTAGGCTACCTTTCCAAAAGATGTTCCTGTCCTGAAACCACGGGGAGACAGGGAGGGAGGCTCCGCGGGTGTTGGATCCACCATCTCGGTTGTGGTACTTAGAATGCTAAAACCAGGACAGCCCTTGGCAAAGCAGGATGGTTAGTCACCCTTGCAGCATGTGACAGGGGGTGACAGGATCCGGTAAAGTCGCTTAAGGGAGAGAGAATAAGATTCCAGAGCATTTGAGGAGGGTCTACTTTCCCTGGTAATTGTTTGGCAAATCTACCTGGAAGCTCGTTTTACCTGCAACTTTGGGAATGAAGTGGCTGCCAGAGATCTGACCGTGGGAGGCACGGGCAAGGGCACGTTAATGTCTCCCAGAGCTTTTGGAGTCTGCTCTTCTGATCTGGTCAGGTTTATGCTCCCAAGAAGCCTTTTTCCAAAGTTCAGCAGGAAGAAGTCAGAGGAATCTCACGGGACCACAGGGGATGAGGGCTGATTCTCATATCTGCCCAGGTACCTTCCCGTCCTCCGTATTATATCCAGAGACAGAGGCTGAGGGAGAGAAATGGACCACACTGTACTACAGGCCGGCGGGTGTCAGTAGCTGGCGCTTCCTCTTCCAGCTCTTTGAAAGCATTTCTAATCGGCTTAGCATTTCAACAAACACTTGAAGGTTTGGTCTCCTTGGAGAGGCCCAAAGGCCAAGGAAAGGCCTTCATCTGTATACTTCTCCTTTATGTGGAACCGACTTGGACTCTTTCTACAACCAGTCACCCCTTCCCCAGGTGGCCCCTTCCCCCAGGCTTCTAAACAGGCCTGAATTCACTGGCCATCAGCCCCCTGCAGCTTTCTGGGTCAGCTGAACCCCCATGCCCTCCGGGAGCCCATCTTAGAATGTTAGGGCCCAGGCAACTCTGCTGACCTGAGCTGGGACTCCATCTGCCTCCTGGGGGGCAGCCAGCACCACCTCCTCTGGTGGTAGAGGAAGCTAGGAACAGGGGGCAAAGCTGGACTTGGTCCATGCCCCAGTGCTGGGGATGAACCCAGGACCTCGTGCATAGTGGGCAAGTGCTCTACCACTGAACTGCGCCTTCCAGTTCTTGGACTTGGTTTTGGATAACACAGAGCTGGCTCTCAGCCCCTCCAGGACTCCTCTACCCTGCTAGGATCCAGGCAAGGTGATACAGATGTGCACACAGATGGATGTACGTAGAAAACAAGACTGGGCCAGGGTGTCATGAAGGTGTGGAAGGGAAGATAGCCTTGTATGCTTTTTTCTATATTTTAGTGTATTATATAGTTAACAAATTAAAAAGCACGTGTTAAAGTAGAGAATTGGCCCCTGAGATAAATAGGATCACTGCTAGCTGAAGGCCAGGGTCGGGCCTTGGAAGATTCAGAGAGCCTCCCAGAGGAAGTGACAGATAAGCCAAGTCCAAGAACTGAGTGGAAATCACTGGATTTGTTCATTCAACTGATATTTGTTGAAGATCTGCTATGTGCTAGACACAGTTCTAGAAGCTAGGGAACTAGGGGAGGGTAAACACATAAAGATCCCCCCCGCGTGGAACTTACAGTCCACGGAGGGAAATGGATGAATAAAAAGACCATGTGATCTGGTGATATTCAAGAAAAATTACTCTGATGCTTGTCAACATGGCAAGGAAGACTTAATTAAAGACTGTTGAAATAAGGAGCCCAATCTTTTGGAACAGAGAGGAGAGATCGACCTCATCTCTGACTACAGCAAAGACCTGGCTGGAATTTATAATGAACGAGCAAGAGTGAGGGGCTTTAGTAGAAAGGAAGTTTATTAAACACAGACCCCTAAGGGTAGGGGTGTTCCTGCTGGACCAACGTAACAGGATTCTGTGGAAGGCAGGACAAGGACTTACATATCAAAGGCAGAGGATGAAGAACTTGATCAGCTATCAAAGACAGGCCAAGGTGGGTGCTTGCTGGAGAAGAGGCTTCAGAGGAGCCCAATTAAAGTCTGGTCCAAGATTGAGTCTGTCAGTATTGTGAAGAAAATAGGGGAGCCGTGGGATAGTGAGGCCACAGAGAGATGGGGTGCTTTTTAGTAGACAGTAGTAGTAAGGTCTTTGGGGGCAGAAATCCAGGTGATGTGAGAGAGCCAGATTTTCAAATCCCCCTGGGGTAGGTGTTCTAGGTAGAGGGAACAGCCTGTGCAAAGGCCCTGAGGTGTCTGAGCAACAGCAGGGAGGAGGTAATTCCCAGGGGAAGAGCAGAGGGTGGGGTGCAAGTAGATCATGCAGGGCTTTGTAGGGTGTGGGAAGAAGGAGTGAGAGGGCTGGGAGTGAGGACACTTTGGAGATAACAGAGAGGGTAAGAGAGAGCTTTGCTCATCTGGAGGACCACAGGGAATCTGTATTGCAAGGGGATAAGAAGGAGTAGATACCAAAGAGCCTGTGTGGGGAGGGAGAAGATGGAAGGGTAGGGAAGAAGTGGAGCCAAAGAGGGTAGGGCAGGTCCTTTTCCATCTTTTCAGTCGGGGGTTTCTCAATCATTTTAATGAGAGTCTCAGTCCTTGCGTAAAAATTAAGCCATAAAGGGAGGAATGGCTCTCTGGTTAACTTGAAGGAGAACTACAGAGAACGGAAAAAGAGGGTTGGTTGAAATACAGCTGGAGCTGGACTTGCTTGGCTGGTTGCCCTTCTATAAATATCGCCCTCCCAGTCCTGGAAGTGCAGCCGTCAGGGCTGTTGGGAGCTACTGGGGAACATCCTTCCTGTCCCTGTGTCCAGGGGTTGGCTGCCTGTGCACATCTGCACGCAAAGTGCCTACAAGCTGCTGGGAGGTGGGGGGAGTGGGCTCAATACCAGAAGCGGGGGATTCTGAGCCCACTCCTTTTACCCTGGGGGCGGCCTCACTTCTTCTGGGGGCCCAGGCAGCTCTCTGGCATGTCTTCAGCTAAGAAATCTGCAAAAGTCATCGGCCAGCCTCAAGAAAACTAATCCTTTGTGCCGAAGGGGCTGGTGGTGCGGAGGGGAGGGGAGCGCCTTGCCAGAGCTGGGATGGTCCTCGCTGCTGGGGAGCCCTGCTGCCACTGGGGGGGTTTGGGGAGAGGGGGAAGTGGGTGGAGGGGCTAGTGTAATTTGGCAACATGTGAGTTAAAAAGCAGATGAAAACCCACGGAGTAACCAGACATTCTTCTTTTTGCATGCAAGATCCTGCTGAATGTTGGAAGAGGAAGGAATATTTTTCTTGCTTTTTAGACATGACATCCTGCAAGGGGAAGATTTGGAACAGATGGGGGCCAGGGGAGCTTCACTGTATTTGCTTGTTCCACGTCTACTTCCTCCCTTCCCACAACCAGAGATGTCTTTTCTCCCCTCTAGTGAAGTCAAGAGAGGAAGAGGAAAAAAACAAAAAGACCCAGGGATTAGGAAAGCCAGGTATCAGAGGTCAGGGAGAAAAATCCATAAGGTTCCAGAAAGAATCAACTTTTTATTACAAAGGCTTCCTTTAGGTCCCAAGATAGATAACTAACTCAAAATTCCATCTTAGATTTAATGGCTGTTCCAGTTACGTGTGCCCTAATGAGGGGGAAAGAAAGGACCCCCAGATAGATGGAGAAAGAGACTGACTAGCAGGTAAGGAGAGTTTCTGAGATCCTGGGAACACAATGTGGGAAAGAGCAGAACCTGTGACATTTCATGGGACTAGCTCAAGAGTGCGCACCGCTTTGATTCCTACTTCTGTCAGATGGGGTACACATCAAAGAAGGCCATAAAAGCAGTGTTGTGAAAGGGACTGTGTTATACTTGATTGGCTGTGGCAATGTCCCTGGGGGACCGTGTCCCTGAGGCAGCTACAGGTCGCTGGACCCTGGTGTGGTTAGCCCCAAATCACAGCTGGTTGATTTTGCTGATGAACATCTGGAGCATGCACCTCCTTCTCCTGAACCCCAGGCGGGGCTCTGCCAGTGGAGCTGGCTGCCCAAAGTAGCCAGAGGGCCCGAGCTACTGCTTACTGCTGTTTTATCTGTTCCCCAAAGAGAACTTGGGTTGACCTGATGTGAAAAGGAAAGAGCAGGAAGGAGAACGTTTCTCTATGTTCCTTCTGAGTGTGTGTGTGTGTGTGTGTGTGTGTGTGTGTCTAGGTTAGGGTCCCTCTGTTACTTTTGGAAGGGGATTTACAGTCTGGGATCTGATGGAGGAGACAGATGCCAGCTTCCCTCGCCCTTTTTGGCCAGGCCGGCCAGCTCTGGCATGCTGTTTCTGAGGGATGTCCTGGAGACTTGGGGTTCTGAGGCATCTGCTACATACTAAATGGGAAAGAGAAGAGAAAGGCACCAGGTGGCTGGGTGCTCAGGACCCCCAGCTGAAATGCACAGAGGCACGTCAAGGGAGCAAAATCCAATGCATCTCCCTCCTCCCCATCGGATGTGTTCTTCTGCAAGAAAGGTGGAGTTTATCACTTGACAAAAAAGTAATGTGACCCATGTGCCTAGCCAGGCTGCCATCTCCCACCTTGGCTCTTTATGCTCAACTTGTAGAACTACAGGGTAACTTGGTTTTCTCTCCCTCTCTGTTGTTAAAAACTCCACATCCATGCTGTCTGGGAAGGGTGCTGGAAAAGTAACAAACATCGCTAGAGTCCTGTCATGTTCTGGGCATGTCTAACCTCAATTCAAACTTCAGAGGACATATCTGTGAATAAAATATAGGTCCCACTCCCATAGCACCTAATCAAACACTAGAGCATTTCACTCATAGTGGGATCACCAGGATCAGGGAAGGAGGTAAGCAACAGATAGGACTGGGGATGTGTCTTAGTGGTGGAGGACCTGCCAAGCATGTGCAAGACTCCGGGTTTATTTCCCAGTACAGGGGGTGGGGGGAGGTAACAGATATAACTACTTAAAATTAGTTAATTCAACAACTATTAATTGGTTCAACACCTGCTGTTTGCTAGTCCTCTGGAACAGGGGCAGATATGGCCCCATCTTCTGGATCTGTAGCTGGGTCAGATGGATACACTTGGAAACAGGCTTTTGCTTTCCTTGTATTTTCATAATTGCTATTTAATATTGTTGTAAGTAAAGAAAAATTAAAATTTTGAATTATTAGCATGAATTTTACCATTTATCTTTTTTTTTTATCATTTATCTCTGATCTGTCTGTATCAGAGATACAGACAGACAGAGGACACAGAGCTGCCGTGGGTAACCTTTCACTGGGAACTTGGGAAGATCTCACCAGAGGAAGTGATATTGAAGTTTACCCTTAAGTAAGAAGAGCTAACATTGATTGTTTACTCTTCATTGGCCCTGTATGAGCATTGGATCCTGGCAGAGTTTTTGTTTGTTCCATCTTTTTCTCTGAAAAGTGCTCGGTTTGGATGTGAATTCTATGGCACCCTGACAAGGTCCCAAATTCTACTCCAAGAGTTCCATCATCAGGTAAACACTGGCTCATGGGAAATGTGCAAAACTGAGCTATTTACTTGCATCTTACCTGATCCTTCTGACAGTCCTGAACTGGGTGAATTTTTTAAAATACATATTTATTTTTAATTGTCAATGGGACTTTTATTTTATTTATTTATATATGGTGCTGAGAATCAAATCCAGTGCCTCACACAAGCAAGGCAAGTGCTCTACCACTGAGCCACAAATCCCAGCCCTTGGGTGAATTTTATTAGTTAGGAATGCTTTTGGCTGCAAGTAAGAGAAATTTCACTTACTACAGCTTTAATCAGAATGGTATTATTATTATTATTATTATTATTATTATTATTATTATCAGTAGTAGTAGTAGTAGTAGTAGTAGTAGTACTGGTGATTGAATCCATTGATGTTTAACCACTGAGCCACTTCCCAGGCTTTTTAAAATATTTTATTTTGAGACAGGGTCTCGCTAAGTTGATTAGGGCCTCACCAAGTTGCTGAGGCTGGTTTTTGAGCTTGAGATCCTCCTGCCTTAGCATCCTAAGCTGCTAGAACTATAGGAATGTGCCACCATGCCCAGGTGGTTTTTATTGTTGACTAAACAAGAAATCTGGGTGGTGGTTCATCAATGGCATTAAGGACTCAAGATGTCTTCTGCTGTCCCATTGGGGCTGGCCTACATAATTTGTGGGACCCCGTTGCAAACTCAGTGGTAGAGTGCTTGCCTAGAATATATGAGGCCCTGGGTTCAATCCCTAGAACCATAAAAATAGAAAACAAAAACAGTAGAATAAAATTCCATTAAACATAAGAAAACACAGTTTTTAATTTCTTTTGCAGTCTCTCTTTTGCTTTCCTAGTATTTTAATAATTGCTATTTAATACTGTTGTAAGTAAAGAAAAATTAAAATGTTGAATTATTACCATGAATTTTACCATTTATCTTTATACTGTACAATGCTTGTTTTAAAGCAAATATAAGAGCATTTAACTTGTATAAAGATTACCAAAATTATCCAATTATATTAAAATTAAATAATATTAAAATAATCCTTTAAAAGGGGTTTTCTTCTACAGTGCTCAAGTTTTCGTTGGGCATAGTGCTGCATACCTGTAATCCCAGCTATTTGGGAGGCTAAGTAGGAGAATGGCAAGTTTAAGGCCAGCCTTAGCAACTTCCTGAGACCTTGTCTCAAAATAAAAATAGAAAGGCTTGGGATGTAGCTTGGGAGTAGAACCCCTGAGTTCATTCCCAACTTTTGTCCCCCCAAACCAAACAACAGACAAACAAAAAAGCTCAAATTTATCTATTAAAAGTAGAAGACTGGGCTGGGGATGGGTGGTAGAGCATTTGCTTATCTTGTATGAATCCTTGGGTTCAATCTCTCATACGGCTCCCCAAAAGAAAAGGTAGAGACCAGGGAACAAAATTGACCAAATTATGTTATGTGCACGTACAAATATGAACAAATCCCACTATTATATATAATTGTAATGCGCTAATAAAAAGAAAAAAAAAGTAAAAGGCTGCTTGTGTGGTGTGGTATATGCTGGTAATCCCAACTACTTGGGAACTGAGGCAGCAGGATTGCAAATTTGAAGCCACTCTGGGCAACTTAACAAGACCCTGTTGCAAAATAAAAAATAAAAAGGGCTGGAGGTGTAGCTCAGTAGTAGAGTGTTTACCTAGCATGTGCCAGGCCCTGGGTTTAATCCTGAGTACTGGGGAGAGAATGGTAATACAATGTATGATTAATGTTAACATCTTAATCAAATTTATTTAAAAGTTGAAAAATATCATTCAAAAGTGTGAAGATTAAATTTATTTAAAACTAAGAAATATTTAATATCTAAAGTTCTAGTGCTCAATATCTAGTGCTTAATTTACCAAATAAATAATTGGTATTATGCATCATGAAAGCTGTCTTTCACACATATATATCCTTGTCATATGTGCGTGAGATGTATATCTCCATATGTATATGCAATCTGATATCATTTTTCAAAGTGTTCCTCAGCTGCCATGTGCCACTGTTGCTAATTTAGTAGCACTGATTTCTGAGGACCTTTGGAATCATAAATAGAAATAGAAGCCAGAAAATGAATATTTGGCATTCCTGGTTTTCTAAACTTCATTTTGCAAGAATTCATTGCATTTGTGCTGGGAAGAAGGCTTTGACAAGCTGATTGGTTTTTTTCTCTTACTTAAGGGTTTCTGCTGCTCAGATGTTCTCCAAACCACTGCATGCTGGTCTCTCCTGGTGGCAGCCACCTGAGCCACAAACCTCATTTGGAAGCAGCTACCTTTGTTTTGAGAACATAGGGCAAGAGGTGCAAAGTGTTTCTCCAAAGCCTGAATGGTACATTAGGTGTTAGTCACCAAAGTAGATATTGAGGATTATGGGTCATACTGTGTGACCCTCAATGACAGAGGTGTTCTTTAACCTTCACTCTGTGTTTGTGATAGGCAGGACCTTCTAAAGCACAAAGCCCGGGGCATACTCCTTTCTTGCTTTGTTCTTAAGACAGTATTGTTTTTCCAGAAACCTTTAGTAGACTTTCTCTTTTGTTTCATTGGACAGAATTAATCACTGGCAAAAAGAAAATTGGTTTCTGTAACTCACCTAAACCAATTGTGATTCATTCCCTGGAATAAACTCTTGGCTACTTAACAAAATAGGGGGTTGAACCCAGGGGTACTCTATCACCAAGCTACATCCCCAATCCTTTTTCTTTTTTATTTTGAGACAGGGTCTCACTAAATTGCCCAGACGGGCCTTGAATTTGCAGTCTTCCTGCCTCAGCCTCCTAGAGTTGCTGGGATTACAAGTGTATGCCATAAGGCCTAGCTGTTTCTATTTTTCTGAAGGGGAATTTGTAGCTTAGAAATGTCTTACACCTAACAAATGGGGGAACTGGTTTGAGCTCAGGGAGTCTGAATGTAGGATCTCCATTGTAACCGTGCTTCTTACTGCTTCCCAGGGCTGATGTTATGGTTTGGATATGGAATGTCCCTCAAAGTCTTATGTGTTGAAAGCTTAGTCCCCAAAGCAGCAATGTTTAGAGGTGGGGCTTTTGGGAAGTGATTGACTCATGAGGGGTCTGACCTCATCAATGGGTTAGTCCATTGATGGATTCATCATTTTTTATGAACTCTTGGGAGGTGGTGGAAAGGGTAGGAGGTGGGACCTAGTTGAAGGGAGTGTCAGGGAGTGGATCCTTGGGGATGAGCCACTGAGATTACTCCCCATGCTTGGCTGCTTTTCCTCTCTCCCCCACCCCCTTTCTCCCCCCCCTCCTTTTTTATTCCAAGTCTATCCCATACAACATTTGGGATATACTTAGATGAAAAATTATTCATTATGTATCTGAGATTCGGTTTTAACTGGGTATCTTATATTTTTTCTCACAAATTCTAACAGCCGGGCAAATTATGTAGCTAGTGCTGCTGGGGAGACAGGGGGACTGGAAGGTGGTATTACAGGCCCAAGAGGGTTTCCTCTGTGAAGCATCCTGGAGTGGAGATGGTCATGTGGACACCGGGCTGGTGTAGCTCTAGCTTGTGAGGTTGGACACAGCCTCTGAATGTCAGTGCAGGAAAGGCAGACGGCTTAAGACAACAGGGTGGGGGGTCCCCGCCTTCCCTCCTGCCCTCTGCTTTCCTTGCTGTTCCTCAAACACTCCTTGGTCCTTTAGGCTTTGGGACCTCTCCTCTGGCAATCCTGTCTTCCTGGAGTGTCCTTCTTCCTGGTGACCCCAGGCTCATGCCCCTGAGCCTTTCTCTGACCACCGTACTATTAAGTAGCTGCCCCCATTCTCTATCCTGCTCCGTTTTCCTCGTGTCACTTCTCATCTCCTGATATGTTTATTTATTTTGTCTCTTCTCATTAAAATGAACCGTGAGAACAAGGACTGTGTCTTGGTCACTGGTGTAACTCCTGTTCTCAGGCATACACGGGAAACAGATACCTGTTGAGCTAATATATAAAATAGCGATCCATTAAGAGTACCCTGTGAGTATCTTAGAGCAAGCTTTTGTAGGTAAACTTTAAAAACCTTGGTTATATGTATCAGTGCTGCTCAGGAATAAAAGGAACATCCATGTACCAACATAGAGGAGTCGCAAATGTACTCTCAGAAGTAAAGGAAGCCAGCGTCCACTGAAGGACGCACCCACACCCAAGTGGTTTCCAGGGGAGGGAGCTTGGGGAGGGGTTGATTACAAAGGGCACCAAGGAATTTCTTGATGTTATAAAAATGTTCTATATCTTGAGTGTGTTGGTGATTTGGTATGTATTTACTAAAATTCATAGAACTTTTTACTAAAAAGGATGACTTGGGTACTGGGGATCAAACCCAGTGCAACTTTACCACTGAGCTACATACCCAGAACCTCCTCCTCTCCTTTTTTTTTTTAAAAAAACAAAAACAAAACAACAACAAAAAAAAAAAACTTTGAAACAAGGTCTTGCCAACTTGCCCAGGCTGGCCATGAACTTGCAATTCACCTGCCTCAGCTTCCCAAGGTGCTGAGATTACAGGTATGTGCCACACACCTTGGCCAAAAGATGAATTTTACTTTATGCAAATAAAGTAAAATTATACAAGGACTGTGTCTTGTATAGAGAGGACAAGACTCTAGCATGTGAGCTCCTAAGATCCACCCATGTCTGAAGCTACCTTTGTGCCCTGAACTCCCTGTGATATGAGCTATTGAATTCTGTGTTTTCCCACAGAAGCCAGGTTGACTTGGGTTTCTTGTCATTTATATCTGAGCAAGTTCTATTCCATGCACTTTTATTTCATTTTTTGGCACTGGAGATCGAACCCAGGGGTGATCTACCACTGGGCCATATCCTCAGCCCTTTCTATTTCTATCTTCAAGACAGGATTTTCTAAGTTGCCCAGGCGGCCCTCATTCTTATAATCCTCCTGCCTCAATCTCCCTAATAGCTGGGATTACAGGAGTGTGCCACCACACCTGGTTCTGACCCATACAGTTGATGGAAAAATTAGAAATTCTTGACCTAAGAAACAACAGGACAGTAGAATGTTAGAGTGAGGAGTGGTGAAAGCAAGTTCTCTGAATTTCCCTGAGTCTGTTTATTGTTGGAGTGGGAGCAAGGGCAGAGGGTTGGGATGGGGCTGAAGGCAGAAGATTGAGGGTGGGCTGACAGGCATGGCCTTGGCCAAATGGGGCTGAGGATGCCAGGGCCCCAGCCCCTTCCTAGCTATGGGTTACTGGCCATGACTGAAGAGGGCCTGGAGTCAACAGGCAGCTGGAGTCAACAGGGAGCCAGCTCATCTGCAAGCCAGCTCTGGGCTCCTGCTCTGATTCTGTGTGTGACTTCCTGAGCCTCACTTTCTCTTTCGTAAAACCAGAGTGCTAATGGCTGCCTGCCCATCTCACAGTTTGTATGAGGCTTACAGAATCTGACACATGCATCTCCGAAACCGTTATAAACACCATCAGCCCTCCATAACTGCAAGGTGACGGGTCTCTTTCATTAGCTTGAGGGCTGTACTAGACAAGGGCTGGAAAGACCCTCTGGAGATTCAGATGGACTTGGGCAATGATCTGAGGTATACTGCACACTACAGATGTTCCTCGGTCAAGAGGAAGCCTACAAGGGGTGCTGAGTGGACTGCTCTGCTCTGCTCTGCTCTTCCTTGGGGGTTGTGGGTGAGGATGTCAAAGTTTTCTCAAGGGCCATCTGGGCAGGGCAGTCTCTGGCCGGGGGCAGGTTTCCGGCTACAGTTATTAATCAAATGCCTTCTCCTTATTGAAAAGACAGAAAAACGTGTTTTTTCTTTGTTTCTTTAAAAAAAATAATACAGTTTTTCTTAATGTAAGAGAACCACATATCTGTTTAAGAATTTTGAAAATACAGAAAAATGCATCTAAAGAAATAAAAACCACAATGATCATACAACTTCCAGAGAGAGAACACTGGTAATATTTTTGTGTGTCACCTTCCAGTATGTATCTCATTGTGCCTATGCATATATATATTTATCTGTAACCATACATATATCTGTAAATAAATATGTATACAGATTATCTGTATGTGTGTACACACATACACATGCACGTATATGAGAGAAGGCTTATGAAAAAAATTGATTCTTCTGTACAAAAATCATCAGAATCTGTTTTTTGTTTTTCACTTACTATATAATATAAACAATTTTCTCTATCAATCTATCTTTTTTTTTTTTTTGGTACTGGGGATTGAACCCAGGGGTGCTTAACCACGGAGCCGTATCCCCAGCCCTGTTTAATACTTTTATTTAGAGACAAGATCTCATTGAGTTGCTTGGGGCCTCGAAAAGTTCTGAGGCTGGTTTTGAACTCTCAATTCTCCTGCCTTAGCCTCCTGAGCCACTGGGATTATAGGTGTGTGCCACTGCACCTGGCTATATCTTTACCTTTACCTGTAAAAATTCTTTTGGTATTGGGATATGAACCCAGGAACTTTCTACCTCTGAATTATAGTCCCATCCCTTTTTGTTGTTGTTTTTATACGAGGGATTGATCTCTAGGGCACTTGACCACTGAGCCATATCCCCAGATCTTTTTATTTTTTTATTCTGAGACAGGGTCTCTCTCGATTGCTTACAGCCTCACTAAGTTGCTGGGGCTGACTTCAAAACTGCCATCCTCCCACCTGAGCCTCCAGAATGACTGGAATTACAGATGTGTGTCACCACACCCTACTAGCCCCAGCCTTTTTAAAATTCTTTATTTTGAGACAGAGTCTCAGTTACCTAGGGTGGCCTCAAACTTGAAATTCTCCTTCATCACCCTCCAAGTAGCTAGGATTACAGGTGTGTGCCACCACACCCTACCCTATATCTTTACTTTTGGTGTAGCCTGATTTCTCACTGTTACATAACAGTTTCGACTGTTATGTTGTGTTCAATGTATCCCAGAAGACTGTTTCCAATATTTTAGGATTATTAAATAATAATTGTAATTAAAGATATACCTTTGTGCATATCCTTGAATAATCTTGTAGAACAGAGTTTTAAAATGTAGACTTACTGGCTCAAATGGATATTTGTGTAATACTTTTTGTTTCATCTGTCCAAACTGAACCTAAACAAGTAATACTAATCTACCTTCTTACTATGGTGCGTGCGGTGCATCTGAGTTCTCTGAATCCTGGCTCTTGCTATGCATTATTGGATTTTTAGGACCTTGCCAATTGACATGTGGGAAAAACTATCTCATTTTTATTTGAATATGTCCTTTTTCTAGCTAGGCACAGTGGCGCATGCCTGCAATCCCAGGTTCTTGGGAGGCTGAGGCAGGAGGAATGTAAATTCAAGGCCAGCCTAGGATACTTTTGAGACCCTGTCTCAAAATAACATAAAAAGGACTAGAGATGAAGCTCAGTGTTAGAGCACTTGCCTTGCATGCTGGAGGACTTGGGCTTGAGTCCCAGTACTAAAGAAATTATTTTTCTTTTTCTTCCTTTTTTTTTTTGGTACTGAGGATTGAATACAGGGGTGCTTAATCACTGAACCACATCCCCAGCCCTTTGCATTTTAAATTTTGAAACAAGGTCTCACTAAATTACTTAAGGCCTTGCTAAGTTGCTGAGGCTGGCTTTGAACTTGTGGTCCTCCTGATTCAGCCTCCCGAGTTGCTGGGATCATTGGTATGTGCCACTGCATCCAACCGAAAAGAAATTAAAAAAAAAAAAAAAAAAAAATATATATATATATATATATATATATATATATATATATATATATATATATATGTCTCCTTTTTCTGACTACCAGTAAGATTGACCATTTCTTCCAGATTATTTTAATTATTTGTGTGTTTTTATGAATTGCTTTTCAATTTATGAATTGCCCAGGCTGGTCTTGAATTCCTGGGCTCAGTGATCCTCAGTCTCCTGAGTAGCTGGGACTACAGGCATGTGTCACTGCTGCCAGCCCAATACATTTTTAATAGTGGGATGAAATATTTTGATAGTGGAACTTTAACTGAGAACAGAGGCCTGGATTCTAGATGAAAAAAATTTAAGCTGCTTACCCTGCTACCCACACGTATTTCCAGAAACATGTAGGGTCTTGGTCTTTAAGAACTTGGTCTTAGAGTGTAGCTGATCCCTTACCTTTGTTTAACGGATGGATTATCTGTAGCCAGAGAGAGGTTGCCTACCCACCCCCACAGAGCTGGTCGAGGGCAGAGCTGGAGTGGGAACCTGGTTCCACCCGTGTATGCAGAGGCACTGCTTGTCATGGCCTGGAACTTCTGGCTCCTCTCTCTGGCTTCCTCTTGAACACTCCCTGGAGGCATCCGGTGCCTGGGTGCCATTCGGCTAGAAAACAAAATCTGTTTGAAAGCTGCATTGCAGGTTTTTCCAGAACTTCCAGTTTTTCAGAATCCACCTGCTTCTCTTGCCCCCAGCAATTACCATTTGAATTTCCCAATCAAATCCCTGCTTCCTCTGTACCAGGGCTCACTAGGTGGGTCCACAGGAACCTTCTTCTGGGGATGTGGTTCCTTGGGTAGAGACCTTCCTGTGACCTCAGGGCCAGGTCCCCAAATAGCACCTTCTCTACAAAATAACATCAGGTCAGTTGGATGTGGATTCTAAAGTTTCTCAGAAGTTCTTTCATTTAAATGTGTTCATACATTTTTTTTTTCCCCTCTACTCTTTCTTTCTTGAAAGAATGAAGTTAAAGGATTAGGTTACTAAATTTAGTTCTTGCTGACGCACTCTCCTGTGTCCCAGTGTTTCTCTTAACCTCACTTTTTTGCCGGTAGGACACCATCACATCCTACAGAATGTTTAGCTCTGAGGCCTTTCCAGATGGGAGATGTGTTCCTGTGTTCTCATAGCTCTGTCCTCTGTGTGCGTGATGCTAGGAGCTGGCAGCCACTGGGGCAGGTAGGGGGCCTGGCAGGCAACCCAGAGAGGCAGAGAGCCACAGGGTAGTGATGGTAAAACCATTGTAAGCTTCTGGTGGAGAGGAGAGGGAGATGGCTATTTGATCTGGGGATGGTGTTTGACTGGGATCTGAATGGAGAATCTTCAGGCAAGGAGGCACCCCTACTGGAAGCAACCCCTGGGTATGGTTAAATAAGAAATTATTCTGATACTTGTTAAAATGTTAAGGAAGACTGTTCAAGACCATTGCAATAGGGTTATTGTAATAGAAAGATTGGGTTCAACTCTGATTACAGCAAAAAGAGCTGAGTACTGATAGCCAAGGAGCAGAGTGAAGTGGTCAGTGGATGGAAAATGATTGAGAGGAGAGAGACATCAAAAGTAAGGGGAGCAGCCAGGTGTGGTGGAGCACCTTTAATCCTAGCGACTAGGGAGGCTGAGGCAGTTCAAAGCCAGCCTCAGCAAAAGCAAGGCACTAAGTAACTCAGTGAGACCCTGTCTCTAAATAAAATATAAAAAAGGGCTGGGGGTGTTGCTCAGTGGTTAGATGCCTCTGAGTTCAATCCCTAGTACCCCCCCCACACACACACACAAAAGTAGGGTTATTCTTGCTAAAAGCAACTAACAGGATTCTTGCTAAAAGCAGACCAAGGACTTACATATTGAAGGTGGGGTGCAGAACTTGACCAGCTATCAAGGGCAGGGCATTCTGTCTAAACTGATTCTTGGCAGGCTTCTTGCTAAGCAGGTGATGCAGGCCTGTCAAGACAGGAGAAACTTGGAAGGACCAGGACTGAGGCCTATCTGAGAAAAGGTCTCAGAAAAGCCCGTCTAAAGTTTGGTCAAGGAGAGAGTATTTGTCAGTGCTTCCTTTTGTTCAAGGAAAGAAGATGAATTCTTCTGTCCTCTTAATATAGTTCATTTCTTGTCTGGCCACTTTTTATTCGTTAAGGAGCTGAGCCATCTGTTGAGACTTGGAAGAAGAGGATCCTTGCTGGAGGGGGGTCAATCAGCAGGCGTTTCAATGAAGGGGATTGTATGGTTTGGTCTGAATGTTAAAGGCTTCACCCCCCGATGGCACTTTTTAGAGATGGTGGAATTTCAGGAGGCCAGGCTATAGGTCATTGAGGGCAGGCCCTCAAAGGGAATTATAGGCCTGGTTTCTTTTTCTTTTTTTTTTTTTAAGAGAGAGAGAATTATTTATTTATTTTTTTAGTTTCCGGAGGACACAGCATCTTTGTATGTGGTGCTGAGGATCGAACCTGGGCCGCACGCATGCCAGGCGAGCGCTTTACCGCTTGAGCCACATCCCCAGCCCCGTATAGGCCTGGTTTCTTAAACCCTGCCCTCCAGAGGCAGTACTGCCTACCCTGTGAGGCCCAGGCTGCCATGACCTCAGCACCTACCTCACAAGGAGGAGGCAAGGATTAAGTGCCGATGCACTCAAAACTCTCAGCCCAACACGTCACACGTATTGAGTGCCCACATTTTAACTGTGGCTCATTAACTTATTGATTTGAGTACTGTTTCTTGTTTCTTTTTGGGTACTACTGGGTGTTGAACCGAGGGACTCGTGCATGCTAGGCAAGTGCTGTACCACTGATCTGCATCCCTAGCTCTTTTTATGATTTTAGAGACAGGGTCTTGATAAGTTGCCCAGGTTGGCCTCAAGCTGGAGATCCTCCTACCTCAGCCTCCTGAGTAGCTGGGATTATTGGACTGTGCCACCACACTTGGGTTCAGGTACTGCTTTAGATTCATAGATTGCAAATATGAACACAATAAGGTCCCCGTCCTCACCCTCACGGAGGTCCCTTTCTAGCGGGAAAGAGACAAAAACAACAACAACAACAACAACAACATGTGAGCAGACAGATTTGACTATAGAATTGGAGAGAAGAACAATAAAGTGGTGAAGGTAACAGAGTCCCTAGTGAAGTAAGTGTGTCATCATGAGAGTGTTGGAGGGACATCCAGGCAGAGACTTCGAGGTGGGACTGAATCTGGCTTAGTGAGACGCCCCACCCCCATGAGCAGGGTGGTAGGTCTGTGGTAAATGAGGCCAGGATGGAAGCCAACAGACCACATAGGCCCTGCTATGAACTATTCTAAGTGATCATTATTTCTAGATTCTTCCAGACAAGATCAGCTGCTCACTCCCTGGTGCTGTTCTGTGTCACATGTACGAGAGCCACTATAGCAATAATCACACTGTGTTAGGACTGTTTTACTGCCACTCTGTAAGCCCTTTGGACCAGGGACCATGTCTATTTTGCTTTTATTAGCACCTAGCAGGCAATATATGCGAATGTGTGTGGTACTGGGGATTGCTCTGCCACTGAGCTGCACCCCCAAGCCCTGTTTGTGTTTTATTTTGAGACAGGGTCTTACTAAATTGTCCACACTGGCCTAGGCTTTCTATCCTGCCTCAGTCTCCTGAGTAGCTGGGATTACAGGTGTGTGCTACCATGCCCGGCTTGTGCTTCACATTTTAAATGTAAATCTTAGTGATAATAGGTCCTGACAATTGGTGCAGGGGTTCTGTGGATCCATCTCATTTCAATTACCATAATAACTCCCCTCCCCCAAGGTGGTGTCCCCCCTTTAATAGCTGAAGAAATAAACCCTAGAGATTGTGCTGTGCCCCAAGGATACACAGCCAGGAACTCATAGAGTTGGGACTGGAAGCCAGGACTTGAAGAGCCTTGCTTTCTGCTATGCCAAAGCTGGAGCCCAGCTGCACCCAGCCACTTGGGGGTGGTGGCCCTGGGCCTGCCCTTCCTAGGGTGGTGTGTTTCCTGCCAAAGGTTTTGGCATCATTTGGCTCTCTTGCCCCTGAGGGGTCGCCTTGCATCTCTGTCTTCTTGTGTAGCATCCCGTAGAGCCCGAGGGGCTGTCCCTCAGAACTCCTAACCGCTTTGTACGCCACAAATGGAAAAGTGGCACTTAAAATGAATTTATTCAGGTGGGAGCTGTGTAAGACATGAAAATAAGGCTTTTGAGCTGCTGCACATAAACTTGAGTGTCAATGAAAAGCTTTTTATTTGGTTTCCGAGCCAGACTTTGAGAAGCCAGTGGGCCGTGCGGTCTGGAAGCACGTTATAGGCAGTGGGTCGGAACAGGGGCCACTTTGAATGGCCAGGAGGGAGAATCACTCTGGTGAACCTGGAGCGGCCAAGAGGCCGGGATGTCAGTAAACACAGGCAGGACACAGAAAGCCTTTTCTGGAAAAAAAAAAAGGAAGGCAGAGCCTCTCTCCTTGTGCATTTGAGAAGGAAAATGCTTGAGGTAACCATGTTGGCAGCTTTTATAGCTTCCTCTGGGTAATGCGCCACGCAGACCCTGAACAGGCCGGTGTTCTTTTACTCCCGTGTCACCAGGCGACCGGGGCAGCCCTCCAGTGATGCTTGCCTGAGGCTCTGCCCACGTGAGCCGGCATGGCCAGGGTCCTGGGGCAGCAAGAGCAGACAGCCTTGCTGGCTGCTGGGCAAACCACCGTGAAGGCGGGGAGCAGGGTTCCCAGCTTCGTCGGGATGCTTGCTTGGCAAGCTGGTGCCAACGGAGGAGGTGGCAAGCGGCCGCAGAAAGGCAGCCGCTCTGGGAAGGAAGGTGTGAGTGCATGCTGTCTGCAGGTTGCTGCTTGTGAGCCGCATAGGAACCTTGGCGTGGGGAACCCACAGACAGGTCTTTGTGCCCTTGGCTGCCTTTGCCAAGGCACTTTCCATGGCTAGACCTAACCCGCGTTTATAATCTCTTCTCTCTGGTAACTTGTACACGCGTGTGAAGTATTTTTGGACATGGGATGTGTATATGGTTATAAATATACATCTACTACATTGGTGACCTGCGTGGGCACGGTATGCAATGTTTTTTGAGAGCAGTGGCCTGGAGGGAGACACCCAGATCGCTGCTCTGAAACATTAACAAGGCTCAGAAAATTTCCATTAGGCGAGACTTGGATAGAGTATTTTACATTTTCATTATAGACTCTCCTTGTTATCTCCTTGTATATGGAAACAATATGTGATTTCTGAGAATTTTTAAACATTTTCAATCCTAAGAATTCCAGGGTTTTTTAAAATCCACGTTTATTGTGGAAAAATTAGAAAATATCAAATATCAAAATAACAGTCCTCAGTCCTCTACAATCCCATAATCCAGGATCATTGCGGCTGCTATTTTGGTATTTGTATGCTTCTCCAGGCTCCTTCCTAGTAAATATATGCTAATGTAAAATAAGATGTAATAGTTGATGATTAACATTTGAGTGTTGCTATTTGATAGCACTTTACATTTGTAGACTCATTTCACCCTCAACAATGCAATGATGTTTTTTAAGAATTAAGCCCACTGTACCGATGGGAAAGCAGAATCCCAAAATGATTAGGCACCTTGCTTAAGATGTCATTGGTAATTGTCCAAGCCAGGATTTGGACCCAGGCAATTGGGTCCAGAGCCTATGTTCTTAGCCATTCACTAACTTTCAAAAGGATAGGATAAAACTATCCACACCATTTTGTAATCTGCTTTTTTGTTTTCTACTGAATACTATATATTTTGAAGGTAGATATGGTGGTACATGTCCATAATCCCAGCTGCTTAGGAGGCTGAGGCAGGAGAATTGCAAGTTTAAGGATGACAGCCTGAGCAACTTAGAAAACCCTGTCTCAAAATAAAGTAAAAAGGGCTGGGGGTATAGCTTAGTGTTTGCCTAGCATATATGAGACCCTGGGTTGAATCCTTAGTACTGCAAAAAGAAAAAAGAATGTCGTATATTATTAACCCTTTTCCATATCAATGACCTTAGATATAGAACATCATTTAAATGGCTCTGGGAACTGGGATTTAACTTAGTGGTAGAGACCTTAAGCCTAGCCTGAGAAGACTTTGGGTTCATCCCCAACCTTGCAAAGGGAAAAAAAAAAAGAAAGAAAGAGAAAGAGAAAGAGAGAGAGAGAGAGAGAGAGAGAGAGAGAGAGAGAGAGAGAAAGGGCTTTGTTACGACACAGAGTGGAATGCTACAATGCTTTTTCCCTCTGGCCATTTTGGGTAATAATTAAATTTTTTAAAAATAGCAAACATTGAGTCTATGCGCCTGGTACTATGCTAAGGACTATATGCATCTCATCTGATTTAATCTTCCTAGAAACTCAGTGTTTTACAGGGCAACAAGTTAGGGAAGAGGACATCTTATTGACGTAAAAGAGGCTCAGGCCAAGGGCATCTTATTGATGTAAAACCTCAAATTTAGATTTTTGAACTTACCTTCAATAAAATTGTATATGCAATAATATTTTTGCGTGTTTATTAATTTTTTATTTTTTATTTATTTATTTTTTTAAATGTTTATTTTTTAGTTGTAGTTAGACACAATATCTTTTTTTTTATTTATTTATATGTGGTGCTGAGGATTGAACCCAGGGCCTCACACGTGCTAGGTGAGTGCTCTACCGCTGAGCCACAACCCCAGCCCCTATTAATTTTTTAAACAACTTGTTATTTTGAAATAGTTTGACTCATAGGAAGTTGCAAAAATAGTACAAAGAATTCCCCTTGACCCATCTCCCCCCAGTGTCATCTCAAATAACCATAGTGCACAGTCAGAACCGGGAAATGGGCATTAGTATTTCCTTTTTGCTTAGGTTTTATGTTTGTTGTTAATGTTTAAATTTTTCTTTAAGCACTTAAAATATGTCACGCTTAATGATAATCTATTTTGTGTCATTATGTGTACAGGAGCCTTCAATGGAGGTGGCTCAGTCCTCTTCCCTGGCTTCTGAGAAGTAAATGCTATTATTAGTGTCATTCAACAGGAGAGATTGGAAGTTTGGAGAGGTTAAGTCGTGTGCACAATCACACAATTGTGGTAAACTTCTGAGCTGGTGCTAAGATCCCCCCTCCAAAGCTCCATGACCCCCAGTCCCTCTCTTGATCTGTTGTCACTCAAGCTGAGTTCCTTCTATGCTGCAGGATGCTGGGGCCAGAGAAGACCCCAGAGATGGGGCATTTAGCCCAACCCATGATTCAGAAAAGGGACTCAGAGGCCGTCTGCACGGTCCTGTGTTGGCCCAGCCCGGGGGCTCCAGGCTGTCTTCTCCCAGTAACCCTCTGTCTCATTTTCTTGGTTGTCTTGTTCCCACTCTTCTCCAGTAGCTGGTTTCCCCTAGCCAGTGTGCCCACTCCTAGCCCCCTGGCTGGACATTTGTTCACATCCCTCCCATGGAAGCCAGGGCAGGGCTGGGCTTGGCCTGAGCCTTTTGAAGTTTACCCTTAGGTGCTTCTCTCTTCCTCTTGTCCTCTACCTTAGGGCCAGCGGCCAGAGCAAAGAGAAAAAGAAAAGGCCACACATGTACAGGATTTGAACCCAGGCAATTGGGAAAATCCAGAACATAAGCTTTTTCTAAAGTCCTGTCCAGAGAAAGACGTTCTGACCTCTGCTCCAGTCACTGTGCCTGACTCCAGTCGGTCCCACTCTTGCTTCTCCTCCACGCTCATGCAGTTGTCAGCCCAGTCCCCTTTGTCACTCCAAAAGCAGATAGAGGTTTTCCCAGCCACAGCCATGGGTGTTGGCTCAAGCAAAGCTGATGTGGGGGATTCAATGCTTCTCTTTCTTTAAGAAACCAGGGCCGAATCTAGTTGACCCCTGTGTGTGGAGAGAGAGAGAGAGAGAGAGAGAGAGAGAGAGAGAGAGAGAGAGAAAAGTGTGCTCTGTCCATACTTTTATAGGACTTTGTGCATGGGGCTGTGGGGAGTAGAGAATTGTATTGTTCCACACCCCCACCCCCCACTTCAGAAACGCCAGATGTGCCTGCCACTCCTAGTTGACCTGGCAGCTGTGTGTGTGTGTGTGTGAGAGAGAGAGAGAGAGAGAGAGGGAACACCTGTGGCCGGTACACAGCTCCTGAACAGTTGGAACGAAGCTCTCCCTTGCTGAACCTCAGGACTACTTTCGGTTGGGAAGTGCCCAGGGGCCAGGCGCTGTGCCTATTGCAGGCCAGGGCTGGGAGTGATTAATTCACAGGAATGACATCTGAAATTGCCGCCAGAGCTGGTCTGTGAATTAAACAGGGGTTGCTAAATGGCATCACCACCCCTAACCTCATTACATGCTGGCTCCTGTCCCCTGCCATCTTCCGAGGAGGCACCCGGAGAGACTACATTTCCTCACAGGAAGCCCCTCAGGCCTGGGAGGAGGGGGAGGAGAAAGGATTAACTTGCTTCCTTGGACCTGTACTTCCCCAGCTCTACAAAGCTCAGGCCGTAGTTGAGATCTCTGGTATGCAGGGTGAACAGCTACCCTCCTTACATATGGGTGGGTTCTGGAGATAACATTCCAGGCCAACAGGTGACAGGTGCCTGCTAGACAGGGTCTTTCCAAAGGGTAGCTAGGTGAGGAAAGTGTCTAGTTTAAGAAATTACCAGCAATTTAGTATTCATTTTTTTTTAATTTTTTTGAGTGCCAGGGATTAAACTCAGGGGCACTTGACCACTGAGCCACATCCCCAGGCCTATCTTTGTATTTTTTTTAGAGACAGGGTCTCACTGAGTTGCTTAGCACCTTGCTTTTGCTGAGGCTGGCTTTGAACTTGTGATCCTCCTGGCTCAGCTTCCCCAGCCGCTGGGATTGATTACAGGCGTGCACCGCCACGCCCAGCTTAATATTCATTCTTTGAAGTTTTATACTACTCAGTGTACAATGCAGAAGTCTTATTGACTTGATCTCTACTCTGCAGGATAGTCCATGTCGATCAGCAGCCCCTGGAAGTGTAGAAATACAGAATTCCAGGTCCTGTCCTAACTTACTAAAGCAGAGTTGGCATTGCCATATGATCTGTCAAGGCTTTATGTGCGCATTGGAGTTTGTGAAACACTGATCTACTCCAAATAATCTGTCCACTTTTTTCCTCCACCCATGACAGGTATCAATAGCTGATCAAAAAAAAAAATTTTTTAATTAACTGTATAATTACATGGAATGAAATTTTTTGGTCATTGGTCAGGAGGGAATTAAATAAAAAATAATTACAGTATAATGTGATCTGTGAGCTAATTAAGGCATAAGGTGTAGGCAGCGAGAGCAGGAACCAGCTCTTTTCTTGGAGAGATATGGGTTGCATTATGTTCTCCCAAACCGTATGAAGCCCTAACTCTCAGTGCCCCAGAACGTGGCCTCATTTGGAAATAGGGTCATTGCAGATGGAATTGGTTAGGTTGAAGTAATAGAGAGCCAGGTGTGGTGATGCACACCTGTAATCTCAGTGATTTAAGAGGAAAAGGCAGGAGGATCGAAAGTATTAGGCCAGCTTGGGCAATTTAGTGAGATCCTTTCTCAAAATAAAAAATAAAGGGGCTGGGGCTGGGGCTGAGCAGTAGCATACTTACCTGGTAGTACTTATATGTACTTACCTGGTACGTGTGAGGCACTGGGTTCAAGTCTGAGCACTACATATAAATAAATAAAATAAAAATCTATCAACAATTAAAAAAAACCCCAAACACACAAATAAATAAATAAAGGTCGGGGGTATAGCTCCCAATGCTAGACTTCTAGCCTAGCATTTGTGAGGCCCTGTGTTTAATTCCCAGCACTGCAGGTGGGGAGGGGAAGAGGTCATACTGGAGTAGGGTGTCCTGATATGAAGAGGAGTGGAGAGGCACGGGAAGAATACCACAAGAAGAAGAGGTCAAGATCAGAGCGTGTAGCTTCAAACCAAGGAATGCCAAGGATTTCTGGCAAATATCAGAAGGGAAAGGTGTGGAACAGATTCTTCCCCAGATCCTGGGGGAGAGCATGGCCCTGCTGACACACTGATTTGGATTTACAGCCTCCAGAACTGTGAGGGAATAAATTTCTGTTGTTTTAAGCCACCTAGTTTGCAATGCTACTATAGGGAGACCCTAGGAAAGGAATGTAGGGGCAAGGCTAGGACAGCTGAGTGAGTTTGATGAGCTCCCTAGGAAGGGGCACCCCCCCCCCCGCCCCCCACAGAATCCCCCTTCTCCCGCAGAACAAGAGCACATGCAGAGGCTGGAAGGGCAAAGCACACACTTCTTTAAATAGGTGGGTGGTGGGTTCTTGTATTTTCATTAGGGAAGAAACGGATTTTGCTGTTGGAAGAGAGATCTGGAGCCTAGATCAGCCTTTCTACTGCTAAAACACCAGAAGCAAAGCAGAGATTGTCTAGAGCTGCCTCAGTCCAAAGAGGCAGTGCTTTGGGCTGCAGGTGTAGCTCGGTGATAGGATGCTTGTCTAGCTTGTGCAAGACCCTGGGTTTGATCCCTAGCACTGCAAAAATAAGATAAAAACATCCAATGCTTTAAACACCAAAGTCGGAAAAAACTAAAGATGAGCAAGGACCCTCATCTATAAAACAGGTATTAGTACACTCTCTTGATAAGTATTTGGTGCATACTGTGTGCCTGGTGCTATTCTATCAGAGGGGCTCAGCTAGGATAGATAAGGTTCCTGCCCTCAAGGAGTTTGCTTTATCAGGAGGAAGGCAGAAGATAAGCAGCAAAGAAGCATTCAGACAAGGTAACTTTGATGATGACCATTGCTTTGAAGGGACTAACAGTGATTGGAGGAAGTGACCTTAGATAGGGAGTTAGGGAGGCGAACATGAGATGAGATAACCCACATTACTATTGATAAGGTTATTATTCTTCCTTCCAAGATGAACATTTTATCTACTAACTCTCTTCCAGTTTTGGTAGTGGGGATTGAACCCAGGAGCACCTAACCACTGAGCCACGTCCCAGACCTTTGTAATATTTTACTTAGAGACAGGACCTCGCTAAGTTGCTGAGACTGGCTTTGAATTCACCATCCTCCTGCCTCAGCATCCCCAGCCACTGGGATTAAGGTATGCACCACCATGCCCAGCTACTCTCTTCTAGTTTTTATTTTTTTATTTTTAATTTTTAAAATATGTTTTTATGCTCCCCTCCATTTCCCCCAAACAAGCATCTCTCTCCTTGGCAAGTTTGGGACAGCTTAATGTTTGCTGAACTGCAAGGGGTCAAATGGATTTCCCAGCCTCTAATCACAGAGTCCACTTGTGCACTGCCTAAAATGAAGAGTCTACACTGGGTAGACTGGATTTTGGAGCTCTCCTCCATCTCCTCTTTTCCTCCTTTGATCCCAGCCATCAACCCTAACCCTAACCCTAAACCTAACCCTAACCCTAACCCTAACCCTAACCCTAACCCCTCTCTCTCAGACTGATCTTGGTTGCCTCAGTCCCTCCCAGCTGTGTGCATGGAGGAAGGACTTCTTGCAGTGTCTTTTGGAATCCAGAATGCATCCTCCCTTCGGAGATGGATATGCTTCTCATCTCACCATCTCCGTGTTTCTCCCCAGTCACATCAGTGCCGGGGACACAGTTTTTGTATGTTGCATGCCTGGCCTGCTCCATGCCAGGCCCTGTGCTAGGGCGTGCAGTAAGTCCCTGACCCAAATGTTCCTGTCCCTGGAGATTGCAGGAGGGTAGACTATGATGCTGCTTATACCATCACACCCACACCCAAGGAAAACACCACAGGGCCCGTGCTGGGAAGGAGACAGACCCCTGGAAGAGAGGGTCCCCTCTGCACCCTGTTGGGAAGGCTTCCCTGATGAACTGAGGTCAGGGTTCTGAGCCAGTGGAAACTCAGTACAGAGGGGTGGGGGGTCTTTTCCAGGCAGAGAAAACATGTTCAAAGGCAAGGTAGCAGAGAAGTGGGGGAAGAAGGGGTGAAAGTTCTCTGTGCCCACACCTCCCTAAATAGCCCAGCTCCTGCCCTCGCTTCCAGCTTCTCTTTGCCAAATCCAACAGTCACTTCTCAAACTCATTTTATTATCCTGTGAGTAGCATTTGGCATAACAGACTATTCCCTTCTTGTTGAAATGGTTTTTCTTTCTTTTTTAATGTTTACTTTTTCGTTTTAGGTGGACACAATGTCTTTATTTTATTTTTATGTGGTGTTGAGGATCGAACCCAGTACCTCATGCCTGCTAGGTGAGCGCTCCACCACTGAGCCACAACCCCAGCCTTTGAGACGGTTTTTCTTCATGTGACTCCCAGGATACCACACTTCTGTTAGGGCCACCTTACCTCACCTTCAACTCCTTATCAACTTCCTTTCTTATTCTTCTCTCTCCTTTCTTTACATGTTGGAGTGTTCTAGATTTTTGTCCTTGAATCTCATCTTTCTGTCCTTATTCTCTTGGTGACATTTTCCAACTTATGGCTTTAAATACCATTTCCCATCTCTGACCTCTCTGCCAAATGCGAGATTCCTGTATCCAACTACCCTTTCAATGTCCCCTCTTGAATCTGAATAGGCATCACAAACTTAGTAAGATCCAAATCAAATTGGTCTCCCTCTCCCTGACAAATTTGTTCTTCCCCAAATTCAGAAAGTAATTATCCTACAGGGTATCTAGCTTCAGACCTTGGGTTTATCCTTGACCCCTCTCCCTCAATCCATTTATATTCAGAGCACTAACAGATCCTGTCTTTTTTCCTTTTTTTAAATTTTTATTGCCAGGCAGGGTGGTGCAACACCTATAATCCCAGCAGCAGGAGGATCACGAGTTCAAAGCCAGCCTCAGCAACAGCGAGGCGCTAAACATTTAGTGAGACCCTGTCTCTAAATAATATACAAAATGGGGCCGGGAATGTGGCTCAGTGGTTGAGTAACCCTGGGTTCAATTCCCCAGTACCAAAAAAAAAAAAAAAAGAAAAAAGAAAGAAAGAAATTTGTTAATAGTTATTCATGACAGCTGAATCTATTTTGATATAATCCTATAAGCATGGAATATATCTTATTCTAGTTAAGATCTCATTCTAAAAGATGTACACGATGGTGGGATTCACGTTTTCACAATAGCTAAGCTATGGAACCAACCTAGGTACCCTTCAACAGATGAATGGATAAAGAAAATGTGGTATATATACAATAGAATACTACTCAGTCAAAAAGAAGAATGACTTTATGACATTTGCCAGCAAATGGATAAATCTAGAGACTATCTTGATAAGTAAAAGAAGCCACTCCCCAAAAAACAAAGGTTGAATGCTTTCTCTGACTTGTGGAAGCTAACCCACAATAAGGAGAGGTGGGTGAAGGAAGAATAGAAATGCAGGAGATTAGACAATGGGGAATGGAGGGAAGGGAGAGAGGGATAGGAAAAGGAAAAATAGTGACATGAATCTGACATAATTTTCCAAGTACATATATGAAATCCTGCCTTTTCTACCTTCTAAATATATCTGGAATATTTCCATTTCTCACCATTTCCTTTGCTGCCATCTTGGTCCCAGCTTTTGCCTAGATTATTGCAGACAACTCCTAACTGCCTCTGTTGCTGACCCTCCGGTTTTTAATATGGCAGACTTAACAATTCGTCTTCTTCTTCTCTTTCTCCTCCTCCTTCTCCTCCTCCTCCTCCCCCTCCTCCTCCTCCTCCTCCTCCTCCTCCTCTTCTTCCATTTTTTAGTTGTAGAGGGACACAATATCTTTGCTTTATTTATTTGTTTATTTATTTATTTTTATGTGGTGCTGAAGATCAAACCCAGTGCCTCATGCATGTGGGGCAAGCGTTCAGTTACTGAGCCCCACCACCCCAGCCCTTAACAATTGTTCTTAAGTGTCCTTGGGTTATGTCACTCTGCTCAAGATCCTTCATTGGCTGCACATGTCACTAGGAATAAAAATCAAAGTCTTCACAGGGGCTTATGAGACCTTCCTGAACTGGCCTGTTCCTGCCTCTTTGACCTTATCTTCTTTTACTCACCCCATGCTTGTTTTGCTTCCGTATCCTTGTTTTTTTTTCTGGAATATTCCGAGCTTGTTACTTTAAAGAATCTATCAGAGCTGGGTGTGGTGGTGCATACCTGTGATTCCAGTTACTTGGGGGGATGAGGCAGGAGGATCACAAGTTTGAGGCCAGTCTGGGCAACTTAATGAGACGTGGTCTCAAAAGATAAAGAAGGGCTGGGGATGTAGCTTAATGGTAGAACACTTGCCTTGCATGTGTGAGGTTCTGGGTTCAATCCCTAGTACCACAAGAAAAATGAGTATTTATTTATTGTGGTGAGGGGGCTTAAACTCTGGGGCCCTGTGCATGCTAAGCAAGCATTTATTTAACCACTGAACTACACCCCCAGCAAGACCTTAAAGAATTTACCTGTTATTCCCTCTGCCTGGAATACTTTGCCCCTAGGCTTCTATAAGCCCCACTTCTACATCTTTATCATTATCTTTGTTAAAGGGCCTCCACCCCACCCAAATTTTAATTCTTTTTCCCAGGACATTCCTGTCCCCTCACCTGCATTTTCCTCCCTCCCTAACACTTATGACCATTTTAGACATACTAGTATATTGTCTGTTTTTTAAAATTTTTGCTTTTGTGGTGCTGGGCATTAAACTTGGGGCCTCCCGCATGCTAGGCAAGTGCTCTGCCATTGAGCCACATCCCCCAACCCTGGTATTTTTTGACAGCTCTTTGAGGTATAATTGACAAAAGTACAAAAGAGTTTGTTTTTGGTTTGGTTACTGGAAATTGAACCCAGGGGTGCTCTACCTCAGAGCTACTTCCCCAGCCCTTTTTCTTTTTTGAGACAGAGTCTTACTATGTTTCCCATGCTGACCTTGAATTTGTGATCTTCCTGCCTTGCGATCCCCAGACACTGAGACTACAGATATGGGCCACCACACCCAGGCAAAAATTTAATTTTTAAAGCAAATCGCAGGTGGGCCCCAACTTATGATGGTTTGATTATGATTCTTCCACTTTTTCATGGTGTGAAAGCAATGCCATTCAGTAGAATCTGTATTTGGAGTTTTGGTCTTTTTAAAAATTTTTATTTATTTATATTTTTTTAGTTGTCAATGGACACAATATTTTTATTTTATTTTATTTATTTTTATGGGGTACTGAGGATCGAACCCAGTGCCTCATGCAGGCAAGGCAAACGCTCTACCACCAAGCCACAACCCCAGCCCTGGAATTTTGATCTTTTCCAGAGCTAAAGATCCCCAGATTGATCCTATTGCACCTATGCTCCGCAGCAGGGGTAAAGCTCCCCGTGAGTGTCACCTCACAAGGAGAACACTCCTTTGTGTGCTGTGTTGCCCAGCTATGGTGTTCAGCAGGTTAAGGTATAAAATTAATTAATTCTTTCTTTCTTTCTAAATGTTTAAATTTAACATTTTTGCAAACCTCAAATACCCGGCTTATCAGAAGTTAGTTGAATATCTCATATCTCCTGTACTCAATCTGTTACAAATATCCCACATCCCACAGCCTCTGGATGTGCCATGGCACACCTGTGAGAAACTTACAGTCAAGAAGGCAAGTAACATCTTTATATTAGCATGGAAATCATTTTGATCTTAAAAATCTCCCCAAGGACTTGAGGGATCCCTGAAACTCTCTGGACCACATCTTTGCTTTATATTATACACGACACATTCATAAACAATCTCATTGAACTCTCCCCAAAACATTTTGAGTTGGGCATGTTTTTAAACAGATGGGGAAGCTGAGGTCCAGTGAGCTTCATCAGTTTGTTTCTATCACAGGCTTAGATTCTCCTTGAGTCCAGGACTTGATTCCAGATAAACAGCACATCTCCCCCTGAAAGGTTTTGGATCACACACCTTTATCCAGGTAAGAAACTGTCTGGAACACTCAGAGAATGTTTGCACAATATTTAGGAAATTTAATATTTAACTCTATAATGTGGTAGAAAATGGAGACCCAGAGTTCCATAAATCAGAGCAGGACATGGAGTATAGGTGGGTCCTGGGAGGCAGGGGCTGAGTGCTGGCCGTCACTCTGCCACTTGCTGTGGAATTGAAGCAAACTTCTTTATCTTTCGGGGCACCAGGGTCACCTCATCTTCAACATGGAATGATATCATATGTGAACTGAACCAGGCAATTGCCCAAGACCACTGTGGGGTGTGGGGAGGGGTGCTGTCATTTACTAAAGATCCCAGTCAGTATTAAAGGCTTTCTGATTTAGGATATTTTAAATTTATTTTCAACCTTTCAAGGACTTTTATTGGGACATAACCACATTATAAGTTGGGGGGCACACTGGGGGCTGAAGGCATACCTGTAATCCCAGTGGCTCAAGAGGCTGAGGCAGGAGGATCATGAGTTCAAGGTCAGCTGAGCAACTTAAAGAGGCCCTAAGCAACTCAGTGAGACCCTTTCTCTAGATAAAATATATTAAAAAAAGGGCTGGAGATGTGGCTGGTGGTGAAGTGCCCCGGTTTAACCCCCAGTACCAAAATCAATCAATCAATCAATCAATCAATCAATCAATCCATCCCTGCCAGTCCCTCTCCTGCAAAGCCGTTTATCATCTCCCATCCTCCTCTCTGCTCCCGTTTCCTCCTTCCTCCAGGCAGAGGTTCTAATGTATGCAATGTGTATATCTTTCCTGTGGATTCCTGTAAAATGTGAATAATGTGTGTGTCAATTTCTAGAACTTTTAATTACACAGCAGCAGCACTAATTTAATGTGTAAACGGTATTGTCACAGATGTCATTCCAATCCTTTTTTTTTTTAAACTCAGCTCAATGTTTTTATCTCATGTTGCTAAATATATAATATAACCAGCTACACACACAAGATAAAAAATTAATTTAATACCATAATTGAATTATAAAGGAAAAGTGAGAGGAAATGAGTTTATAACAAAATATCTAATTCAATATGTAAATGCACAGGCACCAATATAGTAGATGACAGAGTGAAATAGGAGCTGTTCAGGAAAAACTTCAGGGTTAAGAGAAGTAAGGAAATATGAACTAATATTGGTGAAACTTTCCTTAAAGATTTTGGTATTTGGAAATGAAAGTTAAGTCGATATCTACGTAATTGTGAACAGATTTTTTGTCTACATGGATGTTCAGTGGATCATCTGAAGGTCATATGTATCATGGCGTGTGTTTCCTTGCTCTGCAGGACCTCTAACATTCCTGCCCTGCCCACCCCTTGCTGGTCAAACCTTCCCCTGTCGTGGTGACAAACAAAAATACTCCCACATCTGTCCAGGATGCCTCCTGAAGATGGATCATAGGCCCAGTGTATACATAAAACTATAGCACGTTTACAAGAAAACACTGGGAAAAAAATCTTTGTGATCTTGGCTAAGGCAAAGTAGTTTCTTTTTCTTTCTTTCTTTTTTTTTTTTCATTTTTCCTGCTAAGCAAGCACTCTACAAAATGAGCTGTATTCCTAGCCCTTTTAAATGTTTTTTCTTTTCAAGATGGTCTCACTACATTGTCCAGACTGGCCTCAATATTGAGATCCACCTGCGTCAGCCTCCCTAGTAGCTGCCATTGTAGGCATGTGTCATTGCTCTGCATCAAGGACCAAAAGTGGCTTGAATTTTCAACCTTTCCAGTGGGCTCCTTATATCCAGAACTTCTCTGTGACAAAAACTGCAGACTGGGAAAGTACCCTGACGTGCTTTGGTTGCCTGGTTCATCGATCCCCAGCCCACTCTCATCCCTGGGCAGAGAGGATGCAAAGCAGGAGAGGTAATTGATGTGCCATTTAATGGGTCAGTCCCCAGCATCCCCCTTGGGTCTAGCTGCAGAGTGTCCCTAGGTCTCTGGTGATGGCTGGCCAGTGGATACAGACAGACTTCTTACCCAGCCCTTCCAACTGTAGAGACCAGGGTATGGGGCTCCATGAATGTATAATAGGCTAATGAGGCCCAGCTAAGGCCTCAAAGTGTTGCCTCATACAGAGGATGAGTTCTCTTAAGAGAACTATTTTGTTTGTTTTATACAGTGTTTTCAATAGTAATGATGGTTGGGCTGGAGATGTAGCTCAGTGGTTGAGCACTTGCTTAGCATACATGAGGTCCTGGGTTCAATTAATAGTCCTGTTTAAAAAGAAAATGATGATGATGGTAATAGCTAAAAACACTATGCTATGTTCCAGCCACTGTTCTAATCATTTGTCTTTATTTATATACATGGATTTATGTATATCTTTTATTCTTCAAGGTAACCCTTTGAGATAGGTATTGACATTATGGCTAATTTTCGTGTGATGAAAATAAGACATGAGGAGGTGAAGTTGTCCAAGGTCACTGGCAAAAAACAAAACAAAACAAAACAAAAACTAGGATTAGAACCCTGCTTGCCTGGTTTGGTGGCTTCTCACATTTTTTGAGCCTACATTTAAAAATGGGGCATTTTACATCAAAACAAGGAAAGTAGGTTTCTCTTAAAATCAGAACAGAGGGCACAATTGGTCACAATTGTGGTTACAATTGACTGTGCCACGTCAGGTGGCCCCTTAGTGAGGCAGTGTTCTCCTGCTCACCTCTTCTCTCTCCTGAGTCCCTGCCACTGGGCCCAGTTCTTGTGCCCATTTTTACCTTCAATCATCTTATTCTTTAACCTCTGGGTTGAAGTCATATGATAATATTTAGGGGTATGAATTTATAAAAGGACCAGGCACTTTTTAAAAATTTTATTTATTCTAATTAGTCATATATGACAGCAGAATGTAATTCAGTTAATATTACACAGATAGAACACAATTTTTCATGTCTCTGGTTGAACACAAAGTAGAGTCATACCATTCGAGTGGGCCAGACACTTTTCGCCTCAGATAAGGAATATTTTCTATTCAATTATTTTATTTTTTAATGAAATTTATTTTAAACCATAAAACAAAACATTAACATTAAAACATAAAAATTGTACATATTGGGCTGGGGGTGTAGCTCAGTGGTAGAGTGCTTGTTTAAAATGCAGGAGGGCCTGTGTTCAACTCCTAACACTGAAAAAATGAATTTGTATGTATAGGGTACCTACCATGTGATATTTCAATACCTGTATAATATTTAATCAGGTTAAACATCCCTATCCCCTCAAACCATTTATCATTTCTTTATGGTGAAAACATTCAACATCTTCTTCTCCTTTCCTCTTTTATTTTGGTACTGGAGATTGAACCCAGAGGTTTTACCACTAAGCCATACCCCAGTCCTTTTTACTTTTTATTTTGAGCAGGGTCTTGTTAAATTGCTGAGGCTGACCTCAAACTTGCAATCCTTCTTCCTCAGCCTGGGATTACAGGCGTGCACCGCTGCGCCTGGCACGTCTAGCTTTTTGAAATACGCAGTACATTGTTGTTATCTGTCATCACCTTGCTGTGCAATCTCACACCAGAACTCACTCCTATCTAATTGTACCTTCAACTCCACTCTTCTTTTCTGTTTTCCTCTTACATTTTATGCATACGTGGAGTATAATATCCTAATTAGGATCCCATTCTTGTGGTTGTACGTGATGTGGAGTTTCAGTGGTCACATATTCATGTACGACTATAGGAAAGTTATGTTTGGTTCATTCCACTGTCTTTCCTATTCTCATTCTCCCTTCCTTCCCTTCAGTCCCCTTTGTCTAATCCAATGAGCTTCTATTGCTGCCACCCCCCGCCCCATTGTGTGTTAGCATCCACATATCAGAGAGAACATTTGGCCTTTGGTTTGGGGGAGTGGCTTACTTCACTTGGCATGATCCTCTCCAGTTCCATTCATTTACCAGCAAATGCCATCATCCCCCACTTAGGATGTTATTCTCCATGTATGTATAATATGTAAGAGGGAAACAGAAAATTGAAGTGATTGAGGCATGGAGCAGGCCCAAGCTCATAAGATCCCAAGCAAAGGCTGTAGAGTAACAGACGGAGTCTGAACTTTGCCTGGCTCTAGAATCTCTTACATTCCTGGTAGTATTTTCCCTCCTTTTCTGGTCGGGGGTTCTCAGATGCTGTTAGAAATTGTTGTGGTAAAGTCTGTCTTGGAGAAGAAGATATTGTGGTACTGAAGGAGCTAAATGATAAGAAGCCAACAGCTTGTGTCTTTGTCTGGTGTTGGGCAGACTGTCCATCAGGAGAATGATGAGAACTATTTGTTGAATGGAAAATAGGTGGGGGAGTCATCTATTAGGAGAGAAATCTGAAGAAATTTTAAAAAGTGTGTCAGGACCCATTCAAAGTTAAAAAACATTTGCTGAGCCTTTTTTTTTCCCCTTCTTTTTCTTTCATTTCTTTATAATTGGAGGGAATGCCCAGGTTTTTCTAGCTAGTACCATTAAGGATTGCCCCGGTAGGTAGAAAATGATACAATTCTGTCTCATTTCTCAGGCAAATTTATTTGCAAATCCCCAGCATTCTTTTTAAGTGGTTTGGGAGTTGGATCAAGTGATAACAGAAGCAGCTGAGAAATGAGGTTTGGGGCCTGGTTATTGTCTAACCAGGTGGGGTGGGGTCCCTGAACTTTAAGAAGCTTTTGTGTTTCCGGCTGTACCAGGGGGATTAGTGGCTGAGTCTGACCTCATGGGAGCAAGTTTTATTGTTACTTCTTATGAGACTGAAACCATAATGTTATGGTTTTTTCATGCGGCACCATCTGCTTCAGGATCTCAACATGCTTAGAGATTCCCCCGCCGCCCCCCTCCCCCAGTCCCTCCCTCTAAATAAGTTCTGTGTTTGGAAGAGTGACTTCACTTTGGACATAGAAACAGATGTGCACGGTAATGTATAAAATGCAATCAGTTAGTTTCCAATCAATTGCGTGGTCATCAGCATCATGGAGGCAGGGCAGTGTGCTGGGCTGCTGAGATGGAAACACAGATAACTAAAAATGTACTTCCTGCCATACAGGGCGTATAAAACACAGGCATCCAAAAAAAAATTAATAGCTATATGAAATAAAAAAGTTAATGACCAAAGGTAGAAAAAAAAAAGAATATGCAACTCAAGATTAGTTTCCACGTGAGGGCTGCAGATGTTAAGCTCTGTAGGAAGTCTGAGTTCTCTTTGATGGAGTTCCTCCTGGAGTAGCGGCACAGTCGGGGTGAACGCGCACAGTGCAATTAGAGGGACACTTTGATGGGAACAAAGCTGCCTGTGTAAGTGCAAGAGGAGGGGCACTGGTCTCTCTTCAACATAGTCCGGAAATTCATTCTGTAACAAAGAACTATAATTCCAAGTCAATGACACCTTCCAAATCCTCTCAGACTATGCCCAAAATTATAGAGAAGGAATGGCGAGTCCATTCTGTTCAGTCAGAACGGGAGAGCTGTGTACTGTGCTCAGATGCCTGGGATCTAATGGAGATGGGCCAGCAGCCAGGAGATAAAGCAAGTCAATACAGGACTGGGAGAACTCTGATGCTGGGGAAGATAATGAAGAAAGGGCCAGGATTTGAAAGCACGACCTCTAAGTCTTCCTGTGTAATGAACAGAATATAATGGACGGCTGAGATCTGAGACCTCGGCACACCTGCCTCTGAGGCCACTCAGCCAGTGGCCTGGCCATATCCCTAGATAACCTGGCCTTCAGGCAGCCACTCTTACAGCTTCTTGAAAAGAAGGCAGGAGATTTCCTCTGAAGGAGATAGTTGTGGGGCTTAGTCGTTAAGAACTTGAACTTTGACCACAGGACCTAGCTCCCTCATTAACCAACTGTGTGGTCCTGAGCAACTCATGTATCCTCTCTGAGTCTCAGACTGATTCAGAAAATAAGAGGAAAAAATGATAGTAGCTAAGTGCAGTGGCATGCTCCTGTCATCCCAGCTGCTCTGGAGGCTGGGGCAGGAGGACTGTGAGTTCAAGGCCAGTCTGGGCAACCTAAATGAGCCCCTATCTCAAAAAAATAAGTAAAAAATAATAGTCCATATCCTATGGGATTATTATGAGGATTAAATAGGATAAGCACTTGGCAGTATACATGGTCCATGTGAGTACATGATAAATTATATCTATTATTATTATTATTAAACAAGCTGATCATGGGCTGGTGGTGTAGCTCAGTGGTACGGCACATGCTTGGCATATACGAGGCCCTGGATTTAATCCCCAACACTGAAAAAAAAAAAAAAAAGAAAGAAAAAAGATGAACTTGATCATGAAGCTAAATATGTTTTCACTACTTTTTCCTTCTTTAAGTTTTAGACCCTGGCTTAGAGACAGAACAGGAATTGTCCCCTTCTTCCCCTCAGTTCTCCATATGCAACTTTGAAAAGATGAAGGATAAACTTACATAAATCGGTAGAAGGTGGGATGAGGTTTTCAAGCCTTTACTTGGTACCCTTGAAATTCAAACTTACACAAACCCAAGGGCGGCTCTCTTCTCTGAAGATGGAGGTGGAAAGCTGTTGCCGAGGGACCAGAATCTTTCCCTTTCTCTCCCCGTGGACGATCTTGGATATTCTTGGATGTGCTTCTCAAACTGACATGCGTCCGAATCACCCTAGTGTCTGCGTTTCTAACAAGCTCTCTGGTGTGGCCTAGGTGGTCAGATCACATCTAAAGTTGCAGAGTCCTAAAAGGCCTTGGGTCACTTAGTCCAGTGGCCTGGAGGAAACCCCTCTACAACTTCCCTGTGAATACTCTTCCAATTTCTGGATGAAAAGCTCCCTCCACGCAGGTAGACCTTTCTTTCCAGGTGTTCGATGGCCAGGATGATAGGAACTCCTGTCTGTAACATCTATCATGGAGCCTAGTTCCTTTCTCTGGCAGGGGATGGGCATGTATCCTGAGGTTCCTCACCTTGGCTTTGGTTTTTGGTGGGGGGTGGGCTTTGGCGCAGGTGATGGGGAGTGGCAATCCCCTGTAAGCGTTTGCACAGTTTGGTTTTTAACAGTTTTTCAAGGGAGTCTGTTCCCTCTAGAAGAAGAAGGAGCATTTAATTCTGTGTTCCTCACAAACTTTCCGTTTGGAAGGCTAGACCCTCTCAGGTTTCCGTATTTCTCGTCAGTCTGTCTGTTTCCTTTCTTTTACATAATTCTCCATGGAACACGTTTTCAGGCACCTTTGTTATCCTGACTGTTTTTCCTGGTAGTCCCTGTCCCTCTAAGCCTGGCACCTAGAACCACATACAAGCTGAACCCCAGGAACCATCTGGGTCACAATCTCTCCTTTGTTTGACTTGAGGCTTCTTTAGCTTCTCCCTAGAAGTGCAATATCATCTTTGGAAACCATGGCCTACCTGACAGAACTGTCCATTTGGGATATTTATGTTGCAGCCTGGTTGCTTATTTGTTTTTGCAGTGTTGGGGTTGGAACCTGGAGCTGCACGCGTGCTAGGCAAGTGCTTTACTACAGAGCCACATCCCTGGCCCTTATGTTGCAGATTTTAAGAAAAGAAAACATTTAAAGGAAATTTATTGGTTTCTGTGTTAGCTGTCACTATAACAAAATACCTGAAATATTCAATTTAGAAGGAGAAAAGGTTTTTTGGCTCAGAGTTTTAGAGGTTCTGGTCCATGATCAGGTGGACCCATTTGCTCCGGGCCTTTGGTTGCGAAGCCAGATGGCAATGGCGGGGGGTGGGGGGTGGGCTTTGGCCACTTTTGGTGGGGGGTGGCTTTGTTTGTGGTAGAGCAAACTTCTTACTATGGTTGGGGAACAAAAAATAGAGGAAGAGGCTGGGGTCCCACAGTCCCTTCAAGAGCATGTCCCCAGTGACCTAAAACTTTCCACTAGGTCCCTCCTCCTAAAGGTTCATAGCACCTCCCAATAATGCCACCCTGGGGACTGAGAGTTTAACACATGGACCTCTGGGGGGACATTAACATCCAAACTATAGAAGTATATTAAAAAGGCTGGTGGCAGTGGGCTTGCAGTACCTTTGAGCAAGGTGCAATTTTATCAAAGACCCAGCTTTTTCTCTCTGTCTTCATAGTCCTGAGTCCCTAGCCTTTTTCCCCATGTACTACATTGAGCCCCGTCTTCCACCATCCTGAATGCTCTGTGTTCGTTGATCTTAATTCTTATGGAGTATCTTATTAGGCCATAGTCCCAATTATAGCATCTCCCCTTTAGTCTTGCCATGCAGCTTAGTGTCATCTTCAAGTCTGATCAGCATGTCAAGAAATTAATGAGGTTGAACTAGATAGACTGGGTCAAGGACAGAGCCAGCAGCATACCCATTCACTGCTGCTGGGTTGATGTCAAATACCCTTGATCGTGGATGAGCGTGTCTCAGAACACATTCTAGGACACAGTCTGTGGGATGGTCTTCAGAAACAGAGCCCTGTGATCTAATATGTTGAGATAGTGCTACATACCATACCCTTTCTCCAAGACTCATGATGCTTATAACTATATTAAAGAAATCTGAGATAAAAATTGTTAGGCATAGTTTTCTAAACATACTTGACCATTAGGCTCTCTCCCCTCCATCCTCCAAGCACCACCTTTAACCTGTAAACAGTGTTAAGTGCTTGTCTAGCATGCACAAGGCCCTGGGTTTGATCCCCAACACCATGAAAAAACAGCAAATGATTTTAGAGAGCACAATTTGAGAAATACTCATGTATATGTTCAACCAAGTATTAGTCCATTTATTTGTACAATTTTTGGGCCCAGATCCAGTGATACTGTATTACTGACCATAAAGGCTAAATGATACACGATTTGAAATGCTTTGCTGAAAATCAGTTTATCTTGCCAGTCTATCACCCCTTCAAAAGAGTGGACTATCTTCAGTCGAGCACGACTTACCTGTAGGTGCTTTTATCCTAAATATGCCAGGTGAGGCTTCAGCCTCCTGAATGGGTAGTTTTCAGTTATTCTGTTAAGAGTAAAACCTAGACATACTTAGTGGCTGTCAAGAAACCCCCAGGCCTGGTAGGATCCTATCATCATTCACAGTAATAATAATAATTGAAATATAAAATAACTCATGGTTATTGAACTTTCACTTAGTGCCAGACCCTTGCTATATAATATCTCACTGTATCCTCACCAGAACCTTGAAGGTGAGCAATACTGTGAATCTTAGGATATAAACAAGGAGCCTGAGCACACAGAACTTGGAAAAGTTCTCAAGGAATGTGGCTGACAAGAAATGGAGCCAACGTGTCCAGCTCAAATGTAACAGACCCCAGCGCCCATGTGCTCAACAAACTCACCATATTTTAATGCAACCAGTCGGTCACCGGGCATTTGGCTTTGGGTCTTGTGCAGAACGAGATGAAACTGAAGACAACAACAAAATAGACACAGTCCTTGTCTTTACGCAACTGATCCTTTATTTGAAGAACTGTTGTAGCTCAATGAAGAGAAGAGTTATCAAGCAAATAGAAACAAGTGCCTAAAAATAGAATGCCAAATGCCACATAAGTGGCACAGGAGGCACGGGAGGCGAATCTGTGGCTTGCTCAGACCTTGACAGCCACAGCTCCACAGCTTGCTTTTGGAAATCCACTTGCTCCTGGATACCCCCCACCCCATCTTCAACTTTATCCATCTCACAAATTCCCCTCTGATTCTTACTCTCCCCGTTGGGCAACCACAGTTTGGTCCCAGGGGAAGCCACCAACCACTTGGCTCCCCTGTTCTGGGTCTGTGGTGAACTCTCAGCTGACATGCACAGCACTTGGAGGTGACCTAGTTTGAGTAAAATGCTGGCTTTTCAGTTGTATGTTCAATAGGCTGAGTTGGCAGTGTGTCAAAGGGCTTATGTCACCTAATGACTGTGTCGATTCCCTCCGTGCCCAGCTTCCTGTTAGTAAATATCCTCAGGATGCTCTTGGAACCCAGAAGGTGTAGGAGGCCTGTGAGAGAGCCAAAAAGCAAACAGGAAAAAGACAGAGAGAAAAGCAGAGAAGATCTGCCTCTTCCTACTAAAGAAAAAAATGAATGTCCATAGGTATGGGGGTGGGGATCTTGAGAACCGAGGAGCTCAACTTGCAGTGAGGCGTCTTCTTATAGAATGGTTTTGTTCCCAGAAGGACTTTTGCATTTAATTTTTTTCCCCCTTTGTGATCTCCTTTATCCCCCTCCTTGCCCCTCCTTTCTGTCTGATGCTGTTAGTGGTATTACTTCTGGTCCACAGCAGTTACCTGTGGGGACTAAGGCTCCCGTCCCCCTCCCCTCTGCTTCTCTTCATAAATATTTTCTTAAGGCCAGGGAGAAACTTCAGTGTCCCCATTAAGTCCCTCAGATGTTCTCTGTGTTTGGGGACTGATTGCTCCTCCTCCCCACGGGCTGCTGCACCCCTTCTCCTTGCACCCTGACCTCCCTTTTGCACTGTGAACCACAGCCTTGAGTTTGGAAGGCATGTGCTCAGGGCAGTAACTGTGGGAGCTCATTCCCTCAGGAGTCCCTTCTGGGATTCTAGGCTCTCCTAACCCCGTTGGAGTTGGGTTAAAGGCTGCAAACAATAAATGGGGATGCATGACTGACTGTTCAGCCTTGTCGGAGGCCACACAGGGTCACCCTGGGAGGCTTAGTGGGTTCCCTCTAAAGACTGCCTCTTTGGAAGGCAAAGTTCAAGTCAGCATAAGCCACCAGAACAGATGCATTGGTTAGAGTTCTTTCTGTGTCACTCTCTCTAAACAAGTGAAAACCAGAATACCCACCAGAATGCCACTGCACTTACTGAATGTGTGTCTCCCAGGGATAAGAAGCCTAAGGCGGCCATTTCTCCGAGGCGTTGGCCCTTCCTTCCTTTCTTTGGTTGATGAGTTTATTCATTCATCTACTTATTTGCTCAGCATGTGTTGATCACCTCACTGCCAGGCCCCTGCCTTCATGGTCCACGGGACAAATGCATATCAAGACATAAAACTCTAACACTCTCGACCACCCACTGGGCACCCTGCTGTGGAGGGAGTTGTTGGGATGCTGTGTCAGGAGCGCAGGGAGGTGGATAAGGAAGGTTATCAGGCAAGGCCTACCTGCATTGGTGACATTTGAGCCAGATGCCAAGGACGAGGTGGAGCTGGCAGATGCTGGGTGGGCAGGTCCCCCGAGTGTTCCCTGCAGAGGGTCAGCAGGCAGGCAGCTTCCTTGGCAGAAAAGAGCTTGGCAAACAGTTCCTTAAGCATCAATGTGGAATTTCAGGCTAAGTTGTTCTGGGTTGCTGATGCATGCTGTCCTCTGCACACCTGCTGGACCCTGGGGGAAGAGCGCCACATCTCAATTACTTGGTTTGAGAAAACCCAGGGCCCAGCTGTGAGGGGTAGACAAGAACAAGAACCACAGCATCTGCCCCTACTCCGTGGATCCCCCACCAAGCTTTACGCCCTTAACTGGATGCATGATGAACTCCCAAGGGTACTGTGTGATGCCTCTTCAGTGGAATCTGCAATCCCCTGGCAAGCATGTTCAGACTCTTCTAGTCCCTTCCTGTTCCTTCCTGCATTCAAGGGAATGGTTTTCCTGAATCTTATCACAGCATCATAGCACTTTGTGCCTAAAGTTATTTTAACAAATGTTTGCATGATGCATATCATTTACTATGTGCTTGATTATCTAGATTAAAAGGTACAGTAGTTCCCTTTATCCGAGGTTTCGCTTTCTAAGGTTCAGTTACCTGTGTTTAGCTGCCTTCCAAAAATATTAAATGGAAAATTCCAGATATAAACAATTCTTAAATTCTATTTTTCCTAAAATTTTATTTATCTATTTTGCAGTGTTGGGGATTTAACCCAGGGGTTCTCTACCAGTGAACTACATATTTAGCCCTTTTTATTTTTTATTCTGAGACAGGGCTTGCTAAGTTACCCAGGCTGGCCTTGAACTTACCATCCTCCTGCCTCAGCCTACTGAGTAGCTGGAATTACAGGTGTATCTAGCTAATGATTCACAAGTTTTAAATCACTTTTTTTAAAAAAATCACTTTTATTATAATATATTTTTATAATTATTTAGTTTTTCTATTAGCTGTCATTATTAATACCTTAGCAGGCCTAATTTGTAAATTAAACTTTCTCATAGGTGTCTGTGTGTGTGTGTATGTGTGTGTGTATGTGTGTGTGTAAAACAGTATCTGTAGAATCTGATACTATCTGTGGTATCAGGCATCAACTGGGAGTCTTGGAACATGTCCCGGTGGATAAGGGGGCACTACTGTATGGACCATCAATCATAGAGAATGAAACTGTGACTCTAAGAGGTTAAATGCCCCACCTACCCCACAGGCTTGCGGAGGGAAGGAGCTTAGAATCAAATATGTATTTTTTGACATTGTGACCATGTTTTTTTCTTTCTATGTGCAGTTGTTACCTTTGCAGATAGCAGTGAGGTATTAGTTTTGATTTTAGTTTGGAGTCTTCTTGGGAAGGGCTAGAACAATTGAAAACCTTCTCTATAATCAAATCCTGGGAATTATATAATTTGTGTCCCCCAGACCTCCTGCCGAAACCATTCTTCTCCTCCACCCTGGCGAGACCTGAGAGCTGCTGCCTGAGCAACTGTGCCTGGATGCGCCAGCCGCGGGAGTCCTGTCGTTATGATCTAATAAAGGGCGTGTTGTTCCCCGCTTGGCAGCAGGGCCGGTCGCTGTTCTAGCAGGTGGTGGGTAACTGGACCCAGGCCCTGGTCTTCCCACAGGAACTCCCTGGTCAAACCTTTGATATCAGAACAAGAGGAGAAAACAGTGACACAGGACACTTCCTGTCCCAAAGGGGACATGGCACAGGACACCTGAAACAACAGGAGGAAGAAAAGTTTCATTAGAGCTGCTTTGGGAAGGCTGGCCTCAGCCTGCCCTCCCTGTTACTGAAGATTTGGGCCTGGTGGGTAGTCAGTGGTAGCATGCTTGCCTCGCATGCCCGGGGCCCTGGGTTCAGGCACCAGCATTGCAGGAAAAAAAAAAAAAAAGATTTGGTAGGAGTGGGGCTGGGCCAGCTGGTTCAATGAAATTGTTTGGTGGATTAGCTGAGTCCTCTATGGCCTGGGATAGGTTTGCCACTGCATCTCCATTCCTGTCTTTGGGGAGGGTATGACCCAGTGATAGAGATGGACAAGGTGGGCAATAAAAATTTGTGTTAGTGAGGTTTAATTCTGAACAGAGAAGGTAGAGGGATATGGGAGCCCAGATGAAGGGCTGCTCAACTATCCTAGAGATGTCAGGGAAGGCTTCCTGGAGGAAGAGGAATCTAGGGCAGGACTTGAAGAATGTATAGGAGCTTGACCTTGCACAGTTGCACAGGCCTCAAATGTTCTAGGTTAAAAAGAAAAAGGAATGTGTAATATCAATTGTAATGCATTCTGCTGTCGTATGTAACAAATTAGAATAAAAAATTTTAAAAAGGAAGCCTAGGCTTAAGAATTTTCACAAAAAAATAGAAAATTAAAATGTCATGCTAGCCTTCTCTCCCAACCTGTCTCCGTCATCACGTTGTATGGGGCATGTGGAAAGGACTGAGATTTGATTGCTTGTCTGAGGACTAGATGCATGCAAATGAGAAAGCTTTTATCTTATAAGGTAAAATGCCTGGAAGCAAGACTCCCAGATTAAAATCACCCAACAGGTTTCGATGTTTTTAAGCTGATGCATATCCCAACCAGTAATGCACTTCAGAGCCCTGAAATGTACCTACCTGAGAGCTGCAAGCGCCCAGTGAGTTGTTTTAAGCAGTGGAAATTTCAAAAGATCTGGAGGTTTGAATATTTTAGTCATAACCTCAACTCTGCCAAAGACTATCCATAAGATCTTAGATAAATCACATCATTTCAACCAAAAACGAGAAAGCATTCTGACATTTATCTATTTATCCATCCATTATTTTAATTGTATTTCCAGCCTTTTACTTTGAGAAATTAAAAACCTATAGAAAAAGTATAAGAACAGAGAGCAGTGTCGTGTGTGGACATGTGCAGATAAATGCACTTGCTTTGGCTGGGCCATCTGGGAGTAAGTGGCAGACATGACATTTCCTTCCTAAAGTACTTCAATACGCAGCTTCGCATTCTCCTGCCCAACCACAGAGGAAATACCAGCTCAGGAAGGGTAAGATCGATCTAGTACTTTTTGCCAATATACAGTCCATATTGAAATTTCACTTAAGGTCTCCATCATGTTCTCAGTTATTATTAGTTTTTATTTTAGATCCAGGCTGATCAAGGATAAATATGACATTAACTTGTCATGTTTCTGGTGCCCTTTTATGGAAAATAATTCTCCAGCTTTTTTTCTTTTTTCTCTCAGGAGTTAACACTCTGGAGGAGTCTGGAATAGTCATTTTGCAGATTATGCAGTTTGCTTGTTCCGTGGTTGGCAGTGTCTGGGTGCCTCCTGGGTGCCGGGCTCTGTGCTGCCTGTGGAGACACCTCGGAATCAAGGTGGCCATTTTTTTCTTTTGGCACCAACCGTCTAGTGGGAGAGCCTGAGGGTAAATAAGAAAATTATAGTAAAAAACACTATGAGGACAACAGACAATTCCTGGTTGGACATGCATCTGCTCTAAAACATAAATAAAATAGGGCTCGAGATGAGACAGGAGTGGAGAATCATGTAACTCTGGGTGGGAGGCGGGGGGTGGTGGGGGAAGGGGGTGGCTGGGGGGTGGGTATCTTTTTCTTTGTTCCGATGCTGGGATCAAACTCAGGGCCTCGCACATGTTCAACAAGAGCTCTACCACAGGCCCACCTCCAGCCCTGTGTTAATTTTGATGGGGCAACTAAGGACCATCTCTCTTTGAGAAGGTGATAGTTGACACCCAAAGGATGAGAAAGTACCAACCAGGCGGCAGGGGTGATGCAAAGGTCCAGAGGCTGGATGTGATGGACCTGGAGGAGGAACTGGACCACTGGGACCGTCTGACTGTAGACAGGGAGGGTGGAGTGGGGGAGGAGTGATATGAGGCTGGTGTCATGGGCAGGGCTAGATCATGGTGTGACTTTTCCCTCTAGTTTTAGGTGCAATGAGAAGCCCCTGGAGAACTGATAAAGGGGACAGTTAGGGGCTGAAGCACACTTACTTTATAAGGATCTGACTGATGGAGGTTTGAAGGATCTCTCAGGGTGATTTCCAGGTTGGAATGAAATCTTTAAAAAAAAAAGTTTTATAAATTCAAAGGAGAATTTGCAAGAATTTAGAGAAATCACAAAAGATGATTTAAACATCCTGATTTAGCCGTGTGCAGTGGTGCAGGCCTGTAATCCCAGTGATTTAGGAGGTCGAGGCAGGAGCATCGCAGATGCTGTCTTAAAATAAAAATAAAAAGGGTTGGGACAGAGCTTAGTGGTAAAGTGCCCCTAGGTTCAATCCCCAGTACCACAGTAAGCAAACAAATAAAAAATTCAATAAAATTTCCTGATTTATGTGTGTATTTGGGGTTACACTTGAGTAATTCCAGATGTGTGAACCTCTTGGCCTTCCCGAGGGGTTGGTGGGGACACCTCTTGTTGTGTGTCCCCCCCCCACCCCCTTTGGTGCTGGGATGGAACCCAGGGCCTTAGACATGACAGGCAAGGCCCTACCACTAACCACGTCCCCTGTCCCTGTTGTCTCTTCTTGTCTAGGGTTTGTGCGCTTTTTCAGTGACATCATCGTGACCCAGAAACAGCACAGTGGTCCCATTGCTTCCCAGCCATTTCTAATTTGGTCCTGGGCTGGCCTCTAGGGAATTGTGCCGCCTGCATCTGTGGCTCCTGCCTCCCACCCACTCTCCCTGCAAACTTCTCCTGTAGGGCCCACCTACATTTTCTTCAGATCCTTCAAGTTGACCGTGATGGAACTAAATCAAGCTTAAGAGGAAACAGGTCATCAGGCCCAGTGGAGTGCCCACCTGTTCCCGGGCAGGCCTGCTGAAGCCCCAGGCTCATGGCCCCAGGGCTGGTGCTGGTTGGCTTCCTGCCCGGGCTCAGCTGCCCAGAGACTAGAAGGGTGTTCTCCAGGTGTGGGAGGGCCACCAGGAGGCTGGCAAACAGCTTTAGACTTCAGAATCAGAAAGGAAACAAAGCCAGTTTGCAGAAGGAAGTCCTGGGGCTGCCACAGTGCAGGCATCTTTCCCCAGAGGCTCCAGCTTTGGGTGGGTTGTCGCACATTTAATTTCCACTCTTGTGTTAATTCCTGTGTGTGTGTCCACCGTGAGGTGTGTCTTCCTCACTGTTCTTCTCATGCTTTTGTTCAGCCCATGCTCACCCAGTGCTTCTTATGTGGGGAGCAGAGAGGAAGGCCCTGAGGAGGGGGTCCCAGGGGTTGAACAACCACAGTTCAGCCCTGCACAGCTACGACATGGCCCTGCAGGCCCCGGGTGCTCATTGGTGCCTCCTCATGGGTCACCTGGCCTCCATGCACAGCAGGCCTCTCTCAGGCTCTGGAACGTTCTGTGCTTCCTGCTTCTTTACAGTCTTTGCACCTGTTGTTCCCTCTGCTTCAAAACTTTCCCTGTCACACCTCTTTCAACCGCCAGTTGCTATCCCCAGAAGCCTTCCTGCCTGCCCTCCCTCTTGTCCGACAACCTCATTCTGCACCTGTGTGAAACTGTCCCCTTCCTTCAGGGTCCCTAGTTCCATTCTGCAGGATGCATGCCTGTGTTAGGTGTGTTTGTTTGGTTGTTGTTTGTCTCCCCGCGACAGGCAGGAGCATGTCTGTGGTTGCTCATCTCGTAACCCCGGTGTGCCCTGTGCCTAAACTCTGGGGGTAGGCCTCTCTGGAGGACCAGTTACAGATGGAAGCTCAGGAAGGGTGTGCAGTGTGGGTGGGGGGTGGGGTGGCTTCTGTCAAGTCTGGAAAGCAAGGGTGTTTCCAGCTGGCACGAGCAGGTCTGTCCTACTCACCCATGCTTGGTAGACTTGAAATCATCCAGGAGAAGCTGAGATGCTGAGCATCTGAGAGTGTTTGGAGAGACAAGGCATTTCCTGTCATCCTAAAAAGCCAGGATGCAGGACATCCTAAATAAAAGCCACCTGTTTACCTTCAGACCTGGCTGAAGAGTCTTCCTCTTCATTTTTACTGACCATCTCCGACTCTTCTCCTTTATATCTTGGGTCATACTGAGATTTTTCTGGAGAGATGCAAGGGGTGCATTTCATTTTTCTGTTCTATGTCAAACTTCAGCTAGAGAGAGAGTTCTGCAATCAGAGTTTTCCCTTCTCCGTTCCCTTGTCAGCACATTGCTCTGAAAGAATGTCCCATTTCATTGGAGACCCCAGACAGCCTCAGCATGAGCCCTATTCCACATGGATTGTATTTATTTTGAAATGATGCTAGGCAAATACACCTCTGTGTCCCCATGTCCCTAGCAGGTCCTGCTGAACAAACTTTTGAATGACAACTTAGGGTCCATGTGGCAGCAGGTAGGTTGCTCAGGAGCTGGCAGGGGATGTGGTAGCTGCGGAGTGGGTGGAGAGACTATTTTGGGGTGGTCCCAAACTGGAATCCAAGCATCAGTGTCCAAAGCGCTTCTCCTTTACCTTCCCATAAGAATAAAATTCAGCAGCATGGATCAGAGGTCAGAGACCCAAATGCTGCAAAGACCAGGAAGGCGGGGTTCCCTGTTAGTTGAAAATTGCACTCTGTATTTAACCCAGTCCAGAGAATTTTTGATGTCCCCAAGAAAAAAATGATGACTGGCTTTCAACAACAGACTTCCTGGGTGGTCACACATCTTGGTTTCTATTTGGGTTGTTGGATGTTTGGGAGTGGGGGCTATGTTGGACTACACCAAAGCTTGTGCCCACCTAAGAGGGCAGCTGCCTCTCTGAAGGCCACTGTGGCCAGAGGAGGCTACAGACCCAATACCACCAGATAACCTGCTTATTTTCATTTTTGTGTGTCTTTTGAGATAGAGTCTCAAAGTGCTGCCCAGGCTGGTTTTAAACTCCTGGTCTCAATTGATCCTCCCAGATCAGCCTTCTGAGTAGTTGGGCCTTTGGGCATGCAACTGTGCCTGGCAGTAATCTGGTTTTTGAAAGAGTAGTCACATATCTGAATTTGTGTGTAAAATCTTCTGATTTTTAAGTGTCAATGACCAACTTATGTATTGAAAAATTTTTGTGTCAAACAAAACTTGTTTGTGGATTTTACTTTGCCTGAGAGTTGAAAGGTAGCAGACCCTGGGCCCCTGCAGGATAGGGCATCTGAAAGCTTTCACCTTTTAGATGGCAGAACATAAGCCAATGCAGAGGAGCGGGAGAAGGTTTAATCCCCAAGAAGAGCTCAGGGAAGCTGCATGGGCTGGTGGAGGGATGTGGGCTTTGGCCCAGAGAGGCCTTAATTTGGACCCCAGTTCTCCTGTGCCTGAGCATATGAGTGGCCGGATCCCTTCATCTCACCAAGACTCAGCTTTCCGTGTGTTAAATGGGAAGAGTGGCAACTGATTGACAGAGCATACCAAGGTGCGTCACAGAGGGCTCAGCATCTGTCACCCCAACAGGTCTCATCTTTAATGTGCCCAAACTGAACTTGCCCTGGTCCCCAGTCCTGCTGGCATTATATAGCCCCGTGTCATTCCCAGTTGTGACTTGGCTTTCTCCTTTGATATATAGGCTGGCTAGGTCCTGTGCCATCTCTTTCTGCTGGTTCTCTTGAATTCCTTCCTTCCTCTTTATTTTCTCTGCCACCCCTGCTCCATACTCAATACATTTCATATGGATTATGTTCATCATTTCTGTAGTAGCAGCTGCTTCCTCCCACATCACCTAACATGTGTCTCCAAGCCGCTTTCCTGAAGTGCACCTCGGCTTGTGGCAATGTTTGGATTGCTCAAATCTGTTCATGGTGGCTCCCTAGCCTGGCCCTAGGAGAACCCCACCACCTCACCTCTATCCCCTTTCTCTATCCTCTCAGACTCCCTGCCTCCCGGCCTCACCCAGGGCGCCCCAGTCCCTCCTGCCTTCCTTCGGCTCCTCTAGCTTGCTGTCTTCTTTCCAGGGTTGCTGCGACTGTTGCTCCTGATTCTTACCACGTTTATGTCCCCCCTTACACCCAGGAAGCCCTCACTCCTCCACTGGGTGTCTGTCTCAGAGAAGCTTCTGTGGTTCCTTCTTCTCTGCTCTCATCCTCCCTTTACCCAGAGGTAATGGATTATTTCTGTATAAACCTTGTGTCTGTCTGTCTTTCCTATTATACCACAGTTCTGGAATGGCGGTGTCTGTGCATGTCGTGTGTTTATACCCGTGTGCAGAACACGTGTACAGTGTCTTCTGATACAACCCCTGTCCCGCCTGGTATGCTGTGGAAGGCTTTGCCATGTAATCTCCCCGAGCTTGCCTTTTCCGTCAGTAAAATGTGGATGGCGATCATGATATCCTCATCCTCCCTGTGGAGGGGATTAGACAAGGAAGTACATGGCCTGGCGCCTGGTGCCCAGTGCCTGGTGCAGAGCTGTGTGTATGAAATGGGTATTGCCGTTATGATTGTTTTTAGTCTAGCAGTGCTTCTGGCACAAACTGGAGAGATCTGTGTTTCTGGTGATGCTTTAGGGCCATCTGGGGAGGTGTGTTAGACCCCCCTGGGGTCCTTCCTGTGCTAACTTTTACATGGGTTATTGGTGGAGGAAGAGACTGATTAAATAGGAAGACCCCACCCCCAGTCTCCTCCTTCTTTTGCCTGCCTTGAGTACTTCATTATTGGGTCTATTTGTTTGTTTGTTTTGCTTTAAATATGAGAAATGAGCAAGATAGCCTGCTTGTGTCATGGACACAGCCTCTGGTCCTGTGCTGCTGTGTCAGGGCAGCTTTCCCAGACCACCCCCGTGTTATTTCCTTCATAGAATCTCTACCCATTTGTAGCCCTGTGATCCTTTCCAGAATGTAAGTTTCATGAACCTTGGAATTGTTCGTTGTAAGGAGAAGGAAGGGGAGGGAAAAAAATCCCCCCAAACCTGAAAAGGCCCTTGAATATACTATAGAAGTTCAGGATTTTATTCTGCTGCCATCTCTGACTTGGGGATGGGAAACTATAACCCAGGAAGGCAGCTCTGTCAGCATCAGTGTCATCTGACGTGGTTTCTGGTAGGTTCTCTTAGTTTCACACAGATCTTTCTTTTAACTTGGCTCTCCAAGAGACATGCCAAGGCTTCTCATCCCATTTCAAGGATTTTTTGTTGTTGTTGTTTTCTTCCTTGGTCCTCTGGTGGCTGCTCTGAGCACTGGCCCAACTGCAGCCAGGTCAATTCTGGATGCTCTAGATCCCAGGCTGGGAATGATCGCTGTTCTGATTGTTTTTAGTCTAGCGTCAGTTCTGGCACAAGTGAGAGAGAGAGCTGTTTCTGTAGTAGAAATCGTAGTGGGTAGTAGAAACAGTAGCAGCCAGCACTTGCCTGTGAAGCTTGCCACGCGCTTGGTGCTTTACATGTATTATTTCATTGCATTTGCACAGTAATTCAACCAGGTGAGGACTCTTCTCTTCCTATCTCATGGAACAGGAACTCGGGTCTTAAAGAGCATCCTATTAGCCTAAAAAATCATAAAATGTACAAATATCCGGGTTGACGTGTGATCCGTGTGATCTGTTTTAAAGCCACGGCTCTGCTGCTGTGCTGCCGAGCTGCTCAATATTTCAAATCGTGGAGTTTTGGCTTTGGGACATGTTGTGGGCAGGGAGAGAGAAGGGGAAGGAAATGTTGCAGATTTATTTTCCTAATTTTACTTGGCTTAGGCTAATATTAAAATTATTTTGAGCACTCCACTGACAGAGGCGGAAGAAAGAGCCCAATTCGATATTAAATATTTGCAATGGAAAATTCACAAAGTCTCCCTGAATGAAGAGATTTCCGAGGAATTCCTGGGAGACCCATTCAGCCAGTTGTTGCCTTCTGCAGCACGCTTCCTGTGCTCCCTGCACTGTTCTCAGAAATGAGCGGGCCTGACTTTGAAGTGCTGGGGTTATGCCCGGCTGGAGGCTGAGCCGTGCCTTGGTTTCCCTGGCAATGTATGAAGAAAGGGGAGAGGGTTGCAAATGGCACTTAAGGGCCTGGCTTGTAATTCTGTGATTTATAAAAATTACATTAAACCAGGGGGCTCCAGTCGGGGGGTGGGTTCTTTGACATGGAAGCAGTCACGGTGGCTGATGCCAGTTGAGCATTTACAATGGGCCACGCAGGACACCAAGCCCTTCACATGCTCTGACTCTTTTCATTTTATTATTTTTATGGTGCTAGGGATCGCACACCAGGTCCTCCTCCTGCGTGCCAGGAAAGCGCTCTAACACTGAGCTACACGCCCTGCCTGTTCCCTCCACTGCCTGTCTAGCTCCCTCTGCTCTCCGGGTCTTAGCTTAAATGGCCCACCTCAGACAGACCTTCCTGGATCTCCATGCAACTTATCCCAAATGGGCCTGTGTTAAATGTTCTAACAACCTGTTCTTTTCCTTCAAGACATATGTCTCACTGAGCCACATCCCCAGCCTGTGTCTCAACTTATAATTATAGATACACGAGTAGAATTGTTTTACATCTGACCTCTCCCTAAACTCTGAGCTCAATGTAGAGACTGAGCTCAGAGTTTAGGGAGAGGTCAGATGTTCTCATCTTCCCAGATTGCAGTAGTAGGTACTCACTAAATATTTGTGAACAAATGCATTCTTTTTTTTAAATTTTTTTTATTAGTTGCTCAAAACATTACAATGATCTTGACATATCATATATCATACAACAAATGCATTCTTTACCCTCTCCACAGATACCTAAATCCTCTGGGGTGATAGATCCCGCTATATTTAATATTTACAGTTGGATGAAGCTTTCCCCCATCCCTGTCCCTCACAGCCACTTCCTCAGCATTAATCCCACTCTCTGCCTCACAGATGGACGGTTCTGTTTCCCCCACACTGGCTGCGGAACTCAGGCTCAGAGAAGGGATCTGCCTTGACCCTTGCTCCGTATGCTCAGGCCAGGGGAGACAGGCTATTGTTTTAAGGGGTTATTCCTGAGTAACTGGCTATTTCCTGAGTAACTTAGGGTTCCTGAGAGCCATCTATCAAAAAACAAAACAAAACAAAAAACTTAGTTTTAACCAGGTGCATGCATATGGTTCAAGCAACTCAGGAGGCTGAGGCAGGAGGATCACAAGCATGAGGCCAGCCTGGGCAACTTAGCAAGACACTGTCTACAAAAATAAAATAGCTGGGTGCAGTGGCACATGCCTGTAATCCCAGTGCACAGGAGGCTGAGGCAGGAGGATTGTGAGTTCAAAGCCAGCCTCAGTAATTTACTTACTGAAGCCCTAAGCAATTCAGTAAGACTCGGTCTCTAAATAAAATCTTAAAAGGGCTGGGGGTGTGGCTTGGTTGTTAGCACCCCTGGGTTCAGTTCCCAGTACCTAAATAAATAAATGAAAATAAGGAGAGTTGGTTTTCAACCACTAATTCAGTGGGCAGAAGAGGCATGTGTCTGCAGACCCATCTCCCTCCCCGGCACACCCTTCGTCTCATCCCCTCTCGAAGTGTTGTGTGGCACTGAAGTGAATAAATGTTTCACTGGGTAAAACAGAAGGAGCTGGAAACATCAAACCAGTAATGCTTTTCATCAAGTCAGAGCGGGGGTATGGCAGGAGCCAGGATGAACAGGGAGCTCGCATTTGAGGTCAGAGCAAGGAGGAAAATGCCTGCTCCAAACATCCCACACCCTGTGACCTTCCACTGGGCTCTAGACCCCGGGCCTCGATCCTGAGCTGCCACTCTGGATAATGAGACCAGACATTCCACCCAATTCCCTCAGGTCTGGCTTCCTCCTCCTCTCTCCTTCCCTCTCATTGACAGACACAGCTCGGCTCTTCCTCACTGGGCTCTCTGTCATCCATATTGGCTTTCAGCTCTCCAAACCCGGCATCCTGTGGACACTGCAGTTCAGACAAATAGCAGGATCATCAAAGAGGGGAGCATGAATGAAAAACTGCTTTATGACATGCCTTCAAAGTGTCTTTTTAGAAGTTCAAAGGATGCAGAGAGGAGGCAGGGGAATCAAAGAAGAGGAGGGAGAGCAATGAACTCTCCAAGGAATTATTGGGGTTTTCATTGTATATTTTCTATGACGCTTGTGATGTAAAAATCAAAAGTATTCCCAGCCCTCAAGGGTTCTCTCTGAGTAGATCTGATGCAAAAAAGGAAGCAAGCCACCGTGCTGGGGGAGGGCTTTACTCCCGCATTCTAAGTCACCAATTCTGTGTCTGCATTTCCTGTTTAGACCTCGATCGAATGTTTTGACCTGGGCAGACTGTATCCAGAGATGGAGATTGAATGCTGCTTATGTGGTTCGATGGAGCTGAATAATTTAGTCCGTGCAGAAATCCCCCATTACCTCTTCCATTTAAAGATGAGCTAGAGTCCAGCTGTAGCTATGGATATGCAGAGTTTGGAATAAATCTGGCATAGAGCATAAGATCCCAGAGACTTCTGTTCAGATAGATAGGAGAGCTGAGATCCTGCTTGAGGCTGCATTGGCCCTAATTGGTATGCCACTGAGCTACATGCCCTGCCTATTCCCTCCACTGCCTGTCTAGCTCCCTCTGCTCTCCTGAGTTCAATCCCCATATCAGTGGCAACAGCACTGATATTTCCATGCAGCAAGACCTTATGTCTCTCCACACACCCAAATATTTGGGCAGCTAGCACAGTTCCTGACACAAACAAGGTCCCTGAATGAAACGAATGAATGGCCAAACAAATGAACAGCTTTGTTTGCAGGACCCTGGAGTAGATTCTTTCATGGCTTTTCTCCTTGAGCTAGTCAGGGCCAGAATGAGGGCAGGTTTGATATTGAGATTTGTTTTGAGATTGGGTCTCACGGCAATCCTCCCACCTCAGTCTCTTTAGTAGCTGGGACTGCAGGCACATACATGCCTCTGCATCCATCTGTTGGGGATTAGGTTTCAATTGCTGTCCTGGTCAAGTTTGCAAAGGATTCCAACTGGAAGGAACAGTTACTCCAATTTAAACTGGAATGAGATGGAGTTTTTTTTTTTTTTTTATGAATATATATATTTTTTTAGTTGTTGGTAGACCTTCATTTTATTTATTTATATGTGGTGCTAAGAATCAAACTCAGTGCCTCACACATGCCAGGCAAGCACGCTACTGCTGATCCACAGCCCCAGCCGTGATTAATATTATTGAACCTTGGCTGGTTCAAGAGGTTCAGACAATTCCTTAGGATTCTTGCTATCTCTATCTCTTAGCTCTATCTGCTGTGATTTAGCTTTCTGTTTTCAGACAGACTCTCCTCTAAGGTTGCCAAGGCAAAATAAGTATTGCTTGATGGTCAAGAACAAAGACTCTGAAGCCAGAAATAGCTCTGGTTGGAAGCCCCATTCCATCACTTACCAGTCATACAACTAGAGACAAGTATTGTAACGATTCTGTGTCTGTTTACTTGTCTTTGTTTCTATTTTATTGTTTTAATTTTTGATGCTAGGGATTGAATTTGGGGCTTCATTTATGCTAACCTTGTGCCCTACCACTGAGCTAAACCCCCCAGCCCCAGTTTCCTTGTTTTTTAGTTGGAAATGACGACACTGGTGATAGTCACAGCTGAAATTTATCGAGCGCTTGTTGGTGTGTCATGTTCTTCACGTACATACTCTCACTAATTTTCACAACAACCTATGAGATAAGTACTGTTATTAGCTCCATTTTATAGATGAGAAAACGAAGGCCCAGAAAATTTTATTTTTTTTTTATTTTTTTATTTTTTATTTTTTTAATATTTATTTTTTAGTTATCGGCGGATACAACATCTTCGTTTTGTATGTGGTGCTGAGGATCGAACCCGGGCCGCACGCATGCCAGGCGAGCGCGCTACCGCTTGAGCCACATCCCCAGCCCCCAGAAAATTTTAATACTCTCTGTTCCAAGGTAATATCTTTGGAGCCAGAATTCAAACCCAGGCAATCTGTTTTCAGAAATAGTACCACTGACCTTTAAATTCACCTCCTGTAATAGAACTTCCAACTCATGGGAATTAATTGGAATAATGTATATAAAGACACTTGAGGCAGTTCTTCACATAACTGTCATTTAATTTTTTTCTCTCCTCCTCCTTTGGCACAGGGGTGCTCTACCACTAAGCCACATCCCCAACCCTTTAAAAAAATTATCATCATTTTTTTTTTTGTATTGGGGATTGAATTCAGAGGCACTCAACCACTGAGCCACATTCCTAGCCCTATTTTCTATTTTATTTAGAGACAGGATTTCACTGAATTGCTTAGTACCTTATTTTTTGCTGAGGTTGGCTTTGAACTTATGATCCTCCTGCCTCAGCCTCCCAGGCTGCTGGGATTACAGGCGTGTGCCACCTTGCCTGGCTTTTTTTTTTTTTTTAATTTGAGACAGGGTCTCATAAGTTGCTTAGGGCCTTGGTAGGTTGCTGAAGCTGGCCTTGAACTTGTGATCTTCTTACCTCAACCTCCCAAGTCACTGGGATTCCAGGAGGGTGCCACTGTACCTGGAGCTGGAAAAAAAAGAAAGAGAGAGGTAGAGAGAGAGAGAGAGAGAGAAACTCCCAGTAATTGTAGTTGGACACAATAACTTTATTCTATGTATTTTATATGTGGTGCTGAGGATCGAACCCAGGGACTCGTACGTACTAGGCGAGCGCTCTACCACTGAGTCACACCCCCAATCCTATCAGTGATTTTGACCTGCAGTTTATGCTCTTAGTAACATTAATAGAGATGAGGGATTTTCTCTTTCTAAGAGTTTCGCAGAACTAGCTGGGTGTAGTGGCCTACACCTGTAATCCTAACTACTCCAGAGGCTGAGGCAGGAGGATTGCAAGTTGAAGGCCAGGCTGGTCAACTTAATGAGATCCTGTCTCAAAATTAAATGAAAAGGGGACTGGGGAGGTAGTTAGGGCACTTGCCTAGTTATGTGAAGCCCTGGGTTCAATTCCCAGTACCACAATAAAAGACAAATAAATAAAATTAAAAAGGGCTGGGACTCTGGGGTGGAACACTAGCCTAGCATATGCAAGGCCCTGGGTTCTATCCCAGGCACTTCCCTGCCCCCCAACCCCTCCCCCCAAAAAAAAACCCCACCCAAAAAGTTCTGTAGAACACTCAGGACAGGGTCTTGTTGACTCCTTTGTGGGGCATGTCCACTGGGAGGCAGTCATTATGGCTAGGAGATTGCAGGTTGTCCTGAGCCAGAATGGTTCATATGTCCACCCTGGGTTTGGAGATAGAGTTGGCACCTCCTGAACCACATCGACTAAAAAGTGAAGGAGAGTTGTTCCTTCTGAGCAGTAGAGTAGCTAGGAATGTTGAGAGAAACCAGAGGACCCCCCAGACAAAGTATCCACAGCAGCCAGAGAGTCTGTCTGGATTTCCCCAGGAGACCCCTACAGCTGGTGAACTCAATGTGAAGGAGGCCAGAGGGCCTGCCTCCACGTCCTGTGGAGTCCTCTTGCATGGAGTAGCAAGGGAAGAGGGTTGAATGGGTTGGAAAGAAGTGGGTCTCTCACCGCTGCCTCACTGGGTCTGCATGCGGAGAGGTCAAGCCCGGAAGTCCACTGCTAGTTCCCTGAATGTGCAGGAGGGTGAGCAGGACATAATTACCCAAATGGCGTGTGGGTAGGCCCTAAGGCCATCCTGTGAGAAGTGCTGGGCCAGCATTCGCAACCACTAATGATGCCCCTTACGGCCTTCAGGCTGCTCAGAGATGGCGCCACCAGCCCTGAGGTCCCTGTTCCCATGGGCCTGGGTGAGTCAGGCCCCCACCTGATTCACCAGACCCACTTCCTTTAATTCCTGGTGGTCCCACCCACACAACCACCACACCCAGGTTAGCACTGACCAGCAGGGCCAAAATTAGCTTCTGAGGCAAAGTGGGAATCTTGGTCCAAGACCCTGTGGGTGGTGGACGAATTACAAAGGAGCCCAGAGATAGAGTCATCACTTTACCAGTTTCCACTTAAATCCCTACCACCATTCAAGGGCCACCTATGCTGCTGTAGGTAGGAGATGCTGCCTTCAGGGCCTAGGGAAGCAGCTTGCTCCTGCCAGCCATTAGAGACGGTGGAAATAGGACTGGGCAGTGGGCACCACATGAATACCTCCCCAGGAGGATGCTGGCTTCCTTCCTTCCTTCCCAGTGTTATTTCCCAGGCAAGTTATTCCAAAGACAACTTCTGCCCTACCACGCCTTCCCATCCTCCATGTACCAATGACCTTGCTTAGTAAGTTAATAAAACTGGGACCATTGACTTCACAACTCCTCTCTGTCTCTTTCTCAGTTCTTCCCTGAGACCCTAGAACTGACTTCTCCTGCAAACTGGGCACTTCATCTACAATATTTCTTCTTTCTTGATTATGTTTTCAACCCGTCTGAACTGACTCCCTCCTTTAAACTTATGCTAAAATGACCCATCCTAAAAATAACTACCTTAACTCTTCACCATCCCAGTAGTTTGAAAGAGAAATTTGTTGTTTATCTTCATTTCTTAATCCCTATTACAACGTGATTTCTGCTTCTACCATGGCACGGGAACTGCCCCACTGGGCTTACCACAGCAACTCAGGTCTTCAAATGTTGAAATGGTCCATCCCTATCAGCAAAACCAATTATGTGCCTTAATATTTGATATTTGTTAATAATTCATATATGCTAATGCATAAATATATTATGCATACTATAAAATATAAACCAAAATAAATATTTTAAAATATGATTTAAATATAGAAGTTAGGATATTTTCCCGACAGATAGTCTCTTGCATAGAAAGTCTCTGCATGGATAATCTCTTTGGCCTAGTTACTGATTTTAATATAATTGTTGCCAATTTATTGATATAACTTAAGGTGATAAAATACTTTTTTTTTTTTTTTCAGTACTAAGGATTGAACCCAGGGTCTCATGTATGCTAGGTTCTACCATTGAGCTACATCCCTAGACTTTTTTAAATTTTACTTTAAGATGATGTCTTGCTCAGTTGCCCAGGATGGCCTTGAACTTGCAATCCTCCTGCCTCAGCCTCCAGAGTAGCTGGGATTACAGGTATGTGCCACTGTGCTTAACTAGTAAGTTCCAAGTGTACAACTCAATGAGTTTAGACAAATATTTATTTATTACCACCAGAGGTGTAATACAGAATGTTTCTCCAATCCCCCCAATATTCCTCACCTCTCTTTGCAGTGAACCCCTTACCTCTATTCCTGGTCCCCAGCAACCCACAATATGTTTTTTTATCAGTGCAGTTTTGCTTGTGCTAGAGTTTCCTTTGAATTAAATCACAGTAGGTATTTTTTGATGTCTGGCTTATTTTCCTTGCTGTGATGTTTTGGGGACTCACTCATGTTGCTGCATATATTGGTATTTTGTTTGCTTTAGTTCTTCCACAGTAATCTACTCTATGAATGTCCCATAATATGTTTATTCACTTACCTATTGATAGACATGTAAGTGGTTTGTAGGCTTTGGCTATCGTGACAAAGGCTGCCATGAACTTTAACACATAAGTCTGTAAATAAATTGTTTTTATTCCTCTTGGGTAAATACCTAGGAATAGGATTTCTGAGTCATGTAGTAAATGTATGTTTAATTTTATAAAAAAGACTGACAATCTGTTTTGTAAAGTTCCTATACATTTTGCATTCTCATCAATACTGTATGAGGTTTCCAGTTGCTCCCACAGCCTTGCCAACACTTAATATTGTCAGCTTTTTTTAGTTCTTCAAGGAAATGGACAGTGGTTTCTCATTGTGTTTATTTGCCATCAATAGTTCCTCTTTCATGAAATGTGTCTTTTTATCCACTTTATTTTTATCAAGTTCTTTCTTCATGTATTTGAGTTGTGAAAGGTCTTGTTATGCATACATCTTTTTAAAATGTGTGTATTTAAGGGATACAACACAAAGTTATGTGATATGTTTAGATAATAAAATGGTGAAGCAAATGGATGTATTCATCATATAACAGTTATTCTTTTTCTTTCTTTCTTTCTTTTTTTTTAAGGAAACAACAACTAAAATTTACTCATTTAGTAGGAATCCCAAATGCAGTATAGTTTGATTAACTATGAACTTGATGTTGCATATTAGATCTCTAGACTTGTTCATTCTTTTTCATGTTTGCTACTTTATATTCTCTAACATTTACTGTCTCCTCACACCAGTATTTTATTCTCTATTTCTGTATATTTAACCTCTTTTTTTTTTTTAAAAAAAAAAGGTGAAATGGCACAATATTTGTCTTTCTGTGCCTGGCTTATTTCATTTAGTATAATGACCTCCAGGTTCATTCATGTTGTGCCAACTGGTGGGATTTCTCTCTTTTTCTTAAGCTGAATACTATTTTGTTGTGTGTATGTGTGTGTATTCTATATGTCTTTTATCATATATATGTTTTGCAAATATTCTTCCCATTATGTAGGTTGGTTTTTCTTTTTCCTTTTTTGGGGGATGCGGGAGGGAGGCAGGGGAAGCAGTGTCCTTTGAAGAGAAAAACTATGGTTTAATTTTGATGAAGTCCAATTTATTGATCTTATTCTTTTAATGGTTTGTGTCCTTTTAAAACAAATCTTTGCCTTACCTAAGTTTATTTAGCTTCTGTCCTATGTTTTCCTCTCAACTACAACTTAGCTCTTTCATTTAAGTGTATGATAGATTTTGAGTCAGATTTGTTTGTGGTGTAAACTAGGACGTTTCTCTGTTTTTGCAAGTGGCTGTATAGTGCCTATACTGTTTGTTCAAGGGTCCTTTTGCCATTGAACTACCTTTGCATTTTAGTTAAAAATCAGTTGCTCATAAATATATGAATCTATTTCTAGAGTCATTGTGTTCCATTCATCTATATGTCATTTTATCCCCCAAAGTCTAGAAATCAGAGTGCACTCCTCTAATTTTTTAATTAAAATTGAGTAGCTCTCTCTGCTCGTTAATACATGCTTAAATCTATCAACTTGCTATTCGTTTCCTATTTATCACGTCTGCATTTTTTGTTCCTTTTTTCTCCCTTCTGGATTCTTTTGTTCATTATTTCCTTTTTTAACAACTCTATCGAGGCACAATTTACATACCATAAATTTCACTTCCTTTAAATATACTACTCAATGAGTTTTAGTGTATTTCCATAGTTGTGCAACCATCATGACAATCCAGTTTTAGAATATTTCTATTATTCCAAAAAATTCCTCTGTGCCTGTTTGTTGTCAATATGATTGCATTTTATCTCCTTTATTGAGTTAATTAGCTGTATTTCTTTTTATTTTTTGAGAAAGTCTTCTAGGATTTTCAGTGTAAATCTTTATCACAAATTGTCTGGGAGTAATATCATACCACTTAATATACCTTAACACACCTTACAACAGTGTATTCCCACCCTTTCCTGCTTCTTGGCCTTTTTACTGTTGTTATCATTAATTTATTTCTACATGTGCTATAGACCCCTTAAGACATTGTTACCGGTTTTCCTCTAAACACTCACTTCTCTCTCTCTGGTTTGTTGTTGTCATTGTTGTTTGGTACTGATGATGGAACCCAGGGCCACTTTACCACTGAGCTACATCTCTAGCCCTTTTAATTTTTTTTATTTTATTTTGAGCCAGTGTCTCATTAATTTGCTAAAGCTGGCCTCAAACTTGTGATCCTCCTGCCTCAGCCTCCCCAGTAGCTGGGATAACAGGTGCTATGCACCACACCCGGCTCCCTTTAATATTTCTGATAATGGTGGTTTGTTTGTTATGAATTCTTTCTACATTTGAAAATTTTGCCTGTTTTTGGAGAATACTTGTGCTGGGTGTAGAATTCTAAGTGAATAGTTTCTTTCTTTCTTTTTCTTTTCTTTCAGCACTTTGGTTTGTACTGGTTCTGGTGAGAAGTCTGCTGCCAATTTTTATTCCTCTTTGTCCTTTTTCCCTGGCTAAATTAAAAAGTTTTCTCCCTGTCACTCGTTCATTATAACCAGTGTAATACCATATGCCGTGGTGTAGTCTTTTTTGTTTCTCTGAGATTTCTTAAGTATATTGTATCTGTGGGATTTTAGTTTTCATCAAACTTGGAATATTTTTTGGCCATCATTTTTTTTTTTCAGATATATTTTTTACCCCCTACTCCCATCTTTTTGGTTCTTACTTTGCTTTGTTTGGTGCTGGGGATTGCTCAGTTGCCCAGGCTGGCATTGAATTTGCAATCCTCCTGCCTTAGCTTCCTGAATAACTGGGATTACAGGTATGTGCCACTGTGCCCAGCTGGTAAATCCCAAGTGACAACTCAATGAGTTGAGACAAATATTTAAAGTTTTATAACTACTACCAGAGGCATAATACAGAATGGTTCCCTAATCCCCCCAATATTCCTCATCTCCCTTTGCAGTGAACCCTTGGGCATGCAAGGCAAGTGCTCTGCCATTGAGCTACAACCCCAGTCCCATCTTCTTGGTGTTTAGATTCCAATTAGAAGTATCTTCGCCTATTTAATGTACTGTAGCTTCCTGATATTCTGCTCATTTTTTTCAGTGTTTTTTTTTTTCCTATCTATATTTCATTTTAGGCTGGGCACAGTGGCGCACACCTGTAATCCCAGCAGCTCAGGGGGCTAAGGCAGGAGGATCAGGAGGTCAAAGCCAGCCTCAACAAAAGTGAGGTGGAAGCTCAGTGAGGTGAGATTCAGTGAGACCCTGTCTCTAAATAAAATACAAAATAGGGTAGGAATGTGGCTCAGTGGTTGAGTGCCCCTGAGTTCAATCTCCAGTACCCTCCCACCCACCCACCCCCAAAAAGGAAAAAGAAACAGGGCCCACACAGAACCCATCTTGATGAGGATGGCAGTGGTGGCCATATCCAGATTGTTGTGCAGTAGGAATGTTCTGCAAACACAGACCCAACTCAGAGCTGTAAACTACAGAGTCTGTTTCTGGTGGTATTAGAAAGGTCTGGGATGGATTTGGTGCTCGCTCCCAGTCACTGACCTTGGTTCTCTCGCTCTAGGGCAGTTCTGTGAATAGCCACATATTCTTTAGTAAATTTCCTTATCTACTTGACTTAGCCAGAATTGCCTTCTTTTTTCTACAAGTGAGAGTGCTGATTGATATGTACAATACCTGGATGTGTGGACACTTCAAAATAATGAGTCCCAAACAAAACTCACTACATTCCCCCAAAGACCTACATCTCTTACATTCCTCACCTCCTGCAGAGACCCTCAGCACTTACTGGATTTATGCAACTGGAAACCACAGAGTGACTTGCCATTCCTCTTTATCCTGGTGCCAAGTATTCATCAAGAAAGGGCCTGCCAGCCGAGGTGCCATAGCACACACCTGTAATTCCAGTGGCTGAGGCAGGAACATCACGAGTTCAAAGCCAGCCTCAGCAGCAAGGCCCTAAGCAACTCAGTGAGACCCTCTTTCTAAATAAAATACAAAAAAAAAATGGGCTGGTGATGTGGCTCAGTGGTTGAGTGCCCCTGGGTTCAATTCCCACTTTTAAACAAAACAAAACAAAATGCTAAAGAGAAAAAGGTCCTGCCTCCTCTGCAGGCTCTGTGGCTTCTCACCTTGATCTTGGTACAGCCTCAAAGCTGGTCTTCCTGCCATTCTCCTACAGACATGCAGAGAAAGAAACTGAGAAGGTCCCATATGGCTTGTGAGGGCAAAGATGAGGACAAAACAGAAAAGGCAGGGAGGTGGGTGAGAACAGATTGAAACTGGAGAAAGTCATGCTTAGCATAGGAGAGAAAAATCTCCCACCAAGGGTTTGAACAGAGAAAGAGTAAAAAATACAATTCAGTACTCCAGCCCCCATTCAGTACTCGTTTTACACGGATTCCATATGTGCATGTTCGCTTACTTGCTGAAATTTATTTGTAACCCCCAACATCACTCATCATGACACCTTTATGGTCATTCTCAGTCATGCTCAGAGCACCAGAAAACTGAGTTACCTGATGCATGTGATCCTGTGGAGAGGGTGAGGTACTCGGCCTGCGTGTCTCAAAGTGCTGGGGATCAAAGCCAGAGCCTCCTGCAAGCTGGGCAAGCGTTCTTCCAGTGAGTTCCATCCCAACCCTCAGTTCTCAGACTATGATCAATTGTCCTTTTAGTGGTCTTTGGCCACGTTTTCCACATTTTTTTTGTGTGTGTGTGTGTGCTTTTTTTGGGGGGAAGGGTGCAATTTTGCTGTTCAAAATGGTCCTTAAGTGTGGTGCTTGGTGTTCCAAACTCAAGAAGACCGTGATGTGCCTTATGGGGAAAACCTGCATGCGAGGTGAGCTTCCTTTAGGCACAAGTTCCAGCGCTGTTGGCTGAGTTGAATGCCTATGAATCAATGCTATTGATTAAATAAGATGTCTTTGAACAGAAGCACACATAAGGCAAGTCTATATGTTGAAGAGTTGACAAAAATGTTTTGACTAGACGCTCACAGGAACCTCATCTGGTGTTATCCCTTGTAGCATTGATTTAGTATTCCCTAGTTTAGTGTTTGTGGTGACTCTATAAAATAAAAGTATTGCCAATGATGGAAACTGACTGGGTTTTTTGGTTCACATTCAGTCCCTGGCTGCTTAACAGTGCTTAATATGGGAAAGAGGAAGTGGCTTCATTTTATCCCCAGGTGAACTTTTCTAGGAAATGATGGTGTCAGATTCAGTTACGGAAGCAGTAGGAGATAAAATATTCTAAGAGATGCCTTACAGGGAACTAGCTTCTGTAATTGTGGGGTTGGGTAAGTGATCCGAAAAATTCGCAGGGCAAGGTCTCAGGAAGGGAAGATCTTATGGGCATGGCTGAAGCATGTCGGAGAGCCAGAAAGGGAGAATTTGGGGGAGGAAAAGCCACTGTGGATACCCCTTTCAAGGGCTCAGTTCCTTTTCAGGGCTCACCTCAGTGGTTTGAGCCCACCAAAGATCATCTCCCTGTTTGAATGTCAACTGATTAGGGCCTTTAATCACATCTATAAAATCTCTTCACAGCAGCACATGGATTAGGGTTTGATTGCACAATGTGGAGAAGGTATCTGTATGATGAATAACGATGGCCACCCCTCTCTGTCTTTGTCCTCTTATCTAAAGTCCTTACATCAAAACAGCACAGAGAGGCACCACATATAGGCTTTAAGGCAAGTTAGTTTCTAGGAGTGGATGCTGAGTTATGCATGAGTGAAGTCAGATGATTTCATCCACAGCCAGGGGGGTTCCACTAGACTCCCGTCTCTTTCCTGGGACAAGGCACCATTTCACACGCCTTCCCTGTGAAGGTACTTGGAGCATCCTCATTTTACAGGTGGAGAAACCAGAGTACAGAGAAGTTAACTAACTCTATTAAATGACGGAACCAAGATCTGAACCCAGGCAGGCTGGAGCCAGAGACGATGCTCTTAATCTTCACACTGTGCTGATCTTAAGCTGGCACTGAAACAGTTAAGTTTCTCCATGTTTAAAAGGGTGGGGTCTGTACAAGGACCACATGGTCCTTGTTTTTGTGGCAATAGGAGGTCATATACCCTTGTTGGGGATATGGTGTCCCTTGTAAGCTCTGGAATCTTAGACTCTACTTCAGAGGCTTTTTGCATGTGCCACTTAGAGTCCCCTGAAGTATGTAAACCTCAAAACCATGCCGATTCTCCATTTGTCCACCTTTGGGCTTTATTCCACAAAGTCACCCAGATTTGTGTTCTGAGGCTTCAGCTCCATCTCTAGGTGAGCTTCCCACCGAACCTTCCTGTCACTCTGCCCTACTCGTTCATGCATCTAAGCAGCCAGTGTTTCCACATTTACTGTGCACCAGGTACTGCGGCAGGTGTGGAGGATGTAGCCACTAAGGGGATTAACTCTCAGCACTTTCAATGTTTACGTTCCCATGTCCCAGAGAAAAAGCCTGGGGAGCAGGATGGCTCCATAAACAAGCCAGGCCCACCATGCCCTGCTTACTGTCTTTGCTCCTCATTCAGCAGATATTTGCAAGAGTATATGGTTTTCCTTTGGTAGATGAACATATTACACCACATTCACATCAGTAAAAGTCCCTCTTCATCAACCTCCTTACCTCTTTCCCCCATCCACCTCCCACTTTACTCCAAAGATGACCATTCTAAGCCATCTCCTGTTTACTTTTCCAGATCTTTCTCCCATGCATTTATAAACAAATAGGATTACATTGTGTTTGAAAATATTTATAATTGTACATAATAGTCATTTCATAATGCTTATTGATGGCTGTCTGGATGAGCCGGTTTGCACGTGTGTTTCTCCCCAGTTACCTTGCTCCCCTCCCTGATGCTGTACCCTTCCCAGGTAGCCTGGCTCAGCAGATAAGGAGAGTAACATCTGAATTCTTGTCTTTTTCCTGTGAACCACATTGGCTGAATACGGTCCAAGGTCAAGATGGCAGCACAGCCGGGTTTCTGTTGAGGGATCTCTTCCTGGCTATCAGATAATCTCCTTCTCACTGTGTCCTCATGTAATGATGAGAATTTGATTGATTGATTGATCTGGGGATCCTTCTCTTCTATGATATCAGTCCTATTGAATTAGAGCTTTACCCTTATGATCTCATTTTGCCTAGACCTTATCACCAGATAGAGTCAGATGAGTGGTTAGTATGTGAATTTGGAGGGACACGTGTGTTATCCATGATGTCTTTCCTTACCTCAGAGCCACTGCACACTGAGCTGGGATGCTCCAGTGCTCCTGGGTGAAGCCTCCGTCCCCAGTGGGTGTGCTCTGGGCTGTTTGTTGACACACGCATTTCTGAGAGAAGAACCACTTGCCCTGAGATTTGAGGGAAGCTGAGGGCCTCCGAGTGGCTTCCATCACCAGCATTCCATTTGAATTAGTGGAAACTTCAACCACCACTTTGTGAATGGTTCCAGATGTGTAGGCTTGGGGAGAACAAGATCTCTGGAAAGTCATCTTAAAATTGAAAGTTCAATTACACTTGGGGTGGGGGACAGTTACCATCACTTAAGGATCAAAGAAGGGGAGACGGTACCATCATAGGAGGCCTCCAGCCGGTTTACATGGTGGGGGTGGTGGCTCAACCTGCGACCTGATAAAACAAGTGGATTGCTGAAGCCAATTAATGAAGCTCATCCCTTGGCTCAAATCTTGGTTGGTTTTAACGGCTCAGAAGGACAAAGAACGAAGGAAATAGAGTCCACACAGAGTTACTTAGAAGAAACAACAGTTCACTAGGGGATTTAAGGGCTTTCAAAGGAGGAACTGTCAAAGGCCCACACGGAGATTCTGTTGTGGGGACAGTGAGTCTCCAGAGACACTGAGAGAGTTTCTGCATTGGTTCAGACGCCGGGATGAAAGACTGGGAAGCAGGGCTTTAGGGTAGATGGCACGGATGACGTTTGTGGAGGAAATATTGGGGGAAATGAGCTCCTGGCTTGATGTGGTGAGAATGCTCGTAAGCCGGTCATGCACGACGACAGCATGTATTACCCAGCAAGGAGCGGCTGGCGCGATACCATGGAGCTGTGTGGCAAAGGGCACTGCAGAGTTAGGTCTTCAAGGAGCAGAGAATTGAGTGAGAGGAGGCAGAAGGCCAAGGAGGTGAGGCTGGCTGCCTGCTCTCCTTGTGGGTTGACCTCGAGTCACCCTGAATGTGAACTTAGGAGCAGTTGTTAGTGTGAGAAGTTCATATCAAGAAGTGGCAGGAAGGACAATTATTGTGCACCGTTGGGCAGTGAGGGAACCATTCTGGTTATGATCCTTGTAATCAGACAAACTGCAGCACTTTCTGCAGGCAATTTATAATCTTTCCAAACCTCAGTTTTCTCATCTGTAAAGGTGGATAAATATAGTACAGTCAGCCATATCCATGGGTTCCACAATCACAGATTCAACCAACCATGAATGAAAAGTACTTCAAAAAAATAGCATCTGGAGCTGGGGATGTGGTTCAGTGGTAGAGTGCTTGCCTAGCACGCCTAGGGCCTTGGGTTCAATCTCCAGCATTGTAAAAAAATTAAATAAATAAATAAGCATCTGTACTGAACACGCACAGACTTTTTTATGTCCTTATTCCTTAAACAATATAGTGTAATAATTTAATAGCATATTACAAGTAATCTAGAGATGACTTGAAATATACAAGAGGATGCATATAAATGTTATGCAACTACTGTGCTACTTTATATAAAGGATTTGAACATCTGAGGAGACCCACAGGTGTCCAGAACCAATTCTCCTTGATACTGAGCCATGACTAACTCCATCCACCATGTAGGGCTGTTGAAAGAACTAAGTGGAGAAACACCTGCAAAGGGCTGGCTTAGTCATGGTAAATGCTTAATAAATGTTAGCTCTCATTATCATGGTTAAGCAAAACAACTTGTGCCCTTATGATAAGGAAGGATACTTATTTTATTTTCTCAAGTCTGAAAGAATAGACACGTGGAGAAAGAAATGACTAGAACGCAGGGGCAGTCCAATGGATTTGGGCCAGAGTCACTCAGGACAGGGCATGAAGAGTCCTCAAGCAGTGGCAGAAGTATTTTCAAGCTAGGAGGCTTGGATTGAGCAACATGGATATGGGGTGGCTGAAAGGGAGAAAAGAAAGAAAAGGAGGGAATTTTATATCCCTGTTACCCCGACTATCTCCCACCTGGGTATAAAGCAGCCACTGTGTGCAGTATGCCCCGTTAGATATGGGATGGCATGGAAATGGATGGGCCCACCAGTGCTCCCATGGAAGTCACTAGACACACTGTCAGGGTTGACTTTGCATCACTAGGTGCAGCAGTGATGTAAAGAACTAAACACAGCACATGGGCAGGGTCACAAATCCAGCACAGGCCTAGTTCTGTCCCGTTGAAGGCCTCTGGAACTTTATCTCTAACAAATTTAAATGCTACTTCTCCTACTGCACTGTTCTAGGTGCTCCATACACACCAATCCCAGAGCTTAGTTCCGTTTCAGAAGCATGTAAATAGGGAGATCATTCAGGAAGCTTCAGTGATATCTCAGGTGAAAAGGGATGAGCTGGGGAGTGGGCAGTAGGATTGCTAAGAGGGGACATATGCAGAGGCAATGACAAGATTGAGGAATACAGGGGAGGAACCCCTTGGTTCTAGCCTGCATGACCAGAAGCCTTTTCTGAGGAGCTGGGGCACACTGAAGGAATTTGGACTAGTGGTTCTCACATTTTGGAGTGTTTCAAAGTCAACTGCAGAGATTGTGAATACTGCAGATACCTAGGCCCCAACCCCATTCCTGCTGAATCTATGCCCTCCAGGGCAGGGCTAGGAATCTACCTTTCTAGCAGGTATCCCAGGGGCCTCTTCTGAAGGTGATCCATAAATCACACCTTAAGCTGATCTAGAGAAAATAAACATTCTTAGCTTTGGTCCTACAGAAAGCAGAGCCAGGCAAGGGCTCAGGTGCTAATACATCTGGACAGTGAAACTCCAGGATGGGGTGAGCAAGGCACAGGAAGATGCAGGAGGATACTGGGTTTTCATGCTGGCCGCCATTGCAAAATACATCATGAAGGATGGGGCAGGTGTCAGCATGTGTGGCTGCTCTCTGCAGGGGGAATCATATCTCAGCATGATTGGAGGGAGAAGGAGATGGAACTATTTGGATTTCTAGCCCACCATGCCCTGATCTCTACTTCCCATTGGTAAAATTCACCCCTGGGAATTAATTCTATCACCTTGCAGTGTTGGGCCACCTGTCCTCTCAGTGATGTGTCTTAAGAAGCCTAGATCTCAGCTGGGTGGAGTGGTGCATGCCTGTAATCCCAGCTGCTCTGGAGGCTGGGGCAGGAGGATCACAAGTTCAAAGCCGGCCTCAGCAACTAAGAGAGGCCCTAAGCAACTTAGTGAGACTGTGGCTCAAAATAAAATATAAAAAGGGCTAGGGTTGTGGGCTCAGTGGTAGAGTGCTTGCCTCGCATGTGTGAGGCATTGGGTTCGATCCTCAGCACCACATAAAAATAAATAAAATAAAGGTATTTTAAAAAGTTATTAGATATATAAATAAATAAGCAAGTAAAAAGAGTTGAGGATGTGGCTTGGTGGTTAAGTGTCTTTGGGTTCAATTCCTGGTAGCTCCCCCCCCACCACACACACCCAAATAAAGAGAAGCAGCAGCCAGATCTCAGACCCCTGGAAGTAGAGGGTCAACCAAGGCAGATGGGATGCTGGCCAGAGAGCAAGGAAGAAGGCTGCATGGAGGGCATATGGGAAGGTGCACAGGTTGGTTCCCCAATAAAGAAGGTTGGGTAATGTGGATGGGCAGTTCTATAATGAGTTGCAGTTTTGAAGCTGGATATTAAGAAGGAAGATTTCTAGGGACATTATCTAATTGGAACATTCATCAAGGAACTAAGAAAGGAAGCTTAGGATTTTCACCCGTAGAAAACATCTTTCAATTTTTCTTTATTTGTGTTTCTGTCCTTAGAACAACTTTAGTAATAGAAGAACCTGGTTATCAGATGATGCATGCGAGCAGTGGCAGTGTTTTGCAAAAGGAGACCGCATAAATTTAAGGTATCATGTGTTTATTTTATATCCTGAATTAACTTTCCACCTCCCTAGTCCAAAGGTCTAATAAAAGGTTGCACTTGGGCTGGAGACTGAAGGAGTTTGTGTCTCATCCAAACTCCCACAGCTTTTTCTTTGAAAACCTGTAAATTCCTATGACAATCTAAAAGGGACATAAAAATAATAATTGTAATTCTTGAGGGCTGCCAACTGCATACTGGGTTCCAGAGGGTAATAGCTTTTCTTCACGTTTACATGAAGATTTCCGTCTGTGTTACCAGAACTTGGCTAACTTCATACACTGGCAAATGGCATTAATCTGTCTTAGAAATAAGGGGAATTTAGTCACCACAAGTTAAAATAACTGATCCTGTCAGATAAGGAGTCTGCAAGAAATAGATGATTAGGGTTATTTTCTACTACCATCCTGACCCATTTAAAAATATTTCAGAGCTGGGCACAGTGGTGGTGCATGCCTGTAATCCCAGAGGCTCGGGAGGCTGAGGCAGGAGGATCACAAGTTCAAAGCTGGCCTCAGCAACTTAGTAAGGCCCTAAGTAATTTAGCAAGACCCTGTCGCTAAATAAAATATTTTAAAAGGCCTGGGGATGTAGCTCTGTGGTTAAAAGCCTCTGGGTTCAAGCCCTGGTACTACTACTACTATTAATAATAATAATAATAATAATAATAACAACAACAATATTTTTTTCTCAGGTAAGCCCAACATAGTGGTAGATGCCTGCAATCCCAGCTACTGGGGAAGTTGAGGCAGGAGGATCACTTGAGCCCAGAAGTGGGAGACAAGCTTGGGCAACATAGTGAATCCTTGTTTCCTAAAAAGTTAATAAAAATAAAAGTAAAATCAGGTGGCTGGGAGATCTGACCCTAGGAAGAACTATTCCCTGATCATTGTAAAGATAATTCATAACTCAGTTGTGAGAAATTGATTTAGATTTTTTGCATGTTTGTTGGAGGCAGAATGTAAAAAATTGCAACTGCTTTTAATGCAACCCAACTACTTGTGAAGATAAGGAAAGGCTGGGTGAGATGTGCAGGGCACTTCTGACTTGAGGTAGAAGTTAAAGCCTGGCGAGTGAGCAAGGCAGAGGATAAGGGTCCCTAGGCAATGGGGGATCAAATTAAGTGAAGAAAAGATCTTGAGCAAGGCATGGTGGCACACGCCTGTAATTCCAGCTGCTTCTTGGGAGGTTGAGGCAGGAGGATTGCAAGTTTGAGCCTCAGTAAACTGTCTAGGAATAAAATTTAAAAATGGGGTTAGGGATGTAGCTCAGTGGTAGAGTGCTTGCCTAGCATGTGGGAAGCCCTGGGTTCAATTCCCAGTGAAAGAAAGAAAGGTTTTATTTTGTTTTTTAGCAGCTGAAAGGACAAATGGGGACTAGGAAGAAGTAAGATGTTAGTGTCAATCAAAGAAATAAAGAAGTTAGGAGGGAGATTATTACAGAAGGTAAAGATCAGCCATGCAAAAATTGGTTGGCAGGATATTTGCTGTACAGAAAATGAGAGAAGACTATTGGCTGCATGTTTGAGAGGGAGATTGCTTATTGATTCCTGGATCTATAATGTCCAGTCAAAAAGACTATATTGAACCACACACATACAGGGCATTGGGACATCAAGAGTTTGTCTCATTGCTGTGTGACATCCTTCCTCCATGGACCTTCATATACATACCTGTTTAGAAAAAGTCGACAAAGATGTTTGAATCTTTGTCCCTGAGGTCTCTTCCAGCTCTAGAATTCTTTGCTTCTGGGTCAAGATCTCCAGGACTCCACAAAGCAAGAGTGTTCTTTGTAGGCTGGGTCAAATGCCCATCTTTGAAGCAAACACTTTGGCTAGATTGAGGTACAGCCCTGCCTCAATATTGTCCACTGGGGTCTGGGATGACGTAACCAGGAGACTGAGGGATGGATTCTGGGTAGCTAAAAATTAATACTAGACTTTTACAGGCTTTGTGACACATAGGAAGAGACAGGAGGATCTGATCCAAGCAAGAAAAGGCCAGAGGGTCAAGAAAGAACTCTAATCCAGAGATGGCCCAGATTGACATGTCCAGGGTGGCCTCTCTCTACCTGCTAAGAGTGCCCTTTGTTCCAGCAGTGACTCAGGGATTTTGGAGCGCCCCCGGTGCACAGTTACTTCCAGGAGATTACGGGGGAAGTGCTCCCCTTCCTGTTTAGGATTAGGCTCCTAACCCCTCCTCCCACACAGGCCATATGTTCATTCTGAGCCTCAGCAACCAGCCAGAAAAAGCCCTTTGTGTTTTCTTGGCAAAACGAGGGCCCAGTAATTAAAGTCCATATGCAAAGCTGCTACCTCCAGCGCACACCGAGGTCTTTTAATTAGTATGTAATTGGTCAGAGAGGTACTATCAAACAGCTCCCAGTCTGGCCGGCTGCAAACTCAGTGTTTGAAAAGTCCCAGACCAGAGAGGGATAATAAATGCTTTAAGTCCCATCTGTTGGAATGATTTGTTTAAGGTATAAATTTCTGTTCTGTTACTATTTTTAAAAATTCTGCTTGTAGCATTTCTTCAAACACTTTAACAAGTATTCCTCAGAGGTAGGAGCTTAAGGAAGTGAACTAGAAGAAGGCTCCGGAAAAATCCATGTGTTTCCCTTCAAAGAAAGTCATGTAATGCGGTGGGGGCGGAGGGGGAAAGAGGTGAGCTGGACATTTGGTTTGCGTGGCTTGTCAGGAACTCTGGGGTTTGTCCTTCCGTGAAAATGACATCCAGGGACATCTGCCCCACTGCAGTCCGTGCTCTTTGCAGTGACCAGCACCCCTGATGTCTCTCCTTCAGCCTTGTCCTGCGTGTGTGTGTGTGTGTGTGTGTGTGTGTGAGAGAGAGAGAGAGAGAGAGAGAGAGAGAGAGAGAGAGAGAGAGAGAGTGTCTGTCTTGATATGAGGAAGGACTTTGAATTCAGCTTGGTAAATAAAGGCCAGCATCTGTGGAGAAGCAAAGGGACCGAGAAGCCCAGAGGCAGGATGTCATTGCTCTCAAGAAGCCATGGCAGAGTTAGAGCTCAGTGCCTCTTGCCAGGCATCTCCAAGTGACTTGCTTTTGTTTGACCAACATCTTGCGGAAGAAGGAAGGTGGAAGAAGGAACGTGGCTGAGCCCCTTCCAGGTTCTTTTTGTTCACTCAGCCCTTTAGGAAAAGCTGGAATCAAAACTCAGAGCTTAGCCCCAGGTGTAGTGGTACAGGCCTATAATCCCAGCACCTCAGGAGACTGAGGCAGTAGGATCACAAGTTCGAGGCCAGCCACAGCAACTTAGACCCTGTCTTAAAATAAAAAACATAAAAAGGCCGGGGATGTGGCTCATTAGCAGAGTACTTGCTTTAGCATGTGTGAGGCCGTGTGTTCAATCCCAGGACTGCAAAATACAAACAAACAAAAAAATTCCAAACTCAGAAGCAGAGTAGAATGGTAGTGGCCATGGCTGGGAGATGGAAAGACCTTGGCTAAAGGACACAGATTTTCAGTTAAGGTATGCATGAATTTTGAGGATCTGATGTACAGCGTGGTGGGACTATAGTTAATAGTACTGTGTGAAATTTGCTAAGATGGTAGAGTTTAAGCATTCTTACCAAAATAACAAAAACAGCAAAAAAACACAAAAAGTAACCGTGTGAGGTGATGGGTGTGTTCATTAACTTGAGTGTAGTCATCTTTTCAATATGGTATGTGTGTGTGTGTGTGTGCATTTTTACATCAAACCGTTACATTGTACTCTTTAAATACATATAACTGTATTCGTCAGTTAGACTCAATAAAGTCGAAAAGAATAAACAAGAAAAAACTGAAGGTTTAGACACACAGGCGGCTGGAAGGCTCCCATGCCTACCGGGTTGGCCCCTTCTGGTTGTAGAAGTGAGGAGAGGGGTGGCCGTGCCTGGAGGTGGCTGTGACAGTAAGTACCTGTGTGGGGAGGGCGGTGGGGAGTGGGCTCCTATAAGGTCTGCGTGGCCTTGGTGGGGGCTTCTCACTCTCTCTTCATAAGCACTAAGGTTCACGGCACAGTTGCCTTGGGGACCTTCTCTCTTTCCTCTTGTCTCCCCACTCTGGAGGCTGAGAAGTCGCTGGACTCAGGCCTGGACCTCCTTAGAGAGGCCTGACTGACGGCCCTTCTTCCTGTCCATTCCTTCATTCCCTTCCTTTTATTCCCTTGGGTGCACCAATTTCTGCCTGGCTGGAGAGGGTCTGGAGAGGGTCTGGGGAGGGGCCTGCATTTATTCCGTTCTGTCCCCTTTTTCTTGCTTACTTGCATTGCAGTGGTGGCTGTTTTTTGGTATAGGTGATTGAACCCCAGGGCAATTAACCACTGAGCCACATCCCAAAGACAGCTGCCCCCCATCTTTTTTATTTTTTTAATTTTGGGACAGGGTCTTGCTAAATTGCTGAGACTGGTCTTGAACTTCCTGCCTCAGCCCCCTGAGTTGCTGGGATTACAGGCTGTGCCTGGATTACCTCTGTGCCTGGCTTTTTGTGTTTTTGTTTTCAATTTTTATTTTTTTGCAGTACTGGGGATTGAACCCAGGGTACTCTAAAACTGACTACATCCCCAGTCCTTTTTTATTTTGGAACAGGGTCTTGCTAAGTTGTCCAGGCTGGCCTCAAACTTGTGATCCTCCTGCCTCAGCCTCCCAAGTGGGGCACCACAGCTCTCTACCTGTGCTTGGCTCTTGATGGAGGCTCCGACTGGGGCCTGAGAGTGGGCCTTCAAGGAAGGACTTTTGGGCACTCCTGCTTCCCTAGCCCAGTAGTGGTGCTGGCGCTTGCTGCCAAACCCAGTCAAAAAGTGTGGTTTTGCCTGCTTTGTTCTCTGTGCATCCCCTTCTCCTAGGGAGCTTATGGGGAGGGGTTGCCAAACTGTGGCCTGAGTTTTCTGTGTCTTGGCCAATCCTTCTCTGTGCTGGTATGCTACCCTCTCATTCTTTCAGTCTCTGTTCATGGGCCCAGGGCGCACCTTTGAGTGGACAGACTTGGTGAAGGGAATGGGGTCTCAAGGGGAGGGGATGGGAAGAATTCCCAGCTAGTGCCATGGCGCTCTCAACAGGGAAGGGGGGATGGAGATGGAAGCATCTGTGTAACACAGGCTGGAAATGGGGAAAGGGAGGCGGGGAGAGCTGTGGGAATCGACAAGAAAGGGAAGTCGGAGAGTCTGGCTTGGAGACGGAAGAGAAAAGTAGTGATGGTTTAAAATACCATGTTTAACATAAATTAAAGGGGATGTAGGCTAGAATCTGGAGTAAATGTTATTTGTCTGACACTTAAATCCTTGCTTCCAGAACGCTCTCCTTGCAAAATTACAGTATTTCAGGCTTTGGTTGTAATGCCATATGAATAGATCTTAGTTTAGAAGAATAATTGATTAGCCCTCTGGGGGAGTTATTTATAGTCATTTCCTTGTTGTAACATTTGAAACAAAGTTTGATTTAGAAAATCCCTAGTATCATCTTGTATCATTCCTGATTAAACTAAAGAACCTGGCTGGATGATTTGCCCTGTGCAGTGCAGTTTATAATCTAGGGACGGTTCCAGCCCGCCAACACAGAGTAGGTTTCTTTGTGGCTTGTCTGCACCTGCCGGAGATCTGGTGTACCTCTTAAAGTCACAAGGCAGCTATTAGCCACCAACTGACACAAAGATTATAGGTTAAACTCTGAATTGGTTTAAACGGTGTCATATGTCTACCAGGGCTGAGAGCAAGGTGGGGGGGGGCGTATGTTTGGCAAATGGGGGAAGTCCCTGTGGCTAGGGGAGGAAAGTCTGAGTATTAACAACAGTTCCACACAGTGAGAACCAGAGGCGGGCGGACTTGTTGAAAAGGCCCTGAATCAGGGAAGCCGAGGTTTTGAATCCTGACTGTGTCACCCAGGTGAGCCTCAGATTGTGACCTTGAAAATGGGAATGGTAATGCCTGATTTATAAAACAGAGTTCAGCGGGTGTGAATTTGCACAGTTCTGACTGTCAGAGATGCACAGAGACTACCACAAACTGCACAGGAAGATGGCCGCCACAGCAGCATTGAAGAAAGGATAACCTCTCTTACACTGCTGAGAGGGTAACAGAGAAAGGCCTAGGGAGCTACTTGGGAGCCACAAAGACAGACCTGGGTCAAGTCCTGGCTCTAGTACTTACTTACATATGCCCAAGCTGTGTGACCATGGGCAACCTCTCTGAGCCACAGTGTTCTCATTGGGTCAATGGGGACAATACTCACAACTTCCAAGGAATTGTGAGAAGTAAACAGCTCTGGGCTCCCAGGCTCAGAACACACTAGTGTTAATCACCACTGCTTCTTGTGTGCGTGAGTGTGTGTGCACATGCGTGAGTGTGCAGTGCTGGGGGTGGAACCCAGGGCCTGTGTGTGCCAGGCAGATTCTCTACCACTGAGCCGTCTCCCTAGCTTCACCCCTTTACCCCCTTACCCCACCAAGTTTTTGAGACAGGATCCTGCTGAATTGCCCAGGCTGACCTGGAACTTGTCATTATAGACTTGCTAACCTTGAACTCTAGGCTCAAGTGATCCTCCTGCCTTTGCCTCCCAAGAAGCTTAGACTATAAACCTGGCTCAATTTAATTTTTAACTCAGTTTCTATTCTTTGGTTTGGTTTTGTTTTGCAGTTCTGGGGATTGCATCAGGGCCTTGCCCAAGTGTACCACCACTGAGCAGAGCCCATAACCCTCTTGGTTTCCATTCTGAGCTCCTCAGCTGCTTGAGAATAGAGATGCTTTTCAACTTACAATGAGGTTATATCCTGATAAACCCATAATAAGTCAAACCAGAAGTCTAAAATGCCTGTAGTATACTTTCTCTACCAAACAGTTTAGCAACACAGTACACTGTGGGGTTTCGGTGGCTTCTCCTCGTGACGTGTGGCTACCTGCCATGGCATGGCACCATGAGAAAATCCTGCCACATGTGACTAGCCCAGGGAAAAGACCAGCACTCTAAGTGTGGCACCTACTGAATGTATGTACATCTCTTTTGCACCATTGTGCAGTTGAAACCTCATAAGTGGAACTATCATTAAGTAGGAGACATCTGTGTGCCGGCGCGTTCCCCACTCCATCCCCTCCCCAGGGGGGCATCCGGGTTTTGGAGGATTAGGGTCAAGGCATCTGTAGGTTGGTATGTCTAGCACTCAGCTGGCAGCCGTCAGAGGACCTCTGTTAGAACATCCATCGCTGTCCGGTCCTCAGTCGCTGGCATGTGGGTGGCTGCTGCCCTGCCCTTGCTGCCCTCTGCAATGCCTCCTTAGGTCCTCTCCTTACTACACTGCTGTCTCCCTTAGATCCCAAGTCCTCTTCCTGCCCTGTGCCAGGCTGGGGGGTTCCAGGGGGGCTGCCTTCATGTAGCCCCACCTCTCTGAGGTCTTGACATTCCCTGGAGCTTCCATCACCCCTGCTTTCAGACCTCAAATCTTTGCTGCTTCCTCCTCCCCTGGAGTCCATCCTGTTTGGGGGATTGGGAGGGAGGACTTTTGTCTCAGGTGGAGTCCGGAAGCCTTGCTCTTAGATTATCATGTATTTTCCCCCAAAGTGTTAATTACCGGAGTCCATTCCATTCCCAACAGGGTGTAAACTTTGAAGCTCAGAAGAAATTTTCCTCCCTGTTTTGTCTTCTCTTCCCTGGGGCAAGAAACAGAGTAGCCTTGCCCAGTGGGGAGGGCGAGGGCCAAGCATGCTAAGAAACCTGGACAAAGATTCACCGTTATTGTTTTAAAATACTCTCCTGCCACAGGACTTGGAAACTATTTGAGGACAGAGAACTCTATTTCATTCATCCTCAACTCTATTTCATTTCAGGGAAACAAATATAATGCCTTGCATAGAAAAGGGACTGAGTACACATTTCATCAGCAGGAAGAATAAGGGATGGATTACTGTTTTGATTCTGTATTATTAATGTCTTGAAAGGTTTTTCATTCCATTGATATTAATATATCTTTCAGTATGTGATATTAAAAAAGACAGCCTAGTGGTTGGGCTGACTGAATAAAATTAACTAAATATATAAGAATTATGACATCGGACACACTTATTCATTCAGCCTGTTTGCTGGGGACATTCTGTGGCCATGCACAGTTGGGAGACCTGTGGATGAGACATTCAGGGTCCCCAGTGGGGTTGTGGGGAGACAGATTATTAACATACTTGAATAAATAGGATGTTTAGTGCTTTGAAGAAAGTCACATAAGTGTAAAATGACACAGAAGGAAAGATCTGCAGCACAAAGAGACCTGGGAGGATGCTGTTCTGAGATCTGAAGGAAGATCAGCAACTGGGCAAAGGAGACAGTGAGGGCAAGAGTCGGGAGGTGCACAGTGATACAAGAACAGCATGCAGAGTGTTCCCGTCACACAAAGAACCATGTCCCTGTCCTGCAGCTCACGGCCAATGAGCTGGGGGTATGCTCTGTGCTATTATGGCAAGCCAACAGATTATTTAACTTCTGCCTGTTATTTCTTAGAAACTCTTGTCTTGTTAAATGTACTTTGGAACTTTCAAAAAGATGACGCGTGTTCTTGGTGCATGCTGTTTTATGGAATGATATGCTTCTGTGGAGAGGTGGCTTTTTGATTAAATAAGTCATGAGGGCAAGACTGAAAGGACCAACACAGGGGTGATAGGTTGGTTGTGATTAATCTGTTCATCTACTTTATTTTAACGAAGTGTAGTAAATACTCGGTGTTTGCAAAGTCAAAGCCAGGCTGTGTGGAGGGCATAAGTTAAGATTTGAGCTAATTGATGTAACATTAGCTGCTGTAAACAGAGAAACATCAGAATTTCATTGGCTTGAAATATGCAGTTTGAATTCTGACTGGATGTTCCTAATTGGCAGGTGGTTCTCCTCTAAGCAGTGATTCAAGCTTCCAGGTTCCTTCCTTTTTGCTGCTTCCAAAGCCAAGCAGAAAGAAGAGCAAGCACGTGCCTGAGAGGTTTTCCTGGGTCAGGTCTCTGGAAGCGACACTCAGAATTCTAGTAACAAGGTCACTGCTTATGCAAGGAAGGTAGACAATGCAATCCAGCCATGGGCCGGGGAAGGAGAGACAGTTTTAAAGAATAATGAACTGCTCTCTGCCGATTTAATTGGTCCTGCCATCTTTATACTCAGGCTTACTTTCTTCTCTGCCTTATGTCTATTCCTTTAGAAAAAACAAACTGAAGTTGGGAAGTATGTTAACATAGAGCTTAAATAAATGATACCCTTAAAAGCAGCTCATTACTTTTTCTTTCTTTTTTTTATATTTTATATTTATTTTGATGAGGTGTCTCCTTCTCTCTTTCATGCTCTTCTTTTTTTCTGATGTTGAGAGTTAGGAATTCTATTAATTTTTTTTTATTCTTCTTCTACAGGTTTGAATACAACCAACTCAACTTTCATATATTTGTCAATCTAAAAAGAATCAGTGGACAATTTATAACCTAGAAACCACTTATCTAGGTTTGGAAGTGAAATTAGGGGACTGAGGTTAGCTTTGGAGCACATAAGGTCATTTGGTTTCAGGGGCCGCCTTATCCTGAACATATGAAAAGAAAGGATGGATTCAGGCTCTCTGTGGCCCAAACCCTCAGTGTCCGTCTCCATTCTTAATAACAAATGGGGAAGGGGAGCCATCATAGGGGTCTGTTTTTGAGATCTATTAATTTTATCCTTGATTATACAGTGTTGTGAAATATGAAAGACATTAGGGACTCTGAGCTTGGTCTCCCTAAATTTCCCATTGCCCACAGGGAGCCAGCCAAAAGGCTGGGGTTGGCTTCAGATGGCTGGACAGGTGGCTTGGTAATTAAAACCTTTCCCTTTCTAACTGCAGGCATTGTTTTGCCAGAACTCTGAGGTGAAGAAAATATTCTGGTTCTATGCCTCTACCAGCTGCTTTGAAAGCTTCCTCACAGCTGTCCCCAAACCACGGCAGACAATCACATCTCTACTTTCAAAATCTCGGGGCTTAGTGATACGCGATATGGGATAAGCAGACATGGAGATGAGGGAAGATCTGTTCCTCATCTCAAATGCTCTGAGCCTTTTTGAAGATTCAGAGAACACAAAAGAAAGGCTGGAAAGCATGCATTTCCTCCAACATCAGCTCTATGGGATAGGGCATGGCTGGTCTTCATTCTGTGGTGAGATGGCTAAGGCTTAAATGATTTAAGTAATGTGAGCAAGGTTGCGCCGCTAAGCATCAGAGTCAGGATTCAAATCCAGGCAGTTTTGACCTCAAGCCCAGGTTCTGGTGACCTCTACTCTACTCTTAAGTGTGTCCAAAATTTAATTCCTGTTCTTTCTCCAAAGGTTAGCTTCACCCTGAGTTTCCTTCCATCTCAGTTCATGGTTATTCCATCCTTCCAGGTGCTCAGGCCAAAAACCCTGGAGTCATCCTTGACATCCTTCTTCCTCTCTTACCCCAAGTGTAAAATTTATACAGCAATCTTGGCCGGGTGTGGTGGTGCACAACTCCAGAGGCTGAGCAGGAGGATTGCCAAGTTCAAAGCCAGCTTTAGTCACTTTGAAAGGCCCTAAGCAACTTAGTGAGACCCTGTCTCTAAATAAAAAATGAAAAAGGGCTGGGGATGTGGTAAAGCACCTCTGGGTTAAATCCCCAGTACCAAAAAAAAAAAAAAAAATTCATCCAGAAATTTAACCATATTTTCAAAATAAATCCAGAATTTGACTACACCTCACCATTTCCCATGACTACCACCTTGACTAAAGCCACTGTGTCTTGCTTGGGTTTCTGTGATAGTCCTGACATAATAGTCTCTCTGCTTCTAGCCTTGCTGGCCCCCATTCCCTTCTCATCACAGCAGCCAGAGACACCCCACCTGGTATGCACCTCATCATTCTGGAGCTGCAGTTCCATCCATCTTGTCTGTGTGGTCACAGCAGCCACAACTCCATGACTGCACTCTAGCCCTCCAAAAGGGGAGTAAGAGAGGAAATCCTGAGAAGTAATTCTTTTAAGCAAGTGATACAAAACTACACATTATTTCCATTCATATTTTATGGGCAAGTATATGGTCACATGGTCAAACTAGCTGCAGAGGAGTCTGGGAAATGTAGTCTCTGTATTGATCTCCGGATTCTCAATTCACCAAGAGAGAAGAGTGAATGCAGGGAATGTGTGTGCTACAGAGGTCCTGAGGGCCGAGTCCCTTAGGAGACTGCACAAGAGCCTGGGTGAGTGTTGGTGACACTTAACCAAGAGAAGTAGACACAGAGGTGGACAGTTTGGAGATGCGTTTTGGTGGTAGAATCAGCCTGACACAAAATGCAGACAGTATATGGGCTGAAGACAAAGCAGGAATCCAGGGTGATTCCCAGATATTTGTCTTGAGAGATGAAGCATCATCATTTCCTGAGACGAGGACATTGTCATTGAAAATACCTGTCTTTGTAGCAGCCACCTGTGGACTGGTGTGTGAGTCCTCTCTGGAGAGGCCTGTCTGTGTCACAGCAAAAGAAACCATGGTAGGTGGGAATGGCCAGAAGGGAGAGTCTGAGAGACTATCTGCCAGATCAGTCAAATGACTTTTGTTTTAAAATGTTTCGAAGGAAGCAGGGCAGCCTGTCCTGAACGCTTCGACAGAGCAAGGTGGAGGTGTCAAAGAAACTGGGGGTGGGGAGCTGAGGCTGTAGCTCAGTGGTTGAGTGCTTGCCTTGCCCAAGTGAGGCCCTGGGTTCCATCCACAGTGCCACATAAAAATAAATAAATAAAATAAAGGTATTGTGTCGATCTACCACCCACCCCCCCAATTTTTTTTTTTTTAAAAGAGAGAAGCTGGGGGCCGCTAAGAGCCCAACCTGCTTGTGGTTGAGGCTCCGTCTCTGCAGAGCTGTTTTTGGCTTTGGGGAAGGGAGGCGCCAAGCACTGGCAGCTGCATTTCAGCATGGGTGAGGAGAGGGTGTGGTTCCAGCACCTTGATACCCCTGCCTTGGGAGCTTGCCAGCAGGCCAGTCCTGAGCCATCCACCTGACAGCTAAAGTGGTGCTGCAGCTAGGGGGATGAAGAAAGCTGGGCCGATGACTCTGGGAATCTCCACTCCAGTGTCAAGGCCGGATCGGTCTTAGCCAGCAGGAAATCAAGGTAAAGGGGTGGCGAGTCTTGGGCTATTTATCAAAGCTGTCTGGATGGAGACCTTGTGTGCTTCCTTATCGCCATTTACCTTTCAGTGGGCCAGACCCTCCACCCCAGCAGACGTGGGGCTCCTGTGATCTTCCCCTCTTAGTATCCCCTTTCAACCACAGCTCCTCCTCGACAGAGATAGGACAGTTCCCAAGGTCAGATCTTCTCCACCATTAGTTAAAAGGATATCAACACCTTTCTTCTGAGTCACGTAGCCCAGGAGCCTTCAGGAAGGGACTTTGTCACTTATGCCCCATATTAAGACACGGGTTCTTATCTGGGCAGGTTTCTGGGGGTGGGAAGAATGGGCACATCTACTAACCGCATTTTTTAAAAACCACATTTCCTTCATGCTGGTCCTTTTAAGCTTCCACATCAGAATGAGGCATCTTCTAAACTGGTTTCCAAATTCTAAGTTACAACTTTCTGGGAATGCCCCCTCCTCTGCACTCAAGTTTTTAATTCAATCTGATGACTACTTGTTGAGGGACTTCCATGGTTGAGGTGGCCACAATAGGATCAGCAAGACTAGAGTAATATTTTGGTTGAGAGCCTCCAGTGAAGGATCCCACCTGGGTTCCCCTCCCAACTCTGTCCCTTACTAGCTGAGTCACCTTAAGCAATCACTCTCTATAAAATATGGGGAATGTACATCAATAAGGTTTAAAAAGAGTAATGTGGCCAGGAACAGGGACGCACGCCTGTAATCCCAGTGGCTCCAGAGGCTGAGGCAGGAGGATTGGGAGTTCAAAGCCAGCCTCAGCAAAAGCAAGGTGCTAAACAATTCAGTGAGACCCTGTCTCTAAATAAAATCCAAAAATAGGGCTGGGGATGTGGCTCAGTGGTTGAGCATCCCTGAATTCAACCCCTGGTTCAAAATAATAATAATAATAAGAAGAAGAAGAAGAAGAAGAAGAATGAAGTACTTAGCTTGGTAATTATATATAAATTGCTTAATGAAAATAAACAAAATAGGAAAATCCAAATAATGGGCATTAAACAAAAGTATAGGGAGTTCTTTCCATATGCTGTACCTGTTCTAGCTTATAACCTGGCTGGAGGTGTAAACGGTAGTAAAGAAATTCACAAATATAAAGTCAAGTAGCGAAAAATGCTTTGAAGAAACTTAAGCAGAGTAAGAAGGCAAAATGCTCTGTAAGGAGGGAGGAGGTTTTGTTTTTCAAACTTGCCCTCTGACATAAAGTATGTTAGTTAGGTTTTCACCACTAGGACCAAAATACTGGACAGAAAAACTTTGAGGAGGAAAAGTTTATTTGGGCTCAAAGCATCAGTCCATGGTTGGCTGACTCCATTGCTTTTGGTCTGAGGTGAAGCAGAACATCACAGGAGAGAGAGAGAGAGAGAGAGAGAGAGAGAGAGAGAGAGAGAGAGAGAGAAGGAAGAGCCAGGGGGGCAAGATATAATCCCCAAGGGCACGTCCCCAGGGACCTAACTTCCTCCCACACAACCCACCTGCCTGTAGTCACCACTCAGTTGGTATATCCAAATTAGTATGGAATGATGAGGGTAGAGCTCTCATAGTCTAACCATTTCACCTCTGAACATTCCTGTATTAACATACATAGGGGATTTGGAGGAAAGCTCATATTCAAGCCATAACATGGGGCCTGCACATTAGACGTGCCCAGTGCTTGGACTACATCCCAGCCCACTCCCTAAACCCTCAGGGCTTGCTCTCAGTGCTTTCAGGCATCTGCTTAACCATCACCTCATCAGAGAGGCGTGCCTTATCTAAAAAAATCATATTACACACTCATGTTATTCAGAGATGCCATTACTACCATTGACGTTTCCTGTCTAGTAACATGGATAAGTAATACAAATGACTCTACATCCAGGTTAAGGTAATTTCCTTAAGAGAAGTACAAATAAATAAGGTTCAGTAAAGAGAACTGGAGAAGGCATTGAAAATCCAGTACTTGAGATGTTGTTTGGCATAGACTTTGGAATCAGAGTAGACTGGGTTCAAACCCCATCTCTGTTCCTCATCACCTTGTGACCTTGGGCATCAATCACTCAGTAACATCAGGGCTGTTTGTTAGGTGAGTACCAGGTTATACCCCGCAATTCCCCAGGAGCACAGGAGGTGGGTCGCAATGGCTCCTTCCCTCTAGTATGCATTGGTAATAGTCGGTGTTAGACTAGGGCTCCCTCCGACATTCTACTTTCACAGGGTGGTGTTGTCCTGGAGTGGTCTGTTTGGGTATCTGGCTCTGCTAGGAGAGGACAAGTTTCTTGAGGACATGGATTGCTGTGTCCCCAGCGTGGGTGGCCTTGCCTGCCACACAGGGGGCCGTTGATCAAGGATAATGAGAACATGCAGCCAGCAGGGACAAAAGTGTTTGGCACAGGCCACAGTCTCCAGGGAGGGTCTGTTCTGTTCTCCATCTCTACACCTCAGTACCCCAAAACCATTCCTGACAGATGGGCATTTAGCATGTTCTTGAAGGAAGAAGATTCCACACCCCCTGGGGAAATGCATGCCGGCTTGAACCACATAATTCAAAACAGGTGAGAGGATGCCAGTGCGCCGACCTCTTCTGCCTGGATTCTATTTTAATGACCCAAGTTTTTAGAAGGAATTAAAGCATATTGATTTTTCCACTGCAAGGTCTATAACCAGATTTTTATTACTTTAAAAAATTAGGATAGTTTTTAAGACATGGAAATTTTTATATCAGCTTAATCCCAGTTCCTCCAGAGGTGCCTAATATCCAGATAGTGGCCTTTCCACACATATTTCTCCCCCTGCATTATTTTCGTCCTGCATTTTTTAAAAAAGAACTGTTTGTTTCTTTTTGCCTCATAGCAACTCCACCATAAAACAAATAAGATACAGAAAAAAGACAATCCAAATAGTTATTCTTAGGAAATTTTATTAAAATATAGGTGTGAGGAAGGAGAAAGGAGACCATTGCAGACCAGACTGCTTGGGGATTGCTGTTGATGCTACTCTTTTTTTGTGGGGGTGGGGGGTACCGGGATTGAACTTGCGGGTATTCGACCACTGAACCACATCCCCAGCCCTATTTTGTATTTTATTTAGAGACAGGGTCTCACTGAGTTGCTTAGCACCTTGCTTTCGCTGAGGCTGGCTTTGAACTTAAGATCCTCCTGCCTTAGCCTCCCCAGCCTCTGGGCTGGTACTACTCTTATGTCACAGTTTAAGGGGAAAAGTGACTGAATTTGGAAGCTGTGTCAGGAATTGGACATCAAGGGGCTTCTGTGTGTGGCTCTGTGTCAGGTGATTATCTCTTCTTCAAGGTTTCCACCTGGGATCGAAGAAAATGGACCACCAAGGCCCACCAATCTCTGGGGCCTCAGACAGCCCTATAAATGCAGCAGCCCCAAACTATGAAGGATTTTTTTTTTGTGGGGGGGGCTAATCAAAACTTTGTGGCAGTGGGTTGCCAGGAGAAGCATTGCTGTGACCACCCCCCAGGATGGACCGCTTCATAGGAAGAAAATTGCCTCTTGAAAATTGCTTTGGCAGACACCTGCCCTGGAGGAGGCCTGCAGGCTCTGGGTAAAGGAATCACCGAGAAGCCCCCTCTGCTCCAGGAACTCTGAGCTGTTCAGTGCGTGCAGGAAATGTGTGGTTAATTACTTCAACCTGCTTCGGCAGCGATTTTCTGAGACCTGTTTATTGTTCCGCTATTCAGCTGCTCCAGAGTTATCTATGAACGAAGTCTTACATTTATTTGTAGAGCAGGAGAGGGTATATTTTTACTCTCACATCCTTCCAAGTCCCTGAATTAAATTAGTGTGAACTTTCCAAAATAAATTTACCTTTGAGCTGAAACGAAGGATGGAAAGTTTCAGCCCAGAAGGATACATTATTGGAAAGTTAGAAGCAAATGAAAACGGGGATTAGGATGGATATTTCTCCGTAACTTCAGCACGTCAGTAGTTACAAAGGCTAGAATATCTGTTAATATTTTTTTTAAAAAATCCTCTAATGAGGTTGATATATGCAATCCAGGACTGACTTTCAGTTCCCTTTTCCTCAGACTCTTAATAAAAAACAACTAGAAAATAGAATGGAAAAATCAGCACATGTGGATCTAATTCTGCACCATGTCACTGGTTAAAACTCAAGGAAAGATTGTTTTATCACAACGAAGAAGGGGGAACAATCAATACGAGGAAGGAAGACCTGTGATTCTTTCACCACATAAATGTAATTTGTTGGACGATGACGTGGTCGAGTGAGGTTTGTCAGCAACTCAAAGGTCCCATTTTGTATGGGTGGCCACCTTGGTTTTTCCTACAGAATACTATTTTCATAGTTCTTGGTAATTTGTAACATAGATAAAGTTCTTCTTTTATTTTTCTCTTAATACTCAACATGGGGAAAAAAAAATACTTTCTAATCACCGTCAACTCCTGGAAAGTCAAAATCTGGATGATTTGGAGTCATATACTGTCTCAAAATTTCATCCTTAGCCATTGGGGCAGTTTTGCTTACATAAGGCCCCAGAACTATTAGTCAATGCAGCATTAAAGCTACTGCAGGAACGGCAGTGTAGCCCAGTGGAGAGCACTTGCCTAGCCTGTGTGAGGCCCTGTGTTCCATCCCCAGCACCAGGAAAGCAACCCAAAACAAAAGACCTACAGAAGGATGAGTTGTCCTCTAGATAGATGGTTATTTTCAGTTTTCAGCAGCAACAGAATGCTTCCTTTCTACCTTCCTCCCCCCCAGTATGGTCTCTTGGGCTGTAGAATATGTTTAGAATATGAACATTTAAGGTGGTGAAAGAGGAATTGTTGGAGTGAAACAGGGAGGGTTCCAGAAGCTCAGCTGTATTTCCCCTACTCTGGACCCCTATCAGTATTCTTCTTTCTTCCCAATCACCACCTGGATAAACCCATGGAAAAAATAGTTACAAAATGAATTTTTTTTTTCATTTTTTGACTAGCATCATTTAGAACTTATCATTATCTAGGTGTAAGAGTAGGCACTTCAATGTTAATTGCAATATATAATAATTACATAAATTATAATTACTAGGGAATGTAATTTAGAGGAAGTTGACTTTTGTTTTGACTTAACTTGATTCTGTGCTATTTAATTTTCATTGTTTGCCAAAAAAGGCAGTTTTTTATTAAGTCCTGAAAAAAAATTTTTTTAAAAAAATATTTGTTTTAGATGTTGATGAACCTTTATTTTATTCATTTACTTATATGTGAAGCTGAGAAGCAAACTCAGTGCCTCACATATGCTAGGCAAGCGCTCTACCACTGAGCCACAACCCTAGCCCTCCTGAAAAAAAAATTAATATTTTGTCAAATTTTCTTTTTATCTTCTTGATTAATTTTTTTAAAGATTATGTAATGGCAAATGGAAGAGAGTAAAAGGGACAGATTCCATCTTCCTTTTTTCTTAGCATTGGATCAGATAACACACAAACATGGAGTTGGGCAAACTGACATATACTATAAAGCTATGAAAGGGTTCTGTGCATTTTCCCATCTGTATTTTCATTGATGTCATCTTCAGGAACCTAAGAAGCTTGCACTGTGATGTTTGTCACCACTGATGGTCAGGGTTTGTTCCGTTGCCTTGGATGACTAGGCAGAGATCCCATATTCCATCACGATCCTATATATGACCCCCACCACCTTGCATTAAAGAAACCCCATTTCCAGAGAGAGAAAGACAGCTCATTCCCCTATTGAGGGCATGACCTTCACACAGACTAATAAAATCATAACATTCGTAACTTAAAGGCTGTGAATATATTGGGTAATTCCAGGTTTTTAATAAAAGCACTTAGTTAAATTCACAGAGCCTTTAATTTATACTTGGAATGGGAAGACATCATTTCAAAGTTCTTTCATCAAAAAATGGACCCCCAAAAGCATGTTATCACCAAAACAATAATCACCACCTCCAATCTGTAATTCTGCCAAAGAAGCCCATATGACAGGGGCCATTAGAGGATGGGCTTCTGGAAGCTTGTGTTCCCTAAAATATCCTTAGCATTCCTCTTTAAAAAGCCTGGGGTTAATTGGAGCAGCTGAAATTGTGGCTTTTTTTTTTTTTTCTGGTCAGCTCTGAAAAATAATATTCCAGAGGCCATGCATGTTATCTTACAGTCCACATTTCCAGTAGGCTGAATACAGAAAGTGCATTTGGATTGGCACATGGTTTGAGCTATTTTACTTTAGAGAAAGAAAAATTGAGCAATCTTGGAAGAACTCCATATTCTTCTTTAAGTTTTTTTTTTTTTTTAAGTTCCTCTTGAAAACTAGTTAGGACTTTGAGCAGGAAGGAAAGGTTTGGAACAGCTGTCCCTGAGTGAGTTGGGAGAATGTTAATCACTGTCCCTTCTCTCCTTTACTTAAAGATTAGCTCACATCCCGGGCCCCTGCAAAAGGAAACTGCATGTACTTAACTTTTGAGACTATCAGGAGGAATATTTCTGTAACAGTAGTACTAGGTCAGCCGGATCTAAAAGACACTCAAGTCCGGAAACTTACCCCAAGGCAGTGAAAGCCCAAAGGGTCAGCGATGAGCTGACTGGACATTTGAGAAAGACATTTATATTTTGACTAAAGTTCCCCAGAAAAAAAGTGCAACTTAACAAAACAGAATAAAAATGAAATTTCCATATACATGGGCATCTACACCCTCAACCAAAGAATATTCTTCAGCAAAATGGACCTGCATAGAACACGTGAGGTCAAAAACACTATATACTAAAGGCAGAGTCTTCTGCATCTTGTTAAATGAAGAGAGAAAAACATAGAGAAATAGATAATACATAATTGTGTTTTAATAAAATAAGTAATGATACCCCCAGTCCAAGATTTCCCCCATATGATTGTTTGAATACAGAGCTAGGAAGAATAGACAAGTTTCTACTATTCATAACATGGAGAGAGGTGGGAGAAGGAGCTTTTTTTTTTTTTTAATAGACAAATTATTAACAGAAAAGTATGCATGGTGTAATATTATGGAAAATTAAGACTAAAATTCTATTTCTATGGGTTTTTTTTTGGTTGTTTATTTTTCTTTTCAAGATGGGGTCTTGCCAGTAGAATGAATCAGACATAACTTTCCTATGTTCACATATGAATACATGACCAATGTAACTCCAATCATGTACAACCATGGATGGGAAGTTATATTCCATGTATGTATAATATGTCAAAATATAGTCTACTGTCATGTTTATCTTTTTTAAAAAGAGAGAGAAAGAAGGAAAAAAAAGATGGGGTCTTGCTGTGTTGCCCAGGCTGATGGTGAACTTGTGGGGCTCAAGCAATCCTCCCACCTCAGCCTCTTCAGTAGCTGGAACGACAGGTGTGCACCACCATGCCCAGCCTATGATTTTATTACAAATGTGCAAAAATTGAATATATACATAGACAAGAATCAGAAAGTGACACAAGTGATTTGTTTGCAGGATGCAACCATACATAATTTTCTTAAAGCAATTGTTATAAGGCATCTTCCAAATATGGAATCTTATCTGATCCTCTACCTGCAGTAAATACCTTTAACAACACACTGGTTAGATACGTAACAGCAAACAAAAATGAGATGCATTTTAAAAGCAGGTTTGAGACCCTGCAAAGACAGATGTCTATGGGATCTGAATGAATTGGATACAGTTTAGAGAATTCCCGGCAAGCGCACAAATGGGATAAGGAGTGGGACCGTTCTTTTTAATGATTGATTTCCTCAGGCACCTGGTGGTCTAGAGGTCTGTGACCTCCCCCAAAGCCAGACACCACCAAACCAAAGCAGCAGAGCACTAAAGCAAAGCACTCAAGATGACCCAGATAGGTGGAAACAGGTACCCTCTGTCTGCCAATATGGCAGCAAGACGCATGCTCTCAATGGTGGACAGGAAACTGATCAGAAAAAAAAAATTAAGGAAATAAAATATTAAAAAATGTAAATGTGACGGAAATTATAAACAGCCTCAAGCTCCTCTCCCTTCGGGAACAGCTGTGTCTGCTAATCCCTCGAGGAGTCCTCCTGCGATCTCCCTTCCTTCCTTCCTCCGTCTCTCTCTAATAGCTCCCTTGTTCCTGCTGGACAAAACTAGCCCTTTGTGGCTGCTCTCAGAACAACATTAAAAACAGGAATAGGGAAATTGTAAACAGGAGGCTTCTGGCCTACAGGCGAAGACACACACAGGCCTCTGAGGCCTACTTCATGCTAAGCAAAGAAACAGATCTTTGTTGCTAAAGGGATTAGGACTGCGGGATCTCGGAGGCACTGCTGAGGCATTCAGCTGGCCTGAAGCAGGGGCTTTGTAAAGAGACACCTCCATTAGAGGTCTGCGAGCGGAAATCATTCATGCTCTTTATACAATCTGGGTAATGTGATAGTGTTGGACTGTTAAACGCCTCTGGTGAGGCAGGGTCCTATCTCCTTGAATGGTAAATTCTTTAGCAGCTAAATAGATGGTGGTATAATTACCTTCCCTCGTTTTTTTTTTTTTTTTGGGGGGGGGGCGTGGGGGGGTGCAGGGGATGTCTTCCACCTTTAACCCTTGGTGGGAGTCCTGTTAAAAGGATCATCCAAAGCCAGGGACGCAAGTTAGAGATAGCCTTTGGCCTTCTAGTGCTAGTGCGTTATCAAAACCATGGGGCTCATCTCAACATATGGCCAATGGCCACTTTGTCCCCACATTCACTAAGATGATGAGCATTCCCATTATTGCCTCCTTCTGTGCCTCGTTCTAGCATGTCCCCTAATCTGCCTCTCTCATTTCTATCCATCTTCAGCCTGCCTTCACCAGTCAGCTCTTTCTTGACCCACTTTTCCCAAGCTGGGAGGGTGTCCTTCCTCTGAGGTCTCTAGTGTACTGCACATATCTCTACCATTGCATTCTTCATTAATTCTAAGAGTCATTGTGCCAGGGGATGTTGAGCTCCTTGAGGGACGGCATATTTACTTTTGAATCCACAGTGCCTGATGGTTAATAGGTGCCTGGGCTGTTCCCAGCTGGAGAGTGTGATGGTTGGGTGATTTTATCTTAAAATCAGGCCCCGTGGTAGCTGGGAAGACTGTGCACACCTGTGTGTTTCAATGGCTTATGAAGATTAAAAAAAAAAAAGTAAATCTTCCTAGTGGACCCAGGAATCTTAAGAGATCAAGTAAAATACATTGTGGCCAATTGGAAAAGAAAAATGTGTCCTGTAGGGAAGAGAGCAAGTGGCCACTCCTCACAAATGGCCAGTGGCTTTCTGAGGGACCTGGTTGGTCCTGATCCTGCTTCTATACTCTCCTTGGTGAGAGAATGGCCATCAGTTGAATGGACATATTATTTGGATCCAAATATTAATTATGGTATCAGCTATTGACTTAAAACGAGTCTTTCCCTCTATGGTTCTCAACTGTTCTAACTTGAGACCTGTAGAGGGAAGAAATGTTAAGGGACCCTTTCCCTGGTATCATTACCTGCTCCCCCTCCCCCCCACAGGTGCTGACACATTTCTTCTGCCAGAAAGTATGGCTCTAGGTAGAGGTGGGGTTTGTTCTTCATTTTGCTCGGAAGCCGTCCTGGTTTCTGGTTAGAAGATAGAATAGTGCATAGGATAGAGATTTGCAACAACTGTAAGAAGACTGTAGCTTTTCTCCACTAAAGCTCTTAGATATCTGGGTTAGGCCTCTCTATGAGCATGGCCCTGGATATCATTAATTGTTGCTGCTTGCCATTGTCACAATTATCTATCTGGATTACCTCTCCTCACCATTTGACAGATGGGACTTTCTGCTCTTACATTATTAACATCAGTGGCTGTAAAAAGCAGCTAAATATGGAATCAAGAAAACAGCAGCGAGACCACAGCCTTTGTCTCCATTTCAGTCATTTATTTAATCACTCATCAGCCAAAAAGTGCTGAGCACCTACTACGTGCCACACACACTGCAATAGGCATTGAGCATACAGAGATGAGCATGGCATGGGATTCCATCTAACTAACTGTCTTGACCAATGTGGTTAATACTGTAAGAGCAAATCTGCACGGGGCATTCTAGATGCATCCAGTGGTGAGCAGTGGAAAGAGGTCAAAGAAGGCTCCTGAAAGAAATGAGAACTTAGATCAGAAGTCAGATTCTGGTGGGGAAAATATCCATAAGCATATTTGGTCTAATTGAGAAAATTTGAATCTAGATTACATATTAGATAAACTATTGTATGTTCCTAATCTGGAGTGGCTGATGATGGCATTACGGTTATCTAAGACAGCATCCTTATCCTTGAGACATGCTGAACTGGTTGTGGATAAGGAGTCATAATATCAATAAGTTACTTTTAGATTCTTTGGAAAGAGATGTGTGTGTGCGTATGCATATGGGAGGAGAGAACAAATATAATTAGTGAATCTAGGTGAAGTTATAGGAACATACTATTCTTTATGTATGAGAAACATTTGGGAAACAATTTTAAATACCTATATAAAAATACATCTCAAAGGCTAAACACTGGACTGAAGAAAGAAAAGAAAGGTAGGTGTTAGATAGAGGGAAAGGTGCTCCAGAGAGAAGGGTTAGCTAATGCTGTGGATTTGGGGACAGTGGCTGGAACGTTCAGTAAGGCAGAGACCTCATCTGTCTTATTTCCTTCTGTATCCCCATGCATTGAGCTGCTCCTGGCAGAGTTGACTCTTGTATGTATTGTGCAATGAATGAAAGAGTTAAACAGCATCATCTATGCAGGGAACTACAAGCAGATCAGACCAAAGGGAGCGTAAGGTTTGCATTAAGGAGGGGAACTCGATTCAGCTGCAGAGGCAGGAGCCTAGGCATGGAAGCCTTTGTGTATTCTGCCAAGGTCCCGGGACTTTATCCTGTAGGCACTGGGAACCAAGAGCAGAAGGCTATGCAGTCAGATTAGCATCGGAAGGGACCACCCTGGCAGTCAGGTGTCACGTGAAGTGATGGCGCATTAGCTTGGAGGCAGGAGACAAGGGTACCAGCCAGGATGCTTTTGGCTTCTGTAATCATAAAGCCCTGATTCCTATTGGCCGAATCATCAAGAGACAACCAGTGGAGCTATAAGCTCCGAGATGAGAGAGAGCAGAGGTGGCCGATTCAGTGCCTCAGCAGAGTCACTGCTCCCAGGCTCCATGCCGCTATCTCCCCATTCCCTCTCTATGGTGGGCTCTGCCTGCAGGCTGCCTTTCCTCATCTTCAGAAGCTAGCTGCAGCCGTTCCCTGAACAATATCCAGACAGCGATGACCATGTACAGAAGGAAGTCGTTTCTTCTATGTGTGGCTTTCTTAGCAAGGAAAAATTTTCCAGTAGCTTTCCAGCAAACTTCCCCTCTCATCCCACGGGGCCCCACTAGGTCATTGGCCCATCCTGAAACCAATCACTGTCAAGGAAATAAGGTTATGTGCTTTGCTCAGAATAATACTTTATACACGGGGAGAGTCAAGTGTGATAGACCATCCCTAGAAACCCTTGCAAGGGTTTCTATGCTGATTAGAGACAGAGAGCTAGAAACAGAGTCAAGACTTATTTAGAAAGTAATGTCGATGAATATGGAAGATGAAGAAAAGGAAGAGAGGGGGATTCATGCTTTCATATTTCTGGCTTGGATGAGTGGATACAAGACATCACTAATTGAGATAAGGTGCACAGGAGGAGGAGAGGAGGGTTTGGAGGAAAGATAGTCTGGGGCGGGTCCAGTTTAAAGTGCCTTCGAGCATCAGAATGAAGGTAGTGGCACTCAGTAGAATATATGAGTCCATCCATTATCCCTGACTGGTGGTCCATAGTCAGACATGGTTCTCAGACAGACTTTGGTCCTAAGAGACATTTAAAATTCTTTGAACCAATATTTAATCTTTGAGAGATTCCAAATAGGATTATGGGTTTCTGACTTTGGGGAAAATTGGAAAATCTGGCACCTCTGGTCCTGAATTCCTGCATGTGGACAACCGGCTGGAGCACAGGAGCAGCCGCCCCTCCCATGCCTACCTTTAGCCTTCAATTTCTACCATCATTTTCCTTCACTGACTTTCCCTGCCTGGCCCTTGATGGCATTTCCATCTGACACTTTTGCTTAAAATGTCGGGGGAAGAGGGCTGAGCTGCAGATGAACATCTGGGAGCCACTGGTGTTTAGGAGGTGGCATGAGAAATGGGTCATGGAGGTATTGTTTTTTTTAGATACGGAGGAAGGGAACTCCATGCAGGAGATAAAACAGAAGAAACTGGGGTGGAAGCAGAACTTGAAGTGTCAAGAGCCAGGAGGGTTGGAGTTGCAGGCAGTGCTCATCAGGCAATGCAGCAGCAGTGCAGGGAGAGAAGGATTCAAAAGGGACAAGTCTCCGGGAGATGAGTTGTGAGTACTCTGAGGAGCCTCGCTTCATGGCCTTGTGAGGGAAGAAGCCTGGGGATGGTGGGTTTAGTAAGGATGAAAGGTGTCATGGTTTAGATGTGAGGTGTCCCCCAAAAGCTCACGTGGGAGACCATGCCAGAAGGTTTGGAGGAGAAATGATTGGCTTATAGCCTTTACCTGATCAGTGAATTAATCTCTGATGGGATTAGCTGAGTGGTAACTGGAGGCAGGTGGGGTGCGGCTAGAGGAAGGGGTTCATTGGGGGCGTGGCTATGGAGTATATATTTTGTATCTGACGACTGAATTCTCTCTCTCTTTCCCTCCCCACCCCGCATCCTCTTCCTTCTGATCATCATGTGAGCTGCTTCCCTCCACCACACTCTTCCGCCATGAAGTTCAGCCTCACCTTGAGCCCCAAGGAATGGAGCCAGCTTTCTCTATGGACTAAGACCTCTGAAACGGTGAGCCCCGAAATGAACCTTTTTTCCTTTACAGTTGTTCGGGTTGGGTTCTTTAGTTACAGCAGCAATAAAGCTGACTAAGACAAGAAGTAAGTTAGCTCAGTCCTCATAGGCTACTTAGGCAAAAAACGGAGGAGAAAGTTTGGGTGGAAGCCAGAGAAGTTGTGGGGTCAGAGAATGGTCCATTGTAGGATGAGAAAGATCTAGACACCTCCCATTCCTGGAAGAAGGAAACTGGTGGTGAGAGGGAGGCCATAGCAATGTAACACAGAGGAATGAACAACAGAACCAAGTCTAAGAGGAGCTGGGCGGGCAAAGGAGGAGAGCAGGAGCGTCAGGGGCACAGGAGGCTGGACACCAGGAGGACAGAAGGAGCTGTTCCAGCTTCCAGGATGGTAGATAGGAAAGGACATAAATCTGAACAGATAAATACGTTCAGAAATTTGGGGACAGTGGCAAAGTCAGTAACTTTCCAAAGGGATCCTTCATGGTGCTCTTCCTTTTCCTTGTGGTATGAAAGCCAGGTGGGGAGGGGGGAATGGATGATCATTTACAGACCCCCAACTTATAAGCAGCAGTGGTGGAGGGCAGAGAAAGCCCTGGAAACCTCATTTTCCAATGCTCGGAGGCTGAGTTCCCACCGGCAGAGGGAAAGAATGAGCACGTGTGTGGTGGGTGACGGTTCTCCCTGGTGGCAGTAGCTCAGAGCACGGAGGGGTGGCGTTCCCAGTCCCACAAGGCTGAACAGCTTTAGATGACAGTGGAGGCCATCTCGGCGCACACCCTGGTTTGGATGAAGGTTTTGTCCTTCCTGTGCTCCACTCACTCCAGAAGCGCCCACCACAAACAAGCACAACTCATCTCCTGGGGGTACCCTGCCAGCCCGCAGGTGCCAGTGTCCTTTGGAAAGTCAATGATCCAAACTGGGAATTCCAGGGCCTGGATGGAAGAGATGAAAGATTTAGTCTGGATCAGGGCATACTTCTTTGTGTTCTATGAAGTTTTAAAACCCGTTGGTTATTGTTGAAAAGCTCTTTTGAAAGAAAGGCAAATTGAAATGCCACGGGGACTGAGGGATCCAAACTTGTAACTTGATGTCTGTGAATGTAAATCCAGGACTCTTGGTGTGGTGAATTGCAGTGGTCTATAACTGGGTTTCTCAACCGTGGCACAATTGTGAGATATATATACACATTTTAAATTTATTTTATTTTTATTTTTATTTATTTTTTGATGGGGTGTGGGCAGGGCATTGAAGGATGTTTGGCAGCATCCTTGGTCTACCTATGAGGCCAATAGACATCCTTCTGCCCTTCCCAGCTCAGGTAGTCACAATTTAAAAATGTCTCTGAACATCATCAGATTTCTTTGGGGGTGAGGGATTGCCCCATCTGAGAATGACCAGTAAGATTTGGAGTTTAGACCCATCTGAGCAAGGTATTTATAAGAGACGGGAATCCATGCAGTAGAAAATCTGGCATTTTATTTTATTCATTTAGTTAGTTAGTGTTGAGAATGAAAATCTGGCATTTTTAATGAAGGTTTCCAGAAAAGTCAAGTTAGACTTGCAAAAAGGTAGCCCTCCTGCCTAAAACTATTCAACCCTGACTTGTGCCTGGCACTAAGGGGATTCAAACCCAGGTTTCAGAATTCAGAGTCCAGCCTGAGTATTGTGCCTCGTTCTCTGCCCATACAACTGTATAAGGCCTTCTTACCATTATTAAAATGAAAAGTTTTAGACTATGTCTTTAAGAACCCAACAAATCCTTAAGTGTGACCAGGACCCATACTACACATTGGATAATGCTGTGACACACATAGTATAATCACTGCCCGCAGTGTGGCCAACAGTCAGAAGATTTAAACAGACGTGACTATCAGAGAACAGTGCAAAATGGAAATGTAACTGTGAGAAAGTACAAACCAGGACTGGGTTGGAAGAACTGTAGAGAACATTTCAAGCATGCAATTCCCTGGAGAGACAGCACTGGACCCCCTCCTGTGGGGCCGTACTATATGGCAGGCACGTGCTAGGTATGAAGGATGGCACTCACAGTCTAGTAGGGGTGTTCACACACATTTGGAGGAAGGTGCTTGGTTTGTAAAATGTGTGGCACCATGACAACGTCTGAAAGGGACTACCCTAATTTTGGATGAGGAGTCAGGGAAAGTTTTTCTGAAGAAATGATGACTGACCTAAGAGCTGAAGCCATTTACCAGATGAAGAGGGTATGTATGTGTGAACACATGGATGTGTATGTGTGACTTGTGTGTGTGTGTGGGGGGGGTGAGGGGTGGGGGAGATGTTTAAGGAAGAGATAAGAGCATGTGCGAATGTCCTGAGGTGAAGAGCACACAAGGAGTAGAGACACTAGAGGAGTCCAGTTAGACTAAAACAGGGGGTGGGGGAAACAAGGACCAGATACTGTAGGATCTTATGAGCCATGGTAATGATTTTCATCTTCTTTAGAAAAGTAGAAGGGTATCATTAAGGGATTTCAGGGAGATGAGTGACATTGTCTGATTTGAGTTTTCAAAACATCCTTCTGGCTACAATGTAGAGTAGATAAAGAGGCTGGAGTAGACTTGGGGCCCTGTGGTTCATTGAGAGGTCCATAAGCATGTTTCCCTTGGTTCTTTGAAAGCTTTTTGCTCTTTTGCAAGTAAAATAATAATTTTTAAAAAATTAGAAAGAAGAAAAAAAGTCCTAGAGCCCATCCATTCTTCAGCCAGGGGGTTCCATGCCTCTGTTCCAGCTTTCAGTAGTAGACAGTCCTTGGCACCCCCTGCCTTATAGATGACGTCATTCTGGTCTCTGCCTCTGTGTACTCACAGGGTTCTGCTGTCTCTGAGTTTGTTTCTCTCGGTCGTCCAGTTGTTGAATTTAGGGCTCACTCTAATCCAGACTGACCTCACCTTAATTTAACTAATTACATCTCAAAGACCCAATTTCCAAATAAGGTCATATTCTGAGGTTCCTGGTGGACGTCAGTTCTGGGGGAGAGGATATAACTCCATACTCGGGCCATCATGGTTTGTGGATTTATTTCAGCCAGCAGAGATCCCCAAAGAACTCTGTTCCAGAGCAGCAGGAGCTAGAGCTACACGTGGCCCCTCTGTGAGCCGGCAGGGACTCCCTGTTGCCACCCACACTGATTCGGTCATTTATGTCAACGGACTCCCTCAGATATTGGAGTTTGTGACCCCACACTTACAGAAAAAATGAACAACCTTATGGTGTAGAATCAACTGGAGGCTGCGGAGTGTGTCACGCGGGGCCCAGTTTAGTTGCCATAGCTGTGAATGGATGAATGACTGTGTTCCAACAATGCAGCAGGGTCGTTCTGGCGACTGTATCTCTGGAAGGCCACAGATGATGTCTATTATGTCCCCAGGCATCAGCCATTACCTTGGAAACAGGCCATCCTGACAGCATGTCAAGGAAGTTGTTATAGGGAATTATTTCAGCCAGAAGAGATCTCTGCAAAGCAATCTGTTCCAGCCTACTGTGTCATGGAGTGGTCCCCATGTCCCCGATTTTTTTTTTTTAATGCTGGAAATACAGCAGCAGCCAGCATGAAGCCTACACCTGTCATGAGCTAATGTTCGATTCCTGCCAAGGTTTGCACTTGGGTTCCATTAACAGGGCAGAAAGGACCGTCCAGGGAAGCACGTTAATATTTAACCCTTTACCCACATATTTTCTCTCCCTGGGAGAAACTTGCCACTCGCTAAACCACCACTAACAGGCAGTTTGGAATTTTGCTTCTGCTTTTTAAACTTTTTCTTTCTTTCTTTTGTTTTGGAGGCAGACTAGAGAAAGGAAAATTAATAGAAACTGGGCTTCAAGTGCAAGAGCCACACACCTTTTTTTTTGAAAAAAATCAAGGAAGAGTGAAGCAGAGCTTGGCTGGAGAGTGTTCATTGGCAGAAATGATATGAAGCTGAGACAAGAACCAAACCTCATTAGTGTCAAATGTCTCCTTCCTTTCCAGCTGCAGCCAGAGCAGAACCTAAGGATGTGTGGTTGGGAGTCAGCAACTCCAAGCCTCAGAACAGCAATCCGGTTTCTATATCTTCCAAGGGGTGGGGGCCGTTTTTCAGATGGGGATTTATTTTTCACTCTGTGCTTTTCTACAGTGAGTTTTGGGATACTCCTCCTCATTCCTAGCCTCTGTGGACTTGATAATGCTCCAGTCAGTACTGGAGTAATTGAAGAGAGGTAAATGGCCCAGAGGCTGATAGGTAGGTCAATATTTATTGAGGAAGAGCTGAGGTCCTGGAGGGATGATTCCTTCAGTGCTGGCTGGGGTTGGGGTGGAAGTCTGGAAACCTGAGTTGATCCCTGGTGGACAAGAACTTGGGGTTAAGAGATGAGTGGTGAGAAGGATCAGGGAATGTAGAAACTACAACAGGAAGCTCTGCGTTGAGCAAAGAGTTTATGAAATAGGGCTTGCACATAGTAGGACCATGAAAAATATTTGCTGAACAAGTAAATGAACAGAGAAATTATGTCACGAGTGAAGTTGAAGTTGTTCCTGGGGCTAAGGAGAGTTTTTGTTTTGTTTTGTTTTTTTTTAAATGGATGTTGGCAGTGGTGGGTGGGTGAATCTCTTTGTTTTGTTTTTTTTTTTTTTTAGCCAAGTTTATTTATTTATTTATTTATTTATTTATTTTTTTAAATTTTTTATTGTTGGCTGTTCAAAACATTACATAGTTCTTGATATATCATATTTCACAATTTGATTCAAGTGGGTTATGAGCTCCCATTTTTACCCCATATACCGATTGCAGAATCACATCAGTTACACATCCATTGATTTACATATTGCCATACTAGTGTCTGTTGTATTCTGCTGCCTTTCCTATCCTCTACTATCCCCCCTCCCCTCCCCTCCCCTTCTCTTTGTTTTTTAATATTTATTTTTTTTAGTTATAGTTGAACATAATACCTTTATTTTGTTTATTATTTTTATGTGGTGCCGAGGATCGAACCCAGGGCCTCGCACATTCGAGGTGAGCGCTCTACCACTGAGCCACAACCCCAGCCCAAGGAGGATCTCTTGTTAGAGAAGACAGATCTGATTTATACACCTTAAAGTAAGTCTTATTTTATAAACATACATTTATTGTTCTTATAAACAAATCATAATTCGTAGTAAAACCCAAAGTCTTTAAGCCCTAGCCAAAATCCCAGGGTCCTCTTTCTCTCTAGAGAAACTTAGGTTTTCAATTTGATGTGTAGCCTGATATACCTTGATCTGTAAGTAAATATAAAACTATAAAAAAAATTATTTTTTTATTGGTGAGGAAAGATGATATGCAAATTGCATGGAATTATTCTGCCCACTTGCTTTGTCTCTCAGCAGAATGACCCTGAGACCTCTCCATGTTGTTCTATCTGGATCCACTTTACTCCTTTGGAGTGCTGCTGTTGTAGTCAGCTTTTTTTTTTTTTTTATGCTGCTGTAACTAAAAGACTTGACTAGAACAACTGTAGAGGAGACAAAGTTTATTTTGGGGGGCTTCATTCCTCAGGGCTCAACATGAGGCGAAACATCATGGCGGAAGAGTGTGGCAGAGGGAAGTGGCTCACATGATGATCAGAAAGCAGAGAGGAAGATTCCACTTGCCAGATACAAAATATACACCCCAAAGGCAGCCCCCAATAACGCACCTCTTCCAGCCACATCCTACCTGCCTTCAGTCTCCACTCTGTTAATCCAAATCCACAGGGGATTAATTCACTGATTGGGTTAAGGCTCTCTTAATCCAATCATTCCTTCTCTAAATCTTCTTGCGTTGTCTTACACATGCGCTTTTGGGGGACACCTAATATCTACACCATAACAGCTGCGTACTGATCCTTGGATTGAGTGTACCACCGTTTGTTTAGTTACTTGTTCTTTTGTGGTGCTAGAACCAAGGCATGGAGCCTTGGAGGCAAGCACTGCACCCCTGAGCCACACCCTTACTTGGTGAGAGGGTGCCAAGTGGTGAACTCTTTCCTTTGAGCCTTTATAAGGCACTAATCTATTCACAGGGGCGGAGCCCTCAAGGCCCAATCACCTCCTAATGCTACCTTAGGGATTAAATGTCAACTTATGAATTTGGGAAAACACATTCAGACCACAGAACACAAACACATACACACACTGACCCTGCCCCCCCATACAAACACAGTACCAATCAGCACATACAAGCCAACAGCTACTTGGCCTGTGGCATCTAGAGAACAGGTAAAAGGCAAATTGGGACTGAAGGAAGCCTGAGAGAAAGGGAAGCAGGGAGTGAGAACCACGCCATCGAATAAGGAGGTGATTAGGCCCCGCCCTTCTGAATGGAGTTGTGCTTATAAAAGGGCTTGAGGGACTGAATTCACCCCTCCCATCTCTCCCATCAAGTTAGGGTTGCAACATCCCTCCACTCTACAGGAAGCAGCAAGGCACTAGCTTGTCAGACACAGAGCTTGCTGGCACCTTGATCTCGAATTTCTAACTTCTAGTACTGTGAATACTTCTAGTACTCTATACTTCTAGTATAAATGTCTGTTGTTTATAAATTAACCATTCTGTGGCATTTTGTTATAGCAGCACAAAGAGAATAAGATAATATATTGCTCTGCAAACCCAAATCTACTTGTTTGCGGTCACTGCATGTGTTCTGGGGAATGCTCCTGATAGCATTTGGCTTCTTGGTGATATGGGATTGGTTTTCCATTCCATCTGAGCTGAGGTTGGAGCCTTTGTCAATGGGATCTAACTCACTCACTATTGAGTACAGACTGTGGTTCTATTTTTAGAAACAGAAGGAGCCAGGTTTCTTTGTTATCTCTTACCAACATAAAATATTCTGATTTTCCATATAGTCCATCAAACTATCTTAAACTCTTTGGTGTCCTGTACGTCCCACTACAAACTAGTTGTGAACCCAGTTAATAATACCATCATTAACATCTTATCATTTTTTAAGCATATGTTATTTCTATAGATAACAAATGGGCATGTGGCCATTTCTTATGACTTCTGTGTATGGTAATCTGCATACCCTGATGATCGTGATGCTTTAAGGAACAGGACCAAGAGGTCACTGGCAATGGCAATATTTTCCTTCAAAATATTTCAAAATATTAGGATAACTGCAGATTTGATTATTTTACTATTAATGAAAACTCATCTATGATTACTTCTAAGCATACCACTTACACATTTTCAAAGATGATACCAAAAAATTTGTTCTTGTAAGTTTTCCCATCTTCAGTCATCTTTTTTATATTTATGTTTTCTTTTGGCCCCCCTCTTTAATTTAATCGAACCTAGGGCCTCGCACATGTTGGATAAGTGATCTCTACTGAGCTACCTTGCCAGCCCTTCAATCATCTTGTTTTTTTTTTTTTTTTTTAAATGTTATATGGCTTTAATCAAATTTTTGAAGTGATTAACAGTCATGCATATGGGCTTCTTGTTGTTTTGTTCTGTTTAGTTTGGACTGAAAAGATCTTCTGCATGCTATTTACTGACACAGAATCAAACATTACCAGAACTTGTTTATGGGTTTATATTACATGCTAAATGGAAATATTCTAAAAATTTTACTTATTTATTCTAATTTGTTATATATGACAGCAGAATGCATTTCAATTCGTACTACACATATATAGAGCACAACTTTTTATGTCTCTGGTTGTACACAAAGTAGAGTCACACTGTTCATGTCTTCATACATGTACTTAGGGTACTGATGTCCATCTCATTCTACCGTCTTTTATACCCGCCCCCTGTCCTCTCCCCTCCCTCCCTCCCCTTTGCCCTATCTAAAGTTCCTCCATTCCTCCCATGCTCCCCCCCACAGCCCCATTATGGATCAATATCCTCCTATCAGAGAAAACATTTGGCATTCGGTTTTTTGGGGATTGGCTTACTTCACTTAGCCCAGTCAAAGTTCCTCTATTTTTCCCATGCCGCCCCCTTACCATTATGGATCAGCATCCACTTATCAGAGAGAACATTTGGCCTTTGGTATTTTGGGGACTGGCTTACTTTGCTTAGCATGATATTCTCCAACTCTATCCATTTACCTGCAAATGCCAAGATTTTATTCTCTTTTAATGCTGAGTAATATTCCCTTGTGTGTATATATATGAAGTTTCCCTATCTGCCCATCTACTGAAGGGCATCTAGGTTGGTTCCACAATTTGGCTATTGTGAACTATGTTGCTTTCAATTATCTTTTTTCAATCATCTTTGATTTTGAGTTCTCTTGGGCAATTCAGTTTACCACAACAAAACTTTGAGTTCTGGGGGAACTTTTTAGTATCCCTCTGTCTTATTATGTTTTCTGTTGTTATAACAAAATATCTGAGGCTGGGAACATGATAAAGAAAACAGGCTTATTTAGCTTATAGTTCTGGAAATCCAAGGACATGGCCCTGGCATACTGGTAAGGGACCTTTGGGTCGTGTTACTTTATCACAAAGAAGCGGAGAGAACCAGCCATTGTGCAGAAGGGACCAAGAGCATGGGGTGACCTCTCTTTATAACAATCTGTTCTCTTAAGAGCCAACTCATTCTGTGAGAAGACCTTTCATCTCTCTGCGAGTAGTGCTCCCATGACCCCATTACCTTCCACTGGGCCCCCCTAAGGTTTCCATCACCTCAACCCTGAAGCAGTTGGGACTGAGCCTCCAATACATGAACCCCCGTGAGACACAGCTAAGCCGTAGCAGCCCCTCATATTTTCATTTGCTTCTCAGTTTCCTGTCCAGGCCCAAGAGCCTTCCAAGAGAGATCTTCCCAGTTTCTGTTTTCCATTGGGATTCAATGGATTATCTATGTGCTGATAAATTGCTTACCTTGTATATGGAAATCTCCTTTAAAAATATAAGTTCCTATGCCTTTAGATCTGGCTTGGTCTAGCTCTCTATGAAGGTCAAGTTTTCAGCTTTCTATGTTTTCTCTGTTGTGCTCCAGAGCACCCTTGGTCAATTGGGCTAAGTCCTCCTTTCTCACTTTGCTGATTAAGTGTGCGGGCTTTGGAGTTAAGAGACATCTTTGAAGCCTGGCTCCCTCCATCACTTGCCAGCTATGACCTGGGGTGGGGTTATTTAAAATTTGAAGACCATTCTTATCGCCTATAAAATTCTGATAATGACAATGTGTATGTTGCAAATGCATTGTGAGGATAATGCGGAAATGTATATAGAACATGAGGCCAGGCACACGGTAAGGATTCAAAACCAAGGATAATCAGGATTTAGTTCCTGAGTATTTTGGAGAAATCACCAGGCAGGAACCTGAAAGGGAGGGTGAGTCTGGGAGTTGGAGACAGTATGGTGGTGAGAGCCCCTGCCCTGTCCTTCATTTGACTGTCTTTAGATTGCTGCGTAGAAAGCTTTGGCACCAGAACGTGTCATAGACAAGACTTTCTAACAACTCAGAATCTTTTTTATAAATGGAAAGGAGTGCATACTGCACCCCTGCCCCACCCCTTGCCCCTGCCAAGAAACTGCACACTCTAATTTGGTGAGAACTCCCTGTTGTTGTTGTTGTTTATTTTGTTTTGTTTTTGTGGTACCAGGAATTAAATCCAGGGGTGCTTAACCACTGAGCCATATCCTCAGTCCTTTTAATATATTTTTTAAAAAATTTTGAAATAGTGTTTCTCTAAATTGCTTGGACTTGAGATGCTCCTGCCTCAGCCTCTGGAGTTGCTGGGATTATAGACATGGGCCACCGCACCTGACCAGGGTCAATAACTATGACAAGTCACAGAGATGACCAGCTAAGGTAGCTAAAACTGGCCATGGACCTCAAAACCTGTGAAATCTATGATTTAGCCTGAATCTCTGTCTTTAGAGGTCATCCTTATTGTTGGTGTTCAATAAGGATTCTCATTCAGCTGCTGAGAATACTCTGAGAAATCACTTTATGTAAACCATGAGAACAGAAAGAGGTTGAAAATGTCACCCTGAAAAGGCATTTCCCCAGTCCACCTCACCCTGCCTGGCCCCTACATTGATGACTCCCAGAGCCAACGTCATCTGTCCTCAGATTTCAAGCCAACCTGGTGTGGTGAACAGTGAGCGATGTTGAGGTTGAGTGATTTCCTCTCTCTTTTTCAGTTCTGGTCTTCTGTCTTGGCCAGAGCATCTGGAAACCCCTGGAAACTATTGTGCTGTGCTAGCGGTTTTAAAGCATTTGGAATATTTTTTTTTGTTTATTATTTTTTTGGATCCAACATCCCAATCTCTAGACAGGGCCCGGAGGTAACAGAACAGACAAATGTTGAAGAAAACCATCCAAACACAGTTTGAAAACCAGTGTTTAAAAAAAAAAAAAGAACAATAGAAGAAAAGAAGGAGAGGAGGAAAGAAAAGAAAACCAGTATGATAGGTATCTTCACCCCAAATCCAAGTGATCAGAAATATGACAGCATTGGTACGACAGGGGAGTCCTTCCCGTGGCATACTCACCCTACAGCTTGACTGGTGGCTGGCTCTGCTTCCCATCTCACGGGAAGTTGGTTTTTACCAAGCAGTGGAATCTGTTTTAGTTATCAGACAGGATTTCCTTCAGGTCCATTTCCCTCTGATTCAAGCTGGGTTAGCAGAGTAAAAACTGCAAGGTTGCCCCTCCTGAGCTCCGTCTAGGAGGAAACCAGCATTACGAGTGTATTTTATGCTTCACCCATAAGTCTCAGAGTTCTTTTTCTCTGTTTATTTGTAAAACTAAAATACATGTCAAACTTGGACAAGAAGTTTATTTCATTCTTTGAAAGCTTTTTGGTCATTGAAAAGATGCAGGGAGTCAGCTGGTGAAGGTCATGGGCATTGATGCAGAAAATAGGGGTGGAGACCACGAAACCGGGAAAGGGTGGTGAACGAATGTGAGCTTGTGCAAAGTTGGAGGGTGACTGGAAGCTTACTGAGATGTCCAGAAAAGCGGAAATCAACCAGGAAACCTCTGACAGAAACAAATTGCCTCTCAGCTCACTGAGGCTCTGATAGGTACGCATCTGTTCAAAACACAGTAGAATTTCCAGCCTGCATTGCCTGAAGCAAGGTATTGGGGTCAATGGAATTCAGAGCCACTGTATTTTCTTACACATGGAACATGTTGGTATAATGTGAAAGTAGAATGAACAAAACCATCTCATGACTGTGCCCCAAACAATTCTCTGCAGCTGTTTTTGCCTCTATCTTCCTATTGTTCCCTTTATTGTTCTCAAGAGAAACCTCTGCCCGTGTATAAGAAGTCCCTGGCTTGCACCACAGGTCTCTCTTGCCAGCAGTTAACTGTCATTCAGATGGACCCACCCTTGGCACAAACTCAAGCGGATTTATTTCTTATTCACTTTGCATGCTCTGTGTCGTGATCAAATAACTCACTAAGGTAATGTATGGAGCAAAGAATTATTGGTGACTTTAACAAATGTGTTTATGTTTACACACTCTTTTTTTTTTTTTTTTTTTTTGCAGTACTGGGGATTGAACTCAGAGATGCTATACCACTGAGCTACATTCCCTGTTTGTTTGTTTGTTTTGTTTTGTTTTTATTTTTGAGAGAGGGTCTCACTAAGTTGCCCAGGCTGGCATCAAACTTGTTTTTTTTTAAACAACATATTATATTCTATAGTGTGGAATACCTTACTTCATTTAACCCATTCTCCTATTGGCAAATGGTTTCCAATATTTTTTTCTTATGCGTAATGTCAAATAAATATTGTTTTGCTGTTTTTATTTTTAGATATACATGACAGTAGAGTGTATTTTGACAGATTATATATACATGAAGTATAACATATTCTAATTAGGATTCCATTCTTGTGGTTGTACATGATGTGGAGTTTCACTGGTCGTGTATTCATATATGAACATAGGAAAGTTATGCCTGATTAATTCCACTGTCTTTCCTATTCCCATTCCACCTCTTCATTCCTCTTTGTCTAATCTAATGAACTTCTGTTCTTCCCTCACCCTTCCCTTATTGTGTGTTAGCATCCACATATCAGAGAGTTTCACTGATGGTGTAATAATATATGAACATACCGGCCTCTAACTTGTGATCCTCCTGCCTCAGTCTCCCGAGTAGCTGGGATGATTACAAGTACACCACAGCTGGGAAGAAGTTTACATACTTCTCAAAATAAGTCACCTAGGAGAGTGAGCGAGTCTTGCTTGTGAGTGCTTTACATTTCAGAAAAGGAAACCAAAGGCAACTTTTCATGTCCTGAGATGAATTTTAGAGTCATAGAAACACCTATTTCTGAATGTTTCTTTGTTGCAGCCATTCTGAGTGAGAGCTTGGTTTATGTGAAGTAAGAATTCTCCATACCTGAAGCTGGGTATGGTGTGTGTCTCTAGTCCCAGCTACTCAGGAGGCTGAGGTGGGAGGATTGCATGAACCCAGAAGTTTGCAGCCAGCATGGGCAACACAGAAAGACTCTGTCTCAAAAAAAGAAAGAAAGAAAGAAAAAAGAAAAAGAAAAAAGAATTTGCTACAAATTAACATAGTGTGCTAACCAGCCTGCCACGTACTGGTCTTTAGCAGCCCATATCCTTAATATTGAACATAGTACCTCATCTGAAGATGGTAGTGGATAGAGATGGAAGTCAGGAGAGAAGAGTCCATGGATAGCATGTGATAGAAGAGTAGTTCAGACCTTGGGGAGCAGGAGAATCCCTAGTACAGCTACTTTTAAAAAGCAGATTCTTTGAGCCTCATGCCAAGTCACTTCCGCTCAGCAGTCTCCACTGTCGACATGTTCCCCCTGGTGACTCTGTAGCCCACAGGCCACACCTGAGAAACATTAACAGAAACTGTGACTGCTCAGCTCTACCTTGCAGAGTCAGCAGGTGGGTGTGTCGGTCACTATGAATGTTTTCCAGGGTGACATCTGTGGAAGAGGAGAGTTGTTTGTAGAATCGTGTACAGTACTGGTGAGGGGACAAGTGGACTTACCATTTTTGCCTTTGGAGGGACTTAGGGTTGTAGTCTTCCCCCAGAGTCAGCATCTTTTATCTCCCGGGTGACTTTATCACTGCAAACCCGACATTTTCCTTTTTATAAAATTTTTGACCAATCACATCACATGACTCCATTCAAGGAATAAGAAAACAGCATATTTAAACTTCTCGGAGGTCTCCACTGTGCTTACTCCATGGGGCTGTTAGATAACTTTGCAGCTGCTACTGGTCCCCAAACCAGCTCTTCCCTGACATTCGTATCTCTTGCAAAGTGGAATTTGTCACTGACTTATCGGATTCTTTTCAGACATCTTGATCTGCTTCCTGACTGACCTTTCTCTGCCAGTGACTCCCACATCCAGTTGCATGGGGTCCTGTGGTAGAGCCGTGCCCATGGCAGCTGGTGTAGCTGGATCAAGTTGCATTTACCTTGTTTTGCATCTGTTTGTCAGGGTTTCACGTGAAAGCAAAGGAGCCTTCATAAATTGAGATACCATGTGCTGACCTGGCTTCCCTGCTCTAGTCTTTGGCAGCCACAAAAGGTCTCTTATGCCATGCCCTCCTTGGCTTCTTGACTGAAGCAAACGTCTATTGCTCTTGGCGTTTTACGTTTGGTGCTATCTGAGAAGTCGGAGGTAGTGGCTCCACAGAAACCCTGTAGTTATCCAAATAGGAAACCAAAGTGGCTCCTGGGCAGTTGTGCTTGGAGGCCTCGTCTGCTTTTGTGAGCTGCTGATATTGTAATATGGCTCCCTGGTTTGAAAGGATCTTGTTCAGGAAGCTGACAATTTGATGTGAATGTGCTGGGGAAAGTCGGTATGGGCTGTCTCATTGGAGAGGCCAGATGGCAGCAAGTCGAGAGGTCTAAGTCCCACTTTGCCCAAAGGTGCCTGAGGAACAGCAGCCTGCTGACAGCTTGAAGTATGGTGCACTGGATAATTGGCTTCCTCATTTAGTAATTTGTCTGCTTTCTTTCCTCTTCCTCTGCTTCCTCTCTTCTTGTAAACTGATAGCCTCCTGCTTCTTCAATAGACTGATAGAGAGTCCCCTGAGCCGCCGCCAAGGGGAAGGGTGCGAGAGCCCCAGGTAGAGGGTCATTTGGAAAACTGACACAGAAAGTCATCATCTTTCCTGCCTGAGCTTCCTCGGCTTGCTTATCTTGACTCCAGTCTCTCTCTCATGTCCCCTACCTTGTGTCACTGTCCCTTGTCACTCCATCCCCTATTTTTCTTTCTCTTTTTTGGGAATGGATTTCCCTATTTTGCCTCTTTCTACTTTTTTACCCTTTCCTTTTCCTTTCTTTTATCCCCTTATTGGATCCTCTTTGTTGTCTTTCCTTTTGCTACTGAGCTAGTTGAAACTGAATTTAAAAAAGGAAATTATACACATTTATCCAGGTTAAGCTACCTTCTCCTTTCTTCACACGCACACGCATGCACACACACATATACACACAAACACACACACATACACACATATTTTTAAGAAAAAAACGAAAAACACATTTCTGGCTCATTCTGACACCTTCATCTGCTCAATGTGTTTGTCTTTAGGTGTCGGAAGTTCCAGGACACAACATCTTTGCTTCATTGAATGTGCAGATGCACCACTCAGAGCTTTTGCCCTTGGACCTGGAGAATGATGTCTGGTTTCACTTAATAAGTCATTTTGTTCTCCAGGTGGAATTCAGATTATTCCGTGGCAAACTTAGGAGCAGACCTGCCCCTGGTCTGGAAGGGTTAGGTCAAATGTCCCAGCCAGCCTTCAATCTGGAGGGCAACCTGGATGTCCGTCAGCTCGAAGGTGCTGTCCCCAGATGTTGGGCCATCTTGATAGCAGAGGTAGAAAATGGTCTCTACCTCTGCTTCCCAGTAGACCAGTTGGCTCCCAGTCACGTCCTGTTCTTTCTACCATCAAAGGCAGCCTGAGCGAAACCCAGGCTGTCAAGGGATCTTCTCAATGGGAAAGGGAACAGCTGCTTATACTTTTGCATTTTTGTTTGTTTGTTAGTTATAGTTTACAAGGGCAATGTAGGCCAGTGACTCCTTTTTTGTTGAGTGAGTAGAGAGTAGGCTACAGAGTAAAATGTTCTAGTTCAAATCCCCACTCTGCCAACTGCGCGTGACCTTAGGCAAATGACTCGCCCCCTATGAAGGTCAATTCCCACTTAAGCTTTGTAAGAAACTCTGCCTCTTTTGTTTATAATTGAGTCCCTAGCATCTGACATATGACACTTCATAGATTTTCAATAAATATATTCAAGGGATGAATGTAGTTGTTAAGAGCAAGAACTTTATGCCAAATAGTCTGGTTCAAATTCCAATCTGCCACTTACCAACTCTGAACTTGTGCAAGTCACCTCATCTTCTGTACTCAGTTTCTTTGGGAAAACAGGATCCATGTTAGTTTTCTAGGGCTTCCATAACCAGTTAACCAGTTGATGGTTTAAAACAACAGAAATTTATTCTTTCACAACTATGGAGGGCAAAAGTCCAAAATCAAAGTGTAGAGAGCTGTGCTCCCTCCCTCCAGAGGCTCCAGAGGAGGGTGATCCCTGCCTCTCCCAGCTTCTGGTGGCTCCAGGGGTCACTGATTGCAGCAGCGGTGCTCCATCCTCTGCCTTGATCTCCAAGTGGCCTTTTCATCTTCTCTTCTCTCCTGTAAAGATGCTTCTCATTGGATTTAGGATGTTTGGATAACCCAAGATAATTTCATCTAGAGATCCTTGACTTAATAAGGTCTGCAAAAATCCCTTTTCCAAATAAGTTCCCATTCACAAGTTCCAGAGATTAGGTCACGGGCGTAGCTTTTCAGGGGTCACCATTCCATCTCCAGCGGGGTTGTCATGAGGATCAATTGGGTTAATACATGTAAATGCTCAGGACAGTGCCTTGAGGTTACTAAGGGTGAACTAAGTACCTTTTTAGATCTTGTAATAAGTAATCCCATAATAAATGCTGAGACAGATGTGTGTAAATTGCTAGAGTGTCGGGCACACAGTAAGAGCTCAGGGAATGTTATTTATGTATTAATTTAGCAAATCTGTTTTGAAGGCCTACCGTGTGCCAGATGCTCTCTTCCAGGTACAGAGATTGCAGTCATAATGCATCAAGTGTAATAAGGATGGACGGAGAGCACAGAAAAGCCCTTGTCCTCGTTGTACTTACGCTCTAGCCTCTGTACTAGGATTGTCATTGTCATCTCTGCTGCCACCGCCGCCGCCTTGCGTGCCAGCCTCCAGTCTGAGGTGCCCTAATAAACTGCGGAAGAATGAGTTTCTATGCAGAAGAGGTCAGAGAAAGCAGCCCACAGTTGAAACCAAATTTCTGCTTGTGGTTTCAGAAGCATGAAAGATCAATTTTAGTTTTAGCAAAGCAGAATTCAAAGGTTTGGGGTTTGGTTTTCTAGGGAGCTTTTTTGCTTTTTTAATTTGCTGGGATCTGGTAGAGGAAAAGGGGCATCAATCTTGTCTGAAACTTCTGTCAGCTCCTGGTCTTGTGGTGGTGCCCGGGCTGCTGGGGGAAGGGCGTGGGCAGCGCGCCGGCCCAACGCAGGCAGCACTGTCAGGATGAGGCCTAGAGGCCTGTGGGCTTTGGGCCATGGGGTACATTAACCTCAGAGAGCAGCGTTGCTGGTCCCTGTTGCCGTGACAACAGCAGACTGTGCCAGGAGACCCAGAGAATGAATTAAATGGAAGGAAATTGCTGGTGCCTTAGGAAGAAAAAAAGAAGAAGAAGAAGAAGAAGAAGAAGAAGAAGAAATTAAAGCAAATCCCACAGGAATCTGTGGACATCTCTTTGACCTCTACTGTCGTGTGGAACATGTAAGCAAGGAGCACCTTGGGTTTGGGGGTTGGGAGGCCCCGACCTGCCCTCTGCGTGACCTTCAGAGAAGGAAGATAGATTGCACAAATTGCAGGCGCTAACTTTCCCTGGCTGGCCCCAGAATAAGAAACCCCGCAATGGGTGGCAGGCTGTGCTCAGTCATGGCAGCGATGGCCTGTTTTATCTTCCAGCTCATCCCACATCTGTTGAGCTTGCCCTGATGGGACACAGTGACCTGGAAACTCACACAGAGCTCTGTTTCGGAATAGACTGTATAGAAAATAAACATGTGGGATAAATAAAGCACAGGGCAGGAAGCAATGGTTTAAAAAAGTTACCAGGAAAACCACGGGTGAGGTCAGGTTCAGAATCATACTGCTTCGGAGGCCCTCAGAACTGACATCACTCCGATTGCTCAATAGAGACCTCCAAGTGGAGCAGTTGCTTTTGGAGTTTGCCCAGTGCTTCGTGTGCTACCAGGCAGAAGAGCCCTGACCTACTTTTTTTCTCTCTCTCTCTCTCTCTCTTTTTTTTTTTAAGGAAAGTTTTGCTGCTTGTTGTGAGGCCTCAAATAAGGCAGTGAATTTGAAGAAGTGGGGTCTTTGGGTTTGGGGACTATTTCATATGTCAGAATTCCACGGGTCCTGCACAGGGATGAGCCAGCCTCCACGTGGCAAGGATAGGATCAAAGCCAGAGCCTTGGCCTTGAGTCAGCCTCCTTTCTTGTGCCCCTTGACTCAGGCTGCAAGCTGGGGCACTTATTGATTCTGTGTTTAGGGCTCTGCCCTGTTGAGAAAGAGACAAAGTGGCCTCTTGAGGGGTCACACCAGTGGCAGACTGCAATGCAGCCTCCTGGTGACTCGATCATGGGTTACTAGCCTGGCTGCAAATGCACCAGTAGCTTTATTTTTTAGATAATTATTTTATTTATTTTTATATGGTACTGAGATCGAACCCAGTGCCTCACACACATGCTGGACAAGCGCTCTGCCACTGAGCTACAGCCCCAGCCACCAGTGGCTGTCTTTTGCACTTAGAATAACATCCAGCTCTTTGTCAAGGTCAAGGCCCCACTGGACCTGGTTTCTGCCGACTTCTCTGACCTCATCCACTGACATCCACCTTTCTTATGCCTTTCCAGCCACATGCTGCACTTTCTGATCTCATTTCCTCCTCAGGGTCTTTGCACATAGTCCTTACCTGTGTTAGTTGGGTTTTTGTCACTGTGACCAAAATACCTGACAAGAACAACACAGAGAAATAAAAGTTTATGTTGGCTCATGGTTTCATGGTTGGTTGATTCCATTGCTCTGGGTCCCAGTTGAGGCAGAGCATCATGGCAAAAGGGTGGTGGCGAAGGGGTGCTGGAAAGCAGAGAGAGGGGGAAATGGGCAGCAGAGAAGATGAACCCTTCCAGGGCATGCCCCCACCTGCCCACCTGCCTATTGTTACCACCCAGTTAAGTCCATTCAATCTAGGATGGACTGATTAGGTTACAGCTCTTATAGTCTAATCATTTCATGTCTAAATGTTCTTGCACCAACACAGGAGCTTTGGAGAGACATCTCATATCCAAACGATAACATTACCTCTGCTTGGGAACTCTCTCCCAGACCCCATGTGCCAACTCCTCAGATTTGTACTCAGATGTCACTTTCTCAGATAGACCTTTGCCACCACCACTGTGTCCTGTCCCCACTGGTCACAGTTGTTCGCAGCCCTCTGCTTCATTGCTGCAGGTCACTCGGCACTATCTAAAGTCATCGGATTCCTTGATTTCTTTACTTCTTTATCAATGTTACCCCTCCCCAAGAAGGTAAACTCTGTGAAAACGGCATCTGTCATTCTTGTTTCCCCATTATTCCAACGTCTAAGATAATTCTTGGTTTATAATAGGTACTCAATAAATATTTGTTGTGGTATGCACCTGTAATCCCAGCAATTCTGGAGGCTGAGGCAGGAGGATTGCAAGTTCAAAGCCAGCCTCAGCAACTTACAGAGGCTCTCAGCATCTTAGTGAGACCTTGCCTCAAAATTAAAAGTAAAAAGGGATGGAAATGTGGTTCAGTGGTTAAGTGCCCTTGGGTTCAATCCCTAGTATGAAAAAGAAAGAAAGAAAGAGAAAGAGAGAGAAAGAAAAGGAAAAGATTGTTGAGTGAATGACTGCTCACAAGGGAGTGGGCTTTAAGGAGCAAGCTTCCCTTGGCCCGGGGAACCTGCTTGCTAGTGAAGCAATCTGTCTGTGTGGCGATGCCTTTAGTCAAAGGCTCTTCTAATGGAACCCAGTGATCTTCATGTTGGGTTGCCGCATCCCCTTCAAAGATTCCGGAAAAGGAGATGCTTGCATCAACCTACTGTGCCCTCAGTCCATGACTTCAAGGGAAACTTCTTGCTGAAGGTGTACCCACGGGAAGAGTGAGTCCCTGGATCTCCAAATATGATTTGTTTGGATTCCAGACTCTGATGTTTGTCCTGACCAAATGTGTTATTTCAGAATATCACATTTGTGTGTTCTGTATATTACACTAATTGGGTATCTTCATCTCTTTGTTTTATTTTAGTTTGATCTATTTTCATGACATTTCTTAAGAAAAAAATATGATCGCATTATTCCTATCCGCTAAAAAACATTTGGTGGCAAGATAGCTCTCCACCTGTGTGGTTGTCAGTGTCTCCCATCCACTGGGAGTAAATACCATCTCTCAGATTCTGCTTTAACCACATCTTACAGGAGTTAGCCCTTGAGAAGGTCTTATTTCTACTTCCTGCCGTCTTTCTTTGAAAAGATTGATTTACTAAACATTTCCTTCCCTTCCTTCCATGCAGCACAGTGTGACGCAGGCTCTCACCATGCACTGATAGGATACCAGGTGCCAATTTGTCTGAGTCTAGTGAGACGCAACACCCATGCATGCAACAAGTCACATGAAGTGATTTATTGCTTACAGACAGGCAGCAAGGGACCAGAGAAGCCTAGGATTCATTATGAGCGGTGTCCCCATAGGCTCAGGAAAGCTGCACAGGCAGATGGCGTCTCCACTGGTGTGTCACTCACACCACAATGAAGGGACCCCCCAAAAAGCAGCCCAGTTTGGATTTTATATACAATGGGGACACGTGACCCACTGGGATACAGCCTTGGAGGATGCGCTGTTTCTAAGACTCCTCTTAGCTGTAAAGGCCAGCTGCTCCCCATCTCAGGATCGTCCATTCCCAGCACGTGGTATGGTTATCTGTGAGAACTATAAGTGAAAGAGAGGAGAATCGGGTCAGCCCATGGCCACTGTCCTGTACATAGGACAAATAATGACCGTGCCAGGTTTATCTGACCTGATAACATCTTCTTGCTTACTTTGGTTTTCATTTTCTTTTAATTGTAAAATACTGCAGTCTACACGAGAGACGCCACTTAACTCAGCACTCAGATTAACAAATGTGTTAATGCTTTTGTCATATTCGCTTCAGATCTTTCGTTTTTTAAGATGTGAAACATCATCATGGCTAACTTCCTCCCCTCTTTCTGCAGGAAAAAATATTAACTGAAAGTTGATGTACATGATTTGCATACGTTCTTTCCACTGCTCACATAACAGAACGTAAAACTATTTGTATTTTGACAACTTACTTAAATGGCATTATTCTGTATATGTTTTGAAAACATTTTTCTTTTGACATTGTTTTGAAGACTTAGCCATGTTGATTCAGTAGACCTATTTCATTTTAACTGCTGCTTGTAATCCACTTTGTTTATTCACTACCCTATCACACATATATTGACCTTTTCCATTTTTCACAATTATATACAATACCATAATGGACACCATTATATACATTTCCTTTTGCATGAAATTTTCTTCATCATATATGTCAAAGTAGAATTGATGGGTTATAAAGTATGTGCCTTTAAAATAAAGATTAAGAAATCACTCTAAACTGATTAAATGAATTGATAGTACCATTGGCAATGCAGAAGAGTTGTTCTTTCTTCACACACTCACAAACACTTAATATTATCAGACTTTGATTATTTAAAAAAATCTGTTAAATATAAAAATATCTGGGGCTGGGGTTGTGGCTCAGTGGTAGAGCGCTTGTCTTGCATGTGTGAGGCACTGGGTTCAATTCTCAGCACCACATAAATAAATAAATAAAATAAAGGTACTCTGTTATGTCCACCAAAAAAAAAAGTTTAAAAAATATCTAATTTTTTAATGTTTGCATTTGCCAGATTGTTAATAAGATTAAGCATCTTTTTTTTTTTTTTCTTTTTTCTTCTTTAATATTGAGGATGGCACCCAGGAGCCCTTTACCACTGAACTACATCCTAGCCCTTTTTATTTTTTATTTTGAGACAGACTTCCTACATTGCTGAGGCTGGCCTCAAATTTGCAATCTTCCTGCCTTAGCCTCCTGAGTTGTTGGGATTACAGGAGTGTGCCACCACACCTAGCTAAGCAGCTTTTCATTTGTTTGAGGGATATTTGGGGTTTTGTTTGTTTTCAATGAATTATCAATTTATGTTCTTTTTTAAAAATTGATTTTATTTTTTAAATACATGACAGCAGAATGCATTACAATCCTTACAATTTATGTTCTTTATCCATTTCTGTATTTATCTCTTTTCCTACTGATTTGTAGGAGTTCTTTAGAAAGTATGGATAATAATCTACCGAATCTTCTTCCACTTGGTTGTTTATCCTTTTATATTTTGATTCTTTTATCATTAAGAGTTTTAAATTTTTCATGTTGTCTAATTAATAAATTGTTGATTTATACATCATGCTTTTTATAGTTTGTTCAAACTATGAAAATGATCTCTACTGCAATAGATTGCTGATTTTTTTCCCATTTAGATTTTTCATTCATCTCGAATTAATCTTGTGTATAGTATGAGGTGAGAATTGAGCTTCTGTTTTTCAAGATGGATCAGCCTCACATTTGGAACAATTTTATCTTTATTATGTATCCTTAATAGAGACTGCACAGGGGTGAAGGGAATGGGCTTGTTCAATACTGCAGCAGTTCTTCCCGACCCTGGTGCTAGGGCTTCTCAAACTCCAGGATACCCAAGAACCACTAGAGAAGTGAGTCAGAGATGCATATTCCTCAGACCCACTCCAGACCACTAAATCAGACTCTATGAGGGCAGTGTCCAGGAATCTGTATTTTTAACAAACATCCCAGGTGAGTTTGATTCACATGACCTGTGGACAATACTGAGAAACCCTGTCTGTAACAGCAGAACGTATAGTTGTCCCTTCTCCATCCTTTTGTATTTCATGGGACACAGCTTAACACATACACTCTCTCACCTTCACACACACATATTCTTATCCTTATATGTTCAGTGATGCCCCAACTCACTCCTTTAATGAAAACAGGAAGAATCCCAAACTCCCATCTTCTGTGCTTGGAGTGGACACTTCACTTCTTCTAAAGGAGCCAGATAACATTTGTTAGGCTGGTAAAAGTGAACTCCAGGGAGTTGAAAGAACCCAGAGATCCATAGTCCATGCCTGTTTTCTGCTCAATTTGCATATTTCATGCAATTAGCTCTTTTCTGTGCAATTTTGCTATTTCATGCAGAATCTGTGGTGTTTACTCTGGTTGGACACCTGAAAGGGGTTCTGCAGCCTGGAAGACAATTGAATAATTATTCACCCATAAACACCTACCCTTGGAGGTGTTTTCCCTGGCTGCTGTCTGTAGAGGCACTTCCCAAGGGAGGCCTGGGCGGCCTATGATCTAAGTAAACCCTTTCTTGGGATGCCTAGACTCCTTGGCACCAGGGGGCCAGGCAGCCTTTCATGTTTCAGGAGCAGGAAGATTGAGTTTCTCATACTTGGATGTATGAGTGTGGAGGGGCAACGTGGATGGGTTACTGGTGCTAACAAAAGCCTGTCAGCTCATTTTGAATGTTAACAAGGGCAGAGAAGGAGAGTTACTTAATGTGAGAGCGCATGAGGTCCACCTCCCAGGACAGGATGTAAAACTAGATGAAAATTTAGAAGGCCTACCTGGAGTATTTATTTTTTAACTTATAAGGGAGCCAGGATTTTCTATTTTTCATCTGGAAGCACACCATTGGTCTGATACTAGGATGGTTCTGGTGGTCAGGATAGCATGCCAAATACAAGGGAATCGTTAGGAAATCGTTATTCCCTTTGCTACCTTATCTTCAGGCAAATTCCAGACCCCAACATGAGAACAGTGGAAAATCTTGCCTTTGAATAAATGCCTCTCCATAGAATTTCTAGAAACCAATGTTATCACTCCCAGAGTCTTTCCTTTGACTTTAGATTGGGAAATCTGGCTCTTTATTTTTTTTCATTGCAATACTGGGGGTTGAACCCAAGACCTTGAGCATGCTAGGCAAGTGTTCTGCTACTCAACTACACTCCCAACCTTTGTCTTTTCCACTGATGAGGAAGATTTCATTTCCTTATCTTCAAATAGGTTTCAGAAGAAAATTAAATTTCTAATTTTTGTCTTTGTTTTGATTATTATTGGCTCAGATAAGTAAGGCATAGGGGCAAAAAATGACTCATGTGAACAAATATTCCCAGGTGTTGGGAAATCAGAAGGAAATCCCTGGAAAAGGGTCACCTTTCTAACAGGTGCGCTTCTCTCTGACTTATCTCTCTAGGTCTCTCTTGGGAAATGCTTTGCTGTGTGTTTGTCTGGTGTTGACAATATTGAGTCCACCTCCTGGGCCACAGATAAAATAGAATCGTTCATTATTAACTTCTTGGACTTTGCACGGACATCTGCTTATGCAATTTAGTGATTGCTGGTGGCCGGAAACCCTTGGAGGTGTGGACTATCTTCACATCCGCCACACAGATACTGAGATCTGGCTCAGGTCCCCTGTGCCCACAATTTTCCAATGACAATATAGTTTTTAAAATGGTTACAGTACATTCTACCTGCAGTTATATGTACAGAACAATATTTGAGTATGAGAAGGGAAAGTCAGATGTATTCATGATGTTAGTGAACACTAGAAGGCAGGCAAATATTTGGCTGTGATCTGTATTTATTATCCTTAAAATAGATACAGCATTAGAAAGAAGCAGAACCAAGATTTAAACTTAGATGTGACACCCAGTTCTGTTTTCTTTTTTACTAAACAGTATTGTTCATCTCGGGATTATAGGAAAGTCCCATATAATTCATTGTTAAAATGATTGAAGGACCTTCCTTCTTTAGTAATGTGTTTGAAACAGGGCCTGATGTGTGCATGCTATACCCTTCTTATACAGGGCTTTTGCTGCATTTATACAGGGTTAAGTTTTTAACATGCTTTTAAATGTAAACTCCTTGAAACCAGTGAAAATAAGGTGCCTATGGATAATCAGATAACAATGGGATTTTATTCCCACTGATAAGTGAGTAGTTAGCTCATCCTTATCTATATTAAAGACAGTGAACTATATCCTTTCCCCTTCTTTTGGGACATGTGGAGTAAGAAAAGAGGAGCCAAGAATAGATAGGCTTCATGCAGACCAGCTGCGTTCACGAGACAAACATAGTGGAGTACCCTACTAGTGTACGAACATGTCCTGGTAACACCAATATTAACTAGAAGACGTTTCCTTGATGTACATCCCCTCTCAGCCACTGCCCCATTTCTTTCCCTATTTGTGGTATAAATTCCAATAGTTCTTCTCCTTGGTCACCATCTTGACTCCAGCCCCCATACCCACCTTTAATTTCCCCCTCAACACACTGTGGATTTCTGACCCTCCTTCACTGGTCCCTTCCCACCCTGCTAAACCTAAGATCTTCTGTGTCTTCATCTTCCTCAAACTCACAGCAACATTCAACTCATTGTTTCTTCTTGACACACTTTTCTTTTTTTCCTCTAGGATTTTTCTCCCTAGTTTACTGGCTACCTCTTGGATTTTTCTATTGTGGGCTCCTTCTCCTATGCCTCAGCCTCCAAGTTTTGGCAACCCAGGAGCTTGTTCCTGAGACCATCTTTCTTCCTCATCACCTTCCTCAACAAAGCTTTTAAAACCTCATTTTGTTTCATAACATAAGTAAATTAAAGACTCCAACTCTCTACCTTCAGCTCCAACCTCTCCTTTGAACGCCAGAGTTCTACAGTACACATTCGGTCATTTTCCTGACATTTCTTCTTCTATATCTAACAGGCCCCTCAAACTTAATGTCTTAATATATCCCACCCTAACTTGCTTCTTCCTGAATCTTCTGTAGCTCATTAAAGGAGATCCTTATCACTGGGTACAATGGTGCTTGCCTGTAATCCCAGCTATTTGGGGAGGCTGAGGCAGGAGGATCACAAATTCAAGGCCAGCCTGGACAATTTAGCAAGACTGTGTCTCAAAAGAAAATAAAGTGGGTTGGAAATCTATGATATCTCAGTGGTAGAGCACTTGCCTAGCATTCACGAGACCCTGGACAATCCTCAGTAGGCCAAAAAAAGAAAACAAACAAACAACAACAACAAAATAAGTGCTCAGGCTACAAACCTAGGAGTTATTCTAGAGTTTTCCTTTCATTCACCACATCTAATTCTTTGGCAAATTCTGTTGCCTCTACCTTCACCCTTTAATCTGTCCCTTATCTCCATTTCTTGTGTTCTCACCCTTGTGCCAGCAACTACCAACCCTCTACTGGATCTTTGATTGCAGTGGCTTTCTAACTGGTTCCCTGGAATCCACCATTGATTCCTTATAAAATCCATTTCCTCGCCTGGCAGCCAAAATGATCTCTTTAAAAAGTAAATAAGTTTCTGTCACTCTGCCATTAGGAAAGTTCTAATGGAGCATTTCCAATAATATCTAACTCACTCCTTTCAGCTGAACCCGCACACAGGAAACCAAGTACAAACTCTGGAAGAAAAATAGACACACAGCTAACGACCTGCAGGGACTGGAGAAAGACCAAAAGCAGACACAGTTGGGAGGGAGTCTACATTTGAGAAATGGGATAGAACAAAGAGAAGGTGTTCCAAATTCCAAATATAATTCTGCCCCAAATTGTGAGGGATTATCTGAATTAGTGCGTCACGGGACACTCTCCAGGTAGACCCAGAAAGAGGCATAAAGAACTCACAAAGGTATCAGCTGCCAGCACTACAGGGAAGACAACTTAAAGTTGAAAGTCAGTCAAGAAGAGTTGCTAAAATAATACGATAATAATCAACTCTATCTGGAGAAATGTTGAATCTAGAGGCTCTACAGCATTTCATTTTCACTCTCCAGAGCACAATCCAAAATTGCTAGACATGAAGAAACAGGAGAAAGTGACTTAAACTCATACCCACCATGAGATGACCCATATGTTGGTTTTATCAGACAAGGATTTTTAAAGCAGCTGTTATAACTGTGTTCAAGTACATAAAAGAAAATATATTCACAATGAATGAATACATAAAATCTCAGCAGAGAAAGAGAAACTATCTAAAGAACCAAATAGACATCTGCAAGTGAAAGATATATCTGGAAGCAATTCACTGGGTGAATTTAACAGAAAGTTGGAGACATCTGAAGTGTCCACAAACGGGAAGATGGATCAGTGGAAATAATCTAAGTGGAAAAATATGTTTTTAAAATGAGCAGAGCCTCACAGACAATATTAAAAGGCCTAACATACATTTAATCAAAATTCTTGAAAAAATATTTGAAGGAATAATGATTCATATTTAGTAAAAGTCATACACTTAACAATTTATAAAGCCCAGTGAGCCCCAAGTAGAATAAATGCAAAGAAAAGTCTATTCAGGCAAAGCATAATCAATCTACAGAAAAGCACAGATAAAGAACAAATCTTGAAAGCAGCCGGAGAGAAATGATGGGATGACTGCTGACCTTGTAATCTCCAGTCTGAAAATTATGGAACAATAACTTTAAAGTACTGAGAGCAAAAGAAAAAAAGTGTCAACCTAGAATCCCATATGCAGCAAAAATACCCTTGAAGAATGAAGAAGCTGGACAAGGTAGTGCACGTCTGGAGTTCCAGCAACTCTGGAGGCTGAGGCAGGAGAATTTAAAGTTCAAGGCCAGCCTCAGCAACTTAGAGAGACCCTGTTTCAAAATAAAACATAAAAAGAACAGGAGGTGTAGTTCAGTGTAAAGCACCCCTGGGTTCAATCCACAATTATACAAAAGGAAAAAAAATGAAAAGGAATAGTTAGAGGAGGACATTTATAGATAAGCAAAAATGAGAATTTTTTACTAGCTCCCTACACTATAAGAAATGTTAAAAGAAGTTTTGACTGGCAGGAAATGGTACTAGAAAGAAATCCGAATCTTTAGGAAAGAATAAATAAGAACGCTGGACACAGGAAATACTTACATGAGTAACAAAGTCAGTTTTGCCCTCTATAATTCCTTTGAAATACATGCTACACATTACAACATTGTGTCTTGGATTTATTATGGTCTAATGTGTATAAAAACTTGCATAATGAATGACAATAGAGAAAAAGGACCTATGCAAGTTTTTTACATTTATGTGAGCTGATAAGTTTAATTCTAAATAAATTATGAAATGTTAATGAGGTGCATTGTCCTCTCTAGAGCAACTACTCAAGCAAAACAAAAACACAAAGAGGTAGAGCTAAAAGGCTAATAGATAAATTACTATGGAATCCTAAGAAAGTTTGATTAACCCAGAAGAAGGCAGGAAAACAGGAACACACATAGGGAAAATAGGCAGAAAACAAAATAATGAAATGTCAGACCATAATCCAATCACATAATTTATTAAATATAAATGGACAAATATTTTAAAATCAAAGATTAACAAAACTTTAAGAAAAATACAAAGTCTAACTACATGATAACTAACCATAAGTAAGTATAAATAGATTGAAGCAAATGGATAAAAATGTAGTATGCATAGAGTAAGCATAAGATAACTGGTTTGGCTATATTAATATCACCTAAAGTAGATTTAAAGATTAAAAAATCAAAGAGAAGTATCTTAATGATATAATGGTTAGTCCATAACTTAGCTGTCATAAATGTTCACACTCCCAATAACAGATCTTCAGGATACACAGGCAAAATTTATAGAATTAGAGGGAGAAACAGACTTATCTACAGTCATTATCGAAAAAACTACTCTGCTCTCTCAGCAACTGATGGAACAATTAGATAAAAATATACTGAAAATCACAGAAAGCATGAATAACACCCTTGACCTCTTTGATCTAGTTGATACTCATGCAATAACTGAAAAATAAACATTCTTTTCAAATACACATGTACTTTCAGCAAGATAAATGATACCCTGGACCATAAAGCAAGTCTACAAATTTATAAGGACTAAAGTTATGCAGATTCTGTTTTCTGGCTATAGTGGAACCGAATTAGAATTAAAAATAGTAAGATATCTAGAAAAACTTCAAATATTTGAAATAACACATTCCTTACTGGAGCCTACTTATCATTTGGGTTTCAGCTTAAATGTAACCTTCTGTATTTGTCATTTTTGTCACTGTTGCTACAGGGAAATACCTGAGACTGGGAACTTTATAAAGAAAAGATTTATTTAGTTCAGTTTTAGAGGCTGAAAATTCAAGATTGGGTAGCCCATTGTCTTAGCTTCCGGTGAGGGTCCCTGGGCTTGATCACATCATGGCAGAGAATATCACGGGAGCCTGTGTGAGAGGAAGAGATCACTGGTGAGACAGGAGCCAGAAAGACTGGAGCGGGGTGGTGAGGATCTCCCACTAGGCCCCACCTCTTAGAGGTCCCACCATTTCTTCACATCACCGTACTAGAACCAAGCCTCAACACATGACCTTGGGGTACACATTTCCATTATTCCAAGCCATCGCCCGTCCTCAGGATGTCTTCCATGTTTGCTAATATCAGGTGGATTCCCCAGTGAAGTCCTACCACGTCACTCTGCTTTACTTTTGTTGTAGCACTGTCGACATTCCTGATTCCTCTACCTAACCTGCCCAGGACTCGGGATTGAACCCGGGGCACTCTACCCAGGCCTATGCCCCCAGCCCTTTTTTTCTTTTAATTTTAAGACAAGTCTCACTAAGTTGGGAGGCTGGCTTTGAACTTGAGATCCTCCTGCTCAGCCTCTGCAACACTGTGCCTTGTTATCAGATACTTTTTTGTCAGGGTTAGTTTGTTTTCCCTTACTTACAAGGGCCTGGGTTCAATCCCCAGCACTGCCAAAAGAAAGAAAGAAAGAAAGAAAGAAAGAAAGAAAGAGAGAGAGAGAGAGAGAGAGAGAGAGAGAGAGGGAAGGGAGGGAAGGGAGGGAAGGAAGGAAGGAAAGAAGGAAAGAAAGAAAGGAAGGAAGAAAGAAAGGTTAAATGCTTTACCTTATTTATTAGTTTTTAAAAATATTGTGTCAGTTTTCTGTCCTCATCAGAAGGCAACTTTTAAAAACTACCCTTGAACTCAGAGGTGTCTCTTCCTTCCAGGTGAGCCTGATTGCTTGAAAAGCCCCCAGGCTGAGGCTTCAGAGTTAAGCAATGTGACGTCTACCACATGCCACTGTCCAAAGTAAATCAAAGACCATCCTGATACAAAGAGTGGAAATCAGATCCAGTTCAGAGTTTGTTACCATATTTAATCTAGTTTCGCTGTAAATGTCTTCTATGCTTTTTTGGTTTAGCTGTTTTTGTTTGATTGTTTGTGGGGGTTCAGGGAGATTCAAAGGTTATACTACCACCACTGTCTTCCTAGAATCCTCCTTCTGAAAAATTCCTTATCAACTTCTTCATGGAACCAGCCTCATATAGACAAGGAATCCTCCAGCAGGTGAGGTGGTTATGACTTCTGCTGCTGCATGTTCTGCCCTTGAATCTTTGAGGACAGGAGGCCTTGACACCTCCCTGCTGCCCTGTCCATTTCAACCAGTATCTGTCTGTTCACTCTTTTCTGCCACTCCAAGTGACGGGCAGCAGTTCCTGCCTGGAGGCCTTTTTACCTCCAGGCAAATCAAGTTCTCAAATATATATCTGCTCTTGCCTCTCAACCCACACAAGCTGCAGTGGTCCACCCATTTACTAAACAGAGCCAAACTCTGATTGCTAGTTCAGGTTTCACTGGACATACTCAGACATTTAGAGAAACTCTCCCCATCCCAGGAGAAACTCTCCCCATCCCAGATTGTATTACTCCTTCCCCATATTCTTTTCTGATATCTTCATGTATGGTGTCATGTCATAGATTTAAACCTTCAATCCATCTGGGATTTGTTTTGGTATATTATAAGAAGAACGTGCCAGGTGCGGTGGCGAACAACTGTAATCCCAGTGGCTTGGGAAGCTGAGGCCGGAGGATTGCAAGTTCAAAGGCAGCCTCAGCAAAAGTGAGGGGCTAAGCAACTCAGTGAGACTCTGTCTCTAAATAAAATACAAATTAAGGCTGGGGATGTGGCTCAGTGGTTGAGTGCCCCTGAGTTTAATTCCCAGTACCAAAAAGAAGAAGAAGAAGGAGGAGGAGGAGGAGGAGGAGGAGGAGGAAAGTTTTCCCCTAAATAATTTGACAGACTATATGTTGAAGAAGCTTTCCTTCTCCTATCAATTTGAAATAGCATTTTCTATTTCATTTGCTAAATTCTTACACACACACACACACACACACACAGGTCTGTCTCTGGGCTTTTCTCTCTGTTCTCTTCATCTACATGGCAGCTCCTATGTGGCAATTAACTGAAACACTATTAATGCCTTCATTTAGGATAGCAGTTTCACACATTGTAGTAGCAGATCCTCTCGTTCTCATTTCTTTTCCTCCCATGCACCCAGGATTTCTGGTTTCTCTCCTTGACCCAGCGCCTCCATCTCTGTTGGCTTCTCCCCTCCACCTACCAACAGGGTTTGTGTCGTACTAGTTACAGATCAGCAGAGACCTGAGAGCCTGTCGTTGCCTCTAGCTGCCATGCTGCCCCTGTCGTAGGCCAAGATGGACTCTGCCGAAGGGTAAAGAGTATTGGGTTCTCACCCCGACCACTGGTGACATCCTAACTGCTAAGTGCAGGGAACACCTCATTCTTTTCTTGCTTGATTCTGGGCTGAATTAGATGGCTGGCCACTTTGCCCTTCTTGCAACCCACTCCTCACCCGTTCCTGCCGTGGCCTTTCTCGGGTCTCTCGGCCTGCTCCTTGTCAGGCTGCCCTCTGGCTTCTGCTCCTTGGTTGGCCCTGAACCCCTCCAGTGTTCCTGGAGTTCCAGGCCCAGCTCCCCTCACACTCTGATTTCATCTCTCCTGATGGCTTCAACCAAAAGATTTATTTTATGTTCCCAGCCCAGTGCTTCCCATATTTCCAGTTATCTTCTGTATGGCACCAGCAGGATGTCCTGTTCCAGGGTGTCAAGTTCAGAGCATCTCATCTTTCCCTACACACATATATATCTCAGTTAGTGGCCTTACCATTCATCTGGTCTCCCGAGCAAGAAACCCGAGCCTCGTGTTCAGCCCCTTTCTCCCTCTCCCTTTCCTCCTGCCTTGAGAACAGTAGGAAACATGCTTTGCTTGGACTCCAATCCTGGCTCCACATCCCACTCACCACGTGGCCTGAGTGAGCTCCTTAACCTCCCACAGCCAACACTGGCGCTCCCTGAAATTGGCTTGCTGATGGTACCCATCTCAAAGGGCTGTTGGGAGGGATAAACGTGATAATGAGCATCTAACCCAGTTCTGATGCATCACTGGGGCTCTTCGAAGACTGGCTTCCTTCTTCTTTTTTTTTTTTTTAAATATTTATTTTTTAGTTTTCGTCGGACACAACATCTTTGTTTGTATGTGGTGCTGAGGATCGAACCCGGGCCGCCCGCATGCCAGGCAAGCGCACTACCGCTTGAGCCACATCCCCAGCCCCCTGGCTTCCTTCTTAATCAGTGACTTTAAATGTCCAAATGGGTCTTCCTTCCTCTTCATTCTTTCTGCTGACCTTCCCATTCTGGTCCTCTCACCTCTTGGCTGGACTATTCTAGCAGCCTCCCCACTGTCCCCCTTCCTCAGGTTTCATCCTCTTCCATTCTTCACTCGAGTGGGTTCTCTCTTCTTCTTTCCCACCTCTTCCTTACATCCAGGTCCATTTGTGACCCTAAAGGCATCAACTCCTCAGTGGACAAAGCCTATTTTTCTTGGCTTTCAGACCTCTCTGACTCCCCCTCCTTCCTTTTCGTACCTGTCCTGCGTGTTCCATGTGTCAGCTCTATCCAGCCTGCTATGTCTTGGTCATGCCGCCATATTTCTCCTCTTTCTCGCCTTTTCACAGGCTCAGTGTTTTGCCTACTCTCTTTCTTTCTCCTCCCCCATCCCAGCTCCGGACTCAGAATGCCAGCCGAGCTCCTCTGCATTATTCAAAGCCTAACACAGTCTCACCCCCTAGACTCCCTGAGCGATGGATGGCCCTTCCCAGTCAATGCACTCCATACTATAAAAATGCAAGAGACTCTGAAACACAGTTTGTCTAATTATTTGCTTCTCATGCCTTCCTTCTTCCCACTCTCTACCTTCACTCCCAAATGACTGAGAACCTCCTTAAAGGAGCAGCAGATATCAAGAGCTTGGACTTCCTAGTTAGACTAGCTAGATTCAAATCCTGGTTTCACTGTTTATTCATTTGATGACATTGGGCAAGACCATTTATTTGAGCCTCAGTTTACTGATTTATAAAATGGAGACATTAATAGTACCTATCTTAATGATTACTTTGAGTATTAAAATAATTCGTGTAAAATGTTTAACCTAGTCCTTGGCACATAGTAAATGTTCAATAGTGATTGCTACTATCATTGTTATTCTTTGTATCACTGTCATTATTATTGGGAGCAACAATGTCTCATTCATTTCAGATCCTCAGGGCATCACATGAACTGCCCATGATCCCCAGTATATATTACTATCTGAATCTTATAGTGGAGCACACTGAGGCACAGAGAAGAAGAACCATGTTCTACATCACTCAGCTAGTAACTGGTGGAGCAGGGTCTTGAGATTTCAGAAAAGGGGTTCAATACATGGAAGATCCAATCCTAGTGCCAGGTTACCCACCACTGGCACTGCGCCTTCTCAGTTCTGAATCTAGGACAATACCAAAACCAAGCACTACATCATAAGAAAATAAAATTGACCAGATTTGCAAGAATCATTACGCATATCTCTCTTAATGATTTCTTTATTTTTAAAAATATTTTTAGCTGTAGATGGAAACAATGCCTTTATTTTGTTTATTTAGTTATGCGGTGCTGGGATAGAACCCAGGGCCTCACACACGCTAGGCAAGTGGTCTACCATTGAACTCCAACCCCAGCCCCTTCTCTTAATGATTTCTGAGATGTGGAGGTTTCAGATAGTAGGGTGCTCTTTTAGGTAGCTAAAATTGAAGAGTTGAAAAGTATACAAGTCTTTGTTCCCTAATGTGCTGGGAACAGAGTTCTGAAGGAGACACATCTTGAGAACTCGGTTTGCAGGGGCCTACACGGACTTAGCACTCTGCTGCTGCTTCAAGTTCAGGGTCACTATATAGTTCTGGAAATCTTTATAGAAATGGTTCCTGTTCTCGCTCCTTTACATGAATTCTTTCAGTTTTTTTTTTTTTTGAAGAGTCAGAGCCACTTTGCAGAAATAAATACTGAAAACAAAACAACCCTACTCCCCACCTGACCATAAATATATGAGCATAAACTCTGGTTGTGTAATTCAGGGCTTATTTGGCCTGACGTTAAATTATAAAGGAGTTTCTTGCAGGCACGGAAGTGCACACGAAGGGGGAACACACTCAATTCCCAATGGCCCAAAGGAAGCACCCTGACTCCCCAGCCAGAAGCTCTCCTGCTCGGTGCTGGTTTGAAAATATTGGCAGGCTGCAGCAAGGAGAGATGTGATTGCTTCCGTGCAAGATGACAACTGAAGCCAGGAGGGAAGGAAGAGAGAGGAGAGGCCTGAGCGAGGCCGCAATTTCATTATGAATTCCTGCCTATTCTAAGCAGATTGTCCCCAAATTTGTCATTAAAAGTGCAATTTCCTCTTTGCAAACTATCATTCCAAGGACCCCAGGAAAGATGATGAGAACAGGAAGTGGGGTATCCAATTATTCATACCGATAATGAACTTGATTCTGTATTCATTATTTATGAATTCTGCATCTTGTTCAGTCTTTGTTTAGCAATAAAGTCAGTATTAATTTCCTCATTTGTGCATTAGTTCAATAGACGTTTATTGATTGCCCATTATGTGCAGATACTGTGCTGTTGGGTACGGGGCTTGTTGAAAGACCCTAGTGATGCCCTCTGGTGCTTCCATTCCACCAGAGAGGCAGATATTAAGCATCTCATTACAAACCAAAGCTATGTAATTGTCAGGTTTGCTGTGGGCTCTGAAGAATCACAGGATACGATGAGAGCAGGTAACAGGAGGGGCTGACTGTGGTCAGAGTGTCAGGGAAGGCAAGCCTGGCAAAGGGGCATTTGAGTTCTGAGCTCAATGTCAACACCAAAAAAAAAAAGAAAAAAAGTGGGGGAAGGTAAAGAGGGGGGAATCTATCAAATACCCAGTAGGGGGCTGGGATTGTAGCTCAGTGGTAGAGCGCTTGCCTAGTACATGTGAAGCACTGGATTCCATACTCAGCACCACATAAAAATAAATGAATAAAATAAAGGCATTGTGTCCATCTCCAAATAAAAAAAAATTTTTTTTAAATACCCAAAATAGGTACAAAAGGATGGAGAAGTGGTTCTTCCATGTATGATCAGGGAGCTATCTGCTTTAGAATCACTTGGGAAAATGTTTAAAATTCAGATTCTTGAACCCCACACCAGAGCACTGTAGAGACAGAAAAAAATGTATGAGTTTTTGTTAATGAAGTGATTTTTGGAAAGTTCTAGATAACCACAAGATGAGACACTGGTTGCCAGGAGAACTAGCCATGTGATAAGAGGGTTGGAAATTTTAGTATCACCTCCCAACTCAGGGAGGGGAGAGGAACTCAGGGTTGAATTGATCAGTACTGGCCAATGATTTAATCAATCGTGCCTACATAATGAAGCCTTCATAAAAAACTAAAAAGACTGGCTTTGGGGAGTTTCCAGGCTGATGGATAAGAACTCATTCCTGTGCTGGAGATTTCCAGGCCTTGCCTTTCCTCTGCCTGATCCTTTGCATCCTTTAAAATAACCTTTGTAATAACTAGGTTAACTTAAGTGACATATTTCCCTGAGTTCTATGAGCTGCTCTAGCACATTAATCAAGCCTGAAGAGGGCATCTGTAGGTACCCTGATTTATAGCCAGTCAGTCGGAAGCATGCAGGTCACAACCTGGGGCTTGTGATTGACATCTGAAATAGAGGCAAACTTGTGGATTGAACCCTTAAACTGAGGGATCTGATGCCATCTGCATGTAGAGAATATCATCATTGGATTGAATTAGAGGACTCTCGATGGTGTCTGCTGGAGAATTGCTTGGCATAGCGGGAAAATCCCACACACTTCTGCTGTCAGAAGTGGAGCGTTGAGTGACTGGGCAAGAGGAGGAAAAACACTTTGGATTTCAGTTTTTTCCTGTATCCTGAGTCCCAAAGCAAAGATGTGCTTAAAGACGAATGGGTACATGTCAAAAAGACAGATGAGCTCGCCCAAGGTGGATCCCATTTTCCAAATTCAGGACAGTTTGAGTATCAGAAGAGTAATGACAGTGATGTTGATTGTGACACAGTTATGGTAACAAAAAAATAAAATACTGAGTTCAGAGTGGTGATTAAAAAGATGGTGGGGAGTGTGGCTAGTAGAGGAAACTTTTTTTTTTTTTTTTTTACAAAATGCCAATTAACTAAGGCAGGACTACCAAAGGAGGGAGGAAGGAAGACAGGGAGGGAAAAGAAAAAGAAAGCTGGATGGAGGGACAAAGGAAGAAGGAAGGACAAAGAAAGGAAGAAAAAAGGAAGGGAGGGAACGAATTATAGTGCACTGATGTTTCAGTCAACAATCAACTACGCATACAATGGTGGTTCCTTTAGATTGTCCAGAGACATTGTAGCTGTCTCCGTTTATGTAAGCACACTGCAATACTCACAAAGGAGGATGTCACCTAGCACGGGTTTCCCAGAATGTATGCCTGTTGTTAAGCAACGCATGACCGCAGTTGATGCAGACAGTGGCATTGTTGCCCGTTGAAACCCTTGGTCAGGGGCTGGAATGCAGCTCAGTGGTGGAGTGCATGCCTGGCAGGTGTGAAGGCCTGCATTCCAGCCCAGAATTGCAGAAAAGAAAAAAATATATACGTTTAAAGAATATTGGAAAATAAGATATTCACATAGTCTTAAAGATTGCTTATGTTAATATCACTTAACTTTATTATTATACAAAGGGAAAGTGTGTGCTATGGAACCAGGCCATGCAATATTATGCCTATCACTGAAATAATAGGTTTTGCAAAAGAAAAGTTTATTCATGAGATGCCAGACTCGAGGAGACAAGAGACCCAAGTATCAAAATCTGCTTTTCCAAGAATAGGGCCTTTGGAGTATTTATGGAATGAAGAAATAGTGGTCAGAGGTGTGGGGAACAGTGGGTGAGGGGCATAAAGAAAAGTGCAGTTATCAGTGGTCTGAGCACAAGTCATCAAACGTCATGGTTCTTAATAGGACACATGCCCAGAAAATGGGCATGTTGGCACCGTGACGGTGGACTTTTGACTCTCCGACGTCAGAAGGTTACGCATCTGATACTTGCACAGGTCCCAGTGAAGGGTCAGTGGTTTCAACGAGTTTAAGCTACAGAATTCCTGAAAACAACGTAGGCAGCCATTACCATGTGACCCATGTGTCAGAGGCGTTATCTACAATGAAGCTGACGGAGGACCAAGAGAGTGCAGTATACTGCTTTTAGCTACCTGAGCTCTGAAATTGTTGATGAAAACAAGCGACTAAAAGCAAGTAAAGCTAGAGGGTTCATTCAGTTTCTTCCTCAGTTTCCTGTGTGTTTCCAGTGGGAGATCTGGTAAATATCATCTAACCAACTGACCAAATTTAGCATCACCAACCATAAGACCATGTGATGTGTGCCTTCCAGAGTGATGCAATAGAAATACACAACCACTTTGGGGGATATTGTTGCCCAAATTGTCTAACCTGAATCAAATAATAGGAAGCACTCAGACAAATCTATGAAGACTTCTCCAAAACAACCTCTAATTTTCAAACCATTGAGCCTGTTATGATGGTGCAGCCTATAATCCCAGCTACTCAGGAGGTTGAGGCAGGAGGATTGTAAATTGAAAGTCAGCCTGTATAATTTAGCCAGACTCTGTCTCAAAATAAAAAATTAAAAGGGCTGGGGTTTGGCTTAGTAGTAGAGCCTTGCCTAGCATGTGTGAGGCTCTAGATTCCATCCTAATACCCCCCCCCCCAAAAAAAAATTCTGTTATAAAAGATAAAAAGAAAAACAGTTGAGAAGAATGTTATGAGACATGGATGAACATTCTAAAGTCAATGTTGTAGAATCTAGATTAAAGGAAACTAGAGACATAACAATTACATGCATTGTGTAGTTCTTGATTAGATTCCATTTCTCAAATTCAGGACAGTTTGAGTAAAAAATAAAAAAAAAAATAAAAAAAGCTGTGGAACAATCCATGTGTCCATCAACCGATGCACCTACAAATTGTGACAGATCCATACAATGAAATATTAATCAGTCAGAAATAGGAATGAAGTAAAGATGCAAGAGTGAATCTTGAAAACAATGTGCTAAGGGAAAGAAGCCAGACAGAAAAAGAACACCTATTGTACAATTCCACTTCTAGGAAATGTCCAGAATAAGTAAATCCACAGCAACAGAAAGTAGATTAGTGTTGCCAAGAGCAGAGGGGAGAGGAGATGGGTGTGACTGTTAATGGGTATAGGATTTCTTTCTGCAATTATGAAAATATTTTGAAATCAGTGGTGACGATTGTATATGTGATGAATATATTAGAAACCTGAATTGCACACTTACATAGGGCAAATTTTATGATATGTGAATTATATGTAAAATTAAAAAAAATTGTAAAGGATATCAATCCATTGGGGAAATTTGAATGAAGTATCCATCAGTCACTATTTTTTCACTGTTAAATTTCTTGGATGTGATAGTGGTGTTGTGGAAATATTGAGAGATTATTTAAGGATGAAGTACTTAGGGATGATATTTGCACTTTTCTTTCAAATGGATCAGAAAGTAAAGTATTGGGAGAAAGCAAATGTTGCAATATTTTAATCATTGATGTTCTAGGTTAAAGATATACAAGGATTCATAGAATTATTTTAATTTTTTTGTAGCTTGAGCTATTCCAAAATGAAAATACTGGGAAGGGAGATCACTTATTGAGCATCTATAATATACCTAATAGACAATGGTAAATTCTGGTGGATTGTGACAAGAAAATTAGGAATACTGAGGCATTACCCTGTCTCCTGAGTGAATCCTCTGTGAAGAGTGAGTTGTTTGATTCCCTTCAAAACTTCTCTTAGGCCCACCAGCATCAGAGGGGGAGAGGCAGGCTGCTTGTCTTCCAGGAAAGTCATTCTGGGCTTGTGCTTGCTTCTGAACATACTGTCTGATGTCATAGTGTTGCTGAAAGCTTAGTTCTTGTCCCTGATGCCAATCCAATAATGAGGACAAGGTTTTGAAAAAAAAAAAAAAGGAAAAAGAAGGTTTATTGCTTTGCTAGCAAAGGAGAAACACAGGGGACTCCTGTCCCAGAGGCTGTGATTCTGCCCATCAGCAGGAACAGGAGGATTTTAAAGAGATGATTCAAAGGCTACATTCCACATGTTCTCTGTTGGAGTTGTAATCCACTTGTTAATTTAGGAGATGGTCATTTCTGAGATCTTCTGGTGCCACTCCCAAAGTCTGGATTACTTCCTTCCAATGGAGGGTGTATATTCAAGCATAGATAAATCTGCCAAGGATGGGGAAGAAAGGTAATGCTATTTCCTCTGAAATTAGTGATGGGGAGAGATTAGGAAGGAGCTGGGAGAGAGGAAGAGAAAGAAACATGTCCATTTAAAAAAAAAAAAAATCAGTTGTAGTGGCAGAGCAGCAAAAGCTACATTCAAAGCATAAAGTGGACCACTGTTACAATAACATTTACAGGGAGCTCTTAAAATCTTCCAGAGAGGTTCTGGGGGTGTAGCTCAGTGTTAGAGCACTAGCCTAGCATTTGTGATGCCCTGGGTTTAATCCCCAGCACTGCAAAAAAAAAAAAAAAAAAAATCAATCAATCAATGCAATCTCTTAGAGAGTTAGTACTAACTTCATTAATAAAATTGAAGGGTAATGAGATGCAAGTTGGTTGAGGCTGAAGTGGGAGGGGCATGGGTGCCTTCAGTGGGGGAAGGCAGATGGTCAAGGCTTAAAACTCAGAGCACAGCCCATGAATTTCCGGTAAAAAAACAGGAAGTGAGGTGAGCCTGTGCCCTAATCCCATTGCAGGCTCTGAACAGGCAAATGGGTTCATGGCAGCTTCTTTTTTGAGTTTCCAGCTGCTCCTGGCTAGTGGTTAGAGGAGCATAATCTCCCCTATTGCCCACCTACTCGCATTACCCCATGTAACCAAGGAATCATCATCCTCTGCCTAGCCCCTTTTTCTTTTTTGTCTCTGTGCCATTATTTTCCCTCAAGGATGCTTGGAGAGAACCTTACAGGGCTGAACTAACTAGTGTTTACTTTTGGACCAAGATTCGGGGTCTCAGTTTGGAGCAGGGCTGCGGGTGTGGAAATGGCCAAGCAGCAGCCACAACATAAGGGAGGTTTTGTGAGGCCAACTGGGGAGGGCGGGGAAGATTGGATTTCTGGTTCACCCCTGACCACTGGTGCCTTCTGTTTTTAAAACAGACGTGCTTCATCCTTCCCAGAGCAGGGGCCAAAGATGGGAACTTGAAAATGCAAAGTCCCAACTGGAGAAATTGGGCTGCAAGAGCTCAACGCCTGAAAAATATTGACTGTTTCTTTTTTTAAGCTAATATTCCAAATTTCTTATGAAAGTCAACTTAGACATCCAGGACACAGGAAACAAGGCAAGAGGCCACAGCCAACTGCCTCAGAGGACCCGGGACACTTTCTTAACAACATCCAGATGGTTCCACAGAAATTGTTAACATCTTGGAAAAAAAAAAAATCAGCTGCTGGAGAAATGAGATTCAAGTGGTTTAGGAAGGACAGCCTGGAGGAGAGTCCCCGGGGATAGAGAGTGGGCCTGAAATATAAGCCGATGTGGTGGGATTACGGCTTCCTATGGCAAGGCTGGTGGGCTGTGGGGAGTGGGGAGTGATCCAGGGCTTCTGTCAGAGCCTCCAGGCTGGCAGGGACACCTCCGCAGAACCGCCTTCTGAACATGTTAATCCATTCACTAGCCTGGATTTGCAATGACTTTTTATGCTTATATTTTATATTTATTATTGTTGCTTTTGTTTTAGAAAAGGACTATTTGCCTCCCAATTTACTGTCTGTATTTAGGTTCTGTAGACTCAGAGCTCAAGGTCAATAGATTTTAAGGGTTTATGGCAATGTTTAACCCTGAAAAAATTTACACATATAGGTTTTTATAATCATATAATATAACATGTATAATTCCATACAACAAAATATAAATGTATTTTCTAATATGTGAAAACTCTCAAAATTTAAATTAGTGAATACTAATTCAGTGCCACAGTAGATGACATCATGCCAACTCTATCAGTTGGTAGGTTTAGTGTTCACTGAAAGCTCTGTTGCTAGTATGCCTGAGGCCTTGGGTTCAATTCCTAGTACCACACACAAAAAAGACTTCAATGCATTTGAAAACAATGTGTAGGTTAGATTTTCTCACTTCCCAAGAAATATTTAGAAATCAGTTCCTCGGAGCCAAATAAATTTGGAAGGAAAATTTAAAAATCCTTCCCAGCTAGGTATAAAGCTCAGTGGTAGAGCATGTGCAGGGCTCCGGGTTTCATGGGCCCGGGTTTCATCCCCAGCACCATAGAAATAAACCAAACCTATGAACAAATAAAAACCTATCCATAATTTTGCTGGGGAAAGAAGCATGTATCTTTAACATGCGATGTGAGAGCTTCACAAGGTGTTTACATCAAGCAGGGAGGAGCGGAGCCCGAGGTGAAGAGGCTGAGGGTCTACGGAGGCCTGACCGCAGTTCTGCTTTTCCGAAGAGGTATGTGTTTCTCCCTCTGTTCCCAGTTGCCTTCCCACAGGAAAAGGAAATGACTTGCTTGTGGAATGTAACTGCTTACACGCAAATCACTTGCTTAGAACTAAAAATGGAGGAGAGGGAAGCAATAGCTAGAGACTCGGGGTTTGATCAGCCTTCAGCAAACCTTAGAATTTATCATCTCCCATAACCTGACTCTCACCCAGGCCTCTTCCAAACCCAAGAGACATCTCCTGTCTGCCCCCAGCAGAGGAGGATTTCTCTCTTTGTCTGACTGTGACAGCAGGATGTTAGACCTGGTGAGGGCACATTGGTGGCCTTCCTTGCTATTCTCACATTCTAAATCAGGAAGCTTGCAGGAGTGGGGAATGAGCAGCAAGAATGTACACATCCCGGAACTCTCAGGCTGAAACGCCTGGGGTATTTAGTCCAAAAAATTCTGTGTATGGTGGGGGGCAGGGGTGGGAAGCAAGCAAGCTAGTACAGGAACCAGAATTTTCTCCAATAAGCAACATTACTGAAAGAAGACCAGAGAACCTGCCAGAACTGGTTATGGAGCATTAACCAGGTAAACTCATTAGATGGATCCATCTCTTCCTTTGGGAGAATATTGACATTTAAGCTTTGGCTTCTTGGGATTCCGCTGGAGGACTCTTCAGTGGAATGCAATGACTCCTTCCTTCCTCCCCAAACTGAAATCCGGGCTATTACAATTCCAAATGGACACGGAGTCCTGCCAAGTTTATAGGAAATTGGAATGACAGTGTGGGTTCCCACCACAAGGGATAGCAAAAGCTGAATGCTCAGAGAACAAGCAACATTTCCCCCGTGGTTCCCAAACACGTCTATTTTTATTTTAAGCGGTTCTGTGTTTTCATTCAGTTTTAAGAACAGAGGAATCCATATGGAATCTTCACCAACTCTACTAAAATAAAAGCATGCAACTTCTCAGCAGCGTGCCGAAATAGCCACAAAGATTCAAGGGTAGGTCGGAAAGAACTGCAGACACTCACTTCTGAAGACCTGTGAGAAGTCATCAACTAATTTCTAATGAGTACCGTTTAGGCACATGGCAGAGGACAATATCAACTGCTAACCCCATGCTACAGATCTTATCTTTGACAAAGTATAGCTTATCATTTTGTAGAAGTTATAAAGTAGCTGCTCTAAGACAAGCAGTTTATATTAATTTAAGATATAGGAAATATAAATGTATTTTATTTAAAGTGCAGGATTTTTCAGGTGGGGTCGGTTGGGGAAGAAGACTCATAGGTCTCCCTTACATAAAACAGTTACTTTTTCATTTTTTTTTTTTGGTACTGGGGGATTGAATCCAGGAGTGCTTTACCCCTGCCTTTTATTTTATTTTATTGGAAACAGGGTCTCCCTGAGTTGCTTAGGGCCTTGCTTTTGCTGAGGCTGGCTTTAAATGGATCCTCCTGTCTCAGCCTCCCAAGCCACTGGGATTACAGGTACATTTTTTAAAAAATTTTTTTCTTTTAATTTTTTTTAGTTGTCAATAGACCTTTTTAAAATTTATTTATATGCAGTGCTGAGAATCGAACCCAGGGCCTCACACGTGATAGGCAAGCACTGTACCACTGAGCCATAACCCGAGCCCATATAGGTACATTTTTATTGGTCATTTTCAATAAACTTTCTGTAAAACATATCTTATTTGTAATTACTTGAAATTATCGTATTCATTTATCTGTTTGCTTTTTTATGGTATTCTTCCCAGCTTCTTCAATTTCTACCTCTATCCCACTTTCAAGTGCTTCCCTGGCTTGATTCTATACTTTCAGAACTAGAATAGTGCCTGAGACAGAGTTGACCTTCAATAAATGATTTTTCCTCCTCATTTATCCAACAAATAATTTTTTTCTGTTCTTTAAAAAATGATAGTTGTTTTAAAAAAGCACATTATACCCATTTGAGTGTTTTGTTATAGTCATTGCTATTTGTTTTGACTTAGAATGAACATTATCTGGGCAATGTGCAACATTGTTCATTTTAAAAATATTTATCCACTCTGTACCAGGTGGAGAAAAGCCGTATCTGTGGAACATACATTCCAGTGGGAAGGGAGACAGACAGTAAAAATCAACGCATATTCTGTCAAGCGAGGGTGAGTATTATGGAGAAACTGAAAGTAGAATAATGGGATTCTCAGTGAAGCTTCCTGAAGGATGTGACTTGAAGGATGCAGAGAGCCAGAGGAAAGGCAGCTGCAGTACTGAGTGCACAGGCCTGGCAGGGAGGCCGAGCTGAGTGAGCCAGAGAAGTTAGAGGAGGCTGTAGGAGGGACAGTCGGGGCCAGGGGCAGGCCAGGGAGGGTGTGGAGGCCTTAGGCAGACTTTGGCTTTTACTCCATGTGAAATGGGGAGGCCCCTTGAGGGACCAGTGACCCCTTTGGAAAGACTTCTGGCTGCCGTGGCAGGGAGACTGGGACACATGGTTTGGGGGAGTCTCAGGACCAGATGGGAGGTCTGGAGTAATCTAGAACTAGGGAAAGTGATAACCTGGACTAGTGGAAATGGTGAGAACCTGTAATCTGGGTCCTAGTGGAAGTGATAAGATTCTGGATACGTTCTGAAGGCAGGGCCAATAGAATGTCCTGAGGGTTTGGGAGAGGGATGTCAGAGTTGGAGCCAGGGATGGCTCTGAGGCTTTCAGACAGAAAGAGCACTTTGCAGAATAATACCCTGGCCGGTTAGTGAGATGGAGAAGATTGTGGGAGAAGCAAACTTGGAGGGGACAAAAGAGTGGCTCTTGGGCCAGATGTGATGGTGCATGTCTGTAATCCCAGTGACTTGGAAGTGTGAGGCAGGAGAATTACAAGTTCCAGGGCAGTGTGGGCAACTTAGTGGAGATCCTGTCTCAAAATAAAGAATAAATAATATGGTCTGGGAATGTAGCTCAGTGGTAGAGTGCCCTGGGTTCAATCTCCAGTACCAAAATAACAATAGTCATAATAATAATAATAATAACAACAAGAACAATAAAAAAATAATGAGTAGATGTTGGATTGTGTTTGAGAGGCTTTGTTGGGGAGGCCAAGTAGGAATTGCATATATAAGGTTGACAAGCAGCTTGAGACCTTCACTGGCAGGATGACCTCTGCACCCTGTCTAGAAGGGCCAAGAAGATGCATCCAGGTGAGGTCAGCATCAAGCTACACAAACACTGAACCTGAAGCCATCGCCAATCCCCAAGACCGAAGCAAGTCTACGTTGTCACTGGGAAGCCTGCTGACAAACTCTAAGATTCTGTCTCTCTGAGTAATCTTCAGGGGTCTCGTTTAGTCTGTTGTCTTTCTGCTAGTGCTCTTTTCTGCTATATCTGTACCCTACACTATTTATTGATTGGAGAACCATAAATTTGTTTTTAACAACATAAGAGGCCACAACATGGAGGTTTAACTTCAGAGTTTAAATTTGGCCTTTTACTAGTAACTGGAAGGCCTGCAGCCAAGGAAATATAAAAGAGCTCTCTCCCGTCCTCCTAATGAAGAATCTTCTTATGTCTGGGAGGACCTGACAGTAGATGATAGGTGAGCCAGGGCAGGGAGGTTTCAGGTCCCCTCTGAGCAGAGGTTAATAAACCGCCAGTCTAGTGGCTCTGAAGGTTGGTGACAGGCTTATCCTGGAATGCTTGAAAAGTCTGCCACATCAGCTCCGGAACAGGATCTAGTCCTTCCAAACCTTGGGAATCTCTGCAGCCACGATTCCTTTATGACTATTAACTCTACTATCCTCAGTCCCCAGGGACTTAGTATAATCACCGATGAATGAATTCCTTTTCCCTTGAACCTAAATCTGAAACCTCACGGGCCTTTCCCATAGCATAAATAGCATTCTATTCCTGTGCATATTGTCTCATTCACAGGAAATAGTGTCTGAATTACATCACAGACGAGTTCTACTGTATTCTGTTGACGTTTATTGTGGAACCATTGTGAGAATGACATGGTTCCTGTCCCCAGTAAGTTACTATATCCTATCCAATATGGTCAAGATTCTAAAGCCAGTGAAAGAGATGGGGACAGAGAGGTGAATGAAATTCCAGGATGTCTCAACATCCCTTCAAGGCCAATGCCTTAGCAACGCTTTTCTCTAAGTGTTTCCCTGAGCTCATGGATATGAGTAGATGGCAAAGCAGGATACTTGTACTTACCAATGCCATTTACTGAGAGGATGAGATGACAAACAAGCTTATTTTTAGTAAAGTTGGTGTGTAGAGAGGGCAGGTCTATTGGATCAGTGTTAGAGAAAACCAGTCCTCTCCTGGTGTCTGTCCTTTCCTTCTTTTGGTAGGAACAGAACTCCCAGTTTTAAGCTGAGCATGTAGCCACTTGGCCATAAGACTGAGTTCTTGCTGATGCAAATAGGTAAATTTGCCTAGTGGTAGCTCCTAGAGAGGCATTAGATGTGGGAGGCCATCCTCGCACGTGATTTGAATTACCTTCTTGGCTGGGCGAGAGGCGCTTAGACACATCCTTGTGTCCAGAGCTAGGAGAAGCCGTCCTGGAGCTGGTTTAAAGGTAATTAGAGTCTGTCTCTTTAATTCAAAACTCCTTAAGGATTTCTCATGTACTGAACCTTCATTTATGAAGCCTGTGCTGGCCGCGGGCTAAAATTAGGTGTATACACATACTTTCTTTCTCAAGCCTTTCTCTGGCTTGCTGCCTGAAATGCAGGTGCCACTATCTTGGTCAAGACCATGCTTGATAGAACCATTGGAGCCAAGTAGCAGCTACCACACCCCGTTTCATATGAGAGAGAAACAAACTTTTATCTTACCCATTAGAGGGCTGTTAGTCTCCACAGCTGACCGTAATCCTGAGTCATACAGCTGTCTAAGTTTCCCTCCAGAGTGCCATTCTCAGCTGCTCTGAACAATGTGCCCATTCCTGCTGACAAGTCATGGAAGCTTGAGTTAGTCTAAGATACTGCAGTTATTGTCCAGGTCGTTCTCCATGAAAGCCGAATGTAGTAAGGCTCCCTTATGGCCGGAATATCAAAAAGGGGAAATAATGGAAGTGAACGTAGCTTGAGTTCGCATGTTCCCTTAGTGGCAAAGACTTGTCCCCCTATACACCACTGCCCTCTGCTTTTGTGTTTCTGTCACTTGGACTCTAGATGTAGATGAATGATGACCACAGAGTTTCTAAAGGCTGAGAGGAGTGTCTACCATTCCTTGAGGCTGGTTTTTATTTTTAGAGAAGTGACACATATAAAAATGTTCAAGCAATACAAAACCATGTGTAGTGAAATATGCTCTGTGTGCCCAGTCCTACCACCCGTAAGTCCCTATGTGAAAAGCTTTCAAGGTATTCCCTAGAGATTTTTCCATGTGTGGAGAGCCCCTTTTCAAAAAATAAGATAGAATAAATTAAAAAATAAATATATATTGCCATTTATATAATATTTACTACATATAATCTCATTTTAAAATATAAATAAGCATATACTACATACTATAATATACTTTGCTTAAATGCAATCATACTTTTAAACATCTTTCCAAAATGGTGTATATGCATTGATTTCTATCAGACTGCACAGTACTGCATTGTGCAGTAGATGTAGCATAGTTTATTTAACCAGTTTCCTGTTAATGGACATTTGTTTGCAGAGTTTTGCTATTATAAACATTGCTGCAACAGATTTTCTTTCCCATACATCTGTGTGCCAACACATAGGTAGGAGAAAGCCATAGAACTGGAGTTGCTAGGTGAAATAGTGTGTATAAGCAGCTCCTTCTGCATTTTCAGTTAGTGTCCAGGCTGCTTTTAAACTCAGGTTCCCATTGGGAGCACAGCTGGACTTTAGTTTTGTTTCCTATTCACTTGTTTCTTTTGTTATTTGGGTTTCTATTCAGAAAGAGCATGGTATTTGACTTTTCAAAAGACAAATCAGAAGCAGGCGAGTGATCTGGTTTAGGATAATACTTTATTTGGGGCAAAAATTCCACTTTTTTGCTGAAAAGATGCTAGTAATTATTTTGAATTAAGGTATGGGCATAAGTTCTTGAGAAATGAGGAACCTAACTAATATCTTTAGGGGAAGAAGTTTCAGGAATACCATCTGCCAGACCCCAGACTCTAGAGAGACTATTCCACCACAAAGACAAAAGCGTCTTTGAATATTTTTGGAAATAAGAAGATACCTATAGAAGCGCTGGGAGAAGGTCCAAATTTAGGGCTCATTCAATACCTGTGGTATCTAACCTCACAGCCCTACATTTACCACTCCTCCTGTCTCCTCAAAATCTTTGCAGAAACCACCTTAGTAGGAGAAGTAGCAATGGAAGGGTTTGTGCATTCTCCCCCAAGCCCAGCTTGCTGCTGGCCAGATGCTTAAAATGAAACTTTGGAATCTGTACATCTTTGTGTCCTTTTTGCCTCTGCTCTTTTAATGTTCTCATCCTCCCTAGACTCCTTCTAAATTAGACAACTTCCTGATACCGAAGAAGGACCAAGCAAGTTAGAGCATTTCCTTCTTAACTGGCCAAAGGGCTGCATGGGAGCCTGAGTCCTGTCCTCTTTTCAGGTGACAGGCCTTGCTGGGCTTTCCTGTAGAGGCTGTCTTGGAAGTAGGTAGCACCCTCTCCTGGGCTAAATCCAAATGTTTTCTGTCTGTCCTGAAGTCATCCAGGATAATAACCACATTTCCCTTTCTCTGGCAAGCTTTGCCCCATCACTGCCCCCTCCTGGCCCCTTCTATTTTTTATTTGAATGCCACACTATTCCTTCAAATCCAAAGGAGTAGCTTTGGAGATCCTAAGGAGCAGAAATTTATTTGAGTATTTACTATGTGTAGACAAGGACATGATTGTAACTATAAAAAAATTAAAATAGAAGCTTGTAGTCAGTATAGATAGGGAATATGAAGAGTGAATAACTAAATGTAGATGAAATACTATTTTAAAGTTATCAGGCAACACAGGTGCTAGAGGATTCTCTGCACACGGTGGAGACCCTAGAGCAGGGAGGTGATGCTTGTTGCCTAGCAGTCTCTTCAGGACTTTGGGAAAGGAGTTGCCCAAAGGCAAGGTAGGTCCTCTCCCCTGGGAACTCTCTGGAAAGAGATGCATCTGAAGGTTCTTTTATTGAATGAGTTAACATAAAACTGAATGATTTGAACAATTTAAGCCTTTTAGGTTCTCCTACCACCTACCACCACCTTGTATGTTCTTTTTTTTTCTTTTTTCTTCACCAGATACTTGTTTCTCAATGGCGTTTGTACAACATGCAGACATCTTAATGGAATCTTCTCAAGTCTACTTGGCACTCCATTTTCTATTTTACTGAGACCTTTCTTCTAACAGACTTTAAATGCTGCTTTAGTTACCTTTATCCACATGCTGACCAACATGGACATTTGTTCATTTTTATCTCATAAGACAAGGATCGTGTGCCTTTTCCTTGTTCAATTTTCAATGCAACAACAATAACAATAATAAAGCAGCTGTCACTTAGTCATTACCTGAAAGCAGCACATAATAATTTCACATTGTTTTATCCTTTGCTCATATTTTCATAACGAGATTAAAAACTATATTATCCGTATTTTTACAAATGAGAAAATGAAGGTTCAGAGATATTATGTAACTTGCCCAAGTTACAAAGATGGGATCTGAACTTGCAAGTTTAAGTCCAAAGACCTCACTCTTGACCACTGTGGAGCTCTCTCTTTGTATTCTCAAGTAATTAATAATCATGCAATAATTCAGTGACTAAGGAGATCATCGTTTTAGTAGGTATAGTTCATTGCATGAAAATTAATGTGTGATGTGGGGAGGAAAGCACAGCATTCTCAGTGTCTTGGGGGTGCTTGTTAATGGAAGAGACTCTCAGGGCAGAATTTGCATACTCTAACAAAGCAAGCAACACTGACCCCCAGGGTCACATCCTCTCCGGTTGTTTCAGCAACAGTCCCACCTTACAGAGGAAATGAGGAAAAATGAAATTAGTTGTCTGATGCCACATAACTAGCAATTGGTGGAATCAGGATTTGATCATTTTTCTGGACTTCTCTCAGGTGGCCCTAGAGACCCTCAGATTTTCTTATAGACTCCCTGAATAGATAACATAACTAAAGTGGAGAGAAAAGGAGTGGCAAGGGTCTTCCAGGACTCTGTTAAATGGATCTGAAATGGACTTACAAGAGCCCACAAGAAGACAGCAGATATATTCATGTTTTTTTTTTCTTTTTCTTTTTGTGAGGTTGGAGATTGAACCCAGGGCCTTATGCATGGTAGACAAGTACTCTACCACTGGACTACTCCCCAATCCCTGCAAATATATTTGGAATTCAAGTCTATAAAATGCTATCTTCAGGGGCAAAAGTGGGTCTTGTAATTGTGAAGAACAAGGAGAAGGCAGTCCCTGTGTTTGGGTAGCAGTCTACTTTCCTCCAGTCCTATGTATAAAATAATGGGCCTGGCTGCTCTTATGAAAAATCTCCATAAACTATGTTTTCAAGTGGATTTGGAGTGTGAAGCTTTGGAGACAGAATGCCTAGGTTCAAATCTTGCCCTGCCACCCCTAGCTACACATCAGTGGCAAGTCAGTGAACCTGGCTAGGCCGGGAATCCTGTCGGGCTGTGTGAGTGGATGCAGGTGAAGCACGTGGCTGGAGTAAGCTTTGGTAACCCGGCTACAGTGACAACACCGCCAAGGGCCAGTCCAGCTGGACCCACAAGGCGCAGCCCCCATGATTTACAAAAAGGCACCGGGGAATTGTCTCCCTTCGCGTGTGAGCGTAAAATTCGCGGTCCCAAGTTGAACCCAAACGTGGAGGAACAAACACCTGGCCCCAAATATAATTTCCTCTTGCAGCTTATTACGGCCCTGAGGAAATCGCCAGGGGAGGGCCCCGGAGTGCGGCGCGGCAGCCCCATAATTTCCAGAGCCCTTCTCCTCCACTGACACGTAATTGTCAGATTGTTTTATGAGAGCAGCTTCCTGCCCCCTTCCTGCCTGGCTTCCAAATGTGCTCATTCCAGAGGAAGCCTCACTTCTCCTCCTCGCCCTTAATCGCTCCTTTCCTGCCCGCCCCGAGCCCCGGGCTGGGGCGATTTCCTAAATCATTGGGAATTGGCTTCCAGCGCAGGCGCCCCGGGTGGGCTCCGGACCAGCTCGCGGGCCGTGACCCGGAGGTCAGAGATGTCTCGGTGGCGTTTGATGTCGCGCAGGGGCTCCCCCCACCGCCGCTCCTCTCCCTCCGCTCGGGAGCTGCGCCGCTCCTAAGATCCGCAGGAGCTGGGGGCGCTGAGTCCCCCGGCTCTGTCCCCGGGCTCTGTCTCCCGATGGGCGCGCAGCTGGGGCTGGCGACTGCGGGAGTCCTGCCTCGGTTTCCCGGGCCTGTTCGCTCAAACGGGAGCAGTTCCAGAATATTTCTGCCCCAGATTGAGCTCTCAAAGATTCATCCCAGAGACTCCTCCTGAGCATTTACCTTCTCTCCAAAGGCCGATTTTTTGAGGGGTGGGGGTGGGGGGTGGGGGTGTCATTTATTCTCCTCTTCAAAAGCTCATTCTTTTTTTTTTTTTTTTTTTTTTTAATTTTTTTTTATAATTTTTTAATATTTATTTTTTAGTTTTCGGCGGACACAACATCTTTGTTTGTATGTGGTGCTGAGGATCGAACCCGGGCCGCACGCACGCCAGGCGAGCGCGCTACCGCTTGAGCCACATCCCCAGCCCCCAAAAAAGCTCATTCTTAAGAGGAAGTGATAAGTTCTAATGTTTTTAGCTTAATTTTCCCCATTTGAGGAATTTCCGAGGAAGCAGCATGGGGCTTTTTATATTTTAACTATTTTTTTTATTACTAAAGAAATACACAATCACAGTAAAAATTTCAAACAGAATCGTTTCCAGATGGAACCACAGTTAGCAGCATTTTGTGTATCTTTCCAGAAATGTTCTATGCACATACAAGCATACAATATATTCCCCCCCCCCACTCTCACGCACAAATGGGAGCATATTGGACATCTTTTTCTACAACTTGCTATTTTTCATGTAGCACATTTTGGATGTTTGCCATTTCAATATATCTAGATTTACTCTTGTTAAAAAACTGCTCCGTAGTTCTATTTATGAATGTACTGATGTATTTACCCAACTCCCTGTTAATGAATATTTATGTTAATTTTGCGTTATTATGAACAGTGCTTAGAATAAGTGTCCTAAATCTACATCCATATCCTGTATTTTTGGAGTATCTTCCACTTAGAGATTTATTTATTTTTTTTTAATTAAGATGTCTGGGAGATTAAAATTTTGAGAGATGTCAATTGTCCTTTTAAAAGCTTATGCCAATTTAAGCTCTAGTAATCATGAGTGAGAATACCTGGTTGCACATACCATCACAAATACATACACAAACTTTTAAGCTTGCCAATCTTAAAATAATTTTTTACTTTATTTATTTATTTTTGTTGGTACTGGGGATTGAACTAGCAGTTCTCTACCACTGAGCTACATCCCCAATCCTTTAATTTTATATTTTGGGACAGGGTCTCAGTAAAGTTGCCCATGCTGGTCTCAAACTTGTGTTTATTCTGTTGAAGGGACAGATGAGGCAAGGCACCGAAGATAGCAGGAAACCCTTTTATTTGGCTGCAGCCAGGTTCAGAGGGCACAGCTTTTGCTGTAATCAATTAATCCCCTGAACCCCGAGTTCAGGTAGTTTCAGAGTTTTATACCCAGCATGTAAGGGGAGAGGCTCAGAAGTTCACATAAAAGCAGCTTTTTCTTTCACTGTTCTGGGCAAGTTAACCCTTCAAGGACAACACCTGAGAAGGGGAAAGCTTCCTCTCCCCTTTCTTTCCTCCCCCTGCCAGCTGTTACCATTGAGCCCAATTGGTAACTTCTCTTAGAAATGTGGGCATCTCTGTGAAGCTCCAGCTCAAGGCCAGAGGCCTTGTTTACACATTTCTACAAACTACTATACTGGATACATGTTTGTGAAAAACTAATAAGGGGGTGTCCAGCACCTGGAGTGCCAATTTCTTCCAGGCTATCGGCCAAGTAGAATAGGACAACATGAAAATAGGAAGTTTATTTACATTGGACTCTTTTGTGGAGACTCTTTTACTTATAGTCTTAAAAATCAATTATGGTGAAGATTGCTGGAGAAGCTTAGTTAAGATTTTTTTGTGGAGGAGGGGGTGCTATTACAATTCTGCCTCAGCCTCCTGAGTAGCTGCGATTACAGGTATGTGCCACCCCTCCTAGCTTAATTTTATTATTTTAAATTAATATTTTAATTTAAATAACTTTTTAAAATTTAAATGACTAATAACTTTTTCTTGTTCAGGTAAATTTGGCCATTTTTCTATTATTTAAGCTGCATCTTACTGAGTTATAGAAAGATCTCTTTCTATATGAAGGGAAATGACTCTTTTGTACCATATGTAGTAGTAGTAATTCCCAACTTTATCATTTGTCTTGGTTTTATGATTCTTTCCATATAACATTTGAAAAATTATTTTACTAGCAAATTTATCAATTCATTTTTGCCTTTGCACAGCTTTAGAGACCCTATTATAATGATCCAATGTTCCTCTGATGATTTTCATATTTTCTTTTTTACATTTAAATCTTTAATCCAACTACAAACTTTGAGGGAAGAATAAATTTACACTAGAGGTCAAACTTTACTTTCTACCTGCCTATCAGTTGTTCTCACAGTGTTCATCAATACTATACTTGGCATTTCTAAAAGTAAGATGCCTCAATATAAGGAAAATATTATTTCATGTTAGTTTTCCTAATATATAAAACTCTTTAGAATAGAAAATAATTTGATCTTTAACCAACTTTAAAGATGCTAAGGACTGGGATGTAGCTCAGTAATAGAGCACTTGCCCAGCATGTGCAAGGCCATGGGTTCAATTCCCAGCACCTAAAAACAAAACAAAACAAACAAACAAAAACTGACACCCATCTTCCAGAAAGAACAAATTACTTACTAGAGTTTGACTAGTTACTGTGAAATGAGGTGGTCATAGGATGAACCCCTAGAGGCTGTGTTTTCCATTTACTCAACAAGCATTCATTGCTGCTATGTGCAATAGCCTATGGGATCATGGAAGTGGTTAGATATGATTTTTTGCCCTCTGGAAGTATATAATTTAATAGAGAAATGGCAAATCTTTCATCATAGAGGGATGTATGCATATTTTCTTGGCATTTCTAAAAGTAAGATAGCTCATTAATGTACTGTGGGTTCCTAGGGTTTTGGAAATGTATAAAAAGGAGATTCAAATTTGTCTTTCAGGAAATAAGCTGTTGAATAGTTGAAAGTTGGAATGGAACATGGAAAATATTTTAAGTTATCTGCATTTTAGAAATGTGTACTCTGTATATGGTCTGTATGTTTCCAAAGTCCTTTCTTAGGAATTTTGAATTTCAGGTTTGGCAAGTGGAAAGGAGAATAACTGTCAGTTATAATACCTTTCTTCTAAACTAAAGCTGTGTTTCACCCATGGTCCCTACTAAGGAGCAGGGGTAGGAATGTGTCAGCTTTTCCAATTCAGGAGTTGTCATGTGCCTAAGAGCTGCTCCCCACAATCTAGAGTGCTCAGCCTGAGAGAATCATGACACCCTGTTTCCTTTTCCAAATCTTTTCACAGATCTTTGCAGCTAGGGGACTGTATTAGTTTGCTAGGACTGCTATAACAAAATAACAGACTGGTGGCTTACCTGATAGAAATTTGTTTTCTTATAGTTCTGGGGGCTGCATGTCCAAGATCAAGATGTCAGTAGACTTGGTTTCTCATAAGATGTCTCTCCTTGGCTTTCAGACAACTGCTTTCTTGTTATGTCCTCACACAGTTTTCCTCTGTGTATAAATATCCCTGTTCTCTGTGTGTCCAAATTTTTTTTTTTGGTACTGGGGATTGAACCCCCAGCATCACTCTACCACTGAGCTACATCCCCTTTTTACTTACTTTTTGTTGTAGTTGTACAAGGATAGCATGCCTTTATTTTATTTGCTTATTTTTATGCGATGATAAGGATCAAACCCAGTGCCTCACATGTGCTAAGCAAGCACTCTGCCACTGAGCTATAGCCCCAGTCCCTATTTACTTTCTTTGTTTGTTTACTGTTTGAGTCTAACTTGCCAAAGCTGGCCTTGAATTTGTGATTCTCCTGCCTCAATCTCCTGACTAGCTGGGATATATACATACATACATACACACACATACACATATGCTATACTGCATATACTACATGGGGTGAATGTTGGGAATTGAACCCAAGGCTTCATGCATGCTAGACAAGCACTCTACCACTGAGATATACCCCAGTCCCTCTACTCATTCATTCTTTCTCTTTCCCCAACCCCCTCCTGCCAGGATTGAACCCAGGGCCTCACATGTGCTGGGAGGGTGCTCTACCACTGAGCTACACTCTCAGCCCATGAACTATCATTTTTATGGGCCCTAAAATCCTTTCTTACTGTAAATATTAGAACTAGAGGCTGGGTCTATTGGGAAGATTTTGGTTTTCATTTTAGATCTTTCTCTAGTTTTACCATGTTCAATTATTACTTTTATCATTTAAATTATGAATACAATTTTGAAAAAAAATTATGAACAAAATTTTGATAATCTGGAGTGTGGCAGGCCAAATAGAACCCCTTTCTCAGCTTTCCTCTTTCTAAATGAGTGTTCTGGGTGAAAAGAATGCAGAATCAGAATTCATCAGAACAAAAAAACCAAGAGATATTGGTACATTATCATTAATTCAACTCCAGAATCCGGTTCAGGAAACCACATTGCTTTTAGCTATCAGGCTTCCCCAGGCGCCTCTGGCCTGCGAGTTGCTCGGTCTTTTCTTGTTTTTCCTGACCTTAGGAGTCTTAAGGAGCGATCCTGGACTCTTGGGTGAAGTGGAAAGTCTATGCTCCTTCCCCTAGCCTATGTCTTTTTTTTGTTCCAGAGACTTCCAAACCCGCAGACAAGAGCAGCAAATTGATCAAAGGAGGTGAACTGCATCTCTAAACATTGAACTCTCTCACAGCTCTGTGGCCTGGGTGCCAGTTGCAGGCCCATGGCTTTGACAAGAGCACTGATCCATGGAGACTTTAGCTCACTTCCCCTTGGAGGGGCTGTTAGGGTTGGACTGTCCCCCAAACCCTCATGTGTTAAAAGCATGGTCCCCAGTACAGCGTTCAGAGGTTGGGCTGTTATGCAGTGATTGGATCATGAGGGCTCAATCCACATGATGGATTGATCACCGGTTGAACTAATGGGAGGTAGGACCTATTTGGAGGAAGTGGGTCACTATGGGGAGGAGAGTCCTGGGAGGGTTTATCTTCTTCCTAGCACCTTCCTTTCTCTCTCTCCCTTGTTGGTACCTGGCTGCCATGAGCTGACAGCTTTTCTCTGTGACACACTCCTGCCACCATGATGTTCTGCGTCACCTCAGGCCCACAGCCATGGAGCTGAATGACTATGGACTGAAATCTCTGTAACTGTGAGCTAAAATAAATATTTCCTCTTCTAAGTTGTTTTTCTCAGGTGTTTTGTCACAGCAACATCAAGCTGACAGACACAGTGGCACATCTGCCTTCAGAGGAGATTCTATTAGATGACCTTTTGCAAATGAAGTCCATCATAGAGGACGGAATGGGATATGAGGACAGAGTGCCATACCATGGTGGAAACTTTGATATATTTCAAGTAATCCTGGCAGCTGGGGCATCCGGAGTTCTTCTCATCAGCCTTCATCCTGAACATTCCCCCTCCATTTCAGTTGGGTAGCTCTTTGGTTACTGCTTCGAGTTCCACATGCTGGGGGAAAAGAATTCATCTCTAAATGAAGAAAAAATTCTCCAGTTAGCAGATCTATAACCATGCACACTAGTACCTTCTGGGACTTAGGACTTTTCAATGCATGGTCAAGTTCAGACAGCCCCCAAAGACATCTGAGGTCCATTAAGTTCAGATTTACATTCTTACCCAACAAATGGCAGTACTTCAGAAAGTTTGTTTATTTAACATAAAACGCAATAAAAAAAAGTTTTGGCCCCTAGAGTACAGAGTTTATGTGACTTCATGCCCCTCTTTCTGGGGTAGAATAAACAAAACAGGGAAATGGCAAAATCTATAGGATCCTTCTGCCTCAGCCTCCCCAGTAGCTAGGATTACAGGTGTGTGCAACCATACCTGACAAGATTTTTTATTTTTTAATGTATGACTAGGTCAACTTCAATATAAAAAAATTTTCAAGAGTTTATTGGATTTTTTTGATTGTACTGGAATTAATGATATTAAATATTGCTAGAAATAAGTGGGCCCGGCTAGGACCTTGAGATTATTATTATTTTTTTGTCACAATTATATTCACTGTAATAGAATTTGGTTTTCCTGGAACTAAAAGTTCCTACCAAGAGCTTTATTAAAATCCACACATCTATCAAAGATTTGAACTCCTGCTTCAAGTTATTCTTGGAACTAAGGTAAAGAATTGCCCAGTTCACATTTCAGAGGTGAGAGACACAGAGGTGAGAGAGGCTTGTCATGAAGTCCTGCAGCCAAGGAGTCCTGGAGGATGAGCAGTGATTGCTCTTCAAACAGCCTCAGAGCAGACAAGGTGTGCAGAGGTAATGCCAGGTCCTAATGCAAAAGTGGTCAGCCTGGAGGTGGGGCTTGATGTTGACTGACCCCTCACCACCCACATCTCCCACCCCAGGATGCCAGGGAGGCACCTAAGAGAGGCCCCGACCCCTGACTTCCCCTGACCCCAGACTGGCAGTCTTTCTTCCCTGCTGCTTTCTACAGTGTCTCTCATCATGATTGTAACACCCATCATGTCAACACAGTATCTGTGAGAGCTGTTGAAAAGGTACTGCTTTTGGAAACTGCCAGCGGAGAACCAGGCTGGCTCCACATCCTACCCCACTCTCGGTGGCTCCTTTCTTTAAATGAGCCTATTTAATGAGTCTAGAATATTCCATTAACCAATTGAGTACAGCTGCCAACAGGAATGTTCCAAAGAAAATAAATGAAAACTTGTCTACTTTGCACTGTTTTGATGGGCAGCCTCTTTAAAATCGTGGTGCCTGGTCTGTCTCCTCTCGGGATGTAGTGCATTAGAACAAAGTGACCCTGAGAGGCCTAAGAAATGGTTTCATGCAGTGATACTTCACAGCTTCCTTTTTTTCCTACTCTATACTCCTCCCTCCTCGGTGCCTAAGGCTCTGTCTGGGAAGAAGCTCCACATTTAAAAGGTACATTAACTCTTTGGAGCCTAACTCTTTGGCTTGCAAATCTAAACAACAAACTTTATTATTTAAAGATCAAATCTATCCAGCCAACCTCTGAAAAATGCTCTCGCATTGCTTCGGATAACAAGTCTGTGTTGATGAGTTTGAAAAGTGAAGAAAACTCTAGCCACATGAAATAACCCATATCAATCTTTTTTTCCATGTTAACAAGTGTGGAGTTTTCTTAGTAGAAACTGAACATGGTGGAGGTCAGAAACCTGACCTACGGCTGGCTCCCCTGTTCTGCCTTCCCAGGCCTGAATCAGGGGCTGGCGGGCTGAGCTCTTTTCTGAAGGCTCAGGGGAAGAATCTACTTCCCAGCTTATTCAGGTTTTTGGCAGAATCCAGGTCCTTGTGGTTGCAGGACTGAGGTCCCATTTCCTTGCTGGCTGTCATCTGGGAGCTGTGCTCAGCTCTTAGAGGCTTCTCCTGACAAAGCCTTGCCAAAAAAAAAAAAAAAAAAGGTCAGGACTTGAAAAACGGAATTTAACCCTTGTGAGCCCTGAAGACTGAACTCTGAGGGACGCTCAAGACATATCAGGCTCAAGCATTTTTCAATGCAGTGTCTCTTCTGGTTAGTTATTGGGTATTTAAGGGTTCTCCAACTTTGGTCTAATTATTTTATGCTGTTCCCAAGACTCCTGTATGACCACATCAGAGAATACTTGGTGTTAGAAGTGAGTTTTCATCTGGGTGATCCGAGCCTTTGAGGTCTACTCTCCCACTGAATGTTTTACCTTTGTAAAGATTAGAGTTCGTTGGGCTGGGGATGTGGCTCAAGCGGTAGCGTGCTTGCCTGGCATGCGTGTGCCCGGGTTCGATTCTCAGCACTACATACAAAAAAACAAAGATGTTGTGTCCGCCGAGAACTAAAAAATAAATATTAAAATTCTCTCTCTCTCTCTTAAAAAAAAAAAAAGATTAGAGTTCACATTGAACAAGCCTGATTTCAGATGAAAAACAAAAGCAATTTTATTTAGCCATAGTTTGCATGAAATGACATTTACTCATTTTAAATTTATTTGGACAAGTTTTTAAGAAGCAATACTTGCATGTAACCACCACCACCATCATCATCAATATAGATATTTCTGTCACCCTACAAAGTCTTCTTGGACTCTGTCCCAGACACCCTCACCCCTCATTCCTTTTCCCTTCTATCCCAAGCAAAGACTGAACCATTTTCTCTCTCTGTACATTTTATTTGTTTTTTTTTTTCAGGAGTTTTATATAATTGGAATCATGCACACCTACATCTATTTTGACACGCGTGCATGCGCATGCACACACACACACAATAAACACTTTGGTTTCTTTTACATAGTATAATGTTTTAGAGTTTCATCCATCTTGGGCTTATTTTTTGGGGGGAGGGAAGGGTGCTGGGGATTGAACCCAGGGCCTTGTGCATGTGAGGCAAGCACTCTACCAACTGAACTATATCCCTAGCCATCCTTCTTGTTTTGAATCCCAGTAGTTTGTTCCCCTTAATTACTGAGTCATTTTTTACTATGTGAATGTACCACAATCATCCCTTTTCTGTATTGCTAGAATAAATCTGCTAAGATTTTGTCTAGAATTTTTGCATCTGTGTTCATGAAGGATATTTGGTCTGTAGTTTTCTTACAATGTCTTTGCCTGGTTTTGGTATCAGAGTAATACTGGCCACATAAATGGAGTTGGGAAGTATTGGGGGGGAGGATATTTATTGCTATTTGCAGGTGGTTTTTCTTGGCCATCTGTTGGGCACTACTGCCCCAAGAGGCCCAGAGACATCCTTCAAAGAGCTTTTTTTACAGGCCTAGGGAGAGTGCAGAAGTCCCTGGCACTGCTCTCAGGGTTTTGTGGCTTAGCAGCTATTCTCCGTTCCTGTTCCATACATGGCATGCCAATAGGGCACAGATGTTCAAACACTCTACACAGAAACTCCTAAACCCTGACCTTGCAGAGAATTTCATCCACGCTCTTGAGTCTGGCTGCTTCTACTTCAGCACAAAGCAGTGACCTCCATCCTTCCCCTGGGATGATCTAGTAAAATCCTCCTCAACCAAAAGTGCATTTTGCTTCTAAGAGCAAGAGTAGGGGTAGTGGAGAGAGGCAGCAGTGAGAGAGGCGGGGTGCTCAGACCTTCAAAAAACAAATTTAGCTCTTGCCAGAGTATGGAATGGGGAAAGGAGACATTTTAATGTCCCCTAATAAGTATCCAGAAGTAAAAAAAAATCAAAAAAGAAAAAAAAGTTTACTCCTCAAACACACTTTGTAAGGCAAAACCAAGGAAAATTTAGATTCATACATAAACTTTCAGAAAAGGAAACTTACAAATCATATAATGTCCTCCCTCAAGCGGTTTTCTTTTACAAGTGTGGGGACTGTCCCTCAGCCCTATCCATCCCTGAGAGATAGTCAAGATGCTTGAAAACCACTGTTTTATGAGGTTTTGGGGGGGTGGCTCAGACAAATAAAATTCCTGCTGATTGAGGCTGATCCCCAGGTATCCTGAGTTGGCATGCAGATGAGGCTCTCAGAGTTCTGGCAAAATCAGAACAAAGAACACATTATGATGACTTCCAGCCCAGGACGGAGGCTACTGCATGATGCTATATAAGCTCCCATGCTCTTCAGGTGCCTTTTTGTTTGTGTTGAGCTAAATTTCAAACATCAAGAGATACCATTATCAATAGATACATTGTAATTCTCACTGTGTGTGTGCATACACACGTGTGCATATACAGACATAACCACGACATGATGAAGGCATTAGCATAATGAGAATGTAATGCACCTGCTTCTGTATGCAGCTTGAGACTCGCCTACAAAGAGAGTTACCTGAGCCATAGCCATTCATGGAGAGCCAAGGATGTCAGTGCTCATTGCCAGCTAACTTCATCGTGAACCGGGCCTATTGCTTTGGTGGGAAATAAGACTGAGTTCAGGGGACAGCAAAAAGGAGGTTCTGTCTTTGGGGAGTTGGACACAGCATGATACTTTGATAGACTGTTTCCAGGGCCAGGGAGCCAAGATGGTGCTGGGAGGCCGTATAGTACAGAGCCACAGAGGAGCAAACCTCAGGGTGGAGGGAAGCCATCAAGACCTGGCTGTTGCTGTTTGTAATGCTGGGCTTGAAACCCAGGCCACCCTCCATGCTGCACAAATGCTCTACCTCCAAGCTTCAGCCCAACCCAAGGCCATGCTTTTAAGAGTTGTAGCTGGAAAAAACCAAAAGGACGGGAGAAGACACTGAAGTCACCACATTCATAGTTCAGCTTCTGACACAAAATTGTTTTATGACCTTCACCTACTTTCTCTGGACGCCCCCGCTCCACCCCAAAACTATAAGAGGGTCTCATCATCTATAAGAGAAAAGATAAAGAGGCTAATGATTAAACTATGCCTAGATTTCAAGTCCTAAAACTGAATGTGAGGAAATAGTTGTTCTTTATTTTTGTTTGCTGGTTTTATAATGTTCTCTATAAAATTGCCAGCTGGTCTGAGACATTATAAATGGGAGGAGAGAAAGGGAATTTTTGTCTATGCTTCAATTGGAGTTGGTAGTTAGATGTAGCTGAAGACCTTCCAAGAAGGGAGTAGAAAGTCAGGGAGAGACTCAGAGACGGCTGGACATTCAGTTCTTCCATAAGATTGTTCTATCCATGCTCTATTCTGAGTCTTATCTCACTACATAATGATTTTGATATCCTGAATTCTTTTTTTTTTTTTTTGGAACTGGGAATTGAACTCAGGGGCACTTAACCACTGAGCCACATCCCCAGCCATTTTTTATATTTTATTTAGAGACAGGGTCTTGCTGAGTTGGTTAGAGCCTTGCTAAGTTGCTGAGGCTGGCTTTGAACTCGTGATCCTCCTGTCTCAGCCTTCCGTGCCACTGGGGTTACAGGTGTGCACCACCATACCTGGTGATATCCTGAATTCTTAAGCAAGCTGCATGTATGTTTTATAATGCCCCAAATCTTGTAAACAATAAGATAGCCCTTATAAACAGTCACAGTGAGCATAAATACTGAAAGCTTTTAGATTCCACAGAAAGATACTACCTTTTGGAGAACCATTTTCTGTCTTCTGGAAGATATTCCTATACCCCACCCCCACACCTGTCCACCCAGCCCTGGAGCGAGCAGGCACTTTCATACAACATGGTTACCCTCTGGCCTCCTGGCTGGAGATCTGTTCATTTTGAGACTGAGAAAGCATCGGGAATTTAGGGGGAATAATTTTTGCTTTGGAGTGATGCAGGAAGAGGAACAGATTAGGACTGAAGGGACAGCAGATGACTTTTAGAGTGTTTGCAGATCATCGACATGTCCACAGGGGAAAGTTGAACATACTGATCCACAGCTCCCCCAAACAGTTGCTGACACAGGTTTGGAGATAGCCTTAAAGTCTCCTTGAAGACATGAGAGCAGCTGTAGGTACCCCAAGAGTATGGAAGAGGCCAAGGACAAACCCTGTGCAAAAGAACAGGGGAAAGACAAGCCAAAATGATTGTAAAAGAGGTGAGGACCATGGTCAGGGGCTGTGTTGTCCCTCTGCTCTCTGAAGAGGCAGCCTCTGGTCCATGCATGTATCTTCTGTCTGCTCCACAAATCACTGGTGTTCAGCCTTTTGTTGTCTAGGATGTCAAAGTTTCCAGGATGCATTAGTGTTCCTGCTTGTTAGCAATCTGACCGTACACACTGTCAGTTCCTAACTAGGTGAGTTAAAATATCTGGCTTTGTGTGTTTGCCATGTTTGGCATCCCTTCCATGCTCTTCAGACTGCATAGGGACCTGTTAGATCCTTCTGGAGAGATCCAAGTGAAGGGGCGGCAGGTTGTAGCCCTTCTACTTGTTGTAGGCCAAACCAAATAGGTAAGAGATGGAACCTACATTTTGGCTTGTTGGTTTCTTATTTGGGCTTTTAAAAAACGGTTTTATGGGCTGGGGTTGTGGCTCAGGAGTAGAGCACTCACCTAGCATGTGTGAGGCCCTGGGTTCGATCCTCAGCACCACATAAAAATCAATCAATCAATCAATAAAAGTATTTTTTTAAAAAAATGATTTTATAATTTCATTTTTGTAGGGGACCAGCAAGGGAAGGGGCTCTGGTTCTTGTGGACAAATTAAAACATCACAGATTCAGGTAAAACCCAGTTTGGGATCTTGCCCCTGGGCTTCGAAAGGCTGCTTGGGCCCAACTCCTTTTCCAAGTCTCACCACATTCTCACCAGGAGCGAGATGGAGTTGGACCCCTTGCTCAGTAGAGCCTAATTTCTTTCTGTTATTTCCATGATACCAGAGACAGACTTAAAAAAAAATGGAATATAAGTTTAGTTGAGTGAATAGTGAACATTTTTTTGTGCTTCAGTTCACCAGTCATGGAAAAATAAATGAATCTGGCTCAGTGTGAACTGTATTTCTAAAGTTTATTTATGTATTTAAAACATAAGTTTGGTTTTGCAGCTGAGTAAAAAAGAATACTTGGTCTCAGTTCAAAATTCACAAAATGTGCAGCTTTTGGTTCTCAGTCTAGCTCAAAACCCTAGCTATTTATTCTTAGCTGTCTTCTGCACAGAGAAGTTGGGAAATCATCTTCCCCTTTACTAAGGGCCTCTGAAAAGTGGGTTACTTGTGATTCCTCCCTTCTCCTCTGAGAACGGGCGGATATGCCTAAATTCAGGAAAGGCTAAGAACATCTTCGCCCCTTGTCACGTCCTTCCCATTTGGTTCGTGACCTGATGCAACTCTCCTGGTCACATGGGGGGGTCCTTGTTTAGGCAGAGTGGTGCTATTTCTTTTTCTACTCCAGCATGAGGATGGATCCTACCAAGTAGTCCCTGAGCCTCAGCCCTCAACAGAAGACCAGCGATGAGGTTAATGAGGTGTCGGAAGATGGCAAAAGCAGCTCCAATGTTCCGCCTTCCAACTTTTTAATTAGGAGTCCTGATGAATGGCTCGCTTGTAAAATACTCTTTCACTGGTGACACCCCCGCCCAGCACCAAGAGGTGAGGAAGTACGGGGTGAGATAAAGCAGGGCACTTAGTCTCTGCTTTCTCCCAAGTCTGTCCAGCTCACATCCAGGGACTGTAGCTGCCTGTAGCTGCCATAAATAATGTCCCAGGGCTTCCAGAGGCTTCCAGAGGCCAGAGCTACCAGTGCAGCATGAATTACCCCAGAAACAGGAGCTTGCTGGGGGCTTTCTCTTACTGTTTTTCTCCTGCAGGCCATTGGTGTGATCCAGAGTCTCTGGCAGCTTTGTGCATGGGTTTGCTCCATAGAGCCTGTTTGGGCTCTTGTGGGACCTGCTTCTTCCAGGTCCTCAGAGTCACACACCTGAAGGTTTCCAGAGGCCATGGTCATTAAACAACCCAGGAGGCTCACACTGTGAGTCTATACATTTCCCAAGGTTGTACCTCAGGAGGACTTGGGGTGCTCCTTGTCACGGCATGACGGATGTGTGTTGTGGTGTTTTCCCAGGGCTCTGTGGAAGTTACCCCTGGGACCCAGCCACATTTCTCTTTCCCAGGTGAAAAAAGTTTTGTCCAGAAAAAGCATCAAGTGTAGAAAGGCAGAGAGCGTGGCTTTAGATGGATGGACAAGTGCGAAGAAAAGGACCCTTCCTAGGAACAGCAGTGTGCACCCTTTGTTATAATTACAAGAGAAATGTTTCCAGATAGTGCTCTCTGAGTGATATTACGAGATAGAAGTTCCAGGGGAAATCAGGGACTTGAGGGAGGAAGCAGTTATCAGTGGTGACAGGAGCAGTGACAGCGATTGTTGACATTTCTCCTACCCCTCCTTTTTTTTTTTTTTTTTTACAACTTGACTTGTAAAATTCCAATGAATACTTCTATGACTTTTAACATCTACATAAATTCACGTAGCCACCGCCACAATCAGGGTTCAGAACGGTTCCATCTCCTGCCCCCAAAACTCTCCTGTGCCACCACTTTGACTCTACTCTTCCCTACCAGCGCCCCACTGATGTGCTTTCTATTTCATTGTGAGGATGTGGTAAACAGAGAATCACACAGTAGGTGTCATTTTGAAACTAGCTTCTTTCACTCAGCATAATATCCTTGCAATTAATCAAAGTTGTTGTATGTATCCATAGTTAGTTTCATTTTATTCTAACATATGAATGTACCACAATTTACATATGGATTCGTTCATCTATTGGAGGGCACTTGGACTGTTTCTAGTGGAGTCCCTCATTCAAAAAAATTGTGGTTATATATGATATATAATACATTATATAGAGAGGGAAATTATTATATATATTATATGTAATATATAAATAATATATATAATACATTATATATAATACATTATATCATATATATAATATATATCATCAAATTTGCTCCTTTAACCATTCTTAAATGTACAATTCTATGGTATTGATTTTGCATTGTTGTACAACCATCACTATTTTATATTTCCTGAACTTTTTAATCAGCCCAAATAGAAACTAAGCAATAATCATCCTTTCCCTTTAGCTCCTGGCAACCTCTAATCTATTTCCTGTCTCTGTGAATTTATCCATTCAAGATATCGCTTATAAATTGATTCATACAATATTTGGTCTTTTGGGTCTGGCTTATCTCACTTAACATAGTGTTTTCAAAGTTCACCCAGGGTGTTCAGCATGTTCAGCACCTTCATTCCTCTTTTTTTTTTTTTTTTTTTTGGTACCAGGGATTGAACCCAGGGGGTGAACCCAGGGGGTGCTTAACCACTCAGCCAAATCCTCAGACCTTTTTTTTTTTTTTTAGAGACAGGGTCTTGCTGAGTTGCTAAGTGCCCTGCTAAGTTGCTGAGGCTGGCGTTGAACTCACAATCCTCCTGCCTCAGCCTCCTAAACTGCTGGGATTGTAAGTGTGTGCCACCAGGCCTGGCTCATTGACATGAATTTTTGGTTCCTGTTTCCAACTCTTTCGCCATCTCTACTTTTTAATTTGAACTTGCAGGGGATGGAAGAGTCTAGTTTCTAAGAATCCAGTACTTTGTCTGAATCTATTCATCGTTCTTTGTGTTCTTAAAAGAATTCCTTCATTTTTTTGTTCACTAGCCACCTTAGTATCTTGAAGGAGGCAGGCAGTCAGTGGATTGTGGGGAAAATAGACTTGTGGTAAAGGGCTGGAGACTGTCAGCCTCTTTGTGTGTACTTTCTCAGGCCCTGGTGTGATGGTTTGTTTAGACCTGGAGATCTTTAATAAGTAACTCACAATTTTTCTTTCTTTCTTTTCTTTTCTTTTTTTTTTTTTTGTGTTTAGGGAAAAAAATATATATAAAATCATTTGAGACAGGGTCTTGCTACATTGCCCAGGCTGACCTCAAACTTGTGATCCTCCTGCCTGAGCCTCAGGAATAGCTGGGATTAGAAATATGCACCATTCCTGGCTTGAGTGTTAATGATCATTTTTTTGCCACCGCTAAAGTGTGGCATATCTTTCCTTTTATCAACAGCTTGCCAGAGCCTTCCACCATCTGAGATTCTTACCCCAAGTGATTCTCTTGCCTTAAAATCCTTCATTTTCAGGATAAAAATGAGGTTGTTAAATATGCAAGCGGGGTGTGTGTGTGTGTGTGTGTGTGTGTGTGTGTGTGTGTATGGACATGCGTGTGTGCAGCTTTCAGAAGGACTGTGAACTCATTCTGAATCTCTGTGTCAGTCTGGCCACCCTCCTTCAGTTCCTGGGTTTGTGTTCATATGGGGATCAGGGGAACAGGAGGTGATGTCTCACTGCAAGGTAGACTGAGAAGACCCCAAGGTATGAGGATCAAGGGGTCCAGTCTCATACTCACCCACTTTGCAGAATCAGCCAAGCCTGCTTCATGGTCCCCCCTTCATCAGCACGTTCCCTTGAATGGAAGCTTTTTGGTATTGTATTTTGAGGTTTCTCATGAAATTAATTAACCTTTTAAAATCGTGAAACAGGGCTGGGAATGCAGCTCAGTAGTAAAGCGCTGGCCTAGCAGGTCCTGGGTTTCATCCCAGCTTTGCAAAACAAAACAAACAGAAACAGAAGTTAAAACGAGCTTATCTTAAAAAGGACAAATTACAATCAGGACAACAATAACTTACAAAGCCTCTGATTTCAGGCTCATCATTCCGAGCGACTATGCTTAGCCTCTCACAGCAAAAAAGAAAATGCACAACTACACGATACGCTTCTGGTCTTTAAGAATTTAGCAATTATTCTGTGGCAACCACCCAAGTGTCCATCAACAGATGAATAGCACAGTCTGTCACATTTATGTCAATATTTTGGATTTCATTGACATTTTGTTTTTAATCTATGAATAAGTCCTATGCCTTTATTCATACATTTTAGGCTTAGTAATTGTGTGAGAATTATAAGCATATGAGCATTAGACCTAGTTTTATATATTTGTGCATAGTTTAGTAATATAATAAAAATGGCTTAGGTCAACACTGGCAGTCCACAGTCTTATGTCATTAACACCCTGAGCATATTAACACTGTTTACTTTAAATAAAATCCCTTCAAAGCCTAAGAGACTGGACATATTTGATGGACTGGGAGTGAAGAGGTAACAAGAAAGCTCAAAACAGAAGTTCAGAAATGACTTGACGTTGGTCACAGAGAACCAGCCGGTTAACGATTATTTTCTCTCAGCCCTTTGAAGACAGAGTCTCCTCTCTCCTGGCTGCTATTGTTGTGTTGCTGCTGCTATAAATGCCACTGTACAGGGAACCACCCTTTCCTTCAGTTCTTTTTTAAAGATATTCTCTATGATGTTCTTCCTCCTGGTGACTGTCCCTCTGAATGTGGGCATAGATCCGGCAGAGAACTCCACATGGTTCCAGAACATTAGGATTCTACCTTTCATCAAAGCAAGAACAGTTTCAGTCCCCGTCCCTCCATATCCCCTCTCTCTGTTTCCCCTCTTTTCCCACACTGCACGGCCTCCTCACTTTCTCCTCCCCAGCCCTCAGTTCCTCTCACATTTCTCACTGTGTGACATTTTGGTTAATTTCTTCAGATCTGTTTTTCTATTTGTATTCTCTTCAGTATTTACCAATATAATATTTTTTTTATCAATTCAAGAATGTTCATTTCTCATACTATTACAAATGTGAAGTACACACAGAAAGCCAATTAGAACATGCAGTCCAATATAACATTATTATAAAGCGAACACCCAAGTTGAGAAGTACTAACACTTAGTACTTCCTTCCTAATCAGAAATAATTTTTCCTTGCAACTAATAAGCTTTTGGTGGAGAGGTACTTTGTAACCCTGCCAATACTCTGTCTTTTCATCATGGTTTTGCTATTATGACTTTATTTTTATTATTTTGCACATTTTTTATTGGTGCATTATAGTTGTACATAATGATGAGATTTTGTTGTTACATATTTGTACATGTGCACAATATAATTTGGCCAATTATGACTTTTGTGATAGACTTTTTTTTTGCTTTCCTTTGTAGTTTTACTACCCATTTAAACATCTTTACACGATAGTTTCACACATTAGTAACTTTATATGATAAAGTCATACACCTGTATTTTCAAGTCTCTCAGTCTATGATAGTCTAAACTCAGACAGACCTAGACAAAAACTGTCTTCCAAACATTTTGTTGGAATTACCGTCGTGATTTCAGGGAACTTTTCCTACTGTACTGTAGAGGACATTTTGCATTCTAGACTTTAGCTGTTCAGGACCAGGCCAACCCAAGTGTAGTGTGTCAGTGATAAAATCTAGGTGGTTTTGGTATATGGGTTTTACTGTAAAATCTTTTCAGTTTTGCTTCATGTTTGAAAATGTCCATCATAATGTTGGAAAAATTCTATATCTTGAGTTTGAGCCAAAATGGAGGAGCCCCAATCTTCCCAGGTTGTCTTTCTTGTAATTTAAAAACCCCTGACATGACACAATAAAGGAGCCTAAGAAGACTTGGAAATGTGGAAAGAAGTTGGCCAACTGGGGACTTTGGGACTGAGGAGAAGCTTAATGGAAATTTCCTTTATTTTCCTCATCATCTCCCAAATCTCCCAACTAAAGAGTTGTAGAAGCTATAGATAGGCAGTTTGTGTCACCCAAAATTCATGTATTGAATCCTAACACCTAAGAGATGGGGCCTTTGTAAGGGAATTAAGTCATGAGATTGGAATCCTCATGAATTGGATCATTGCCCTTGAATAAAGAGACATGAGGTCTTGCTTTTCCCTACCTCTCCACCAAGTAGGACACAGCAAGAAGTTGGCCATCTGCAAGTCAGCAAGTGGGTCACCAGATACTGGACCTTCAGATACCTTGTTCTTGAATTCTTCCTTAGCCTCCAAAACTGTGAGAAATTGGTGTTGGTTGTTTAAGCCATTCAATCTATGATAGTCTAAGACAGACACAGACAAAAATAAAATGTTCTAAGAAAAGCTGTTCCCTGAGCCAAAGGACCATTTGGTGGCCTCTACCCTACATAATCCAAACACCAGCAAAACAACAACATCAAAACCCCTCATACTTCCTCACTTTTCTGAACCCATGGAGGAAAGAAATAGCACATTTTTCTCAAATTAAAAAAAAAAAAAACTCAACCATGAATTCTATATCTGGTAAAAATATTTAGCAATGAATAGGAAATAAAAATATTTTCAAACAAAAGATACCCAAGAGTATTTATGGGAACAAGCCTACCCTTAACATGTAATTAAAGGAAATACTCTAAGCAAACAATAAATAAAAGATTGGGAAGTGCAAACATCGCCAATATAATATTTAACTCATACATTAGGATGTTTTTAATGGGGGAGATGAGCATATTTCATCACTTTTTAGAATAGAGTATTAGATACTGATTGATATACATCATTTATAGTATACAATTAGGTGAGTTTTGATGAATGTTTACACCTCTGTGCTCAAAGCACACAGCATTTCTACCATCCTTAAAAGTTTCCTTGTGCCCCTTTGGGAAGTTTTTAATAAAGAGTTCTTCGGTTACCTTTTCTTCCTCTTCTTTCTCCTCTTCCTCTGGAATTCCAATGACATGTATACCAACATCTGGAACATCTGGATATCTATCCCCCCGGTCCTGAGGTCCTCTTCCTTTCTCTTCAGTTCTTATTCTTGCAGTTGTGTGAATCTGGCATCTCCATTACACTGTCTTCAGGTTCACTGATTCTTTGTTTTATCATCCCAAATTTTTGTTGAGCCCGTGTCATGATCTTTTTAAATTTCAGTTTCCATATTTTTCAGACCTAGATCTTCCTGGCTCTGTTTATTTGTTGTTGTTGGTGGTGGTGGTTTTGTTTTTCAGTTCTCATTTCTCCACTGAGAGTTCCTAGCTGTTCATTGAATGTGATATAATAATTTCCTTTAATTTTTTTTGAACATTTTTATAATAACTGCTTTAAAGATTTTTGCCCATGAAGTCCAACATCCGGAGTCACTCAGAGTCAGTTTCTATTGGCTGCCTTTTCCTGGGAGAATAGAGACCACTTTCATGTTTCTGTGCACGTCTAGGAATTTCTGGTTGAAAGTTGGGCCTTGTAGATAACCCACTCTGGCAACTCCAGATTCTGTTGCATTCTTTTGCGCTTTGTTGAGTTTTGACCTGGCAAGCAGTTAACTTGTCTGGACTCCCCTGCAAACTTTGTCACCTTGTGAGGCTCAGTAGCTGATTTCTCTGTTCCTATGGCTTCCCATTGCTGTGTTTCTCCTCTGGCCCTTTGGGGGTTTCCCCTGTTTCTGTCATTTGGTGGTTAGCCAAGGATTTCAACAGAGACGGAATTGCTCTCTTTGTGATTTTCTTGCTTCTAGGGGTTCCCTTTCCCTGTTTTCTAGCTATTTGGCTGATTTTGAGCACTCTCTCTAACATTTCAGGCCTGTAAGTTTCAATTTTCCACCACCTGATTTGTGCACAGTTGAGAAATTTACTCAGTTTTTAAAAACAAATTTAAAAAGGCAGTGACTGCACACAGCTCTGTTCAAGAGCAGATTTCTTTCTGGTTTCTGTCCACTTTTTCACCACGTCCCTTAGGGTCTCCTACCACATCTGCGTAGTTTAGTTTCTGGCCAAGGGTTTGGGCAGAGTTTATACTCACCGTTTTATACTCCTTCTGTGGTTTTTCTACTGCCAGTACTTTTCCTGTAGATTTCTAGCTACTTTTCCAGCCTTGAACTCTGATCTCTGGCACCTTCAGCTGGTAAAACTGTGGTTTTCCACTGCTATTTTTCACAGTTGTAGCTGTGAGGGTTGGGCATCACCCTCAAGCCAGGAAGACAGAAACTCAAAATTCTTACCTCTTCCTGTGGCAGTTTTTGAGATTAAATTCTTCTGCTTCTGTCTTTCAATAGTTGTGTGTGTGTTTTTTTAATTGTTTTTATCCTATTTTTTATCATTGTTATCTGTGGGAGGATTTCATGACCACTTTAATCATCTGCCATTGCTGGGAGTTCTACCCATTGGGTTTTAAATTTCAGTATCTTTTTCATTTGAAGTTCTATTTGGCTCCTTTCCGAATTAAATTTGCCTTGGATTTGTGAGAACCTTTATATTTCTTCACGTCCCTTTGAAAAGCATATTTGATCATCTTACAGATATGTATTCTATGGTGAGGACACCCGATCAGCACCGATGGTTCCACTCTCTGAAGTTCTTGGACATTTAGCATTGCTGTTCGGCATGTCTGCTGACTGTCTCATTCAACTTTTTGCAAGTAAGTTTTGAATTATGAACTAGGGATTAGAGATTCAATAAACATGGAAAAACCATGTGTCCTGATTTGGGAAGTTGAATCTGCAGAGAGAGTTCTGTTTCCTTTGACTTGGTGTCCCAAGAATACCATGGGCCATTTCTTATGTTTATTTCTAAGGCTGGGGTTCCTCAACCAGACAGGTAGTATAAATTTGTAGCCCAGATCTTCTTAAGGATAGATGATGATTATAAATCCTTGGAGAGTGACCTCTGTTTCTCAGGATACAGGGTCCATGGCAGCCATATCTCTGGGCCAATAAGTAGACTACTTTTCTGACCACAGCTTGGCTGTTTGAACCTGTGTCATGTGTCTGCTCATGGTGGAAAAGATAAAGCAGTCTATGGGGTCTCTGGGGTCTATTTTATTATTATTATTATTTTTAAATAAGGGCACTGATCCCCTTCATGAGGATAGAGCCCACTTCACCTAGTCACCTCCCAACCCCATCACAATGGTGACTGGGTTTCAACATGTGCGTGCATTTCGGGGCCACACAGACATTCAAATCATAATATCTGCTCCTCTGTTCTGACATAGCTCAAATGTTGCTTCTCTGGGAAGTTTTACTAACACCCCTAGGAAGATTATTTTTCCTCCTACCTGTGTTCCCAAAGCATCCTGTACATATTTCTTTTAGTGCTTTTCTTGTTGCTTTTAAATGATTTGTTCATGTCACATTCTCCCGCTAAGTTTTGAAGCCCCTCAATAGCATCCTTTTTTTTTTTTTTTTTTTTTTAGTTCATAATTCTCTGGTCTCTGTTACAGTCTCTCCCCCATAGGAGGGATTCAGGGACTCTCTTTTTTGCTTGGTTGTCAGGAAAGCAGATCTCTATCCTTTTAGAAAAACAAATGAGGTCAACTCATAGAGGTTATTGCGAAGAATCAGTCATTTCTTAAAGAATCTGGAGTGCCAAAATTTTTCTATCTCTACTCATTTCTACTCATTTTCTGTCTCTTTGATTTCTTTGTTCTTTCTGTAGGGTCACTATTTTACCGTAGGACCTTAGGAAACTAGTTCCTGAAGGGTAATATGGGCTGTGGAGTTTTTCTCTTTAGATCTGTATAAATAAGCTTCTTATGTTATTTATTTTCATACCCAGATTAAGACATCCCCAGACAGCCAGTTCCTTCCTGAACTCTGAAACTGGCACCATCTCTAAAGAGTTTTCCAGTTGCCTTTTTCTCCCTTGTGAAGAATGTAAGGTTTGGCTGTGTGATTCTTTTTAAGCTAATCATTTGTTTTTGGACTGATTAACATCGTAGCTATCCAAACTTGGGCAGAAACACCAAATTCAGAATCTCCGGAAGCAAAACAGTAAGAAGTTAATTCCTTCATGCTTTCAGATGAATGAGACGCCAATACATAATCACGGTTCCCTTGTTCTAACTCACACCCTTGACTATGCTGGCAAATCTTGCTTTTCTTTCTGGGTCCCAGGGAATTCATTGGGGGGGGGGGGGCGGGGAGGGGGAAGCATTTTCCTGTACTCCACCTGCTGGATGGAATGAATAAAAGCCTCAGTGAAAGATCTAAATATTTAGCAAATGTAACCTCAGCCTCCAGAGTTTCAAGTCTGGAATACATTTCACAGGCTCTCAGATCTGAACCCAGGCCAGACACATGCATGCTGATACTGATTATTTGTGTTCTTTGGCAGAGGCACTAGAGAAGCGTTATAATTCAGCTGTGCGTGGAGAGAGAACGATTATGCATATGTAACTTCCACTTGGTTATCTACAGATGTTGGAGAATGCAGTCCACCCAACTTTTCTGTTTCTGGCATCCGCCTCTCTGGTGGGTCTCAGGTCCTACTCTGTTCCTGCCCCCCTTGCTTTCTACACTGAGCCTCCCTGGCATATGCTCTCTCCTGTCACAGGCATTTGGCACATGCTGCTACTTCTATCTGGAATGTTCTTCACAGGCCTGCCCATGCCTCTTGACCTAGTCAGCTTTGCTCTTCCTTCAGATGTCAGGTTGCTTCTCAGGGAAGCTCTTGAGCAAGTTTAACCCTCTACCACAGGGTCCAGGATGCCTGATACTTCTCCTTTGTAAGCACCTGTTACCGTTGCAATTATACGTTTCTCTGTGTGATCTTTTATAAAAACTGCTTCCTGAAGTGTAGTGTAGGTATGTGTGCCAGCTTATCGATATGTGGATATTTGTTTTATTATGAGTTATGTGTTTATTTTAATGTGCATTTTTTTAAAAAAAGTCTACATAGTACTGGTAGTAATGAACAACATTTTGTGAACATTTTAGGCCACCTTATGATGGGTCTAAAGTAGATAAAACTATGAATCCACCTATGCAAACCATGTGAATCAGGAGCACTGTGGTCCGGAAACAGGCATATGTGGCAAACATTTTGGAAACAGAATGAAAATGACTGAAATTTGGGAAAGAATGCATTCGTCAGTATGTTTCCCCTCACAAAAATGTAAGCTCCAGAGGTGATTTTTGTTCTTGTGTGTGTGTGTGTGTGTGTGTACCATTGTACCCACCAGACTTGATGCACATTTGGGCCTTAGTAAATATTATCCACAGAGGAGACAGGTTGTAACTTTGTAGACCTAAACCAGTCACCTTCAGATGCCCAGAGACTCTGTAGAGTCACAGAGCTGTAGGGATCTTTACCATTACCTTACTCAAAATAGTATCAACAGCATCCTAGAAGGGTGCTGTCACAGACTGGAGTCCCTGAGAAGCAGACTCTGAGAGGGAGATCAGTGGCAGGGAGTTTATAGAGAGTGCTCTTAGAACTCCTGTGGAAGGGAAGGAAGCAGGAGTGGGCAGAGGGAGAAATCAAGGCCGTCTCAGTGTGGGCTTAAGTGGGTTCCATGAGAAGTTCTAAACCTGGAATGACTTTTAGAGCTGCCCAAAGAATTATACACCCTTGTAGGCCACTTCAAGGAGAGGACTACCTTGGGGACAGCAGCTCTCTTCATCAGGGCCATCCCTGCAGGTGTTATAGGCTAGGGTCTGCCTGTAGGTAGGGCATATCAGAAGGGAGATAGGGTGACACGTCACTGGATTTGCCATAGACTATGAAAATCTCCAGGAGTAGCAGGTGTCAGTCATTGGCTGTGGATATACCTTCTGTGATGGGAATGGCTTTGCTATTTTAATTTTTTTCCCTTTTATTAAACCCAAATCACTTTCTTGTTAAGTCCCAAATACTAAACTATAACAGAGCAAGAAAAGCAAAAGGTACTCAGAATATCTGAAGAGAACTTTTATCTTTATCTCTCTTAACTAATGTAATCCTCCACTTAACTTTTTTTTTTAATTTATAAAACGTCACATACCATGCAGCATCTAGAATCATATACAATGGCCTAGATGAGCACTGACCAGCTCAGATTACTGTAGAAAAATTACTGTAATCTGGACCTCATTAACTTGGGATCAACTAAGATTCTTATATCTTCTTCATGTGGATTGTATGGAGTAATATCTCTTTTTTTTGTAATATCTCTTTAAATACAGACTCATGAAATCATTCTTTCCTAAGACTCATTAAATGAAGAGTCTTAAAAGATCATTTTTAGCCCTTCTTATTTTATAATATGTATGATTATACTTATTATAGAGACAATACCAAATGTTTACTGAATCCTTGTCATATGCCAGAGGTTGTGTTTCACAGTTCTTGCATGTCTCCTTCTTATTAGATCCTCCTGATGACACTGTGAGGTTCATACTGTTTGTATTTACTCAGGAGGAGATGGAGGCACAGACAGAGTAAGTAGCTTGCCCAAAGTTCTGATGTCAGTAAATGGAGAACTGGGATTCCCACCCTCCAGTCTGGCTTCAAAACTGCCTTCTTCTGTACATGTATGTTATGTTGGTTTAAGTTGATTTAAACTAATGAATGAATAGCCATATGTAAAGACAGTGCTATGAACATACAAGGTACTCATCCAAGTGGCTCAGAGGGCTTAGAGAGACTGTTATATTCTTTAAAAGGAATAAAGAAAATAAAAGAAAGAAAGAAAAGAAAAAACACAACCCTAACACTTTCATTTAGGTATTTTCTCTTCTACTATGATAAACATTTTGTTTTTCTCTTGAGTGAGGCGATAGACTTTGAACCCAGGACCTCATGTGTGCTAGGCATGTGCTCTACCACTGAGCTGCATTCTCTGCCCTTTTTATTTTTATTTTTTTTTATTTTTAGAAAGGGTCTTGGTAAGTTGCTCAGTCTGGACTTGAACTTGTGATTCTCCTGCTTCAGCCTACTGAATCTTTGGTTTACAGATGTGAGCTGTCATACCTGACTTATGATAAGATTTTTAAGAGAAAGGACCACAGCTGGATTCAATCCCCAGTACCAAAAAATGAACAAACAAGTAAAAACCAAGATAAAGGATCACAGTTTCCATTTTAAATACTGTGTGTAGTAAATTATGTGAGGCATGGTTATGCCAGTTAGCTGTCTATTGCTTTCTTTCCTCATCGACTCTTCTTCGTCTTGTTTTGAGATACTGGAACTTGACCCTTTCAACATTTCTTCTATACCAGCAGATGCAATGCAAGATTTGTCAATAGAGGGAGCTGGCGGGACGCTGTAAGAAGAAGGGGCTTTTCTTTGGGGTTCTTGTGATTTCCTCCTGTTCCTAGGGCACAAGCCCAGTGGGTACTTTCCTGTGGGAGACCTAGTGGAGCACACCTCTGTCGATTTTGCCAGAACCCCTGGAAGTCACACCTAGAAACTTTCACCATCACTCTGGGGGAGAACTCCCTGAAGCACCTTAGGGAAATTCTTCGCCATCCCGTGGGTAACAGACACAGCTTTACTAAATCTGCATCTCACCCTCTTTCAAGTTTGTCCCCTCAAGTTTGTCTCTCCTCAGCCTTGCAGATGGTAGCTGCTCCCTGCATCTGCTGTTCCACTTTTTTTTTTTTTTGAGATCTCCTTATCCCTCTTAGTAGTGAATCCCCTTTACAAGCCATTAAAATTTCCCTGTTCAAATCATTGTTGTGGATACTATCTCCTGCATGAATTTTGACTAATAGAGTGGTAGACAATGAATGATGAATGAATGGATGTTTGAGTGAGGAATTGAAGCAAAATGCTTCATTTTTCAATTGATTGCCGCCCTTTGTTTTGAAGCACTGGACTAGGTGGCCTCTGTCCTATCAAATTCTTCCCAGATGTTCAAGATATTTGAGAGTTGCATGTTTTCAAGCGATCTTCAAGCCCATCTCTCTTCTTCACCTCACTTAAATTACAGGACACATTGTAGTACACCAAAGAGATAGAAGCAAATTTCCCTCCATACACCCATCCACGATTGCAGCTTTGTACCAGAAATAACCTGGCCAGTCGTAGAGTCTGCACTGTGTCCTGGGGTCAGCAGCACCATGGCTAATGCAGGTGCTCTATTTTGAGAACACCATAGATTTTTCTGTTCATTTCCACAGGAAATTACTAAACCCTTAACATAGTTGATATTTCCAGGCTCTGAAGGGTCCTTTTTTTCCAGCCCACACAAAAGAGGTTAGTTTACAGTAACATTCCTATGACCTGTTCTGGAGGATAAAGACTTCTAGCCAAGGTCTATCAGCAAGACAAACTAACATCTTACTCTATGTATCTCCGGGTCAGTCTAAAATACATCTTTTTTTCCCCTACGACAGGAAAACATGAAATGTGAAACTTTCAATGAGATATATTTCTGTGATGATTTGCGCAAATTGCCCATCTACATCTACATCCCTAAACACTTCGGCCAAGGGAACCAAATCCTTAAATTGAATGCAGTTCCAAACAAGAGTGCCCAACCCTTCATTAAGGCCACAGAAAAGCACATCAAGGACAGGGTGAGGTTTTGCTTGTTTACGTAATAAAACAGACACCAATGTTTAGCTGCCAAATGTGTAAATTTAGCCTGTGTGACAGTGAGAACTAAGAGGGAAGGAAGCAGTTTGGGAGATACCTCCTCCCCACATCACAAACCCTCTCAGACCCATCAGAAGACCCCAAAACTGGGCCTACAATATGTGCATTTTATACAGCAAACCTACCCTCTGGCTTCAAGCTGTGTGTGACCTCGTTTCTCCTTTTAATTTTATAACTAGGGTGGAAAGCTAGCGGTGTAGTATGTCATGGTCAATATATCAACTGCAAAGTAAGTCCAATGTTGCAGAAAGACTCCAAGAGTCATTTAGTACTTTTCCCCTGACACCAGAGATAACGTTGGAGAAATCTTGGGGTCTGGAGTACCTGATGTCAAAGCCCCATGCCTCTGATTCTCTGACTGGGTTTGGGAGTAAATTTTATGCACAGTGACAAAGGGAGTTTCTTTCTGGTGGTGGAGGGCGTTTTAGGAGTGGACGAGGAAGGTGGGGGTGCCGCTTCTACTCGCCATTATTTCATTTTAACAGTTGTTAGACACGTCATCCTACTACTTCTGAAATGGGAAACCTACAGATCCCCAGGCTTGGTTGGGCTTAAATATCCCTACAGTATCACTATTACATATATATATATATATATATATATATATATATATATATATATATTTTTTTTTTTTTTGGATAATTTGTGAAACTACAGTTGAAGTCACATTTTTGCTTGATGTGCCGCTGTTATCCTACTAGCAATATAACAACTACCCACTAGGGCTTAGGACTTGAGATTGCCCACCCTTCCTGCCCCATGACAAGCAGACCCTCAACCCCATAAACATGAAAAGTGATAACTTCATTCGTAGTTTTCTCTTTGCCGTCAAGTTCATCCCCACGAGGCCCCTTCTCAGCCATCCTACCCCCTCAAACATCCAAGGAACAGAAGTACTTTTTAAAAGTCGGTTCAGCAAAAAACAGGAATTTAAAAGCTTCCTTCCAACAGCAGTGGCGTTTATCTGAGGACTTAGAGTGGTATTCCATTTTTCCTAGAGGTAGGTGAGAGGCCAGAGGGTAATTTCCAGAAAGTGCTGGTGGCTGGGGAGGATGCTCAGAGGTCCTAGGTTTATGGCCTTTTCCTGGCTCAGTCTTTTTATACCTTTCTTAGAAATGGTTATGATTCCTGCTTCATCTCTCCTGGGGGGGGCAGGAAGGGTGAATGAAGATCGTGGGAGTTAGGGAGGGGATGACCTCAAGACCCAAAGTGGTGAGCATTCATTCCAAAGGAAAAGGGAGTGGGCCAGAGTGTCCAGGGCTTCCAAGAGCAGAAATCTGCTAGACCAGCACTGGCGGCTGTGGGTGGGTGCCGTGGAATCTGCATGGTCGCATTCATTTTGCCTGATTAGTGGCAAACCAGGCTAAGACAACCGCTGAGCTTCAGAACAGATGGTGCCTGGGTGACAGGATGTCCCTTGTCTTATTTATTCAAGAACAAATCATGCCATTGAAAACACTAAAGTCAGACTGGGGGTGTAAATCAGAGGTAAAGCTCTTGTCCAGCTAGCGCTGGCTTCCATTCCCGGTACTGGGGTGGGTGTGCAGTGAGAACACTGAAGTCAACACAGGATCCTAATTGGGTCTCTCCATCTTTGGGAAGGAGGACAATTGCTTTTTTTTCAAACTGTGGTTGTGACCCAATAATGTTGGGACCTAATTTAACTATTGGATCAGTATTTTTAGTGGAATATCATAGAAAGGTCAAAAGTGTGTCTCATACTGTTTTATGAATTTTTCTCGTTTCAACTGTGTATGTATAAGGATATGTATGTGGCTGGGTTAGAATGGAACATGTAATTCTTTTTGTGAGCAAACTCCAAAAAATAGAAAAAAATTACTGCTCAAGGCAACTTTAAAAGAAAGATATGTAATTACTATAGTGGGCACACACGGCCCAGGTATTTTTGTACAGGTGTGCATGTGGGTGTGTGTGTGTGTATAATCTAATTAGCCATGTTGTGCTAGACCATGTTGTGTCTCCAAGAACAAGAGATCATGAGATTTGGAGGTTCAAATAAGGAAACATCCTTACTTAACGATAAGTTTGAAAAGCTGGTGGGCTTTTAGGATGAAGATATGCAGCTTTTTTTGACATTGCTCTAAAGTTGTTCTTTTTTTTTTTTCTTTTTTCAGTTTACCATATCTTTGCCTAAGCAGAAGCCTGTTAGCCCAGTGATAGTACCACAATTTCACAAGGTTTATATTACGAAGCAAAAGATTTAACTGAGTTATTAGTGGAGCCTGGCTCCTGAGGGGACACATTTCCTGAATATCTTTCCCTAGCAAAAGCCTTCTGTTTCTAAACAAAACAAAACAAAACAAAAAATGCTTCTGCTACAGCTTTTCCTGTCAGCCATTAAAGTCTCATATCTGGGAACAAGATAAGTAGAAAACAGTGTCCACATCCTAGGCTTGCCAAGAGAAGTCTTTTGATAGAAAAGAAACCATGACGTTCAGACACTCAGAGACGTAATCACCAGTTAATGGAACATTTATTGTTACTTGTAAGGCATAACTGTAATACCGAAAAAAGAGAGAGAGACAGAGAGTGATGTGAAATGACAGGTGGTGTCCTCATTGACCTGCTCTGCAGCCGTGGGCCTGGCTGTTTTAGGCAGCACACTCTGCCAGGCTAAGGACCTGGGCTCTGTTGCCTCCAGCACAAAGTAAGGGCCTCCTCTGCAGTGGCAGCTGGTACACCCATCTGGTTTTTGTATATCCACCCTGTTGGCTACTGGAGGAGATGAGAGCCACCTCCACCCACACCTCACTGCCAACCTGCTGAAGCCTCTGTGGTCCTGACAATAGAGTGTCAGACCCTTTGTGACAGTCATTCTGAACATGGATGCATGGGAGAGGCACAGGATGGGCAGATGGCGGCAAGAATCACTGAAGGAATAGAGGGCACAATGGGAATGTTCGCCCGCTCAAAACCACACAGGGAACTGCTCACCACTCCCTTCTGCCAAGAGCTCATGGGCTCTCTTCCTAATTTGCAAGCAGTCTCCCTGAAGCAGATGCAGGTCTACAGCTAAAAATGTTAGATTCACTTTGCTATGTTGTTTGTCACTCTGTTAGGGATTTGTCTTATGTTGGGAGGAGCCAATTCTTCCAAATCCTGGGTTTCTGGTACTTGCTATTTACTCAGCAGTAACATGCAAAGTCTATGTTTTTCACTTGATTTAAAGAAATGAATCCACAGCATCTTTCATCATAAATATAATGCCCTGGGAGAGGATACAGCAGCAAACCAGACAGACAAAGTCCTCAGGGACCCCAGTTCCCAGTACAGTACCTGGCACACAGGCACACGGTCTCCATTGAGCAAATATGCAAATGATGCCTGGGCTGATTGTTAAGTCACAATCTACTTCAATGCTTTGGGTCTCTGGAATCACCAACTTCCATCTCGTCTGTTAGCAACGGTATTTCGTTGTTCTTGGCCAGTGTTATACTTGAATTTGATTCACACAATAAAAATTATGGACCATCATAAATATCTTAGATTTCCTCTCTGGATGCCTTTTACTGGCCAAATCTTCATACAAAAGAGATGTTAAGCCACAATGCATTATCCCCAACTTGCCTACAAAGATTGACTAAAATAAAATAGAATCATCCAAGTTATAAAAACAAAAAGTTATGAAATCATTTTTCTGTACAAAAGCAGATCACTATTATTAACCATAATGCCAACTTAGTTCCTCAGATGTGCTCTCACATTGAACTTTCAAATTGTCGTTCTTCTTTCATCCTAAGTCTGACAGTTCAATGAGTGAGAAATTATGCTTCAGTTAAAAATTACTGCAATTCGTTGTAAAACGTGAGCTAACACTCTCATCCGTTTTTATATACAACGATCATCTCATTGGTTAAGAGTCCCCATTTTCAAGAGCAAATGCGGGACAGCACAGTGGAAGACAAAGAAAAATCTCTTGAGTAAACATGGTGAAGTGTTAGTTAACTGAGTGCCTTATGTATCGTATCCTATTATTACCATTCACAAAGGCTGAATGCTAATCAGTTTAACTGCCTTCAAGCTATATATTTCAAAATGTGATTAAAACATACAGTCTCACAGTAAATTTAAATGGCTTATTAAAGGCCTCAGCATCGGTATCATATGTCAGAGATGAATGGTGTTACTAATATGCTAGCCACTTGGGCCAAGTTCACTTTAAGCAGGAAGCATATTTATACAAGGAAGGGTAACAGAAAAGGTCTCTTGCGGGAAGCTGTGTGTGGGGGTTTAACACTTTTTTGTATGCTTTTGTATATCTTCTAAATGGGCATTTTGCCAGCATTGGGTCTTTAAAATCCTTCCTTGATACAGGCCTAACTATTGTCAATGCTGACTGAATGTTCAGGGAAGGTGGGGGGCGGGGTGCATGTTTCGAGGTGAGGCAGAGGTGGGTGAGGGTCAGGGCTTCGGGCCATCTTTATTTGAATGACATTTTTTTTCTGATCTGCTCCTTCAAGTGCACTGGGGAAAGGCAGCAGCCTCTGCAGGACCTGGGAGCCCCTTGGCAATGTAGAAGCTCCCAGCCCCACCCAACCAGAAGCTACTTCAAAGCAGATCCCAGTTGATCCCTAAGCACGTCAGAGTGGGGAAGTGCTGCACGCGGACTCCAAAGCCCTGCTTACTGGTGGCCAAGCACAAGTCATGGTGTCACTTTCTCTTTCTTCCTGTCTTCTAAAATCGTCCTTCTCAGAGTGCAACATCCCCTTAGCCAGGGACACCCTTCCTTTCTCGTCACTCCCAACACACTGCCAAGACCCAAATGAACTTCCCAGCATTGATGTCCTTGCTTTTATGAAGAAGCCACTTCCCATGCTCCTCCTGACCTCAGAGGCTTCTTGGGCACGGTATTGATTCCTAAGGCTATGGGTTTGTTCTTTCCCGTGGCTGAGCCTCCCCTCCTTCATTTATCCTGCATTGAAATTCCATCCTTCTCTGATGTCCACCCAAGTGCACCCCCTCTTTCCAATTTAAATCCCTTCTGTGCTCAAGGGAGGACTTCTCTGTCCCTGCTTCTATTACGGAACATGGCCCTCCTCTAAACCTCACGATCTGCTTCTCTGCTAATATTTGTGAGCTACCGAAAGGAAAAGAGGCAGATTGGACCAGATGTTTGGGGGACCGGCAGCTGGGGTTTACTCAGCAGCAGGAAAATGCTATGCAGTCACCTACGGCCACTTGGCAAACTCCGGAACACACTTCATTTGGCCCCACCTTGCACTGAGAGGCTCAGCCTACCGCAGGTGCCCTGCGGCAACTGAACCTCCAAACCTGGACTCAGACTGGCCTGCCAGTCACCCCTGGAAGCAATTTGGTCCCTCTGTTCCAAACTGAGCTAGGGTAAAGGGCTCTTAAAAAAAAGGGAACTGGCATTTAGAAGCGCATTGCTTACAAATTCAGGCTCCGTGGGCTGGGGGTTAGCGCAGCCAATGATCAAGGGGACATTTGGGGGCCAATCAGGTGAGGACCCCTCAAGGCTCTTCTGGAGTGGTCAGCACCCAGAACAGATTTCTCTAATCAGAGGAGACAGGCAGTGGGAGAAACAAGATCGCTTTCTGGCCATAGTGAGTCCGAGGACCACGTTTGCAGCTTCCGTTCTTCTTGAGGCCAACAAACCAATTCTTCTCTGCATGCTTCTTGGATGTGTACGTGTTGTAATGGTTTTCCTCCAGCCTTTCCAGGAATAAGCATTCCTCATTTGGGGTCTGCTACAAAGATAAAACCAACATAGGGTAGAACTGTTAGCAAGTGCTTTTAAAGGATCCCTCCTTTCACTAGCAGCTTAATCTTGGGACAGTAACTGAAATGCTCAGTGCCTCAGGATCTTCTTCAGAATTGGAATAAAGAGGGAGCCCATCTCAGAAGGTGCTCACGAGGACTTTGAAGGGTACCCAACAAGTGATGGGTCTTCAATATGCATCCACTATTACTCTAAGCTCCCCTCCTGCCTGCTGTTCTCGGGACCTAGGGTCTCTGCCGGGGAGACCTGCTAGACCAAGCACCTTGAGGGCAGGCTGGGACTTTTGTCTCTGTGGAGGCCGACAGACGCGATCGTAGAAGAACGTGAAGCCAGACAGTGAGGCAGTGGTGTTTTTCAAGTTTGGACTTGAAATAAATGAAAACCTACTAATATTTCTTTCTATCCTGGTGATTGTCACTAACAATATCTGAGGATTTCACTTCAGTATTATTACAGATGTGAATGCTTGTACAAAATTTGCCCTAACATATTAAAACTTAAACTGGGACTTAAATTTTTTTTTAAGTGAAAATAACTATTTTTGCTACCTATAAAAAAGAATAAAATGTTTTTTTAAAAAAACCTTTTTTTATGCTTTTGATTAAAATTTAACAAAGGTAAAGAATTTGTAAGAGATCTTTTCGAACAAAAGTTTGTTAAAACATCCTAGTCAAAATATGGAAGAAAAAAATTGCAACTTCTCTCAACAAACTAAATTTTGGAAATGCCTCATCTATATTTTGTTACACAATAACATTTCTGGTTGTTTTAAAATTTGAGTTGAAAAACTCAAATGATTTTTAAATTTTTATTTATTTTATTTTATTTATTGTTTATTTGTTCTGATTAGTCATACATGACAGCAGAATGCGGAGCCCAACTTTTCATTTCTCTGGTTGTACCCACAACTTTATTTTAAAAAGAAAAAACAACAAAGTACCCAAAGCCCACCACTAGATATGTTTTTTTTGTTTGTTCTTTTGTGTGTTCACTCATTTTATTTTTGTACAGTCCCGGGGATGGAACCGCAGGCATTACTCAGGCTAAGCAAGTGCTCTACGACTGAGCTACACTTCCAGCCCAAGGCAGCTGTTAACAGCTGATGAACACCCTCCCCTACATCTCTTTATGTACAATAGATAAGACTCTGTGAATATAGATTTATGATATTATCATAAATGACATGTTTTATCTGCTGTTCTAATATTGGACAATAAAACTACGAAAACACATTCAGTATCACTAGCAAGAAAAATGCAAGCTAAAAAATGATCATCTGTTGGCTATCCTATCTGTAAAGACCAAAGAGATTTACATATCAGTATTGGTGAGAGTGTGGAAAACCTGCACTTTCATTCACTGTTGGTGAGATGAGAGCAATTTGGCGGTATCAGAATTTAAGATAGCATTATCCTTGACTCAGAAATTCCCTTCTAGGAATTTACCCTTAGAAGATAGTTGAACGAGTATAAGATCATATTTTCAAGAATGTTCTTTGAAGCATTGGATGTAATAGCAACAAACTGAAAGCAATCTTTGTACCTATGGCAAGGTGTGAGTGGGCAGATACATCACTAGAGTGGGGTCCCGTGCAGACGTAAGTGTATTAAGCTTAAGTAGCTACCACAACATTATTAAAAAGAGTACCGTACTTAAAAAGTATCCACCAACTGATATTTTACTTATAATTTATCTGTTAAGAGAGTGGGGGAAGCCAGCCTTTGAACCTCTATTTGTCCAGATTTTAGAACACATTTACTCTATTGAGATATAAAGCAGGGATAGCAAAGCCCTTCTGCTGGATGCTCTTTTTCCAATGACATCACACATCTGACTTGGCACCTTTTTCAAGCTGCATGGTGTATAAAGTCTTTCTGTGCCCATGTGGTTGGTGATTCCCTTTCTCGTGGTTTCCAGTCCTCTTGCTCATTGTTCTCTATTTGTGGACTTGGTTGTTACATTAGACTGTAAGCCCCACTGAGGGAAGATAAGATCTCGTTGACCTTGTGTCTATCCCCAGTCTTGCAGATGGTAGGTGTTCACCAGCTAGGTAGCAAATTAATTTGGTATCTTGGTTTGTTTTTGCTGGAAATTAAACCCAGGGTGTGCTAGGCACATGCTCTACTGCTGAGCTACAGCCTCCGCCCTAAAGTTAGCTTTCATTAGTAAAAAGCTATGCAACAGGAAGCATGCTGCTTCATATTCACCGAAGTATAGAGAGGAGAGCTGGGTGAGACACTCTAGCCCTTCTGGAACAAGATGAAATATAAATATACTAATTGGCTGGCCAGGCTGCCTCAGGAGGAACTTGGTCTGAACATTAGCATTGATGCACTGTGTCGGGATGGAAGGACGCAGGAGGTTCTGGACTGTGTGGGTCGTTGACCCTCTCAGGGACGTTAGTCCCATGACTCCCCCCGGTGGGTGTAAGGCCTGCCTTCTATGATATAGGTGAGGCTGGCCACGTTTCCCAACTGATGTCTCTACTACACCGGCTCAGTCAACACAGACCAAGTGGCTGAGTCACAAGCTGAGCCGCAGGCCAACCCAGAGGTGCCCCAACCCCAGCTGGGACTTTTCAGCACTTGCCATGCATGAGGTACAGTGCCAACTTGTTGATACACACCTAGGATTGTGGTTGTTTCTTTTTTATATTTAGCATGCTTTTCTTCCAGTTACACAGGTGACATACTCACCGTAGAAGATTTGGAAAATACAGGAAGGCACCCCCATGTTAGAAAAACACCCACTTACCACGCCCAGAGAGAACTGTGTTAATATTTTGGTATACAGACATTCAAACTTAAAATAAACATGTCCTCTCTGTATACACACACACACGTGTGCATACACATATTTGAATTAGGATGATTGAATAAAATTTGTTCATGAGGCAGGGCTGTGAGGTACTTGAGAATTTTCTTTAAAATTTAAATGGGGAAAAATGTCAAAAATCAGGTGTAATGTCAAGCTTGGTGGTGCATACCTGTAATCCCAGCAGCTCAGGAGGCTGAGGCAGGAGGATCACAGGTTCAAAGCCAGCCTCAGCAAAAGTGAGGCACTAAGCAACTCAGTGAGACCCTGTCTCTAAATAAAATACAAAATAGGGCTGGGGATGTGGCTCAGTGGTTGAGTGCACCTGAGTTCAATCTCCAGTACCTTCCACCCTCCCGAAAAAATCAGGCATAGGATACTAAGACCATATTTCAGGTAAGTAGCAGTGAAAACCAGGGTGATAGTGGGAGAGGGGCTGCCTGGAACCTAAAGCAAACTGGATTCTTCCTTAATATTTTTATATAAGTAAAAGAAGTTTACAATAAATATCAAAACTGATCTAAAGGGGTCAGTGTAGTGGCACACACCTATAATCCCCAGCTACTCAGGAGGCTAAGGAAGGAAGATCACAAAATCATGTCTAGCTTCGACAACCTAGTGAGACCTTGACTCAATATAAAACGGGCTGGGGATGTGTGCTCATGGGGTAAAGCTGAGTGTAATGAAAGGAGACCACCAGTACTGCAAAAAAAAAAAAAAAGATTTAAAGGAGAAAAGGCCATAAAACTGTAATGTATAACCTAAGACAGAGATAGGATAAGGTATTCACAAGCTGATTATTTGTCTTATAGCTACTGTTAATGTAGTGCCAATGTGCCCTTCACCCTGGCGGATGTATTGTGTGTGTGGTCTCATTGACCCCTCTTGAGCCCATGTGAAGTGGTCACTGTCCTACATTCCATTTTAGACAGGGCTCCAAGTGGGCAAGTAACTTACAAAGTGACAGAGGCGTGAGATTCAGTTGTGGGTCTGAGACTGGGTGATTGATTGATTCTATTAGTAGTTGAAAAAACTACTTCCTATGTAGCAGCCAAGGTCTACGCTCCAAACCCCTTGAACTTGTCCCAGTTGCTCTGTGTTTCAGCAAACTGCCTAAGAGTCAACCTATTACTGTGATGATTCCTCCTCCTGACCTCTAGTGGGCAGTGTGATGAAACAAACTCTGTTCACATCTAGCACTAGCAGCCAGGCTTCAAGAAAGGGTTTCCTGCCCCTTCTCAGGCTTGGCGATTTCGTACAAGTCAAAGGAAGCCCCAGACTAAACTCGCACTATGGTTACCTTTTTGGAGACATCTTCATAAAAGGGAAGAAAGTGGTTTGAACTGGGTCATGAGTCACAGTCACACCCTGGTTATCAGATATTAGGGAACTGGAGGGATAGTTGAAATCTGGAAATAATTGCAAACTCTGCAATGATTTATTTCAGCTCTCTGTCCAGTTAAATCTTTTAGTGGAGGAAAATGAGGGGCAAAATCAGGTTGCCTGTGTTTCTATTCTTTTCTCACAAAGACCAGAAGGACACACTGGGTCAAACCTGTCCAGTGCCTTTACTCAGAGGGAAGAAGCAGGTGTGCAGGGTTTTAGTTACCGAAGAAATTAAAGCCTACACTTCTTGATGTGGCTCATTCTTCTTTATGGACCTCTCAGTATCTAAGATGGCACTGAGACACAAGAGAAGCCAATTCGATAGATGTTCAATTAAGTTATTAAAATGTTCATTCTTTTAGGTGATCTATCTAGAATAAAAGGGGCCTTTTTTCAAACCTGTATACATGACATTTAAACTGCTAACGTCTGGGCTCACAATTTTTGTAAAAGTATTAAGAGACATGCCTATAGCACTTAGTAGGTGCTCAAGAAAACATTTTGGGACTGAATGAATAAAGCAGGAGTAGGTATTCTGAAATGACTGTCTGATGAGCTACCAAAACATCAATCAATGTTTCCTCTCTGTCTGTAGGATAATACACTTGAGTATTTTGAGACTACCACAAAAAACTCTTTTATGTTCATACCTAAAATAAGGCAAGGTAGAGGGTGGGAATCCTACTGGAAAAAATAACAAACAGAGACTAATTGATGCTTTTGAGTTTGCATCACTTGGTGTAACAAGATTTCTGGAAACCTCAAACCTGGGCCGTGTCTGGAGGCACGTCAGTTTCATACTTACTGAGCCATATAAAAGCCCGTCGGTGTCCATGGCCAAGTACTGGCCGGTCTCAGTACTCTTTATATACACCTCCCCCACGCTTTCCGCACTGAGCTGCAGCTGAACTGGAATAAAAATAACACAAGAAAAAGTAGAGTCAACGCGACACTTGTGCAGATAGGGCCCAGCGGCCAGGATAATCGGTTCTGGAAAATTCTGCTCATTCGTTTTGTAGAACCCCAAGGATGAGCCTCCCATTAATCAGAACATAGAAATACAGTTCCTTTTTCTTTGCCATCCAGAGAAAGCTGTGCATGGGGAACTATGTTCTTGAGAGGAGGAGAGACGATGGCTAGCTCCTCTGGTTGTCCACCCTGTTTGTTACAATAACCCCGTGGGGCCCTTCAGGGTGTCCTGCTCCCCTCCTGCTGTCTCCTGGAAGAAAATAATCAGGAGGGAATGGCATTTGCTTCCCTGGCTCTGCCATCCCATCAATCTTGGGGTGCAGTGGAGCTGACCAGCGTGTGACTCTTGCGGACAGATTTTTGATGTTGTTGTTGTTTGAAAGACAAGGTCCTGCTAACTTGCCCAGACCGGCCTTGATCCTGCAATCCTCCTGCCTCAATCTCCCGTGCAGCTGGGATTACAGGGGTGCACCATCACACTTGGCTTTGTTCTATTATTTCTATTATTCTATTATTTCTTAGTTGTAGTTAGACACACTATCTTTTACTTTTTTTACTGTGGTGCTGAGGATCGTGCTAGGCGAGCGCTCTATCGCTGAGCCACAACCCCAGTCCCTTGTTCTCTTATTTAAAAAAAAAAAAATCTGGAATTGTTATTTTTCCAGACAGAAAAGTTTCCCAAGGAGTTAGGATGGCTTTCAGCTATGAAACACAGGGGACCAACCACAGTGAAGTTCAGTCGACCTCTCCACCCCTGGGGCAACCCATCTGGGGTCCAGACCAAGGGGAAGTCACTAGTTTCCCATCTAGAGGGCAACAGTTGCTCGGAAATACAGTGGTGAGAACAGGGGTTCTCAGCTGGGACTATTTTGTCCCATGGAGGACACTGGGCATTGTCTGGGGATGGGTTGGATTGTTACAACCAGAGGGGTTGGAGGGTGCTCCTGGTTTCTAGTAGGCAGGGACCAAGGGACCCTGCAAGACATCTTATAATGCACATGGCAGCCGTCCAGCAAAGAACTGTTCAGCTGGAAGAGTCCGTGGTGCCCAGGTGGAGAAACTTGGAGGCTGAGGGCAGCGATCTCGAGTTAAACTGAGGCCCGCTCGACCGGTTTTGCACAGGGACACTCCCAAGGTGCCCGCCCAGTGCTGGGTCCATAATCACAGTCTAGGACCCAAGTGATGAAGACGTTCTTGCTTGTTCATCTCTGTTAGAGTCTGTAAACAAGTCAAAATAACACCTGGCATTTAGCCAGGGGAATGTTAAAGTTCCTAAACAAGTCTGGATGGTGCCTGGCAAAATGCCAGAGGGACTGGTTTGAGAAGTAACAAAAACAAGCCATTAAGTGTGGAGATTCCTTATTGGTTGACTGATGTATCTAGTTTATGCTAATTAGATAAGCTGTGTGGAATGTATAAATACTGCTCCTGTCCTGCAATAAACGGCTCCTACTCCTGCTGTATCAATGTACACAAGTTATTCGTCACCCCCCGGTTATTTTGCTGCAGCCGGACTGCGGCACATCTCAGAGTGCCTCCGAAGGCAGGGGCTTTGAGGGTTCTAATTTGGCAATTGGGGTTAATTCTGGTCTCTCTGGACAATTTCTTTGGTCACCAGACGATCACAAAGCATCCATACAACTAGGAGCAAAATCCAGACCAGGAACCGACTCCTCTAGGACTTATCAGAGGCTGAGGGGCAGCAGGGTTGGAGCATAGGGCTTTGGCTCGTAGGTCTAGACCGTTTCTTTGTTTTTATTTTTTCATTTAACTTCTTTGAATAGGGAAGAATCCATTCCCATGTTTCAAACTTGGAAACAGTCTCAGAAAAGACAGTGGAGAGTCCCCGGGTACCCCTCCCTCCGTCCTACCATCTAGCCAATGAAGAAGATCCTGCCCTTCCTCCCTGTGCAGTTCATTATCCTGGGGAGACAGAAACAGCAGGAATCCCTCCTTGTAGACAGATGATATGTGTGGATTTTGCCAAATATGCATCTTGTTTTATTGCACACAATTGATGACATTCGATTCACACAGTGCTACCCCTAGGGTTGGTTGGTTGGTTGATTTCTTATCAACTATGGCAGTACTGAAAGGTTCAGCTCATTGTTTTTGCCAGTTGAATTATGTTCCACGATGTGGCTATACCATAGTTATTTAACCCCCTCCCTATTGATACGGCTGTATGTTGTTTTTTATATGTTTTTTATACACCATTTTCCTCATCTGATTCACCCCAAGGGCGATACACAGCTACATCACTCCCACCGAAGACCGGAAGCGTACGGAGGATGCTTCTCTCATCCTTGGAAGCCTTTGCTCTAGATTCGGGACTCCTTCCAGCTGCCTGTGGTCAGTGAAGTTCATTGAATTCACTGGAAGGGAACTGGGAGCCTCTGGTCTTTCCCACAAGTCCTCCTGTCTTCATTTAACTCTAAGAGTGTGGTCATGAAAGAAGAGGCCAAAGAGCTTCCATTGGGATCCAGGCCCAGCCCTCTCCAGCCTCATGTCACACCACCTGCTTGTTCAGTCACTCCAAGCTCTTTCTTGCCCCAGGATCTTTGCACATACTAAGCTCTCTGTCTGGTAACTTCTTCCTCTAGATAGTCACAAGATTGCTTCTCTCCTCCTCCGGGCCTCAACCTAAATATCCCCTCCTTGGAGACACCTTCTCCAAGTGTCTGATGAAGTGCTGTGTGGCACTCTGTATGGTGGGTCCTTTCACCCCACCCCTGCTGTGCCGGTACTTCCCTAGTCCCCACATGGCTCTTTCTCAGACCCTTGATTGCTTCTTTTGTGGCCCTTAACATACAATTATTTGATTATTTAGGGGTTCATTCATTTGTTTCTGCCTTTCCAAGAGAAGGTACATCTGAGAGGAAGGGCAGGAGTCCTGGCTGATCTGTGCCTCCTTGCGTCCCCGGCCTCTCGCAGTGTCTTGTACATGGGGGACAGACAGCATCCACTTGCTGAATGAATGGTGTCAGGCAAATGTTGGCAGAGATGCTGCTGCTGGTCCCCCATCAGTGACCTGTGAGTTTTTAACTGTGTTTCCAACAGTTCAAAGTGAGATGGGATCAAGATGAGAGTCAAAAGGCTCGAGGCTGGCCTCTACCCCCAACAGCTGGCCATGCTCCATCCCCTCTCTGGGCCTCAGCCTCCTTGTCTGTACAATGGAAAGATTTTTCTTTCCCACGTACTGGGGATTGAACCGTGGGGGCTCTCTAGCACTGGAAAACATCCCCAGCCCTTTTTATTTTTTTCATTTTGAGGCAGGTCCTCACTAAATTGATGAGTCTGCTTTCAATTTGCAATCCTCCTGCCTCAGCCTCCCGAGTCTCTGGAATCACAGGTGCACACCACAGCAACCAGCAGAACCACATACTTTATGATTCCATTTACAAGGAAGGCCCCAAAGAAACAAATCTATAAATATAGCAGCAGGTTAGTGGTAGCCAGGGTCTCCGCAGGGGTGGGAGTGGAGATGGAGGAATTATAGTTAAGGGACATGGGGTTTCTCTTTGAAAATATTCTCAAATTGATGGTGGCGATGGCTGTCCAACTCTATTAAGAAAAAATGTAAGAAAAAAAAAACACTGGATGATATATTTTAAATGGGTGAGTTATAATGGTATGTGAATTATATCTCAATAAAGTCATTTTTTTAAAAAAAAGTCCTCTATTTTCATTGGACTTTATGGCCTTCAGAGAACCTTCACATATATTTTTCTCTGGATTTCTCAGCATAATCCTGCAGGTTTAACTGAGCCTGAAGGAAGGTGATAACCATTATGGATCACCTACGTGGGTCAGGCCCCACACTAGTTTCTGTCATAGTACAGTGGACAGTTAGAGAGCGTGGGCTCTGGAGTCCAGCACATGGGCTCCAGTTCTGATTGGGCTGTGTGTTAGTTGTGTGGTCACTGGGTGGGTTGTTGGTCCCTGTGTCCTATTTCCATTGCTGTCATGAGGATTGAATGAGCTCATGCATGGAGAGAGGCCACTCCCGTTGTGATCTTCTCCTCTGTGCTTATGTGACCTCATCTGCTCCTCACCCAGTTCCCCTGAAGGAGGTGGTCCCTACTCCAGGTGACAGATGACGTGCTGGAGCTTTGGCTAGAGCATCTGCTTGCACTCCAAGTTATAAGAAGAGGCAACACCATGGCCAGAACGAGGCTCGAGTCCCCCAAGGACCCTGCGATTTCCTCTCTTTCACACAACCTCTTGGGCTCCAATTATGGGATGAACTGATCCAAATCCAGCCATACTCTCCAGGTTGGGTCCCTTTATAATCAAGATGGTGGGTGGTCCTCCAGGTCCCCATTGGTAACCATGGAATGGAGTGAGGCTAGTGCTTGGGACTTTTTTCTACCCACCACCCATCTATGCAAGTATTTAGACCAACACGCTAGGAGAGCTACAGAAATCCCAAGGGGCAGGTCCTTTTGGATCTCAAGGAGGATTTTTAAAAGGATTTCCATTTCTGTGTTCTGTTCTGTTGCCCGTTTGTCTTGCCTTGGGGTCGAGCAGAGTTGACTTTCCTTCTGTGGAGTTCCGTCATGGCCTCACAGAGGTCAACAAGAGCCGAGACCTGCCTAGCACGTGACCAGCCCTCAGCCATGCGCCCCAACACCAGGGTCGTTGTGAGAGTTCGATTCAAGAGTTTCCTCTGTAAATATTGTTTCTCCAGGATGTCCAAGTTTCATAGCTCATTTTCACTGCATTGCTTTCTGGCTAAGTTTCCTCAACATATATCCTTCTGCAAGCAGAGCCGGCAGGAAGGAGCAACACCCAGCCGAGCTGCTCATGCAGCTGACTAGGTGTCCAGCTCTCTAGAGTGACCTCATCCCAGTTTTTCCAGACCTACATCCTCTTGCAGCTGCTGCTATAAAAGAGCAAGGAAGGCGAGAGCCTGAGAAAGGGGCCTCAGGGCGAGGGAGAGGCTGGCCACCAGCAGGGTGGGGTGGGGGCTGCTCAGGCCTGGCACGCTCCTGGGAACTGTGCTCAGTGCTAGGCACAGACCCTGCACCCAGGGCTTACACATGTCAACAACAGACACATGAACCTACACGTGATAAGGCAACACAACAAACCCCGCTGGTTTTTGAGCAAAAGCAAACAAAAACTCACAAATTACAGTAAGAGTTCTCTCCCTCCTTCTCTCTCTCTCTCTCTCTCTTCCCATCCCCCCTTTTTTCTCTTTCAAAGAAAAGCAGAAAAAAACATACGGCAAAAACCCAAGCTGTGGGAGAATATAATAACTTGAACCGCTGGGCATAGCTCCTATGAAGTGAAACATAAAACTGCACTAGATACACACTAAATGCATACAGTAGCTGCTCTGGGGAGGATGAGAAGAAGGACTAGGACTGCAGAGAGAATGCAGGGAATGTCTCTTCCATCCCTTTCTTTAAAAATAATCTAAGGCTACCTCTGAGAGATGGGGCACCGGTGTTTGAGGATCTTTGGTCTGTTTCTAACACACCTTTTTTTTTCCTACATAAATATTCATGAGCTACGCAGATTGGTTTGTGTTTATTAAAAAGTTTTCACCAAAGAGCTACCATCTTCCACAATTCTTTTTTGTTTTTTGGACCAGGAATTGAACATACGGGTGCTTTACTAATGAGCCACATCCCCAGTCCTTTTTTTAAATTTTATTTTGAGATAAGTTCTCACTAAGTTGCTTAGGTCCTCACTAAGGTTCTGAGGCTACAAATTTGTGATCCTCCTGTCTCAGTCTCCTCATCCTAATTCTTCTTCTCTCTTTCTTTTTTTTTTGGTGCATGACCCAGGGTCTTGCTCATGCTAAGAATGTGTTCTACAGTTGAATTACACTCCCAACCCATCCTATTCTTTTTTTTAGGAATACAGTAGATTGTGTTGGTTTGGGGATGTTCTGGTCATCAAAAATAAATGTCAAATAATCAGAAATGTACAAAATAACCTTGCTGATATGGACCATGCTCATATCATCTTGTGCTCATCATGTAAATCCCATCCCAGGTCTCTGAATACTAAAGGCACCTGCCTGAAAGTGAGCCCAGAGTTTTTGAGTGGATATACCAGCCCTTCAGGACACTTGCTTTCTGTTTGAGAAACGGCGAGCATGTCGTCCTGGTTTGTCCTCTTCTCCTCAGAGCCTTCCATCTCCTCTTAGTGGTAGCTTGTTGGCAGTTAGGTACTGATCTCTAACTCTCCAAGGATAGAAAGAAGGAGAAGGAGCCAGGAGCCTGCCATGTGAGGGGAGCCTGGTCACTGCTCCCCATCTCTGAGCCCAGCCTCTCCCTCTCCTGCCCTAGGAAGTTGTAAAGATAAGGTTACAATGGGTGCTGGAAAGCGTGGAGAGGAGGCCTGGCTTGCGCAGCCTGCCTGCCCTTTAAACCAAGGAGAGGCCTCAGGGATGACGCGCGGGCTTATTCTGGGCTGGAGACTTCCCGTCCTTTGCCGTGTTTACCCAAAGTGAAGTCAGCCTCATTCAGAACTCAGGGAGGTTGTTTTATGTCAGTGACATTTATAATTAAAACGTAGCCACAAGTCGGGCTCCGCAGAACATTAAAGAAAGACAGAGAAGGGGAAGAAAGTGGATTTGAGGGGAAAAAATTCCAATTCCAGTGGTTTGGAATACACACGTGCACACACGCACGGCTATATGAGAAAGACATTTTTCTAAATTTATGTAAGTGTGTGCTCTTTTAATGTCTGAAGATGATGGTTGGAAATTTTTTATTTAGTCTAGAGGTTGATATCATATATATATGATAGCATATTTATATTTCAAAGTTTATCTGGAAAAATCCCTCCTTATAATCAGATAAGGACTATGCAGGTAGGGAGAAGGGGTAGGGAGGCCCTTATATCCCTATGACCAAGCTTAGGGCACCCTGTTGGGGGTGGTGCACTGGAGATCTGCTCTTCTCTTTGACCTCTGGCAATGGGGCCAGCTCTGCCCACCGTGGGCACCTGGGAAGACATCTTGACTCAGGGCTCAAGCCAGTGGGGAACAAAGTGCCTTTGAGTCGCATCAAACCAGGTGGCCGAAGTCTGGATTCCCCAAAACAATAGTCAGGGAGGGATTTCACTGAGGAGCCGTCTGCCTGGATTAAGGGCTACAAAGTAGAATTTTTCTGACCAGCAAACCCCCCTGGGGCCTCTAGGATGTGGCTGGATTTATAAATATTTTATTGGAATCCACTTCGCTCAAGAACATTTCCATTTGTGTGGTGAGTGGTGCCGGTAATCCCTCTTCCCATGCAGCCTCTTACGTGTTTGGGGAGGCCAGGGGCTGTGGGCTCCCGAGGCTGCAGACTGGGGATGCTCGGGAGAATATCATTATTCTGCAGTTATTATTCCTATTGAGGAGGAAGTCACAACCCTCCATCCCTGTTGGCCAAGTGGCTTGTTGAACCAGAGAAGTTCAACGTGGCAGAGCTTACAGGGACAGGGCCCCGGGCATGTTCAGCCTCTGTGCCAGGCCTCCAGAGCTCCCACCTAGGTAGTCCCAGAGAAGCTGGCATGAAAAACCACCTTTGGTTTTGTGAGCAAGCATGGAATTCACTTAATGTGGCAGACTCGAAAGATGGAACGTTGAGATAGGGGAGGCCTAGATAGCCCAGGAGTGATGAGGAAGAGGACTGTCAGTCTCAGCACTGGTTGCCTGGCACTGTACAAACATGGTCACATTTCAAATCCCCTCTTGCCTACGCGTTAGATAGTATTGCCCTTTTTTGGGGGGTGGGGAAGTACTAGGGATTGAACTCAGTCAGGGGCACTCAACCACTGAGCCACATCCCCAGGCCTATTTTATATTTTATTTAGAGACAGGGTCTCACTGAGTTGCTCAGCACCTTGCTTTTGCTGAGGCTGGCTTTGAACTGGAGATCCTCCCGCCTCAGCCTCCTGAGCCGCTGGGATTACAGGCATGTGCCATCAGGCCTGGCTGCTTTTCTTATTTTTAAAATGAGGAAACTGAGGCACATGGAAGAGAAATAACTACCCCAAAGTGACATAGAACTAGTAAATGGCAGTTTGGGGGGCTGTACCTCCACTCACCTAATCCACATGACTCTGTGTGCTTATTTAGTAGTGAAACCACTGTTGTGGGGTTGTTGTGCAGGGAATGGTGGAATGTGGAAAGAACCTTAGTACTGGAAGCAAAGTACTGGTTAGCCAAGCTGTCCCTATTGGAAGCTGGTCACCCCCTGTTAGCTTCAGTGTTTTCAGAGTGATTATTATTAGGAAACTCATGGGGTTACAGTTAGGTAGAAATGAGTCTAGCACAATGCCTGGCGGAAATCAGTATTTGAGAGCAATTATTGGATCTATTGTTGAGCTCAAATTTATCTGCCACCAATACAATTCAGTCACTCATCAAATTAATGCATACCAAGGGACAGGCTATGGGCCAGACAAAAATTGCAATGTTGAGCATTAAGAGACAAAGTCCTTGCTCTCAGGGAGTCCAGTGGGAAAGAAAACGGTCAAATGATCACACAAATGAGTGGAGAGGTATAGGTGCAAGGAGGGAACACCCCAGGACATACCCCTCAAATGTGCTATATCCAAAACTGACTGGCCATCTTCCCCTGCCCCTTCACCTCTTTCTGGATCCTCCTCTCCATGGTGACACATCTACCCTCCTCTCAGAGTTAAAACTCTGGCACCAATGGGAATCTTCTCACAAACTGCTCTCCATGGGCCCCAGAGGCTGCAGCTCTCCCCACCTGGTTGTACCGGGCACGGGTGGTGTGGCAGGGTAACCAGTGTCCACAGCAGTGTCCATAGATTGCCCACTGCCTGCAGAGATGATCTTCTCCATGTGCAGAAATTCTTACCAGTGGAGACATTCTACTCAGTTCTCTGTTAGGATGGGAGGGATGGAGACCCAAGTACCACAATAAGGTACTTGGGAATTTACTCCCCGCTATGGGTAGTAGGAAGACAAATTTTGACAACTACCTTTGCCCAAGGCAGATCAACTAATTGAGGACAAGGACAAGATGTGAAAGAAATTATTTATGTAGATTTATTTAAATATCTGATTGTCTGTTAGGAATGCTCTTTCTGAAAGAAGGCTTGGAGTGTGACTGCCTACCTGTAACAACAGTCTAGTCACACTCAGACTAATGGTCAAGGAATAGGAATCAATCCCCAGTCTATGCAGATCTCAGTTATCCAGGGGCGTTCACACCATGTCTGTCTAAGGCTGATTCGGAATAACCCTTGAGATGCAGAAGGACCATGGCAGTACCACCACTGGGCAGAAGAGGGCGACAGATCCACACTCGGAGTCCATTGGTGCCCAGGAGGACTCCTCTCAGTTCTAGGATCTTATTAATTTTCAGCCTTGTGAAAGACACAGAGCAATGCTACCATTTTCCATTCCACCGGTAAGAAACTGAGTCTCTGACAGTAAAATATTTTCCCTCAAAATTAGAGAGCTGAAGACACTAGAGTTTGGAAGAGTCATACAGCTAAGGTGACTTTAAGTTTATTTTGCAGAACACTTCCTACAAAACGGAGAGAATGTTTCTTGTCTAGTTTGGAAGTGGTAGAGCAGGAATACGGGTATTCCAACCCTAAATCTGGGCCCCTGACTCTACAGAGAGTATGTGGATTTTTCCAGTTCTGTACTGACGGAACAGGGATGGATTTCTGCCCATACACCCTACTCACTCTGATTTTTGTCCCCTTGTTCTTAGTTCCAGAGAAAGAAAATAATAGGTCAACATAGCCATTTTGAACATTGTCAGAGAGGCGCTGAATCAAAGCTTGAAACTAGACCCTTGCCCTTCCTGGTCAGTGGCATTATAGAAAAGAGGACACTAGGAAAGTTCCTTAATACTGTGCTGGATTTCCATATGCTTCATTGAATATGTAGAAATTTTGATGATGATAACAGCAGTATTAATCAATATTTGCTGCACTGTTACTCTGGGTGGGACATTATGCAAGAGCTTTCAATATATCATCTCATTTAACTTCCCCCAAGAAACCTGTTAGGCAGGAAACATTATTATTCTTATTTTATAGTTGGGAAATTTAAGACCAGAAAGATTAAGTGACTTGCCCAAGTTCACCTGACCAATAATGCAGCATCACTTGGATGCAGACACCTGACACACTCCTGTGCCTGCTGTGCTGAGTCCCAAGGGTCCTGATGTCTTCAGTCAGGCAGCCAAATCCACAGCAGACTCAGAAGCTGTCCTGATGTTATGTACCCAGAGTGCAGTCTATAATGTTAATGATAGAATGACAATAACGAAGACATATGATGTTTTTACAGCTTCTCATGACCCTGCAATTCAAGGTTTCCCAGAAGAGCTGGCTTTACCCCAAGGAGCATGTCACCAAGGCTGCCCTTCCTCTCCCATTCTGGATATCAGAGCCTCCCCCATTGATTCAGAAAACTGATAAGACTTACTAGAGACATTTAAAGCCAGGGTCAATTAGAGCTTGTTTTCCTCTTGTGTGGGCCAATCACATGAATAAATTGTATATCATGCCCAACACAATGGACTACAATCTTAGTCCATTTACTTGCAGGAAATGCTGCTTGTATTTAATGCACTAGATTTTTTTTTCCTTGTGGATTACTCTGGTACTTGTTTTCCACTGAGAATAAAGCATGCAGGAAGTCCATTTGAAAAAAAAAAAGTCACCAGAACAAAGCCCTGACCTTAGCCTTCCTGCTTCTCTTCTGCAGGTCTGGGTGGAGGGTGGGAAGGAAGGGACAATGCCAGCTGGCCCATAAATGCTGGCATCCATGCCAGTTACCTGTGCACCCGGGGGTAGAGAGCGGGTAGCACTGAAGTGGTCCTTGCACTCCAGGCTGCAACCTTTGGAGCATGGCCTGCTTACTACCCGATATGTAAACCAGCACCTCCAAGGCAGCGTTTTGCATTCCATTTTAAAGCCAGTCTCATGGAACCTGACTTCCTGCCTGGGCTCTGGCATCTCCTCAATTCACTCACTCTTCCCTTCTCTCGATTTGCAGCGTGTTTGACTCTTGAGATTGCAGCTCCCCGAAGCAGGATCCAGATCTGACTTTTAGCTTCTCTATGACATCTAACGCTTTAGTGGTCCTCAGGGAATCTCCAGACACCACTGCAGGACCCAGAACCCTGAAGTCACACCTACACTCCAGCACCAGAAGTACGGAGGCAGAAGGAAGAGATCTTAGGCTTAGTCCAGAAGATTCTTTTCCCTGAAATGATACCTCCATCTATCAACATCCTCGGAGAGTCAGGCTACCGGGAAACCTGGAAGAGGCAGTCAGCCTTTGGCTGGACGGCGCTCCCTCTCCGGCTTCTATAGAATCTGGAGAATGACTTTACCCCTCCTGATTACCACAGCCACATCTGCATGATGTGCGGAGCGAGAGCTGCATAATTTATGATGTGTAAGGCTACAGTTATACACTAGGATTTCACAAATCAAGCCCAGCGGAAGCATAACCTGGAGAGTCCATTCACTTGAAACCGAGCCCAGGTCTTTGTGCAGGATTTACCGTCCCTGCCCATCTGGCTCTTCCCATCCTGGAGCAAGCCAGCCCCAGGCCAGCCTCAGGGGCCAGATCTTTCACTAGTTACAGAAACTCAGGAAACATCCAGTAATTGAACATTGGCAGCCAGTTGTGTTAGGTCAGCAGAGAATCCCTTTAAAAATTTGCAATAGTTCATCTTTAGATATGCAGTAGCCCCCAACTCCCCTTTTTCCAAACCTGGGCTCTTTGCACAGGTATGGTACCCCTACCTCTGAATGTGTCCTGCCAGTAGAGCCTTGGAGAAGAGGGTACCAGTGCTCAGTTCTCCCCTTTCCCATCCTTGACAGCAGAAGACAGAAGCAAGGAGGGTACAATATGGATGGCTACTTACTGTGTTGGTCGCTCCTGTCTCTTGTCCCATCCACTGTGCCATCAGGAAGGATCCTCAAGAAGTGGCCTCCGTTGCTACAGTAGAGCAGTTTGGGTTTCTTGTAGTTCCCTGGAGGCAGATTGAACTTCTCCGTCAGGGCTGTGAAGGTTGTGATTTCCCCTTCAGCCATGGCTCAGTGGTGGCTGCTGGTGACACCTTCAGGACTGTAAGAAATTAAACAAATCTGTAGAATATTCTTCCAGTAAAGGCAGGGCAGAAACTCAAGAAGAGAAGGACTGCTTCAGAGCTCAGAGCGCCTGGTTAGCTTGTGACCACAGACTGGCCAGGTGATGGCCACAGAAGACGGGCCTGTGAGGTGGCCGCTGGCTAAGGCAGGGTGGTCCCTGGCCTGGGAGGGTGTTTCACAGCCCTTCTGTCTTTGCAACTGGACGTAGCTTGGGACCAAGCTGTGCATTTTTTAGAACTTTAAATTTAATCATTTAGCCAAGGGGAAAAAATCATGTTTTGGTCCCTCCTTCTGGTCCACACACATCCTCAAATTAAACACTGAAGTTGCACTAAAATAACACCTGGGTCTGGCTGAAACCCACAAGAGCCGAGAGGCCAGGCCTGAGGTTCTGCCCTCCACCCTCACACTGTTTAGACTAGGTGCCTCGTGGCTTATGGCAGCAGAGAGCACAGATGGCAGGGACATTCGAGGCCTGTGAGCGAAAGACGGCAGAGACAGCAAAGGGTTAAAATGGGAAGGAATCATTCTGGGCTGGTGAGGAGGACAGAACCAGGACCAGGGGAGGAGGCAGGGAGGGGGTCAAGTACGGTTTTTAAAGGGAAAGCACTGTACCAAAGGAAATTTTATGAGCTAGATCACTACAAAGGCTGTGCCTGGTTACTGCTTGTTCCATAGTTTTCACACATCCTCATAGCCCACAGAGAAGTCAGGTCTGACCTGTCCCAAGCCATCTTCATCCTGATTATTTTGTACTATGAGAGACATAACACAAAAACTAATGGGCTGGAGATATAGTTCAGTTGGTAGATTGCCTGTCTCAAATGCCCAAGGCCCTGGGTTCCATCCCCAGCAACACACACACACACACACACACACACACACAACCAAAACTTCCATATTGCACATTAAAATCTCCTAATGTTGTACATATTACTGCATACAAATTTACATTATTATTATAAATATGCATGGATTATTACCCCCAAAGTATTAAAAAAACAAAGCCAATGAATGTTACATTAAAAGCATGAATTTCCCCCATGGAAGGGCTGGTGACTACACAGGCTGGAAAAGAAAGAGGTCAAAGACAGCAGGAGCTGCTGTGGGGGGTTTGCTTCTAAGTGGAGAGGGGCCAGCTATAAGGGTGAACTATCAAGTGGTCTTATAATCATAGCAACCATCACCACCGACAATATATTCTGAGCCACAGGTTAATGCCTGTTAACATCACCATGATCCTCTGACATGGATGCTAATATCCCATCTTTTATAAAATGAAATCAAAGCTTAGAGAAGTTACCTGGCTTTCCCAAGGTCAACAGCTAGAAGTGATAGAGCTAAGACTCAAAATGAGTCTGAACATACAACCTGTCTTGTCCTTAATCACCGAGAACAGGTTAAATGGCTTCACGGAGGCTGCAGTGTTGGCAGAAGCAGGGTTTACCCATGCCTGGCAGGTACATTTGCCTCCTTAAATTTGTCATTAGGTTCTTTTCATTTTTGACCCAAAGGTTGACTCTCTCTACCAACAGCCTCTGCTTTTGCCCCCTGCTGACCTTGAATCAGGACTCAGGCAGTTCTTCATTCCCAGGAGGAGGCCAGATCACTGAGCACTATAAGCCCAGGGAAGACCTGCTGGCCTCCCTCTGTCCCAGCCCACCACAGCCTTCAGCGGCTTCTGCAGCAGCCTCCCGGAGTTGCTCTTACAGAAAGCAATTCCATCATAGATCAAGGCACCAATCTGAATAATTTGTCCTTGTGACATTTAAATTGGGACTGATGTTGGAAACCTTCATTTGTTTTCTCGGCTAGTTTGGGTATATTTCTCCTAATGTGCAGCCACATGGGTCATTCATTGAACCCTGTTTCAACTGCTGTTTGAGGTCTCTCCAAAGACCCCCAAAGCAAATTTTGCACATACCATAAGAACTATATTTAAAGTCAGACCATCCCAAATGACCCCTCACATATGGTGAAACTCTGTCCAATCCTCTTCACACAACATAGTGACAGGGAGAAAATTAATTCTATTTGTGTCTGCTTCACAGGGCAGCAGCAGAGTTGACCTTGCATAGCACATTCTAATCTTCTCCTAAATTTCCACTCTCTCTTCCAAATCACTCCCTGTCATCTGAAGCCTCTTAGTCTCTCTGTGCCCATTTCAGTCTCAGTCTCTCTCTGCTCAATTTTAGATCCCCTTCTCTTCCCTCTCCCCATCCCCAAGGATGGAACCCAGGGCCTCACACATGCTAAGCATGCTCTGCCACTGAGCCATGCTCCAGTCCTGGGGATCCCCTTCTGTCCCCTTCACCTATCACATTTCCATTACACAATGTCACCCCTTGTTAAAATACAACTTAGATAGATAGATTGATAGATAGATAGATATTTTTTTCCCAAGCATTTCCTAAGTCATTTACTTAATTTGGTATACAGGAGATAACAATCATATTCTAGTGGTTGCCATTTAACTGTGAAAATAGGAGGGTGGTTTTTGTTTCTTGTAGTCTCTGGGTCTCCTCCAGTGGGGATTTCTGTCTGCTTTTTTCCCTGATGGTGGGACAACGGCATGTTAAGGATCCAGCCCCAGTGAACAGTCTCCATGAAGTAGTTTTCTAAGTGTTGTGCACGGATTTGACTCCATTTGCATTCTTGCTTCCACTCCATGGGGGGTTGGGGGGAAAGAGGATGCAGCAGCAGGCTGGCTGTTGTTAGAGGACCAGCTCTGGCCAAAGATGACACTAAGGCTTACATTCACCTGTGTGGATAGGCTTATTGGTGAAGAGATCTCACCAGCTAAATGACTTTGGCCCAAGCCCAGCAGGTCCTCAAGGTTCCCTTCCTCCTGACCATCATGTAACATGCAGTTAAACAAGGCCACCCTCTGCTTTCTGCCTGTTCCCCACTATAAGATGCACAGTCATGGGGTGACTATATTCTTCAGATGGCTACTATAATCCTGGAAAATGGAACATAGTCCTGGAGCCTACACCGAGCTGATAGGCCAGGGCAAGAGGATTTAGCCATCAGCCAAAAACCCCAGGGGGCACGAAAAGCTCTTATTTTTAACTTTATTTACAATTCACCTATCTTTTGAGCTGTGGTTGGTCTGAAGTTCTCTGCCAATCCACTATTTGTTTAGGATAGGAATAAAGGAAGTATATGACATGATAAAACCAGAAGGCAGCAACCTTAGCAGGCCCTTGGGGATTTACACAAATTGCTCTAATAAATGAATCCATTAACTAAGTGAAATCAGGCATTAAGCATAATGGGAATTTATGAGCTCTGCTTCTCATTACTATTTTCTTTTTATTGGCTGTCAGGGGAGGGGATTATCTGTGTTTGTGCTGGAAGATAAAGAAGATCAAGCCCAATGAACTCTATGTCATCATTATGCACTAAGTCCAGCCCTTGGAGATTTGGGACAGTGGTGAGATTTTAGGAAAGCCAGGTGATTTTCTTGATTTATCAGTGACACCAAAATGAGAGGAGCATGGAGTCTACTAGAACATCTGTGTGAAACTGACACACTTGGTTAGCTGTGGCCTCTGGAAGAGACCCTGAATTTGGACACTCAAACAGGACATGAGGTGGACACTCCTACCCAGGAATACAGCAGTCACAAGCAATGGTTGTAAGCAACCATTGCACCACCCTACCTGCACCCAAAGTGGCTGGGAAGAGGAGTGGATCCCTCCTTCTAAGGTGTTTCCTCTAATAACCCTCACCTTCCCTAATACACGGAGGGGTTAGGTTAAATAGGAACAATATTCACAAAAGCCCTTGGGACAGTTTAAAATTGTAATTTGACCTATAGGAGACAAGATTAACTGGTTATATTGAACTAGTTGAAGCCTGGTGTGGTCTAGGTCATTTATGATTAAATGCTTCATTTAAGATAATTTTTCAATGGGCTTGAAAATAGAGGATTTTTCTGTTTTTCTTTTTGCAGTGCTAGTCTCCTGCTCTCCCAATGAGCTACATCCCCCATCCTGAAAGTTATTTTTCATTCCCTCCCAAATTTAAGCTAAGTCCCTCTTCCCATTATTTAGGCCACAAACTACAGAGAGGAGCAGGAGGCAAAGGTAAACCATGGTTGTATAAGAGGGGATTCAGTTCCTCTTTCAGACTGGTTCTCAGCTTATCAGCAGCTATTGCAATGACGTTTATTAAACTTGCTATTTCTAGGAGACATCTGTACTCAGCTTGGCTCTGGTGATGAAGCTGGAAGGAAAGTCTTATGGTTTTAGAAATCAAGGAAAGGCAAACATTGACATTTATTTATTTATCCCCTTCACTACCTATGCAATACAGAATACCCTTAAAGCAGGGCATTTTGAAAAGTATATAAAGCCTCCAAAAGTAGATGTGTGTGTGACAATTAAGATAATCATGTCCTTGTTTAAGGATATAAAAAAACAGGATTAGCTTTGGTTCCAAATTGGTTCTAAGTTCTTATTCCTTCCTTTTCTTCCTTTTTAGGCATCACCCAAAGCCTTAACTATTCCTTAGAGATACTAATTAACTTCCGATTTTGTTAAGTCAAATATGCATATTAAATATTAAGGGTAAAAGAAGCCAGGCATGGTGGCACATGCTTATAATCCCAGTGGCTTGGGAGGCTGAAGCAGGAGGATTGTGAGTTCAAAGCCAGCCTCAGCAACTTAGCGAGGCCCTGTGCAACTCAGTGAGACCATGTCTCTAAATAAAATACAAAAAAGGGCTGGTGAAGTGGCTCAGTGGTTAAGTGCCCCTGAGTTCAATCCCCAGTACCAAAACAAAAACAAAATGTTAATGGTAAAGAGAAAACAAATGGAATGCGTTAATTCCAACCAGTACTTGTAGGAAATAAATAAAACTTCATGGAAGTGTCAAGAAAAAAGAGGAAGAGAAGAGAAAATTTTTAAAATGCTCAAAATTAGGTGGAAGAATTAACCCAAATAGATTTGTAATAACAATAAATGTAAATGGACTAAATTATCTAGTTATTGGATTTAAAAAATAATCCATACACATTTTGATTACAAGAGATACATTTAAAAGATAAGAATGTAGAAAGTAAAATGATAAAAAACTAAGCTGGGCATGATGGTTTACATTTGTACTCCCAGTTACTCAGGAGGCTGATGCAAGAGGATCACTTGAGCCCAGGAGTTTGGGATCAACCTGGGCGACATAGCAAAGCCTTGTTTTAAAATAAATAAATGAATGACTAAATAAATAAATAAGATGACCTTCAAAGGTTAACAAAATATTAAAATTGGCTATATTAATATCAGATAAAAATAATTCTAAGGCAAAAAGAATGATTAAGGGTAAAAGGAATTATTCCATAATGATAACTGGAAACACTAAACAGAAAGATAAAAAAAATCCCAAGTTTGTGTACACCTAATGACACAGTCTCAAAATATATAAGACAAAAAATTGACAAGTATATAAAGAGAAATTAGCAAATCCACAATGGTGATGGAAGATTTTAATACATTTCTGTCATAAATGGTAGAGCAGACAGTCACAGAATATCAATGAGAATGTAGAAGACATCCTGAAATATACAACTAGGATGTTTAGTTGAACAAACATCTAAGGGAATCTTCACCCAACAGTGAAGTGGACAGAGGTCTTCTCAAGGACATTGGAACATTTACCAAAATTGCCTAAGGCAAGATGCAACCCAAACAGAAGAGTGAGTTTCCTTCAAACAATTCTCTGAATAGAAAATACTTCCAACCATCCATTTGGTGACAAGGTCCTTTCACTTTTACCTTTTCTTTAAAAAATTATTTATTTATTTATTTTAATTAGGTATACATGACAGCAAAATGCATTTTGATTCTTTGAACACAATTGCAGCCCAACTTTTCATTCCTCTGGTTGTATGATATAGCGTCACACCATACATGCAGTCATACATGCACCTAGGGTCATGATGTCCATCTCATTCCACCATCTTTCCTGCCCCCATGCCCCCTCCCACCCTCACTTTTACCTTTTTAATGTCTCCTAAAAACACCCTCCCTTCTCCCTCCTCACTGGGCTGCCTTAGAGCAGAGCCACACCTCCCGTCTCTGGGCTGCTGCGGCAAGCTGCAGTGGTCCCTCTTCTCCAGCTCTGCTCCTTCCAACCACTTCCAACCCTGCTGCTGGTGACCTCCTAACTAGGGATCTGGTAATCGCTCCCCAGTTGAAGATCTTTGACTGGATCAGTGGATCTCTACTGCCTTCAGAATAAAGCCCAGACTCCTACCTATGAGGCTTTCTCTTCTGCTCTCTGCCTACCCTGGTGACCTGTCCTCTTACTGGTCTCTTCTCACAGTCCCCCACACCCTCACACTTGCCCAGGCCTTGACCCACACGTCCTCCTGCTGCCAGCAGTCATCTCTCTCCTTACTCCGACTCTTCCAGGGGCCTGGCTAAGTCATCCTCGCCCTCCAAAAATTCAGCTAGATAGTTCCTCCTCCAGAAGGCCCTCTTTGGACACATCCCCCAACCTGACCTCTGCCCATTCCCTCCACACACACACACACACAGAGTGCAGATGAGCTGATTGATTTCTCTTGGGCTCCCAGCACTCCTTTTGCTTCATGGCAGCACTGGGTGTGATTGCCATGGGTATTTCCCACCGCAGCCCCTCCATGGCTTCCTGCTGCTCTGTAGTAAAGACCAAAGCCTTGAGCTGGCCTGTGGGGCTCCAGGAGGACCAGCCCAGCTTCTTCCCCTGGTTTATCTCCATTACACTCCTTCTCCAAACTGCCTTCTATTTCCTGGAAAGCGCTGGCTCCCTCTCACCCTAGGACACTTGCCCCCACTCTGCCCTCTGTGCTGTGCTCTCCTCCTCTCTGCTCCACCCACCTGGTTTACTCCTCATTTTTCTTCAGATCTCAGTTCACTTGCCAATTCCCCAAGAAAGCCTTTCCTGGCTTCCCTTAACTGGGTCAGGTTCCTCCAGTTCTCACAGGACCATTTAATATTTCTTTGGAGGATTTACATCAGTTTTTAAATATGGACTCATTCCTGTGATTAATTAATGTCTCCTTCATGACAGGACTGTCGGTTCCATAATAGTAGAAACCACTCTGCATGGCTCACCATGGTTCCCAGTGCCTGGAAGAATGCCTGGCATCTGATGGTCACTCGACAAATATTTTTTGAGTGAGTGGATGAATGTAATTTAACTCTGCTTCTTGACTGTCTCCTTCATTAGTGTCTGAGATGCTGGGAAAGACATTTTTTCCTTTTCTTTCTGCATCTAGCATTTGGCAAATGCCTGGATGTATCAGTATCCGGTGCAGCTTGTTGACTGAATATCAAGGCAGCCCCTTCTCAGGAGGCTCTAGCATAGTATCCTACAGACATCGACAGAGAAGCTAAACCAAGAGCCAGCATTTGATTTAATTGGGTTCAGTTTACAGTGGAGTACCCTGCCTTGGTTTCTACCAGGCCTAAATTCTATTCCTATTTATAACAAATATTTCCTTACTTCTTTGAAGGAAATGCTAGAGAAATCAAGGATTTCAAAAGTTAAAGGATCAGATCTTTTGGTCCCAAATCTGACCTTGTTTAACCAAAACCAAACCAAAAAAAAAAAAATTGTAGGGCCTGAAAAAAATATTCCAGCTTTTGTTATTTCTGCCAGGGAACATTGTCAGGCTGGCAGGGACCCTTCTCAAACCCTCTGGTGAAGGAATATTTGTTTTCTTTGTTTTTTTTTTTTTTTTTTTTGGTACCAGAGATTGAACTCAGGGGTGCTTAACCACTGAGCCACATCCCTAGTCCGTTTTCGTATTTTATTTAGAGAAAGGGTCTTGCTGAGTTGCTTAGAGACTTGCTAGGTTGCTGAGGCTGCCTTTGAACTCTTGATCCTCCTGTCTCAGCTGGGATTACAGGGTTGCACCACCACGCCCGGCTGGGAATGTTTGAACTAAGAGAGACACTGTGTTCTTTGCTGTTTGTATTTGCCTATTCTACCCTCAAGTGATATGTAAGGGGTCTGAGGCTAGGAGTGTGGCCTTGGTTGACTGGCCTGGACAGCATGCTATCCTCAAATCAATTCTGTTCCATGAACTATAATTCATTTTCCAAAATTAACTGTAAACTGTGAACTTCACTATGGAATGGACTTAACAGTGGTGTGCAGGAGATGGCTCCTGGAAGTTTTTGCAAACCAATTACTACACATTCAGGAATTTTGCTGCTGGCTGTTAAACCATTAGTAGCTTCAAATCAGCTCCAATGAGGATATTTATATTACAGAAATTGGCAAGTGCTAGAAATCGGGGCCTCCCCCCCCCCTTTCTTTTTCTCTCTTTTGATAGTTGAATTACCAGCATACTACTAACCTTGGATTTAAATCCTGGCGGGGAACTCATTAGTAAATGACTTATTCTTACAGGGTCTCAGTTTCCTCATCTGTAAAATGAAGCTTCATAGTAGTAGGTACTGCACAGAGTCCGTCTAAGTATTAAATGGTGATGCTTACAAAATGCCGAACCCAGCACTTGAAAATCTATAAGGCTCAATAGGCGTTAGCTTGACTGTCACCATTCACATATCACCATTCATGAATCCTCTTGTTAGTTTTGATCGTCAACTGTGCTATTGATTTAGAACTGAACAAACTTGATCTGTAACATTTACTAATACTTTAGTAATATTTGAAAAATGTCCTTTTCTAAGTGATAAGCTAGGAGTTCTATCATCACTGTGTGCAATGACGCTCTCTCCTCAGTACTCAGTATATTTTTTTACAAGTGCATGTCTTACTGTCCAGGATGACGGAGAACCTAGGGATTTAATGGTCCTTCTCTCTGGTTCTTTAGGATCCTTCTAATCCTAAAAATCTCCAAGTCACTGAGCACAAACCGTTCCCCAGCCTTCCAGAATCAAATATTCAAGAGAGATCAAGATATCATACTTTAGATGTCAATAACTTCTACTCGGAGCTATCTAGGGGAGAAGGTTTCAGGTGTCCTGGAAATTTAAACAAAAAAAAAGAAAAAGCAAAGAAAGAAAGAGGAAAAGAAAGGCTGAAAAATCTCTCTTCTCCAGTTCTGAAGTCTCAAAGGCTCTGAACACTCGAAGTTCTTTCATAACTCAGACACAAACTGTCATCTTTAGTTATCTCACTTTGTCTTAATGTTTATATATCTGGTACAAAATTACAATTGTGTTTGATTCCAAGTTACTGTCCCAGATGCCACTGGAGTTATTTTGTAATATATGAGTAATACTAACTTCTAAAATTCTCAGAATTCTAGGTTCTGAAACACATCTAGTCCAAGGTTTTTCAGATAAGGGATTGTAGTAGAAATGGGTTTCTGTCTTTAAGGAGGTCACAGTCTAGCCTATCTGACTCATCAAGCCATGCTTCAGAAGAGACAGATACAGATTCTTGGACCAAGTGTAAGTGGCAGAAAATGGGGGCTGTTAGTCTAATCTAGGTGCAACGCCGAACAGCCCACTCCCAGTGTTGGCTCCCACACTCCTTAATGAAGACTAGAGAAATGTAAGGTGTGCATCCACATGTGCACATATGCCCAAGGATTGCCTCCATCTGGGGTTTCTTCCCTGGATTTAGGATCTTTTATTCTCTGCAGTTAGTGGATCCACCCCCAAACACATCCTTGTTAGGGAGCACCCTGCAATTGGAGGTCAGGAATTCTTTTAAGTGCTTGCAGAAAACAGCTTCCAATCTGAGAGGAAAACCAGATTGCTTCCTGGTGCAGCGGTTCCATGCTCTGCTGGCCCCAGTTCTGTCTGAGCTTTAATGGTGCACACTGGGCCAGAGTATCCCGCCGGCTCGGGGCCATCCCGAGGACCTGCACACTTCTTAAATGGAAATCCTTCCTGCAAACTGAAGCATTAAAGCCCAGGGATTTGAGCCAAAAGCAAAGTGATTCTGCAGGGGTTCTTGCAACTTCACGCCCCTCCCTTTAACCTTCTCTTATTGATGTGTCTCCAAAAACCTTTTTAATGTGTTGTATGAGTTCCAGTCTCCAGAAGCAGCCCAGCAAGGACATACCTTCTCTAAGTAAGCCCTCTTTCTAGCTCATAGGAAGATAGTCTGTTCACTGGTTTGTTTTTTCTCTCCCTTCCCTTCTCACCTAGACAATGTAATCTCTCCAATCTCTCCAAACTCAGTGTTTTGAAGTATGTATTTGTTATCTATTTGGAACTGCTGAAGGCTTGCTCTTATCACAGATTACCCAATAGCCCACTTTAGACATACACATAAATAATCAAGCACATCCACAAATAATGCAATAGCAACCAGTACTTGAACATGTACTATGTACCAGATACGGTCCTAAGCACATTATATACTTTTTTTTCCCCCATACTGGGGTTTGAACCCAAGAGTGATTCTCCACTGAGCTACATACCCAGATTTTCTTTATTTTGAAACAGGGTCTGATTAAGTTGCTTAGGGCCTCACTAAGCTGTATACAACATATTAATCATTGTGGACAAGCTTGTGATCCTCCTGCCTCAGCCTCCTGAGTCATTGGGATTACAGGTGTGCACCATTCAACCTAGCAGGAAGGCTTTGCTTTTGGGCAGGGTTGGCTGGGAGGTAAATGAATAGAGTAACACTTTCTATGCTATCACTTACTCTAGCCTATTTTAATGTCTGAAAGTTAAAGTAAGAGGAAAGAGAGCTACCCTAGAAAGAACTCAAGGCATTGCTTGTGTGTGTGTGTGTGTGTGTGTGTGTGTTGCTAGGGATTGAACCCAGAGCCTTATGCCTGCCAGGTAAGTGCTCTGCCACTGAGCCACATTCCCAGAGCTTTTTAAAATTTTTATTTTGAGCCCAGGCTGGCCTCCAACTTGCTATCCTCCTCAGCCTCTGAAGAGCTGGGATCATAGGGTAGCCCCACCGTGCCTGGCAAAGATTCTCCTTCTCACCTCCATTTTACAGCTGAAGAGGCTGAGGCTTAGAGAGTTGAAATCTCAGTCACTTTCTAGGATCATACAGCTGAACAACTGTCACAGCTCAGACCTGAAGGGAGATTTTCTGATTCCGGACTCCCTGATTTTAATCCCTGAATCATTGTGGAAAAGAGAATAAATGTCGTTGGGCTGAGAGATCCTTCACCCTCTCTGTTCTTTTTACCCCACCAGCATCTGTAACTCATGCAGCCTTCGAGATGTTCTGAAAGAGGTATCTGCCTTCACTGAAATGGGGTCTTTGAAGTGCCTCCTCTGACAGACTCTCCCCTTCCTCAGTGGTACAGTGGCCACCTTGGGTGCTTTCCTGGTTGTCATTCTGGTACCTCCTGAAGGTGACCCAGCATCATGGGATACCAGCTGGGCCCTCATCAGAGCAGCCGTTTGCCATTGCTGATAAAGGATCCAGGGTGGCCTGAAAACACAGAGTAGTGCGTGAATGGTCCAATTTCAAGAGGCTCCAAGGGCTCTGAACTTGAGAAGTCTTCATGAGCTGAGAGTCACAGACTTGGATTTTGTATTTTGCTATGTCATGAACTCCTTGCAGAACTGGCAAATCCTTAACCTTTCTGTTCCTCAATTGCCTTATCTGTAAAATGAAGTTGTTCGGGGTGGAGCCCCAGGCTGGGGATGTGGCTCAGTGATAGAGTATGTGCTTAGCATGTGAGGCCCTGGGTTCCATCCCCAGCACCACCATAAAAAAGGAAGAAAAGAGTGCTGGACTTGTCAGGAGGAGGGAAGAGAACAAAGCCAGGGAAGGATCTCACATACAGTGAGTTCCAGAAAACGCCAGGTATTATAATTGTTAATTAGAGCCTGTGTCTTATTAGGTTGACTATTTGAATTTTTAAGGCACTGGAGGTTTCACAGAGCATTTTAGAAGCAAAAAAAGCCTCTCTGAGTGACTATTGTGTGGACAGAACATTAGGTACTTTATTCTCCCTTTGTATTTGCTATTCCTCCTCCTACGGCTACATGAACACCCCCCACCCAGGCCCCCCAGCCAAGACAACTGGGATGGAGGCTGAACAGCTTATCAAAGCAAATCTGCAACTTAGTCAAGAACAAAACCCTCAGTCCCAAGACATCAGTTTATGATGTCACCCCTCTGTTGGACTGCCTCATTTCCAAAGGACTCCTGCTCACTGAAAAAGTAAAAAAAAAAAAAAATAATAAAAAATAAAAAGGACAAACTCACATTTTTGTCAGACAGATGATAGATACCCAGGCGGCTCAGGAAGAATGGTTGGCAATCCCGGCATGCAGCTTTGTGTTTAAGGTGCTTGGATACGAGGGAGGAATGTAAACCCCATAGAGCTCTTTCCCATGTCATGGTCTATTCTGGATCTCTAAAGGGGGCATGGAGGCCCCAGCTGGGCCCCCAAGAGCTACATCCTGCAGAGGCATCCAGCACCATGCAGGAAGCTGGCAGGAGAGCAGGGCCCTGGATTTGCAAAGGGACTCAATGGGTGTCACAGCCAAAGGGCAGGAAGAAAATAGTCACTGACCCCGGTGCCAGCCTTCCAGGGCTCAGCTTTTGCAGAGCCTGTTTTAGGACAGTATAAAACTTGTTCCCTTTTTGCATTCTTTCTTTTTAAGGACTTTGGCTATTTTTAGAGATTCCTTGTTCTTGCCAACTCCCCTTGATCCCCTATGAATAATACAAAGGGGACCATTTTCCCGTATGCACTCTTTTCTCTGTTTCAATGTCACCCAGGGCATTCAAGGTCTCTGGGCTGTGTCATTGCTTTCCACACAGGGGTCCGCACGCAGCCTAGCCATTGACAGGAGCCAGGTGGGTTTTATGGAAAGGAGATGGAGCAAAAAACATCACCACAGGGCCTGGGAAATGACTGGTGTTTGATAAGGAATGAATGCATTTGGAAGTGAGTTGAAATCTGGTGTCCAAGAAGCTGGCCCAAGAGATAAGTCTAGCCCTAGCCTCCCATGTCTCCAGGAAGGCATGCATTACAGTTAAGACACCATTTCTCAAAAAAATGGCGAGGGTAGGTAGGTACCAACAACCGCCACAGCATACTCATCGTTAGATGAGGTCTCTTAGGAGAGATTAGTCTTGGCAGGTAGCTCAAAGCATGGTTTGCTTCCAGCCCTTCAGCTCTCCATGGTCTCCCTCCTTGTTTATTTCTTTTTGGGATCTGACCTTTCAAAGCCATTTATCTCCTTCAATGTCCACTGGCCCCTATCATGTTTTAGAGATCAAAGAAGACCCACTGGGTTGGGTGGGGTGGTTTGAAAAGTGGAGAAATTTTAAGTTATCGGCCTTTGAAAAACAGGTTAGGCAACAAGAAGCAAGGAGAGATCTGAGAGGGGCTTCTCTTCCCTTCTCTGAGCTGTGCCATCTTTTGCACATAATTCCTCTGGACAGCCAGAGATCCTGCATTCCTTGGCTCCTCCTGGCTTGGTCAGGTGCAAGGGGCTCTTCTTGGAATTTGATAAATCTAGAACTTGAGATAGTCCCGTGGGGTGAGGAGGACAGAAGGCAGAACATTCTCCAGTGTTTTATGATAGTGTACTCTTGAACTCTTAATGGCATAAATTTTCTATAGATCTGTTCTTACAGAAAATAAACACATAGATGGGTGTTGCTTTTCAAAACTGTCCTTCATAGGAGTCAGTCACTAGGCTATGTAGAAGTTTGATGGATTTGATTTGAAAAAAAAAAAAATCTTTATTAACGCATAGCATTTACAGGCAGGGTATCTGCCCCCCTGAGTCTGTGTAGGGCCCACTCTGTCTAAAGAAGCCCCCCTCACTTCCGTGTTTTCTTTCCCTCCCTAAATGTGTTTCTTTCATATCATTCATGATAATTCATAGTTATTGTTCTTTCTCAAGCTACATAACTGTATACACACAAAAATGTAATCTAAGGGCCCATATCAGGCTTGGTTTGCTCACATTGTATTGTCAGCACTCAGCACTGTTACTCATCCTGTCTTTTAGAAATTGTTATTATAATTCAAATTATTATAATTATATTATTGTTCATATTTTGTTCACCATGGATATTTTTGCATTACAGTGGAATTTCGGAAAATATCACGTGAAGCTATTACTCAGCGTGATGACGGAGTGAAGTGTTTGCTTGAAGCAAGTGCTTGCCTCCCATCACCCTCATCCACCCCTGTTAGCTGGTTGACTTCTCCAAGGTCTATTAATCAAGCCCTTTGACTCTAGTCAAGGCTCAGCAAATGTCCACGCTTATTACCAGGCCCCCAGTAGCCCCACTCCAATCCACCAGCACCTCCAGCCTTACCTCTAAAAGAGCATGCTCCCCACCACCTCTTTATGCTGTTTTCTCCTCCTGTCATTTTTATACAATGAACCTGAGAGATCTCTTTAAATCTATATCAGATTGGTCACTGCCTGGCTTGAAACCTTCCATGGCTTTCCTTTTTATTTATTTTTTTGTGTGCTGGGGATCAAACTCAAGGCCTTGTGCATGCAAGGCAAGCACTCTACCAACTGAGCCATATCCCCAGCCCACAGCTTTTCATTTCTATAAAGTAAAATCCAAATTCTTATCACGGTCTCCAAGACCTTCATGACTGCCTGCTACTCCCACCTTTTGTCCCTACATGTCAGTCACCCCATTCCCTCCTGGATCCTTGAGCTCACTGCAGTCTTCTCGGGCTGACTTCCTACAGTGTGTTCCCTTTCCTGCAGTCTCCTTCCCGAGGGTGGCCTCTGGCTGACACCTTTCAGATGGTGGCTGATGCACCACTACATTGGAAGGCTTCCTGACCTCCCCACCATTCTCTTTTGGAGCCTCCTGTGTCTTTCCTTCCCAAGGCTAACCACTGTTGGTTAATTAATTGATTAATTGCATATCCACCCACATGAGTGGCTGTTTGGTCTCTTCTCCTCTAGACGGTCAGCCTCTGGAGGGCTACAAAAGAGATGTTTATTCAGCTCCTTCCCAGTCTTCACACAAGGGCCAGCACAGAGGACTGAATCAAATATGTGTTAAGTGAACGAGGGAGGGAAAGAATAAGTGAATAAATGAATTTTTCAGATTGCAAATTTGTGACCTAAGGACGCTGCCACACACTAAGGCATGTTCATGTCCCATTCTGATCTCTGTTGTCATGACCTTTGCTCTTCTAAAGCAAGCCTTTTCCCCCTAGATTATTTTTATAGAAAAAAGTGAAGCAAATATAGAGATAATTATTGATTCTCACTCATCAAGTCCCTGTTCCCTATCACCAACATCCTCCTGAGAGCCTGTTGCAGAATTCCTAGGAACCACAGGAAGTAAGTCCACTAACCACTTGAAATGCTCTTTCAAAAATAGATTGGTTTCTTCCTGCGGAAGGGCCTCTTTCCTTAGAGCAAACATTGCAAAGAAATTTTATCTGTTTTTAGGCTCCTCCGCCTCCAATCAGATAAATCCCAGCAGGATTTATCTGGACAGACTCAGAATCCTGTTCTGAAATTGTCTCCCATTTGGCTGAGTTATCACTTGAACCAACTGCTCATTTTTTATTTCCATGCTATTGTTTTTATATTAAAATGATAAGATGGACTCAAATCAGGGCCTTAGGAACTACTGGGATATTCTAATGCACGTTGATATTCCAGAAGGGCTTTCCTGTCTTCTAGAGGCCATCACGTCCCTCAGACTGAAGTCTCAGGTGTGCTGTCTTCATCCTTTTGATCGATCACTCCCTTCTTAACAAATTTCTAACTTCTAACTTCTATTTAAATTACCGATGAGCAGTTTCACTTACTTTTAATTTCCCCTTTTAAAGGAAGCTTCACCTCTCAAGTGCAATTGCAAAAACTTCCCGTAAGTAGAAGGCAGTCAGAAAGATAAACTCCATGAAAAGATGACCCTGTCACTGGCTTCTGGTCAGATGCCTCCCACCTCCTCCCGCCTGCTGAGCCCTTTGGCCTACAGAAAGGGCAGCGATTCCTTTGGCTGGAAACATAATTGTCCTCACACAAAAGCTGTCTCCCTGAATAATCATAAAGATTTAAGGAGCCCTAACAGGGTTTTTTTGGACTCATCTTAGTGCTGCTCACAATCTCTCCTGTATCTTGGGGTGCCTGCCCCTTACTAGGGAAGCAAAGGACTGGTATTTAGGTCTGTTGCTTTACTGTTGTTATTATTTCAACAAGTAAGCAGTATGGATGCCAGTCTTCTTAGGAACTCTTAAATATGAGGGAGTGTTAGAAAAATTAGGAATATAGATAAATCACCATAAAGTTTCTAAAGACTGTGTATGATCATTCTTTTTTCTTGTGATGGAAATTGAACCTAAGACCGTGTGCCAGGCAAATGCTGTACCACTGAGCTACACCTCACCTGCGTGACTGTGTATGATCATACATGCCAGCATTAACTTCTCTTTTTTGTTAATATGTAAGCAGTTTAGAAAATGAAAAAAATGTATACATTATATGCTTATATTATAAATATACATTATATATTTGTTATAAAATAATTATAGAGAAACTAATTATTATTGATGCTCTTTTTTTTTTTTTGATACCAGGGATTGAACTCAGCAGCACTCAACCACTAAGCCATATTCCCAGCCCTTTTTTGTATTCTATTTATAGACAGGGTCTCACTGAGTTGCTTAGGCTGAGGCTGGCTTTGAACTCATGATCCTCCTGCCTCAGCTTCCAGGGCCACTGGGATTATAAGGATGTGACACTACACCTGATAATTGATGCTCTTTTATGGTCTGAATTTCTCAAAACGTTAGGAATGTTTTCCTCATGAAGAACGTGCACATCTTCATTTGTAAGGGGCTGCGTGGGATTTCATTATACCAACACGCTATGCTGAGTTAACTAATCCTTGATTGTTGGACGTTTGATTTGTTCACCATTTGTTCCCATTATCAACAAAATTGCTGAAGTCATCTTTGTGCATTATGTTATTATTTCCTAAGGGAGAATTTGGAGAAACTAAATTCCTGGGGAAAATCATGTCCATTTGATAAGGTTTTTAACTCAAACATTTCAGGAAGTTTCTACCTGTTATGGGCTTAATTTGTGCCCCTGGAAGTCAGGTGTGCTGAGGCCACTGGGGGCAGAATGCCTGATACAGCATTGGTTGACGCAGGTTTGAAGGCGTCTTTTGCCCCAGACTCCCTGACCCTCCTCTGCAGTGCCCTCCTTTCCCCTCTCTGACATCTGTTTGAAGCTCATATCCTTACTTCTTTTCCTCATCTTATTTTTTCTTTCCAATTGACACATTATCTTACAAGGGGTACAATGTGATAATTCAATACATGTACACAGCTCCTTCTCTCCTCCATGTGATGCTGGGGAATGGGACCGCTGGGCTTTTTCTAAAAACAGGCTGACTCTCCCCTTCCATGGAGGAGGGCAGACAGCCACTTTGGTTACAGTCTTTCCTTTTAAGACTCTGCAACAGAGAGTGCTCGGTAATGAACCATAACTGGATATCACTCACCAGATGTGCCCAGACTGATTGCTCATTGCCGCATAAAACTGTATAATTTATACTTTCCCTTTTGATTTTCTTATGCCTTTTCCATTTAATTATAAGCATCAGAAAGGCAGGGAGACAGACCATAATGGTTTAGACCAGAGATTTCAGAATGGGGAGACCTGGCTTCCAGTCTGGCTCTGCAGTAAGTTAGTGAGTGGCTTTGGCCAAGTTCCTTCATTTCCCTGGGTCTCATTTTTCTTGTACATGGAATGAAAATGATAACAATAGTTTGCAGGGTGATTAGGAGGATTAAATGAGATAATACATGCAAAACACCTAGCACATACTAAGGTCTCAGTTCACTTGCGTTACCGTCACTGTCTTGCCCAATGCCATCTTTCTGTTGTATTTAGCACAGGTAGAGTTCAGTGTCAACTGAAGTGAACAAAATAAACAAGACATGCCCATTTGCTTCCTCCAGAGGTGATATAACAGCATTCATTTTCCTGCACATCCCAAGTCTGGTTTACTTTGAAAAGGTTTTCAGCACTGTGGTTGGAATCCCCAAGAGTAGCTTCCTACTGGAGCTGCCTCTTGTGTCCTTGGCACAGGACATACCATGGCACTGGCACCCTGAGTTCACGCCCCCTGGGTGCAAGAATCATGTCAGAGTCCCTGTCCTTGGGGTTCCGACCTGCTGGGCTGAGCTGGGGCACCTGTGTGTCCAACAGGACTCCACAGGGAACCCTGAGGCACACCTGAGTGTGTCACCCCCAGGTCTGGGGGAACTGTTTCTGTCCCAAGGTAGAGGAAAGCACTTCAGCCCAGAAGGGAGGGACGAGCTTGATTATTTTCCTCCTTTTGTTTTCTTTAAAAGCAACAGCCGGGGAACACTGCCCATTTTGATATGTTTATTTTTTCTCTTTCTTTCCATTACTCATATTTCCTTTACTGAATTATTGTTTGTTGCTACTAGGGGGAAGCAAGTAAAAACAGAGGGTGAGGCAAAATGAGGGAGGCTGCTTCTCAACCTGTTCTGCAGCCACAGGTGAGTGGGGTGGGAGCAGCAGCCAACGCATCTGGGCTGCCTTTGGCTTGCTGGGGCTTTGCTTTGCTGATTGTGGTTGTACCTGGTGGAGAGGCCCAGATTTCTCTGAGCTGAGCCAGAATCGGTTCTGAAGGATCAACTGGGACCTAATCACAGCACATAAACAGGCAATAAGTCGAACTCGTGCCTCCAGGGTGAGGAAGGTCACAAGGCTGGGAATTGCTAAAGGGTGAGGTCCTATGAAATTTTGTTTTCTCTCAGCCTCTTATTTGGTTTGATAAAGTTGCTCCCAACTGTTTACCCATCTGAATATTCATTCATTCACTTGACACATTTAATGAGAATTTAGTATGTGCCAGATAGGAGGAATGGAGTAAAGAAGAAAGCAGAGGCAGGGAGGCCCTCTTGGAGTTTGAATTCTAGTGAGGAAGAAAGAGCCCCAAGAGGCGTTTCAAGAGGGTCGCTTTCCTGGCTGCTCCACAGCATGAAAGCAAGAAAGCAGACAGGCAGCTTCTCAGCAAGGTGGGTGAACAGAAAGAGCCCCATGCAAGGGATTCGGCGTGAACTCAGTGTTACAGTGGCAAAGTCCAGGGCACCATGGGAGGCAGGTAATAAGTGACCTACAGATGCCTGGGAGAGGGGAGGACTTCCTGGAGGAAGGGGTGGTCATGTTGCTAGTGAGTGGAGAGAGAAAGGTAGCAGATAAAAGTGTATACAAAATTCCTGATTCCAGAAAGAGCATGTTTCACTTGGGGAACTGAAAAGTGCATCCTGGTTGAGGAGAGAAGGCTGTGGCTGGGGAAACTGACAGCCAGATCACCCTAAGCCTGGCAGGCATTGAGCTGAAGGACTGTGGGAAACCACTGAACAATGCAGGCTATGAAGTGACATCCCTGGATTTGCATCTTAAGAATGTCACTCTGGCTGCTGAGTGGAATACAGGAGGCAGAAAAAGGGAAAGTACTTGCTATTGCCCAAGTCGGAGGCTGCAGACCTCAATGGAGTGGTATGTGTGGGTACGAGCCAGAGATGGTGTCACTGTTCAGAGTGATGGTTCAGATATCCTGGAAGTATTGGCCCGGGAGCCTGCTCCAAGAGAGACTGCAGCATGTAGTCAGTGCATTGTATCAGGAGATGAGCTAAACTTGGATTTAAATAGTGTACCACCGAATACCAAGACATAGAATTCCCACACAGGGTAGTGCTACTTTGGGACTGTGGGCTCATTGGTCTTCAGTAGCCAATTTGGAAATGAGGCACCATGACAAATCACTAGATGACACATGTTGCTGGGGAGCCAGGGTTCCCCCGCTGCCTGTCATGCCAGGCTGGGGCACTCAGGGCTGCTCTCCATGCTTTGGCATCCTGTCCTCGACTCACTACCGGTGACTGGACAAACTGTCTCTCCAGCAGCAGCATGAGCATGTCCTCAAGAACTGAATCTCCTAGTCATGCCACTATAATTTACAGAGCCTAGAAGACAGTGTCATTTCTGAGTGGCTTAACCTGGTGGGGGTGGGGCAGGGAGGAGGAGTGGGACAGCTGGCTTTCCAGATGCCTCTGAACTTAGGCTTGTGTGCATTTTGCTGATGCCAGGGGAGATAGCTGAGACTGCCTGGTGGGCTTCATTCATTCATTCACTTTATAAATGCGTGAATTTATAAATGGTCATTAGGAATCTTCCTTGTGCAGGGTGCCATGTGCACGCCTGTAATACCAGCATCTCAGGAGGCTGAGGCAGGAGGATTGCAAGTTCAAAGCTAGCCTCAGCAACTTTCAAAAAATGAGGGTGGTGGTGGTGCTGGGATGTTGCTCAGTGGTTAACCCCTGGCTTCAATCACTGGTACCAAAAAAAAAAAAAAAGAATCTATTTTGTTCTGGTTCCATTCTCAAATGGTGAGCAAAGCCACAGAGCTTCTATTCTCTGTAATCTTACACTCTGGTGGCCCACCCTTCCTCCAAGCTCTTCTCAAATGGCCCAGGGGTTCCCTGGTATTGAATCCAGGGTTTGAGGACTAGTGACCTCAATAAGAGAACTTCTAGATCTCAATGTCCCAAGCTTGTTCTCACCTCTGGGTCTTTGAACTTGGTTTTCTCTTGGGCTGGTGTCTACCAAAGCTGCCATCTCTCCCATTACCTCAGAAAGGAAATTTCTCCCTCAGAGCAGGCCTCATGCTGTTTGCTCACCCATTTCCAAGCTCTACTCCCCCAGGACAAAGCCCCGTCTATCTTATCCCAGTGTTCAGCACAGGCTGGGCGCCTGAGATGTGTTCAATAAATATGCTGACTCACACCATCGACTAAGAGCAACTCAAAATGAATTGACAACTTACAAGTAAGGCCTGAGGCTATAAAATAACTAGACAAAAACACAGGAGAAAGGCTTCTTGACATTGGTGCAGGCAATGATTTTTTTTTTTTGGATATAATCCCAAAAGTATAGGCAACAAAAACAAAATAGACAAATGAGATTGTATCAAACTAAAAAAGCTTCTGTACAGAAAAAAGAAAGAAAGGAAGGAAGGAAGGAAGGAAGGAAGGAAAACAAAAACAAAAACAGTCAAAGAGTGAAGACACAACCCACAGAATAGGGGGAATATTTGCAAACCATACACTGATAAGAGGTTAATATCCAAAATGTATAAGGAACTCAAACAAATCAGTGGTAAGAAAACAAATAAGTCAATAAAAATGGGCAATATCCTGAAGAGACAATTCTCAAAAGAAGATATACAGAGAGCCAACAGGTCTATGAAATAATATTTAACATCACTAGTCACCAGGGAAATGCAAACTCAAACCACAATGAGATACCACCTCCACTTGTTAGAATAGATATTTTTAAGAAAGACAAAAAAATAATGAGTGCTGGGCTGAGGCTGTAGCTCAGTGGTAGAGTGCTTGTCTCACATGTGTGAAGCATTGGGTTCGATCTTTAGAACCACATAAAAATAAATACATAAAAAGATACTGTGTCCATTTACAACTAAAATAAAAAATAAAAAAATAATAAGTGCTGATAAAGGTCTGGAGAAAAGGGAGCCTTTGTACACTGTTGCTCAGAAGGTAACCTAGTTCAATCATTTTGGAAAATAAAATGGAGTTTCTACAAACAAGAAGAGAACTACTATACAATCCAGCTATCCTACTACTGGATATATATCCAAGGGAATTGAAGGCGGTATCTTGAATGGATATCTGGCTCTCATGTTTACTGCAGCATTATTCACAATAGCCCAGATAAGGAATCAACCTAGGTATTCACTGATGGAGGAATCAGTCAAGAAAATGTATCGGTCAAGAAAAATGTAGAACACTATCCAGCCTTAAAAAGAAGGAAATCCTGTCGTTTGCAACAGCACGGATGAATATAGAGGACATTATACTAAGTGGAAAAGCCAGAAATGGAAAGGCAAATACCACATGAGCTCACATATGGAATCTAAAAGAGTCAAACTTAATAAAATTGTGCAGAATGGTAGTTGCCAGGGCCTGGGGCTGGGGAGTGGAAATGGAAAGATGCTGATCAAGGGTACAGTTTCAGTTAGAAAGAAAAATTCTGCAGGTCTATTGTATAGCATGGTTGTCATAATTGATAATAATGTATTATATATTTGAAAACTGCTAACAAAGTAGATCTTCAATGTCTCACCGTATATCATAATAACCATGTGAGGTTTGGGGTATATTAATTAGGTTGATTGAGGAAATCATTTCATGATGTATACCATGAATACATTTACTATTTTTGTCAATTATACTTTAATAAGGCTAAGAAAAAAAGCCATATTCACTGAAAGAAAAGATTATGGCAGAGAGGAACGACATTCTGCCCCATCCCATGTAGCACGTCAATTTTGCTGAAAAGACACATGCTGGCTCAGGTCCCCTCCTGAACCAAGGCCCCATCAAATATACTAATTTTCCAATTATCTTACTGAACCAAAGTGTGAATATTTTTGACTAATTGAATCAATATGCAATTAATTCTATTTATTTTTTGAAGTCACTGACACCCTCCCAGCTCCCACAAAACCAAACTGGCCTAACAGAGAGATGAAAAGGTTGGGGAAGAGACAAGATTTAACTAGATAATAATAATAATCACTAATTAATTAACTCAAAAAAATTTATTAAATGCTATCATTGAACAGGCTCTGAGAGCACAGGGGCAAATAATAAAAGCCAGCTTCCTGCTTTTGCTGTCTTTTTATTCCTATTACTCTTTTTTTTTCTTTTTCTTTCTTTTCATTTTCTCTCTCTTTTTTTCCAGTACTGAGGATTGATTCCATTGTTGCTCTACCACTGAGCTATATCCCCAGACCTTTTTATTTTGAAACAGAGTAGCTAGGATTATAGGTATGCATCACTTCACCCAATGAGATATTACATTTTAGAAAGCAAACAGTTGAGTATGAAAATCTGGAATGGCCAGGTAAGGTGGCAAGAATCCTAACTTCTTGGGAAACTGAGGCAGGAGGATCCAAGTTTGGGGTCAGCCTCAGTTAACTTAGGGACACCCTGTCGAAAGAAAGAAAGAAAGAAAGAAAGAAAGAAAGAAAGAAAGAAAGAAAGAAAGAAAGAAAGAAAGAAAGAAAGAAAGAAAGAAAGAAAGAAAAACTGAAATGGTTCAAATGACCCTATCTCCTTTGAAATGAGGGGTGGCTGGAGGAGGACACTGCACCAGTAGCTGGAAGTGGTCAAAAAGAAGGGTGGGGCTCTCCAAGGACATTTGAGCTGGGGCCTTTGAGGGTGAACAGGAGTTTGCCAAGGTGGGGTCAGGGGCTGGTGCAGGCCATATGCATCTAAGCCTGTGTCAGCCAGGGGAGGAGGTTTTGTGATCCTCATGGGGAAGGAGCTGGAAGAAACAACAGCTGTTACCCTAGAGTGGGCAAGGCATTCAGGATGATCCACGGGTTGCAGGGGGCTGCAAGAGTTAGCATAATCTTTTTATAGGACAAATGCTTCTCAGGGACCATTGCTGCCTCCATCCTGAACCTGACTTGATCCCTACCAAGCCAAAATCCATTTCCTCCATGGCATCCTGTGCATGTTGGCTGTAGCTGTTTGTGGCAGCCTCTACATTCTACCCTGCAATTAGAGTTATTTGCATCCTCTGCTCAGGCTCCCTGATGACCCTTCAAGTCCTCAAGGGCAGGGATTGGGTCTGGGCACAGCTGTCCCGCTGTAGACATGCCCTCTGGCCATACACTTTTAGGTGCTCAGTGAATATTAATTGATGCTCATATCCTCAAAAAATGAGGATATCTGGGTTTTACTTTGGAGACAAACCTTTTACAAAAAGAAAGAGTTTTGACGTGAGGGAAGGAGAAGATAATTTTGAACCACACTAGGTGGTTCATCCAACCAAGAACATGGAAAGCTTCAAAATTTGCTACTGGGGGTTGGCCAGGATAAAAAAAGGAAGTTGTAGGGAGCAAAAAAAAAAGTTGGGGGGCAATGGGAATTAATTGCCTATATTTCTATGGGTCTTGATGGTGGTAAAATGCCATTGTGACTTATCTTGCTTTGTCCCTGCTACTCAAGGCTGTGAATGTCCAGGTCTGCTCTGAGATTTTTGCCATTTGGTTAGTTGGGTGATTTGGGGTTTGTTTGGATTTTCTTATCTTCTTATGTTTTCTATGCTATTTCTTTCTTTGTTTTTAAGAGAGTTTATTTTCTCCATATGCAGAATGTTTTGTCCTGAATAATCTAGACAAAGGCATCTAGAATATATTTTCTCATTATTTAATGAATATTTTGAAAGTTTAATTAGTATTTAAACTGAAATTCATTTCAGATGGAAATTTGGATCACTACTGAAGTTATAAAACTGGTTCTCACTTGTGACAGACGGTTGCTGTAAAAGTAAATGTAATTTTAAAACAAAACATATATAGCTAATTAAATCTAATTTATTTGCACTCTGTTAAGTACTTCACTTATCTCTTGCTTAATCTATTGTAAAAGTGACCACAGTGTATATGCTGTTACTCCCGTTCTCATTCCTCAGGTACACAACTGAGATCCTGAGAAATTAAGCGACTTCCAGGTTTAGGAGGTATTTTCAACATGCAAACTACTATCCGGCTTTTGTTTGCCCATGGAATATGTAACGAGAACCTTGTTAATTTCATGGAGCTAAAAAGTAGAACAAAAGGTGGCATTGGAGATGATTGACTTTTAAAATAGATATTTGTTTAAATGTTTACTCTCTTAAGTAAAAAGAAAATCTAGTGAAATGTGAACAACAAAACAGAAAAGCCAGAGGAAAGCAGAAGTGGTTTTCTAGGAAGAACAAGTTCATGCACCTACCACAGTACAGTCAGAGGAGCCAGTCAGCCCTCGACTTCCTGGGTCCCCCAGTAGATGCCCTGGGCTGTGACATCTCACTTCAGGACAAGGAATGGTCTGGTGAGAGAAGGGTTACCAGGGGGCAGAGACGGAAAGAAAGAGCCAGGTGCTCTGGTCCCTTGTTGCCTGTACCTAATTAACTGAAATTAAGTTCATTTTCCGGTTCCCTTGGACTGGGGGCGAAGTCCTTGTGGAGGCCTGACGGGATAGTTTGTGGGGCCATTTCAAGGTCAGGAAACTCAGAGCCCAGCAGCTTTGTTTGCATCAGCAAATCCAGCTGCATCTTGCAAGCACCGGATGGGCCTCAACTCCCAACATAAAACAGATGTCTGGGCTACAAAGAAGGAACACACAGGACTTCTGATCCGGAGGACTTTGTCTTAATGGCTTGGAAAAAGGACAGAAGGTAGGTGGCACACAGTTATGCCAAGAATTGACAGCAGCAGCAGTGGGGGAACAGACCTGGCTTTGTGTTGCCCTAGGCACGTGGGATCCACGAGGAGGTGCTTGGAATGGCTTAGGAAGGCCACGTGGAATCCCTGCCTGCACTGCTTTTGGCTGGGCTGTGGGAAGAGGTGGGGTCCCCTAAGCCAGTGAAGGGGAAAAGGGATCACAATGGACATTCCATTTGGAGCTTAGCCCTAGACACCAGTCTTCTGCTTTTTGTCAGCTAATATTACTGAGTGTGATGCATATCATAGGTTATGTTGTAAATCTCTCCTAATAAATAAATGGTTGCTTGATTAGGTTAATCATGCTACACATCTTTCAGGCAATGCTTACCAGCTAGAAGTATTCATAAATAATGAAAAACCAAATCCTGCCAGGTGCAGTTGCTGTAATCCCAGCAACTTAAGAGGTTGAAGCAGGAGAATCATGAGTTCAAAGCCAGCATCAGCAATTTAGCAAGGCCCTAGGCAACTTAGCAAGACCCTATCTCAAAATAGTAAATAAAAAGGGCTGGGGATGTGGCTCAGTGGTTGAGCACTCCTGAGTTCAATCTCTGGTACCAAAATAAAACAAAACAAAAACAAACTCCCAAATCCTAATTAAACGACATGCACCTTCCCACGCACAGTATCCAAGGCACCCAGAAAGCCCCCATGGCTTCTGTCCACTCATTCAAATGGTTCAGTTTGTTTCCATATCATGATGTATTCTACTAATTGAGATTCATTTAGTAGATTTGCAAACTTAAATATTGTAGTACAATTCTCCCTTAAAGAAAAGAACTCAACAGGTACAATAACAATTTAAGATACTAAGAACTGTGATTTTAAAAGGCAATATCAACATATATGCATCAGGAAAAGAGACCAAAAATTACACACACACGCACATGCACGCACTCACCATAAGGACTACCGTACACCCTCCAAAATATGACAACTACCATCGCTGGATGGTAAGCTTAAATTTGTTTTTTGTTTTCTTCTTTTTATTTTCCAATATTTTATGAAGAGCATGTATTTTTTATATAATCAGAGAAGTTTTATTTAAATAATAAATTTTAAAATACTATATATAGTCCTTGCTGTAGTCTGGGAGTTAATACTTTAATTTACTGCTTTTACAAGGCTTTCTTAAGGAAAACAAGGCTTTTCCCCTCAGATAAGATTTGGAATTTCTCAGTAGAGAACAAAAACTGTCCTTAAGATTCCAATGGTACCCATGAGAGAGGGCACAGCTAAGGATAAGGCTTCTGATCCCCTTTTATGAACTTAGTGTAGAAAAGAGTGTTTTTGCCGTCTCAGTGACCATTTTTCTTCATCTGACCTGCGCCCTGTCCTGTCTGTCGATAGGCTCCTCATTACAGTAAAGCAGATTTACATTGCTAACCACGGTTTGCTAACCACAGGAGTGCAGCCAAGTCACTTAACATCTTTGTGCCTCAGTCTGCTCATCTGTAAACTGACAGGCTTATGATGAGGAAGAGATGAAATGCCCCACGTGAGCTCATGGTAGTAGCACAAGCCTGAAAGGCTAGCTCTTATCACCATCCCGCTGACATGTCCCCAGCAGGCATCGTTTCTAATCAGCACGTGAAGAACATTTCTCTGATTTACCTGGGCCCTGTAATCTCCAGATGTGTGGTGAGACTCTCCTTTGGCCCCAGGAAAAAAAAAAAGGAAGAAGTTCCTGCTTACCTGGCTGGTCTCCTGCAGAGGTGGCAAAGCCTTTGGTGGAGTAGTGAATTTCACTCCCAAGAAGCCCCAGGAGCCTGCTGCACCAGGGCTGGCTGGCCTCAGTAATCCTGAGCTCTCTATAAGCTGTTCCTCTTGGCTACTCTGACTCAGAATGTCTTACGTCATCCTGAGACAGCGTTCTCCTCCCCACCTTCCCAATTTCTACCTGCTGTTCTGGACATTTGTCATCTTCTTGACTGCGCAGCATCTGAAGCCACACCCCACATATTTGAGAGTTACCCACTCCACCTATCTCCCCCTCACTCCCCTCACAGACACACACACACACACACACACACACCATTCATGCTGAGTGATTTGTGGCCACCAGACCTTCCCAGTGACTCTGCGAGCCACATGGCATTCTCTCATTTTCAGGAGTCAGTTTCAGTTGCTTACAGTGAAGAAACCCAGCCAGCTCCTCCTCGGCCTTCCTACCTGTGTGGCCTAAGTCCTCTGGCTGGTGGTTCCCAACACTCCCTGGGTTTCCATTTCATATCGTTTATTTATCGGTTGTGACATGTTATTATTAGTGTCTGCTTGTTCCCCTAGACCTGTTAGCTTCGTGAGGACAAGAACTAAGGCTGTGTCGTCCTGGGCAGGATCTCCACCGCAGAGCAGACTGCCTGGCACACAGCAAGCCCTCAACAAGGGCCAAATGAACAAACAAGTCAAGACCTTAGCACACACCAGGGGACCAGAGCAAGACAGTAGTTCCCTGTGGAAAACCACTTAACTAGCCAGCTTTCTGATATCCTGGCTCAGCTCCTACTGGGAAACCAGATTCCCTTTAAGATCGGGCAGGGGAGAAGCTCTTTTAGCAGCATTCTGTGCTGTTGGCCACAAGTGGGTGAGTGATCCCCCAGGCAGAGGTTAGTGTTAAATCCTGGCTCCTCATGCAGTCATCTCCTGGAGCTCCCGCTTAAAATGGAAAGTGGCATTACTCATGGCAAAGGGCAGACAATATAAAAACATTTAGGTGGGGCCCGACACAATGGGGTGAGTATTCCCTGGTGATGGAAGAGTACCTCTGCCCTGAGCACTCACAGCCCTGGCAAGCAGCTCACTCAGAGCTGGGCTTCTGAGCTGCACTTCCAACTTAGCTCATCTCCCTTGATCTTTGAGGTGTCCTGAGACATTTCATTCTTCGGCCTGCAGCAGGCCTGGTGGAAGGACTGACCCTGAATCCATCGATAGCCGAAGATGCAGAACCTGGTCTCTGGCATTCAACAGAATTGGGTCAAAATCCCAATTCTTAGAGTTACCAGTTCTGTGACGCTGAGAAATTTGCTTAATCTCTCTGATCCCCAAGTTCCTCGTTGTAAAATGAGTAAAATAATAATACCTACCGCATGGTCATCAGGATAAGTAAACAAGACAATTTGCACAAAGCCCTTATCCCAGTGCCTGGCACATTTCCAACACTCAATAAGCAACACTGCAGTTATTGACCCTGCTCTTTTCTCTCTGCCTTCAGTAACCCCCATTATAGCCCACCCTTTATGTTTTCCTTTCTTTGTTCATTTCACTTAGCCTCCAACCCTTACTTGGTCCAGGAATCTTCTTTTGCCTCTCACACTCTCCTGAGCTCAGGTCACACCCCAGCCCCCTGGATGGTCACTATTCATTTCTAATTGTCTCCATTCACTTTGTCTGTCAGCTTGCATACCAAGACTCCCCCACTTGATATCTGACCCTGTCATCGTTTTTATTTTTTAATTTCTTTTTTTTAGATGTAGGTGGACACAATACCTTTATTTATTTATATGTGGTGCTGAGGATCAAACCCAGTGCCTCACATGTGCTAGGCAAGCGCTCCACCACCCCAGCCCTGACCCTGTCATTATTTCTTCCGCGCTTCCGCATCCGTGATCTGATACCCCATGAAGCAAAATGTGTGTTAGAATAAATCAATCCAATCTTAATGCAGCCTTATAGATTAGGCATCGATCTAAAACAAATGGGGCTCAACACCAGGATCCAGTGCTCTAGCACAAATGCCTGAATCCACAGAAAGCAAAGGGCCCAAAGTCCAGGCTTATAAAACCTGATTGTGGGGTGACAGAGTGACAATGAAAACACTGCATATGAAGTTTTTTTCCCCCACTTAGGAAAGAACATACACTACTGACTTTCTAAAGACAGGTTTCTGTAGTGAGCACATGAATTATGCAGAGAGAAGTAGGTGAGTTGAGACTGAGCACTGTGCTCGGTGGTTCTACACCAAAGAACCACACACAGCCACTGCCAGTTCCTCTAGGGTTTAGAAAACCTTCCACCTTTGACTACCTGGGACTAGATTAGCCTTTCAGTCATGTCAGATCATATCCTAATCCTTCCCTTATCCAACACTGAATGTGTAGCCTTCTCTGTGCTGAGCACATTTCCGCATACCATGTAAGATATTGTAAAAATAAAATACGTAAATAGGTAGGTGGTTGTGAGCCCTGCACTCCAGGAATTTAGCAGCCAGTACAGGAGTTAATGCATTGAAATAGCTCTCCTGGGGTGAAGAAAATATGACAAGCATCACAAACAAGACAAGCCCCCCCGCACAAGGAACAAATCACTTAGGATGGAGATTTGGGAAGAAGGGGTCATGATTGGGGTCTCAAAAGGCCAAGACTGGCAGGTGCCCTGGGCAGAGGACACACCTAGGCAACGTACAGAGTTGGGGAAACTTAGAGCCAGAATTGGAAGATTTCACTGCGAATCCAGCATATCTCAATCCAAGGGTGAGAGGGGTAAACCTGGGAAAATCATATGTAGTCAGATCTTACATCCCACCCCTGCTGAACATCTCCATTGGATGTCCACTGCTCATCTTAAAATTATTATGGCCCAAACAGACCTGTTGATTCCCTCTTTCCAACTCCCCAGATGTTCCTTCCTAAATATTTCAAATCTTATAAATATTCCCAGTGCCTCACCCCCCCCCCAAATAAAATCAGTTTTCTCTCTCCCTCTTCTTCACCTAGCCTAATCCATTTCTCAGCGAGTTCATTAGTTCTAGCTTCAAAATAGATCCCCACCCTGGCCTGTTCTTCCCTCTGCATCACTACAGCCATGTTCCCAGTCACTGTCATTTCTTACCTGCCTCCTGGCTTGAGTCCCTGCCCCTCTCCCTGCTGGGTGGGAGTGTGAAGGCCATTTAAGTGGAAAGGTCACAGTTCTCTTATCATGAGAAATATGAGACACGAAGATGTTCAGAAATAACCTCTAGCGTGGAAGGACTGTAGAAATAGAAATACCAGCCTTGGGTATGGTGGTTCTGAGCTGCTCCGGAGAGTGCTGATTGGAGGCTGGGGTTGTGGCTCAGTGGTAGAGCACTGGCGTAGCATGTGGGAGGCACTAGATCTGATCCTCAGCACCACATAAAAATAAATAAACAAAATAAAGGTATTCTGTCCATCTATAATTCAAAATATTAAAAATGAAGAGTGCTGATTGGTTATTTATAGCACTTCCTAGCTGGGTTGTCCCAGTCTATGCTATGATGGCCCTGTGAGACCATGACACTGATGGCCCCATTGGAGGGAACAGAAGTGCCCCAGGGTTCCTCATGCTTCTTCCCACATTTCCTATACCTCTTTAGGGCCCTGCCTGCCCTCAGTCAGCCGGTCAGCACATGCTGCCCAGGCATGTGTCACAGTGCAGACACCCCAGGAGTGCCTGGGTCCACCCGCATCTGGCCAGAGGAGTGGCCACCTTGGCAGCCGGCTGTGGCCCTTTGTCATGGCCCCGTCACAGCACACACACATGTCTGCACCAGCCCCGTCAGGCAGCCTCATCCTGGGCACCTCGGCTCACTCCCTGTCCCCTCCACTTCCTTCAGCCCTGCATTTCCAGACAGAGTCAAAAATGGGTTCACATCAAATAAGATTTGTTTTGCTTCAGTGTAATTTTCCATTTATAGATGGTCTTCTCTCCGGAGGCTCAGGCCTCCTTCCTCCGTCTTGTTTTTTTTTTTTTTTCCCCCTGGGTATTCGGGATAAACTCTTGGTGGTTGTTTTTGAGTCCTGTGGTCAGCAGCCCCGCCGGTCATTCATTCAGAATGTCTCCAGAAAGCCAGTGGTTGCCTTGACAGGAGTTTACGCTAATTTCTGTGGTTTCTGAGACCTCTATAGGACTGTGCCCACAGAGCCAGTGTGAATTGTTAAAAAGTAACATTCAACCTGGTTGGGCAGGTCCTTGTCCCCAGGTGAAAATGACAAGGATCCCAATGACAACAGCAGCAGCCAACACCAGCAGCATAGTCCCGAGTGCTTTGCAGACAGGGACTACGAGGCAGGTGTTGTTCAGACCCCCCATTATACAGAGGAGGAAATGAGCACACAGGAGTGCAGGCCAAGGTCAACCAGACTCCCACGGCGGGGGGGGGGGGGTCTGACCCTGCTGACCTCACTGGCCTGGCCACTTGCTCTCCTTTGCCAGCCTTGTGATCTAGCCATACCAGTGTTGCTTTGATCCCTTGGATACACTATGGCCCTCCTGCTCCAGTTCCTCTGCATGTACCTTCCAGTGCCTGGACCTTGGTTCCACCAGTCTACAGTGAATTCACCCTGAACCATTTTTCAGATCTTCTTTGAAGATGCTCTTCTGACACCTCTCCCCCCCACATACCCAGGCCAGATGCCACATTAACCCACGACACCACCTTCCTTGTCTCCAGAGCACTGGTTGGAGTTTAAATTCTATTTTGATTTGTGCGATTTTCTGATCAGCATCTGGCTCTCCCTCCAAACCATAACTCCAGGAGGGCAGAGGCTTGGAAGTGCTGTGGTGTGTGGAACCTTCTCGTTTGCGATCACCACTCTGGACTGAAGTGAGCTGTTTATCATCTGTCTCATCCTGTGAATTTCCCAAGGGTGGTGTCCAGGTCCTCTTCAAACAGAGTGCTCAGCTCAACAAATATTTGGTGAGTTGGACTAAATGAACTGGATTTAATTGAATAGTGTAACTTGGGAAAAGGGATTGGAAATTTTGGAACTTTTCATGGAGCAAACCCATAAAATACAACCCACTGGGCACAGGGGCCCACACAAGTAATCCCAGTGACTGGGGAGACTGAGGCAGGAGGAACACAAGTTCAAGTCCAGCCTGGGCAACTTATTGAGACCCTGTCTCCAAATAAACCATAAAAAGGACTCAGGATGTGGTTCAGTGATAGAGCACCCCTGGGCTCAATCCCCAGTGCAACTACAACAACAAAAACAAACCCATTAATACCAGGATCTTGGAAATCAGGAATGATTTTAAAGAGAATAGCCTTTTAAAAAGCCAACTTCACTTACAATGAACTAGCGGTCGTTCACTGAACTTTGGACAATAAATTAGAAGGATGCATGACTTTCCCAAAGAAGTATAATATGTGCTTGTAAATCCAGGAGAAATGAAGAAGAAATAATGTCTGTCCCTCCAAGTTCATCTGAAGTTTAGTAAAAGTTAGGGCATAAATAACCAGTGCAATCTCACTGGATGCTGCGTGGAATTTGGTTCCTTCCAGCCTTTGGCCTTGCGTCATTTCCTTATCTCTCTTGGATGACATTGCCTGGCTCATCTGCCAGTGCTTTCGTCTGCTGTCTTCTACTCCATAAATATTGTGGCCTGGTTGAAAGGAAGCACCCGCTCTTTGGGGCTGGCCTTTCCAGGACTTGATCCCTCTGTCTGGCAGATGAGCCCTGAATAGAGAGAGAAAGCAAAAGTGGGGGGGGGCTTCTCTTCTGCCCAGAGGAGCAGCAGGGTGAGGGACGAGCAGGGGGTCACGGGCCTGCTGCTCACCCAGCAGGGTTTATGAAGATAGCGCCAGGTAACCACAGGTTCCCATATCCAAACAGGGCCTGGCCTCAGCTCTGCCCACCCAAGCTCCAAGGAAAACAGTTATTTGGAAAAATGGTTTTCTTTCATGCTGCCTCCTCCTCCCTATCATAACAGATCATGAGCATGTTCCTTGGAGGATTGAATGGTTCCTTTTAAGATGTTAGAAGCCATTTCTGAGCGAGAGGATGAGCCTAGTTAAATTTAGTAGTCCTGCTGCACAGAAGAGATTAACAGGTAATTTGAAAGAACATCACTGAGGCTCCAGTAAACCATTACGATGCTCCTAAGTTTCCAAGCATTTTGCAATAAAAATACTACCTAGTTATCACACGTAATGATGAAAGCGTAACTGTTCTCATCTTGTCCACCACTAAGACCTGCTCCTGGTACACTCCCTGACACATAGTAGTACTTGGCAAATATTGCTCAACGAATACAGGAAAGACGTGGCTGCCCTAAGGTTCCGACAGCTTTCCAGAGTGGACAGAAGACCTCAATCTTGGCCATGCTTAGCTCAGACACAGTGGGTGATGACACTGAATTGTTTGCTTCTAGATCTAGTTCCTGCTTATCCAAAATTATGAATCTTATTTCCAATAGTTAATGAATGTAGGTGATACCCCAGTAGCTAAGAAAGGGCATTAAGAAAAAAAAACACTGTGGTCACCAAGGAATGATTCCTAAAGGGAAAGCAGAGCCATGAATAACATGAAAATATAGCACGACTATTGAAAGAAGACATCTTGGGGTTATAGTGGCTACAACAAAAGATAGTCAAAGATTTCATTTATGTCAGCGTTAGAGAGCTTAGCGTTGCTTTCCAAACTCTAGAAATTACGCCAGATACAGGGTGGTGCAGTGGCGCCTGAGGTCAGTAGAGGGCACTCTGAGCCAAGCGTGCTGCCCCCAAATCAGAGGGACCCCACCAAGAAGTGGTTTATGCTTCATCTTTGTTTTTCCTGAATGTTTTTGTGCTTTCTACCCGAAGAAGATAGGGTTTTACCTACTCTGCACCAAAAAACTATCTGATAATTTCACATAATAAATACCGAGTCCCAGGAATATAATCATGTCTTTAAAAATGTTAATGGACATCAACCTTTGATCTCCTTGAAATCTGTAGACAAATTTCTCTCGGGTTAAATCTTAACAATGTAAATGTGCCCTCAGGAATGAGAATCTTCTTCAAATATTGACTCTAGGTATAGAAGGTCATAAAAATCAAACCAAGAAGGGCAGACTGTAATGTTATCTCTTTGAAAGTGATTTATATTTGGTCTATATTCATCAGGTGAATAGGAGTTACTTATGCATCAATACAATTACCTGTAGCATCTTGATTAAAAAGAAAGCTGTATATTCATCAAGTTGGAATATGTTAAAGTATTGTTTTCAATTTACAAGCTCCGTTGGAAATGTCTTCTTCCCTGTGCTTGTAATTCCTAGCCTTGAGAGAACAAATAAATCAAGAGGCCCTTCCAGGAACCAGCACACTTATGTGCCAACCCTACAACTGGCAAGTCCAATACTAAGAATTTTTCCTACAAAAGAACTCACACAAATGCCCAAAGATCTATGTGTGAGATTCACTGCAGTGCTGTTTGCAATAGCAAAAATTTGGAAATAATGTCACATCAATAATAGAGCAATAAAATAAATCATACGGCCAAGTCACATCAAGCAACTATAAAAAAGGAGAGATAGACATTTATGTGCATTTTTGAGTGGAGAAAAAGAAAGCCATAGAACAATAGACATAGAATCATTTCACAGCTTTTTTTAAAAAAATATTTTTAGTTGTTGATGGACCTTTATTTTTTTTAAATTTATTTATATGCAATTCTGAGAATCAAACCCAGTGTCCCACATGTGCTAGGTGACAGCTTTACCACTGAGCTGCAACCCCAGCCCTGAGTACCCCATAACTTTTTAAAATCACATATGTATGGTTATACATAGATAGGAACCTGAGGAATTGATTACTTCAGGGAAAGGATTGGGGTGGATGAGAAATCACATTCTATTCTGATACTGTAGGAATTTTTCTAATTTAAAAGAAAAAAAACTTTGAAACTCCTTAAAAAGAGAGAAAGAATGCTGTTCACTGAACCTTTCCCTTTGCCCCCCAAATTGAATCAGTTCCTTCCACCTGAAAGTCCTTCTGTTTTGGTGTGGATATGAGATGTCCCACAAAAGCCCATGTTAGGAAACTCAGTAATGTTCAGAGGTGAAACAATTAGATTACACAAGCTGAAACCTAATCCATGGATGAGTTCATCTGATGTATTAATAATTTGAAAGAACTACCATGCTGGGTAGAAAGTGTAGGCAGGGCACGGTTGGAGGAAGGAGGTCACTGGGGGTGCCTCTGGGCTTATATTTTGTTCCTGACTCTCCCGGCGCTCTCTCTCTTTCTGTTTCTTTTGCTCTGCCACACCCTTCCACCATGATGTTCCGCCATGGCCTTGGGCCCAGAGCAATGGAGGCAGCTGTGGACTACATCTCTGAAACTTCGAGCTCCAAATAAGCTTTTACACCTCGAAGCTGTTCCTGTCAGGTATTTCGGTCAGAGCCATGAAGAGCAGATGAATGCACCTTCCTATTCACCCGGAGGCCCTCTCGCCCCTCAGCTTCTTTGCACAGCTGAGCTTACTAAAGGAAGATGGCACCCCCAGCCCTCTGGGGCCCTCTTCCTGCCTATTCCTCCCTCGAAACCCACTTTTGAAAAGCAGATGAATGATCTCCTCCTGTACTTGGGTTGCAATGTCCTGAGGATATGTGGTCAAATGTGGATGTTGTTGTTTTCAACTTTCTTCAGTGCTGGGGATTGAACACCTGGCCTCACACTAGGAAAGCACCAACACTATACTACTACATCTCTAGCCCTTGAATATTGTCCTTAATTGACATGATTTTACCAATTGGAAGATTTCATCTAAAACTCCTGCTCTCTGGTTTCTCTTTAACCCCCACAGTCCCTGGCCCCTTTCACCCATTATCCTTTCCAGCTGGAGTGAGGGTCAACCTGAGACTGGATCTCTACCACTCTCTTAGAGACTCTTCAACCCAAAGGGCACTAGGACTTTTCATCCTACTCTAGATAATGCTCCCCTCTCTAGTTTCTGGGTCTTCTTTCTCTGTACCTGAACTTGCTTAGTGCCCAGCATTGATTTCTCTTCCTTTAGCCACTGTTTTAGTCAGCTTTTCAAATTGTAACAAATACCTGGGAAAAACAGCTTAGAGAAAGAAAGATTTATTTTGGTTCACATTTTCATAGGTTTCGGCCCAGAGTTGGCTGGCTCCATTGCTTTGGGCCTGAGATGAGACAGGGCAGAAGGGTGTGTCAGAGGAAGACTGTTCAGTTCATGGTGCCAGGAAGAAGGGAGAGAGAAGGAAAGGGACTCCGGACAAGAAATACCTTTCAGGGCATACTCCCAGGACCTACTTCCTCAACCGTCCCAACAACCTACAGTTTCTACCATCTCCCCATGGTCCATATAGCTATCAATGGATTAATACACTCAGGAGGTCAGAGCCCTCATGACCCAATCACTTCCCCAAAGCCACACCTCTGAACATTGCTGCAGTGGGGACCGAGACTAAAACACATGAATCTTTGGAGGACATCCAGATCTAAACAATAGTAGTCACCCTTTGAAGTATGGCATCCTTCAGGGGCCTGTCCTAGACGGTCTCTTTTAATGGTGTTCTCTCTGGGTGTCCTGGTCTGCTTGAGAGTCCACCATGTCTCCCAAATCCTGTCCTATACCTCTGCTCTGATCTGCTGATTTGTAGCTCCCACCATTTGAAAGAAACCTTCCTGAACATTCTACAGATGCATCCCAAGGTAGAATCCATGCATTCCTACTTCCATTGCCCCTGAGAAGACAGTACAGTGTTACCAAGTAACCCAAGCTGCAGACTTGGTCATATTCTGTTTCCATCACTACCTACATGCATCTTCTCATGATTGGACCTAAATATAAAATTTTCCTTCCCTTTCATCAATGTCTTAACTCTGATAAAAAATTCTCAATCTTTATCCATGGGGAAATTGCTTTTACTTTTTCTCTCTGCAGTTTAGTCTTCTTACCCTCTCCACAGCATCTCCCAAACCTCAGATCTGACCATGCCTGCCCTTGATCGAATTTCCTCCATTATTTCTCATAGCCTACATGCCAAGCTCAATTTCTTAGCTTGGTGGTTGAGCTCTGTAGGATCTGACTGTAACCTTTATTCACTAGAGAGGCAACAAACAGCTTGCACGATGGGTCACACCTCATAAATATCTTTGTGAATGAGATAGTCATGGTCTCTGCCCTAGTGGGACCACACTGTAGTGGGGTCTTCTAGGTAGCACCCCTGGGTGCAGACATGCAGGCCCTTCCATGTGTGTGCAAGATCCTGGGAGACCTCCACAAGCTCCCAGTTTCTTTATGAAACATGAATAACAAGAGTTTCTATTTTCAGAGAGCTGCTGGAGGATTCAAGGACACATGTCAAGAGTCAGCACAACACCTGGGACAAAGTAAAGGTTCAAAAACCGGGTGCCACTGTTAGAGGAGTGCCATTTCTTTAGCTTGGCCCATCTGAATGCTTCCAAATGTTTCTGAAAAGATTGCAGCCAAAGATGACAAAGGACTTGCTCTTTGGACTATTTTTTATTGACTCTCTGCCTACATACTTCTTGATTCCACAGAAGTCCCCAAAAATAGCTATAGACAGCAATGCTGATGGGACCACGTCCCTGTGTCACCAGCCCTGTATGGGGCTGCCATAGGACAGGACCCTGGGAAGTCGCACAGTCTTCCTCACACCACATGGCCATGGTTTCCCTTAGTTTTTCTGTAGTGGGGGCTTCCCCACAAGACCTCATCTGCTAGGTAGCTGGAAACATCTTTGTTCTTATCCCATGGGAGATTTAAATGGTCCTGTTAGGAAATGCTCCAGCCTCAGTGGCCCCCCTGACCTTGGCTGCAGGAGGAGTTGGGGGGAGGCACCCAACCTCTTCCTGGAAGAGAAGCACCAAGATGCTCTTGCACAGGGTCCTCTAGGGGCCCACACTTTCTGGCTGAGTGCTTTGCCTGGTGTGTTCTGCCCACCCCTTTGCCCTTTATGACTCAACTTGGGACTGCTGGTCTGTCCTGGCCCAGGGCGGCTCCCAGGCTGACCAGCTCTTGCTGGCCATGAGCCTTGGCTTCCCCACCCAGAAGGTTTGCCCGGACCCCACTGTAGGGTCACCCCACAGCAGCCTCTGGCTCATATCTCAGCATCTCATCATGTGGGAACGGCATCAAAGCACACCCACTCGCCATCCATCGCGCCCGTCACCCTCCCAACCCTCGCTTTGCAGCCCCGTGTTGAGAGCCGCCTTGTCTCCGCGTTCATCCCTGTGTGTCAGGATGTTTCTAAAGCCAAAGTCCCCCCACCACCGCCCACCACACACACACACACACACACACTCACACACACACACACACACACACACACTTATCATACCTTCTTTTCTAACCCGATCTTTAAGACTGAACCTCACACCCCACCCCCACAGTAGTGGGAGCTCCAAAGACTCTCTGCCGAGCCGCGCCCTCGCTATGTGAATTGGGAGCACAAGCCATTTTGCAAGTCTCTCCACAGATCTTGGCAATTGAGTCCAACTCTTCTTTATTCTGTGCTCTCCTTTCCTTCTCTGGCTACAGGAGACGGGCCTCCTGGCCCAGCCTCTGAGAGGGAAAGCCCAAATGGAACATGGTGTATAAGCAGTGGGATGGGGTGAGAGGAGTGAAAATGCATTGTTTCATGTTTGCAAAACATTTCCCTCATACGACTGTCCCCTTACAGGTTGAGGCTGTCAGAGCTGACATCATCCAAGGCATATTTCTTCGCTCATTCTTAGTTAGGTTCCTTCCCTCTGAGCACCTACAGCAGCAGGCGCTGTGCTGTGGACCCAGTAGCTGCCTCACAAATGGTACAGACGTTCTCATCTCCACATGGGAAGATGCTCAACGCCTTTAGCCACCAAGGAAATGCAAGGCAAAAGCACGATGTCATGTTGTACCCACCATGTTGGCTTTAATGGAAAAGGTAGACAATAATAAATATTGTCAAGAATATGAAGAAATTGTTCACACGTTGCTGGCAAAATGCAAAATGGTGATCACTTTTGGAAAACACTTCAAATGGTGAAGCAGAGTTAACCAAATGACCCAACAATCCCATACCTAAGTATATACCCAGGAGAAATGAAAGCATATAAAAGTAGTCTACTCATGTTCATTCAATTACTCATAGTAGCCAAAAAGTAGAAAAAACCCAAATGCCCATTGAATGATGAATGGATAAAGAAATGTGGTACATTCATACAGTGGAATATTAGCCATAAAAAGAATGAACATAACATGATGAATCCTGAAAACTTCATGTGAAATGAAAGAAGCCAGTCACAAAAGACCATATTTTATATGACTCCATGTTTTCATATACATTCCACGTATATGAAATGTCCAGAATAGGCAAATCCATAGAGACGGGGAAGAAGAGAAATAGAATATAACTTTTTAAAAGGTTGTTTTGCGTTACTTTTTGTGGCTCTGGGGATGGAGCCCAGGGCCTCACGCACAGTAGGCAAGCACTCACCACTGAGCTACATCCTGGCCTTGTTTTTTTCTTCAGTAAAACACTAAAAACATCCTGAAATTAAATAGCGCAATAGTTGTACAACCCTGTGGACATACCAAAAGCTATTGGATTGTATACTTTAATTGGGTGAGTTGATATATGAATTATATGAGTTGATATATATGAATTATATCTCAATAAAGCCCCCATCAAATCTCTCATTCTCTCTCTGTCCCAGTTTCTTAGCTTTCCTAGAACAAATATGAATTCAACTTTCTGTCATTTTGAGACTTACTCTAGCACATTTATTAGAGTCCCATATTATGTAGGCACTAACATAATAATTTTTAAACATTTTTAAAAAAAATTTTTAGTTGTAGTTGAACACCTTTATTTTATTATTTATTTTTATGTGGTCCTGAGAATTGAACCCAGCACCTCACACATACTAGGAGAGCACTCTACTGCTGAGCCACAACCTCAGTACCCCAATATAATAATTTTAAGTGGTCATTTTCTGTTATAAGGTGGACTTCAAGAGCATGTGTCTGTTTGATTCTGCCATGTCCATCACACTTAACCCAGGACCTGACGTAGCAGGGTCTCCATCAGTCTCTGTGGAGTGGATGGCTTCACAGAGCTCACATCTTAAGTGGACACAGCCCCAGTGACAACTGCTCATCATTCATTCATTCAGCACATATTTTCTGTAGCCTCCTTGGTGTGTGGAGTGCAGGAAAGAGGCAGACATAACCAAGCCCCGGGAGAACCTAGAACAAGGAAACCCCCACGAGCAGGTTTCACAATTCAATTAAACACTGAAAGCAAATAATATTTAATATTTAATAAAGGTTTGCATATATTGGAATTGGATGGTTTTCATTGTTTTATTTTTGTTTTTGAGGTCGGGTCTCTGTGTTACCCAGACTAGCTTCAAACTCATGATCCTCCCGCCTCAGCCTCCAGAGGAGCTGGGGTTATAGGCCTGTGCCACCCAGCTTGCAAGTTGTTTTATCGTCCTTCTTAAAATAAATAAATAAAAATAAAAAATAAAGTTCCTCTTGGTAGGGTTTTGTGGGAAAGTTAGGCTGCATTGAGACAGTCATGTGAAGACAAAGAAGGAAGTTTCTAAGGGGCCAAGGATGGGTAAGAGGAAGGTCATTCAGAAAAAAGAAAATCACCCCATAGAATGATCCCGTTGGTTAGGAGGCTAAATTGTGATTTTAATTTCTCGTTGACATGGAGAGTAAAAGCAGAAGAAGGTTAAGTGCCAAGTCCCATCCTTCATCTCCAGTCAGGGAAGGCTTTGAGAAGAGGTGTGATGGGAAAGGGTGACTCAGCGGCTGGGAGGGGAGAGAAGGAGGGAGTCTTAAAGAGCCGGGGAAGACTTAATGAATATAATTGTCCTCTTCACTGTGGAAAACTGGGGGGAGGGCGGGGGGGGGGGCTAAGAGGGCAAGACAGAGGCGAGAAGACTACGATGACAACACAGGTTGGAAACCCAGAGGCCCACCTGGCCCTGCTCAGCCCACAGAGGTGGAGGAGGCCCGGGGTCACAACGAGAGCAAAGGAACTTTCCAGTGGACTTCTTTCCCCACACACAGCCTCTTTGCGGCGCCTCTCTCTTGCCCTTTATTTCCATGTGAACATGCAGGGATTCTAGAAGGCCTTTCACGAGAAGGAGGCGTGAACAGGGCTGGGAAGTGGTTAAGGCATGAACCAGCTCCTGAGGAAGGCAGGGCGCGGTGGAGAGTGAAGAGCTCGGAGAGAAGGGAGGAGGCAAGGAAGACGGGGGAGGAATAAATTCAAGGTCAGGCAAGAGGCCACAAAATCTGGCACAGATCACAAGTGGAGTTTGGGGAAAGCGCGAGATGGGTGGGAGACAGACCGTGGACACAGGAGGCTGATGAAGGAGGGGAGGACCGGACAGAGCTCTTGGGTGTCCTGAAGGGCTCGCCTGACTCCGCTGTAGATGGCTTGTAGCCCAAAGTCCAGCAGGAGCCGGAGAGGCCACGAGGCCCAGGCACATGGGCTCCCAGAGGAGCCTGTGCCGGTCAGTAAGGCAAGTGCTCCTTCTCCCATGTGTTTTGTGTTTGCCATCAGAAGGAACAAATGGCAAGACAGCCCATCTTGTTCAGGGGCAGTGTGGCCTCCTCGTCAAGGACAGAAGTTTGGGCTTTGGAAGTTGCTGAAGACAGATCCAGGCTCTGGGGCTCCAAAGCTCTATGTGACCTCCCATGGGCACAGAGTCCTGTGTCCTGCCCTGCAGAAGCAGGGGCAATGGGAAGGGCCACTGTGAAGAAATGACACATGGAGGCAGAGCCCCTAGCCCAGTGTGGCCACTGCAATATTCCATCAAGCTTGGACGCACATATAGCTGGTATTTTAACATCTCTAAAATCAGGCTGGGTATCATTTTTCTCTTAGTGCTACCCAAAATGATGGCATATCTTACAACTGACAGTTCTTTAGACAAAATATGGAAGTGGTCAGATAGTCAGCGGTAGTTGGGGTGTGGTGTGGTCATTCTACCTGTATTTGAGTCTTGGCTTATTGACTTCTGAAGGTTTCCTTCTTTCTCCAGGCTGGGCAGAAGCTGGGGCCCTGGAGGAACCCAGCTGGGGACAAGTCTCTACTTCACTGTTACTTTTCTGTGAGAACTGGGCTAGAGACTGTCACTTCTCTGAACCTCAGTTTCCTCTTCTTTACAACAAGGGATAACAATATCATCTAAACGCATCGTAGGGTTATTGTGAGGATAAAACGAGTTAAGGTTATGTAAAGTGCTCAGTGCACTGCTGCACTGTTAAGTAGTGAGGCAGAGGATACAAATTATTAAATAATCCTACACATTATAAAAGTTATCATAAGAACCTGGCGGCCCCACCACAAAGCACCCATCTCAGGCTCTCAACAGGAAGGGGACTGGAAACCCCAATCAGTCTCATGGTCTGCCCTGGTAGCCAGGACACAGACGCGCATTGCACCTCTCAGCCCACTGTCCACCAGCCCACCTGCCTGCTCTCCTCTTTTGTGAGCCAGGCTTCCCACATGCCAGTGCCCCCCCTCCTTAGGACTTTGGACCATCTTGGGACGTTAGTTGGGGAACTGCTTTACCTCACTGTTAGTAAAGCTATGTGTTTATAACAATGGTAACTCTCACTCCCTGCGCCTCCAGAACCCTCAGATGCCCACAGGTTTCCCACTCTCAGTCCTCCAGGGGCTGGGGAGCATGGCACACTCAATGTGCCCTTCGTGCCTGGCCTGCTTCACTGCACCAGGAGGCTCAGGAATCCAGACTTGTACCTGCAACTTAGATGTCCCTGTGGAGTTCTGCTGTAATTTGAGCTACTCTATTTATGACATCTGATAAAAATCTCAGACTTTGCTGAATTAAATTTAGCTGCAGATTCAACCTAGAGTCCTGATAGCATGAGATTGATCTGTAGCAGCATCATAGGCTGTGCATGATCCTGCGGGGGCAGAAGAATAAAAATAAGACTAATGGTCTAAAGAACATGTCAAATAAGCCCCAGCTCCTCAAAATTTGTTTCTGCTCCTTTAAAAATAGTTATGTCCATAATGCAATGCAGTGGCCAGGGTGGGGTGTAAGATGTCTTGAGATCCAGCAGCAGCGAGGCATTGTTGAATCAGAGAGTAGCAAGCACAGTGTGTTAGATGAGACTCCGAACATTACTCCCTCATGGGTCTGTTCCTCTGCCTGTCTGTATATCTTCTAACATGTCCCCCCAAATGCAGCATGTGAGCCAGGATATGGAGGACAAAGGGGCACGTAAAGATGTCTGTGCTGTAGACAAGCCAAGCCAAACTGGAGGCAAGTCAAGAAATAAAGCAAGGAAAGGCCACTGTCTTAGTCCACGTTCTGTTGCTATAACTGAGTAAGTACCTCTAATTGGTACTTTAAAAAGAATAAAGGTTTATTCAGCTCATGGTTCTACAGGTTGGGAGATCCAAGGTCAGGGGCCACATCTAGTGAACACCTTCTGGTGGAGACTTTCTGCAGAGTCTGGAGCACTGCAGGGCATCACATGGCAAGAGAGGAGAGGTGTACCAGAGACAGAGCCAGAGTAGCATTTATAACTGATCACTCTGGAAATAACATATTAATCCATTATTCCATGACAATCCACGGGGCCTTCATGACTCAGTCACCTCCTAAGTGTCCCATCTGGTCCCACCTCTGAAGACCTTAAAAATGAGGATTAAATTTCAACATGAGTTTTTGTGGGGACACTCAAACCATAGCAGCCACCAACCTCTTAGTCCCTCCTAGATGATGGGGAAAGGAAAAGAGAAAAGAGGAGTAGATGGTCCTCCTTCTACCAACGTCCTGCATGTCAGATGTCACAGGCTCTGGGGAGCACTGAGGTCCAAACTCTGGGCTGTGTTCCTCCAGGCTTTCTGGGGCTCTCCTGTTCATGCCCCAGAGAGGAGAAGAGGAAACACCCAGGCCTGTTGGTTCCTGTGCACAGGTCTCTCAGCAACCAACCCTTTCCCATTCCTGACCTTCCCATCCCAACCGTCCCCTCTGGCCCTGCTCCTGCTGACTGGGGAGGCCACAGGGTTCATGTGCTCATTGAGAGTCCCCCACCCCAGCTTCCCCGCCTGCCCGTGCTTACAAAGGCAAGCATATCTGAGATGAGCAGGGCCCGCATGGACGCCTGGAGAACACAACCCTTCTGCCCTAAGGAAGCAGACAGGTCCAGTCCAACGGAGGGAGGGAGAGGATAGTCCCTTGTTAAATATCCCTCTCAGCTTGGGCAGAGGCAGCCATGGCTGTGTGAAGGGTAAGTCTTTTGCTTTGGGAACCTGTATCCCATTAAGGACACACTATGAACAAGGAAACTGACCCCACAATAGGAATGAAGGGCAAGTCATGGCTAAGGTTGTGGGCTTTAAAGTGAGGCTTCCGGATTAAAATTCAGAGAGTCAGTTCACCTTTCTGAGCCTTGGCTACTTCTTCTATAAAAGCAGGCTAGTGACAGCTCTTACCCTGCATGGTTGTTATGCAGATAATACAAATGAAGCACTCTGCTGCCTAACAGATAAATAAAAAGTTCATTCTAATGCATCTCATAATTTGAGCTATTATTTTTGTTGTTATGATGATTCAAGAGGAATAAGATAAGCTCTCTGTCCTTGACAGAGGGTGAGAGGCTAAATCATAAACAGCATATAGGCTGTGCTAAGTGCTCTGAGGGAGGTGCCAAGGGCTGGGGGACTAAGGAGGGGAAAAGGAGCACAGGGATTCTGTAGAAGACGGGACATCTCAGCTAACAGCACAGAATCAAGGAACTGCTTGAACAAAGGCCAGGATGGGCAAGCGGAAGTCACCCCCATCCCACCCACCCCAGTGAGTAGCTGATGCCACTGAGCAGGAGTGGGGGTTGTGGAATGCGCAGGGTTAGTGCAAGCTAGTTTGGAATCAACCCATGGAAGACCCCAAAGGATGCCATTCCAAAGAATTCAGACTTATCTGCAAGCAAATAAAAGTGGAACCAGAGGAGCTTTTTTTGAGATGAGAATTTGGAAAATGCTTCTGGAAACATTTTATACGGAAATTTTGGTTACTGGTGGGGGTGGGCAGAGCAGAGGCCAAGGAGCACAGAATTTCCATCTCTGAAAAGTGAATTTGTCTTGAAGTCCTTACTTAGTGTCCATCTTCTTTACAAGGCTGCGAGCTAGCCTAGGACAGGGCCAAGTGCTTCCTCGCCCTCGTTCCCCAATGCAGCCCCTGATGCTCAACATTGGTTGAACTGAAATAGAGAAAAGAGCCGAAACTTGAACCCCAAGAGTTGAGGGAGAGAATGGCTCTATATAGTCACCTGAAGAGGAGGATGGGATAATCAGACATGCTTGGGTGGGGTGGGCTGGAGGAGTGAATGGAGATCTGTTGCTGAGCAAAGGGAGAAGTCCCTTCAGCAGACCAAACACCAGGCTGTGGGGCATGTGGCAAGTGGAGTAAGAGCCAGCATCTGCAGATGGCTGCCTGGCAGGCAGTGAACGGGGGTCTGGAGAGAAGCCACATGTGTGGCAGATGCAGGAAAGCCGGAGCAGAGAAGAAAAAGGAGTTTTTTAGGGAGAACAGCCTAAAGCCTGGATACAGGTGGACAGAGACAGCCACCTTGGAGTCAATCAGTTAGGTAGTAGTGATGAACAGTAGAATATGAACCCATAACTTAGCAGGGTCACCGAGTCTCTATCAGGGTCACCGAGTTTCTTTGATTGCCTTTAAAGAACAATCAAGTAACTTGTAGAATAACAGGTGTACTAACCCTGAGAATAAACACGTGGAAACAAAAGGAACCAATTAGGAAATACCTCAAGAAGGAAAGATCATTGGCTAGCTCCTGACAGGGTCCAATAAGATTACTGTCAAGTTAGGATGTATAGTCATAGGTTTCTCAACATATTTCAGAAGGGAAATGTCATTAGGAGCACAGGTACACCAAGATGAAGTTTTCCTGGTTATTGACCCCAGTACCTACATTAACACAGAATTAACTTGTAGATGAAGACACCCCCTGAATGGGGTGGTGGCCATGACAGTTCCAGAGAAAACCAACTAGAGTCAAAAACTTTCTGCCTGTCATGAAGGAGGAGCTAGACAACTGATTGGTGAGGATGGCAGAAGGCGGACCCCAGGTCTCCTGGTAAATATCAAGCAGTAATAAATCTGGAAGTAGCCTTGTTTCCTTTGTCATTCTGTAGTTGGAGATGACTCCCTCTCCCTCTAGACTGTTCTTTTTTTTTTGCTTGAGCCTTACTTTCAAGTCTAATAAAATTCTCCTGCTTGACTTTTTGTGTCTGACTCCTGGATTAAAATTCAGAAAGTCAGTTCACTTTTCTGAGCCTTTATAAAACAAGACAGGTTTTCTTTCGTTAGGACACAAGAACTGAGGTTCGGACCTTGGGTTCCCCATTTGCCTGTGACAACCTCACACTCCCAGATACTCCTAGTGCAGCCAGTTATCTCAGAGAAGCCACAGAAGCCTGTCAAGTAGAGGTAGAGCCAGGAGAGAATTCATAGAGCACAGGATACCAGCATCCGAGGGGGTACTGGGGCTGGGCCACACTGTTCAAAACTGCAAAGAGGTTAAAAGTAGAGAATGGACCCTGGAGCCTCAGATTGGTCTCCTGTCTCCTAGAGGTGCTATTCCAGTGTGTTTTGTACACTGTCACTGAGGTCTTTCTTGGTTCAGACTCCTTCCCTTGCTTCCCACTTCCCACATTTTAAGACCTCAGATCCTTGCCTAAACATTTAAGTGGACCCAAACCCAGTCTGAGAGGCCTCACTTCCCACTGTATCCATCTACCTCCCAGCTCTCTGGGCTCCTCCCTGCCACACACCAAGAACTTCCACACCTTCATGTGTTGGCTCTTGCTGTTCCCCCACCTGAAAGGCCCTTCTCCATTTTCTGCTAATTAAAACCCTTCTCATCCTTCAAGTCTCTGTTGAAAGCAAAAACTCCCTTGCAAAGCTTTCCCTGGTCTTGCCAGTAAGAGGCCTCCCTCCTTCCCGGAAGCACCTACAGTGTGGTGCTTGCCTAGCAATTACCTCATCCCTCATCCAATCAAGTTGGCTCCTCTCTTCCTCTGCATACTACAATATGAGAGCAGAGAACACATCTAACCCTGACTCTCCCACAGCATAGTTCTCACGCACAGAAGGCACCTGACCAGCACCAACAGGGCATGTGCCCAATGCTAGGTTGCCTACAAATATGTTAACTGTGATCACTGGGGCCTCTTTGGTATTGAGAACACACCATACCAGAACACACATACACACACACACACAGAGAGAGAGAGAGAGAGAGAGAGAGAGACTTCTGAACATTTCTCATGTTTAGAGAGAAGTGGAAAAACTTGGCCTGGCCATCTGAAATGCTTTATCACATGTGCTGCTGCCTAGGATGGTGGTTTAGAGAAATCCTACACAGTTCCATCAGGATCACAATCATATTCCAAGAGTCATGAATTAGGAGGAAAAAGTTTCTCAACACTCAGTTTCTAAACTCAAAAAGCATCTGTTCATTTAATCATTTGTCATCTTCTGATCCTCCCAAGAGGCTCTAGCAGTATTTGTGTCAACCCTCAACAATCTATTGCTCATAAGGAAACATATAGTCAAGATATACACCCAACATAGTCCAAGGAGCACCTACTGTGGGTCTCTAGTGTGCCTGCATTAACAAATGATGTACAGTATATGAATTGGATCAGTTCTTTCTGTGGTCTGCATTTTAGAGGTTAGACATTTTCTGAATTGTTTTATAAAACAGAGAGCAATTTAGGGTTGATCTAGAGAGTCCTTTTTTGAGTTGTTGCTTTGCTGCTTTGTTTTTACTTGAGGATAGACAGTTATAAAATGCAGCTGGCCCAATGAAAAGAAAGGCTACATTCCTTTTGCAGCTGTGAACAACAGAATTATTTCAATCTATCTCTAATCCAATCAACATGGTTCTTGGAAGGGAAGAAAAAAGAGAGTTAATTGTCTTTAATGTTTTAGACTTTGACATGCACCTCATCCCCTACCCCCCATCCCTGCCCCCAAAAAAATGAAGGAAAAAGAATAATAGAGTCAGAGAGTATTTTGAGTGATTTAACAATTTATTTTCCTAGGCTCTTGCAGAATAGGATGGGAAGCAGTTTTCCAAAGTGTTAAATTGTGAGAAAATGCTTCCTCCATCTTAACAACAAACATTTTCTGAGCCTCTGTCCCCTGCTGGGCACAGTGCTCAGAAGAACCTTGCCCGTTTTACCTCATTGCATCCTCTGAGGCCTGCACCATGTATACATGGGGACACTGAGGCTCAGGAAAATGAATGTGCCTGTGGACACACGCTGATGAGGGCTGGGATTGGCATTTAGACCTAGTTGTCTAACTTCAGGACCCACATTTTAGTCACAACTGAGATTTTTCCTGAATTATTCCTATTGTGGTGAAATTACACCAAAGCCATACTTGAGGGGTGAGTAATAATGTGCAGCACTGAGAAAATGGGGAGAGTTTTAAATGACATGTCAACTTGAAGTGATTCTGAAAGTCAGAAGCAAGAAACGTGCCAGTTGGTCTACCCCAAAGGGCCCTAAAAAGAAGTATCTTCTCCCTTTTGTATTTGAATGTGTAAAGTGATTCCCCCCCACCACCCGCCCGCCCTTTTTAATAGCACTGTAACTGCTATGATCTGATTGTTTGGGGCCTAGAAAATTCATATGTTGAAACTCTAACTCCCAAGATGATGGTATTAACAGGTGAGGGGCTTTGAGGAGAGATTAGGTCACTTGAGTGGAGTTAGTAACCTTATAAAAGAGGCCTTAGAGAGATTCCTCCCCACTTCTGCTATGTAGGGTCACAAGGAAAAAATGGCTTCCAGGAAACGCCCACACCAGACTCTGAGTCTACTGGGTCCTCCATCAGGACTTCCCAACCCAGAACCTTGAGAAATACATTTGTTAGAAGGAGGGAGGGAGGATGGGAAAGGGGAGGAAATGTGGAATGAATTCAATAAAATCATGTGATATGTTTTTTATATAAATGTACCAAAGGGAATTTCAGCTTTATATATATTTCCAATAAAAATAAATAAATAAACAAAAGGAAGATCAATAGAGTAGAGGAAGGAGGAGAGGAGGAAATGGGGGATGGGGACTGTAATCAAATTCCTTGCATGTATAATTTTGTCAAAATGAGCCCAACTACTATGCATGAGTATAATGCTCTAATTAAAAAGTATATATTTGTTATTTATTAGACTGTAAGTTTATAGTATTTTGTTATAGCAGCCCAAACATACTAAGATGGTTGCTGTGCATAAGTGTTTTTGTAGAAGGATGTTTAATATGATGTTATGAATAATTATGACCACAAATTGAATATCTAATAATATGGACTCATTAAATAAATTTTAGAGAAATGCACTGCTACCATTAAAAATTCTATTTTAAAAGAATATTAAATGAGGGTAGGAAGGATAGTGGAATTAATCGGATATTATTACCCTATGTGCATATAGTGTGATTCTACATTCTGTACACCCGGGTTGTACTCCATTTATGTATGATGTGTCAAAGTGCATTCTACTGTCAGGTATAACTAATTAGAATGAATGAAAAACAAGCAAAAAAACCCAAAGAATATTAAATGGAATGGGAAATGATTGTGATATATTGTTAAGTGAAAAAAGTATGTTGAAGTACAATATGGTGTACAATATTTTAGAATATACACACATATATACATACAAATCACTAGGAAGATAGATAGGTAGGTAGATGGATAATGAGAGACAGGCAGACACAGACAGAAATAAAAGGAAAAACCTGGAAATGTCTGAATCATTATTCTCAATATTTTAATAGTGATTATCTCTGGATGATGGATAAATTTTTCCTTTCTTAAAATTTACTTTCCACTTACTTTAACTACCCCCAAATAATTTTAAATAACTTGTACTCATTAGCTCAGCAGTTTCATTAAACAAGAGGATCCCGAGCTTCCACTCTGTACCAGGCACTGTGTATTCAAAACAATAAAAAAAGGAAATAAAAAAGACAACAAAGTTGCTCGTATCCATGCTCCACCAGCATTTGGACACGCTTGTCCAGGTCTTTTTTCACAGTAGTGACCAAGCCAGGCAGCATAGAGCCTGTTTTATAGTTAGGAGTCCATCAGCTTCCAGAACCTGACTCTACCACTTCTACCAAGTGACATCTCCCTGCCTCCCTTCCGTCAATCAGTTCCATCATCCTTGAAATGATTAAGAGTGGTACCTATGTCCTTGATCCTTTTGAAGATTAAATGAGTTAATATAAGCAGAGGCCTGCAAAGCACAGCAAATAACAACTACTATTATTTTCTGCCAATTTTTTATGTTGTATTTCTCTTTTATATTCCATACGCTTCCTTCTGAAGAGCAATAACACAATGTGTTTTCCCTGGAGAGCAGGGACCACTGCTCATGGCATTTGGGCATCCATATCACCCATGACTTGTAGACTAAGTGAGATCACTCCGTCAAAGCAACAATTGCTCAAAAATTGGCCCATTTGGTCTCAAATCTGAGCCAAAGATGCCAAGGACAGAGAGAGCTACCACGGTGTAAAGAGAGAAGAGTAGTTACCCACCTTTCAGGACAATCAGAGGGACAGGTGTTGGACAAAGAGCTTCTTCACTGTGTTTGGAATCTATTAAACATGGCCAGTTAGAGGCAATAGGCTGTGTAACCCCAACAGCTCATCCTGGCCAGCCCTGCAACAGGGGGCCTGGGGGTCTCAGGCTGGGTGACGACTGTGGAACAGAGTTCTCTGAGCTCTCTGGAAAGAGCTAATTCCCAGAGAGCCAGCCTGCGTGCAGTGGCCCTGCCCTGGCTGCCATCACTTCTTTCCTGCCTGCCTCGGTAGCCGCCTAACTCACATCCCTGCTTCCCCTCCCACCCGCCTCCGAGTCAGTTCTCCTTTCAGGAACCTAGTGAGGATCTTAAAATGTACACCACCACCTGTCCCCACCTCGCCCTGTGGCTTTCCACTGCACTCGGAACACAGCCCCAAACTCTTCTCAAGACTTCGGGGTCCAGCACCACCAGGCCGCTGAGCCCTCCCCAGCTTATCTTCACCACTGTCCCTTTGGCCCCTAGGCTTCCAGTTCTGGCATTCTGTTGCATTCTAGAACATGTCATGCTCTTGCCCATGTCAGGGCCTTACCACACGTTCTTCCCTCCCTGGGGAAGTCTCCACCCTGCTCCCCACATGCTTGGTGCCCCCCATTCTTCTGGTCTCTGCTTTTATGGCACCTCCTCAGAGAGGTTTCCCCTCTCCACCCCCTGGCTAGAGGGAGAGAGGGAGGAAGCCCCCCAAAATGGGGCCAGCATTCCAAGAGGCCCTGTTTCCTGTGGACCTAGGCAGTATGTCCTGCTCAGCCCTAGCATTATGGTGCAAGTTAAAAATAAAACCCCCAGATGGAATGAGAAGCCTTTAATGAGGATCAGGGAGAGATAATGAGAAACATGAGCTGACCAACGCAGGTCCAGCAGGATGTGGGACTGGCCAGGAAGAAAAGGATCTTGACTCCAGGAAAATACCGACTTTGGGCTGCCGTATAGTCTGATGAATGTACAGCTCCCAATTAGTCATCAGAAGTCTCTCTCTTGAGCTGCCATGTATGAGAAGATGTTAAAGTAGCCAACTCAGGTCATACTTCCATCCTTGAGCAAGATGAGGTTAGAGTTTTTCAGAGACAATTCCTAGAATGGGGGGCCTCCCCAGCCCCCACTGGACTCTGTGCAGGGAGAAGAGGGAGAGGCCTGGAGGTAACCCAGAGGCGAAGAGGCCTTTCTTGACTCATCCTCCAGCTGACCTCCCCCAGGGCCCATCCAGCGTGGGATCCGAACCTCCCACCATACTAGGGTTCCAGCCAGCTATCCCAAGGTGAAGCCACCCTCCAAAGGCTTGGCTCAGTCCTGGGGGCAGCGCGAGGCAGGGAGGGAAGGGTCAATGGGTCTCCAGAAACAACTCGACGTTGCCTTGGAAACGCTTCTCCCCCTTGTACAGCAAGCATCTGGATCCACCCTGAACCAGCTGTGTATTAAACCCTTCAAGCCTTGGTGGGAGGTGGGGAAGCATTAGGAAGGGTCAGAGTGGGAGAGGCAAGGTCCGCTTCCTTTAGAGGAGAATATCAATCTTTAGGCCTTGGGGAGGTGTCTCACATCCCAGAAGAGCAGTAGGTTACAAATTCATATTCCAGGCTTGGCTCGCTGGAGCAAAAAGATGGGCTAAGCAGGGTGTGGGGGCTGCCAGCACCCCCTCCTCCAGACCGCAACCTGGACCCCATCCCAGAATCCATCTGTCTGTGCTGCTTCCACAAGCCAAGTGATGTGCTCATGGTCACCTGGTGCGAGGGAATATTCACAACCCTCTAAAACATTGATCACCACTGGGTTTTTCCCTTCACAGATCTGAGACAGTCAGGGGGCCCACAAAGGGCGAGAAGGGAATTAGCAAGAGAGACAGCCATGCCGTGGGCTTTACACATCACCCCTAACTCAACCTCCAAGACCATCCCCAGAGGAGCTCTGTGGAGAAGGAATCTGAAACGAAAGAGGACCAGTTCCCTAGCCCAGGTCACTTGGCCAGGGAGGTCAGCGCATCAGGCGCAGCTGGACACAGAGTGGCTGTGTAATTGGCCACGTGTAACAGGCCATCTTTCCAATCCCTGCGGTCAGCTTTCAGATGATTTCAACTCAAAGTCCAGCATCAGGGGCTTCTGAGCCAAATTTTTAAGCCGTCCATGTACTGAGGGTAGGAATCCTAAAGTCTTCATGTGTGCTGAGCAAAAGGGGTAAAAGCTGACTCCTCTTTAATGGTTTGTTGGAAGCATCTCCAGTTTGAAACTGCCAGAAAAGCAGACTGCATGTGTGGGGGACTTCAACCTTTTAAGGGACTATTGCTCTCTTGGTGGGTTCTAGGTTCCCATCATAGGGGTTTTAAGTGCTGAAAAATCACAGGATGATAATCCTCCCCTGAGACAAAATAAAGGCTCCTGGGGAACAGCAGGGTAGTAGGTGACCTTCACACCCTCAACCAGGACCATACATTTATAGGAAGACTTCCAAAAACCTTAGTCAGATGGTAAAGTTTGTCAATAACAATAACAATTCAAATTTTACTGAGCAAATACTAAACACTCTGCATTGTGTACTAAAACATTTGGGCACTTAATGTGTTAATTCTCTACATTCTTTTTTTTTAAAAAATATGTTTTTAGTTGTAGATGGACACAATATCTTTATTTATTTATTTATTTTGTGGTGCTGAGGATCAAACCCAGGGCCTCACACCTGCTCGGCAAGCGCTCTACCACTGAGCTACAGCCCCAGCCCAATTCTCTATATTCTTATACCAACCCTATGATATAGGAACAACTAACATTGGCATAGCACTGACAGGTACTCTGGACTTTACCTGAGTTAATTCACATATTCCTATCAACAAGTGCTAGGATATAGGTACTATTATTATGTCTATTTTATAGAAACAGAGAAGCTGTGTAACTTTTCCACGGTCACACTGTTCTTCAATGTCAGATCCAGAATTTGAACCCAAACAAGTCCTACCCAAGAGTCCCTACTCTTTTTTTTTTTTTAGAGAGAGAGAGAGAGAGAATTTTTAATATTTATTTTTTAGTTTTTCAGCAGACACAACATCTTTGTTTGTATGTGGTGCTGAGGATCGAACCCGGGCCACACGAGTGCCAGGTGAGCGCGCTACCGCTTGAGCCACATCCCCAGCCCGAGTCCCTACTCTTGACCACTATACTATACTACCAAAACTCCACAGGCTGTTTCTTAAATAATGGAAAGGACGTCTAGCAAGTGACGTCTAGAGAGATGGGTCAGAAGTGAAACTGTCAGAAGAATTCTTGTTGCCCATGCCAGCAACTTAGGGTCTGCTCAGCCAGCCCTCAGCAAAAATCTCAGGACCAGCCTGGGAGAATGGCACTGAGTTTTGTGTGACCAACTGCATGGAAGTGTCACCCTTGGGAAGAAAACTTCCTTTGAAAGATGCCATTCTGAAGCTGATCTGCATCTCTGTCATTTAGAAATGTTCCCATTATTACTTCAAACACAGAAAAAAGATCACACTTAAGGGAGACTATTTAGCTTCTATAACACCACCTGTCACTAAGGTGATGCAGCCAACTCCAAGACGCCTGGGCCACCCACCTGCACTCCTGAGCAGGGGACGTGCCCTCCTCTGGGTCCTGGGCTTGCTGTGTGACCGCAGGTCACAGTTCTGCAGCACTCACTCTCTCCACAGCGGTGTCAGAAGCTGACATAGATTCTGAGGAAGGACAGAAAGAGGTGCGCTTGCTAGACGTCCTTTCTACCCCTAAAGGTCCTAGGCAGGACTTGGCACACCCTGGTTAACCAGGGGGAGGCAGAAGCGAGCTGCTCCGTCCCGCTGCCTCCAGGGCACAAAGGCCAGGATGTGCTGCTGGATCGATGCCTTCCTTCTGGGGGCCTGGCATCCCTTGCTTGCCTCTGATGCACATCAGCCAAAGAAGTTATTCATTTCTGAGTGTGAATAATACCACGAGGGTAGATTTTTTTTCCAGAGGTAACACCAAGTCAGCCAAGCCAGGGCAGGAACACAGAGCATGGGGCTTGGAGAACTGTGAGGGGCCCCTGGTGCAAACTTCCTGACTTCACTCTCAGACGGGCCAGGATCCTCAGAAGGACCAACAGAGGCTAGGAGGTCCCATTACTGCCCTGGGTCTTGGCTTTCTCATCCCAAGATGTAATGATTCTCTCATTCACTGGACTGGTATTTACTGAGCCCCTACTATGTGGTTTGGCTCATAGTAATATATATATATATAGCAAGGAACAAGACAGACAAGGTCTAGTTCCAGCCCTTCTGAGGCTTACATAAGGGAGAAAAGGCAATAGCAACTCTTTTAAAAAACTGGTGAGAACAATTTCCTGAAAAGAACTTCAGTAGCTCAGGAAATAAAAGCAAGAATTGACAGATGGGGTTAGATTACATTAAAAGGCTTCTGCACATCAAAGGAAACAATCAATAGAGGGAAGAGACAGACAGACTACAGAATGGAGAAAGACATCACCAGTATTCATCTGACGGAGAATTGATATCCAGAATATAAAAAGAATGTGGAAAAAACTCAACAACAAAAGAACAAGTAATCCAATCAAAAATAGGCAAATGATCTGAACAGACACTTCTCAAAAGAAGAAATACAAATGGCTCATAAATACATGAAAAAATACTCAATATCTTTAGCCATCAAGTAAATGCCAATCAAAACTACAATGAGATTCCATCTCACCCCGGTCAGAATGGCTATCATAAAAAATAATGATAACAAATGCTGGAGAGGATGTGGAGAAAAAGAAACCCTTATACACTGTGGGTGGGAATGTAAGTTACCATAGTGGCTATGGAGGACAGTATGAAGGGTCTTCAAAAATAGATAAATAAATAAATAAAAACCGTATGATCCAGCTATAGCACCCCTGGGTACATGCCTGAAGGAATCAAAGACAGCATGCAATAGAGAAAACTGCATACTTCCTTTATCATGACACTTTTCCCATAGCCAAGTATGGATAAGAAAATGGGACATGGGCTGGGGATGTGGCTCAAGCGGTAGCACGCTCGCCTGGCCCGGGTACAATCCTCAGCACCACATACAAACAAAGATGTTGTATCTGCCGAAAAATAAAAAATAAATATTAAAAAAATTGTCTCTCTCTCTCCCTCTCTCTTTAAAAAAAAAAAAAAGAAGAAGAAAGAAAATGGGACATATATAGTGGAGTATGATTTAGCCGTAAAGCAGAACAAAATCATGCTTGTCATTTGCAGGAAAACAGATGAAACTGAAGAGCATCATGTCAAGAGAAATAAGCTAGACACAGAAAGTAAGTATAGCATGTTCTCTCTCATATGTGGGAAATAGAAAAAAAAAGATGACTTGAAAGGACCTGGGGCAAGGGGGAGAGGTGGGGGAGGATAAGAAAGGAAACAGGGAAGGGTGGGCCTGATGGGGCATGATATATGTGTGTATGGAAACGTCACAGTGAAGCCCATTAGCCTGGGTAATTAATATGTGTTTATAAAAGAAATCAAAAAAATAGGAAAAATAAAAAGAACTGATGAATAACTATCAACTGGGATAAGTACCATGAAGGAAAGAGACAGAATAGGGAGTAACAGGGAAGAGTCTTGGAGGAGTTGACAAGCACCGTGAGCACTGAGAATAGAAAAGAGGTCTGCTGTGACGAGACCTGGGGGCGTCTTCCAGGCAGGTGGAACAGCCGTGGCGAAGTCTCAGAGGCAGGAAAGGGCATGGAACAGCAGAGAACAAAGGGAAGCTAAGGGGATCGAGTGGGCACTCTTGAGTGTATACCAAAGTGTGCTCCAGGGATTCATTCTTGCTTAGCCAAACCAGTCCCTCTGCTCAATTCCAAATGAAGGGAATATTTTTGAGCCAGGCAAGGCCTGTGGTAAAGGCTGGTATTGAGTTTTCCACAGCAGGACTTTTGTTTCATAGGGACTTACATATGGGGCACTTGAAAGATTTCCCAAGGATGGGAAGGGTGGTCAAGGTGGGCAAGGAGCTCAGGCACCTGGCTGGGCTGGGATCTCCCTGCTCCCAGCAAAGGCCTCGATGGCTGCATTTTGTGTGAAATTATAAATGAAGCAGAATTTGGCTTTGGGACTTCTTTTTTTCAGCACTCTCAGCCCCTTTCAGATCCTTTCTAAACCACTTCTTCCCCAATGTCCTCGGGGGCTCTGCCTGGGCTTCCTGGCCTCACCGCCGCCATCCCCCATAATCTGCTGCACACCGTCCCCCATAATCTGCTGCACACCTGGCCTCCTGCAGGCAAAGCACAGGCAGGCAGAGCAGAGCCTGCGCTCATCAGACCTCTGTGTCTTGCAAATGATGCTGAAGAAGGGTGCCCAGCCGCATGCACAGTAGTATGAGCCTGATCCAGCTGCCACACTCAATAATTAGCCTCCCCCATAGGAAAAAAACTGTCCCTTTTGAGAGCCTTCTCAACAGGGCCATATAAACACCTAGAACATACACTGTTGGAGGACAACATGGCTGGACGCTATGTAGGAAGAGGCCTAGAACTCTGCTCTCTAATACCCATGCAGCCAACCCAGGGTCTGTGAAACCAAGGAGTCTGATGTCTTGCTTCAGGGCTGGCCCACCGCCAACCAAGGTCATCAGCATCTCTAGCCCAAGATGTTTCTATTTAATGAAATTTTTGCTCTGTGTAAGATCACTTCCTCCTCAGACTTTCTATAGCTTACAATTAAAGGGCCTAAATCTTCCACAGGGTCATGTGGTCTGACCCTGCCTGGCCCCCAGGCTCCCATCTACCCACATTGACCTTCCTCCAGGAACTGGGCAATGCCATGCTTCCTCATACCATGTGGACTTCCCACATGCTCTTCCCCCACCAGAGACACTCTGTCTTCCCTAACTGACACCTGTCAGTCCCTCAGATCTCAACCTCAGCATCCTTCCTCTTCATAACCTTCTCAGATCCCTTGCTTCCTCGATTGGGTCAGGACCTCTGCCATTCGCTTTGCAGACCACCTTGGAGTCACTGCTTGATTGATGTCTGTAGCTCCATCTGTTCTCTAATATTCCTGGTGGTGGGGACTGTGTTGCAGCGAGGGCACTCGCCCTGACACCCAGGAGGTTCCCTCTGAGTGAGCTGGATGAATCTGCAGTGGTCATCATTGGCCTTCATGTGCCCATCCTGTCCCACTCCATCTCTTTCTCCTCCTGCCTCCTTGTTTCTTTACTTCCCGTTGCTTCCTCCCTCTTCTTTCTTTCTAATTCAGTCTTTCTTTCCTATCCTTGAGCCAACTGTAGCTCCTGAAAACACCATGAAAGTCATGTGAAAGCTACTCTTGAGGTTTTTTTTAAATTGCTATAACTTGACATAATATATTGACCTTCAACTAGATTGCTGGAAGTCCAAGGTCAAGGTTTCTGCTGGTTTGGTTCCTTCCAAAGGCTGTGGGGGAATGTTCCAGGACTCTCCTTGGCTTATAGATGGCTGTCTTCTTCTTAGTTCTCTGTGTCCAAAGTTTCCCTTTTCATAAGGACACCAGACATTGTAGATTAGGGGCACCCTTTAATGATCTCATTTTTAATTTGATTATCTGTGAAAAGACCCTATCTCTAAATAAGGTCACAGTCTTGGGTACTGAGGGCTAAGGGGTATATTTGAGCATATGAATTTAACCCATGACATCTACCTCAACCTGCCCAATTCCCCAAATCACTTTGACTCATTGAATGAAATAAAAATAGGGAAGCAAAGGAACATAGAATCTTCTGAAGAGATTATATGTGAGTTTGGGAATGTGGTGGAGACTCCATCAATGTGACCTGGAGAAAGACAACCCACCTAACAATGAGAAAGGAGGGCTGGACTGCTGGGCTAGAACCACTCTCATAGAATAGCCTAGTGGGTACATGTCTGGGCTCTGGTAACTGCTAGTCCTGAATTCAAATCCCAGCTGAGCCACTTTCGGGCAATGAGGGCTTTCCCCCTACTTGCAAAATGTGACTAATAATAGTGTCTAATATATGGGATTGCTGTGGAGAATTAATGAGAGATTAGCAGAGTAGAGGGCCTAGCAGTGTGCCTAGGACAGAATAACTCAATATACAGAAAGTGTGTGCTTGTCATTTCTAGAATAGGTAGAGGTCCAGTCAGGTAATTCAAGAAGTAATGACAAAGAAGAAGCTAAGTGCCACTGATTCTGGCCCCCAAACCCTCTGTTCCCTTACTAGTAATAGAGAAGGGAGTCAGAGCAACAGCCAGACCTTCTCTAATTGTGAGCTTCTTCAATTATGATCTATGGACCAAGGACACAGCCAGATAATGCCACCATATTCCCTGTGGCACAGAATCACCTGGGCCCCACCCAGGAAATTCAGAATCTGGGTCCCCTCATGGACTCACTGAATCACTACTGCCCCTACAACTCAGCAACCTGAATTTTTAACAAGTTCCTCTGTGATTCTTATGCACGTTAAAGTGTGAAAACCCCTGGACCAGACTATGGTTCCTGGAGGAACAGGGATGAGTCATGCCCATGAGTAATCCTGCACATCCACACCACCCTGGTGCCAGGTGCACGCCCCTCACACCTGTTTGCATCACCGGCATTCCTCGGACAAAGCCAGAGAGCTAACCTTGAGCAATTAGGCATAAACCAAATCTCTGTAAGTTACACTTTAAATGTATTCTCTTTAGAGGGATCACATCTTTTATGTAATTAAACGTTACTGTGGCCAGACATTTAGTTTTAGATTGTCCATTTCTCCTCTTCCCACAACTAGGGTCACCCAATGCTAACCTCAGACTTAACTCAAGAGACCTCTGACCTTAAGCTTGAGTTGGGGAGGGAGACCTGGCCCAGTTTTGCTGGCTGTGCCTGTGTCTCTGTCATCAGACTGCATTTCTTTTGTCCTTGGGCACCATCCCCTGCCTGCTTCAGCAAAACCAGAGACCCACCTCGCCCTCAATGCCAGCATTCATATCTTGTTCCCAAAGAGTGTAGGTCTTCATGAGATTCTGCCCGTGGCCCAAGCAAGGGTCCTGCCACCTCTAAGCAGTTAACAATTCCTGGCCTATTTTCTAGGGTCTTCCAATATCATCTCTTGCTGAATTCCTGTTGCCAAATTCCACCTGCCTCTCAAGACACCTCCCATACCCCCAAAAACAAATGTAGCACCCCCGCCCTCCACCCTGTAAGGAGTATAGTAATCTGGAAAAACCTGGTGTGAAGCTCGGCTCTGCTACCTGGTAGCTGTGGGACCACAAGCAAACGACCCACCCACTGAACCTCAATTCCTGTGTCTGTAACAGCCCCTATTCCACAGGGTTGTTTCAAGAATCCAGTGAGTTGGTACACTAAAGTCTAGCCCAATGCCAAGCATGGCAACCGGACAGAAGCTCTTTTGTTTCTGATGCTCATAGAGGCAAACAAAACCCCATGCCAAGGCCAAAGTGCCTCAGTGCTGCCAAAAGGCAGCACTCACGGTCACTTGTAGGGTATCGCTTGGGCCTCTGGAACAAATGGACTTGTGGGCAGCCTCTTCAGAGCTCATCTTTTAATAATGTTAACAGTAAACACTCACATGGCACTCACTGTAATCCAGGCATAGTACTAAGATTGTTACTCCTTTCAAGGTTGGGGCTGGGAAGGTAGCTCAGTGGTGTATGCTTACCTAGCACTACAGGGTCCTGGGTTCCATTCCCAGCACCAAAAAAAAAAAAACAAAAAAAAAATTAAAAATATTAAGATTGGTACTTCATCATTCCTCTTTACAGATGAGGAAACCAAGGCACAGAACTCATAAGAGGCAGAGTAAGAATTTGGACCCGAGGCAGCCTGGCTGCAGAATCCAGGTACTCAGCCACCATTGTTATACAGCTTCTCTTCCATAGCATGAGTCAGGTGTTAAAACAATGGCTATTCCCTCCTTCTCCTTTCTCTCTCTGTAGGCCATTGGTCCAGAAGCCTGCTCTTGCCCTGTACCTTGGGCTCCTTTACTTACCTTCCAACTGAGTTGAACAACTCTCAGCCCAACTCATCTCTGTACCTGCCCAGCCAGTAGGTTCCCTCCCTTTTCTGCGGTTGATTGGGGCTGAATCCAATCACATCTGAAATGAAACACCCTGTGGGTACTTAATGAACAATTGTTGCTTAGTGAATCCTTCCATAAAGAAAAATACCCACTGTTTATATGTTTATATAATGTGTAAAGATTAGCTTTACATAAAGCAGGGTATGTCTATGGCATGAGGGGCTACAGAATATTTTCCCTGCAGCCCAAACCAATGGGTACTGCATCAGCCAAGCAATGCCTGTTTAATGAGGTGGAAGCGGGTGTGCCTCCACTCTGCACAATACCTAGCTCCTGGCAGCTGGCACAGTGAGGCTGGCAGCTCATGATCCATTTATAGCTTATTCAGGGTCCACAGATTGTATTCCTGCAGAGAGACTGCCACACTGTCTGTCCCAGGACTGGACATCCCTACACAAGTATAGATGGAGTTTGTGGATGTCCACTCACCATCTCCCTGAAAGTGCCTTCATCCTGGTCAGTGCTACACACCCCTAAGACACATCACTGGATCAGATCCTGCTTTCTTATTTTTGAAACCAGGTCAGGTATATATAAACACCAGATTTAGGAGAAGGTTTACTTATTGTTTTCCTGCTTCACTTTTTGATAATACCTTTGCTTTTGATTAAGTACTTCATTTGCAAACTCATTTTGTCATAATAATAAAAAAAAAAGACAAGGGCGACAAAAGAAAGTCTCCCTGCATCTTCAGCCAGCTGCCCTTAGCAGTGAACTGGTGATCTTGCCCTCAGAGACACATTCTTAAGAGGGGACTTTCCTAGGAAGTCCTCAGTGACCAACAAAAAGAAAACAAAGGGAAAACGGATTTGTGGCTGTGAATCAGAGGCTCCACCAAAATCCACACTTATTCACACAAAGCAGCTGGTCAACCCTTCCCCGGATACCACCTCCCAAAGCAAGACCCATTCTTTTCAAGCCTTTGCCACTGTCGGGCTGGCTCTTCCTCAGGTAGAGTCACCAGGAGGCAGCCTGGCTTGCTTTCTGCTGGATGCTCATGTTCTCCCCCTAGACCCCCAGGAGAATTAAAGGGAAGGTGCTGGAAGGAGGAGATGGGGAGGTGGATGAAGAGAAAGCACAGAGTGCCTGAGTTCTGCTGAGTCACAGTGAGCTCTTGGACCTGAGATGGGAGGTGAGGTCTCTGAAAAATGGTACTTGGTAAAATACCTGAAATTCCCATCCCAGCCCTGGAGTCTGAATTCCTCAAGAGCTCCTGTCTAGAAGCCCTGCATACTTTTGGCCATATAAATGCCAGGTGGGTGGAGATTGCCCGGGTGACAGAGAATGTGCCCAGGGATCAGCCATTCTGGCCTCTTTGCTACTGGTGCCTATGGGAGGGGTTCTGAGATAAAGATGGTGATAGCCAAAGATGACCAGAAGATAGAGTAAGAAATAACCCAGAATACTGCCCTTCAAAGTATCAAGCTCACACCCTCAGAGAATCCTACATTTCAGCCTGATTTTTATAGCAGGAGGATGATAAAATCTAAGCTGCTCACCGTGTTGACAGGTCGCCCCTTGCGGCTGAATTTCCAGGCTATCCAGGAGAGTGTGACACAGCAATATAATGTCAGCCAGACGCCCTGCAGTACCACTCTCAGCTTCCGCTGAACCGCAGGACCGCGAATAGCACTTAGTAAATGAGAACATTCCTGGCCCCTTTGGTGCTGGGGCTGGCACTGGGGGTGGTGAAGATAATGGGACAGCATGGTGCATGATTACTTTTGCAGTCTCTAAATTGTCAGTGCTATTTTTACATATCTGTGGCATCAGCGAGACCTTCCCCCTGAGCAGTCTTCACCATGATTCCTGCCCAGCCGGAGGGGAGCTTCTTGAGGTTCACTTGCAGGAGTGCTGGCTCCAGCACTATCTGCTCTGAACACTCTTCTGCCTAACTTTTCTCTTTTTACCTTCTTCTCCAAGTGCCTTATACTTACACCAAGGAGGACACACACACACACACACACACACACACACACACCCCATATACAACCTCCACACATACAACCTCAGCTCTGGATAGAACCTAGTCTCCCCAGAGGAAACCCCCTGATTCTTACCCAAAGAGATCGTAGGCTGAAGGCTGTCCTCGCTCCTGGCGGGGAAACAGAATCCACTTGTGTCCTCTGCTCTATGTCTGTCACTGTCACCTTGCTGCGGCTGCTTCTCCAGCAGTCCCAAGCCGGCTCTCCGAACCTCTGGGCTGCTGTAGCTCTGTGTGGGGAGAGGGACGGGCCATGGCATGCACATCAGGTTGCTGGCCTGCCTCCAGAGGCCATGCCGCAGAGCGGGCCACCAGTCCCAGAGGGTTGTGTGGGAAGCAGGGAGGGGGCAGGGGGCATGGGGCTGGGAATGTCAGTCTCTAGGTCTGTCTCTGGCCCTTGTTTATCAGCAGAGGGGACCTGCCTGTCGACCACCACCCAGAGTCAGTCCGCCTACAGCAATGCACACATAGCTCTCAGCACCCCCAACTCTGGGCAGCTGGCAGCAGGCCCAGGAACACACAGGCTTTGGCCCACAGAGAGAGGCAGAGATGGCAGACAGTGGCAGCAACTACACCGGCTGTTATTTTAACATGGTTTGTCTTGGGGCAAATGCCTGAGCTGAATGGACTACTGGCCTGTCTGACCAGAATCCTGTTTATTTTGAAGCCTCAGTCACCAGGGAAACAGCAGGTCGTGGCTCAGAGACACTCCTCTGGAACCAGAGGCCTGCGGGGTGAAAGGGAGCCCTTTTCTGTTCTGTCATCTGGCATCCTCGCACAGGGTGTAGGTGTGTCTCCGTGTGGCAGTGTCTGTCTGTCTGTGCCCTTCCCAGAGCTAAGCCCTAGAAAAGGTCCCCTGCAAAGCCCGTCAAGGCGATGGCTGTCCAGGTTAGGACTGGGGAGGGGCTGCAAAGGGGATATTTCTATCATTCCTCACCACCGTGCAAGCCTGTCCCTATTGGACTAGGTGAAGCCTCAGGTGAGCCCAGTGTCAGGTGAGGATTCCCTCTATGGTCTTTGAACATCAACATCATCCCTATACCACTTGATGCCAGGATAGGGGAAGAAAGGAAGGAAGGGAGGGAGGTGTCTATATAAATACTATTTGGCCAGAAGGTGGGAATGAAGGTGGACAGAAAGGATATGAATGAGGGGGTATCTTTGAAGAAACCAAATGGAAACACGATTAATAGTTCCCTGTAATTCCCTTTTCCTTTTCCTTTACTCAGGTGCTTGAGCCTGGGAGGCTTGAGTGGGGTGTGAGTGTGTGTGCGTGTGTGTGTGTGTGCGTGACCATGGATAATTCAGATAGAGAGAGATAGGTTGACCTGCTGCAGCTGAAAATGAGCTCTCCAGTCTCTCCCTCCTAGGACAGCTGCTTGGGTGCAGGGAAGGTGGAGGTGGAGACTGTTTTCTGCACAGAGTATCTGGGGGCCTACTCAGGTGCCTTCAGAAGGGAGGGGCCCCTGGGATCTTGGGGGTCAGAGGCTCAGATATTACACGACTTTGATCATGGATCTCCAAAACTGGACTGAAAAAATTTTGATTTTTCCAAACCCTATTAGCTGGAACCTTTGTGAACTATCATTTCCACATACTCAAAGGAAACTGATAATTTGCTTTAAAACATAATAATCTTCCTGAGAATTTGCAAGATTCTAAAGAACCTTCTCAATTATAGATACAAATGCTTTGGACAGTTGTCTTCTAAATTTTGGAGAATGATTATGCTACATAGAGTATGTATTAACTCTTTTTAGCTACATGAAATAGCAGTGTTGGAAGTGAGAGAATGCCCTAACAATCTAGAGTTCAGAGAGGCATTCTTTCTCTGCCACATCTGCTGGGAGAATGAAGACCATTCTAGCAATCAGACTGTGGATATTCCAAAAAATGTCATCATCACTCTGAATGGATCTTCAGGAACCCTACGGAGGGACTTCATCACATCAGCATAGAAACTAGTCTCCTTCAAAGAAGAGGCCCTGTGCTCAGGGGTGATGGGGAAATAGGAAAAGGCCCTAGCTCCCATTCCCACCATCTGCAGTCATCTACAGAACCTGTCCAGGAGTTCACACCACTTTCTACAAGATGAGGTCTATGTGTGTGTGCACCGCCCCATCAACGTCCTCACTCCGGACCATGGGTCTCTTGTTGAAATCCAAAATGTCTTGGGAGAAAAATACCTCCACAGAGTTCAAGTGAAGCCCAGGTGCTGCTTCTTTAGTCTCTAAAGCCCAGAAAATTGAGAATCCTTGAAAGAAATGACAGTGAACTTGTATCAAATTCAGCTGTCCTGATTCAACAAGCCACAAAATAAGACAAGGATATCAGAAGATGTTTGGGTGGCATCTATGTCTCTGAAAAAGGAACAGTTCAGCAGCCTGATGAGTAAGATACAAGAGTTGTCCAGCTTTGGAAACAAGATCCCAGATTATAACACCAATTTGTGGTATTTTGATGAGGCGACAAAAGACCTCTCTGTTGAGCTTGGGGCCACACCTCTACTCCCAGCTACTCAGAAGGCTCAAGAGGATTCCAAGCTGGAGGCCAGCCTCAAGAGAGACCCTCTCTCAAATTTTAAAAAGAGATGGAGATACAGCTCAGTGGTAGAGTGCTTGCCTACCATGTACAAGGCCCTGGGTCCAACCCCCAATACCACAAAGGAAAAAAAGAGACTTCTATTTAAAAAAAGATGCAGACCCAAAAGATTGGGTTGCAATCCCAATTAAAGTCCCCACTGTGACCAAAACCAGGTCGCCCCACTTCAGATGTCATTGGTCCTTCTAGGCAACTCAGCCCAGGGCTCCAAATTCACCCTTTCCTAAGGGAGATCAGTAAGACATATCATTTCTGCCAACTCACAGGATCATTTTGACAATTGCATGTGTCCAGGTGTTTGAGGATACAAAGCAAAATCATTATTTTAGTTTATTTCTCTATTATATGCAGTTGTGAAACACTGTTTAGCGCGTGTGCACACGCACACACACACACATACACAGTTTTTAGGCAAATGTAATCCTGGTTACTAACATACGTTATCAGTCTCTACTTCTTGTTGGGTATTCAGCAATGTCATGATCCAAATACTGGTAAATAAGGACTCCTCAGTTTCTTAACATATTTACTGTAATATAATTTCTCTCAATGTTGAAATTTCTTAAAATTTCATTTTAACATCCCTCAATTTCAATATTTATTTCAACTTCTGTGTCAAGGATCTAGATTTATCTCTTAAGTAATATACATTGAAGTTTTTTTTTTCTTAAGTCCTAAGACAAGATAATGTGGATGCTTTTAGCCCCACTGTTATTTAGAGTAGGGAGGGACTCTGAGATTACCTAGTAGAAAAGTCTGGTGTCGGAATAACCCTTCATCTCTGAGCCAGGAAATAGTTTGCGGAAATAATAGCTATGAAAGCCACTAATTAAATAGCCACAGTATACTAGATCCTATACAGCATAAGTTACAGAGAGTATATCTTCCCTCAAAGCTCTTATACTACTTTAAAGGCTATTTTTTACTATGATAAAACCAAATATAAGAACCAAACTACCATTGCAGAAAGACGAAGAAAAGAATGGATTTCAGGAACAAACAAAAATCCTGGGATGTTTATACGTAGAGATGTGGGCTTGCCAGGGTCATGCCCATCTGAACCATGGGTACTGGTACTGGAGGTGAGGTCTGCTTCCACATCCCAAGAAAAAGACTGGACATGGAGCACCTAGGCAGTAACTATTACACAAAGTAGCTCCAAACCTTTCGTGAGAGCTTTAGAAGGGTGACAAAGGAAGAAAGGGACATTGCAGAGCCTCTGAAAAATCAGACCTAAAACCCTCGCTTTTTAACTTCACCGACCTGAAAGCAGGAGCAGAGCATGATGGGTAGACATAGCAGGGTTCAGAATGCCCCCCATGTTTTCTTCCTCTCCTGGCATAACATAGCCGGGCAACTTGTCCTTGAGTCTTTTTGTTCTTGTTGTGCTTTTCAGTCATGCATGACAACAGAGTTGTCCTTGAATCTTCAGACTTACATTGGATATTTGCTTTACAATTTCCCCCTTCATTCCTCCTGTTTACAGAAATGATGCCATTCTCTGAAACGCACACCAGGCCCAGTGTGTTTTCTTCCTAATCTCATTCAACCTTGTTCAGGCACAACAAATCCTAATCAGCTGACAGGAGAAATCAGATGCTGCACGCCACTCTCTTTCCCCAACAGAGCATTTCCTTCTGTTTATGTCCAATCAGGCAGTTAAATGAAGGGCATCCTGGCATCCTGGTGCGCCAGCTGCCAAGAGGATGGAGGGCCCTGGGAAATGCTGCAGACATGGATGGGAAATGGCAATCATTGTCCAAGGAGACCTGACCTAACACCAGAGCCGCAGGACAGAAACTGGGTCCAGTGGCTCTCAAGAACAGAGACGCCTTGTCCCAGTCCTACAGTAACCCAAGAATGGGACTCTGCCCCAGTTTGTCAGCCAGATCTCCACCAACATCCAGGCGAGATGCTCGGAAAGGGGCCTACCCATGGGACGTGGGCTGCTTCTCTCTGATGTTGATCACTCATTGTGTATTCTATTTTTAAATATTTTAAAATATTTTATTCTTAAATAAAAGGAAAACTTCTTGTACATGATAAAAATGCTTAATGTACAGAGAAGTACAACATGATCCTCAGTAACCCTTTTCTTCCCCCAAAATAACCACTTTTAATTTTGTGTGAGGGTGGGAGGTCTTTTCAGGGGAAATGTGTGTGTGTGTGTGTGTGTGTGTTTAAAAATAGTTTACTGTGTACAATACCCTGCATCATTTTTTTCACTTAATAATAGATCTCTGCAAATCAGTCCATTTCTTGCCTGAATTACTGCAACACCCCCTAACTTGCCTCCTGCTTCTGCCCTTAGCTTTTATAGTTCATTCTAGAAGTTCATTGGGAAAAGGTAAATTACATTACATCCTTCTTTGTTCAAATCTGTCCAATGCCTTTCCCTTGCACTGAGAGCAAGAACTAAGCTTGAACACTAAGTTCAAGCCTCTCCAAGTTTACTCCCTATGCATTACCCTTTGCTCACTGTGCTCTAGTGACATTGCTCCTTCTATGAGCCAAGCTTGGTCATACCCCAGGGCCTTTGCATTTGCTGTCTGTTTCCTCTACCTGGAATGTACACATTTATTTTCTGCTGCTAGATTCCTTGCATGGCTGGCTTTTTCTTGTCCTTCTGGTCTCAGCTCAGACCATCTCCTGCCTGACCACCTGTTCTAAACTCACCCCTCCTCACTGTCCTCCACATCCACCTGCTTTCTTTTTTTTTTTTACAGAACTTATAAATATCTGAAAATTGTAACATTCATAAAATGTTTTTAATCACCCCTGCCATGCATACTGAAACTCCATGAGAGCGGGGACTTTATCTCTTTGCTATTATACACCAAGTGTTTCACAAACTTGGATGTGCACTAGACTCACCTTGAGGGTTGTTAAAATAGAGATTGTTTAGCATGAAGTAACCCAATCTCAAAAAACCAAAGGCCGAATGTTCTCTCTGATAAGTGGATGCTGATCCATATGGGGGAGGGGTGGTCATGGGGAAAATGGAGAAACTTTGATTGGGCAAAGGGGTGGGAGGGGTGGGGAGGGGGCATGCGGGCAGGAAAGATGGTGGAATGAGATGGACATCATTACCCAAGTACATGTATGACTGTACATATGGTGCGACGCTACATCATGTACAACCAGAGAAATGAAAAGTTGTGCCACACTTGTGTTCAATGAATCAAAAGGCATTCTGCTGTCATATATACCTAATTAAAATTAATTAATTAATTATAAAAAATAGAGATTGCTGGGTTTCCTAATTCGGTAGGTCTGGGGTGGATCCACCACGTTAGAATTTGCCTTCCTAACAAGTTCTCCAGTTGCTGGTGTGGTGACAGTGCTTGGAGAGCCACCAGTCTGGACAATGCCCGGCACACTGTGGGCATTGCCTGTACCTCTTTGTGCAAGGCCTGCACATGAGGCTGTGCCACTTCTCTGTAGCAACATTTTCTGTGACAGGAAAGTCCTGAGCTTTGTCAGATAATATGGTTAATCTGCTCCTTGGATTTGTCAGCTGGATATTAAAACTCTAAAGCTTTATAGGCCCAAGAGGAGCCAGTGACAGTCACTCTTTGTCCCCTGCCTCAGCAGGTAGTCAAGCCAAAAGGTGGTGCTGTTCCTGTGGAATGTGACAGAGGACCTCCCCAGGAGTGTTCAGACAGGCCTCCCCTGCATTACAAATCTGGTTTCAGATTCAGCCTCAATGCACTGGAACATTCTAACCAGTTCAGTACCTGGACCCCACCAGGTTGTGAAATGGATAAAACCCAGTGGTTTTTCCAAGTCACAAAACCCTTCGAGCAACTTACAAGATCTACAACCCTATTCCCCAGGAAAATAAATGTGGGTACACATGCTGTACACACACGTCCACACATCCACATGCTCTCACACACGTTTTTATGTTTAATTTCAGGAAGTTAGAAGATGCCCCAACTCCTGATTTAATAACTGGCTTGCTATTGGCAAAACAAACAAAACCAGTCTGGATCCCATTGGTTATTTAAATCCCTGATTTAATCAGAGGATTAAATATAAGAAGAATGATCTTAGAGGAAAACATTAATGAGATTTATCACCTTAGAATGGGGAATACTTTTTGTAGCATGATTTGAAACCCAGAAGTGAAAATAGAATGAGATTGATTCCATAAAATTTATAATGACCTTTACAAAAGGGAGTGGGGATCTTCTTGGTTCAGCCTCCAGGGAGAAATCTATGGAGCCATCTGTTCCATCTATTGTCTTTCCACTGGAATTATGTGAGTGGTCTGTGGCCAGGCTCTAGGGAGCAAGACGTGAGCTTATCAGAGCAGACAGGGTAGGACTACATCCTTCAGCAAAACTGTCACTAAGTTCATGATTCCACTAGCAGTGGTTTGGGATTTTTTTTTTTTTGTACTGGGGATTGAACCCAGGGGTACTTACCACTGAGCTACATCTCTAGCCCTTCCTAAATTGCTGAGGCTGGTCTCGGACTTGCAATCCCCTTGACTCAGCTTCCCAAATCACTGAGATTACAGGCATGCACCACCGAGCCCACCCAGCCCAGCTTGGTTTGAGATGTTTTTTAAACAACTATATTGAGTTATAAATCACATATCATATTTCTCATCCATTTAAAGTGGACAAACTGGATATTTTCACAAAGCTGGGTAACACTCATCACTATCATTTCAGAATATTTTTGTCACCCAAAAAGAACCCCTAAACCCATGAATAGTCATTCCCCATTCCCGCTTCCTTTCAGATTCAGGCAACCACTAAGCTACTTTTTTAGATTTTCCTGTTCTGACCATTTCCTATAAACAGAACCATACAATATGAACTTTTCCCCTTAGCATAATGTCTTCAAGCTTTACCTATGTTGTAGCATATCAAAATTTCTTTCCTTTTTATTGCTAAATATTTCATCGTATGAATGCAATACATTTTACTGATCCATTCATCAGCTAGTGTATATTTGCATGTTCCCTCTGTCTGGCTATTTCAATAATGCTGCTATTCCCGGGTACAATGGTCCACAACTGTAATTCCAGCTATTCTGAAAGCTGAGGCAGGAGAATCCAAATTCAAGGTCAACCTGGCAACATGGGGAGATTCTGTCTCAAAATAAAAAACGCGAAAAAGGGCTGGTACAGTGCCCCTGAGTTCAATCCCCAGGAACACACACACATGCACACACACACAAATCTGTTGTGAATGTTCATGGCAAGTCTTTGTATGAATATAGACTTTGTATAAACAAGTATTCATTTCTCTTATGTTTTTTTCTGTTAAGGATTATATGTATATATTTCATATAGATATAATTTATATACATATATGTAGGTATAACGTATATATACATATACACATAATGTACGAAATATAATATACAAGTGTGTATATTGCATATATGATACATGTAACACATGACATATGATGTTATGTAATACATATACACATGTATGTGTGTTTATTTATCTACTTATCACCTATCTTAACCTCATGGAGAAGCCAGCAGACCTGGATCCTAAAGACCTCAGAAAACTTCCATTCCCAGTCTGGGACCTGGGGTACAGTTTCAAGATGTGCTCAGTCTCACTGCCTCAATTGTGCCATCAATAGAGGCAAGGCAGGTGAGAACACCAGTTCTTTAGCCCTCTCACAGGATGTTGTGAAGATAAACAAAATGACGTAAATCAAATAGGATCTGCTCTTTTGAAGACACTAACTCATATGAACAAGCTTGTGCATGTCCAATTCACAGCATGCGCTCAGACCAGGGTTTTGCCAGCACAGCCAGAGGCCTGTGGCTTGTAATGTAAGGGCATAGTGGGTATAATAAACATGTTTTCTCAATATTTTGATTTCCTTTGAGATCAGAATTTTGTTGCCATCCAAATCCTGTCAGCTGCCCCTGAGGCAAAGCCCCCAGCTTGGTCACCCTAGTCAGGGGCAGGGGAAAGAAAAGGTTCATGCCTTATGACTGGTGGCCAGAGGAGCAAGTTAACATTCTAAAGCCTGCTCCAGCCAACGTTTTGCCACTAATTAAAAAGCACCTCGCTCTCTACAGAGCTCCAGAGGCACCTCCTTTTGTGAAATCCCTGACCCCTTGACCCTTTGTTGGCTCTGGGGCAGGGGCCTGCACTCATACCCCTGGGTAGAATCTAATAAGAACCTCCCCTCATAGAGGCACTGAAAGGCCAGGTGGCGAAGGGTCCGAGAAATAGCTGAGCTTCCTCAGGCCATCTGAACAATCACTGCAGCCCACCCCTCTGCAGCAGGAAATCTGACTAATTAGCACGTAAATGCTGACTGGCATAGGAACTGAGATGACAGGCTTGTCTGAGTTCTAACCCCAGCGTCCCCACTTCCTAGCTATATGTTCTAGGACAGTGACTTCCTTATTTGAGACTCAGTTTCCCTATTTGCTAAATGGGACAATAACAGTCCCTGCCTGGTAGGGTTGCCAGAAGGAGTGCTGAGATGACACCTCTAGGGGCTCCGCATGCATTCTGAACTCAATCAATGTCTGCCACAGTCATGAAACGACTTTTAAAGCCAGAATTTAGGGCCTAAGCAATCTAGCCATCCTTCCTAACTATTTAGGGAGGCTCATTCTCTATTGGCCAATTGAATTGGACTCACTTACTTGGGCACCTACTCTTTGTTAACTAGCACAGACAAGACTAGAGACAAAATTTAATTTTCTCCCATGAATGTGAAATTCAAGTTGGGAGAGAAACGGAGAACATGAAGTTCTTAAAGAACATGCAAACAGTAAACAATAATCCTGACACCTGGTTCAGGTTCAAAGAGGAGAGACTGCAGAAAATTCTGGAAGAGCCAGACAAGGGCCCAAAGGGAAGCAGCACTGAGGCTGGTCCTTGCGAGGCAAGATGATTTCACATCAGTACAGGAGAAACAGACCTGAGCAGGGATGGGTGAGGGGAAAGGAGACCCAGGAGAGCACGGGCAGTCTGGGGCCCAGGCAGGTTGGGGTATGGTGCGTGGCTAGAGACTGAGCTAGGCAAACTGGCATCTGTGGCTTCCCTGGTATTTAGGGTCTTTATGAATGACATGCATGGGGTCTTTTCATCACCTGTCCTAGTAATAATTATCCTTCCTATGAAACCTTCTGTTACAAATGCATTTTTGTGGAGTGAAAGAAGGAGGAGGAGTTATATTGGAGGAACTTTGACTCTCACTCTAGACCATTGCAAAAAGAGCAACACAGTGACCACCACTGACCTTGACCACCCTACATCTACCCCCAGCCCTCCTCCTGGGACTGCATGTGGTTTTGGATGGGAGTGACAACACCCCTAACTGTGCAATCCCCACACCAGATCTATGAGAAGCAATCCTGAAACTCTGGGTAGGAACCTTGGGTATGAGAAGCACCTGTTCTTGCAGGATGGCCCTCCAAGGAGGGTGTGAGCCTGAGCCGCAGGCAATCATGTTACCACCACAAAGCAAGTCCTCCTGGAAACAGAATGACATAGTGGTCACAAGGCCAAGAGATGAGAAACGCAGATTCAGGAGGCCACTGTCTGCATACCTGACCTACCTGACCAAAACCTTGGCTTTTCAGTTACATAAGAGAAAACAAAGTTTTTCTCTTTTTGCCCAAGACCCTTCCAAATGAATTTCAGTCTATGGTCACTAAAAGAATACAGGCTGCCCTCAGACTTCTCAGCATGGATATTTGTAGTCCACAGCCCAGGCACAGTCTGTGTCCAGGATAACAGTACGCAGGTGCAAAGAATAGTGGCCTCAGTACACATCCCTAAATAGGCACACATCCATGTGATGTGCTTGGGTGTGCAGAAACATTGGAAGGGGAGACCGAGCTGTAACACTGGTTCCACCTCCTTGTGCCTTGATTCTGCTTACAGAGCAGTTCTCCCCAGACTCTTGATTTTATTCCCGTTGTTCTCAACCAGGGTAATGAGTTCTCGGATCTGTTAGGCATGTTTTGCAGGGCTCCAAGGAGTCAGGAAGAGATGGGGAGAGGAAGCTCTGCAGATCCCGTTTTCGTTTTTCCTTTTTGCCTAATAACAAAGAATCGGCTGGCATCCTTTTATTTCCTATTTCATGCAGTGCTTTTTAAAATGAAGCATTAACTCTACTGTCATGGGATTTGTCTAACGATTTCCTGGTACACATCTTCTTGGATCTCAGCAAAGATAATTCTCTTGGTAGGAATCACTTCCTGCTTTCCCGCTAAGAACTAGACCTGCCTAGTTCTTTCTGGGAGTCAATTGGCCTCTGCAGGAGAGAATCTTTTATACCAGCATCATCACAGAGCCTCAAGCCTGCCACAGGCCCAGACCCAGGAAGGGAGGAGGAAGGCATGGGGGATGGGGAAGAGCATTCGTGCTGAGCCCAAGCCTGAAGCCAGGTGACAGTCTGTAGCAATCCCAACCCTACAGAAACAGATGCACTCACCTCTTTGCCTGGACTCTGGGGCGCTGTCTTTCTGGGGCCCTGGTCGCTGCTGCAGCATTCACACTGTACTGCAGGCAGGCCGATGCAGGAGGAAGGGAGTTCCCATCACCATCAGAAGGGAGTGTCCTTCAAGAAAGGAGGCGATGCCCTTATCCCCTTGGAAGTTATTGGATTCGCTGGTCCTCACTCTCCTTGCTCCCTTTTTGGTGTGAGTAGAGCTCCAAGAAGCCCTGAGAGAAGGGCTCAGTGACACATACCACGCACCCTCCCTGATAGCAGGTTGGCCTCCTGGCTTTGGGGGCTTGGGGAGGGAATGTGTCCTGAGCACTATCACGCAGCTGAGCTGGTGTGCCCATAGGAAGCCCAAGGACAAGCACTCGTGAACTTCTCTCTCTCCCACTCATGTGATCTTATTTTTGGACTGACACACGAGCTATTTGGGGGCTGGACAGCTGCCAGGTGAAAGGACAAATATCTCATTCAAATCGTCTCCATGCCCCTCTCTGGGCATGATCTAGTCCCTGATCCTTTTCCCCCATGCCAAGCAGAGGAAGGAGTGAGGGTCTTGCTACAAGCAATTTGTGCAACTTAACTAATTTTTTTCTCCAACTAGTTGACTGCTACCCTTTGAGGTTTCACAGGGGATAAATGTAATGGAAAAAAATCATTACCAGAGGCAGGCCAGTGTTTCTGAGCTGGTGACCATGTCAAGTAATCATACACCCTATTTTTGAGTCTCAGAGACCCTCTCGTCAACATTGGGGCAACCCTGGAAGGCATGTGTAAGCTATGTTGAGGGAGATGGTGGACTCTAAGTTTCTGCTTTCCTCCCATGGTTGTTCCTGCTTCCAACTCCTAGGCTTGTAAAACTTAACAACATTGAAATTGCTTGATTTTTCACCTCTGATTCTTCCTCTTTGGACACGAATGGAGAACTGAAACAGGCATGCCCGACCAAATGCCAATTCCATATTATCATCTTTACCACCATCACTGTAATTACTGAGCTCACGCTAAATGCCATTCACATGCTGAGCACCTTTCATGTCTGGTCTCTAATTCTCACAGCAGCCTACCAGGAAGGTGGCATTGTTGCTATCTGACAGCCAGGAAAGCTGAGGTTAGGAATGGCCCTGAATTTAACCTTTGGAAAGCCTATAGTGAGATCAGAGCTCTGGACTGTCTGACTACAGAGTTGGGGGCTCTTGATCATTTTGCTCTGCTGCTTCCTATAAGTGTTGAAATTTCTCTGCTGCTTTCATTTAATAAGATCAAAAACAAAAAACTTATGGTTGACTCAGACCCATAACTATAATCCTTGATTTCTTTCCTAAATTCAGTTCTTACAGGGAAAAGAGATTAAGGTTTTTACAGCCCCTGGCCCTGATTTTAGGTGAATGGAGGATCTCTAGCCTCCATTCTTATTGGAGGCATTTCCTATGAATAATTCACTGTGCAAACACACACACTAGAGAGGCCAGGGCAAGGCCCCCACTGAATACAAGCCAAATTGCCTTTTCTGCTGTCTGAGGTATAGCCAGCCATGGAGCCCAACAGCTTGTCCAACACTGCCCTCTGTGGGCTATTGGGCTGCATTACCCCAGGATAGTAGTCTTCAGCCTTACCAAGAATGATTTTTCAGAGGATCAATTTTCAGGTTCTCTGTTTCTGTGAATACTCCTTCCTAAAACTGGTTTACCTTAGAACATGGTTGTGTTAATAATAATAATTCTTCTCCTAGTATATAAAAGTAAAGACATCCTGGTTGTTCTGCAAATCTTCATAAGGTACCTTTTTCTCAGGTGTAAAATTCTCCAGGTTCCCAAACTGAAAGCTTCCTTTGATGGTTTAATTCAACTTCCTTTAATGACTCATTAGGCATTTTTTTCATTTGACAACTTTTTCTTCCATACCTTTAATGTCAGAGGATATAATTGTGGAGCAAATCAAAGAGAATCTTGGAATAAAAATAACAGAAAAATAGGTGTACTTAAAGAATGATGTCATAATTTAATTTTAAAATTCTGATATTTAAAATATGGTGGAAGTAATAACCTTCAAACCACATAAACTTAATCTGAAAATTAACATATAAAGTTTGAAAGGTGTATACCAGTAACATTGTTTTTCACAATTGTTTTAGAAGGCACAAGAGCAAAACTTCATGAAGGTTAGCCAGGGTGGTGGCAAATACCTATAATACCAGCAGCTCTGGAAGCTGAGGCAGGAGGATTGCAAGTTCAGAGCCAGCCTTGGCAATTTAGTGAAGCCCTAAGCAAGTTAGAGAAACCCTTCCAAAATAAAAATAAAAAATAAAAAACAGGGCTGGGGTTGTGGCTCAGTGGTTAAGCACCCCTGGGTTCAATCCCTAGTATCAAAAGAAAAAAAAAATCCTGAAGGTTGTTGTGCCCTAGTGTTGAGTATTGCCAACTGATAATGGTTGTCATCCATCCATGCACTCAATACACATTGAGGACCTACTATGTGTTAAGCCTTGTTTGGGACACTAGAGATAATAATTATGAGCAAAACCTAACAAGCTACATGCCAAATTCTTTGACAGTTAGAAATAGATTCATTCAATAATTACTCAAATAAATATAAGAATGCACCTTTTTTTGTTCAGTACCGGGAATTGAACCCAGAAGTGTTGTACCACTTAGCTACATCTCCAGTTCTCCTCCCCCACCTTTTTTTTTTCTGTTTTGAGACAGGATCTCTCTAAGATGACCAGACCAGCCTCAAATTTGTGATCTTTCTGCCTCCGCTTCTCATGCATCTGTGTGTACCATTACAACTGGCCAAAAATTGGTCTTTGATAAGCACCACCAAAGAAGCATATTTGTTGACTGGGAAATGCATAATGGACATTAACGATGTGTAATGGTGATCTACCGGATGCAAGGTAAAGTCAGGTAAGGTGGCCCTAGAGAAATGAAATCTAGACCAAAAGTAAGGTATCCAAGAATCTTTACAAATAGACAGAAAACCTAGGAAGAAAGGCCATTTTAACATAGGGAGATTCAGGGGAAGAAGGATCAATGTTTCTAGAATTAGTTGCTTTCACAAAGGTACTTTGACCTTACACAAAGTCAATCCATATTATAAATCAGTGGTCCTTGTTATGTTAGATATGAGGTGACCCCCAAATCTCCTGTCAATGCAAGAATAGTCAGAGGTGAAATGATCAGATTATGATGACTGTAACCTAATCAGCCCATCCTAGTTTGAGTGGATTAACCGGATGGTCACTGTAGGCAGGTGGGGCATAGTTGGAGAAGGTGGGTCACTGGAACATGCCCTAGAAGGATTGTTCTTCCCTGTGGTCCATCACCCCCACATCCTGCTTCCTGACCCTGCCATGAGCTGAGCAGTGTCCCTCTGCTGGGCCCTTCCCCCATGATGTGCTGCCTCACTGTGGATCCCGAGCAGTGGAGTCAGCCATTTGTGGACTGAGACCTCTGAAATGTTGAGCCCCAAATACACTTTCCCTCCTCAAAATTGTTCTTGTTGGGTATTTTGGTCACAGTTACCAAAAGTTGACTAAAACAGTTCTCAACCAGTAGTGATTTTCCCCCAGGAGATCTTTGACAATTTCCGGAGACATTTTTAGTTATGTAACTAGAATTGTGCCAGTAGCATTTAGTAAGTGAGGCCAGAGAGGCTGCTTAACATTCTACAATGCATAGGACAGCCTCCCCTGTCCCCCCTCAAAGAATTATATGGCTCTAGAAGTCAATAATGCCAAGGGTAAGAAATCCTGTTACAGATGGGCGAAGGACAAGCCTGATTAGTACCTACAGTGGTAAGAATTCACTCATTTTTTTGGTTCAGTCATTCATTCATTGAACAAATACTTACCCGATGTCTTCTATGTTCAAGGCACTGGTTAATCCATTCAAACTAGGATGGGCTGATTAGGTTACAGTCATCATAATCTGATCATTTCACCTCTGACTATTCTTGCATTGACAGGAGATTTGGGGGTCACCTCATATCTAATCCATAACAAGGACCACTGATTTATAATATGGATTGACTTTGTGTAAGGTCAAAATACCTTTGAGCATAATTGAGACATACCAGGCAGCCTCTAAACAAAATTGTGACCTCAAATAGCATTCCTAGTTGTTTTTCTCTATTACCTTGCCTGAAATTCTCACCACTGGAATGATGGCAAAAGTTATCTAGCTGCCTGAGGAAGGAAGATAGTAAAATATATAGATATTACTCACAAGGAAGGTGCCAAAGCATGTTTGTAATTGTGCAAACAACTTAAATATCAACAGATGGATAGTTATATATTTATGGTATAATGGCAAGCCATTGGTAATAGCTCTTTACCTAATTCCTCCCTCCACACTGATTAGATTCTACCCCAATTCATCCTCTCCATTACTGCCCCCAAATAGTCACTAACTTCTTGAGTTTTCAACTTCTACAGTAACATCTATTGCTTATTATTAAACCCAAGGATCTTCAAAACATGCCCATAGCCAGTCTTCATGAGCTCTTCCAGGATATGCTTTCTACATTTCACCCCTATTCCCATTCTCACTTCCCGGAATTTAAGCCACAGTGAACTCACCAGAATTTCAGCATGTCATACTTTTTCACAACAAGCTCACTTCTCTGCCTGGGAAACAGTCCTTCTGTTTGTCTACCTGTATTAGTCAAGATAGAGTAGGTCATACTGTGGCTATAAATAATCCCCAAATCTGAGTGACTTAAAATAGCAATGATTTATTGCTCTGTAACCAACATCGACATGTCCATTTGCAAATTGGCTGGGAAACTTGGGTCCAAATCATCCTCACCCAAGGACCTGGATCCAAGGATTTCCAGATCTCTGCTTTCAAGAAGGAAAATGGGAGACCTGTTTACCAATACACTGGAAGATGCTCTGCTCACACTTCATTGACCAAAACAAGTCACATGGCTATACCTAATATAAAATGAAGTGGGGAATTTTAAGTAGTATATCATAAATATTTGGGGAACATGACTTAGGTAATTGTTAGGTGTAATGGTATGTCCACTAAATCAGGTTTGCCAATCTTGTTCAAATAATCAATATCTTTACTCATTTCTTCTTAAGATTTTGTCAATGTTAGTTTTATATTTTTGGAACTACCTTATAGGATGTGTACAAGTTTTATAGTTGTTGTTATTTTCCTTGTGAATTAAATTTTTTAATCTTCATGCATTCTTTTTAAAATTTTTTATTTGTTTTAATTAGTTACACAAGACAATAGAATGCATTTATGCACTTTGATATATGATACATAGATGAGATATAATTTCTCGTTTTTCTGAGTGTACATGTTGTAGAATTATATTGGTCATACACACACACACACCACACACACATAAAGTATTAATGTCTGTTTCATTCTACTATCTTTCCTATCCCCACATGCCCTCCTCTCCCCTCCCTTCAATCCCCTCTACCTAATCTAAGGTAATGCTATTCTCCTCTACTGCCCCCCACCCCCGCCTTATTGTGAATTAGCATTAGCATATTAGAGGAAACATTCGGACTTTTTTGGGGGGGGATAGGCTTATTTTTCTTAGCAGGATATTCTCCCATTCCATCCATTTTCCAGAAAATGCCATAATTTCACTCTTCTTTAAAGCTAGGTAATATTCCATTGAGTATATACACCACATTTTCTTTATCCATTCACCTATTGAGGGACAACTAGGCTGCTTCCATAGTTTAGCTGTTGTGAATTGAACTGCTATAAACATTGACATGGCTGCATTACTGTAGTATGCTGATTTTAAGTATTTTGGGTATGAACCAAGGAGTGGGATAGCTGGGTCAAATGGTGGTTCCATTCCCAGTTTTCTGAGGAATTTCCATACTGCTTTCCATAGTGGTTGCACCAATTTGCAGTCCCACCAGCAATGTATGAGTGTACCTTCCACCCCACATCCTCGCCAACATTTATTGTTGCCTGTATTCTTGATGATCGCCATTCTGACAGGAGTGAGATGAAATCTTAAGAGTAGTTTTGATTTACATTTCTCTAATTGCTAGAGATGTTGAACACCTTTTCATATATTTGTTGATCAATTGTATTTCTTCTTCTGTTCAGTTCCTTAGCCCATTTATTGGGTTATTTGTGGGGGGTTTTGGTGCTAAGTTTTTTTTTAGTTCTTTATATATCCTAGAGATTAATGTCTTATCAGAGGTGCATGTGATCCCAATCTGTAGGCTCTCTCCTCACGTAATTGTTTTCTTTGCTGAGAAGAAGCTTTTTAATTTGAATTCATCCTATTTATTGATTCTTGATTTACTTGTTGCATTTTAGGGTCTTGTTAAGGAAGTCAGATCCTAGGCAGACATAGTGAAGATTTGGGCTTGTTTTTTCCTTCTATTAGGCTCAAGGTCTCTGTTCTAGTGCCTAAGTCTTTGATCCACTTTGAGTTGATTTTTGTGCAGCCTGAGAGATAGAGGTTTAATTTCATTTTGCTACATTTGGATTTCCAGTTTTGCCAGCACCATTTGTTCACTAAGCTACTTTTCTCCAGTGAATTTTTTGTCACTTTTGTCTAGTATGACATAACCATATTCATGTGGATATGTCTCTGTGACCTCTATTCTGTACCATTGGTCTACAAGTCTATATTGGTGCCAATATCATGCTGTTTTTGTTACTATAGCTCTGTAGTATAGTTTAAGGTCTGGATTGTGATGCCTTCTGCTTCACTTTTTTTGCTAAGGATTGCTTTAGCTATTCAGGGTCTCTTATTTTTCCAAATAAATTTCATGATTTCTTTTTCTATATCTATGAAGAATGTCATTGGGATTCTAATAGGAATTGCATTAAATCTGTATAATGCTTTTGGTAATATGGCCATTTTGACAATATTAATTCTGCTTATCCAGGAGCATGGGCGATCTTTCCATCTTCTGACGTTTTCTTCAATTTCTTTCTTTAGTGTTCTGTAGTTTTTATTGTATAGGTCTTTTACCTCTTTTGTTAGATTGATTCCCAGGTATTTTTTTAAAGGATATTGTGAATGGAGTAGTTTTTCTAATTTCTTTCAGTGGATTCATTGCTGATATATAGAAATATGTTTGATTTATGGGTTTTGATTTTATATCCTGCTACTTTGCTGAATTCATTTATTAGTTCTAGAGGTTTTCTGGTGGAATTTTTGGATCTTCTAGATATAGAATCATGTCATCAGCAAATAGTGATAGTTTGAGTTTTTCTTTACCTATTTGTATCCCTTTAATTTCTTTCTTTTGTCTAATTGCTCTGGCTAGAGTTTCAAGGATGATATTGATTAGAAGTGGTGAAAGAGGTCATCCTTGTCTTGTTCCAGTTTTTAGAATGAATGCTTTCAATTTTTCTCTATTTAGAATGATGCTGGCCTTGAGTTTAGCATATGAGTTATAGTTAAAGCTTCGTCCCAGGGTTTCATAAACTGACTTCCAGACCACTCACGTATAATTGAATCAAACCTTTATTGAAGCACACCGCTGGTGGCTGACCAGAACATAAAGCTGTTCCCCTGATCAGACCCGAACAATTGCAAGGGCACTCCTTATAAGCCTGAAAACTGCAAAAGGGATGTTTGGGGGTCCAGCCAATGCAAGCAAGCCAGGTTACAGAAGTGGGACAGTGCCGTCAAGTGGAGGGAAGCCTAACCAATCACAGTTAGCCCAGTCACCCCAGTTACAGAAACAGAGCCCCGTTACCCTAGTTACAGAAACAATGCCTCATTAGGTAGTTCCGTGTTCTTAAAGGTTTCTATAGCAAAAGGAAAAGAACATCTTGCCCCAGTCATGACTCTTCTACTTGGCATGGTTGTTTTACAGGATGAAGTCACAAAACAAAATGGAGTCACATTTGTTCCTACTACCACATATAGCTTTTACAATGTTGAGGTGTGTTCCTACTACCCCTAGTTTTTCTAGAGTTTTGAATATGAAGGTGTGCTCTATTTTGTCAAATGTTCTTTCTGCATCTATTGAGAAGATCATACGATTCTTTTTTTAAAGTCTATTAATATGATGAATTACATTTATAGATTTCCATATGTTGAACCAACCCCGCATCTCTGGGATGAACCTCACTTGATCGTGGTGCACTATCTTTTAAATATATTTTTGAATGCAATTTGCCAGAATTTTATTGAGAATTTTTGCATCTATGTTCATCAGGGATATTGGTCTGATGTTTTCTTTCCTTGAAGTGTCTTTGGTTTGGTATCAGGGTGATATTGGCCTCATAGAATGAGTATGGAAGGGTTCCTCTTTGTGCATTCTTTAGCATTAGCAATGCTTCTTGCTTCAAAGTCTACATTGATATTAATATAGATATTATTAATATTAATATGATTTTATTATTTACATTTTTTACCCTTTCAGTTCAACATTTTTAATACTAATGTTTTAGATATGTTTCTTCTTCTTATGCTTTCCTCTTCCTCTTCCTTTGTCCTTCTCCTCCTCTTCTTCTTCTTTCTTCTTTTTTTTTTTTTTTGGTGGTACTGGGGATTGAACACAGGGGATTTTTGCCTCTGAGCTATGCCCCAGCCCCTTTTTATTTATTTTTTATTAGTTGTTCAAAACATTACAAAGCTCTTGACATATCATATTTCATACATTTGATTCAAGTGGGTTATGAACTCCCATTTTTACCCCGTATACAGATTGCAGAATCACATCAGTTACACATCCACGTTTTTACATATTGCCATACTAGTGACTGTTGTATTCTGCTACCTTTCCTATCCTCTACTATCCCCCCTCCCCTCACCTCCCATCTTCTCTCTCTACCCCATCTACTGTAATTCATTTCTCTCCCTTGTTTTTTTTCCCTTTCCCCTCACTTCCTCTTATATGTACTTTTGTATAACCCTGAGGGTCTCCTTCCATTTCCATGCAATTTCCCTTCTCTCTCCCTTTCCCTCCCACCTCTTGTCCCTGTTTAATGTTAATGTTTTTCTCATGCTCTTTCTCCCTGATCTGTTTTTAGTTGCTCTCCTTATATCAAAGAAGACATTTGGCATTTGTTTTTTAGAGATTGGCTAGCTTCATTTAGCATAATCTGCTCTAATGCCATCCATTTCCCTGCAAATTCCATGTTTTGTCATTTTTTAGTGCTGAGTAATACTCCATTGTGTATAAATGCCACGTTTTTTAATCCATTCATCTATTGAAGGGCATCTAAGTTGGTTCCACAGTCTAGCTATTGTGAATTGTGCTGCTATGAACATCGATGTAGCAGTATCCCTATAGTACACTCTTTTAAGGTCTTCAGGGAATAGTCCAAGAAGGGCAATAGCTGGGTCAAATGGTGATTCCATTCCCAGCTTTCCCAGGAATCTCCATTCTGCTTTCCAAATTGGCCGCACCAATTTGCAGTCCCACCAGCAATGTACAAGTGTACCCTTTTCCCCACAACCTCGCCAGCACTTGTTGTTGTTTGACTTCATAATGGCTGCCAATCTTACTGGAGTGAGATGGTATCTTAGGGTGGTTTTTATTTGCATTTCTCTGACTGTTAGAGATGGTGAGCATTTTTTCATGTATTTGTTGATTGATTGTATATCCTCCTCTGAGAAGTGTCTGTTCAGGTCCTTGGCCCATTTGTTGATTGGGTTATTTGTTTTCTTATTGCTTAATTTTTTGAGTTCTTTGTATACTCTGGATATTAGGGCTCTATCTGAAGTGTGTGGAGTAAAAATTTGTTCCTAGGATGTAGGCTCCCTATTTACCTCTCTTATTGTTTCTCTTGCTGAGAAAAAACTTTTTAGTTTGAGTAAGTCCCATTTGTTGATTCTTGTTTTTAACTCTTGTGCTATGGGTGTCCTATTAAGGAATTTGGAGCCCGACCCCACAATATGTAGATCAGAGCCAACTTTTTCTTCTATCAGATGCAGAGTCTCTGATTTGATATCAAGCTCTTTGATCCATTTTGAGCTAACTTTTGTGCATGGTGAGAGAAAGGGATTCTGTTTCATTTTGTTGCATATGGATTTCCAGTTTTCCCAGCACCATTTGTTGAAGATGCTATCCTTCCTTCATTGCATGCTTTTAGCCCCTTTATCGAATATAAGATAGTTGTAATTTTGTGGATCGGTTTCTGTGTCCTCTATTCTGTACCATTGGTCCACCCACCTGTTTTGGTACCAGTACCATGCTGTTTTTGTTACTATTGCTCTGTAGTACAGTTTGAAATCTGGTATTGCTATACCTCCTGATTCACACTTCCTGCTTAGAATTGCTTTTGCTATTCTGGGTCTTTTATTTTTCCATATGAATTTAATGATTGCTTTAACTATTTCTACAAGAAATGCCATTGGGATTTTGATTGGCATTGCATTGAACCTATAGAGAACTTTTGGTAATATCGCCCTTTTGATGATGTTAGTTTTGCCTATCCATGAACAGGGTATATTTTTCCATCTTCTAAGATCTTCTTCTCTTTCTCTCTTTAGGGTTCTGTAGTTTTCATTGTATAAATCTTTCACCTCTTTTGTTAGGTTGATTCCCAAGTTTTTTTTTTTTTTGAGGATATTGTGAATGGGGTGGTTTTCCTCATTTCCAGTTCAGAAGATTTGTCGCTGATATACAGGAATGCTTTTGATTTATGCGTGTTGATTTTATATCCTGCCACTTTGCTGAATTCATTTATTAGCTCTAGTAGTTTCTTTGTAGACCCTTTTGTTTCTTCTAGGTATAGGATCATATCATCCGCAAATAGTGATAATTTAAGTTCTTCTTTTCCTATCTTAATGCCTTTAATTTCTTTTGTCTGTCTAATTGCTCTGGCCAGTATTTTGAGAACTATATTGAATAGAAGTGGTGAGACAGGGCATCCCTATCTTGTTCCAGATTTTAGAGGGAATGCCTTCAGTTTTTCTCCATTTAGAATGATGCTAGCCTGAGGCTTAGCATATATAGCTTTTACAATGTTGAGGTAAGTTCCTGTTATCCCTAGTTTTTCTAGTGTTTTGAACATAAAGGGATGCTGTACTTTGTCTAATGCTTTTTCTGCGTCTATCGAGATGATCATATGGTTCTTATCTTTAAGTCTATTGATGTGGTGAATAACGTTTATTGATTTCCGTATATTGAACCCACCTTGCATCCCAGGGATGAATCCTACTTGATCATGGTGCACGATCTTTTTGATATGTTTTTGTATCCGATTTGCCAGAATTTTATTGAGGATTTTTGCATCTAAATTCATTAGGGATATTGGTCTGTAGTTTTCTTTCTTTGACGTCTCTTTATCTGGTTTGGGAATCATGGTGATATTGGCCTCATAGAATGAATTTGGAAGTTCTCCCTCTTTTTCTATCTCCTGAAATAGATTGTAGAGTATTGGTATTAGTTCTTCTTTAAAGTTCTTGTAAAACTCTGCTGTATATCCATCCGGTCCTGGGCTTTTCTTGGTTGGTAGTCTTTTGATGGCTTCTTCTATTTCCTCACTTGATATTGGTCTGTTTAGGTTGTTTATATCATCCTGACTCAATCTGGGTAGTTCATATGTCTTAAGGAATTTATTGATGCCTTCACTATCTTCTATTTTATTAGAGTATAGGGTTTCAAAATAATTTCTAATTATCTTCTGTATTTCTGAATTGTCTGTTGTGATGTTGCCTTTTTCATCCCGTAAGCTAGTAATTTGGGTTCTCTCTCTTCTTCTCTTTGTTAGTGTGGCTAGTGGTCTATCAATCTTATTTATTTTTTCAAAGAACCAACTTTTAGTTTTGTCAATATTTTCGATTGTTTCTTTTGTTTCGATTTCATTGATTTCAGCTCTAATTTTAATTATTTCTTGCCTTCTACTGTATTTGCTGCTGATTTGTTCTTCTTTTTCTAAGGCTTTGAGGTGTAGTGTGAGGTCATTTATTTGTTGGCTTTTCCTTCTTTTAAGGAATGAACTCCATGAAATGAATTTTCCTCTTAGTACTGCTTTCATAGTGTCCCAGAGATTTCGATATGTTGTGTCTGAGTTTTCATTTACCTCTAAGAATTTTTTAATTTCCTCTTTGATGTCTTCTTTAACCCTTTGTTCATTCAGTAGCATATTGTTTAATCTCCATGTGATGTAGGATTTTTCCTTTCTCATTTTATTATTGATTTCCAATTTCATTCCATTATGATCAGATAAAATGCATGGTAGAATCTCTACTCCTTTGTAATTGCTAAGATTTGCCCTGTGACATAATATATGGTCTATTTTTGAGAAGGATCCATGTGCTGCTGAGAAGAAAGTGTATCCGCTTGATGTTGGGTGGTATATTCTGTATATATCAATTAAGTCTAAATTATTAATTGTATTATTGAGCTCTATGGTTTCTTTATTCAACTTTTGTTTGGAAGATCTGTCCAGTGGTGAGAGAGGTGTGTTAAAATCTCCCATGATTATTGTGTTGTGGACTATTTGACTCTTGAACTTGAGAAGAGTTTGTTTGATGAACGTAGCTGCACCATTGTTTGGGGCATATATATTAATGATCGTCAAGTCTTGTTGGTGTATGGTTCCCTTGAGCAGTATGTAGTGTCCTTGTTTATCCCTTTTGATTAACTTTGGCTTGAAGTCTATTTTATTTGATACAAGTATGGATATCCCTGCTTGCTTCCGGGGTCTGTATGAGTGATATGATTTTTCCCAACCTTTCACCTTCAGTCTGTGTATGTCTTTTCCTATCAGATGAGTCTCCTGTAGGCAGCATATTGTTGGATCTTTTTTTTTTAATCCATTCTACTAGCCTGTGTCTCTTAATTGGTGAATTTAGGCCATTAACATTTAGGGTTATTATTGAGATATGGGTTGTTCTTCCAGCCATATTTGTTTATTTCTGTTACTAAACATGGTTTGTTTTCCTCTTTGATTATTCCCCCCCCCTTTACTGTCCTACCTCCCGCTGTTGGTTTTCATTGTTATTTTTCATTTCCTCTTCCTGTAATGTTTTGCCAAGGATGTTTTGAAGAGCTGGTTTTCTAGCTGCAAATTCTTTTAACTTTTGTTTATCGTGGAAGATTTTTATTTCATCTTCAATACTGAAGCTTAATTTCACTGGATACATGATTCTTGGTTGGAACCCTTTTTCTTTCAGTGTTTGAAATATGATGTTCCAGGATCTTCTAGCTTTCAGAGTCTGTGTTGAAAGATCAGCTGTTATCCTGATTGGTTTACCCCTAAATGTAATCTGCTTCCTCTCTCTTGTGGCTTTTAAGATTCTCTCCTTATTCTGTATGTTGGGCATCTTCATTATTATGTGTCTTGGTGTGGATCTCTTATGATTTTGTACATTTGGTGTCCTGTAGGCTTCTAGTATTTGGATTTCTTTTTCATTCTTTAAGTCTGGGAAGTTTTCTAGTATTATTTCATTGAATAGATTGCTCATTCCCTTGGTTTGGAACTCTGTACCTTCTTGTATCCCAATAACTCTTAGGTTTGGTTTCTTTATGTTATCCCATAATTCTTGGATGTTCTGCTCATGATTTCTTAACATTCTCGCTGAGCTGTCTATGTTCTTTTCAAGTTGAAAAACTTTGTCTTCGTTGTCTGAAGTTCTATCTTCTAAGTGTTCTACTCTGCTGGTAATACTCTCATTTGAGTTTTTAATTTGGTTTATTGTTTCCTGCATTTCCAGGATTTCTGTTTGTTTGTTTTTTATATCCTCTATCTCCCTACAGAATTGATCTTTTGCTTCTTGGATTTGTTTATGTAATTCATTGTCAAAGTGATCTTTCATTGTCTGAATTTGCTGTATAATGTCTTCCTTGAGACTCCAGATCATCTGAAGCATGTATATCCTGAACTCTTTGTCTGACATTCCATCAGCTGCAGATATTACCTCATCTAATGTTGAATTGACCTGTATTGTTTGTGGTCCTTTCTTTCCTTGTCTTTTCATACTGCTCATGATTCTTTCTAGCTTTGTGAAACTGTTGTGTTAATGTTTTTCCCCTTATATATTTGTATTGTTCTTGTATAGCTCCCAAATCCCTCTTTTGCGGAGAAAGACAATGTTAACAGTTCCCAATATCAACAGTACATCATCTAAGCACAAGTTTTCATTATTAATACATTTAAGTTAGATTCTAAGTCTATAGATATTGGTTTTAATTATTACTTAAGAATATATTCATTAGTTTCATAAAAGGCATACCATATCTGGTGGCATACAGAAAACTTAATTTCAGACGAAGGATGTTATACTTAGAGGGAAAGGAGTGAGGGTATGAGGTTAAACTAACTTAGCACCTTTTGAGAACTCTAACCAATAGACTGGTAATTTATGGAAGAATGTATAGACTCAACCTCCTATCTGTATTTAGATAGTTACCCTATGTATAGATAGCAAATGTTAGGAGATTGAAAGTTGGATAGAGAGAATACGAATGAAAAAAAGAAAAATAACAAGGAAGAAAAGAGAAATAAGAGAGAAGGAAAAGGAAAGTAAGATAGAAATAAAGAAAAAAATGGGGGGAAGGTGGGGTATATGCAATTCCTCTATATTATATTACTTTGGTAATTCGGTTGTTCGTGCACAGTTCTTGGTTTCACATACGTTGAAGTTGTGGAAGAGAGAGAAGAAAAGAGAGAAAGAAAGAGGAAAAAAAAAAAGGTCTCTCAGAACACTGTTTTCCTTGCTTCCAGTAGGTGGCGTTGTCTATTCCTAGCTTGAGCCTCTGTATTCAGGGTGGTGGGTATAGCCAGTGTGAAAGGAAATGAGCTTCCACCTGTATCTTCCCTACTCTAGTCTCTGAGGTAGAAACCAGGTGCCTGTACAGTTGTTGTTTTGCATTGATAGCTACAACCCCCAAAAGCTTGTGGGAAATATTTTGAGTTACCGCAGCTAAGGGTGGGGGAGTTGGAAACCAGGTACCTGGATCAGCTGCAGAACCGTGCTGGTAGCACACCCCCTTTGATGGGTTTTAAGGGTTGATGGGCTTCCTCCAGACTAGCACCCAGCCCCTTTTTAAATTTTTATTTTGAGACAGGTCTTGCTAAGTTGCCCAGGCTTGCTGGCCTCAAACTTGCTATTCTCCTGCTTCAGCCTCCTGAGGAGCTTGGACTACAGTGTGTGCCACCATACTGGCTAGAATATTTAAAAATATTTAATATATCTACTTGGATTTAAACCTACCATCTTATCTTTCTCATTTGTCCCACATGCTCTATGCTCTTTTTATCCTCCTTTTAAAAAAAAAAAAATCTGCTATTGGAGTAGAGTAGTTGAATACCTTATTTTTACCTCTATTATGTAGGAAATTATATTACTTTCTGGTATTTTCTAGAGATCACAATATGTCTTTGGTTATCAATGTCTAATGTTTATTGGTACTTTTATCTTCTATAATAATACAAGGGGTCTAGCAATGTAGCTCAGAGATAAAGCTCTTGCTTTAGCATGCAAAAGATCCTAGCACCACAAATAACAACAACAACAATAATAAAAGGACCTTAGAACATTTTAATTTCATTTGCCCTGGCTCCTGATTCTCATGCACATTTTATGTTTCAATTTTTTTAACCCCAAGAAGACATGGTTATGTTGTTTAGGATTTCTCTAAATTAATTAACTACTTCTTTCTACATCCATAACCTACCATTTTACATAATTTTCCTTTTGCTTAAAGAATACCTTTAGCATTTGTTGCTGGTAAAAAAAAATCCAGAAAATGTGTTAATTTCACTTTTATTATTAGAGGCTACTTTCACTGGGCATAGAATTCTAGGTTTATAGCTAATTTTCTTTTAGCACCTGAAAAATATTTAAAATTTTCACTAATTCCTACTTCCATTGTTTCTAATAAGAAAATAATAGTCTGATGCATTTTTAATATTTTATTTGTTTTAGTTGTAGTTGGACACAACACCTTTATTTTTTTATTTACTTATTTTTTATGTGGTGCTGAGAATTGATCCCAGGGCCTCACACATGCTAGGCAAGTGCTCTACTGCTGAGCCACAAACCCAGCCCATCTGATACATTTTTTTCAAGTAATGGTGGCTACCTGTAACATTTTTTTCTCCTTATCTCTGGTTTCATCTATATCACTGTGATATACCTAGATGTGGCTTTAAAAAATATCTATCCCCCCTACAACTCCTATGGCTTCTAGAATCCGCAGTTTAATGCCTTGCATTAATGTTGATAATTTCTAAAATAATTTATCTTCAAATATTGCTATGTCCCTATTGCTTCTCATCTCCTTCTAGAACTTGCTTTCCCATTTTCTTCCATAGCTCTTATTCTCCTTGCAGCATTTTCTATCCTGTTATCTCTCCATGTTTCATCCCCACCTGTTCTTCTAACTTACTTCCCAGTTGATCTCCTTCAGTGCTGTTTCGTCTTCTGCTAAACCCATTAACTGAGCTCTTTTCTTTTGTTGGTATATTTTTCAGTTCTAAATTTCTATCCAGTTACTTTTCAAATTTTCTTCCTCTTTAAGTTTCTAGCTCTCTGCCAATTGTTTAAATATTGCCTTTTGTCTCATTACCCAGAGCCAACATAATTATTTTAAAGTCATATCTGTGAACTCTAGAACTGGAGTTCTCTGGGATTTTTTCTATTGTAGTTGCTGCAACTAAATCTCTTTCATGTCTTATTTCCATATGTGCCTGGTTATTTTCATGTGTGCTAAAATTGTATGCGAAAAATTGTTGGTAGAAGTAATGTGAGGATGTAATAGGATTTTGTTATGTTCCTCCAGAGAGTGTTTAAATTTGCTTCTGTGAGGTACCCAGGGATACTAACAATATGGGATCACCTTAATCTAATTTGAAGAAAACTCAATTCATTGCATCTTGGCTGAAGCTCTGCAAAATTCCAACTACTTCCAATTTATCCAGTTCTGAGGCATAGTCCTTCATCAGCCTTTACCTAAAATTGGGGATTATAGGTCCACCCTCCTTTGGTGGGCATTGGAATTTTGTCCCCATAGGCATGCTATATTGCCCTCATGCTGCTTAGTCTCTCTGCTTCTTCAAGCAGGGGGAAAGAGGCCCAGTTATTGGGCTTGCCTGAGTAAATACCTATCTTTCTCCAAAACCTGGATTTGTGATTCTTCATTATCTTTTTAACTTTGATGCTTTCCAACAGATTTTTTTCCTGCTTTTATAATTGTCCTCACCAGGAGAACAGGACTGGATGATCTAGTCTGCCATTACCAGATGGTAGAAAATATAAATGCAGGACATTGGCCAGGTGTACATGCATATGCACACCTTATGGGAGTGGTAGGTGCTGGGGTTAAACTAGAGAGCATGAGCCAGCATTTGTTTTGTGGAAATGAGGGTCTCACATTGCCAGGTTTTCCAAGAGAAGTAGGAAAGGAAATGTAGACATGGACTTTTGAAATGTGAAATCCCAATTTTCAGTAAGTGTTAAATTAAATTAATTCTCAACTAGCCAAACAAAATGCACCCACACCCAGGGGTCCACACTTTAGTCCAGGATACCAGTTTAAAATTCTGGACCATAGTCTGCTGATAGAAGTGGGGTGAAGGCAGAACTCCCTTCTATTAAACTCTAGCCTCCTGGCAGCCTGCACAGCCTTGAATAAACAGCAGCTCTGCACATAAAATATAGTTTTAAAGCCAATTCATGTCTTTACTGAAATCTCTTAAAAATGCCAAAGGGAAGGGGGTAGATTCCATTCACAACACCGACACATTTCTGAAAAGTCCTCTTTTGTCTCTTTCCCAACTCCTTCCCGTGACAGCCCAGTAGCTACTCCAACTTCCCTTAATTTAGTTCTTGAATTCCCCCCAAGTCAGTACATCCTGGCTCTGGCCTCTTTCACCCACCCTCTCACCTTCTGATCTATTCTGCTTGCTTTAGGAAGTAACTCCCTGCCTTTTCTTAGGTGGGCCCTCAAGCCCTCCCACCCACAAACTGCAGGATTCAGAATCCCTTCCCACGTGTTCCCATATTCTGCACAAGAAATACTCCAAAATGTAGCTGGCCAAGACTAAATCCTCCTTCACAGGAAATGGGGGTGGGGAGACAATGCTGTAAACACTCCAAAATACATTTTCTTTCCTGTCCCACAGCTATGCCATCTGGGTGGGTGAAGTCAGACTGGATGTCATTTCAAAGGAGACAGAGCTCCTTCCGGGAGGTTTTGGCAACAAGGTGAGTTGTCAGGTGGCTGTCATTTCCCTATCATTCTCTCCTTCTATTGATAGGACCATGTCTCCTCCCAAACCACCACCCTTCCTGCCAAATTGGGAGGGAGAGCAATCAAACTCAGACTTTCCCTGATTTGTCTAATAATAGAAAGTTGGCAAAGCATGTCACAGAATAGAAAGTATTTGATAAAAATAGCATCTGTTCAGCTTGGGACTCAAGCTGGAGAGCATGAAAATGTAATTTATGCCTTCCTGAGTTTTCCCATACTAGTATAACAATTCTGTCTTTTCCATTAATGAGACATGTTTAAAACGCTGTTTGCTGCCACCAAAATGGCTTCCTTTCCTAAGGGCTGGAGGAAGGGGAGGTGCCAGCAGAATTAAGGAAAGCATCTTGGCCAGCCCAGTGCAGCCCTCACACCTGCCCTCCACAACAGAAGCACAGTGTCAGCACCTCCCTCACCAGCAGGGGAGCGAGGAGGTCCTGGAGGAGGCGTCCCAGCAGGCCCAGGGGCTGACTGAAAGGCGCCTGCTCGCCCAGGTGTCTCAGCGTTCGTGGTCTCCTCTGTAGCAGGGCACCTGCCTTTCCCAGGGCACACCCAGAGCTCTATGAGGTAGGTACTAGCCTGAGGACCCTCTGGTCTCCAGCCCTGTGGGTCCCAGCTCTTTAAAGTCCTGCTCTGGGTGGAGCACCCTTGACTGAAAAGCAAAACTTGGCAGACTAGAAAAGGGGGAGAAGGAGTGATCAAGGGGCCCCTCTAAATGACTCAATTTTTTTGGTGGTTGGTTAGGGGGACATATCCATAACAAAAGTTACAGTTTTTTAAATTAATTTTAGCTTTGTATATGTGACAACAGAATGTATTTTGATTCATTGTACACAATTGCAGCACAACTTTACATTTCTATGGTTGTACACCATGTAGCGTCATAACATTTGTGCAGCCATACATGTCCCTAGGGTAATGATGTCCATCTCATTCCATCATCTTTCCTGCCCCCATGTCCCCTCTCTACCCTCCCTCCCCTTTGCTCAGTCAAAGTTCCCCCATTTTCCCCATGCCTCCCGGCTTGCCATTATGGATCAGCATCTACTTATCAGAGAGAACATTTGGCCTTTCGTTTTTTGGGATTAGCTTAAATTTGCTCACCATGATATTCTCCAACTCCATCCATTGACCTGCAAATGCCATAATTTTATTCTCTTTTAATGCTGAGTAATATTCCATTGTGTGTATATACCACAGTTTCTTTATCCATCCATCTATTGAAGGGCATCTAGGTTGCTTTCACAGTTTAGCTATGGTGAAATGAGCTAAAAATGTACAACTCAATGGCATGAAGTGCATTCACGTAATTGTGCAACCACCCCTATCCTCCATCTCTGGGACTCTTTCAGTAGCCCAAACTGAAGTTCACTCCTCAGTCCAGAGTCCCCTCTGTTGCTGGCAACCACCAGTTATAAATTTGATTCCTCTAGGGGCTTCTGATAATGGGATCAGGCAGTATCTGTCCTTCTGTATCTGGATTATTTTACTTAGCTTAGTGTCTTCAAGATTCAAGAGTCATCCATGTTGTAGCATGGGCCAGAATGTCCTTCCTTTTTAAGCCCCCAAATAACTTGCCCCCTGTGTGGCTCTACCACCTGTGTTTGTCCACTCATCTGCTGGACTTGGGCTGCTTCTACCTTGCAGCCATTGTGAATAATGTTGCCCTGAACATGAGTGTTCATTTCAAGACTGTTTTGACCTTTTTGTCAGGACTCTTTAGGAAGGTCTACCAAGGTCAGAGGCAGGCAGCTGTCGATGGAGGTAGACTTAGTGTCCCTCGTATCAAACCATGTCACCTACATATGGTGCTGCCATAGGATATATGTTCTGATATCATGGATTTTATATTTCTTCACTAAAAAACATAGAAAGTTATGCCCGGTGGTGGAGAAACGTTGCTGAATGTAAATAATTTCCCTAGCCACTTGACTCTAGGGATTTTATAATCCAACATGGCTTCAAATATTCCTCTGCCCTGACTCTTCAGGCCCCGGCTGGTTCATCAGCATCAACCCTCTCCCCATACTCTTCTCTATCTTCAGCTCCTAATTTTCTGCACATCCGCATTACCACATGCTCAAGTCTTTAACAAAACAAAATCACCAGGTGAAGAACCACCCCCGTGGGCTCAGTGGTGGAGCACGTACTGCGTTTGATCCTCAGCACCTCATAAAAATAAATAAGTAAATAAAATAAAAGGATTGTGTCCATCTACAACTAAAATTTAAATAATAATAATAATAATAATAATAAAAAGAACAACCCTCCTTGGAGCCCTGCCTCCCACCCTGTCTCCTCCTCTGAGGCCTGTCTTCCTGAAGGAATCACCTTCACACTCAGCTTGCATGTTCCCTTCTACTCCTCCATCCACTTCTGCTCCTTGCTCTCAGCACTGGGCTCTGCTGGCTTCTGAGGTGACCCCTTGGTCTGAGCCTCTGATGGGAGTTCAGCCTCCTGTTCAAGGCAAGAGCCCCAGCACCTTGCGTCAGAGGCAGTTCTTAGGATACTAAGGGTACAAAGGCCTATTTTTTTTGCTTTCCTATCAAGATCAGGTCTGTGGCATCCTGGCTATGGAAACATGTCCTTACAAGCCCAGAAAAAAGAACAACCTTCCAAATCATGCTTCCTAAAAATCAAGTGTAGAAGTTAGGGAACCAACTCAGTCACCAAACAGATCTCCACAGGGCTCCCAGCTACCAGTTGCTGGTTGGTGGAGTGGCCTTGGACAAGTTACACAAACTCTGTGCCTCCTTAGCCCCACTCTAACGTGGCAGTTGTCACAACACCTACCTAATTAGAAGAAATCAACAAGATAATCCATGTCCAGTGCTACGCATGGTATATGGCTCATAGGAACCCTTTCATAAGCGTTAGTTCTCATTATGACTTTTTCCTAGTATACGTTGACCTTAGTATTTAAGTGTATCTTGATTTTTATGTTTGTAAAATTTGAATTAAGAAATGTGGTTCCTAAGTGACCAGAGACATTCATAAGGGACAGCATGAGGAATACACAGAGAAATGTCAACAGGGGTTGATGAAAAGGCAGAATCCCGAGCAGGAGTGAACACTGCTGGATGTTGTGAGGCAGATCACAGAGCCGGAGAGTGGGACTGACGCACGCATCAGCAATTAGCATCTGATAGGATGAGAGATCTCTGTTGTGCGCGTACAAACACAGGCTGTGTTGGAAAACAGCCTCTGGAAAAGCTATCGGAACTAAACGATGATAACAGTCAACACAGTCTGGCCACCAGATGAGGTGTTCTGCTGTTTGACAAATTCTATAAAACTGTAGACCTCATTTTAAAATAAGTTGAACTGTTCCAAGGACAGACTGCAGGGTACAGGAATAGGTGTGTATGTCCGATACAGTAGCTGAAGTGGAGCCAGAAACTGAAGGAGGCTGAAGTAAAATTGCCCCATGTTGTTTGACACGTGAAGGCCAGAAGGCATCTGGGCACAGCAGAGCCTCCAGTTAGGGTCTAGACCTGTGCTACTCAACGTGGAAGCCAGGAGCGTGCGTGACTCTACAGCACTTGAAATGTGTCTACTGAGAATCGAGTACTGCTGCAAAGGTAAAACCCACACCAAGCACAAAAACAAGAGTGAAAAATCAATAATTTTTAAAATATCGATTATGTAGTGAGGCGCAGTGGTGCACACCTGTTATCTCAGCAATTCAGGAGGATTGCAAAGTTGAGGCCAGCTTCAACATTTAGCAAGATTCTACCTCAAAATAAAAAATAAAGGGCTGGGGATATAGCTCAGTAGATCCAATCACCAATACAAAATATTTTTAAAAATCAATTACATATTTTAAAATGTTAGCAAAAGCCAGGTTTGGTGGTGCATATCTGTAGTTCTAGCTGTTCAGAAGGCTGAGGCAGGAGGTTCACTTATACCCAGAGGTTCAAGGACAACTAGGACAACATAGTAAGTCCCTGTTTAAAAAAAAAAAAGTAATTTGTACACAGTAGGTACTCAAGAAACATAAGCTACTTTTTCTGTTGCTATTAAAACTCAAAAGAGCTGACAATTTATTATATGTCGGTGCTATGACTTGAATATGGTCTGTGTCTATCAAAACTCATGTAAGGCTTGATCTCCAAAGTGGTGGGGGGTTGGGAGGTAGGCTTTTAAGAAGTGGGGCCTATTCAAAGGTGATTAGATCATAGGAGTGCCACTCTCAGAAGATTTTCATGCTTGTATTGCAGGACTGGGTTGGTTACCACAAGATTGGGTTGTTACAAGGTAAGTTCAGCTTTCGCAGCTCACTCTTGGCTCCCTCTTTTGCTGGATGATCTCTTTTGCATGTACTCCCACTGTGAGACCATCCCCATGTAGTGAGGCAGTCAGAAAGCCCTCACCAGCAGCAGACCAGATGAGACCACCTAATCTTGGACTTTCAACCTCTGAAACTGTGAGCTAAAGAAATCTCTTTTCTTTGTAACATACCCAACATTGGGTTTCTTGTTATAGCAACACAACATAGACTAAGATAGTCTGTATTATTAGGTAAGACAAGACTTGTAGATGCATTCACAGTCTACCAAATGGGAAAGGGAAACATTCCTACCTTTTAGAGCAGTGCTTATCAACTGGGGGCAGTTTGCCTCCCAGGACATCTTATGCTGAGACATGTTTGATTATCAAAACCTGGGGAGAGGAGGCTGCTACTGGCTTCTAGTAGGTCCAGGCCAGGAATGCTGCTAAACAAGCCCAAACCCCCCCCCCCCCCCCCCACGCACAAAAAGATTACCAGGTCTAAATATCGATAGTGACAAAGTTGAGACAGCCTGAATTAAAGGCATAGCTTACAGATTTTGGCTGATGAGTAATCAAGCCCTGTACATGGATGGTACAAGAGACATCCCTACCCAGCAGCAGCCAGGAAGTTAATAGAAGAGCAAATCCTCCAACCCCACCCAGTCCTGTTGAGTCAGAATCTCTGCAGGTAGAGCTCAGAAATCTGTTTTAACAAAGCTTCCAGGTGGTTCTAGTGCTCTCTGCAATCTGAGAAAGCTGCTTAGCTGATCCTGTTTCCTAGTTACCAACTCCTGGCCTGAGTGGTGGGTGGCAGCAAATCCTACAATATTACAAAAACTGCTGAAAGCTGAGAGCCTGGTTGTTTGCACCATATCAATCAGTGACACTTGCTCTAGAGTGATTTTGCACAATATCCAATTAATAATGCAGCTTTCTAATTACAGGACAGTTGGGGCGGTGTGGGAGTGGTGGGGGGCAGCAGAGGAGCAAACATAGTTCAGTCATTCTGAAGTCCCTGCTTAGTCACATAGTGCTTCAAGGGCTTTGAAATTATTTACTTCTAACATATTACAAGTGCATATTCTCTAGCAGAATTCAGTGAGCATCTGGCTTGGACTATTCTCCTAGACACCTTCTTACCTGGTAAAATCCCAAGCCATGAATGAGAATAAATCATTTCTGCTGTATTTGAACATCTGTGGGCCAAGAATTTGACCCATCACATATTGAATGGTCTTTTGGTTCCTCCTCTACACATGTACCAGATATGACGAGTGATGAAGGTTTCAAGTTTTCCTGGATGTTTTGTCAGGTAGGTAAAATTGAATATTTGGCAAAGCTTGTTAAGGGTCAAGGCCAATGCATTACAGTTCCGGTAATTTTTCATTTAGGCCACGAGGGGGCACCCTACACTCAGCCATGGACCCTTGCAAAAGCTCTGAGGGGTACAGTTGAGAGACTTGCCAGTGAAGTGGGTGGGAGTGGCTGCCGCTTTTCTTCTGCAGAGTAGGAAAGTGATACGACTTTAGGGTTAGAACCCTAGAGCCAGGTTTATTAAAATGAGGACCCCTATCAGTAGCATCAGCATCACCTGGGGAAGTTGTTAGAAAAGTGAATTCTCACATACCACACTAGGCACTGGGTTGGAGCTCCAGGTGGGCCCTGTAATCTCGCTTTAATGACCTCCCACCTCTACCCAAGCTGAGTGCGATGCAGGCTTACACTCCAGAACCACTGCTCTCTAGCCTAGAGTGCCTTCCTGATGATTGGCTGGCTGCAAACCCACATTGGTATCTGATCTCCTCACACTTATGCCAGGAGGTGAAATGGAAGAGCTCTCATTTGGATGCCCATTGCCTTCTTTGGGTCCTTTACCTGAGAACACCCAAGAACACTCAGGTAAGGCATTCTGCAGGAACCTGTACAGTCTCTGGGCTCAGCCCTGGGCCAGGGCTCCTGAGTGAGATAAAGGAGCACCAAGTGAGGTGTCATGTTCATGGGCTTCCAAGGCATCCATGATGACAGAGGGAGGGTCGGGTAGTGTAGGAGCTGGGAGACAGTAGGGTTGAACCATCTGAGATGGTTTACAGAGAGGAAGGAGGCACAGTGCCAAGGGTGGGAGTCACTCAAACCTATTGACACCCTCAGGGGAAGACCTCATAGCCAGAATAAGTTTCAGTGTTAAAAGAATGGTGCATGAGGCAGATGCACTGAGTGGCAGGAAAGGGCATTTCAGCTCAGCCCAGCCCTAAAATGGGTGGTCAGCCAGCAGGCTGCTCTACCTCCTGGCTGTGGGACCTCAGACAGGCTATTTTGCCTCAGGGATCCTTTCCTGTGTCTGTAAAGTGGACTTTCTAACCTCTACTATTTGGTGACTATCAAAGAAAAAGTTGCCAGTGCCAAGTCTAGTATGGCACCTGACCTGCCACAACCAATCAATAACATTAGTTTTTATGATCTATATTATGAACTAATGACTGTAGTTATTATGGTCATGTCTGGCATTTGGTTAATGTTTGTTGAAAGAGTCAAAGGGAGCCAGGGTGTATGCACCCAGTGTGCCCAGCGGAGTTGGAAGATCAGATCAGTAGTTTCAGCTGGAGCCTGGCCCATGATTTCCACTTGTTTTTTTTTTTTTTTTTTTGGAGGACCGAGAAATATGGGTTACATTAGTTTGAATGAAACTTCAGTTGTAACATAAACTCAGAACGAAGCCATCTGGCCCCCCTGAGAAGCAGCCGGTTCCAACAAGCAAGTCTGACCACAGATCCCACAGTGGAATCAGCCATCTCTCAGTACCAAAGCTGCTGATTTCCACAGAGGACTTGACAGCACTCCAGCGAGTCGAGGATTCCTGTGGGTTACACCATTGTGTCCAGGTGCAGACAGCTCTGCCAACAGAGCACTCTCTCCCGGGCAGCTGCAGCAACCCAGTACCTGGCACAGACCAGTCCATCTGGTGGCAGTGTGCAGTCATTCAGGATGCACGCCAGCCACACTGGCTCCTGGGTGAGTGACAAATACAGCTGTTGCCACTGCCTCACTGACATCCAAATAATTCAGAGCAGGACTGTCATCCAACCACATGGGAAGCTCCAGACAGCCACTTTCACCTTGGGGATTCCTATCAGACCCAGGGAACAAGAAGAAAGCTGTGTAAAATCACGATGATCATGCTTTCCATCTCTGTAGTCCTGTTTAAGGATCTTGGCTGCTAGGGCACATGCAAGTTTTTACCAAGGTCTCGATGCCAGCCCCGTGTGTCTTTGATTTTCAGGCAGTGATGAGAGCCCATGCAGGAGAACTCAGAGGCAGACATTTTGGTTTATTTTTTCTGGATGAAATAATTTCTGCAGCAGTGATTCCCAAATTTAGCTGTGTGCCAGATTCCTCTGTGGACTATAGCTTACATGGGGCTGCAAATTCTGAATTACTGAGTGTGTGGCCAGACCTAAACACCTGTCCAAATGTTTCCTTCACCTATGAGGGGGTTACGTTCTGATAAGTAGAAAATATCCTACGTCAAAATGCACTGAATACAACTTTTTTAAAAAATGCATTGAATGCGCCTAGTCTACCAATGACTGGGAAACGGGCCACTGTAGAGCCAGTTGTTTACCTTTGTGACTGCATGGCTGACTAAGAACTGTGGCTCACTGCTGCTGCTCAGGGCCAAGAGAGTATTGTAGCACTTATCAATGGCCTTGAAAAAGATCAGAATTTGAAGTAGTTTCTACTGAATGCACCTTGCTTTTGTGCCATCCTAAAAAGTAAAAAAAAAAAATTGTAAAACCATCGTAAGTTGGGGACTGTCTGTATTGTTAACCAGCACCAAAGGACTTACTGTGCACATTGTGATCTGCAGACAGGCTGCATCGAATCACCTTCGGCAGTTTAAGATGTAGGTTCCTTGGCCCCACTCCAGGCCCACAAAACTGACAAGTCTAGAGTGTGGATGACTTCCTTTCAACAGGTGACCTTCACCACAGATCCAGCTTGAGAACTGCTGCATTTATGACTCCAATGCATCATGAGCCTTGGAAAGCCATGACACGGGAACAATTGAGCCTGGATTTCGGACTTGTGGACCCTTGATCTTTTATTCCTGACTTAACTAGACTTCTCTCAGCAACAGGAGAGAAGTGTCATTCAACAAAAAACAAAGTAACAAAGAAAGTAGAAGAGTGATGTAATCTGAATCCACGTGGAGTCTGAGGCCAAGAAATTGTGATGGAAAAACACAGGGCTCCTCACCTTGACTCTGACCCAGCCTTGGGGTTGAAATGGAGTGTGTGAGCAAACATGACACAATTCTTTGGCAAAGGGACTGGTTATAGTTAGCAACCTCCTCCTGGAGAAGATGCTTCTGCAGCTGCTTCTGAACTTGTGTGGCTTTTGCATTCTCCCTAGAAGTCCTGGGGCAGCAAACTTGTGAGCAAAGAGACCAGAAACTTGAATCCCAAGGGTCAGGTGCTGGGCTCCAGCCTCAGCCTGCAGGGTCTGACCTCTGAGGGAGCAGAGAGGCACCGTCTGCTTGTCTGTGAAGTGGTTCAAGGCAGGCTTTGCTGCCAGCCCCACAGAGCCTTCCTCCCCCGTGGAGAGCAGGGGCAGAGACATTCTCTAGGGACCCAGCCAGCCACACAATGGCCACTCTGTTCCAGTTGTTGCTGGCATCCAGGCAGTTAACCCAGAAACTGCCCTTGTGCCCTTCAGGGCAGGCAAATTTTAAAGCACTCCCTTCAACTTTGGCCCAATATATTATAGGCTGAGAAGATGCATTGGCCGCCCCCAGAGCTCTGTTTTTCCATACCCTTGGACAATGAAGTCTTCTAGAGGGAATCTTTTCTTCCTCTATAGCTGATGATGCCTGGGAGAATTTGTAGACCTTCAGAAGAATTCTCCCAGGAACTCCTGAGACAAGAAAAACCTATGTCCACTCAGTAAGATGGGCTGGGAACATGCACAGTTTCTTTCTCCCACCCCCATGGCAAGGGATCCAATCGCCATCCAAAAGGCCAGAAACTGGACACACTTTTAAAAATTGTATTTGTTTATTTTAAATTAATTAATCATTTTTATTTATTTATTTGTTTGTTTGTTTATTTATTTATTTATTTATTTTGCACTACTGGGGATTAAACCCAGGGATGCACTACCACTGAGCTTCATCTCTGACCCTTTTTATTTTGAGACAGTCTTGCTAAGTTTTCCAGGCTGGCCTTCAACTTTCGATCCTCCCACCTCGGCCTTCCAAGTCACTGGGATTACAGGTATGCACCATCACACCTGGCTTTAATATTTGTTTTTATAACATTTCAAACATTAAGGTAGCTAACAAAAATGCATATGATATACCTGAATAAAAGGTATAGACACAAAGGAAAAATAAAGAGAAAACAATGGAACCAGGTAGAGGGTGATGTATTAATTCCCTGGTGTACCAAGACAGTACATAAATTTGGTCTTGAGCTTTTTAGCAAGAAAATAAGTACTCAGTCTTAAAGGTGGCCCCAAATACCTGCAATTGCTTTATCTTTTACTTTATTTTTAAAAATTGCCATGTATTGAGCTTCTGTCATAGGCCAGGCATTGCCCTAGGCAAAAGGATCCAGCTGTGAACAAAGTACAGTCTCTGTCCTCCTGGAGCTGACTTTCCAGTTGGAGAAGATAAACAACATGCAAGAAATTATGAAATATATGATGAAGTGACCAGGGGAGAGGTAGGGCCATTAGGGAAGTCCCCTTAAGGAGTGACACTCAGAAGTAAGCTGTAGAGTGAGGAGTGAGCCTTCCGGTATTTGGGAGACTCGTCCTTTCAGTATGGAGGACAGTGCGTGCCAAAGCCAGGAAGCATGGGGAAACTGGCATCTCTAGAACTTCCAAAAGGTCAGGGTGGATTGAGCACAGGGAAGGAGGTAGAGGAGGGGGTGAGCAGCTCCTGATGTCCTCAGAGTTGTGCAGATGCAACATGGGAAGAGGTCGGGCCAGGAGAACGGGAGCCAGGGTGGCTAAGCACAGACACATGATTTCAAAAGACCACTCAGGCTGCTTTGTTTAAAACAGGCTAGGGGCGGGTGTTAGTTTACCAGGCTTCCACAATCAAATACCACAGACTGGGTGGCTTAAATAGAAATTTATATTTTCACAGTTCTGGAGGCTGGAATTCCAAGATCAAGGTGTTGACTGGTTTGGTTTCTTCTAAAGCCTCTCTCCTTGATTTCTGTTGTTTGTTTTGGGGTTTTGTTTCTGCAGTGCTGGGGATCAAACCTGGGGCCTTGGGCATGCTAGGCAAGAGCTCCAGCCCTGAGCTACACCCCAGCCCCTCTCTGTTGTGACAATGACTAATCCGTCAGGGTCACTCCAGGTGAACTGGGCTGGCTTGAAATAATCACACAAGGACAGAGAAAATACCTTTTTCTTTGGGTTCTGTGATGGCTCCTCTTACCCAGCTCCCACACAGGGGACAAAGCAGGCAAGAAAGAGAGGGAGCAGGCCAAGATACCCAGGTTTTATTGGGGGAGGCTGCTCAAAAGAACATTCTATCCATATAAGGCAGAGGGGTAATGTTACACGGGGCAGCCCACTCCCACTGGGTAACACCCACTCCCAAACCTGTGCTCCTCTGCCTCCTGCAGAAATGGGGGCCCACCTGGTAGGGGAAGCCAGTCTCCACATTTCCATCACTCAAAGCTAGGGGGTGCTCAGCTCCTAGGTGGCAGCTCCCGACACCTCTCCTTATTTTTTGATGACCACCTTCTCACTGTGTCCTGGCATAGTCTTTCCTCTGTGTCTCTCTTTGTGTACAAGTTCCTCTTATTGTAAGGAAACCAATCAGATGGCTTTAGGGTTCACCCTAAAGGGCTCATTTTAGCTTAATCACCTCTTTAAAGATCCTCTCTCCAAATATAGTCATATTGTGAGGGACTGTGGATTAGAGCTCCAACACATGCATTAGGGAACACAATTCAATCCATAGCAAGACAATGGTAGACGCAGGGAGAACAGTTAGGAGGCTAATTCCAGGATCCAGGCCGGAGATGATGGTGGATTAGACTAGAGTGTTAGAGTGAAAGGCTGAGAAGTAGAAAGATTTTGCAAATATCTCATAGGAAAAGCAGGTCTCACTGGGTTTGGATGTAGGGTGTAAAGAGAGAAGAGTCAAGGATGGTTCCAATTTTTTTTTTTTTTTTGGCCTGAACAACTGGAAGCATAAAGTTGACATTTATTGAGATGGGAAAACTACAGGAGGAACAAATTTGGGCGGGGGATGCTGAGATCAAGGAGTTCAGTTTGGGACATGTTTAGTTTTAAATGCCTATTAAGCATCCGAGTGAAAATTTCAAGTAGCCAGTTGGATATGCCCATCTGGAGTTTGGGAGAGAGGGCAGGGTTTACTGACATAGAAATGTTTTTTCTCATTCCTATGATTTCTTTCTTTTTAATAAAAGTTTTATTGAGACAAAATTCACATACCATAGATTTTTACCCTTTTAAAATATACAACTGGGGAGATTTTTGTATGTTCATAGGATTGTACAATGTCACCACTGTCTAATTTAAGGACACTTTCATCACCCTAAAAAGGAATTCCATACCCATTAGCAGTCCTTGCAAAGTCCTCTCACTCTTAAGCCCCTGGAAACCAATAACCTGTTTTCTGTCTGTTGATTGGCCTTTTATGGACATTTCATAAAAATGCAATCTGTTATATGTGGCCTTTTGTTTCTGACTTCTTTCACTGAGTATAATATTCTCAAAGTTCGCCCACGAATATCAGTGCTTCCTTCTTTTCTATGGCTGAATAATATTCCTATGTATGGTTGCGCCATATTTTGTTCTACTCATTAGTCAATGGACTTTTGGGTCATTTTCACTCTGGGCTGTTACGAATAATGCTGCTGTGAATATTCATGCATAAGTTTTTATGTGAACGTGTGTTTTCCGTTCTCTTGGGTCTACTTAGGAGTGGAATGCTGGGTCATAAGGGTAACTCTATGTTTAACATTTTCAGGAACTGCCAAACTATTTTCTAAAACAGATGCATCATTTTATATTCTCACCAGCAATTCATGAGAGTTCCAATTTCTCCAGATAGTCAACAAACCTTGCTGTTGTCTTTTTTATTCCAGCCTTCCCAGTGAGTGTGTGGTGGTGTCTCACTGTGGTTTTGATTTGCATTTCTCTGATGACTAATGATGTTGAACATTTTTCATGTGTTTATTGACCATTTGTGTCTCTGGAAAAAATAGCTTTTTGATTTTTCTGGCCACCTTTTATTTGGATTATTTGTGTTCATATTGTTGAATTGTAGAGTTCATATCTGATATATGAGTCACAAAGATTTTTCTCCTATTCCATGGATTCTTTTCCCTCTTTTGATTGAGTTCTTTGAAGCAGGAGATTTTTTCATCTTGATGATCTAGCACATAAATTTAAGAGTCATCAGCATATTGATGCTATTTGAAGTTACAAGACTCCATGTGAGCCACCAAGAAGTTAAAGAAGGAATGGAAGTGTCCAAGCACTGAACCCATGGATGTTCCTCATTTAGAGGTCTAGAATGTGGGATGACAATAAAACAGAAGTTGAGAAGGTCTGTATACACCTCTTCTCTTTGGTTTTGGAGTGCTCGGTCCCTTCCAGAGTAGCAGCAGAAAATTCAATGTTCTCATTTGGTTTTCAGGCAGTGAAATCTCTGACCCAATGTCTCAATACTTTCCTTCAAGGTCATGCAAAGTTCAGGGGTCTTGTCCATTTTAATGAGGACAGCTCCATGTCAATTCATATCCTCCAGGAAGTAATGTCAGGATGGCATTAGAAGCACCAGGGACTTATTGGATATAACCGCCATGGAAAATAGAGGAGAAAGGAAGCAGGAGAAGGCAGGGAGGGCCTCCAGAATGCAGGGAAGTTATGACATCTGTGAAGGGAGAGAGAAAAAGAATGAGAGCGTTGGGTAGCAAGAGCTCCAGACTGCAGCACAGTTCCAGGAACCTATTGGCTAGACCGACAGTGAGCTCCAGCATTAAGCTTGCCCATAAGGAGGTCCATGCTGATCTGGAATAGCCTGTTTCTGTTACATCTGCCATGCCCAGTCTTTTTTTTTTTTTAAGAGAGAGAGAGAATTTTAATATTTATTTTTTAGTTTTCAGCGGACACAACATCTTTGTTTGTATGTGGTGCTGAGGATGGAACCCGGGCCGCACGCATGCCAGGCGAGCACGCTACCACTTGAGCCACATCCCCAGCCCCATGCCCAGTCTTTGATGGGAGCATTTTGGGGAAAGTGTGGCCTTAGCAATGAACACTGAGTGGATTGTGAAGATGCAGCAACTGGCCAGGTGTGGTGGCACACAGCTGTAATTCCAGCTAATCAGGAGACCAAGGCAGGAGGATTGCAAGTGTGAGGCCAACTTAGTGAAAATCTGTGCTTGTGTGTGTGTGTGTGTGTGTGTGTGTGTGTATCGGAGATGTAGCCCAATGGTAGAACACTTACCTAGCACATGCAAGACCATGGTTTCAATTCCCAGTGCTGAAAAAATAAATAAATAAAATTAAAAATGCTGCAGCTGGAGCAGCTGGAGACTGAGCTAACAGCACATTTTCCAGCAGGTTCTTTCTTGAAGATACACCTGAGTGTTGTATCCACATGGCTTAAACAATCTATCCCTCACGCCCACAGGTCTACTTCTCCTTCTCCATAATGCTCAGACAGCAGCTCCTCCATGGTTTCCATGAGTTTCTCTTCCTTTCCCTCCTCACTATGCATTTGAAATTCTCCTCACCTTCCCTTCTCACCTCTGAAGATCTCAGTGGCTTACCTGGTGATGTGACTCAAACCCTCATTCTTGAGAGGGCTGAGCCTCAGCCGTCTCAGCAGGGGTTACTATACCCATATACACATCACCTGGGTTCCACTCGCATGACTTCACATCTTTATTATGTACCAGCAGCCAATATTAGTCAGCTTTTTATCACTGTGATCAAAATGCCTGACAAGAACAACTTAGAAGAGGGAAAGTTATTGTGGCTCACTGTTCCAGAGGTTTAGTCCATGGTCATTGGAATCCATCGCTCTGGGCCCAAGGTGAGGCAAAACATCAGGACAGAAGGACATGGTAGAAGACCATTGCTCTTTTTATGGCAGACAGGAAGCAGAGAGAGAAAGAAGGGGCTTCAGGGCAGATGCACACCCCCAGTGACCACCTCCTGTAGCCACATTCTACCTGCCTACAGTTACCAGTCAGTCCATTCAAACAGGTTGGACTGACGAGGTTATAGCTCTCATGACACCGTCATTTCACCTCTGAACATTTATACATCAACACAGGAGCTTTATGGGAATACTTCATATATGAACAAAAAATACAGACCTACCTTCTCTTGCTAATTGGAATTCATCAACTCTGTGAAGATGGTCACTTCTTGCCTATGGGCTCTTAGACACAAAGAATCCAAAGTTCCCTGCAGCATCCACAGCTGTATTTCAGTGGAAACTTTGCAATGTCATTTGGCAAAAGTGTCCCTCTGTGAGAGCCATTGACCTCCAACCCCACAGAGCCCAGAGTTCTGGGTACAAGAAATACAGAATTCCCCAGTGGGTCATGGGTAATGGTAAATGGGGTCACTCCTACTTCCATACCTTGGTTTTCTGACCAATGTATTTATTTTATCGAGGATAGTTTCACATTGAGATCTTGGATTTAACTCCTATAATGGATCCTGATGCATGGCGCCCATCCTTCAGCTATGTTTATAGAAGATCATGAGGACAGCTCCATGTCAATACATATCCTCCAGGAAGTCATGTCAGGATGGCATTAGAAGCACCAGTGACTTACAGCACTCTGTAAGTCTCACTGCATTGGGAGGGGATACTTTTGTATGAATGTGAACAGCTGATCCCATATTAAAGAGTCCACACCTGTACATCCATTGCTATGAAGGTTTCCCAGGTCAAAAATATTGAATAGAATAACAACAATGGACTAGTTGTTCTAAAAGACCCTGGATAGTGGTGCTGGCTAAGACTCTGTCAGCAGAAAAGACAAATCCATACTCTAAATAACGATCTGTATATAAGGATGAACTAATGCCCTTCCCAGAAAGAAAGAGCTCAATGTTGTTAACTTCCCCCCAAGTAGTCAAGTTAGTCTCCTTAAGGACCAATGCTATGTCAGGGGCTACATTAGCTTCTTAGGGCTGCAGTTTGGAAAATACCTCAGACTGACTAACTTTAACAACAGAGATTTATTGTCTCATGGTTATTACAGTTAAAAGTCCAAGAGCAAAGATATCAGAGGGTTGGTTCCTGCTGAGAGCCATGAAGGAATCTGTAGAAGGCCTCTCTCCCTGGCTTTAGTTGGCCATTTTATGTGTCTTCACATTGTCTTTCTTCTGTACATGTCTGTGTCCAAATGTCCTCATAAGGGTGCCAGTCACATTGGATTACAGGTCATCCTCATAGAGTCATTTAAACTTAATTGCCTCTTTAAAGACCCTATCTACAAACGTGGTACAGTCGAAGGCTCTGTGATAATGGATTTCAACATATAAATTTGGTGGTGATGGGGACACAGGACAGCCCATTATATGGGCTCAGAGCTGATCTTTGTTGCTTCCCAGTTGAACATTCAAAGGTAGCAATAGCAGCCATGCTAAGTGGTGATCTGTGTTGTTTGGCCCACAGATCTAGGGGCCTCTTTCTCTGCTACCACGGTGACTTGTTGCATGTGCTCATCACCCACATGATATGAGCCAGCTGAGTTACTTTGTCTTCTTGGATGCTTTCTGGTGGGAATTAAAATGTGATACAAATATTTTCACTTTGTTTCTACTCCCATCTGTCCATCCACACCTCTCTGCCTCAAACCTCCTTGTCTCTGATCTCCCAGGCCCCTAATCAGATGAATAGTCCTTGGATCTCTGCCCATAAATGTCTATATGTTCTTACCTTAAACAAATGTTCCTTTCACACAAAATAGATGACCACCATGCATCACTTTCAGCTCCATTCATTAGGTAGACTTTCTATCTCCATCCACTGTTTAAAGCTCTCCTGAATGCAGCTGCAAAGCAGCTATTATGCTCCATTGTCTTGTACCTGCTACCAAGTTAGCCCAGCCATGAACCAAGCTGGGGCTCCTTCCTCCTCCTTTGGCTGGTCTTAAGGAGTTCCACCATGGCACAGGTACAGATTCAGGGAGGGCCACTAGTACCACTGTGACAAGTGTGCTGGAGGTCTAGGCTACCTGTTCATGCAGCCTAATCCCAAATTTATCATTTCCAATTTAGGATGTAGTGCAACTGGGTACATCCAATTTTGTAACTTGGATTCAATAGAACCCAGCTCATGCAAGGCAGTTTCAGACATATGACCAGTTTGTAACCCATAATCAAATGAACTGTCTCTCTTCCAAGGCCCAGTTATCCATCAGGACTTGATTTTCTACAGCACATACTCATCTGCTGTGGGTGGTATGATCTTGCTTTAGAATCTGGGCTCCCTTAAAATCATAAGGCATTTCCATTGGAGCTTTCAGCAAAGTGTCTTTTTCTATATAAAGATATTTTGTCACCCCTGCCCCTGACCAGTGGCAATCCCTGAAACATTGTAACCTTCTTCTCCCTCCCTGCAGGGTGCGCTTGTCTCACCACCAGTTTCCCTGTTTAGCCACCTCTTGCTCTTTCTGTCTGCCCAGCGTGATGCCATCAATGGAATGCATCAGTGTGATGTCCTCTGGGACTTCCAGGGAGTGCAGAGCTCTTTGAATTGTGTTATAACACAGAAAAGAGTTAAAATAGTATAGAGGCAAATCTGAAAATAAATATTCAGTAATATAATAAAGGGAGCTTTCAGATTCTCTTTTCTAATTAAAATAAAAGAGCACATTCACCAAACCAGTGGCCACACACTTTCATTATACATGAGGCATTGTCAATCTACTCCATCCACATCCAGCACCAGGGCTGCCATCAGGGCTCCTCCTGGATTGAGCTTGTGGAGGGGAAGGTTGAGGTGGTGATGGAAACCCAAGACAGCCCATTATATGGGCTCAGGTTTGATCTTTGTTGCTTCCCAGTTGAACATTCAAAGGTAGCAGTAGCTAGACCAGCCATGCTAAGTGGTGATCTATGTTGTTTGGCCCACAGATCTAGGGGCTTCTTTTTCTGCTACCAAGGTGACTTGTTGCATGTGCCCATCATGCACATTACATCAGACAGCTGAGTCACTTTGTCTTCTTGGTTATTCAGTGCCTCTTTCATGGTGGATGCTTTCTGGTAGGCAGAAAGCAACCTCATGAGGGTCCTCTTCAGAATTTATCTGGTCACTCTTCATAATCTATCTGGTCTCTGTAGGGACCTGCCTGGCAAGTTCAAAGGAGATACAAGAGGGACCATCAGACTTGTGTCCCTCAGGCTTTTAATGGTAATATTGTCTCTATCCCTCTAGGATGTAATATTTTTATTTACATCTTGGCCAGGAGGAGGGGGTAGCTGTAAAGGTTTCCACCTGATCATAGCTCTTACCCACAGGCCAAGGATCCAATGTGGGGACTACACCAGCTGCTCAATTTGTCAATCCAAATAGTCCACTCATGGACTGGGGAAATGGTTACTGGATGGTTGTCCAGATCCAGTAAATTTACCACGGACAAGATGTTAGCCATGATTCCATTCACAATCTGACCTCTATAAGCCCCTACTTTAATAAGGGGATATGATAATGCTTTGGGTGTCTGAGCATCAATGTTATTACCAATCTATCCAGGTGTGTTTTACATGTCTGGGTATTCCCCCTTTCTTAGAGTATAACCTGAAGGAATGTTCTAGTATACACTTGCCACTATGTTGCTAGGTCCTCTCTATCAAGGACCCCTCCACCTCTTTAGTCAACAAGTTCAGGATATGAAATTGACTCTGGTCCAGAATCTGAGTGAAGAACTATGACTTCTTTTGGGGGTGATTGCCTTCAGTATCCTGCTTGTTCACTCTTGCTTTTTGTGCAGGGAAAGAGTGAAGTTTTTGAATATTAAGCATCTCCTTTGGGCTGCCTATCTGCTTGATCCTAAAAGACTTTGCTACAACAACCATCCTAGCCAGGTACAGCGGTACATGCCTCCTGACTCAGGAAGCTGAGGCAGGAGGATTGCAAGTTCAAGGCCAGCCTCATCAACTTAGTGGGGTCCTAAACAACTTAGCAAGACCCTATGTCAAAATAAAAATAAATAAATAAAAAGGACGTGGGATATAGCTCAGTGGTAAAGCACCCCTGGTTCAATCCCCAGTAAGAAAAAAAAAATCATCACAATGCCCTAAAGGTGAAGCTCTCTTAGCTGTCCCTCCAAACTTGCATCAATGTTACTACTGGTCTATCCAGGTGTGTTTTACATATCTGGGTATTCCCCCTTTCTTAGAGTATGATAAACCTGAGAGAATGTTCTAGCATACACTGGCTACTATATTGCTAGGTCCTCTCTGTCAAGGACCCATCCACCTCTTTAGTCAATAAGTCAAAGTCATCAGAGCTGGCTTCTGATGATTAATGCACCTGGTCTTTGTTTCTTCAGAATGGAGGCTCATCCCCATGGGAATTAATGAGACTAGCTCTGGGACTCCCTCTGACCTGCAGAGGAGATCCACTGATGAACCTCTTGTACCCCTAGTACCTGATGGCTTGGTCAGGCTGTGTCTGGGCTCACTCATGGACCATGACCCTCTGGCCTCACATAATATATCCATCCCAGCATTCTCACTTCCTCCAGCTTCTTTATTCCTTCTTCTATTATCTTTCAGGGAAAATCAGGCATTTTTCCTTTTTTCAGCATGGACCATCAATTTCTTTGGGCTACTAGAAGATACTAGGTTTGCTGTCGATTGCTGTGGAACAAATTCCCTAAAACCTGGTAGCTTAAAATGATAATCAGTTTATCCCACATTTTCTGTGTCGGGTCAGGAGCTGTTCATCTGGATATTTCTGGCTCAGGGACTGGGGCTAGAAGGCCCACTTGCAAGAAGGGTCACTTCCATGGCTGGCAGCTATGTTGGCTGGGATGTCTCAGCTCTTCTTTAGGTGGCCTCCCAGCCTCCAGGTTTTCCTTGTCCACTTGGTTTCTTTAGCAAGACAGCCTGGACTTCTTGGTGTCTGGTGGCAACACTAAAATTTAAACCAATCTAATCTTAGAAATGGCATCGCATCACCTCTGCAGTATCCTAGTTATTAGAAGTGAGTACAGAAGTTGGGCTCACACCCACTGGGAAAGGGTTACCTTGGGGCTTGAATATCAGTCTGCAAGGGTCACTGGGGCCATTTTGGAGGCTGCCTACCACAGCCACCCAAGTAGCAGGTCTGCCTCAACTCCTGGGTCCTTTGCCAGAGGGTTAAATCCCATGTCCAAGAAAGTTCTCTGAGGCAATGAATTCTTGCTTATTCAGTTGTCCATGCTTCTCCCTTGAACAAGCAGGATACTGAAGGCAATCATCCCAGAAAGAAGTCATAGTTCTTCACTCAGATTCTGGACCAGAATCAATTTCATATCCTGAACTTGTTGACTAAAGAGGTGGAGGGGTCCTTGATAGAGAGGACCTAGCAACATAGTGGCAAGTGTATACTAGAACATTCCTTCAGGTTATATGCAAATCTAATCCCCGAGGGCCTTCTCTGTCCCCTATAAATACCTGCCAGCTAGTTCTTACACATCTCTTTTCTTCCTTATCAGGTCTAGGATATCTAGGACTTTAGTCCTAGATACTAAAAGATGATGGTAGCTCCTAAGAGGCCAGTGAAATGTCACTGTGGTTGGGAGAGGCCCCTGCAGCGTCATTCAGCATAGGGAAGTGCTCTTATGTAGAAAGAGGGAGGCTGCCTCTGATGTGTAGAGCCACTTCACGGGGTGGGGAGCGGGGAGGTATCATCCTCTTAGATATTAAGGAGTCCTGATCATCCACCCAGAAGTCCCCAACCCAAATTTCAGAGCCTGGGTTTTCCAACCAGGTCTTGGGTCTAAGTGTGTCAGACTGGTCTTGGCTGAGCAGTTGAATCTCTCTGAGACTTTGTGGCACTAGCAGTGAAATTCTCATTTGTTCCTCACCAAGCAAGCTCTTCACCACAGGAGGTAGGGCCTCTTGGTAAACTACCAAATAAGCCCTCTGGCTCTCACACTTAGCCTTAGCCTGGTTTTGTTGTTGTTTGTTTGTTTTTGTTTGTTTGTTTGTTTTTGTTTTGTTTTTTTGTTTTTTAAAGCTGTTTATGAAAGACTCTCAGTTTCTCCTCTCTCCAGAAGGCTTCAAGACAATATAGCAACAACCAGCAGACTCTGCTGTCCTTGTAGACATAGCCTCCCTGCAGTATCTTTCAAATGCTTGAACTGTCCCACCTGCAAGGCTGTTGTTCCCTTCTATCAGAATGTCTCTGTGGGCCAGCGCCAGTGACACTTCAGCAATTAGGCTGGCACCTTCTGCCAGGGACTCTGTGACCCACAGTCTACCAAGGTGTCCCCTTTGCTTCCCTGGTGGAGAGTGAGGTAGTCCCCCCAACCCCATCCTTCTGTTTTCTTCAGTCATCCCCATGCACTGCCAGTTTGGGTGCTCTGAGAAGCAGGTGTGATGGTGGCCAGAGACTCTCCTGCAGATAAGGGAGGGAGCAGGATTGCTCAGGGAGTCTTCAGACTGTTCTGCAGAACCAACACCTGTTTAAGGACACTGAGAAGAGGATTGGTTGGGAAATGACTCAGCCTGCAGTGCAGTTCTGAGAAGGTTTTCACCAGGCCAAGAGAGAGTCCTCAAGCCATAGCTAGAGAGGTCTTGCATGAGGGCACCACATGCTCAGTTATTAGCTCTGAAAAGCAAGACCAGGGCACAAACACCACGGAGGGTCTAGAGGGGCTTTCAGTCAATTATACCCCCACCCCTCCTCAATCCCTCAAAGGAGAAGATCTGAGCAACCTGGGGAAAACATGCAAATCCCAAATGTCTGAGTTTGCCTCCTCTGTCCTAGGCCATACCTCCCACTCCCCACACCAGCCCTGGGTGCAGGCCTGGTCTCAGGAGTGAAAACAGGGAGGACAGGAACCATGGATATGTGGGCAAAGAGAGGGTAGGGTATAGACAGCATCCTTGGAGTTTCATCTAGGATCTGCTGGTCAGGTTCAGGAAACCTGGGACACTGAAAGTCCATCAACAGCCATGGCTTCCTCAGGGTTAAGTCCCCAGCCAGAGAGTGCGTGGTGAATTGAGGGGCTCTCAGCTGTGTTCCTGCCCTGCCTTGGTGGCCTCAACCTTCACTCTGGAGTCATTGCTTTGCCTAGAACACAATCTTCTCCAGACTCTTCTTTGTAAACTGTCCCTCACTCTCTTTGCCAAGGATAAAACAATCAAATCACAAATACTCCCAGATGAACTCATTTTCCCATCCCTTCCTCAGCCAGGGGGATAACTCTGGTAATAGGAACGCAGGAAGGCCACATAGAAGGAGGTGGGCAGATGGAAAGACCCCGAAGGCAAATGAGCTACTGCAAAGAGGCTAGTGTTCCCCTGAGGAGGGAGCAATTGATTAGGATTTCTTTTTCTGTGTGGTATTTGGTCACTTTACCTGTCCGTAGGTATTCTAGGAACAGATTTTGGTGTTTGAGGCAAGAGAACGACCCTTACTGTCATACAGTAGGGGATCAAGAAAAAAGTGTCTCTGTCCCTTTAGCAGCCTTCAATGGGTGTTGGAGGCTGAGTTGAGAGGGGAGAATGAGTTGTAACCTCTTCAGGTGAAAACTACCCCAGCCCACAACTGTGGAGGAGAGCATACCCACCTGGTTCCTCCCAGATAGCAGAACTCTCTGGTTGTTCTCATCCATCGGCAAGCAGCCCTGGCATGTGTCCAGTTGCAGGACAAGATTGGTACCAAAAGAACTGGTCTGGGGAATGACCTTTCATCAGGGGCTTATCATAAACCTCACATGCAGAGCGGGTAAGGGTAGATATGCAGGTCTCAAGGGAGACTTACAAAGTGGAGCCTCTTTGGGGAGGTGCCGAGCTGTCAAAGCCCATGCTTTGCCACCCACCCTGGATGGACCTGGAGCTAGTTGCCAAGTATCTTTGGGCCTCACCTTCTAAATCTGAAAGGAAGGAAGGAAGGAAGGAAGGGAGGGAGGGAGGGAGGGAGGGAGGGAGGGAGAGAGAGAGAGAGGGAGGAAATAAGTAGCACTTCCCTCATCCAGATTCCAGGGACATAAAGTATAAAAAGCACTCATGCCAAGTCTGGCATCCTAAGACCTAAAAGAAAGCGGCTCATTGTGTAGTGGCTTCTATGGTGGGTATTGGAGCAGCTGATTTCATGCTGCTTTCTAAACTCAGATGTGTCTGAAATGTCCCATCATTTCATTACTTAAAAAAGAAAATCAAATGAAGTCCAACCGTAAACCCTATTCTATCAGGCTTCCAGGAAACTCCATCTCAGTTATTATTCCAGCTCCCCTACCTCTGGGTTTCCCATTGCGTACATCTGACCTGAGGGACTGGTGTGTGGGCCTTGTCCAGGTGAGTGCTGGCAGCCTGAACTCTGCACTTCTGTGCCTCCACAGGACTCTCAGTCACTCTCTGCCTCCCAGAACCCACCATGAGACTCTCTCCCCTTCATGTCCTCAGAGATCTCCAAGTGCCTGTCACTCACCAACCTACAGATCTCCCTCTGCTGGAAGAAATCCTGCCCCATTCCTCCCCAAAGCCAGGCCCTCACCCTGTGGGTCCTCTGGGTCCACAGCATCTGTCCCTTGACTTGGTAAGGTCTTCAAGAAAGACAGAAGATCAGGTTGGCTTCAGACAACTTCTGCTTTGAGCTCTGAATCTCAAACTCCCCCAAGGCAGGGTGGCAGTGGGGGTAGTAAGAGAGTGAAATATTTATTTACTTATTTATTCAAAAGACTCTTCTCCATGTCAGCTCCACCCTTGTCCCTGAGCTTCAATAGCCAACAAGTTCCTTCCCTCCGAAGGCCCACTTGCTGGTGGGGGAGTCAGATGAGAAGTACGTACACAAACTTGTAAGGTGATTCTATCCAGTGTTAAAGAGCTTTCAAGAGAACAAAGAAAGGACTAAATAGAGCATGGGGTGGAGAGTTGGCATGGGTAGGCAGTTGAGGAAGGCCTCTTCTAGGCTTTGCTATCTGAGCTGACACTAGGATGCTGGGAAGGCAGCTGCAGGGTGTCGCCTTGCCGTGCACAGGATTGAGCTGGCCTGTTCCAGAACTGGGATCCAGGCGTTGTGCAAGATGAGGCCTGAGGAGCCATCAGAGGCCAGATCATGACCTTTTAGGTCATGGCAAAGAGTCTGATTTTGTTTTAAATCCACTGGGAAGCCCTCAGGGAAGATTTGGAAACAGAGCAGTAATCTAATCTGATTTATATTTTCAAAAAAATTTTTGGGCTGCTAGGTAGAGTAGTGGTTTCTCTAGGGGCAAAAGTGGAAGCAGGAACCAGACATGGTGGTTGCACACCTGTGATCCCAGTGGCTCAGGAGGCTGAGGCAGGAGGATCACAAGTTCAAAGCCGGTCTCAGCAATTTAGCAAGGCCCTAAGCAACTTAGTGAGACTGTGTCTCAAAATAAAAAACATGAAAAAGGCTGGGGATGTGGCTCAGTGGTGTCTCAGTGGTTAAGCACTTCTGGGTTCAATCCCGGGTTGAAGAAAAAAAGTGGAAGCAGAAGACCACAGAGACACTGTCACCACCATACAGGAGAGGCACGTCACCAGCCTGCTCTGGGAATGTTGCCACTGTTCCACCACAGTCCACTGTCCTCGGTGTTACTGTTTCAATACTCGTGCTGCTAGATTCCAGCAAAAGCAGTACAGCCTCATTTTCCCTCCGGTAGGCATTTTAATTATACTCCTTCTTATTTCCTGTTTTATTTAGGAATAAATATAGGCAGTCTCCTACTAAGTTATTCCAAATGTTATGCTCTGTCATTGTCAAATTAGTGCTTATGAGTTGAAGTACATTCTTATGATGGGTTCCTTGTCTTTTCTACCTCCATTCCTATTTGATGTTTTAGAACCATATCGTTAGCTGGCTTGTTCTTCCCTTTATGATGGTTAATTTTGTGTGTCAACCTCACTGGGCTAAGAGATGCATAGATAGCCATCAAAACATTGTTCCTGGGCATGTCTGTAAGGGGGTTTACAGAGGAGATGAGCATTTGACTCAGCAGACTGAGTAAAGCAGGTTGCCTCTACACTGTGGGTAGGCATCATCCAGTCTGTCAAGGGTACAGATAGAACCTGAAGGCAGGAGAAGGTGGATTTTCTCTATTGGGATGGGACATCTATCATCTTCTGCCATACACATCAGAGCTTCTGGTTCTTGGGACTTCAAAATTCAGGACTTATACTAGCAGCACCTCCTTCCCTTCTCTGCTCAACCTCCAACTCAGATCATTAGCCTTGAACATGGACCGTTGGCTCCTCTGGTTCTTGGACCTTTGGATTGAAACAGAATTACACCATCAGCTTCCTAGGTCCTCCAGTTTGCAGACTGCACATCATGTGACTTCATGCCCTCCACAATCACATGAGCCACATCTAATAATAAACATCCTTTATATATCTACTTCCTACTGGGTGAGTTTCTCTGGAGAATCCTAACACACCCCTCATCTCTTTCCTTTTCTTCTTGTAAAGGTTGAATTTGGTCAAATCCTGTCCCTGACTCCATTTTTTGGCCAATTCTTCTCCATACCCTCTGCTGTTCTACAGTGAGGAAGGGCATCAAAGGCTAATAAGGATTGTTTCCATAAAATTAGGCATATTTAATCATAACGGTGCATCACTGAAGCACTTTCTCTATGTAAGCGCCATGTTAAAAGCTTGTCTTATTCAATCCCCATGGCAATGGTATGAAATGAGTACTTTTCTTAAGCCATTTTACAGAAGAGGTCTGGGAAACTAAGCAAATTTCTCAAGGTCTCATGCTTGAGTGAGTGGTAGATCCAGCACTGAGCCCAGGCTGTCTGACTCCAAGGTATGCCCCTGATGAATCACATCACCCCTTATGGCCCCAGTGGTTATTTATTTAGTTATTAGGCTTGACTAAGCCAGTTTGAAAACAGAAAGATGTGGAGCTATGTGAGCATAGACTATAGTTATATTCTCTGCACCTAAGAGAAGTAAATAACATGCAAACTGAAGTCAAATGCACTAGCATCTATTTGTTTTCTGAGTTAACCATTAGGGCATTTTCTGTAACATGTGGCTCCTCCGGTAAGACTGGACCTTGATTGAATGTGAAGTTGCTGTCAGTCCAGATTTGTGCTTACATACTTGGATGGTCCCTGGAGGCTGCACCACTTGTGACAGCAGCCCAGCCATGGCTCCTGCCCACAGAGCTGATGTAGCTGCTAAGCCAGTCTGAGCCTAATGACTTTCTTTATTTTCATGCCTGGCCTTTGTTAATGACATTTGGCCATCACACACACACACACACACACACACACACACACACACTAAATAGGATTAGGATGTACTGGAAAATGTGATTTCTAAATAGGAAGTTGAAAAATCTAAAAAATTGCCATCTGAATTTCATGTCTTCTTATACAATGAGACAACTGCTCAAGACAGTCCATTGTGGGGGCAGCTTGGCAGTGTCCATCAGCAGCTTGCTTCCTCTCCAGCCTTCAGGCTGCAGATGCTGAGTCCAGCTCTGATGCTTAGGTGCAGCAGATGAGTGAGTGGATGGAAAACCTGTGGCCTTGCCATCCTTGACCCTGACCGTGGCTGGGGACAGGCTTCACACCTCTCACATCACTTCTCTGTGTTTGCTCATACTTCCATGGAGACCTCATTCCCCTTCTTTGAAACCTTCATGGAACTGTCCTGTAGAGAAGTCTGACCCTCATTCTATGCATGGACAACCCTCCCACTGGCTCCTGTGTTCTGTGAAGGCTGGTGGAGCTCCTTCTGCTAGGAGAAAAGCAACAGCAAAACAACTTGAGTGGGAAGGCCAGGTTCAAGGTCTGTTTTGCTGAGCTAGATGCTCTACATTGTCTCTTAAGAGGTTCCAGTGTTAACATGGTTCCTTTGAAGGAATCCTACCTGCCTATTTGATCCAAAGAAACACACACACACTCTCTCTCTCTCTCTCTCTCTCTGTTTTCCAGTGATTGGTGGGTGGGCTGCTTGTTGATGGAATTCACCGGTCACCACATTAATCTAATTGTTCAGCTTTCCAGGTGCTAGAATAGGGAATAGGGCAGTGAGCAAAGGAGACCAAGTCCCAAACTTCATGCAGCTCAGAGACTAGAGAGTCATTTAGGCCATTTACCAGATAAATAATTATAAAGTATATGTGCTATGAAGGAAGAGGACATTGTGTTTTGAGAGAGAAATCAAGAAAGTACTTATTTATTTGGGTGGAATTATCAGTTGAAGATTGTGTTCAGCTGGAAGTAAAGAAACCTGATAAATTATAGCTTAAATAATTAGAGTTTATTTCTTTGTGAGATGAGAAGTCTGGAGGTAAGTAGAACAGAGTTGTTATGAAAGCTCTTCAATGTCATCAGGGCCCTATTTTCTTCTAAATTTCTAATCTATCGTTGATAGAAGATGACCCTTGATCTCATGCCTACAGGAAGACTGCTAGTGTTCCATCCATCCAGGCAGAGGCAAGGAGAAAGAGCCAAGTGCACACAAAGCTAGCTTGCCTATTGAACAGGTCTCCCTCTTAGGGAAAATTTCCAGAAGTACACTCTAACAATTTCTGTTTATTATCTGGAGCTATGTTATGTGGCTACCTCCAGCTGCAAGAGAGGCTGGAAAATGTAGAATTTTCTAGAAATGTTTCTACCTCCAACAAAATCGAAATAATGTCAATAAGAAAGAGGCGAAAATAGATACTGGGCAAGAAACTCTGCCACAGGCCAAGGGTCAAGGAAAGTACCTTTGAGGAAGTGCTATCTAAGCTAAAACCAAAAGGTAAAGAATTATCGATGCCAAGAGCAGTGGGAGAGGCATTCTAGGAGAGGAAAAATGTTGTGTGAAGGAGGGAAAAGAAGGGAGAGAAGAAGTGTGGCTTCCTGGCATTAACATGAGATGATTCTGGCCCCTTTCTGGCTTCCTTTGAGTGACATGAGGGCTAGAGTCAAATAATAAAGAATGCTGAGCAGAAATATTAAATGACTGTTCTCAGAAAGAGAATGTCATACATCACCCTTCCTCCGTGACTCATCCCTTCCCACGTATCTTCAATTTTGAGCACTTAGTGCTTTTTCCACTGGAAGTATGAAATGGTGGTCCTTCTTCCTGCCAAACTTCTCGTCAGCTTTGTTCTGGACATTGGAAAAAAGAAATCCTGTTTCCTGTCCTTTGTTTCCTGGCTGTAGCCTTTGGTTCCACCCCTTTCTTGGTCTCACAGGGTCTATTTCCGCCTCAGGCCCCATAGATCACTTTTCTCCTCCACAGTCACACAGGATTATCAAAGAGGAAAATAACTTCTCTCCCTCCCAGGGGTTGGGTTTTCTCCTTGGATCACTTTCTTTCTTTTCTTTTTTTTTCCCCCTGAGGTTCATTTCCCAGGCTTTATTCTGCAAAGACAGGAAGAAATTAGCAGGTGTTGGGGGCATGGTCCTCTGAGGGAACATACTGGAGCAGCCTTGGTGTCAGACCAGAAATGATGTCATCAAGTCCCTGGCAACAAGATGAAGAAAACACCAGAGTTTAAATCTTGGATGTGTGAATAAAGACATGATTCTGTGGCCAGGAGGGGGAGTAAAGTGTGTCTCCTCTAAGGGAATGGATTCTGAGTTAGTATAATTTCTCCTGCTTCTGGGCTGGCTGACCTCAGGCAAGTTTCTTGACCACTTATTAACTTTGGGTTTTTACCTGTAAAAGGGAGATAGTAGTTTCTACCCATGGTGGTTAATTTTATGTGTCATCTTGACAGGGCTAAGGGATACCCAGATAGCTATAGAACATTATTTCTGGGTGTGTCTCTGAAGATATTTGCAGAAGAGGTTAGCATTTATATCAGTAGAAGCATTTTAAATCAATATAAGATCTGCCTCCACCCATGTAGGCAGCCATCATCCAATCCACTGAGGGTCTGAATGGGACAAAAAGGTAGAAGGAAGGTGAATTCTCTCTCTGCTGGAGTAGAGCCTCCATCTCCTGCTTCGGAGATTGGCCCTCCTGATTCCAAGACCTTTGGCCTCAGGCTGGCAGTTATACTAGCTCTCCTGTTCCTCAGACCCTTGAACTCAGACCTAATCATACCACTGGCTTTCCTGGTTCTGCAGCCCATATGTTGCACATCGTGGGACTTCTTGTCTCCCATAACCACGTGTGCCAATTCAAATAAATCTCTTCATTTGTATCTATTGGTTCCGTTTCTCTGGAGAACTCTAACTATTACCTGATTGAGTTGTGAGGATTAAATGAAATGATGTGTACAAAGTGCTGGTCATAGTGCCAAATAACAAGCTTTCAACATTGTTACTAATGGGGTTTAGATTGTAATTTTTATTAAAAGAATGAATAATACTTTCCATTTCTCTATAGGAAGAAATTATTTGGAAAACCACTGATTTCTTTATGAAGAGGCTGATGTGAAAAAGATTGGTACCAACCTTGAGCCCTTCTATGGAGACTTAAGATACAGATAATAAATTCCCTGGAGTGAGGGCTACTTGGAATGGATAATGCTGTAGTTCGGATCTGGAATGGAGTCTCAATGACTCATATGTTAAATGCTTGGTCCCCAGCTGGTGGCACTACTGGAAAGAGTGGGAACTTTTTACATTTTTATTTTAAATTATTTATTTATTTTATTATTGGGAAGGGGGGGGGCTAATTGAAAGAACTAGGACACTGCAAGTACACTCTTGAAAGGTATATTGGAACTCTTGCCTCTTCCCCTTTCTCTCTCTGCTTTCTGGTCATCTTGAGGTGAAATTGCACTCCCTACCATGATGTTCTGCCTTGCCTCAGACCCATGGCAATGGAGCCAGCTGACCATAGATCAAAACCTTTGAAACCATGAGTCAAAATAAATCTTTCTTCCTTTAAGTTGATTTTCTCGGGTATTTTGCCACAGCAATGAAAAACTGACTAACACAAGGTGGTATTTCTTAAGGTATTCTCAGTTTAAGGTCAGCCCTAGCTCTCTAACTCACCTGGGAAGTACCTGAGGATGAGGGAGAGACAGCCCACTCTGGATTCTCCCCAGGTTATCAAAGAATTAGTCTATTGACAGATAAGGAGAGTTTAGCTGGGAATACGAATTTAGGAACCATGTTTCTCACTATTATGATGGCATAGAGGCAATAGTTCTTTGATTTTGCTAAAGAGTTAAAACTATTCTGATGTTGGTGGTAGTTCACTAACTACCTTCTGGAAGTTAATTGTCCACCAAGATGAGAGGATGTAGGTATGCCTATTATACCTGCAAAATACATTTATATCTTTGCTTTATCAGTCAAGATAAGATAGAATGTGCTGTAGAAACCAATATCCCTAGAGTATTAGTGGCTTAAAACAACAAAAAGCTATTTTTTTCCACACTGCATATTTAGATCAATGTCAACTGTCATTGACAGAGAGAAAAATCATATTTTGATTCTTATAGTCTACTACCCACCTTCCAGTAGCTCAAGCAGGTCCTGTAGCCAACTAATTTTAGAAAGTTCTCTTATTACTTGCTATGGTTGAGCTGTTGAATGTCCCCCGAAGGCCCAGGTATTCAAGGTTTGGTCCCTAAGGTGGAGCTATTGGGAGGTAGTGGAATCGTGAGGAGGTGGGGCCTATTGGGAAGTCCTTAGGTCACTGGGGTGTGCCTCCAAGGCATTATGGGACCCCAGATCCTTCCTTTTCTTCATTTGCTTCCTAGCCATGAAAGGAGGAGCACTTTGCTCTGCGACACGCTCTCTGACATTGCCATCCACATCCCCACCAGAGATCACAAAACTGTGAGCCAAAATAAACATTTTCTTTTATAAGTAATTAAAAGCCACATAATATATAATACATGTTGTGAGTGATTAAAAGTCCAATCTCAGGTATTTTGGCGTAGTGACAAAAAGCTGTTAGAATATTCAGGTTAGAATTTTTCCATTTCAGCCAGGCACAGTGATGCATGCCTATAATCCCAACTATTGGGGGAGTTTGAGATAGGAAGATCATGAGTTTAAGGTCAGCCTGGGAAGCTGAACAAACAATACCTTGTCTAAAAACAAGCAACAACAACAAAAAAAAAAAAAAAAAAAAAAAAAAAGAGAGAGAGAGAGAAAAGAAAAGAAAGAAAAAATTTCCAATTCAAATGGATCTACTTGTAATCAATATGAACTAAAGGGTATCTTGAGTCTTTAAAATATCTGACTTGAAATTATAGAGAACCGACCACTGATCTAGTAGAAAGAAAGAGGAGAAGAATTATAAAATACCTGCTAAGAATAACTTTTAATAAAGGAGTAAGGCTAGAGGTGTAGCTCAGGGGCAGAGCATTTGCCTAGCATGGGTGAAGCCCTGGTTTGATCACAAACATTTTAAAAATAATAAAAAGGAAAGAAGAAAGAAAGGAAAAAAGAAAGGAGAAGTATCTTATCTGTTCACTGTATTCAGAATCAAACCTACTCTAGGTCTTATATTGAATCTTAGAATAGATATATAAAGTTTGGGCAGTAAAACAGTCAAGATAAAGTGCAATAGGAATGTTGGCTTTCCTTGATAAGTAGGTGGTTGGAATAATCTTTGTAAGATTCAGTGTGGACTGAACTTTTTCCAAATGAAATATCAGAACAAAAGTGTTATTAGTATATGACTTCATTGCCTTATTCCAGATTAATTCTGCTTACAATTTAGAAGGGGAGAAAGTAATCTATTTTAGTTGAAGGATGACTTCAGATCACACCTGCTAGCTAAAATGCCAAGAACACATAGGACTTCTCAACTGTTTTGAATGAAACTTGTAAATGAAACCAGCAGGGATGTCTTTAAAACTAAGCACCAAGCTCTGCCTGCCCACTATGTGACTGACACCGTACTAAGTCCGTCATACCCATCACCTCATTTCACCCTCCCTAGAACAACAGGCAAGGCCTCGAAGGCTTTGAGAGCAACAGCAGCCGTGTTCTGCCCAAGGTCGCATAGCTGGTATACAACACAGCCAAAGTCTAATCTCAGATTTACTTGAATCCAAAGGCCAGTGTCCAACTAAACAGCAATAAATGACTCCATGAGGGACACCACAGATTTGCAGAAAATTCCCAGAGGTTGTATTTGTGCTTGTTTGACTGTTTTCCATATGAAGAGTTGAGACACAAAGAGAATCCATCCAAGGGTATATAATGGGTCTTATAGCATCCAAAGATTAGTTCTGAAAGTGAGACAATAAAGTTATGCTTCCACTCCTCAGTGGAGAGCATACTATGTGGACTTGAGCCCTCAGGGAACTAACTTACCCTGGGAAAGGTGTGGTTGGCACTTCAGACTTTCAGCTTAGACTTCTCCTGTCAGGTTTTTGGAAACTCTGCTCTTTCTAAACTCAAGCCAAAGCATGACAGTGCCTCAAAGATGGAACAGCTCTCCAGGAAGGGAAGCAGTAGCCCAGGATCCTGAGTGTGGGATCATCTGATGCTGTTTAGAGGCTCAGCCAAACTTCGGAGTTGGCTGGATTCACTTGGGGCAACCTGGAATTTCCATTCCTAGGAAAGATTTCTTTCTCTCTTCTTTTTTCTTTCCTGTCTTTCCTCTCTCTCTCTTTCTAGGTGCTGGGACGGAACTCAGAGCTTTGTGCATGCTAGGCTAGTGCTTAACACTTCCTCCTAACTTTGTGATGATCTCTCAGTCTGAAGCTGTTATGGGATATTCATTGCTTCTACAAACATTTTTTGAGTGCCTTCTCTGTGCGGGACATGTGCTGGCAATCCTGTGGTGGGCAAAACATAATTCATTCCTTTAAGGAGCTTATAGTCTAGTCAAGAATACAGAACATGACATGGGCAGTGAGTTCAGTTGTATTACTACTTTTAATATCTTTTCAGTAATGCCTTGGACTAGCAGACACTTTCAATTTAAGGCAATGGGGCATTATGTAAGGAGGGCTTGGGGACAGAGGGAGATATACAATGATTAATAATCCTATGGCTCATTAGCCCTATTACTGAACTTCATGAACTTCAATTTTCTCCTCTATAAAATGGGCATTAAAGGGCCTTTGTAAAGATTAATTGAAGTAATGCATGTAAAAAAAATATAGCATCATGCCTGATTCACAGGAATTGGTCAGTAACTGTTAACTAGAACCATAATAATGGGGATATCAATAATGATAATAAAACTGTCACAATGAGATGGGGTGGGAATAAAATATAGGCTGCTAAGAGAAAAGCCTTCAATTAATAAAGCTAATTCCTCTGTGATAGTCACCCTGTAAAAGACACATTCAAATGCAATTTCTAGCCCTCTTAAAAATACTTAGAGTTGAACTTTCCTAAAATTTGTGTGTGAAGTGTGGGTGTAGCCAGAGGGAAGTTGGTTTCAACTGAGCCCAATTTTTCCTTTATTTCTTTTGTCCTTTCCTTTCCTGAGGTCTAGAACAATAAGCCTTGCTTAGAAAAAGAGTATTTGCCCAAAGCCTGTTTCCATTTAAGATATTTCAGGAGGACAGTGAATAATCTTTTATCCTATTGAGGATTTTTCACTTTGTAGAATTACTGGAACAAAGATGTCATTATTAAAATAAGCTCTTGACCTCCCATAGAATGGTCTATAGTTAGAAAAGCATCATTCACAATGGCTTTTCAAGAATGGAAGCTATGACATCATTAGCATATAGAACACTCTATCAAAGATCTTGATTACAAGAATCAGGATTCTTTGGTGGCGAGCAATTGAACAAACTCTGCCTCATTTAAGCAATAGAAAGAATTTATTAGAAGGCTATGGAGTTGTTTATAGATCTTCAGGGAAATCTGGAAAAAGCCGGTTTCAGAAAGCACAGGATCCAGGACAGCTCAGAGTAGAAATTAAGACTTTTGGGTCATCCAAACCAGTTTAATCAACTTCATTTATTTTCAGTGTCTGCCTCACTTCTCTCAGATTTAATTTCCTGGGAGACAGAATCTGATTGGCCACACTTGCGCCTGGGTCCACCTATCAGCCAGGAAGCCATGGAGCACTTTGACAATTCTACCAAGCCTACCTGTGCCTACCTAAAGTCAGAGACAGTTCACCAGGGAACTGAGGTGCTCCCACCAGAAAGGGAATTAAGTAATGGGAAGGTACCAATAGTTTTATACTACAGAGAGTTAATGGAGTAATCACTAGGGAACTGAATGAAAGTGGTTTGCCCTAGGAGCCACAGTTAGTGACAGGAATGAAACTCTTTTTTTTTTTTTTTCTTCCTTCCAGGGCTGGGGATTGAACCTCTGGCCTTGGCCATTCTGGGCAAAAGCTCTACCACTGAGCTATACCACCAGCCCAAGAAATAAATATTCTGAGTCCTACCAGCCAAATGGAAACGTTTCCTTCTTAGGTCCAGCTTGCTAAAGGTAATGATTCAGAGACCTGGCAGTACATTAGAATCACCTGTAGAGTTTGTTAAAAATAGAGGAGCTAGGTTTGGCATGGAGCTAGGGCATCTGTATTTTTAATAAGCTTCTTATCTGATTCTCTCTGCAACCAAATCAGAAACACACTACACCACGATTCTGTAGGATCTGGCATAGGAGAAGAAACACTATAGGACTAAAAATGGGACAAAATTATTTTAGGGAATTTGAGTTTGGTGATAAATGTTTTGAGGTCCAATTTATGTTAGTTGTCTTCATGGTTTGGGACTTGAGAAAATGAGAGGGTAGGAAAAACTCTTTTCCTGTTTATGGCAAGTCTGGGCCAAGTGGATCAGGAGAGTTAGGCTGTTTTCCTAGGATGCATCTGCCACTGGACCCGATAAGGAGTGGGGCTGGGGCCTCCCTCAGGTGATTCTAACCATCCATAGTATTAAAGGGGAAAGATCAGATTTTATGAGTCGATTTCTTAAGTGTAAGACTCTGCAACACACAAAAGAGCTGGGAAACAGGCCTGAGCTGGCACAAACAGGACAGGGATCTGTTACCTGTTATCTTTTTGTCTCATCACAACTGATAAGAGAGACTAACCCAACTTGGAGGATGGAGGAAAAGGAAGAATACTATTCTTCTTCAAGGAGGTAAATGCCTCCACCTTCAACTGTTCATTTCTGTCTACATTTCAGGTCCTTGATTAATTTCTCCTCAGAGAAGTCTTCCTGACCCTACCCTCTAAACTAGGACTCAGCTATTCTCTTTTGTGAATGCCTGTTCTTTCCCAGGGACAGCTTCACGGGCATGTCACCTGTGTAGTTACGCAGGACACTTAGGAGGACACCATGCTTGGTTTATGGCTTTGCTCTCACCATTTTTGAAAATTTAAGTTTTTGAACCAGAGGCCCCATCTTCATTTTGCTCTGGGTTTTGTAGATCTTATAGTTGCCCCTATTCTCTCCCTTTCTGGAACTTAGTACTGTTTAATTGCAATAGTCCTGACACCTAGCCCTATGTCTGCCATTAGACTAAAGGCACATTGTCTAACCATTTGATATTAAAATTATTTGACTATTTTTGACTCATACACACAAAAAAACAAATTGGTATGATTCAACCTAAAATTTTCCAGATGAATGAATTAATGAATAAGGGTAGAAAGAAAGATGCTTTAGATATAGCATAACTATAGATATAACTACTCACCTTTCTCCCTAATAAAATCCCAGATATGATCAGGTGTCTGCTTCATCCCCAGTGACTCAGGGGAGGTGATCCCATTTCTAATTCCAGGCTAGATCACAATCAGCCTACATTTTCTCTCTCCTAAGTACAATCTTCTTTCTCTGGACATTGTCAGGTTTGAATATGATTCCTGGATCTACGACAAGTCATCCTGCTAATATCCTGACAATTCAATCAACCCAAAACAGAGAACAGAGCCAAGGAAATTGCAGAAAATTATCTGTGGATGGACCCTGCTCTACGTCTGAGTTTCTTACGTGAGATAACGAAAATTCCCATGTTGTTTGTTTTCATTGGATATTGCTACGAAACAGTCACAAAGGGGGGGGGTAGCTTAAAACAGCATCTGTTGTATTGTATTTCACATTTTCGTGGGCCAGGAAGCCAAGCAGAACTCAGCTAGGTGATCCTTCTGTTCTATGCAGCATTGACAGGTCACTCTGTGGTCTGCAGTTCATCTTCCACTAGCAGACGGACTGGCTCAGAGTCCAAGATGGCTTCCCTCACCTATTTGACACCTTGGCAGTGATGGCTAGATGCTTAGGCTAGCAGGGACCCTCAACTGGAGCACATGTATGTGGCCTCTTCACCATGCCCATCTCAAGATAGCCACACTTCTTATGCCATTACAGGGTTCCCAGAGAGAATATTTCAAGAGGCAGGAAGTAGAAATTGCCAGTCTCTCAAGCCAGCTGTATCTATGGGCCAAAGAAGTCACAAAGCCCATTCAGATTCAAGGGGAGAGGACATGGAGTGTTGTCTTGATGGGGAAAGTATTGAAGAGTTTATGGCTATCTTTGTCCCTCACATTACTTAAGTCAATTAGACACAGGTTTTCTGTTATTTACAGTCAAAAGGACACGAAACAATTAAAGTCACTGTTCTCTAAGCCTGGAAAGATATTTTTTCCTGTTCCTTGAACATAGGGATCTGTAAACTTTTTCCACAAAGGGCTAGATAGTAAATATTTGAGGCTCTACAGGCCACATGGTCTCTGTTGCAACTGTTTAGCTGCCAATGAGACACATAATCAGTCATGGAAATACACAAATGAAAGAACATGGCTGTGTTTCAGTAAAAATTGTATTTATGGTCACTGAAATTTGAACTTCACATAATTTTCATGCATCATGAAATATCATTATTGCTTTGTTTTGTTGTTCAACCATTTAAAAAAGTAAATTCTTAGCTTGTGGGCTGTTCATAAAAAGAAAGCAGGCTGGATTTGTTCCCTGGGCTATATCTTACTAACTTCTGCTGTGATAGAGAAGGCTTGCTCTAGGCTCAGGACCTTTGTACATGCTGGCCTTCTGGAATCCTCTCCAAAGTTTCACAAGCTTTGAACTTTCTCTTCATTCGATCTCAAATAACATTTCATCTCCTGGGAACAACTTCTCAGATGACTCTTAAAACAGTCCCCTTACTTCTGAGTATATTACCACCTTGTATTTCCTTGATGGCTTTTCTTACCGTCTGAAATTTGCTCACTTATTTGTTTACCCATTTGTCGCTGCCTCTTCTCTACCCCACCTTTGACTCCAATCTGAAAGTGAAAGGGAGTTTTCCTTTCTTATTCACCTCAGTAAGTCCATGACCTAGCACAGTGCCTGGCATGTAAGAGACAAGTATTTACTGAATCGTATTGGTCACAACTCAGTTCGGCTTGACAAGAATATAAAAGGTATTCAATTTATACTTAAAGATACTGAAAGATGATAAAAGCAGAGGAAGGAGACCAAGTCATTACCTGCTTTTGTCCCTTTGATATTTCCCAATACTTTAGGAAAAGCTAAAGGAAAATTTCTCCTCTTACATAATTCTGAAGATGGTTGTTTTCCTCCCTTGGCAGATATGAATGGCTTACCTTGCCCGTCTGGAGGCAGAAGAAGGGAAAACAACCTTATTTGAAAAGGGAGAATGTCACTGTGGGATTGTGAAAAAAATGTTTGGAAGCTGGATTGTTCTAAGTCTCTAAGTTACAACTTGAAAGAATTTTCCAAGATCTCTGGAGGGGAAACAGCAAAGGTCCTGGGTGGCATGGCAACAGTAGAGACGACAGATTTGGAAATAACATCAGCCTAAACCTGTCATCGGCAAACAGGGAGGGAAAAGCAGCAGCAGGTGGGACAATGGGGAGCAGAAGGCTGGAGCTTAAAGCAGAGTGTGTACCTATCCGCAGTGCTGGGCAGGGGCCAGAGCCCAGTGATTTGGCATTGGGCTTTCCAATCCTGGGGAAAGAAGTGGCTTCCATCCAGTCCTGCCTCTACTTATTCCAACAAACAAATTGGCAGGGCAGAGCCTGCTGTCAGTGATTAGAATAAGCAGGGAGTGTCCATGGGAAGCAGTAAATCCATGCTCAGGCTGGGAGTTTAGTGAGCTCAGGTTAGGAACCAGGCCCTGGAACCGAGAAAGCACAAAGTAGAAAGAGGGAGTGAGACTGACCCAAAAATGATGAGTGTGGTCATGGAATGCATGCTAGGCTAGCTGGGAATAGCTATGGCTTTGGACAGTTGGTTCCCTGCTGGTGGATAAAGCAGAAAAAAAAAAAAAACAGATTTGAAATTCTGTTTTTGGAAACATCTGGACTTTTGGGTTGGAAGGAGTAGAAAAGCTAACAAAACTTGACCAAAGTTTCAAAGGGGAATTTATTGGCTTCCATAATTGAAAAGTGCAGCAGTATGCTAGCTTCAGGCAGGTCAGATGCAAACCACGTCTCAAGCAATGTCTTCAGTGCTTGGTCTTGCTCTCTTCTCTCATCTGTCTGTTCTTTGCATTCATTTCATTCTTAGGCTTTTCTCACCATGTAGTGGCTGACATCAGCTTCAGATGTACATCATCCAGCTTCCAGTTCAGCAGAGTGCCTATGGCTTAGCTGCTATAAAGTCCAAGAGTTCTTTTTTTCTCTGATTGGATCATGTACCCATTCTGGAACCAGTCACTGGGCTCAGGACATTGCAGTGCTTCATTGTTCAGCCACACCTGATAATATTGGCCAGCATTTATTACATGCCCTTTTTTTTTTTTTTTTTTTTTGAAGCTCATTGGAGTCAGCCCCACCCAAATCACCTGGACTAAGAATGGGAAATAAGTTGTTTTCCTAAGAAAAACTTAGATACTGCTACCATAAGAAAGGTGTATGGATGCTAGGTAGGTAAAAAGCAAATCAAAACCAAATCAAAAATGTTTGCAACCAATAGTCATCATTCTCACATAGACCAGAAGCCACAATCTCTTTCATTGGTACATGAATATATAGTATTAACTAAATGTTACAATTAGGTCTCTCAGATGTTCAGTTTCATCCTCTGATTTAAATTATCTTTAGGGAGTATATTAGTCATCTTTTGTTGCTATGACTGAAATACCTAACACAAGCAATGTAGAGGCTGACAGGTTTATTTTGGCGCATGGATTCAGAGGTTTGGTCCAGGGTTGACCAACTCCGTTGCTCTGTGCTTGAGATGAGACAGAATATCATGGTGGAAGGGTATGCAGACAAAAGCTCCTTGGCTCATGGCAGTCAAGAAGCAGAGAGAAAGGAAGGGAACAGAGAGATGAAGCTCTTCTAGGGCATGCCCCCAGTGACCTTCTTCCTCTAACTAAGCCCAGTCTCCTAGTGGATTAATCTACCGACAAGTTGAGAGCCCTCTTGATCCAATCACTTCCCAGAAGCCCCACCTCTGAACATATGAGACTCTGGGGGACATTTTATATCCAAACCATATCAGGGAATGGAAACTAATCATCCTAAATGAGAAACAAATATCCAGAATTATTTCATGCAAAAGCATATGAAAGCATGCACTTGGTAATTAAATTTGATAACTAGAAATGCACCTATTGCTCCAAAAGCCCTTGGATTGTAAGGTAACAAAGCTCTAGAAAAAGGAAATGCCCTTTGTTTGTGTGTCTAGATTTGTCTATAGACCTACTTAATTTTCAATTTAGGAATAATTCATGAAGAAATGTTAACATAGGAGAAGACTCTGAATTTAAAAGTTTTTAGGATTGCTGAGAACGTGTGGTGTGCTTGGCTCCTGGGCCTATTTCACTTTATTTTTATGACTCTGCCTTTCTGATTCCATTCCTGCTCCTTCTCCCAGTCCTGAAGCATTTTTGCTTTCCCAAGTTTCATCTTTGGTCCACAGCACTTTTCTCTTTATGTACTCTGGTACAGTAACTCTTCATTTATTTCATTTCTTTTCTTTTAATATTTATTTTTTAGCTATCTTTATTTGATTTTTATGTGGTGCTGAGGTTTGAACCCAGTGCCTCACATGTGCTAGGTGAACGCTCTATCACTGAGCCACAACCCCAGCCCCCATTCATTTCTTTTCAACAGGTACTTGCTGAGAGCCTCATTTATGCTACCTACTGTGACAACCATCCTCAGGGTTAACTCCTGATTATCCATGTGCCAATGGCTCCCAACGCTCTGAAGCCTAGACCTCCCCCTTCAAATTCAGACTCAAAAGTTACAATGAGATATTTGACAGATGGTATTTGAATAAATGGGCAATGGATGAATGAATGCTTTCATCAAGTCTCATTGATTTTGACTCAGCATTTCTTATGTCTGTTTCCTTATCTCCCATCTCTGCTCCTCTTGCTAATTCAGAATGACATAACCCTTCATTTGGTCACTGCCATGGCTTCCCTACTGGTGTCCCTGCCTCCAAGCATGTCTATGTAGCAGACACATTCACCTGCCTGCTTCGCTGGCTCTCCACTGCCTGTTGAACAAGGTCACACTCCTCGATATGCTACATAAAGTTTTCTTCATCCTTCCCCGTGCCCTCTTCCAGCCTCACCTCTAGAGCAACATCTCTTTCTGGTTTCCAGCACACTCTACATGACTCATACCACCATGGCTTTGCTCATGCTTTGCCCTGTCTGGAATGTGGCCCACCCTGCACCCCCATTTTTATACATGATATGAGCTTCAGCTGAGGTACCAGGTCCTCCAGGAAGCCTGGTGGACTCTTCAGGATGAGCTGATGCCCTCTAGTTGACTCTTGTATCCCACTGAACTCCCCTTTATCATCACACTATAAAGACTAGGTTCTCCAGTTGTCACCAAGATTCCCTTGTGAGTTCCTAAAAGATGTGGTCATGTCTTGTTCATCTTGATTTCCCAGTGCCTTGTTCAGCACCTGAAACATAGTAACATTTTAGTAAATATCTGGTGAATGAATGAACAGTTCTAATTGTAGGTCTGCATTTCCTCCTAAGTGCTTACACTTCTTTTTATGATTGTAGGTCTATGTTTCTTCTTGGCTGTAGAAACTTTCAGTGTGAAAATCCCGTGCCGCCCCCCCTCAAAAAAATTAGGAGCTAAGGGGAATTATTATCCAAGATTGAGATAGAGGGTTATCAGCAGAAACTTGGAGGTAATCTAATTTGCATTTCTGGCTGAAAGGATGAGCTCTAGAGACCAAAGGCAAATGCTACAGACTCTAAAATACATACTAATCTGATACCATGGATCAGAAGAGGGACTAAGAAAAAAGTGAGGTAATGTTTCTCTAGCTTAACCATAGCTTATTTACTTACTGTCAGTTACCAAGCCTTATCTTGAATTTTCAGACTAACATTTTCTAAATTAATTTTAAATCCATACAGAATGTCAACTAGTCTTGGTCTGCATTCTGAATGTGATATTAACAAGCACAGTATTTGCTTGTAGATGGGATTCAGCAAATGGTTATTTACTTTATATTTTCTTATTGAATATACAGAAGATTTCCCCAAAATGATATTATTCATTCATTCATTTGACAAATTTTCTTACATACTTGCCTCATGGTAGGCCTCATTCTAGTAAGAAACAACTTACTAAATTCTAATCAGTGGATAGTGTATTTTCTACATATATGTATGGGGCCTGTGGAATGTGTGTGTGAGTGTGTGTATGTATGTTTGTGTGCGTGTGTGTATGTATGTTTGTGTGCATGGGTACACACATGTGTGGAATAACAATTTTCCTCTTTACTCTTATTGGCCCAGGGTTATCCAGCTTCTACATATTTCCTTTTTTGTCTCCTAGAAACTCTGAGTCTGTGTGACTTTTCACTGGGTCTCCATGGTCATGAATCTCATCCTTTCTCTCTTTCCTCTTATAGCAGCTGAAAGTTCAGTTCACCTTCTGTCTACATCTAGGGAGAGTTTGCACTGAGTGTAAGTGAGGGCTGCCCATCCATGAAATCATTCATTCATTCACCAGGGAATTACAGGGAATTTCCAGTGGCAGGCACTATTCTGGGGGACAGTGGTACAGCCATGAAGCACACAGGTCCAGCGTGTTCTTGCCAACTGGGAATTTGCTCTTTAGTGGACCAGGAGGAGGGGCTGCTTTCATTGGGAAGGCAGAGAAGTGTCTCTGAAGAGTCAGATTCTGATGTTTCCAAGGTAACCAGCAACTCTTTTGAGAGTCCTGAATTGAACCTGTGTTCCCAGTTCCTAGAAACTCCCCAGTTCTTGGTTTCCTCCCAGCTTTACCGTAACAATGGAAGAGATCTGCCTCCAGTTCTGTCTTCACATGGGTAGCAATCTTTATAGCTGATAATCCTACTCTGAAATTCAGTTCTTTCAAAATCTTATTTAACATCATCCACTAGAGGATGCAATGGAATTTATCAAAGTTTATCTTCCAACACTGGGTTTGTTACCATTTAATTTTGCTATCATTTTGTTCAGACTTACTACACTGGTCTAAGTAGGCACTATCCTATCATTTAAACTTCACCTAGACCTGTGAGATAGTTACTAAAATTTATCTACATTTTGCACTTATAAAACCAAAGGCTTAGTGAGGTTAAGTAAGTCATCCAAGGTCACATAATCATGAAGTGGCAGAGCTGTGGTTCAAGCATAAGTCTCTGTTTAGGACTTTGCTCTAAGCTTTACTTGAAAAAAAAAAAAACAATATGAGGACATTCTAACTATGTCTTTAAAGGACTGCATTCCTTATTATCACCAAATTATTGTCAGAAAAGAAATTGAAATAAAAATTCACAGGTACTAGGATGTCTATATGGATCAATAATCTTCAGAGTATTTCAATGACAAGCCTGCTTTCATGGCATCAAATTCCCATCCTAAAGCGAAAATGTCTTAGTTTGTGGCTTCAGGTTTAAAAACAGTGCTACATCAACTTCCAAGCATGCTATAGATAGAAATTCAAGGACGTATTTCTACTAATAAAAATAAAAGTATTTTTGTAAGTAAATACTTGAGTTCCATTTCCTCAGTTTAAAAAAATGTAATATCAAGATTGTTTTTTAGCAGCTGTGGTAAATTTTGAAATTTTTTTAAAGTTCATATAATAGTAACAAAGGTTCTCATTCATTAAGCATCCATTATGTGCCTGACAATGTGCACTATACATTATTTCACTTGTTCTTAATTGTACCTCCATGAAATGTCAGTTATTGCCCTTGATTTAAAGATCAGGACACTGGGACTTAGAGAGTTCAGTATCTTGCCTGAGTTCCCAAACCAATTAAGTGTCATCTGAATTTAGTATTCAGAAATCCTAGGCTCTTCTTATGGTACCACCTTATTTCCTTTTGGGGGGTCAGAAGGTATCTTTTCTTACTAGACCATTTGCATTCTCTAAACAAGTGATTCTAGGGATTGACTTTCTTCCCTGGTATTTGATTCTCTTGCCTTTAGAGAAACATGACTGAGCTGGGTACTCTCCTGGTCTCTTAGCTTGACAGCTCCATGGCTCTGGGAGTCTGTGAATAGCCCAGTTCAAAGATAATTTGTTGGTGTTGAATGGAACTCTTGCTTTTCTCATCTGTGGCTTTTTGGGGAAGCAGTAGGCAATGGGATCTTTTAAATTGATGTAGTAGATACATCTACTATTTTTCTTTTATACTCATTTATATATTATTTAGTCCTTTTTAGTTCCAAAATGTTTCCTCACTGTTATTTAAAATGCTGTTCAATAATAACTTCAAGAAATAAATTTAAATGGCTTTCCCTAATTTATAGTGAGGAAACTCGGCTATGCTGATGTCCTAAATAGGCTTTTCTAAGGTCCCAGGCACTCAATTAAAGAAAGGACTGGAATTTAACACCCTTGAAATTTCTAGTCTTTCTCTTCTTTTGTTTGGCTAATCCAGAAGTCTGTGAGCTCATTCCAGCCTGCTACCTTTCTTTTTGTTTGTTTGTTTGGTTGGTTGGTTGTTTTTGTTTGCTTTTTGGTTCTAGGGATTAAACCCAAGGGTGCTTTACCACTGAGCTACATCCCCAGCTTTTTTGGTTTATTTATTTAGTTTTAAATTTTGTAACAGGGTCTCATTAATTTGCTTAGGGCCTTGCTAAGCTGCCAGGCTGGCCTTGAACTTGTGATCCTCCTACCTAAGTCTGGGATTATAAGCATGGGCTACCGCTCCCAGCTCTGCTACTTGTTTTTGTATTGTTCATTGAGAATGTTTATTACATTTTAAAATGGCTGTTAAAAAAATAATAAAAACAAGACTATTTAGTGATATATAAAAATCATATGGAATTCAACTTTCAGTGTCCAAAAGTTGCACTGGCACATAGCCACCATAGGGGTTAATTTGTATACTGTAGGTAGTTGGTTTCCAGCCTCTGTAGCAGAGTTGAGAAGGCACAACAGACAATTTGGGCCTATAAAACCCAACAAGTTCTTGATGGCAAAGGTTGGCTGGCACTAGTCTCGTCTATTAGACTGCCTTGGTTGCTTACTACTGCAATGCACCCTGTGGACAGCAACAAGCAAGACACACTGGGGCTCTGGCTCCAGGAGCTGTTGCTAAATTTTTAAATAAAAGCAAAACAGACTGCACACAAGTTCAGGGGAGGTGGGACTTCCAAATGTTAATTTTCTCGAAGAATATTTCAAAAAATTATAGCACTCACTTCGTTCATCATCTTATAAAAACGAAGTATGTTTATCCTGAAAAAAAGGAAGAAAAAGAAAGGGAAAGAAAGAGAAAGAAAGAAAGTTATTAATGCCAAATATGTAGGCAGGAAATAATCTCAAATTAAAAAGCACCCTTTTAAATGAAATATATTCAACTTCATGAAAAAATCATTATATTGTCATTGTTTTTCTCATTCCATCACTATAAAAAAAAAGAAAAAGAAAAAGAAAGAAAGAAGAGAGGAAAACTTCTCTCTGGACTGGCCCAAGTCCTCAGACCAGTTTTGGGAAGCATAAGGGAAGTTCACATGGTTACTTTTCAGGCAAAATAAACAAACAAAATACCTTTTAAAATGCTTGGTTTTTAAATTGGAAAATATTAGTATTTTGGTGAGAAATGCTTCAGTGTGAGAGACTACAACAGCTATGAGTTTTGTTGAGTTTTTCTAAAAATGAATGTTGGGTAATAGAAATGTAGTGATAGGAAATTCCAGAAAAGAAATACAAAAGGAAGTGGGGACATAAATAAAAGAAATCCACAAACATTCACTCCCCCAGCAGACATTATATCCGGTTCACCCTGTTTAGATGCAGGATAATCATTTTAGTACTGATTTTTTTTCATGCTGGCTTCTCCATAGAAGAAGAACATAATGGAACCCTTTGCCCATGAAATACTGTCCTCTTCTGTTCCCAGCATGCCTTCAGTCATGACACCCTCTAAAGATCCAGCTGCCTCAAAACCAGAGCCACCTGAAAGAACGTGAATTCCCAGGCTGGCTGCTGGGAAGCCTTTGAGATTGGATAGTGGTTATTTTCCAGTTGCTTTAGAAAACTCGCTTAGTTCTCATGACAAACTTTCTTCTTTGCAACAATTGAAATGGCAACTGAAAGGCTAGAAATTGCCCCTTTCTCTCGTATGTCCCTGTTTTACAATTTTGTTCATTTTCTATGTGTTTTGTAGAATATTAAGTGTAGAATCTAGTGTCCTGTACTCAATGTTTGTGTGTGGAGGGGGAGAGAGCAGAATAGGACTCTGTGTTGAAAGAAATATGAGAAATACTGGATTAAATAAAATCTCACAGGATTATTTCCTGCAGGTTTCTCAAGGCTTAGAATATACTAATATGATTTTACACACATATAAGAAGATTGGGAAGCCAGGAAGGAGGATTGTTTAGTTTTGGTTACATTACCAAAGTAAGCTAATTTGGTCATTTCAGCAGCAAAAATTAGGAAAGAATATTATTTTCATTGGCTTGGATAATCCTGTGTCTCTACTGAAATTATATTTGATAGTTTTCTGGTTTTAACTCAGTCTTTGAACAATTTTATTTTTATTGATTACCTTTTTCCTAAACAGCTTTCCTCATTTAATACACATTTTTGCCTTATAAATACAGATATATTTTTATTCTAAATGTTTTCGTAATTATCCTAAAAACTAATGGTTTTCTAATTTGAAAACTACCTAAGAACCCTATACTAAGGAGGACGATAAAAATTTCAGGAGGAGGTGAAGTAATAGATTTTGTAGTCAGTGCATTATATCACTTAAAGCTAGGTTTGGCTTTGAATAATGGAAAATTTCACTAATGTGGCTTAAACAAATAAGTTGTGTTGCCCCTTCATGCTTTGAGTAGTTGGGAGGTGGGGTACTCTGTGGCTGAGTGTTGTGGCTTATGGATATCACAAAGGAACCTGGTTCCCTCTGTTTTTCTGTTTAACCATCCTTAGCATCTGGCATTCATTCTCATGATTGCAAAATGGCTGCTGCTACTCCAAGTGTTTTAACCACATTCAAGGAAAAAAGATGGGGGAAGGGAAATAAACAAAAGGTGTATGTCAGCTGCCCTCTTATCAAAAAACCACAAACCTTCAAACCCCACCCAGTGGGTTGCCAATTATATCCCAGTGGCCATAAAAGTGGCACATGGCACCACTAGCTGAATGAAAGCTCAAGAAATGGGTTCTTCAGCCAAGCACATTGGGGTTCTGCTGATAATAGCCCTAGTCTGGAATTAGACAGTCAATGAGAATCTCAGCTTTGCCACTCGGTGGTTATGTGATTTTAAGTGATATGTTTCAGTTTCCTTTCCTATAAAATGGAAATAAGATACTAATAGAATTGTTAAGAGATCAAGAGGGTTAATATTTATAAAGTATTTAGGATTATGTCTGGTACATAGTAAATGTTATATAAGTACTTTCTCAAGTGTGTAAGGAAGAGAGAATGGATATTGGGTAGAAAAGTAGTAGGCATATAATGAATCATAAATATTGAAAGTAAAACTATTGCTAACATACAAAACAGACTTGTATAGTTCAAGAAATATGAATTTCATTAGTTTCTCAAGCCAAATAATGTTACATAAATGCTCTCATTTCTCTCATGAGCCTATGGATTTATAAGGATAGATTATTATTTTTCTTTCCAGGAAAATGAAGATTTCATGATTGCTTTAATCAATTGCTTCTATGTAAATTGTAGGGCCTGGGATTTAAAGCCAAAACAAATTAGATACCTGTATAATCATAGATATATTTGGCACATAACAGCCAAAACATTCCTGGAAACTAAAACATACTTTCCAGCGAGATACCTATTTTCCCACCATGTGTGATTTCATTCCGTATTTAGGCATTATTAATGTTTTGAGATAGATAAAATGCATTTCTTATAGATATGTCATATGGAGAGACAGTTATTTAAGACAGAGTTGAATTATGAGCCTACATCCGCCAGTAAACTCTTGACTTTAGGTCTCTTACTTCTCTAGCCCTTCACTTCCTTATCTGTAAAATGGGAATAGCAGCAGTACCCACTTCCCAGAATTGTAGTATATGTGAAATTAAGAAATACAATAAAGTGTTTAGCACAATCCTACTACACAAAAAAATGTTTAATAAATCTCATCAGCATTACCATTACCATCCATTTTTAAAAATCAAACTTTATGGAGGTCTAATTTGCTCCCAATAAAATGCCCCTGTGAGTTCTGACAAATGTGATGTCTGTGTAACTATCACCATACAGAACATTTGCATCAACCCCAAATCATTATTTTAAGATAGGAATACTGGTATCTAGTAATAATACAAAGGAGAAGTCACTGTGTAAACCAACATATGGTACCGACCATAAAAAAGAATGAATAAGTGCTAGCTAGAATTATAAAACCATGGGGATGCAACAGAAGGAACATTCTTTTGGAGGGGGCTGGGGGACAGGGCCTGTGTACTGCACATTATTGCTTGTGCTCTTCAGTAGCACTGTGAACAGCACTTTGCTTATCCTTTGAGGAAATCCCAACTCCCCAGTGCTTTATGTGTTTGGAGTGAGGCTGTTTTATCCTTGGCTCTGGTCTTGTCATTTCTTCTGGAATTCTTAGAAAGAAAACTCTCTTACTGTTAATATTGCTGGATGTAAATTTGGAGAAGATGAGAGGGCACCAAAGAATATAGCCATCAAAGAGGGTCATCAGGGGTGGAGCAGGGTGCTTGCCCAGCATGCATGAGGCCTTGGGTTCAATCCCAAGCACTAAAAAAATACCTCCACCCTCCAAGTACCCCCCCCCCAAAAAAAAAACAAACAAACAAACAAACAAATGAAGTTCAGCTTGAGGGATGGAGATGCTTTGTGCTGGTTTCATCACCCAATCCTCCAGAGGCTGTTCTGAAGCTAGAGCTGAACTTGGACTTAGTGACAAGAAGATCCAGGGACACTTCATCACAGATCAGTGTGATCTTGAGTGCAGGTATCAATGAGTGGGTGGCCCAGGTTCATCTCTGATTACATGGGGTGAGACACAACATCTGTGGGAGAGCTTTGCCGATGATGACATTTCTAAAAATGAAAGGTAATTGTATGGTAGATGTAAAGTTAATGGGACAATTTAAGTTGGAAATGATATGGATTTAAAATACATTGATACTGAAAGCAGAACTATTTGGACTAACTATGTGTCTAATTTGAAGGAATTCAGACATTTAGGCAAAGAATTCAGGCCAAATAATGTTGCCTAACTTTTTTCCTTATTTAAAATTAAAGTGATTCCTGGACTTAACTTCTCTTCTACTTGCATGGCATAGCCATAACCTGTTGTCACAGGAGTCACTATTTCTTCCTTATTAAACATATGTCCCTCCAGTTGATGTTGAGTATCTTGGAGAAACCAATTGCTGTTCTAAACTGGGGCTTTAGTACTGAAAATCCCTACCCTCATGGAAGGTTTTCCCCAGGAGAGAGATAACTGTACCCTCTGTGTGCTAATGTCTATATTCAACACTGTTGCATTCTGATTCTTTTTTTTTCTTTTAAATGTGGAATGCTTCACAAATTTCTGATAGTACTGCTGAAAGCATGGGAACTCTTTTGTGGAAATTCTGGATTAAATGCATAAGACATTTATACATTATCTACACATTTAAGAATGTCTGTGAATGGGCATATTAAATTATGTGTTGATATCATACAATCTTACTATGTAATGTGGTTCAAGTTATAATTCTGGGCCTCAATTTCTCATTTGAAAAATGGTGATTATCATCATACCAGTCTCACCTTGTAGGGATTAAGTGCATTTAAGCACTTTAAAATTATACCCGACATAAACTAAGCTTAACAAATGATAGCTAATATGTATTATCAGTATATTTCCCAATATTCCTTAATGAGATAAAACAAATAATTGTGGATCTAATTTTGTTTCATTCATTTAACATTTATTGAGTCCTATACCATGTGCCAGGACCACTGTGACAGATTGTATTTTTCAGAAATGGCTATGACAGTATCTCCGGATCTTGTCATTCCCTCATCTAGAAATACACCCTAACCCCCTGCTTCGGTCTGCGTGAGTCTGACTTGCTTATAGCCAATGAATGTGTGACTTGCAAGGATAGATCATCAAAGGAGAGGCAGTTTCCCCTAGTGAGCTGTAATGTTCACACTGGAGCCCTGAGGCTGCCACATTTTGATAAAGCCTAAACTAGACTACATAGAAAGATCACATGGAGAAGCCTTGAATCTTCCTGAAGAGAGAGAGAGGCCCAGCTCATCACTGACTGCTCTAAGTCCTCTCACCATCTGACTGCAATAACAGGAGAGACCCCAAGCCCTGACACAGTCAAGCCCTCCCCAAATACCTGACACATGGAGATCATAAGAGAAAATAATTTGATTATTGTTGTCTTTTTTTTTACAGAAGGCATTCTGTTTGATTTATTGTTCTTGTGAAGAAAAATCATAGCAGAAGTTTGTTTTTGTTTTTGAGTTAGCTAGATTATTGTTGTCTTAAACTATTAAGTTTTCACATGACTTGTTATGTATCAATAGATAAGGAGAACACCTACCTTTAGGTGCTCAAAATAAGTGTTAAACAGATTTACTTTCATTGAGTTCCCATTCCAGGCATTTCTCATCCATAGCAAGTGAAGAATGACTATTTTCAGGATTGTGATTATCAGATAGCTGTTTGGACCTGCTATCAAGTCTAAATTTGTAGATACAATTTGCAAATATATTAGATTCATTCATTTATGCATTCAATAGATAGATCAATTAATTTATCAACATAGACCCCCTCCCCCCCAACAAGTCTTCCATCCTAACTTGTCAGGCAGCATGGTTACTGCTTGTTTTCCTCCATCTCCCCCAGAATAGAAGCAATCAAGTTTACCTGTCTCCATCTTTGTATCCCTTAGAGTCCAGGTTCATGCCTGCACATAGCAGACATTTAAAACAAAACTAACAAAAACCCCTAAAAACAAAGAAACCCAAACAGACACGTACTCAATTAACTGCAGGAAGGCTGCTAGTTACTGGACGTAGAAATACTTTATTCGAAGACAGTCCCTATCCTCCAGGAATTCACAGTTCAGCACTAGACACTCTGTGGGACCCAGCCTGGCAAGTGTGCAGTGAGTGAGCTGCCAGAATTGAGTGCTATGATAGAATAGTGGGGGCAACCGTTCAACGCACTGGGGGTGGAAGGTGAAGAGTGACAGGGAAACATTCATTCATTCATACCGCAAATGTTTATCAAGCACCACAACACACTGAGCACATAGTAAGCCCTCAAAAATCTGTCATTAAATGACAGCTGCTGTTCTAAGTGTTGGGAGCAATAACAGATAAGAAAACTGCGGTGGCACGTGCCCTTTTGAAGCTAACCGTGTAGCAGCGAAGGACAACAGACATTGGACATAATTGTGTAAAATGGTGCTATTGCCCAGCAGGAAAATAACAGGCTGAAGAAAGTGTGATCCTTCGGCTAGGGGCAAGTCAGGGAGGGAGTGCGGGGGGAGTGCAGCCAGGGGCGGGTTTTGAGCAGTAGTGGCCGTGAGGGGGACGGACTGTAGGGGGCAGGAAGACTGCGGGCAAGAAGTGTTGGTAATTCAAAGATGCAAACATTTTCTGCTTGACTGGATGAGGAACGTGTGATGCTCTGTAAACTCCGGGTTCTCCCGAAGCAAGGGCTGTATGTAAGTACAAGCTCAGTTGCCCAGCAGAACAGGGCGAGCTGCGGTGAATGGCAGCACGAATTCCCAGATTTTTCATGCTTGGCATATCTAGGGTCCTCGGCTCCCCAGACCAACAGACGCATCAACCCCGGCTGGGATTAGGACCGCAACAAGCCACAAAGGTCCGGGGTGGCGGGGGCCCAAGAACCACAGCACTCACCCCTAGAGCTCAGAGTCTGCAACACCGGCAGGCGGGAGCGGGCGGAGCTTGCTCTGCGGACCTGGGCGGTGGCGTGGGCTCCACCCCCATCCAAGGCCCCGCCCCCATGGCGCTCTGATTGGATAAGACCCGCGGAAGGGCCGGGCGGCCCCGGGCGGCCCTGGGGGACGGGCTGAGGAGGGCGCATTGATTGGTCTGGACCGGATTAGGTCATCGCTAGCAGGTTCGAACGGCCCGGACGCCGGTGGGGCGGCCCAGGCTACTGTGAGAGGGCGCTCGAGGCTGCTGGAGAGCTAGCCTGCGAAGGAGGCGGGGAGGCGGCGGCCGCGCTCACTCGCCCGCTCGCTAGCTTGTTTCTCCGTGTCGCTGCGGGTCCATCGCTGCGCTTCTTGCTCCCCTATTGCTCCACTGCACGCCGCAGGAGCAACAGCCCATCGTCCAGGTCCCAGCTGGGTTTTGGAGTCGTGCGCACCGGTGGACACCGCGCGCGGGTTGAGCCGGCGCCACACCTGTGGAGCCGGCGGCCGTCGAGGGTGCCGGCCGAGGTCCCGAGGCGAGCGTGCTCAGGGAGCCGGCCGCCCGAGCCCCGGGGGAGGCGCGACCCCTGGCTGGGCGCCGTGGGCAGCATGGGGCTCCCCGCGCTCGAGTTCAGTGACTGCTGCCTCGACAGCCCGCACTTCCGAGAGACGCTGAAGTCTCACGAAGCAGAGCTGGATAAGACCAACAAATTCATCAAGGAGCTCATCAAAGACGGGAAGTCACTCATCATCGCGCTCAAGAGTGAGTACCCCGAGCTCCGTGCGGACCGGGTCCGGCGCGGGAGGGTCCGAGGGGCGGCGCTCAGCCCTAGTCGCCCGCGCGCTGCCGGGTTTCGCCCCCGGGGCACTGGGTGGGGGGTGTCGATGCTTCCGATGCAGGAAGGATACCTAAAATGGGTTAGGAGCCACCATCAGATGAGGAAGGAGACGCATCGCCCCGCCGTTTGTGTTAGGGGATGGCCTGGTGGTGAAGAAGCGCGGGTGGTACTTTGGGACAGGGTGGGTGTGCACGGCATACAGGTGTCCCAGAGTGGTACCTGAGTGTCCAGCCTGCCGCAGCCCAATGGGAAACGAATTACGTCCACTAATGCGGCTTCCTTAGCGGAACAGTTGTTTGACTCTGGGCGCCCTGCCGTGGGAATGGAGCGTACCAAGGGGGCGCTGCCTCCCCCAGGGAAAAGGCGGGCTGTGATTGCTTCGCTCCCTATATGCGGCTTCAGTCCAGTCAGGGCCGCCGGGTTCTTTGGGTGGAGCGGTTGGTTAGCCCTGATTCCGTGGAGTACTGGCAGTAACCCCCAGATCTAGAATCAGTGATGTATACGTGTGCAGGTTCTGATTCTTGTGTTTAGCAGAAGGTGATAGGGGTGGGAGTACAGAATCAGAGTGTTCCTTTACTCCAAACTGTGGGCGTGGGTTTAAAAATAGAAGGAATACATCTCCTCCCTCCCCCCCCCACCCCTCTCCCCGCTCTCTCCCTTGCTCTACTTTTTACTTCTTCTATTATCCTTGAAAACTGAAAGGCCTGAGAAGGAATGTCCTAGTCCTCCTTCAGAAAGGGGAAGTTTAAAGTGATCTCAATGGTTCTGGTACCTTTTGTAAAACCGTTTTTGCTTTTTTTTCTTCCCAGTGCAAGGGAAGGAATGAAATTTGCATTCTGCTTGATTTCTGCAGAACCACAAAGTTTATCCTTCTGGACAAATTAGAGTGCTTCAGGGATGAGCACCTTGCACTGTGAGAATGGTTTTTGGTGCCTTTCCAGTTTACCCATTTAAAAATAGTTCATTCCATCTTTTCATTTTCAGAATCAGAAACAACATGAAGGTAGATAGTGGAATTATCTTTGACTCTTTACTTTTCCTGTCTTTTCTGTGATGCATTTACTAAAAGGTGATATCTTTCAGCTAAGAAAGGTTGCCTTAGTGGGTAGGTTCCTATCTGTGAGAATTGTCCCCAGGCCTCTTTAAAGGAGACATTGGAAACTAAGTGCCTGAGATGTCATTTTGTGAGCCTATTCCTTCTAAAAATGAAGAACGAGACTATGAAATGCTAGAGCAGCAAGTGCAAATCTTTTGGGGTGAAATGAACTGTAGGACTGTGATGTGGGGAGGCTTCCCAGGGGTAGGGGTCCTCACAGGAAGCTGTGCCTTACCTGAAACATATGAACAGACATCCTCTGACAAAAACCAGGGTCATTCTTTGGTTTGCGGAACACATGACCTGTGGTTTGAAGTAAGTTAGGGGACCAGTTATAAGTTGGGCTTAGCAATTTTGATTGATCCTCTGGCTAGCTTTAATTGGTCCTCTGCTTCACTCAGTAAACGGGGAGTACCTGCTGTGTGCTAGGTACTATACTGGATGCTAAGGATATAACAGCAATATTCAGCTGTCCCATGGCTACAGAGGCTACTCCATGCCAAGCACTGCTTCACCCAAAGGTACATGAATTATCTTATGTACCTTTATTCATTTTGCAAATGAGAAAACTGGAGCTTGGGGAAGCATTGGCCCAGAGTCACACAGTGTTAGCTGGGCTAGAGCTTTTGAATGTACCTGATCTGCTGAATGCAGTGGCTCACACCTGTAATCCTAGTGGCTTGCGAGGCTGAGGCAGGAGGATCTCAAAGCCAGCCTTAGCAATTGAGCAAGGCCCTACAGGGGGGAAAAAAAAGAAGAAAAGAAGAAGAAAAGAAAAAAAGAAAGAAATCTACTTGGTCTGAACCCTAAGCAAAGTTCCTGCAAAGCAAGCAGAGCTCTTGATTCCGCCCCATTCTTCCTGCCCTGAAGGGAACACCTTGGACCAAGCTTGCTAGACTTTGGACTTGTATTTGTATTTCTGCATTGACTCTGAGAAGGGTGCATTTGGTTGACTGGCAGTTTGCCTGCTACTATTTTTGGGGAGGTCAGGAGCAAGAATTCTTCAGATAGAAAGAAACATTGCAGTAATGGAGTTCAATAGTTAAATTGCGCAATGGGATGGACCACTCTTGTAACTTTGGGGAAAGGCTGATGGGTGTTTTGGTCTCTTTACATCCATCTCTGTTACTAAGCTCCTCTAATACCACTAACTACTAATTGAATAGGGCATCGACTTCTCAAAGAAGGTGGAGTCAATGACTGTTTCCCAGATTTCCGTTATCTTGAGGTACTTGCTACATTGTACATGATAATATTTCTGTTATCTTGAGGTACTTGCTACATTGTACAGATTAGTATTTGTGTATTATTTTTCTTCAGATTGTCTTTATTACTGCTGTAAATGGAAAAACCGGTGGTTTTCCAGGATAACTAAAAACTACATATGTAATTATACTTAATTATATGAGTAACCCTTGTCTTATGGTTTTATCTTACAACGATACTTATTTTATTTTATAGTTATTTTATAACTAGTGTTTGCAGATCTTTGGGTTTAGATTCCCTTTCTATGTGAATCATAAGCAATAAAACTGCCTCTAGGGATTGCCAGAGTTCAGCTAGACCTCTGTTATGTTGCTTCTACTTTATGAATGAGGAAACTAAGGGGCAGAGAAATCAGTGACCTGGCCAAGGTGACACAGCAATTAACAATATTTAAAAACAAGTTGTGGGATTCCAAAAGCATTGACTTAACCATGATGCAACACTGTCCTCTAGATCAGCCTAGGTCAGTGCTTCTTGCACATTTGTCTGTTGAGTCCCCTTGAAAAATCTGATATAAGCTCTGGATTTCATAAAAATGAATCCCTTGGTTCTTTCTCTGGATTGCTGATTTTTGGTAGTACACAGAGAGTATAAGCGATAAAATAATTTGAGACCTGCATTTTAAAAAATTATGCCTTTGGAGAAAGTACTTGTTTGACATGGAGTTGAGTCTTGGCAACTCCCAGTCAGTTGCTTCTGATGATGATTTGTTTTTGCCTTTTCTGTGGGCACTCATTCACCCAGGACCCTTTCCTCCAACCTGTTTAATCATTATCTCATTCAGGAAGATTCTGTGTGTTTAAGTCTTGTGTTTTTTTTTTTTTTTTTTTCATTCTGTAGAGATGAATGAGTTGTAGGATTTCCTGGATCAAGTTTGACCCCATTACTTACTAGTTGCTTGGCTCTGGGTCTGTTACTAAGCCGGAGTTCCTCCAGTATAAAATTTGAACAGCCACACTGACCTCTGGGGTTGTTGTGAGGACTGCATGAAACAGGGCATTTGTAGAAAGCTCTTACTTAGCTTGGAGGCTGGCACCTGGCACTGCTCAATCCTCCTCCTCCAGCACTTGGGATTGTCAAGACTTGTTTTTCAGAGCAGAAGTCATTAGGAGCAGAGGTACAGTTTTTACCTTCAGTATGAGGAGTTAGACCCACACATCCCTCATGCCAGTTGTTGGTAAATCATGTGATTACGTGTTTGTTAGCCAGTGGTGGGCAGGATCCTGGTAATGGTGTTTGTAGCAAGTTGCAGTATGCCAGAACAGCTTCATAAGTTGAAAACAAAGTAAGTAAGCCTCGCAACATCTCTTTGGTTCCTAATAACATTCTTAAATTTTCAACCTTTTGCTAGACTCACTTTCTCCCCTCAGTGGTTGGGCTGGCTACTGCTCTCTGCCTTGCAGGAAAAGCTTGCAGACTGCATGGAACCTCATGCCTGGCTGTTTCATAGACTCAGTGACAAACCAAATATGGTTTCATAGGAATGAAAGTGAACTAGGCTATTGGTTTTGATGGGTGGTATGAGTTTTCAGGAACTGTTTCTTCTCTTCTAGATTGTTAATTTCTAAATTTGGTGTTATACACCATGTATCTATGCTGGGGATATACTCCTTTAAATTTATTGAGATTGCGTGTACTTATTCTGATAGTCCAAGTGGGTGGGAGGGTGACAAATGCAGATGTTAAAATATCAACTTTATTTCATTACCATGCAGCTCACCCATTTAAACCATCCAATTCAATAGTTTTTAGTACATTCATGGAGATGTATAATCATCATAATCAATTTTAGAACAATTTTAGAGCATCACCCCCAAAAGAAAGCAGCTCTTTCCCATTAGCATTCATTCCCTAATTCCTCCTAACCTTGCAGCTCTCATGAGTCACTAACGTATTTTCTGTCTCTATAGATTTGCCTTCTAGACATTCGAAATACAGTGTTAATCATTTTTTCCCCTAGGTGATGGTGACCAATTTAGGCACAGAGTTCTTGATTTGAATTTCACATTGGAAAACTTAGAATCAAGAAGCTATTCTCAGCTGGGCACAGTGGGGCACACCTGTAATCCCAGCAGCTCAGGCGGCTGAGGCAGGAGGATTATGAGTTCAAAGCCAGCCTCAGCAAAAGCAAGGCACTAAGCAACTCAGTGAGATCCTGTCTCTAAATAAAATACAAAATAGGGCTGGGGATGTGGCTCAGTGGCCAAGTTAAATCCCAGGTACCAAAAAAAAAAAAGCTGTTCTTCACATGGGAGGGAGTTAAGTTGAGGAACCAAAGATAGTGTCTTAGGGTCTGGAGAAACCTGGATGCACTTTCATGTTTTCAGCTCATGAAAGGGGAATGGATTCATTCTAGTTCATGGTACTTGAATGGATGCAGAGGGAATAACCAAAACAAGACCAAGAATCTAGCCTCTTCCCTCTGAGTTTTCAGCCATGTTGGGGCAGGATATATGATACTGAATAAAGCCATACTTTGTGGTTGATATCCTGCTGGGTGATACTTTTTTAACTAAAGGAAATGAATGTATTTATGTTTCTAGTTGAGCCTATACTTTTTGGGAGGCTTTGGGGATGATGTGCATTTTTCATTATATTATCAGAGGTTAGTAATTCTGAGATCTCTGTCCTTTCTCTTGTACACATTCCTAAGGTAATTTTAATAGAAACAATAGCTTATAGGAATACCAGCATCTTTCATTTTATTGAATATTTACCAAGTGCCTGGTCCTATACTAAATGCCACACATTGTCTTCTTATTCTGTACCACAATCTTGTGAGATGAATATGGATGTTCCTCAGTATCCATGGGGGATTGGTTGTAGGACCCCCTCAGATACCAAAATCCTTAAGTTCCTTACAGATAACAGTACAATCTTTACATATAACCTGTGTTCATCCCCCTGAATACTTTAAATGATCTGTAGAGCACTTATAATACCTAATACAATGTGAATGCTATGTAAGTAGTTATTATCTACCATATTGTTTAGGGAATAATAACAAGGACAGAAGTCTGTACATGTTTAGTACAGAGGCAGTTTTTCCCTCAGTATTTTTAATCCTGGTTGGTTGAATTGCAGAATGCAGATCCATAGATTTGAAGGGTCAACTGTCCTCTTCCTTTTCTGCATTTGATAGTTGGGGTAACTTGATTAAAGTCACTACTAAAGGTAGAAATGTGTGCAATCAAGTTTTGAACCTCGCAATAGCCTCTGGGGCCTCCTTTTGAAAATTACCCTTCAGTGCCTTAGCAAAATGCTGGTGGCGAAGATGCAAATTTTTCATAGATCTAGATTGTAGAAAGGTGGTGCTGCAGATGCTAGATTAGGTGAGAATATAGTCCTGGTGATTTTCACCCTATGGAAAGACTAGTAAATCTTTTGTATTGTGCTGTTAAGTTTTGTAGTTTTCTCTCCCTCACATGCTTATAGAAACTTGTAGGCTGGAGGGGCAGACTGTGTCTTGGCATTGTAAAGCAATGCTTTCTTTTTGGGGTGATAACGAATGATTATCAATGATTCCCTTTTAAGTGGAAAATAGGGCATTAATCAGGGAGGCCAAAATCTGTTTCTAGTCTAATTCAGTAAGGTAAATGGCGTGCCTATTAAAACTATTTTCCTATTAAAACTAGGAAAAACAAACAAACACCCAGCATCAAGTGTTGTATGCTTTAAAGCTTGTCACCTTTTTGTGCTTCTTTAAGATTTAGTTATAGCCTTTTTTTTTTTTTCAACAGTAAGATGAGACCTTCTTCAATGGCATAAACTGTCAAAGGATGTTCTCTGCCAGCTTGCTTTGTTTAGGAGTAATTATATTACTCACAGAATCCTAATGGAATAAATGCACATGGAGTTAGCTAGCAACAAATTTCTCCCAGTTCTTTTGGTTTGCTTTAGCACCTTGTGAATAAAAGGGGGGGAAAAAAAGCCTTTTCCTAATTATTTGTAAATGGTGGTAATTTGCAATACTGACATTTGGAGCATTACTCATACAAATATAAACAGCAATTAAATCCAAACAAGATTTTGTAGTTTTTATATAACATTGGCTTAAAAAGAATCCCTTTACTTTTCTTCATTCTCAGTTGCATTGAATAAATTACATCCAGTCTGTATTTTTCAATCTGCTGACTGCCTACAGCTTAGAGCCCCTCCCCCCTTTTAAATAATTCATAGACTTAGTTTTGTTTTTTTTTTTAGAGCAGTTTTAGGCTTACAGAAAAGTTCCCTGTAGTCTCTCATATCTTTTCCTTCTAATTTGAAGCATGTACTCTGCCTTTGAGTTACCCTCCTAGCCCCCTGATAAAATATTAGTAACAGAAGTCTATAGTTTACATTTGGGTTCACTCTTAGCATCACACATGCTATGGCAAATGGTATTTTGATTGTTTGTTTTTTTGAGAGGGGGTCTTTCCATGTTGCCCATGGATGGCTTTGAACTTGCAGTCCTCCCGTCTGAACCTCTCAGTAGCAATTTTGACAAATGTAGAATGACATGGACGCATGTTTATAGTATCATACAGAATAGTTTCACTGTCCAAACGTCCTGTGTTCTGTCTATATCCTCTTCCTTCAACCTCTGTTTCTTTTTACTTTCTCCCTGGTCTTTCTGGTCTTTTTACTGCTGCCTGTCTTTTCAAAATTCTTAGTTGGGATCAGTTTGTAGCCTTTTCAGATGGGCTTTTTTCACTTAGCCATGTGCACTTAAGTTTCCTCCATGGTCTTTTCATGGCTTGGTAATTCATTTCTTGTTATTGCTGAACAATATTCCATTGTCTGGATGAACCACAGTTTGTTTATCCTTTCACCTATGATTGTATGTCTTGCTTGCTTTCAATGTTTGGGAACTTACGAATAAAGCAGATATAAATATTTGTGTGAAGATTTATGTGTGGATGAAAGTTTTCAATTCATTTGGGTAAACAAGGAGTTTGATTGTTGGGTCATATGGAAAGAGTGTGCTACTTCTGTAAGAAACTGCTGAACGTCTTCCAAAGTGGCTCTACCTTTTTGTAGTCCTTCCAGCAGAATGACAGCTCCTGTTGCCCGTATTTGCTCATGTCAGTGTTTGGCTTTTCACCCTTCTTCTAGGTGTGTAGTGGTATCTCATGGTTTTTTTAAATTTGCAGTTCCTTCATGGCATTCGCTATTGAGCATCTTTTCATGTGCTTATATGTCATGAAAATATATCTTCACTGGTGAGAAGTCCAGATCTTTTGCCCATTTTTTTAGTTTGGTTTATTTTCTTATTGTTGAGTTTTTAAAAAAATTATTATGGCAAAATATACATAATACAAAATTTACCATTTTAACCACCTTTAAATATACACTGCAGTGGCCTTTCACAATTCTGTGTCTATTTCCCAGTACTGAGGATTGAACTTAGGGGCACTCGACCACTGAGCCACATCCCCAGCCCTGTTTTGTATTTTATTTAGAGACAGGGTCTCACTGAGTTGCGTAGTGCCCCACTTTTTGCTGAGGCTGGCTTTGAACTCTCAATCGTTCTGCCTCAGCCCCCTGAGCTGCTGGGATTACAGGTGTGTGGCACTGTGCCTGGCTTATTCCAGAACTTTTTCATCATCTCAAACTGAAGCTGTGTTATATGTACCCTCTTCCCATTGCCTTTGCCCCTGTAACCCCTATTCTGCTCTGTCTTTATGAATTTGCCTGTTCAAGACATATTAGTGGAATCATACAATATTTTTCATTTTGTATCCGCTTAATTTACTTAGTATAATATTTTCAGTGTTCTTGTAGTAGAATTTAATATCTTTTTGTGGCTGAATATCTGTTAATTTTTGATTATCAACAATTATTATTAGGAAAGAATAGTTCTTTCTCCTTTAAAATCATGTAAAGGAATTGTTTTTCACTCTCCATCTCTTTCTCCCCCCCTCAGAATGGTAAGTAGCACTTGGAATTGACATCAGTTTATCATGAGTGTCTCTTACAAGAATGCTATCTATACATTTATTCCTTTCTAAGTACCCATTTGTTTTAGGCATATATGTTTTGGGCAAATAGTTTTTAAAGAGAGCTTTATTGATTATAATTTACATGTCATGAATTCACCTGTTTTAAGTTACAGTTCTGTGCTTTGTAGTTATAGAGTTATGTAACCATCACCCCAATCCAGTTATGAGCATTTTTATCATCCCAAAAGCTTCCACATATCTCTCTGCAGGCTCTTTCTATTCTCATGTTATGTCTCAGACAACCACTAATCCACTCTTTTCTGTCTTTATAAATTTGTCTTTTCTGAAATTTTAAGCTAAATGGAATCATGAAAGAAGTAATCTGTTGCATCTGGCTCTTTTCACTTACTGTGATGGTTTTGAGGTTTGTCTATGTTGTAGCATGTATCAGAAGTTGGTTCCTTTGTGTTGCTGAAGATTATTCAATTTTGCAAGCACAAGTTGTTTATTCATTCACCAAATGATGGACCCTTGGATTTTTTTTTTAAGTTTTTGACTGTTAAGAATAATGCTGCTATGAACATTTGCATACATATCTTTGAGTGGGTATGTTTTCACTTCTAATTTTGTTTCTTACCTAGGAATAGAATTGCTGAGTTATATGGCAAACATATGTTTAATTTTGACTTAAAACTTAAGTTTAAATCAAACTTATATTTGACTTTAAAACCTGCCAAACTGTTTTCCACAGAGAAGCACCATTTTATATACCCACTGGCAAAGTATGAGGGTTCTAATTTCTCCACATGCACACCAACACTTGTTATTATCTCTCTTTTTGATTGAAGCCACCCTAGTGAGAGTAAAGTGCTGATATCTTGGTGTGATTTTAATTTGCATTTCCTTGATGATGAATAACATTGAGCATCTTAATATGCATTTATTGTCCAGTGGTACAACTTTTTTGATGAAATATGTATTCACATATTTATTACCTTTTGGTTTGTCCTATAAGGTTTTGATGATTAAGTCAACAGCACCAAGTATATTTTCTCTGTTTGTCCTCTTCTGGGGACTTTTTGTTTCCAGTGTTGTGGTCTCAGATGTATTTGACTGATTGATTTTTGGATCTCAGGACTTAGGACAGTGATTCTTTGAAGGCTGTGTGGTTGAGGTTTTTTTTTTTTTTAATATTTATTTTTCAGTTTTCGGCGGACACAACATCTTTGTTTGTATGTGGTGCTGAGGATCGAACCTGGGCCGCACGCATGCCAGGCGAGCATGCTACCGTTTGAGCCACTTTCCCAGCCCTGGTTGAGGTTTCTACTCTAGTTAGGCCATTCAGCATCTCTTTGGGAGTTCCATAGACAAGGCTTTCTAATTCTGGCAGTTGTAAGCTACTGATCTCAAACGCCCTGAGTTGACAAAATAAGAACCGCCCCCAGGGGAGAACTGTAATTACCATGGAGATATTGTAGAAGGTACTTTGGGAAGGGATTTTGTTGTCCTGTCAAGGCCATTGCATTTCTAAAAATTAGCCAAGAGAGGGATGCCAATACGAAGCTAACAACTAAGGTGGTTTTTCTAGATTTAAATTTTTGATTGACCTTAGTTTTAATTTTTTAAAACTATAACCCAGTATGTTTTAAAATTTTTATGTATTTAATTCAATAAATCAGGAGCCTTGCTCTGCTCTTACTGGACCTTCCAAAACCCTAGATTAGAGTCAGGGCTTTTGGGTGGAGGTAACAGGTGCAGAAGTCACAGAGGGAAGAGTACATGGGCTGTTTATGGGCCAGCAGTGAGGCCATTGTGGCTGGAACAGAGCAGATGAATGGAGAGAGAGCCCAGGGGCCAAATCAGTGATCTTGAGTTCTGGAAAGGACTTTAGGTTTCATTCTAGGTATGATGGACAGCCATAGGAGGTTGTGACGTGCTTGTGTTTTAGAAAGATTACGCAGGCAGCTGGGTGGAAAATGTTGTGAAGCCAGAATGGGGTCAAGTAGACCAGTTAGGAGGCTGCTTTTAATAGGTAAGGTAAGAGACAATGGCAGCTTGGTCCAGGTTGGCCATATCAGATGTGGTGGTCACATGCTGGTGCTTTTGGAAGTAGAGCCCACAGGATTTGCTGCTTAATTGTATGTGGACTATGAAAGAAAAGAGGAATATCAAGGATGACTCAGTGTCTCTGACTTGAGCAGTTGTGTGAATGATGTTACTCTTTTCTGAAATAGAAATTAGGGGAGGATTAAGTTTAGGGAGAAATTTAACATTATTGTTAAATGACACAGATCATGAATATATTCTCATACAAGACTCAAAAAGTTAAAAAAAAAAAAAGTATATAGGAGTATTCAGTACTCTCTGTCCCTTTTCTTTGGTTGGGATAGTACCTAGGGCCTCTCAATGCTAGGAAGGCACTCTACTGCTGAGCTGCACACTCAATTCCGGCACTTTTGAATATTTTTTTCCGTATCATTTTTCTGTGAAAATTTTTTCATAATTGGGATTATACTATGCAGATTATCCTGTTTTACTTTTCCAGCTAATACTGTGTCTTAGAGTTCTTATATGTCAATACATGCCCATTCTTTATTTCACTGCATAATTCTCACCACCACCTAATTATTACACCAAATTTTTTTTTTCACTTTAAGAATTGGCTTATAGGGCTGGGGATTTGGCTCAAGCGGTAACTCACTCCCCTGGCATGTGCGGGGCACTGGGTTTGATCCTCAGTACCACATAAAAAAATAATAATAAAATAAAGATGTTGTGTCCACCGAAAACTGAAAAATAAATATTAAAAAATTCTCTCTCTCTCTCTCTCTCTCTCTCTTTAAAAAAAAATTGGCTTATAACCTTGCATTGCATAATTGTCACCTGGTATAATTCTGTACGTCATGCTGCTTAAAAGGTAAACAGCAGCAGTGTACTCACCAGGGGCAAAAGGATGCTCATTTATCTTCTCACACACTGCTAATCCAGCCAGGAGCCTAGAATTCCCAGCATTTGCCCATTGTCCGTCTGTTTCTGAAAGCCCACTTATGTGGTTTGTTCAGAATGCTGCTGTACTAGTAGCACACATCTTAGCATCTTAGATGAGTGGTACTGAGGATGGTGAGGCAGGTAATGAAACCAATGATAGCAGTGCAGGATCTTTGGACAGAGAAGTTTGAATTTCTAAGTCCATACTTCCCAGTGCTGTGGTATGTTTCCTCAAGTATAATATTTCAACTATAATGCACAAATCAATAATGCTGATTTGTTAACTTTTTTGTCATACCAGAAAAGTGTTTGCTAATATGTCAAGAAGAAATGATGTGCATGGATTTGGACTCTTCAGTTTTAACATATATTCATGAGTAACCCATGCATCCTAATCTTGGTTCAAAGACAGTTTAGTAATAAATGATTTTTAAGTAATACCAGTACAATTAAAAAAAAAGCTTCACATAATAGTCTCATTCCATTTTTTTTGCAAAAAAAAATGGCATAAAATCTGCAACAATTATGTGGTGAAATACAGTTCTGAATTCTTTTTGATCACCTCAGAGGGTTCTATGGTGTGGATATAGTGTATTTACCATAGTTTATTTACCCAGGCTCCTTTTGGAGGTTTTTTGGATTGTCTCACATTGATAATTTGCACAACCTGCCTTTGGGTGTGGGGTGGCAGCTTTTCCATGGGATAGATTCCTCCAAGTGGAATTGTTGCTGACCTCCAGTTTTTACAAGCCTGTTGACATCAGTTGTTTAGGTCTTTACATTCCTATAGCTAGTTGATACTTGGTGCCCCTTTGAATACGTTAGATTATGTTTCAGAGCTTAACCTTTTGCTCAAATTGCCAACATTTTGAATAGGCCCTTCTTTTAGGCATTGATTCTGATTCTAAGATAACCAGGATGTAGAACAAAACCTGATATGTGTGTGTGAGAGAGAGATATTACAATTAATTAAATGTGTCCTTGTTAGCCTTGGACCGGTGTAATATCCTTGGTGAGCTGCAGGTTCTTACAGGCAAAATAGGAGATGGAGAGGATTCTGTCCATATTTAACAGTCTGCTCAAATTTCAGGGACCAAGCAGGGAATCATGTCTCTTAGAGTGAGAACAATAGCATTAGTGGCTGAAGGAATTTTTACAAATGAGAGTCACTGGGTTTTTTTTTTTGTAGGAACCCAGAGTGGAAGAAGAGAGGAAATAGTAAGGAAAACAGCTTGGCAGTGTGGGCCAGGAGCTGTCACGGCATGTTTATGTCTGGCTCATTTCACCTTGGTTGGAAGGCACAGAGTGCTGCAGAGGGTGAGCTGGAGACTGGGCAGTTTCCTACTATATTTAGAAAGAGGAGATTCCTGGGGTTGGGTGGTGTGTGTGTGTGTGTGTGTGTGTGTGTGTGTTTCCTTTGCTAGATGGACAAAGGTTTGGGGTTTGGGGATTCTGGAACAAACCTTGTTAACTAGCTGGCTTCTCTGGGCCAAGCCAGTAGCTATACTTTGACTCCTGCTGCCGCCACACAGGAAAAGCCAAAATAAACCCCATTTTGTATGGTTTGTAAAGACATCCCAGGTAGTTTTCAAAGCTCATCTGATCTTGCTGTCAGATCTTTTAAGTTTACTCCAGGCTGATTGGAGCATTGTGAAAACATGAACTGGCTTCTCCTGTGAGACTAGATAGATTTTTCAGGTGCTGAGTTGAACTTTGGTTGTTCCTGTGCCAAGGGCACTGTCAAGCCATGGGACCAAAACTGTAACACATTTCTGACTGCGTGCCTCATTATTACACTTGCAGGTCAGGTGCGGACAAAGAATATCAGTTGAGCAAATAAAATTAAAAATAAATAGTTAGTCGAATTCATATGTTTCTTTTAAAAAGCCAATCTAAGTAGGTAATACCTATAAATGGTACAGAATTCAAAAGAGACAAAGGGACAGCTGCAACTTCTGCCTCTGGATCTCTAGTTATGCTAGAAGCAACATTTTACCAGTTTCTTGAGAATTTTTCAAGTATAACTATGCATGTGTCAGCAAATGTATATATAAATGTGCATATATATGTGTATATATATATATATACACATATATACACATTTTTTAACAAATATATGTATTTGGAAGTATGCCATGTATACTGTTTTATACCCTGTCATAATATATTTTGGATATTGTACATTGGTACGAACAGACCTAACTCACTGTTAGCATTGTTTTGTGTGAATATAACATAATTTATGAAACCAGTCCTATAATAGTAGACATTTAGGCTATTTCCAGTCTTTGACCCTATTAGCAGTGCTGCTAGGAACACCTTGGCACCTCTTGCATAGGACAGATAAGTAAGTAGATCTGTAGGAAAATTCCTAGAGATGAAATTACTCAGCTAAAAGATGCCATATTTGTATTTTTCAGTTTAATAAATATTTCATAGAAGTGTTCTTAAAACATCCTAAGTGGGGGCTGGGGATGTGGCTCAAGTGATAACACGTTCGCCTGACATGCGCAGAGCGCTGGGTTTGATCCTCAGCACCACATAAAAATAAAATAAAGATGTTGTGTCCACCGAAAACTAAAAAATAAATTAAAAAAATACTAAGTGAACCAAATCTTACAAACTATGATTTTAGTGTGGGAAGGAAACGCACTGTTTAGAATTCATTACAGAGTATCCTCTGAAATAAAAACAGTACTTAGAATTTTCTCCATTTCCTTCTTCTTGGTTTGTATGTATTGTTAATTCTGGGACTAAAAACCACAGCAAAAATCACTAAAATGTGACCCCTCTGTACCTAGGAATCATCCAAGTGTAGGACCCCAGAGAACTTGTTTGTGTTCCTGGTGATGATGCTGTTGAATTTTTATCCTGTGCATTATTCAGGAGGCTTGACAGGTGTAAAAGGAGAGCAATCTCCTGCCTTTGGTAGTTGGAGATCCTGACCTTGTCTATGGTTGAAGCTTCCCTGTGGGCCCTGGAATTCCTGGGGACTGGTAAGAGAGAGGGTGTTTTTTCTGATATCTCTCTGTAGCTGCTGCAGAACTTAGCACTTAGCACTTCTCCCTAATGCAAAACAAAATCCTGCCTCATGTCCTCTCTGGTTTATGCCTGTGGCAGCTCCTCTTGGTGTAGAAGCCAACTTTTCTGGGAGGGGGTGGGGTGGGTGGGGTGGTTTCTGGGATGGAGCAGGCAGAGTCTTATTATTACACTTGCAGGTCAGGTCACCCAGGTTACTCTCCCGGGTGCTCAGCATCTTGAGAGAAGGCAGGGAAAACAGGTTGTATGTGGCCCATGTGAGAGTTGCTGCTGGTTTGGAAAGGTGTTGGGAGAAGGAGTAGAGACCTCTAGGTAAAGCCCAAGAAGGCTTATCAAGCCCAAGGAGACAGTAGTCAGTCATTTAAAGGTTACCTCTGTTATTTTTTGCCTCACCTTTATCACTGTTTATTTACCTTGTAAAAATCTATCTAGTAAAAAATGCATTGGTTTCAAAAGAGAAGTTTATATCTTTGAGAAATCACAGTTTGATATGTTTAGCAATTTTCTATAAAATGTCTTCAAATAGCCATTCAATCATAATCAAATTGAAAACTACTTGCTATTTATTATATTACCTTAAATAATCCTATATTTCATCAGAGATGTGAGAGTCAGTCTCTGCTTAACATTGTCCCAAGGCAGAAGTATTCAAGAGGATGGACACATGTCTGGCCTGGTACCTGGGGGAAGAGGAGGAGAGGGATGTGCTTCACCGACCACAGACTAGGTTACAAGTGTCCTAGATAGGCAGCTCTGTGCCGGAGAGTACAGAGAGCATGTGGGGGTTGGGGGGGGGGATTTTCCTGAAAATCTGCTTTACTCAGTGCAGTCACTGTTTGAATAGTCACACAGACACTGATAAATTACAGAGTAGAATGAAGAGTTCCATGGCATTTTTTTCAGAGGACGTGAGCTGTGTGAATGAAGAGGAGAAAGAGAACAGCATTTTGTGACTTGAGGAGAGGATGAGGACAGAGAGGAGGGTAGAGCTAGGGGTGTATGTGAAGTTTCTCTGCTAGGTCTTGGGGGGCTGGCTGAACTGCATACCACAGAAGACTCATGGTGTGTGATAGGGGATGCACAGTTGAGTTCCTGCTGAGTTCTGATGGGGCGTGAGTGTGGGGACAACTACTAGGTGGTAGGAAGCACAGGTTGGGAGTTTTGCAGAGTTGTGGAGGGTATGGGTATAAGTCTGGTTCTGTTAGATGGTATTTGAGGCCCTGGAAGTAAATGGATTTATAAAGGTGAGACATAGGCTGAGGTTCTCAGCCTTAGCTGCTGTTTGGAATTCCTGAGGAGCCTAGCACACCACTTCCATAGATTCACTCTTGGACATTCTGATATAGTTTGTCTGGGGGTATATTCTGGACATGGGAAGTTTTAAAAAGCTCCCCAGGTGATTCTAATGGACAGCAAAGATAGTAAACCACCAGTGTGGAATGAGAGAAGAGAAGGAGGCCGAAACCATGGAGCATCAAAGTGTAGAAGGTAACCAGAAGAAGATGGGAGACAGTTTGAACCAGGGCTTTTTTCTTGGCCATTTTGGGTGAGGACCTGCTCAGAGGCCTATGGATTTTGACCTTCACTTTGGAGGCAAAACTGAAGAAAGCGCTTAAGTGCAAGAGGAGAAATTGATAACTACCTAATAATATTATTGTGAGGAATAGATGAGGACAGTAGATGTTATGATGAGCTGTGTAAGGAGACACATGGTATGTATTCTATAATTGGAACTGCCATTATTTTCACTACCAGATTGTCCTTGTTGTAAGCTGGTGGTTGTATGGATTTAGCTTGGCACGACTGTAGACATCTTGAGTTATAACTGCCATGCTTGCCTCAGAATAACCCCCATCACTTTTTCCTGCAGAGGTTCTTAAAAGTGAGAGTGTGTAAAAATTCCATGAATTGCAGATTCTGGATCTACAAGGAGATTCTGATACATGAGCTCGGGGAAGGCCTGGAAATCTGCATTTCCTGTAGCCCCACCTCCCCTCCACCCATTAGGGTGAGTTATATGGAGGAGGTCCTTGGACCAACCACATGTTGTCTGAATAGGCCAGAACATTTTTATATAAACCTGGTCCTCAAATCCTTTGTTCCCCTTAATGTGCACAATGGAGTTGTTGTTCACCTTTCTGTTAGGCCATCTGAGGTATTGGAAGGTGTCTGCATTACTGCGGGTGGAGGAATGATGGCTGAGTGTTTCTGAAGTGTGGAAGTTCCAGTGACTTTGGAACATTTCAGCCAGTGTGGCTTCCTACCTGGGATCCAGTTGTTTTCATGAGCTCTATCTGTGAGCTGGGGCTCTCGGTAGTACTGGGGTTGGGTGGATGAGCTCCTAAAAGAGAACTTTATGCTCCTGGACAATCAGGGCAAAAAGTTTTCCCACAATGAGTCCTGGTGCTCTTGTCAGGGTTAAAGTCATTTGGGGTCAGAGTCTGTCATTATCTTGCACATTTTTTCTTTAAAAACATTCAGGAAGCATAATGAGCTGGCTGAGCAGTTGCACAGCTAGTCACACAGTCTGGGGACAGCCTGGCTGATGTCTCTGGAGCATGAAGTACCCCAAACTGAGAGTGCTTCTCTCCTCTTCCTGCCCTGGAGGTGCCCTTGGGCCACTCATTTCTGGCAACAGCTTCTGCTTCTTCCTCCCTGGGTGCCTATCTCTATTCTGATCTCTGTAGGTTCTCAGCCCTTTGGGGAGGGCTGGGTGACTGAGCAGACCACAGCAACTGCTGGTGAGACCCCAGGTGTTACCAGGAGACCAGTGTTGCTTTTGCCCTGCCTTTTGCTTTTTTAATTTTTTTGGTACCAGGGATTGAACCCAGTGGTACTTAACCAGTGAGCCATATCCCTGGCCCCGCCCCTCCCCTTTAAAAAATATTTTTAGCTGTAGATGGACACAATGTCTTTATTTTACTTTTTTTTTTTAATGCGGTGCTGAGAATCAAACCTAGTGCTTCACCCATGCTAGGCAAGCGCTCTACCACTAAGCCACAATCCTGGCCCTTTTTTATATTTTGTCTAGAGAGAGGATCTCACTGTGTTGCTTAGGGCCATGCTAAGTTGCTGAGTGCCTCTTGCTTCTTAAGAATTTCTGTGGGCTGCTTCTCTAAAGACAGGAGCTTCTTGCTTTTGTATGTGGGTAGTGCAGCGATGTTTGACACAAACCCTGCCCTGACTGGCTTATCTAACAGCTCATCAGCTGCACAACTCTGGCAAGGGACAGTATGGCTTTGTGGGAACTGGAGTTCAGGAAAGGCACTGGGGACCAGTACTCAACATCTTGGGCTTGGGCTCCTACTGTATGTGTGTCTGCTGGCCAGGTCTTGTTGCTGCCTCCCAGCCTCTGACCAAGATCTCTCTGAGCTCTGTGTGCGAGGTCAGCAAGCTCCCATGTTGCCAAGGTCCGTTTAGAGCAGCAAGATGGTCTCTCCCTGGAAAGAAATCCTGTTTCCTTTTTATGTAGCCAGCATGCCTGTAATAAGTTCCCCAGCAGGGTAGCTCTGCTCCATTGCATAGGAAATTAGAGTGGAACTGATAGCTTTTGGCCTTGGTGTCTTTTGGGATATGACTTTGGCTTGCTTCTTAACTCCCCCACCTCTTTTGGCTAGCATAACTTCATACCATCATAGCACCACGGGGGTTGGGGTTTTGTGCTTGAAGCAGCACTGAATTCATGAATAAAGAAGTTTAACAGCCGAGGATAACTAAAATTTTGCTTTTTCCCCCCACAAGTCTGGGTTCTGAATGTTGGGGTCTATTCCTTGCCCCTAAAAACTGAGTCTCCTTAAGAAAGAAGGTTGAAGTATTTTTTGGTGCTTATCTTATATGAGAAACTTATCAAATGTCAGGCTGGAGAAGAATGACTCATATCTCTTTATGTACCATCTCAATCAGACCTATAACTGAGCTCCCCCTACATGGGGCACTGGTGCGGGAGGGCAGGCAATGATGGGCAGAGACCTTGCAGGTTCTTCCTTAGGATTAAGAAAATAGATTTATTGAGCTATAATTCACATATCACAAGATTCACCCGTTTACAGTGTATGATTCAATGACTTTTTAGTATAGTCACAGAATTTTGCATTCATCTCTATGATTAATTTTAGAACATTTTCATCATCCCCCAAAGCAATCCTGTACTTCTCAGCTATTATTTTCCATCCTCCCCATTCCTCCAGTCCCAGGCAACACTTTCTTAGGATTTTTAACCCATGGCTCCAAGGGTGGTATCCTGTGGTCTGCTTTGTCGCTTGATCTTGTTAAGCCACGAATTTTTTTCCTTTGGAGCATCTAAACAATTTGCAGGTCATCAGAATGCAGCAATTGCAGTGCTAGGATGCTTGGACCCCTGATGCCATTCTTGCTTTTTATCCTCTGACAGAGTTGCTAGTAGTGTCGCAGGCCTAATCCACACTCATTTGAAAGGGTGCCTGTAGGCCTCTGGGTTAGCCCTTTTCTTGTCCTGCCTCTTCCCTGGTGCTGAGCTTGTTTTGGAGGGTAATTTCCTGGCTGAGATTGAGAAGGAAGAACCTAAGACTCAATAGGTAGATGCATTGTTTTGAACAAGAGAGGAACATTTGTGTGTGTGTGTGTGTGGTGCTGGGAATTGAACCCGAGGCCTCATGAATGCTAAGCAAATGAGCTACACCCCCAGCCAGAGGAACTTTTGTCTTTACAGAGGAAAAAATTGCTGGAAATATTCTGATTTTTGAATAGTTGCATTTGGAGGGTTTCAGCTTTAACCATTTTAGAAACTGCTGATAAAGAAGTAGATTTCTTATGTGCTGAGATGGCAATGGCTTGGAGGCTGTCTAAGGTATTTATATGAAGGCCCTATTCCTCCAAGGATTTTTAACAGTTCTAGGAAATTCCAGTCCAAAGGTTCACTACCATCTATATATTTGCTCTTTCCCCAATTTGCTTCTCTGCCTTCTTTTATTTTCTCCTCCACCCCTCATTCTTTCACTGACTGCCCTTCCTCCCCCCTGCTTGTCTTGCCAAAGGGCGGATCCCCTGATATCTTGATTATGAGGAAAACAAAGTTTTTTGTCAACGGGAATGACCTGAACCAGATTTCTTGGGAGTAATATAGTTTCAGCTTGAAGGATTCCTGAATTCACTGCCAGGACTGTAGAACCAAGAAGTCTGGGCAGCAAGTGGTCATTCATGTCATGGTAAACAACACTGCCTAGGGCCCCTTTCCTGTTGGAGTTCCTGTGTTATATTCCAGAGGTGAAAGGACCTGCTCAGCCCAGGGCGGGTACAGAACATAGAGCTCCCTGGCTAGCAGTGCTGATGGAAGTGTTTAGGTGCTTATTTTTGCTTCTCTAATGGGACCTGATATAAACTTCAAGTTTCCTTTTTTTAATCATTGGGCTTGGGCAGTGCTATTAAAATCATCTTTAATAAAAGTAGGTTAATGATTTATATTTCAAGAAGAAAATTTGGGGACATGGAATGAGAGCATGTTATTTGGGTTAGTTGAACAGGTCCAGATAAAATTATGTATTTATAATCCCACCTAGGGACCTAGAGACCTATTTGGAATAGGTCAGGAAACTGGGTGTGAGGTCTGAGTCTTTGCAGGCATTCCACCTGGAATCTCCAGGAGCAATAATACACTTTGGACATGTGCATGTGAATCCTGGGTAAGATCTGTTGATTACAGCTCTTTCCCTTTAGCTGTGACCCCACAGTTCAGATAACCATCAACACCAAAATAGCAGGCTACCCCTTCTGCCTTCCTCATGGGCACATGTTGCCCTGTCTTTCTCTTCATATAGGTTAGTCATTAAAAAAAAACAAAACACAAACAACCAAACAATTCAAAAACTTGCATTTCTTTCTGATTATACAGGTAATACATGTTCATTAGAGAAAATTTAGAAATTACAGATGAATAAAAGAGAAAATGCCAGTTACGCCAATAGGACTGATTACAGATGGTCATTTTGGTTTTATAACCTTTTCTACTTAATAGCTCCTGATCATCTTCCCATGTCATTAACTGCTCTCTCAGATGGTTTTCAGTGGCGATGTAATATTCCAGGTATGCTATGTCAAAACTTTTGAACTAATGATCTATTTGGGGGCAGTTAGGGCATCTCTCTCTTTTTCATGATTATTAACCAATCTGTATGTCCTTAAAAACTTGCTATTATATTTCTTTAAGATTAATTCCCTACTCTTAAGTTTCTTTTTATATTTTTAAGATCCAGCTCTCATCTGTCAGCTCCCCTCTTCCTGTGTCCCCCCCCCTTTTTTTTTTCTTTTTGCTATTGACTGAACAGAAGTTTGGGGACAGAGAAGAAAGATACAATTGCAGAGTGCATAGTGAAGAGTCCCACATGTTGGAAGTGTGCTGTTAAGTTTATTGAAAGTTTATTGAAACTTAATAACGATAGCAGGATAGTATTGGGCTATCCACCATTTGAACAGATGCTTGTTAAGTGTTTTACAAACTTTCTTTTTTGTGTGGTGCTGAGAATCAAATGCAGGGGTTTTATGTGTGCTAGGCAAGCGCTCTACCACTGAGCCACACCCCCAGCCCCAACTTTTTTTCACTGAACCTTCACAACCATCTCTGGAGTTGTGCCTAACCCCCCTAGTTAAGAGATTAGAAGACTGAAGCAGAGGGAGATTCAGGAAATATTACACTAAAAGGTGTTGGGGGCAGGATTAGAGCTGTGGTCTGATGACAGCCTGTTTGCTCTTAATCAGAGTTACCCAGCCTCTTAAAATCTTCTATTTCTTCCTTATATAGTGGAGGCAATAGTGCTTATGGGTTAAGGGTGTGCACAGACCACCAGGCACAAGATCACAGAAGCTGTTGCTACTGTGATGACTGATTACTTTCACCTTTGATAAGAGGATAATAAGATAGACATTATGTGTTGTCTTTATGCTGTCTCTACATCCAAGGCTCTGGCCTCATTGTTGGTGATGAGTGCTTTTATTAGGAATTGGATTGGATCTTGTACTTTGGTCAATATCATATTGAACTTAATGCATATCTATTGGTTTTAAACATGTCCTGTCACAAGATTGTGTCATCTCTTTAAGATGGTCTGGAATGCTGACTTCTCAAAAATTGTTACAAAATCTGCATGTCACATGAGTGCCTTCCTGTCCTACCCCTCCCTGTCTTACAGCTCAGATGTGGCTTCTAGAGTAGGCACCTGGCCCCAGCTAGGCCTTCCTCCTTGAGGTCAGCATGGGTATCTATTGTGGTGCTTCGTGCAAAGTTGTCTTTCATGTGATGATTGGGGTTAGTGGAGCACAGTGGTCCCAGTTCTCTGGTTATGAATGATCCCCATTCCTACCTCTCGTGGTTTTTAACCCCCACCCCCATACTCATTCCTGCCTCTCAGCAAACTTGCACACTTGAGCAATTCTGAGGATTACAGAAGCACATGCTCTCTGATACATACCCATCTGGGTTGTTATGGGATCCAGGGCGCGGAACTCCTTTCTCCCCCTCTGTTGAAGTTCTGAGGTCATTTTAGTTTGAATACCTCCTATGAGAAGCTATTTGTCTTAGAAAGGAATCCACAATTGGGACTGATAGATTACTTTGCTTTTAGTAAAAGTGAAGATGGTATCTTCATGAACCCAGTTAACAGATATTTATTGGATTCCAGCTATGTACTAGGCGTTGTTGTAGATTTTGGGAGGAAAGCTCTGAACAAGAGCAAGTCCATCCTAGTGGAGCTTATGTTTTGGTGGGCAGACAAATTAAGGCAGTAAACAAATAAACAGGATACTTTCAGATAGTGCGAAGTACTGTGCCGGAAATAAAATCAGATGGAGGGTGATGAGTAGTAGAGTGGGGAGGCCACGTTAGATTATGTAGTCGGAGAACACTTCTGTGAAGACCTGTGACCTTATTATATTCTGAATCTGCTCTGGGTCACCACAGTTACTGTGAGCTGTCACCTGAAGGAAGGGCTCTGGTTGATCATATTTTTTCCCAATGTCATTTTTCCTTCTGTTTTCATGGGCAGGGCCATTCTTACTCTTGGAATCTTGACCACCTAGAACCTTAGTGATCTTGGTAAATTGGAATCTATTTCCCACATGGCAGGCAGAATGATCATTTTAAAAAACGTAAACCCTATCAAGTCTTTCTTATCCAGAATTTCTCAGTGACTTTCTGTGTCATTCACAATGTAGTTTTAACTTCTTACTATGGCTTATTTTTAAAAGCATTTTTTTTAGTTGTAGATGGACACAATATCTTTATTTTATTTATTTATTTTTATGTGATGCTGAAGATCGAACCCAGTACCTTGCATGTGCTAGGCGAGCGCTCTGCCACTGAGCTACAACTCCAGCCCTTCCTATGGCTTATGTGCCTCATATGATCAGGCTGCTGCCTACCTTGCTGATCGCCTCTCTGAGTGTCCTCCCTCAGCTTGAGTTTTGCTGGTATCAGATTCCTCTAACGTACTGAGAACTTCCCAGCCATAGGGCCTTTCTGTTGCTGTTTTGGATACCTTTGCTGAATATCTCCTGTGGGCATGCTCTCATCCTTCAGGTCCAGGCCAGAGATCCTTTTGAAGCTGCTTCTCCAGACTGCTTGACCTAAGTCTTACTGCCATCTCTTCCTTCCACTTTCCCATGCCCTGACTTATAGTCTTTGTGGTCCTTCTGAGTGCAGGTTGAATGAACATCAGGTGTGCCTTCAGAGAGCTTTTCTCAAACACTTCACTTGCCTGTGTTCTAGAAGCATCCCTCAAAACATTCCTTGATTCTCTTTATATCTAATTTTGCATTAAAGATTCTACCTTGGGTAGATCAGGTGTGACTGGTCTGTTTGGGTGGTAATGGTAATGCATTCTATTTTTGAGGTAACCCAAAAATGATGAGGTACTCACTCCTTTTTTCCTTTTAAGTCTCTTTCTCTATTTCTTTACTTTTATATGCAGGGGATAGGAAAGGGAAATCTCATATTTTCGAATCTGTGTCATAAGTAGCACCATGTAGGAGGCCCAGTTCTGTTGAGCTGAGCCAGTTAACTTTCTGTGAATAAATTCCTTTTGTAAAAATCACACCTAGAAGAAATATACTCACAGCTGACTTTTAAATTGATGAGGTCATGTATATGTTCACTCATGTGTATGAAGCTGCTTTAAAAAGAGAGATTTTGAATGTTAGGGTATATATTCTCCTTCCCACTCCCATTTAAAGGTGCTGTGTTTTAACAAATCATATTATCTGTAATAGCACAAATGGGAATTTGTGCTTTATAAGCCTCATAATCATTTGTGTAAGATGGATGCATTTTTATTGTCTATTAAAAAGACTAAAATAAATATTTCTTCCACTTTGGTTATATTTCAGGTCCCCACATGTCTTTTGCTGACACTGTGTCCGAGCTGGAGCCACATCTCTTGTTCTTCCAATGGATACCCCCAAGGCATAATTTCTGCACAAAATGTTTTGAAACCCTCTGGAGACTTTTTATAAGATTTTATAACAGTTCATTCAGAGAGTTTCCTGTGCCTGAAAGGGTCTTAACAGGAACTTAGCTAACAGAAGACAGTGTTTCACAACTGCCTCTTTAAGTTTTAGGACTCCAGCCTTGCTAAGTAGAATGTAAGCTAAGAGAGCTAAGAGTTAGTCTCTCTCTCTCTCTCTCTCTCTCTCTCTCTCTCTCTCTCTTTGTGGAACACCACTATTCTTAGACATTTAATCTAGGGTGGGTGGGGATGAAGAAGCGACAGCATCACCTCCGTCTTTACACACAAGGTGCCTATTTTGTGACATCTAAGCACTGGAGACTTACTGACCCACATTCTTTTTCTCCTCCTCCTCCGGGATTGACCGTGCAGGGATCTAGTACCTCAGTTAAAATGTGTTGCCACTCATGTCTGTCCCCACTGACTTTTCAGTTGTTAGAAATTAGCTCATGACCTACAGAGAGCACTGTGTCTGTACTTCTAGAGCCAGAATCCATGGAGGTAGCCAAGGAATGGACAGTGTTGGAGGATGTGAGAAAATCCTGGGCCTGAAACACAAGCTGGCCTGTTTTTCGGACATGCATTATATCTTTTCCTCTGCTGATTTCTGGTATCTTGGTAAATAACAAAGTTGAGCTCCTTTCCCCTGTTTTCCTATCAAGTTGGTTTTGTTTTACTCGTACTGGGGATGGAAGCCAGCAGGACCTTGTTCAGGTTAGGCAGGTGCTCGACTACTGAGCCATATCCCCAGCCCTTGAGCTCCCTTTGAAAATCTTTATCATCTCTTTTGGGGAATATCCATAGCTGATGCTCATGGGAGGCATAAAGGGCAGAGGAACTCTGGCCAGTGTAGGAGAGCCAAATCTGTGGGAGAGCTCTCGAGACATCAGGCGCTGTTTCTGCTGCATTCTGCCAGCTTTGTGGAACAGTATGGACCCACCCCTGCACTTGAATAAGGCACAAACAGGACATACTGCATGACCTGAAGGTCTGAGATTTGTCCCTCTGCTTGTTCACTGGGTTGACCAGGCCAAGGCTGGTTGCCATGCAACTCTGGACATAAGAGAAGCAGGAGAACTCCCCACTGAGTGCTCTGACCCCTTTGCCTTTTGTCTTTGTTTTCCCTTCCCTCAGAGGCTTGAGGGGTAACAGTTTGGGATAGGAGGACATAAAGTACACTGATTTGAAATATTGATTGTTTTGCTGGTTCCAGCTCTAATCAGTAACTGGTATTAAATCAGAAGGCCCTGACACCTTTCTGAGATCCTGAGTTCCTGGAATAGATGGGGAGAAGAGAGGTGAATTCTTTTGGGCTTCAGTAGGATGCGGAGTATTGGGAACAGTGAAGGCAGCTTCTTGATGAGTTTTTTTCCCTCTTTCCACATTTTTTATTGGTGTATTATAGTTCTACACAATGATGGGATTTGTTGTTACATAGTCATACATGCATACAATATAACAGTATAATTTGATCAGTATCATTCTCCATTAATCTTTTTTTTGGGATTTTTATCAACCCCTCCCCCCATATTTACTTTCAGCAAATCAGAGAATAAAAACAGCTTGGTTGGCTGGGTGTGTTGGTGCACATCTGTAATCTCAGTGACTTAGATGGTTGAAGCAGGAGGATTGCAGGTTCAAAATCAGCCTTAGCAACTTAGCAAGACCCTATCTCAAAAATAAAAAAATAAAAAGGGCTAGAGCTGTGGCTCAGTGGTAAAGCACCCCTGGGTTTAATCACTGGTACCAAACAAAACAAAACAAAAACCCCATCTTGGTTGATGCCAGAAAAGTTGTTTGAAATTTTTGACTATACATTCTTTTTAAAAAAATTCTTTTATTGGTTCTTTTTAGTTATACATAGCATTAGGATTCATTTTGACATCAGTATAAAAGCATAGAATATAATTTGTTCTAATTCAGTCCTCAGTACTTCTCTTTTCCCTACCCTCTCTCCCCTTGTTCCCTTCCCTCTACTGATCTTTCTGCTATTATAGTTTTTTTAAATTAGTATATTGTGGAGGTACGTAATGGTGAGATTTACTGTGATATGTTCATATATGTACATAGGAAAGTTAGGTCAGATTCATTCCACTGCATTTCCTTATCCTGTTCCTCCTCCCTTTGCTTCATTTCCCTTCGTATTCTCCACTGTCAGTCAGTTTTAATAAGGCACACTTGTAGATGAGGTGCTTCCATTTGGGCTATGTCAGCCAGGGTACTTTCTATTGTGAGAGAGAGAGGAACCAAGCCAAGCAGCTTAAGCAAGAAGAGAATTTGCTATGGTGTACAGCTGCAAAGCCCAGGGTTGTTCTGATTTTGGACTTACCTGGGTCCCATCTCCAAAGGATGTTTGCAGCTCCAGTGTCTGCATTACTCCCCTCTGCTGTCTTCTAGGATGGTGCCATTCACAGGCAGCTTCTTCCCTCACATTGGCAAGATGACTTGTGACCAAGAGTCCAAACCCAAAGCCCTGAGCTTGGATCTCATTGGCTCTTTTTTGAATTGTGACTTGTCCTTGAGATAATCCCTGAAGCTGGCCTGGCCTGAGGCCAGAGTGGCGTTAACATTAAATGAAATACATTCTGAAAGTTGGGGAGGGATGTTTTCTGGAGGAATATTAGGGTTCTGTCAATACAGGTGAAGGGGGTTAGCAGCCTAGGCACCCACATTCCTCTCATACTGGCCTAAGGAAATTGAGCAGGATAATCTAGGGAAGAGAAAGGGTTCTGCCTCCCAGATAGATCTTGGTTCTCTTTTGCATTTGGATAAATCAATTTGGGCTATCACCTGTTAGTTTACTAAAGTAATCCTGATAATTCATATTTGGAGAGAGAGAGAGAGAAATAAGAGATAGTTTTGAAGTATTGGGTACTTACTATCAGGTCTGGGCAGACTGTGAGCAGCCAAGGAACTGTAAATGCCTAGAGAATCAAGGATAGGACTGTCAAGCCGATAAGAAGGAGAAAGGGGACTACCCCTGCTGGGACAAATTAGAAAAAGTGAAAGCAAAATGCCATAGGGGAACTATTCAGTAATGCAGCAGAGTTTCATGACCCTCAGTGATTTCTTATGACCTGGACAGAATGAGAGTTGGTTCTTTATCAGTTTAGAGTTTGGGAAACAGAATGCACTCAGGAAAACTTGTTTTGTTATACTTTCTCTTTTTTTGTGAAACTGGGAGTTGAACCCAGGGCCTAGCACATGCTAGGCAACTACATCCAACTACATCCCTGCCCCGCATGAGAACTTGTTTTGGATTTGCTGATGGCTAGTGTAGATTAGACTAGAAGAGTCAGCAAAATTTTCCTGTAAAGGATCAGATAATAAGTATTTTAGGCTTTGTGGGCCACAGAGGGTCTCTGTTGTATCTCTGTATTTTCAATCTTTTTTTGGTGTGGGGGATTGCACCAGGGCCTTCTACACTGTAATCACATGCTCTAGATATTTCTCTTCTTGTTTGTATTCACAGTCCTTTAATAATGTAAAAACCATATTTAACTCGCAGCTCATTCAAAAGCTGGAGTAGAGCTGAAGTTTGCTGAGCCTTAGCATGGGTTTTGGAGTCAAGTAGGCCCAGGTTCCAGTCCTATCTGTGTGGTGTGGTAATGCCTGGGCATTTTAACCTTTCAAAGACTCAGCTCCTTTAGTTTTCTCATTTGTAAACTGAGTCTGATGAGAGTACCCATCTCAGAAGGTGATTGTGAGAATGGCTTAGAAAGTATCAGCTCTTTGGAGTTAGTTACCCTTTACGCCTTTACTTGGATCCTTTTGGCGTGACCCTTTACGCCTGTGCAGCATGCTCTGGAGGGGAAGATGAGCCAAGCTCTAATGGCCTTTGTAATTTTTATCATTGTTCCTCTTTTGGTGCCCTCTTTTTCTCTCTTCTGGACAGCACTTCACCAGGTTTTGGGAACTTGGTGCTAATCTCAGTTTCATTTCTGGTGTGTTCAGGAAGTGACCCACATTTTAATCCATATTTGGCAGTAACTGAAATAAATTGGCTAGATTCATTATAAAAATGCAGAATATGTACTTGTTTTGCTTCAAGCCTGAAATTCCCTCCTTATCCCCTTTTATCTAATTGCATTCCAATTTATCAGCCTATCAGGACTCTTATAGAAACCAGAATTATTTTTTTCCTCTTTTAGCAGAGACAACGTCGCTTGTTGAACTTGGTGGATGGATATAAGTAGGTTTTGAAAAGGACTAAATTTCTCCCCTGAATCTCAGCCCTGTCATCACCACTTTGTACAGGTAAATTATCATGGAGTGGATAGACCTTGTGTGTCCCTCCAATGGTCAGGAGCCTATACAAACTTGCCTTCTTTAAGCTTTTCTCATTCGCTTTCCCAGTAAGATCTTTCTCAATAAGGTCTACCCTACCAGCCTTTCCTGGCCCACTTCTCTGCTTTACTCTTTGCTGTGGTGCTTACCTTGTTCTAACATACTGTATAATTTATTATGGTTTTTTTTTTTTTTTTGGTCTGTCTCTCCCTATTAGAATGAAAACAGAAGGGCAAAGGTATTTATCATTGTTGTTCATTTCTGTATCACTAGTACTTAGAATGGCATCTGGAACACAGATAAATATTTGTTGAATGAATGAATGAATGCTTTAATTCTTATATCAGAGTGCTTACTACATCCTATTCTCTCTGGCCTAGGAGTCCCTAAGACTTGGGTTTGAATATGGACTCTGCCACAAATTGCCTCTGTCTGTGAGCAAATCATTTAATCTCTCAGGACCGTAGCTCTCTTATCTATAAAATAAAGGGTTAGAGTACATGATTGCTGAAGTTTCTACTAGGTCTGTAGTTCTGTGATTATAATCTCTGGTTAAAAGAGACGATGTACTGCTATTACAATTCCCACAGATATTTCCTAAAAACAGTTTGAATTTAATTGGTGGGCAAAGTGAATTGAAAAAGTCTTTGGAGGCATCTTATGCATTTACTAAAACAGTTCTTAGTATGGTTGTTTTCAAGAACATTTCCATTAGCCCTTTTAGGATGAAGTCCAGACGTCTTGATCAGGCTTCCTGAGCCCTGTGGACATTGGACCCAGCAGGCTCCTGCAGCCTCTCTTTGCCTATGTAGACACACTGTGTGTTCCAGTCCTTTGGAATCTGTTTTATTTTCTTCAATGGATGATGGATTTCCCAGCTTTAGTCTACTGAACATTTCTGTCCTTTCCTTTTCTTATTTCAGTGCTGACTGAACCTAGGGCCTTGTACATGCTGGACAAGTGTTTCCATTGAGCAACTCTCCCATTCTCCCCACCCCTCACTCCCCAGGTATTTCTGTTCCTTCTCCCAGGAGAACCTGGTACCTTCTCTACCCTCCTTTGTTTGACTAGTGCCTACTGACACAGTAAGTTGGGGAGGGATTGGCAGTAGGTTCCACTTCACCAGGAAGCTCACTAGCTAAAGTGACTATTTTGGGTTGGCTGGAGCATCTATGCAGTAAGAGTGAAAAGTTGTTGGGATTAGTTTGTGAAAGGTTTGGAGACCACAGTGAAGAAGCTGTCTTCATTCAGAGGATACTGGGAAGCCAGTGGTAGTTTTCTGAGTAGTATAGTGACATAATCAAAGCTTTATGAACTAGAGAGCCCAGCTACCTCAGCATTGAAAGCATCATTTCCCTAATCCCTAAAATATCCTTGGGGGGAATAAATGCTAGCGTTCCTGTTTGTAAATGGAGAAAAGCTGGGACACCTAATGATTAAAGGACTTATTTTAGGCGTCACAGAGAAGCAGTGCTTTGAGTCAACACTTTTTATAATTAGATAGAATTGTGATCTGTAAGATTGATGAATGTTGCAAATGTCTTCGTTCACTTCTCAAGTGGGTAGCAAGGTGAATAATCGTGTTGACAGGCTGCCCTTTAAAGTTGACTGACTCATGGATGCTTCTGGAAGATTTAGCGTACTTGGATTCTGCTGAGGAGACAAGAGGATGCTCTGGGGGATGGATAAAGGATGCTTTTTTTGTATCGTGTCTGTCTCTGCTCACTCTCTGTGATTGCTTATATCATGAGGTTTAACATCCAGGATCAAGGAGCAGGTCAATGCGATTTCCCTTCCTGGCTGGTGTAAGAAGAGGGTGGTAGCAAGCCCCATCTGTGACTCCAGTGTACTTAAACTTTAAAGAAGGGGCTTTGGTTTTTTAGCTGTATTATAGACTCCATTTTTAAAAACTGGATTTGAAAATGAAAAACTTAGGGTGTGATTGATGATCTCCCAAGAGTTATTCCCTCTCCATTGGAGGAGCAGCACTTCCCAAATGTGAGTGTGCTTCTAAATAACCTGGAGGCCCTTGTTACAATGCAGGCTCTGGGGTTTGGAGTGCTAGTGGTAGAGTGCTAGCCTAGCATGAGCAAGGCCCTGGGTTCCATTCTCAGAACCAGAACTGAAAACAACATGTATATTCTGAGGTGGGCTTGAGACTCTGCATTTCCTCCAAGTCCTGGGTCATGCAGAGGCTGTTGAGTTGCTTGTGCTAGACAGGGGTTTCCTTCCTTTCCTTTCTGATCTTTCTTCCTTTTCTCTGTGTCCCAGCCTTTCTTGTTCTTGATGTCTCAGACAGTTGTCCCTACTTATGGCTGCTGGTATTCAGTGCTAGAACTCATTGATTAGCATGTGGCTACCATTATAGCCAGAATGGATTTTTGAAAGTTTGATCACGTCACCTTATTACTTGAAATTCTTTGGTGCCTCCTCCCCTACATTGCTCTTAGAACTAACCTCAGTCATGGTCTGGGTCCCTTTGCTTCTCCAGTTTTATCTTGCATCATCTCTGCATTTTCCAACCACCTGGACCATTTTCTGCTCCCTTTGATGCCCATGCATCTCCATTACAGGGCCCTGGCACCTGCAGTTCCCTCAGAAACAGATCCTTCCACCTCTCTTCACCTAACTCCTTTCAATCTCAGCTTAAGTGCCACTGCCTCCGGAGGCCACTTGGCTTCCCAGTCTGGTGCCTTCTGTGTAGGCTAGGCCTCTCAGGTGTGTATCTGGACTCAGCAGCAGAGAAATGGCCTTGGTGGGGCATTGGTGGCTGTTGCTTTGACTCTGCTCTCCAGCGTACATGATGCAGAATTTTAGGAAGTTGTAGATTGCCCAAGTTGTTGGTTGCCTTTCACAAGCCACTCTGCCTGGAAGAGTGGTGATGGTGAAAGTATGTAAGAGGAAGAGCATAGTTTCCACCAGGGACCATATTATATCATATAAATGGGGTTATGAAGCTGCTGTTTGGACTTGGTGAACAGTCTATTTGTCCTTCCTGTAACCTGCATGCTTCTCCTTTTTCTGTTGTTGTAATTTTATAAATGTTAAAACTATGCCCCAAAGGCAATTCTTATTGCTTTGTTTTGGGGCTATAGGATATATGGCTGAGCCAAAAAGAAGCCAGATCTGATTATAACCTGGAGCCTCTTCCCACACCAGGTTTTGCTAGTCTGGCATTTGAGTGGTATCCTTAAGGCCTGCCAGCTGTGTGTCAGTTTCCTGGGCATGTGGACAGTCCTGTTAGGTAACACTGTTCCTTTCCAGCCTGGAAGGGATACCTTGACTACATCCTGCATCAAACCTCACAAACTCCATGAACTTGGTCACCTTTCCTGTTCTTCTTTTCTACTGTAAGAGTGAAGCAGTGCCATATTTGCATTTACAGCAGTGAATACTGTTAGAACAACTATGGGTGTCTGTGTATCTTAATGTCTTTACTTTTTTTCTAGAGAGACTTGTTCTTTGCACTTTGGTCCTTATAACTTAGTACAGCTTTAATGATAAAATCTCCTTAAGTGCTAATGCTAAGGTCCATGAGAGCAGGATTCATGGGTGTATCAATCCTCAGAGGTCTGCATGGTGACTAGCACATACTAGCCACTCCACAATTGCTTGTCAGGAGAAATGTCTTAATTTGTAATATAGTAGATGCTGGTGGATGCTTTGAAGCCAAGGGGGTTTGAACCCATAAAGAATTCCTTAGCAGGATTTATTCTTCAGGCCACAGGGAATGACATGTAATTAGCTTCACAGCTACATATTCATTTGCTTGATTCACAGGCTTGATCAGTGGAATGCACAATGTTATTGAGAAGACTTGATCTGTTGGGGCGAATCTAAAGGTGATACCTTTTATCCTGTTATTCTTGAATGCAGGCTCTGAGAGGCCTTACTTATCTTTCCATTGTTTGGCATGATGATCCAGAAAGCACTGATTGCAAAATAAGTAACTATAAACTATCCAGACTAAGTGACTGAATGATGAACACATTTGTCTTAGCATAAAGGTTGGGGTGTGGAGCTGGGAAGGACTATAGAGACGTGCAGCTTATTACCCTTCCCTTCTTTAGTGACTCATTGGAATCAGAGGTCCCCTCTCTCCCTCCCTCTCTCTCTTTTTGCTTCCATTACATTAAACTATCATCAGAAAGAAGGCCAAGTTCTTTTTCTTGTCTAATTCCATTATTTGTGCTTTGTTAATAGACCTGCTTGTGGGGTCAGTTCAGTAATCTCCTAACACTCTGCGACTTCCTGTGAACCTGGCAGCATGTTCTCATGTGCCCATGTGTGACTTGAACTCTCTAGCTGTGCGCATCTGTCTGCAAGCTGGAAGGTCTGAGCATCAGGGTGGGAGGAAAGCGGGGGCCGTGGCATAGAGATGGAAATGTTGCCAGCTTCATTTCTTGTTTCAGTCTAAGAAAGTATCCATACCTCCACATCGTATGGCTCTTGCTCTTTCCTGACGAGGAACATGGAGTCACAGAGGCCTCTGGACAGCAGTGTGTGTGTGTCTGTGGGTCTGTGTGTCTGTGTGTTTGTATAATCAGACATCAGCCCAATGCAGGTGCCATTTCCTGTTCTTGAGGCATCTTTAATTGCCTGATGGTGGATGTGTGGTTTAGTCAATTGGTGCACTGGGCCGATTGCTTTTTGCTTTTCTATACATTTATTTATTTATTTATTGTCCTGGGCTTAGCTTTGATTCCTTTCTTTGGGTTTGAGCTGTGGAATTTCTGTCGGAGCCTTTCACATTTTGGTTTATACATCATCCAATTCTACCTTCTGTCATCTCCAAGTTGACAACTGTGCACTGGGGAATAATAAGAGTTGTAGTCATAGTTAATAGCTGTTGCTGACACCCCGTGTGCCAGACCTTCTGTAAATCCCACAGGCGTTCTCATTCAGTCCTCAAAACAACCTTCTAAGAGAGTGATACTATCACTATTGCCACCATCTATCTGTCTGTCTGTCTCTCTCTCCAGCCCCCTCTCTTTTTTTTTTACAGTACTAGGAATTAAATCCAGGAGCACTGTACCTCTGAGCTAGCCCCTTTCTCCCTTCCTCTCTCATCCAACCTTTTAGTTTTACTTTTAGACAGGGTCTTGCTAAGTTGCTTGTGATCCTCCTGCCTCAGCCTCCGTAGCCTCTGGATTACAGGTGAGGGCTGTACCTGGCCCATCTTTATTTTTTAGTTGAGGAAAGTCATGAGATCCTCTGGAGAGATACTATATGCTCCTTTTTTGTGAGGGGGGGGGGTAAAAACAAAACAAAAACCTCCAAAGCATCGAACGAGAACAAGGAGTGGGTCTTTGCCTGAATCACAGGCATATTTTCTAGGTTGCCTGCTGAGGTATAAGATTTAGTAGAAGTGTGTGTGTGTGTGTGTGTGTGTGTGTGTACTTGTGTGTGAGTGCACTTGTGTGTGTGTATATGTGTGTTTCTTTTTTTAGAAATGTTACCAAGGAGATGGATTGTCTTCCAAAGGCAAACAGGAAGAATTCCCCTGCCTTTGGCCACTCTTGTGTTTGAAGAATGTTGCTTTACAGCTGTTTTCCCTGCAGAACATAAGGATGAAAATCCTTGGTTCTGAGCTCTGGTGGCTAGAGAAGCCCACTCCCCTTAGGGAAACACTGTGTATTCAAAGCATGAATTTAAATCCAGGCATTCATGCTTATCTCCGGTGCCAGTCATTGGTTTATGGATCCGTATATGCAATACCCCTCCCCTCCCCCCTCCCCCCATTTGATGAGAGTGGAGTGCATATGGGTCAGATTTAGTAACCTCGTGGAGAGAGAGTAAAACTTATACCAACAAGAGCATCAAAGAGGATCTATTGCCTTTTAAATCCCTGACTACTCCAAAGGCTCTGCAAGTTGAGAGGAGACAATCTGTTTCGCATGACCTGTATTGGAAGGAGCTATTTGTTTATAACAAATATACAGAGAATTTTTGTTTTTACAGTAATGGCTACAATTTTGTCAATTGCAGCCCAGCCCTGTAACGATTGGCCATGAAGGCTTATGAACAGATGTGCTGAAGTTGACATTTTTCAGATTTCATTTTGATTCTAGTCTTATTTTCTGGGCATCTTTTAAAAAGGCTGTACCTAGGCAGCAGATTTAAATTGTTTAAAATTTGATCTTTTGTTCTTCCTGTCCTTAATTCTAGTGGAAAGGTCTATGAGATGTGGGTTTGACAAAATCAGGCAGAAATGGAAGGGAGAAAGTAATTATAATCATCAGCTGAAGTGACTCTGGAGTGTTTTGTGGATTGAAGTTTCTCCATTTTATTGATGGAGAAGTAGGCATTGCAGAGAAAAATCTTAACAACTCTATTGAGATATGGTGCACATACCAAGGCATTGGGATTAAGTCAGGGACATTGAATAGACAGTAGACTGAAGTCTGGTGAGAGGCCTCTAGACCTTATTTTTAAATTTGAATTGGAAGACCTTAGGTCCACTCTCTCTAAGCCTCAGTTTCCTCACTTGTCAAATAGGAATAAAAGGCCCATGCATAGGGCTAATTTGAGGATGTAGCCAGTTGCTTTTGTGTATAAAGTGCTTTTGTGCAGTGCTGGCCCCACATGAGCCTCAGGATACAGTGACTGATGGAGACTGTTTAATCTAGCTTCACGAAGACTTCCATGAAATTTAGAAACCATCTCTCATTGGTCAACATATTTTTATGCTTAAAGAATAATGAATGGAGGGGGCTGGGGATGTGGCTCAAGCGGTAGCACGCTCACCTGGCATGCATGCGGCCCGGGTTCGATCCTCAGCACCACGTACAAACAAAGATGTTGTATCTGCCGAAAACTAAAAATAAAATAAGTATTAAAAAAAATTCTCTCTAAAAAAAAGAATAATTAATGGAAATGCAAATGTATTGTCTTATGTTGGGGAAATAAAATAGTGATCTGTGGTGCAGATTAAATCTAGGGTTGCCACATAAAGCAAAGGACACCTGGTTAAATTTAACTTTCAGGTAAACAATGAATATTCTTTAGTATACTATGTCCCAAAACATTTGTTGTTTACCTTTAATTTAGATGGTTGTTTGGTGTCTTTATTGGTATGAGATCTGATAACCATAACTTAATCCCATTCTTTCCCGTTTGCAGTCTTTTCAGATGGAAGGAATAGATATACTTTTATTTGCATCTGCCCAGTGGCTCCTGTCCTTTGTTGTTTCCAGTAGACGTCTGGCCTTTCACAAATAGCTTCCAAACACTGGTTGCATAGCAGCCAAGCATTTTTGCTGAGAAATAAGCAAGAAGGAAATCTCGCTGATGGCACTTCCTTTCACTTCATGGTATTGCTGAACTTGTGGTGAGGAGGATGTTGAGAATAGATTGTAAGAAGCCTCCCATAGCACTGTCAGCAGTACACCCTGGAGGAGTGTGTGGTCTACAAGCGGGGACTCTGGTGGCAGCCAGGGAAGCACTGCTAGGCTTTGGTAGCCAGTAAAAAGCTTTACCTGTGGAGGAGTCCAGCAATGAACACTTCCCTGTTCACATGCCAGGAGACATATGATTTGGGAACTCACAGATACAAAAGAATAAAAGACCTGGTCCTTGATAACTGAGGAATTTCATATAGTTTTATAGAAAGGTAGGACCAGCATGTGTCAGTAATTACTGTAATTTATAGAATGCTTCCTTTGTGACTTAGCATCAGCACTATAGTAGGTGCTTTCCATCAAGCAATGTCACAGTAATCCCATACAGTCCTGTGAGTGCAACCTAAAATTATCCCCATTTTCCATGAGGAACCTGAAGCTTGGCCTGGTGGCACATAAAGTCAGTCTGACTTGAAAGCATCTGTTCTGTTTTGTCTCCTTATCAAATATTGCATGATAGGCTGAAGTGTATGAAATTTCTATTATTTAACCATTTTGCCCTATAAAAAGAACAATTTCATGTAGTTCAACCTAATCAAAAGAGGTAAGCCCAGTGTATATACTACACATAAGTGTCTATTATGTAACTATTTTGCATAACTTGGTGAGGTTCACTGGAGTGAATGGAACATGTGGACCCACTTAAGATTTACTAGAGAGGCTTCTGGGAAATCAGTCTTCATTCATTCACTCACCCACTCACTCATTGTCTTGCTCACTGAACAGAACTTACTGTGTTGTGCTAAGTATTTTATTAAGCATGTTTTAAATAGATTTAATTGTTTGTTTAGTATTGGGGATTGAACCCAGGGCCTCATGCATGCTAGGCAAAGTGCTCTACCACTGAGCTACATCCCTAACCCTTTTTGTTTTTTTATTTTGAGACAGGGTCTGGACAAGTTGCCCAAGCTATCCTCAAACTTGCAATCCTCCTGCTTACCCTCCCTTGTAGCTAGGATTTCAGGTGTGCGCCATGACAACCATTGAAAAACTTTTTTTTTTATATGAAAAATTTTCCTCCTGCCCATTTATAGTCAACCCTGTTCTTATCCTCAGGCAACCAGTAATCTGTGTTTTCTATGCTGACCATTTTCTGAAAATTTCATTTAAATGGGATCATACTATGTGGTCTTTTGCGTCTAGTTTCTTTCACTTAACAATATTTCCCAGGTTAATCCAGGTTGTAGTATAGACCCACTGGTTGATTCCTTTTTATTGCTGAATAGTATTCCATTGTGTGGTTGAACCACATTTGATTTTTCTATTTTCTGTTCATAGACATTTGGAGCATTTCTACTTTTTAGGATTATGTACATTGCTACTATTTCGTTTTGTTCAAATTTTTATGTGGATGTATGTTTTCATTTCTTTTGGGTAGATAACTAGAAATGGAATTGCTGAATTGTGTGGTAAGTTTATGTTTAACTCAAGCTGATTTTTGAGGAGGGAGAGTGAAAAATGTATTTATTTGAAGGCTCAAAAGTGAGTCTTAGGGTGGGGGAGATAGCTCAGTGGTAGAACATTTTTACCTAGTATGCAAGAAGCCCTGGGTTCAATCCTCATCACAAACCAATCAAGCAAGCAAGCAAATCAAGAACTTCTGTTTTGGGGCTAGAACATAGCTTAGTGATAGACTGCTTACCTAGCACATTTAAGTTCCTGGGTTTTATCCCCAGCAACCTACGAGTACAAAAAATAGAAATAAAAAGTGGGACTGAGATTTGCATCAGTCCCAAGGCAATTCTGACCTGGATTGAAGTGCCACATCGATGAGCCAGAGCAATTTTAAACTGGAAAGCCCAAGCCTTCTCAAAGAACTGCTGGACTTGGCCAGCGAGATCCTAATGTCTCTACCCTCTAGGAAGATAATAATGTTTGTTTTTGAATATTTCACAGAGTGGGCAAAAGGTTCCTCTTTCCAAAAGTTTCCTCATTCCTGTCTCTGCACACAGGTATTAAAATGTCGTCTTATAACTGCCCATTGGTGATAGTCTTTAACAGGAGACTAGCAGAATTAGCAAATGGGGACCAGTCCCCCACTTTACTTTGAGAAAAATATGGACAATGTAATGTAATGAGTTTTTCATAAGGCTAAATTTACGTGATTCGTAGGTCTGTCTTATTCTGAGAGTGTATCTTATTATTTTGAAATAGTTAAGACTTCTTTTTTAAAATTCAGTGATGGTGATATACATTTCTGTGGTTATACATGATGTTAAATTATTGACAACCAAATGTGTTTGTGATTGTATTTAAAGTTGTTTATTGAAATTCCCAATGCTGGAGACTACTTCTCTAGGGAAGGTTTGGGTAAAGGAAAACCTTTGGGGACAGGAGGGGAGACCTCAGTTGGCATCCTTTCTAATTTTTTTTTTTATTGTATCTGTAAGCATTTAGGGTGATGCTTGGATGACAACCAAATAAAAGAGTAGTGGAACCAAGGAAGCACAGTCCCAAGAATGTACCACCTTTACTTAGACACCCGACCCTGTGTAAAAATATGCCGTTGATGGCACATGTCATCTTTGGTCCCTTTGATAGTGTCAGGAAGCCAGACCAAGCTCAGATTGGATTTCTTATGCATGTTTGGGATTCCCCAACAGTAGGTTCTGTCCAGGTGAGTGGTTTTCTTTTACTAGTCTCTGGAAGCTGGAAGTGCTACAGAAACAGCAATGTGATGATGAGGGTCTTGGGCTGGAACAGCAACATGGGATCCTAAGTGGAATGGAGCCCCTGGTCTTGCCATAGAGGGCCTCTCCCCTAGGAGTGGGATTGTTCTGAAACATGATCTAGAAGCATGCATAGCTCTTGTCTTCAAGTTAATAATTATACTAGTGGTGGTGGTATGCACTAAATTATTAAGAGAGAAATTTGTTGAACCAGCACTGAGCTGAGAGCTTTCAGGCATGATGTAATTTAACTTGAGCAGCAGTTGTGTTAGATGACTTTGGTTATTCCATTCTTGTGTTAAGCAGCTTAGGGTCAGAAATGTGTAGTAACTTGCTTACTGAATTGTCACTGGGTGAGAGACGCAGAGCCTGCTGCCAAGTAAGAGGCTAAGCCAGGATTCAGACCCAGTCCGTTCTCTAGAAAGCTTGAGCCACTCAGAGCAGAAGTTTCTGCCCCAAATCTCATTCCCAGAGGTCCAGTGCTTTAGCAGCAGAGGTCTTGTGTGTGTGAAGGGAGCTTGGGACCCTTTTGTGGGTCACGCTGAACGAAGCTACCTGGAGGCAGCCTGCAAGGCTCTGCTGTGTGTAACACACTTTATTTGCTGCCCCTCTGTCTACTGATAGCTCTATTGATTCAGCCCTGGGAAGTCTTTGCCCTGGCTGCCCTCCACACCCCTCTTGTTGATACATCCTCAGAATGTTCAAGTTCACACCCGCATCGCAATCCTGACCTCCCTAGCCTGTTGTGACCGCCTGCCCTGGTGTTCACAGGTGCCTATGGGACACAGGATTTTGTTGGTCTGTCAGCTGGTGGCGTCCCTCTTGTCTCTCCTTGGGAACAGAGGACCTTCTCCTCAGCTATCTTCATACAGTTCTCACAGGCCGTATTTGAAATGCTGTGTCATTTCCTAATGAGGAAGATGCGTAGAAAAGGAGAATCTGGAAGATTCTCTTCATTTCTAAGTTGAAGAGTGTTTTGTTGTAGGAGAATGTTGGGCTGAGCAATGATTTGAATTCTATTTTCTGCTTGTTACACTTGACCGTGTTTGAGGTGGTGAAATCCCACTCATCTAACTGATGTTAAAGTTTGCTTAGTGGTGTTTAAGATAAAGTCATTTAAGAATGGGTGGGGATGCATCCTTAGAACTGTGTTGAGAGGATATTTTGGCACTGAGTGAACATGGCATGTCCTTACACAAGTCTCAGTGGCACGGCCTGCTACACACCTAGGCCATATGGCTCCTACTGTTGTACACATGGTGCGCCATCAACCAGAATGTTGTACTGTGGTACATGACTGTAATTTCTTCTTTCCTTTCCTCCTCCCTCTTTTTAATTTCCTCTGCAATTTAACATTTGCCTTAGTGTATCTTTAGCCACCTGTGAGACATGGCTGGTGTTACTCACTTTTGGTAAACTAAAGTCACAAAGCCGTGAGTGGCTATGTGAGGTGTGCAGGATCTAGAAACGAGGTCTTTCCATTGTTAGTCCAGTTGCTTTTCTTGTTATTACTGTGTGAAGCAGACTAGACAGTGACAATGAAATCCAAGGCTGGACAGCCTCTGAGGACCTGTTCAGCTGGTGGGTAAGCTGGTTAGAGCTTGGTCCATCTGTTGGGACCAGGGTTGATTTCAGAGATGGACCAACTGGCCCCATGAAGAAATAAACCTCTTCTGTCATGGTGGAGGGTACCACTGTAGCCCCATCTGGAAGTTTCTGCCAGTGGAGAAGAGAGATAGAGCAGCTTTTCTTACCACAGATGAATTCAGAACATATGTTTCATCCATATATGGTGCATGACTTATTAAGCTTGTTTGCTTGTACTTTTCTAATACTCTGGCATGTCCCCCATCAGATAGCTGCCCCTTTTATAAGATAAGTGCCTGGATGGCCGGGTGTTCTGATTTTAAGTCCTGAGCTTTGAATTTTAGAAGAAATTTTCAGCTTGCTTTTCAAAGGACTTAGTTGAGGATAATTGCATGAAATGGCAGTGTTAAATGTTGTAATGTAGAAATGTTAAAATGGAACTCTATAAAATGTATGTTTTCAGTGTCTGTTGAATGGTCTTTTTTGTGTGTTTTATCAGTCTATGTTAGACATTTTTATTATTCAAGTTATCTGTGTCCATTGTAGAATGATTAGAAAATGCAGATAAGCAAAGAGAAAAAGAGGAAAAAAAAAAAAAAAGAAAAAAAATTCTCTAAATAAAAGTTTCCTGAGAGAGAAGCCAGGATATGAAGGACTTTGAACTTCCCAGGAGGTTGTGTCTGGTCAGTTGATACAAGTCATTATCATTCCCATAATCGCTCTGCTCTTCCTTGCTCCAGACACTAGAAATCAGGATAGAAGTTGGGGTGTTTGAGCATGTCCTGGAGAAAGTCAAGGCGATGTTCAGTGTGCTGCCCCATGCTTTGAGCTTCTGTAGCTCAGAGTACAAAAGCCCTGAGGTGACTCTACGGCCTGTAGGGAGTGGCTATGAAAGGGAGAAAATGTCCTTTGGGGACTATTTATATAGTTGCTAGTTTTCAAGTAGAAAGGGAAACATTTATCTTTCAGTCAATTTTTTTTCCATTTACTCTCTCTAGCCCTTCTGTAGCCATCCATCCATCCATCCATCTGTCCATCCATCCATTCACCAACTCACTTCACTTATTCACTCACTCATTCGTGACCAGTTTACTGTGTACCTGCTGAGGACTAGACATTGATTGCATTTGAAATGCAGCATGAACAAGAGGAGTCTCTTCTCTCCTGGAGCTTACACTGGGTCAGCGTAGATTGTGGTATCATTGCCTCCCTTTTGGTCTTTCTCTCTATATCTATGGATAAGAGGCCATGAATTTGTGAGTAAAAGTGCTTATTTCTCCCCTGGAGCAGACCAGACCCGTGCGTTCTGTCCTGGAGCTCAGCTCATGCCCACAGTCATCCTCCACCCTGATCATTTCCAATAGGGAAGGTGAGGAGAAGGCAGTATGGGGCCCACTGGATTCTTTTTCATAATGGAACTTCACTTTTATCTGGGAGGGGCAGGGGAGCAGATCACGAGGGAGGGGTTCCTGGCTTTATCAGAGAGAGGCTTCATTGTGTGTTGTTGTTGGAACAGGTCCCAGTTCAGTGCAGTTCTTTGGACAGGACTGAGCTAAGCTACCATGCCATAAAGTAATAGCTGAAAGAATAGAGTGGAATTTAGGATCTTATCAAAGGGAGCTCTGTATTACAGCCCTTTCCAGACTGAGGCAGGACTTGAGCCCTGGGTCAAGCCCTGTGTTAACTTCATAATGTCTTAATGAACATTCCTTTTGTGTCTGTGGGTCTGTCCCTGCTTCCCTCCCAACAACCCTCCTCATGTATAGTCACTTATTAAGGAATTTTGATGGGAAATTTAAAACTTACTCTTGTAAACTATGACATACCTGGGTGGATGAGTCAGTTGCAAGGATGAGGATATTTGACACTGAAAACTGAGAAAGTTCCAGGAAACCAATATTTGAGTCACTTCCATCCTGATATTCTACCACATTGATGCAACACCAATTCTGTTGTTTACTATTTTTCCGTAAATGGGAGTACTTTTTGGAAGTACCTTTTTGAAAGGACACACATTGTTTAATAAAATACCAAAAGATTTGCTCCAAATAGAGAGGAACCATAAAATTCAATGTGTAAACGCTAGTGTTTGTGTGCCACCTTAGAGGATTCCAGAAACCACATGCCCAGGTTCTGCTGCAGACCGTACCAGCTCTATTCAGGATGTTTCTAGAGAGTCAAGACGCATTGTCTGCCCCCTTAAGGGCTTTGCCTGTCTCCCTTCCTGCAGTGAGGTGAATTAACTGGCTATAACATGAGTTGGTTGGTGTGCTTGAGGCTCCAGGGAGTGTCGCAGGAGTGGGGAAAGGAGTATTTGGGGCTGCTTTGTGCTCTGCCCTTTCCTGGGCTGCTGGCTTTCTCAGTAGCCACTGGGCCCTTGAGTGACTGCTTAGTCCTCTGGGTGCAGAGTGATGTTGCCAGTGCTAAAGAGCAGAAGCTGCACATACTGTGCAGGTGCTGTGGATACAGCTGTCCTTGTGTCAGGTGGTCCCTTCCCCATCTCGTTAGCAATTTTCTCCACCCCATGTGTCAGGAAGTAGAAGCTGAGAGCCTGGGTTCTGGAGGCGGAAAGTGTAGGTTCCAAACGTGGGCCTGTTCCTTGTAAGACAGTGACAGGTAACCCTTTTTTCATCTATTCAACAAATCAACATTGTCTGCCCGCTGTGAGCCAGCCGCTGTTCTAGGCTAGTAGCGAACAAAAGTGGAATGGTGTGGAATCATGTCTTTGTAGAGCAATATTGTAGTCTTCCTTCATCTTTTAAATGGAGGTTATAATAGATGTACCTCCTGAGGTTCTGTGAGGTGTAAGTGAGCTTGTGCATAGGAAAGGTGCTTCGCATAGTGCCTGGCTCATTGCCACTGCTTAATGACTGCTAGCTGAGTACTTGTGGGCCCGATATCGCTCCAGTCTTGGAGCCTGTTTGGATCATTGCACTCCCGCTTTAGCTTCAGAAGTGCTCAACTGAAATGTTCTCTCCTTATTTCTTAGCCTTTAAGTCATTCTTAAAATCCCTCAGCCTCCAGGAAATGGGCATGGATTGCTGCCTCCTCATCCAGTCATGGGATTCTAAAAAATCATGGTCACCCCCTGAAGTAAGCTTACTCATCACTTATCTGCTGTGTTCAGTTGGCATTCTCGTTCTCTAAGTGACAGTTTTTGCAAAGAATCTGTTGTGGCAGGATCCCCTGTCTCCTGCCCCATTTCCTGCCTGTTTCCCTCCTTCCTTCCCATGGCATGAGGGACCCTGTCTTTGCAGTTGCTGTGAGATTTGTTTAACACTTCTCTACAGTAAAAACCCACTGTTGTGTGGTTGGTCTAAAACAGATGTATTCATGCAAGACTTAAGTACTAGCCTGTGCAGGGGTTTGACTACATTTCATTTCTAGAAAGAGTTCCCATTTACTGCCTCTGTGTAATTGACAACGCAAATGTAAGGCTGTGTCTGTGGCCATACTGCATGGGCTAACTGCTTCATAAGGGACAAGCCTACTTGTACCCTGCAAGAGTGACAGGAGCAGCCCAGACACTGTGTTATTAGTCTGCTAGGGATGCTGTTACAAATACTGCAGACTGAGTAGTTTAGATAGCAAAAATTTGTTTTCTAACAATTCTGGAGACTGGAATTAAGAGCAAGGTGTTGTGTGTGTGTGTGTGTGGGGGGGTGGGTGTCAATTCTTCCCAGGCCTTTTTCTTTGACTTGTAGATGGTTGTCTTCTCCCTCTGTACATATCTCTGTGCTGATCTCCCTCTTCTTGTAAGGTCACCAGTGGTGTGGATGAATGTCCACCAATATGACATCATTTGACCTTATTCATTTGTTGAAAGTTCTAGTCTCTAAAGTTCCATTCTGTGATACTGGGAATTAGGACGTAGACATATAAATCGAAGTGGGCACAATTCAGCTCATAACAATGTCGTTCAGAAATGCAGTTTTAAAATACACTCATATTACGGAGGCTTTGAGTTGCTCAGGTTGATCTTTGAGGGCAAAAGGGAGGACTGGAAGGCCAGCTAACTTTAGGCTAGGTGTGGACATGTGGCTGTCATTATTGGCTTAATGAGATCTTGCTGGCAACTTAGGCCAGTGGCTGATCTTCAGGAAGGTGAGCACCACCTCAAGTAGGTGGACAGTTTTATCCATGACCAGTAGGTAGACTTTGCTCATTTACCCTTCTGTCCTGGTTCCTTCCAAACAGGATTTGAGAGAAAGGAGTAGGAATAGTTTGGGGAAGGAGTTGTTGATGGTGGAAGTGTGGCATTAACTCTCAGAGAAGACTCAGAGATTTTTTAAGAGTTGGGGAAACCATGGCTAGAGCTTGCCAGTAATCTGCATCTCTCCTCTGTTTCCGGTTCCGTGTACTGTAAATAGTGACTGCCTGCAAGAGGGGTTTGGAGTCTGTTGACTTTGGCTGGGATGTAGCCTAAGGAGTTTCATCGGTTTCCAATTCCTGTTCTCTCAGGATATTAAGTATTGCAATGAGCTGGAAATCTTTTTTCTTTATTAAAATTGGAGGAAGAGTTGGAGTGTTTTAAGAGAGACCTGGAACAGGAAGGAGATTGACACTAGAAGTTCCACTGCATTCCTTCAGAGATAATTTCTCCCTTTTGCATTGTCAGTATTCAGTGATTTAGATCCTCAATGCAACAAGGTGAGGTAAATTAACAAATAAGATTCCAGAAGTACTGACATAACAACTAGCTTGTGAGGCACTATAGGATGGTGATGAGAGGCACAGGCTCTGAGGTCCCACTGACCTGGGTTTAGAACTCGACTGTTGCTCCCCACCTGGGTGATGTTGGATCAGTTATTTAACCTCTCAGAGGTTCATTTTCCTTACTTGTAAAATGGCAATGGTATTGGTACCCATCCCCTGGGATGTTGTGAAGATCAAGGTAATGGATAATAATGGATGGAATACCCTTCACCAGTAATTGTTAGCCTTAGACTCTGCTCTTGCTTCCTATGCAGGATGATTGACAGGCTCTTTCCCCAGTCAGTTGGCCAGCTTCTAACTTGAGGGTAATACAACATTGTATTACTTACGTAATTGCATGGTTTTTATCAGATTCCAACCTTGTTTGCTTTTCTGTTTCTAGCTAGAAGAACTCACGTTAAGTCTTTTTTTTTTTTTTTTAAGAGAATAGCAATCACATCTTTCAAATGGGAAAGAAGTACTTTTTAAAAATTATATTTTGTGGTTTATTATAGATTTAAGCCTCATTAGTTTTACAGGCAAATAAAAGTATACTAATTGGTGAGGTTCATAATTCATACTCATTCCACGTACTTATTGAGTCATGTTCCTGTCAACATTTTGCACCTTTCCCCCACCCCCGCTTCCTTCACAGATCCCAGCTACACCTGGCCCTTTACTTTTACCCACCACAGAATCTTTGCACTGGCTCTCCCCTTAACTTGGAACACTTTTGCCTTCTTCTCACCACTTATCTTTCAGGCTCATTGTACTCCCACTTCGTCTAGCTAGTCTTCCTGGTCCCCCTGTGCTTCTATAGGATCGGCACCTTTTATTTTACAGCACAGAGCTGTTGCTAAATGTATACTCATTTGGGTATATTTTGATTAAAGTTCATTTTATCACAAGATGAAAAGCCTATGAAGGTAGGAACTGCCGCAGTCTAGCTGGGCACAATTCACCAGCCACTTGTCAAGCAGAAACGAACTTTATTTTTAGAACATACAGGCAGCACCACACAGCTCTTCAGGAATTCCCTCAGAGCCCAACTGCCACCACCGGCTTCCGGCAAACCTCTCAACCCCCACTCCTCCCGCTCTTGAGGCCGATTGGCTGGGCCACGTGGGCAGAGCCAAAAGAGTCCCCCAATGAGCAGCTCCGTGGTCTGAAAGGGTGGGGAAACAGCCCAATGAGCGTCACTGCAGAGGAGCCAATCAGCTGGCAGCTGGAAGTTTGCTGGGGCCACGGTGAGCCAATCAGCTGGAAGTTTGCTGGGGCCCCTTTGGCTGTGGCTCTCAACAGGAACTTTATCTTTTTTTGCTCACTCATATTCTAAGTGCCTGGTAACATTTGGTGCATGGATCCTGGGTATGTGTTGGATGAGTAAAGGGATATTGTTTTGGTGAGAGAGTGCAAAGGATGCAGTGAAGGCTACAGAGGTAGAAAGCCTGTTTAGTCCCCACCCTGAGGAGCATCCTGTCTCTTAGAGAACACCTTTAAATAGTGCCATAGGAGAGTAGATGAGTGAAGCTGGAGTTCACAGGAGGATGAATGAGGTCACTCTCTGCTGGGGGAGAAGCAAAGGCATATTCTAGGAGATGCCATGTCTGTGCTTTGGAGAAGGAATAGAAGGTCTGAAGAAATGAGAGGGAAAGGCATGTGAGATGGAAGGAACCGTGTGAACAAAGCTTGGGAAGTTCAGTGTGGCCTGTGAATTTCAGGGAGTCACATGGTTTGGCCAGGGCCCAGCTGGTTTGCTGAGAAGCCATGGTAGTCAGTCGGGATGTTCTTCAGAGCCAGGTTATAGCAGGCCAGGCACTTGGGTTGGCTTAAAGGAACTCGGTGCTGTAGAAAGTCTTGAGTAGCTGAGTGACATAATCACACTGAGCCTCAAGAGGTTGGTGTTCAGTGTAGTCTGCATGGAGCAGGACTCAAGCAGGAGACCCTCAGAGGGTGGAAAAAAGAGGGGTTAAGCAAAACCCAAAGGGGCTGTAGAGTGAGAAGGGGGAGAACACTGATGGGCTTGGCCACTGGTTAGCTGCAGGAGCTGCTGCAGAGGGAGGAGATGGAGAGGACGATGGGATTTTGCATCTTGGGCACCAGCAACTTTAAGGATTCTTTTAAATGAAGGCATGTGAAGTCACTGGTGTGGTGCCTTGCAAGTGTGGGAAATTCAGTCAACGTTCTCTTCCCTGTGTCAGAATTAAGGCACTCAGGTGGCAGGGGAGGGGCAAGATGGAGGTGCTGGCCCTACACTCAGGTGAGGAGGCTCAGCAGGAAGAAGGAGTGGAGTTGCCAAGGGAAAGCAGCAGATGCCACCTTTACAGTGTTGAAAACAAGAGGGAACCTGATGCAGGTAGAACTTGGGGACCATCTCTCTTCCAGGGTAAGAGGAGAAAGGGGGATCAAGGGAAGAACAGTCAGCAGTAGGGGGAGGGATGCTGAGAGCACAGTGCCTTGAGGTTCTTAGTGGTGCCTACTGTAGAGGTGACGAAAGCCGGTGGTTGGGACCCGGTCTTCAGTGGTGCCACCATTTCAGCCAGCGACTCTCGTTCTCTAAACACAAACCATGTCCCCAGCCCTGAGAAGTCCACTAGTATGTACCCTATCTCATGAAGGCATGTGGAGGGATTGCCACACCCCGTGCTCACCTCTGTGACTTACCCCGCTGTTCACCCCCATCGCAAGGGTGGTTGCGTCAGCCTTGTTTTTAGAGGAAGATCAGCCGTGCTAACATTGAAAGGTTCAGGTGCCTTGTTTAAAATTCCCTGACAAGACTCGATGTCTATTTAGAGTTCAGGCATTCAGAGTTTTAGTTGTCATTGATTTGTGAACTTTGACAGATTAAATGCCTTATCTGGGCTTCAGGTTTTAGAAATGAGATATGAATAACAGGGGTATCAGGATGGGCTCTGGAGTTGTAATTAAGGCTCTGTTTTCTCTCCCTTAGCATGTCATCCAGTCCCAACCCCAAGAATGTGGTTTCTGTTCCAGCATTTGTGAGGAGTCCTGACAGCCTGGCTCTTGGCAGACTTCCTTAGTTCTGTCTGGCCTGGGAGTCTGTCTTCCTTTCCATCCTGTGTGGGGCCACAGAGGAGAATGCCATAGATCAATTACTATTTAAAAAAATTAAAAAGCCACTCTAGCTCAGCCTTCTGTGAGCTGGGCCTAAACTGGGTCCCATTGATTCTTGTCCTGGCCAGCCTTAGCAAGGTGGCAAAGCATCTCTCGGATTTTTACTTCTGCACACCCTTGTTTGTTGGTGCTGTGCCCATAGGTGTGGCATTGCTGGCTGGGGTCAGGGACTGGCACAGGGGATGGGCTGCTTCTTGCTGTTGGAGGGAGGATCCTTTAGTGGCTGCACTTTCTGCTGCCACTCAGACACCAGGTTTATTTTGGGTCTCTGTGCTTTCCTTTATTTTTAAATTTTTATTTAAATTTTTTTTTCTGTAGTTGTAGATGGACAACATGCCTTTATTTGCTTATTTTTTTATATTGTGCTAAGGATCGAACCCAGTGCCTCATGCAGGCTAGACAAGTGCTCTGCTGCTGAGCTACAGCCCTGGTCTCTGCTTTCCTTTAGTATCATCTAATAAAGCAAGGGGAAGTGGTAGTTAAGAGCTCAGGCTCTGCAGCTTGGATCCTCTGTTTATTAGCAATCACTTGATTTTTCTGAGTCCCAGTTTTCTCATGTATAAAATGAAGAAAATGATGTGACTACCTTCATTGGGTCCTCATGAAGAATAAATGAGGTAAAAATTGTAGAGTTTGGCATGGGCTAACATATTCATGTTAGTTGTGTTTGTTGTCACTGTTATTCTCTTTCTACCATCATCAGGAGGGAAGCGCTCCAGGTACCCTTTTGTCACCTGGTACCTCCTGTGGCACTTTTCCTTGGAGTCATGTGGATAGGACTTAGTGGAATCCCTCTTCATACCCCTGTGGTAGAATTCCGGCCCCATACTCTCTTGGGGTATAGGTGGAAAGGGCCCCTGCTCTGGCTCCTAAGTGTCCTTCATGTCTACCTAGGACATGGCAGCCAGCATTTCCTGAAGAGCAGCACAGTGAGTCATAGTCAAAGGTGATTTGGTTGCTAGGAACAGCTGCCTGCTCAAGCCAGCTGAAGCCAAGAGGAGACATTTACTGCTAGAATACTGTTCCTCAAGGGCAGGAAGTTGACTGACCTGGAACCAGGGATTGGTAAGTCAGGAACCCAGTTTGTAAGTACTTTCTACCTGGTATCTCCTCTTACTTGCCTCCAGAGGACTAGCTTTCTGCCCCAGCATGCATACAAGGTAGACAGATGTGAGGCTTCTGCACCTCTTACTGCAGAATTTCTGAAGAGAAGCAGACTGGTTCAGCTAGGTCAGCTGTCCAGTGTGGTCCATACAGTGAGGAAACTGGGCTGGGAGTGGGTGACCATGTCTCACCTCATTGATAGGGGCAGACAGGTTCAGGCATCTGAACAGGCCAGTCACTCTCCTGGCATAGCTCTTGACCTTCTGGCTGGAGGTAAATCTCGCTCTTTTTTCATAACAAGGCATTTTCAGACTGAGGCTTTAAGCAAGGTCTTCTGGAATTTTTCCAAAATAGCCAGTCCCCTGCATCACAGGTCCTGAGTACCTCATAAAATCCCTGAGTGGTTCTAGATTCCTGGATTACCCAAATAGCATTTCCTGAAGAGGGGGTAGTACTCACATACAAGTGGCATGGGAGATGATTTTCGGTGTTGTGGTGACAAAATATTTTATATTGATAATCATATGTTTTATTTGGAAGACATGAACTAAGACTCAAACCCAGAATTTTCCAGATATTACCTATATAATTTCCTTTCATAATACATGTAAGTAAAATCAGGTTTTAAAAATATAAATAGTATAACCTCAGGAGAGTAACTCATTTGATCTGAATTGGTATCCAGGTTTATAATCTTTATTTCAGTATTCTGTCTGCTGAAAATGTCAAAAGGAGAAACAAAATTCTTTTTTTCTTTAAGTATATGGGTATTTTTTGTTTAAATGTTTACTTTACTTTTTGTGAATTATACTTTTCAGAGATCCAGAACTGTTATGTTATTATTTTTCCTTAGGTGTTTTCTTTCCTTGTTTTCTCCTTATTTAAAATACCAAGATGATTTTATATTTTTAAAATATAATTATAATATCCTGAGATAAAAAAGTTAAATAGTATAGATTCGATTTTTAAAAAAATGCAGTGGTGGCATAAGAGAGATTGAGGTTGGGAAACATTGGCATAGACCCATGAACTTAGCTGTGAGCCTGTGGGAAGACTTTATGAGGTCTGCAAAGCCCTTGACATTGTAGGCAACATCTTGTGTGTATTTACTTGTCTGTCTTTTTCCATAGGGGTGGGTGGGTCTTTGCTTTGGTTTAGAAATTTTGTGTGCATTGGAACTTTCTGGGGGTTATTTATTAAAAATTGTGGTTTCCTTCCCCAATAATTTTGATGTAGTATTTGGAGTGATATCTATAAATGTTCATTTCATCCTTGGACCTGTGTTGAGGAACACTGCTTAAAGAGGTTCCAGAGACCTCAAAGTGGAGAATCCAATTTGGATCAGTTCCAGCGTCCTTAGGATTGCTGTGCAAACTAGTAACACTTTTCTTTTTTTTTTTTTAAATCAAGGATTCCTGAAATCTCTGGACAAAATGTTGCTAGATTTATATCACACATTATTAAGGGTTTCTTAGTAAGGTGGCTCTCTTTTCTCAGAATAGCCATATTGTGTTTGGACTTGGCTTTCTTGGTCCAAGATGTTAAAAAGGAACATACTGAAGCTCCGGAGCTTAAGGCTTTGGACAATTTTAAATCTGGAGTTAGAGACATGCCTGGTCAAAGTGGTTGTTAAAAGACAATTACAAGTTTTTGTGAGCAGCAGAGGTATCCACCAGCATGGTTGTCAGACCTCAGATGTGGATCTGTGCAACAGTGGGGCAGGCTGAGCTGGACTTTGGCTTTCCAGTTAGATAAGAAAGAAATCTTTTCTTTTGAATGGAGCTTGACCTCTGTATGTTCATAAGGCTATAATAATAAAAACATAATGATAATGAAACATTTTTAAGGTAGCCACAGTGCACCAGGCACATCACATGTACATTTTCTTATTCTTCTCCAGAATGCTGTGAAGTGGAGTTTGCTATTAATTGTATTTTACAGATGAGGAAACTGAGACTTCAAGCATAACTAGGGAGGAGAACCTACATGGCTAGCCTTCTGCCCCTGGGTCTAGGTTAGACCTTAGGTTACCTGGGAAGGCAACAGTGGTAAGATCAAGCAGCTTCTGCTTTACTTAGGACTTAGGGCAGACATGATGACCAGAAAGAGGGCTTCTTAAGGTGAAGCTTAAGCCAAAGATGAGTAAATTGAACCTTGGAGCCAGAACTTCCTGAGATTCTGTTTTGATTTACCACTTACTTATCTACTCCCTCCCCATCTTTAAGGGCCTCTTAACTGTTATTGTAGACCATAGAAAGAGAGGGTGAATTCCACAGATGGGCCAGAGTGGACTAGGGTATGCAACCCTCCAGCCCGTCCCACATAAAGCTAGTCTTGGTGTAAGCAGCAGTGATTGGTATCCTTCATAAGGTAGAGTTTCTTATCATGGGATCCATACTTTTTTGAAGGTTCCTTCAGTGGCCCATAGTGGATCTGTGAAATTTTCATGTGCATGTGCATGTGCTCATGCTTTCAAGTGCACATGTGTGTTTTCCTGGGTAGTAGAGTCCTTGAATTCCACTGTACTTTCAGAATCATCTGTAACCATGAAGAGATGTCTCGCTGAAAGGGGAATGATCCATTGCAATTTGGCTGGGTGTTGTAGGCCCTTGCTTCTCAAACTGTGGTTCATGGACCAGCAGCATCAGTTTCATCTGGGGATTTGTTAGAAATGCAGAGTCATAGATACCCACCTGGTCCCTGCAGAACTGGTGCTTTATCATGATTCTGAGGTGTTCTGTCTGATATTAAAATTTGAGAAACCCTTGGTCTGATTAACTCTCCACATCTGGAGAGTCACTTTCCAATGCATTTCTATGCTAGCAGGATTTTAAAGAAAAGTCATATTTCCTTAGAGTCTCATTTAGAAAACAAGATGCTTCTAAGTGTAATATTTCTCATCTTTGTCCTTTTGTTATTGACTCGCTTATGATAAATTGAATCAGATCTAGATAAAGAAGTTTTGACTTACATTGGTTAATTGACATTAGCTGTTAGGTTGGCCATAAAGTGGCATCTGACCAGCCCTTTGGGGGAAATAAAAAGCTGGAGGTGATGAAATATTGCTGTGTTAAACCCCAGCAACCATAAAGCATTTCTTTTAGAGAATCATTGTGGGTTTTATGGAAAGAATAGCTTTAGCTTCTCAGCTGATCATGGTTATCTTGGAGAGGGCTTTCCAGGTTCTTTTTTCTTCCTCTTCTTGCCTTTTGCCCAGAGATGGCTTATTTTTCATTTTTCGATTGCATTAACTTTCTAATGAATTGTTAACAATAGTGAAGTTTAGTCTTATATTGGCCTAGAGAGTTGCATGAGTTCTGATGACTCATGCAGTTAATAAATGCAGCCAGCTGGATGTCCATGTCTTTAGTTTTGTGATTGTATGTGTTCTGGCTACATATATGCTGGACTTTGTTCATCTCTGAAGGGGAATACTAACTTCATGGTGTATACTGAGCTGACAGTTCCTCCAGTTAGTGCTCAGCCTTAATCCACCTTTGAACATTAACTCTCTGTGGGTGTGTGGGTGGAAACTATAGCATTGAATCTCAGTATGAGATCTATGTAGGAACAAATATAATATGGAACCTGATCTGTATTTTTTGGGCTTCCATTGCAATTAAATTTCATTCTAAATTATCATAAGGTATTTTGAGTGTCTTACTGCATGTACTGATTTGTGATCTTCATTTGGAGTCTTGGATGCCATATTGGTCATGTGGGCATGTCCCCACCAGACTAGAGTTGTTGAAGGCTGAGCCCTACATAAGTCCCTTCTGCATTCCTAATCTCTAGCATGGTGCCCTTCATGTTGGGGAGCAGTTAGTGAATATTTGCCGAATGACTGAGTGGGTGAATCATCTAGGAATCAATAACTGTACTGGCTCATCAGTGTGCCCTCATTCATTGAAATGGTGATATTGATGGTGGTAGCTATGCTGCCACTGCTGTGACTTCCTCTTCCTTCTCCTCCTCCTCCTTCTTTCTCTTCTTCTCCTTGTTGTTCTTCATGCCAGGCAAGGATATGCCACTGAGCCACCCGCTGCCCCCCAATCAAGCAGCTATCATTTCATCCATGCTCTCCATGAGACAGGCGCTTTAAATACATGCTATTGTTTAGTTCTCTGAAAAACTTTATGAAGCATCTTCTCATTTTACAGCTGAGCAAACTTATAAAGTCACTTGGCTACCGTCATTCAGCCAGGGAGGGTGAAACCAGGGATTGGATCCCTGACCAGCTGACTTCGAAGCTTGTTCTAAACTGATGAGCATTTAATTCTCCTTAGATAAGGGTCCTGACCTGCAGAAAACTATGCAATACATGGATCCAGGACTTTTGTGGGGCTCTGTTAAAATGACCAAGATTGGCAGATACGAAATATTGCTTACCCTAGTGCCCGATAAGAGTCAGCGTTAGGTACTGTGCCACTCCCTTCTGGGTGTTTCTTTTATTCCTCCCTGCAGAAGTAAAGGCATAGATGGCTGAGTATATTAGTCCACCCTAAAGCCTGGCTGCAGGGATTCTGTGACCTTAGACACCACTTTCTTTGATTTTAGAACAAACTGAGTCACCTTGCCGTAATCTAATGTTAATAGCAAACTAATCTCAAGTATCATTAAAAAAAATCCTGTTCCCCTTCCCAACACAAAGAACTAAGAGGCTCATTTGGGACTTTTTTTTTTTTTTTTTTTTTTTTAGATTATCCTAAAAATCAGTGCTCTGCTGTCTTACTGTAATAGGAATGTCACGGTGTACATGTTAACACGTACTTGACAGCGGTAATTGCTTGTGACAGCTTGTAGCTTGCTGGTGGTTATTTAAAGGCAGTCTTAGGTTTCTTCTCTCTGCCACTGCTTTGGGCAAAATGATTTGTTCTTTCATAAGGCCTGTCTTTGCAGAGTTTTCACTGTTTAGAAGTGGGTAACTTGTTTGTAACCCTGAAAAGATCTTTTCATGGTTTACAGATAAAGAACAAAGCAATGGATGGGTATTGTTAAGTAGTTTGGGGACCATTTCACTTATTTTTGGTGGTCCTGGGCTGGGTGTGAGTCATGCACATTTTGGCACAAACTCTGCTAGTTTCACATCACAATTTTTTGTTTGTTTGCAGAACACTGTAAGTTTCCAAGTATGTTTGGGTATACATTTACAGCAGTTTGCCTTCCCGCTCTCTCGTTTTAACAGCTGTATCCTGGGATGTTCTTGCCGTTCAGTTCCTGAGAGTTAGTGCTGCTGCTTGTTGAGCAGAACTCTGTTAATTAATCCTTGCAATTGGCAAAATGGGAGTATCTGGAATCCCCCAGGGGGTTCAGCCTGGATTAAGAGGCATCATCTCTGTGGGTCACTCCATCTCACCCAATTCTCTGTGGCAGGGCAGAGCCGGAAGAGTGTGGGCCCCATGGCCCTGGTACCTGCCATTCTAACTGACATCCCACAGAGCTGCAGCCCTAGCAGCAGCAGCTGTAAAAGCTTCAGAGTGGCTGTCCTGGCAGGGGAGCCAGACAGGTGATTTGTTAAATTATTACCCATGTGCAGTTCCTGGCCTCTGGTGCCAGGCAGCATGGTGCTGGGCACGATTAGGAGGCGGCTTATTACAAAGTCAGCAAAGGTGGGAGGTGAGGCTGCAAGCTGCCACTGGGCCTCACTGTCGCAACACCCATGAAAGTGGTCCCTGCAGCTTCATCTCTGTGGGACTTCAGAGCAGATAAGGAACGAAAGATCCAAGCACAATGCATTGACCATAACAGGATTTCCTTGGTTCTATTAATGGGATAGAGCTCCAAGAGGGTCATAGGAGGGCTAGGCTTTCAGCATACTATGCAGGAGGACCTGGCATATATTAAATATTTATTGAGGGTTGTCTGCCCTCTGCTACTGTAGCAAAGGAGTGGGCTGATGCCCCTTACTGGTAACTAGTGAAAAGGGGCCAACAACTCTTTTCAATCATTTATAATTGTTCAGTGTTTCTTGTTTGTGAGGTCTGTGTCCTAACTTCCCTGCAACAAGAACAAGAAGCCCCTTCCCCTCTCCTTCAGTCTTGGGAAGTTGGTGCAAGTGGGAAGTAGGTCTGGCTGAGTAGTAAAGGGAGTGCTGAAGAATAGTGTTCTCTGGCTGAGTAATATTGGGGACTATGACCATGCCTTCATCATGCGATACTTATGAGGATTTAAATCAGTTAATGTATTTAAAGTGCTTCTAATGAGATCTGTCATATAGGATCTACATGCTCTGTATTAGTAATCACAGAACTGATACTATTGCTACTGCTGCCTACCATCATTATTGTTAAGCAAGGAGGGGTCATTGAAGAGGAAGAGAGCAATAGGGAGCCCCCTTTGGTAGAGGCTATATGGGAAAGAGAGACCTACTTCTGTCCACAGCTGAAGGGACTGGATGTGTAGAAAATGAGAGGGAGGTGCTTAAAAGTTAGTCACCTCCCTGTGGCCCCATCTAGGAAGGCCTTTCCCTGGAGACTCCTGGGACATCACAAAAGCAGAAGAATCAGCTCCTGTGATTTAATTTTTTTCCCTGCCCACAGGACACCTAAAGTTCAAAGGGTTATTATTTTTCTGTTGTATTTTCTTAGCAGGATGATTAAGTCCTCCCAGGACATTCAAGATTTATTTATTTTTTAAAGCTAGGTTGGCAACACTGACCAAAAGATAAGGCAAGAAGTAGTAAGGAGCCATATTCTATGAGATATTCTAAAAAGGACTTTCTGTCCAGTAAAGAGTCCAGATGAAAGGTGAGGAAACTTGAAACAGAAAGTATCATTTATAGGTGTCCTTGAGGAAATCAGTGCTCAGAACAGTCTTAAAATCTGCTGGTAACAATGTTGCTTTTTGTCCTGCTTCTGCCCATGCTGCCTGTGTGGGTTTCCATTGGCCAAAGAGAGATGATGAAGAAGCATCAGAAAAAACCTAGATTTTGTTATGGATTTGCTACTTGACCCAAGGAAAGTTACCTCTGGGCTTCATCTATAAACATTACAACTCCATTCTAGCTCATAAGGGTGTAAGTGGCCAGAGAAACAGTGTTGAATTTGGGGATTACTTTTAGAGGAAGGGGGTGTGATATTTGCTCAAATTACATTTCATATATTGAATAGTCTGTGAACTGATATTTCCTTTATTATTGGAGGGGAATGGGTGCTGTTTTCTAGATCAGATTTCCAGGTAATGTTGGCCGTGCAGTCATCATGGTCCAGTAAGGTTAGCATTCAGGCCCTGGATGAGACACTTTGGGTGGTTCACTCATTTAATCCTCACCACAGTTCCACATTGTAAGAACTGTCATGCCCATTTTGCACAGCAGGAAATTAAAGTGTTGCTGTTTATTTGTTGCATAACCATTTAAGGAGTTTCCCCTGTGTGCCCGGCACTAGCTTTGTGGTGAGCAAACCAGACACAGTAGGTAGTCTGGATTCCTCTAGGATTGTCTGGCTCCATACCATGTCTTGTCACATACTATGTTGTTTGTCACAGAATTTTAGTGGTGGAAGGGACAGGGCTCTCTCAAGACCCCTGAGGTGTGGTAGTACTCCCAGGTCCCTGGTTACCACACTGGGTGTGGTGAAGTTCTGAGCATCAAAGCCTGGACAGTCTTAGTCTTTGCTTCCTGTTTTCACCAAGCCCTCTGCCTCTTGCTATTTCAAATGCCAAGACTTGAAAAATGTTAAATACTTGATAAAAACCTGGTGTAAATGTTAGGCCTGTCCCTGCTTTTGAAAACAGAGGATGCGTAAGCCAAAGCCAACGCATCCCTCCATGACTCAGGCCTGTCATTATACGCTTCGTTGATGTACCATATAATTTTGAGTCTTCTTGTTTCAGATTTTCATTGTCTTCTGTGTGTCAGTTGTCACCTCACCTGTGGTCACTGAGGTGGTGACTAAGTGCCTTTCACTGTCTTTGGGTAGGCTGTTTCTAACCTGTTGTGAAGAAGGATGGAACTTTTTTTTTTTATGTTCTATTTTCTGTCATATGAAAAGCAGGGAGTTGCTGGGTGAGTCCTGAGGAATGAGAGTTGGTTGGCTTTGGGCCAGTCCCCTGTGCAGTTGGCCTCCATGGTGGGTTGTGGTATGGGCCTTCATCCTGTGTCATGGTCTTGCTGCAGCTCTGACCTCTACTGGAGGGATTGAAGGCTCAGGTGCTGGAGTTCAGTGCCCATGGGCTCAAATCCTGGCTCTGCCTCATATTAGTTTGGGATCTGAGACAACTTCATGTCTCTAAGTCAAAGTTTTCTTATCCTGGCACAGAAAGCCTTCTGTAAATGATATCCTTTATTATTAATGTAGTGGGTAGCTTTTTGTGGTGTTGGTGCTAGAGGTTCAGATGCATGACCCATGAGAATGTTTGGGTAACTGTGTAAAGTATGAGTTAAGAGCATGGGCTTTAGGGCCAGGAAGACTGGGTTCTGTACTTACCACCTCATTCACCAGCTGAGTGACTAATTTGGTAGCTATAGTGAGGAGGTGAACAGCACAGACACTTAAGTGAACATGGGGTCCATTCTCAGCATTCCTGCATATTCTCTGGGTGACCCAATTTAGAAGTTTCTTCAAGTTTATTATCCAAAATGAGGATGGTAATAAGAACATTCTCTCAGGATTGGTGAGGGGATTGGCTTAATGCAAATACATAGTGCTTCAGACAATACCTCTCACATGAAAGTGCTCAGTAAACATCAGCTGTCACTAGCTAACGATTCCCTTGACATCAGGAAGTATTGATATTGCTAATGTCCTGATATTCTTTAAATGTTATAGTTTATGCTGTGACCCTTCTCCTAAGCACCCTATTGGTTTCCTGATCACTCTTCCTGGTCTTTGTTCTTTGGCTTTTCTTAGTCTATCAAAGACTGAAGTATGATCAGTATATGGTTAATTCTGAGAGTGGTTATGCATACTATTCCCTAAGGGACTAATCCTTTGCTTTGTGAGATTCCCTATATTCAGTTTCTTCTATGGCTCAGAATTGTCTCTTCATCTGGTCCTCAGACTGGACCTCCCTTGCAGATTGCGTGAAATGCCAGAAATACTCAGGAGATGAAGTATCTTTTAAAAATTGAATGTGCTGTCCTCTTTCACATGTCTGTCCTTTCTTATAGAAAAAAAATGAGAATTCTCAGCTATTCTGGAGGCTGAAGCAGGAGGATTGTGAGTTCGAGTTAAAACCTTGTCTCAAAAGAAAAAAAACCTGAAGATCATTCCTGTCCTCTATACTATTCTACTTTTACACATTTAATTTTTCTTATCACAATCTTTGATGTGTTTATAGCATATGCATCATAAAATGAGTCATTATGAATTAAGATTATTTACTCTTTTATTTCTTTTAAGCCTATAGAGGGATGATGAACTAGAATTCTTTCCCATCAATTCTCAAATGCTTGGGAAAAATGAAATAAAAATGAAAAGCATTGAGAAGGAAATTAATAATTCCTTTTTCCAAAGGCTTTTGTCTTCACACAAATTTGCCTTCTTTTTCCTGATAATTTGTTGTAACTAAAAGGCTATTTGTCTTTGGGAGAAGGTAAGAAGAAAGGTGTTGCCTTTATGAGATAACAGCCATGTGTAGGGGACTGGTAATTGACAGTTGCTGTGAGACTGGGGATAGTCTGGTTTTGCAAGGACTTGTCATGTGGGGAATTGTCTCTGTGTTTTGTGGAGTGGGCAACCTCCCTGGTCCTTTATGGGAGTGGTTCCACCTGGGCGTATGTGGAATTGCCCAAATCTGGTCTGTGCCTCCTCCAGTAAGACATGGACAGCAGCATGCTAGGTGACCCTGAGATAAAGAAGACTCCTCTCATCTCTCCACCAGCCTGACCTTGTCCTCAGTCCAGAGCAACTGGAGCAATGAGTATGACCTAACTCAAGTGTTTCTGCATGCTCCTGATCCCTGCTGTTGGTGTGTTAATGGACTTTGGCTGCTGCGTTTCAGAAGCAAAGCCCAGTTTGATTATACAGATTAGTAAGTGCTGGTTAGGCATGTACTTGTGTTGAGTTGGAAGGGCTGGTGATGATAAATAAGAAGGGGGAGGAGGCTTTGAGTTCCTATAATCTTTCTGTCCCCTAGATTTCTCAGGTTGGAACTTGGTCAAAGAGAGAGAGAGAGAAGGTCGTATTCAATAGTCCTCCCCACAGAGGACTTAGCTGGGATGCCTGTAGGTCCAAGGTCATACCTACTGTTTCAACATGATAGGTAGTGCTCCTTTTTCAAGGCTATCTGTTTTGGTCACCCTTTGTACGGACTACACAAGTTTCTTTGAAACCTTTGTCAATGGGAATGAACATCAACTTCCAGTGGTGTTTTCCCCGCTCCCCCCTGTAGATCATGATAAGAATGAGTCCACCTCCTCCTCTATCCAGATCAGTAGGAAAGAATGGTTCTGCATATAGTTATTACAATTCCCACCTTGTTAACTTCAAAGAGCTACAGATCTGCAGAGCAGAGGGCACTTCAGATTGTTCACCATGTGGAGAGAGAGGTGCCAGGCAACCTACGTGATATCTATCTTTGGCTGCTTGCCATATTGGATTAAAACACACACACGTGCACACATGCATACTGACCCACACACACCCCTTCAAGGCTAATTGGCAATATCAGATGTGATAATAACAAGTATAAAACCTGAAGCAAATCAATAATGGACTTCCCTTCCTAGTGTCACCTTGCCAAGAGGGTAATGGTGAATCCTGAGTGGGTTCCCACGTGTTTCTGTCTCTCTGCACTTTTCCTTGCCATCAGCCGTATTGGCCTAATATTTTCAGTTTGTGCCTCTGATTTAGTTTATTCCCACCCCCTGGGGGATGGACTGAATCAGAGCATGAGATCTCGTATTTCCACTATATGGAGGTAGGAAGTAGCCGTGGCAAGATTCCAATTGGGGTTTAAACTCATTGTTACCTTGGGGAGGGATGAAAGGTGGATGTTTTTGACCTGATGAGAATAATAGGAAGGTTAAGTTGGCATGAAGAATTATTGGTCCAGTGTGAACCTTTCCAAGCCTCTGTGAGTTGAGTCATTTCCCTAGAATGTTGGCCAAGCCTCAGGAACGCAGCACGTGGGGATGTTTTCATGTTCAATAAATGTCAAATAGCATCCACAGATTTATGGTTTTGTAAATCCGAATAAACTGCTATTATTGGAGTTTTTTTGCAAGCCCAGAATTGCTAACATTTTTTTTTTCTGAACAGTTCTAATAAAATAACTCATTACTATCAAATACGGTTAAATATCTGGCTGTAAAGTAAGGTGATTTCTGTATTGTTTAATTTGTGCAATTGTGAGTGACTATAGCAATGATTAACAATTATTTTGTAGTAGTTATAGGTTGCAATATAGGTTAGGAAGAGGAAGTGAAGGATTTCTAAAACCCCAGTATTCCCCGTTGACGTTAGATGTCCACAGATTTGGAGTGTTTCTGAGAATGTTATAGCAGTCATTCTGTTTTTCCATAATTGTGATGATCTCTGAGTGAAGAATTGGCTTTTAAAAATGAATGAACTGGTGAATTCACACTCTTTAATTACTATAGGTATGCAAGTGGCTAAAAAATATCAACCTTCAAAAAACGACATTGATAGTACCAGTTTGTACTGGGGCTCACTGACCAGAGGAGCATAGTTTTATGCCCCCCACCCTGCCCCATCAGTTCCTGTGGCAGAGAGAGAGGGTGGAAAGGGAGAGAAAGTATGAATGTGTAGCCTCTGGGAGTCAAATCTGTCTATTTGCCATAAATTCTTTGGCCATTGTGATTAGTCACCCAGCCAGACGGTTCCATACTCCACCCCTCTCGGTTTGTATCATTTTCCTTGATATCTGATTCCACCTACATGCCTGCTCTCAGATCTCCATAGCTACATCAAAATATGCATGAGAGGTTTGTTTTTTCAGACAAGCAAACATGACCTTGTAGATGTGCTTCTTCCTTTCATTACTAAGTTTTAAACAAAATGCTCTGAATACAAATTATAATTGCACATACTTTATAGGGAAGATTGTGAGGCTATGATGTCCATATAAAATTCCTGTCACAATGCCTGGCACACATAGGTGATCAGCCTGTCAGTGTGCCTCATTTGTGCTTTCTGTGATTCCTGTTTTGCTGTCTTTACCATGTTGAAATAGTTCTCTTGAGGGTCCCAGTGATCATGTAGGAGCCAGATCCAAATGCTCTGTACTGAGTTTTCTGATGTCTGTGTACCTCAGGCTGGTACTAAAACTTCTACCCTGGAAGGATTCCTTATCTGGCTTTCATGGCACTGCATTATTTTGGTTTCCCTCCTATTTTTTCTGATCTTTCTGCGTTTTTTTCCCTTTGCACATTAACCTCTCTTTTCTTTCACTGTTGTCCAAAGAAGATAGTCTGAGTTTCTGTGCTGAGTTCATGTAAGTTTTCTCAGCTATTGTATTTATTTCTGTGGAAAATAGACACATATCCACACTGGCCTGACTTCCTTTCTGGGATTCAGTGCATCCATTTCCAACTGCTTGCCTAGCATCTCAGCCTGGATGTCACTTGGCCGCGGAAACTGACCATGTCTTAAAGGTGGACCACTTTCTCCTTCCTCCTGCAAAGCATATCTTCCTCCTTGTCACATCCCTGGGTCTTTGGATGGGGAAGGCCTTCTCTTACCACCTCCTTACTTTACCTTAACACTATCTTTGGATCAGACTTTGATGATGCCCTTTGGACCTATTCTTTCCTCTTTCCCTATTTGTTAAACAGTGGTTGTTCCTACTCCCAGCACCCACATAGCCATGAAACTCACTCTTTTTTAAAAATATACTTTTAAATTTGTTCTCATTAGTTATTAGTAGAATGCATTTTGAAATATTATACTTAAATGGAGTATAACTTCTCATTCGTCTGGTTGTACATGATGTAGAGTTACACAGGTCATGTAATCATACATGCACATAGGATAATAATGTATGATTCATTCTACTATCATTCCAACCCCTGTACCCCTTCCCCTCCCTTCACTCCTCTCTATCTAGTCCAAAATAACACTGTTTTTCCTGATCCCTCTTATTATGAATTAGCATCCTCATATCAGAGAAAACATTAGACCTCTGGTTCTTTGGGATTGGCTTGTTTTGCTTAGCATAAAATATTCCAGTTTCATCCATTTAATGGCAAATACCATGATTTCATTCTTTTTTAAGGCTGAGTAATACTCCATTGTGTATATATACTATAGTTTCTTTAGCCAGTCATCTGTTGAAGGGCATTCAGGTTAGTTCCATAGTTTAGCTATTGTGAATTGAACTCATGCAACTAACTTTTGCAGTGGCTTCTGATGGTAATTCTGATCCAGACTTACTGCGTGTTCATTAATCCTTTTAAAGCACAGGTTTTGACGAATCCCTTCCATATCCAAATTCTTCCTCAACTCCCTGCTGTTCATTAAATTATGAAGACATACCAGAACTTTACACCTTTCCTCTGGTTTCCCTTTTTGGTTGACACAGTCAGTGAAGTTTTTCAAGCCACTGTACACATGGTCATAGATCATAATCTATTTGTGGTATTAACTCAGAAGTCCACCGGTGAGGTAAAGTGTTGTCAGTTTTCATTTAGTAAATGTTATGTACTGAATTGTGTTCCTCTTCCATTCATGTGTTCAAACCCTAAACCTCAGTATGACTGTCTTTGGAAACAGAGCCTATAGAGAGGTAGTAAAGGTTAGTGAGATTTTTAAGGATGAGGTTCTGAATGATATAAGATGAGCCACTCTTTCTCCTCAATTGTGCACCAAGAGGTCACGTGAACACATGAGAGGAGGTGGCCCCCTGCAAGCCAGGAAGAGAGCCCCTCACCAGAGCCTGACCCTGGTGTCACCCTGACCTTAGACTTCCAAACTGTGAGGAATAAAATTCTGTTATTTAATCCACCCAGCCTATGATATTTTGTTCTGGCAGCCCAAAATGACTGACACAAATGACAAATACTCATTCTGGGCCTTTTGTACGCCAGGCATGGGGCATCTAGGGTGATATGGTCCGCGCAGCCCTGCAGGTTAAGTATACTTGTTCTTCTCCTGACACTAACAACTTCAGTCAAAGTATATGATCAACATACTGTGTTGGGCACTGTGTTTACAAAGGTAATGAAGAACTTATGGCATAAAAGGAAAGAAAAAGAAATATATCATTGGGAGTCAGTGGGAGTTGAATCTGATCAAATATTTAAGATATATACAGGAAGAGAAGGCTGGGGATGTGGCTCAGTGGGATGTGTGGCTCAGTGCTTGCCTGATGTGCATGAAGCCCTAGGTTGGATCCCCAGAACCTCAAAAGAAAAAGAGGAGGCAAAGGGTTGGGGGAGGGAGAGGTATAGGTTGAGTATCTCTTTCCTGAAATGCCTGGAATAAATGTTTCAGATTTTGGGATATTTGCATAGACATATAATGAGATATCTTGGGAATGGGAACCAGCTCTAAATATGGACTTCATCTGTAATCCATCTACACCTTATGTACATCTGAAGACAATTTAATACAATATTTTAAATAACTGTTTGCATGAAACAAAGTTCAGTGGCATAGAATTTTCCCCTAGTGTCATCAATCATGTCAGCACTCAAAAAGTTTTAGATTTTGGAGTATCTCAGATTTTGGATTTTCAGATTAGGAATGTTATTCAACCTGTACATAGTGAAATGATTTTTGGCAGGGAGTGTAAGTAATGAGTAAAATGATAAAAGGATACTACAAGAAAAATGGATTATATTGATGACCCTCAGTTCAACACATTTTTCACAGTTTTTTTTTTCCTTTCTGATTACAAAAATAAAAAGTGAAAAATCCTTGCACTTTGTAGAAAATTTGAGAAGTATATAGAAAATGGTTGGGGACTAGGGTTGTGGCTCAAGAGTACTTGCCTGGCACGTATGAGGTCCTGGTTCAATTCTCAGAACCAAAAGAAAAAAGGGAAGGGTCGGGGAGAAAAGCAGAATGAAAGACACTTGAAACCCCACCACAAAGAGAGAACTTCTGTTCTCTTAAAAACAAAACAAAAACAAAACCCCAAAAAACATTGAGTTGGGGGTGTAGCTCAGCGTTAGAGCGCTTGCTTAGCATGTCCAGAGCCCTGAGTTCAGTCCCCAGTATTGTAAAAACAAACAAGCAACAAAATATATTGATGTCATTTTAAATGTCTATGTATTATTTCTACTTTATGGGGTATAAAAATTTCCTTTTAACTTTAAATATTTAGATGTTTCCTTTTTTTTTGCTATTTTATAGAACTTGATGGATAATTTTATATATGGATATCCTACCAATTACAGACATTTATTGAGCTCTTTTTATGCGAACAAAAATTATTCTTGGATTTGGTACTGGGGCAGAGGCAGGAGGACATTGACTTCAGTGTGAGATATGGCAGCTATCCTTACAAAGTTTGTGTAGTCTATTTATTAATGTTACATACCCCTGAGCAAGGAAGCTTTGAAGGCCTTTTTGCATTGTTACTGATTTATATAGTTTTTCTGAAACAACATGAAAATTTCAAACTAACCCAGGGGTTAGAAAGTTTTCTGGGGTTCAGGGGCCATTTTTTTTTAATTTATATGTATTTTTAGTTGTTGATGGGCTTTAATTTTTTTAAATTTATTTTTAGTTGTAGTTGGACACAATACCTTTATTCATTTATTTCTATGTGATGCTGAGGATTGAACCCAGGGTCCTGCACGTGCGAGGCAAGCGCTTTACCACTGAGCCACAACCCAGCCCAGTGGGTTTTAATTTATTCATTTATTTATGTGCAGTGCTGAGAATCGAACCCAGTGCCTCACACATTCAGTGTTAAACGCTTTAACACTGAGCCACAACCCCCAGCCCTCTGGGACCATCTTTAAACTCATAAGTGAGACCGTCCTGCTTTTGGTAGGGGAGTTAGACACTCATATTTAATGAGTCATACTCAGTTTTACAAACTAGATTTGTGTGTTATATGAGTATGCTCCTGAGCAAGTTATGGTTAGTGGACAAAAAATTATGGGCATAATAATTTATTTCCTTGTTTTTAAAAGAGATTTTGCCAAGAGAGGCTTATTTAAAACTCTTTATAATGTGAGTTTAGCATATATCGAGAAAAGTGTGCAGTTTAGAGGTGTACAGCCTGATAAATTATCTCAAAATGAACACACCCATGTAATTGCTTCCCAGGCCATGAAATCAAAATATTAGTGTCATAGTAAGCTCTTTACTCCATCCCTCTTTTCCTGAGATAAACTACTACCCCTGAGTTCCAGCAACCTAGACTTTGTTGTTGTTGAGTTTGAGAGGTTTTTCATCTTTGGGAAACTCAGTTTTAAAACTATGTATTCTATCTATTGTGGAATAACCGATCACCCCAAACCTTGGAGACTAAAGATGACAGAGTTTATTTATTTTGTTTGTTTATTTATTTCTTGGGTTGACTGGGTGCTTTGGTTGGCCTCTTCTGGACTCACCCATGCAGCTATATTAGGAGCTGAGATAGTGGGCTCTCCCCATGTGACCTTTCTTTCTGGCTGTCTCCATAATACGGTGGTTTCAGAGCAGCATTTAAAAAGGCAGTGGTGAAAATCACCTGATGCTGAGGGCTTTGGAATTTTCACTGGGTCACTTCTTCACACCCTGTGAGCCAAACAAATCACAAGGACAGCCCAAGTCTAAGGAGTGTGAATTAAAGATCCTGGTAATGAAAGATCCTATCTTACCACCCAGCCAGTGCTATATTGACACTGCTGTGTGGATCAAGATCAAGATTGTCGTTAGCACAGAACTTGATAATATTGAGGCTCTGTTCCACCTAGTTCTTGTTGAACACTGTCAGTTGATAGAGCCAAGTAGCCTGGGATAGGTAGGGGGTATATCTGTCTTTATCTGATATAAGAGGATTGTATCAGAAATAGAAGTGCTTTTAGGAATCACTTTAATTATTTATTTCTATCAAGTTGGATCTCCACAAAATGATTTTATTTTTCTTGATATTTCTTTCATTGTTTGAAATAGTCTCTGCTTATCTCATGAAGTGATATAAAGTTCATGCTTTGCCAACATGAGAACTTTTTTGGAGATGAAATGAGCTCCTCAAAAGCACAGTGTACTTTGAATCAGAAGAAGTTGGGTTTATGATACACAGGCCTCATCTTGTTTCTTTGACTATGGGCTCCCAGTCTAAGAGGGAGGCCTTATTCATTTGACTTCTAGGTCCTGGAATCTTCATCAGAGTATTCAAGGTAATATCAAGGCTGATCCAAAGAAAAGTCTTTAGTCATCAGAAATACCTGACTGATGCATTCATTACCCAAATAAGTGCCTAAAGGGTGGTTAAGTTTAACATTTTCTTTCACTTTTCTTGTACTCCTGTGACTCTTCAGGACTGAGCAGAGTGGTGCTTTGGATTTGATAACGATGATCAAGGAGTATGTCCCTTGTGTTGGGCATTTTCTGTGGTAGGGAGGGTAATAGGCCTAGTGCTTTCATTGACTTCGGTTTGGGGACTAAGGTTACCCATGCTTAGCACATGCTGCATAATAAAGCTCAATAATAGTTAACTATAAACACTAAGAGGTAGATAATAATGACTTTCATTGAATTGATCACTTCCTGGGATTAAACCTCTTTATTTGTATTAACTCATACAGTCCTCACAAAACCCTATAAACTCGGTTCTGGTATTGTACCCTTCTTATAGATCAGGAAATCCAGGCACAGAGTGTTGAAAAAATTCAGAGCTTATAAATGGAGGAGCCAAGATTTAAACCCAAGTGGGGCTGTCTGAATCCAGGGCCTTGGTGCCCTTTCTCGTTTCTTGGGAATGGCATCTTTGTGGATGTTGATGTGATGTCTGGATCCTTGGAGACCAAAGTCAGACCCTGAACCACGGTCCCCCACCCTCCTTTGTTGTTTAATTCCAGAGCCAGGCACCCCAGGCAGGGCTTCTGCACTGACTATGCCAAGTTGTTGCTTCACTTGGTTAATGAGCTCTCTGGGGTTTTGGCTTCTCCCTCAGCCTACAGTTCTTTCTTCCACTCTGAAGAGAAGAACTGGCCCTTAAAGCCTGACAGCTTTTTTCCCCCTGTGATGAACAGGTTATATAAATCATTCATGACTTACTCTTTAAAGAAATGCTCCTTTCTTCTCGTGTTGGAATTCAGTGTACTCTGGAAGACAGGAGTGCATTGCCCTTGCTTGGGGGGTTAATAGACCACCTGTTCTCCTTTCTCTGTTGGGAGGATCCTGAGTTTCCTCTGCAGCCTGTCTGAAGCAGTCACCATCGTTTTTCTTGGCATCAGTGGGTATTTTGACACATCTTGGAGGCCTTCATTTTCACAGGAGTTGGCTCTAGGTTACTGGGAAGAGTGAAAATTGGAATAGAACTGCAGGGTACCCCAGTTTCAGCCTTCCCACAGAGTAGTTCAAAGGAGTTGAAAACTGTACCAATCCAAATGAGTCTTTAGGGCTCTTTTTTGCTTATCTTCTTTCCTAGTTTAGAAAAACCTGGGGTCAAATACCACAGTAGGCATTTTACACACATTTCATTTATCTTGTGTTGTGTGGGGTTGGTATTATTATCCCTACTTTATAGATGAAAGAACTGTCACTTGCCTCAGGTTAAGTATTTAGGAAACAGTTTAGGTGGTATTGTGATCAGCGATCAGATATTTCTGGTGTCAAGTCTTATGTGACTTTTTCTGGTGTGACTTACCCATTGAACATGACCTTCAAACACCCAAATCTTTTCTAGAACAAATTTGGAGACCAAAACAGTTTTGTCTAAAATCCATTATCTGGACTTAGCTAGAGTAAATGTTCTTTTTCCTCCTCATCCTCTTTTTCCTTTTCCTCTGAGTTCCCAAGATGAAGTAATGAAGTTTGGAGGCGAGAAGGCCTGGGATTAGGTTCTCTTTAAGTTCCTTGGCAAGAGAAAACAAAAGTGTATATGTCATGAGAAACTCTCCCTGGGTGTCTCTGAGCTCAGTGCAGGACAAGCTATTGGAAAGTTCTCTCCTTCCCCTAAGAGGAATTAAGAAAGGGAAGAAAGATCTTTGAAAAATTCTATTTTTTACATTCTCCCACTGACCCACAGTCCTGTGTTTATTTTTTTTTACTCTCCTTTTCTATCACCTACCTTTCAGTTCCTTGTACTAAAAACATCCTTCTGACATGGTATCTTATTCTTAGTTCTCAATTGAGCTTACCTTTGAGGTGATAAGAAGGCCTACTTTTTTAGGTTTAGTAGGGCCTGACAGGGCCCATTTCTTTCTCCTATGCCTTGATCTTGACCTTGGGTACTTGGTGGAACTGAATAACTTAAAGGTGAGCTGATGTTGTCTTTTCTCTTCAGTGCAAGGTAATTTTGAATGTGAAATTAGTGTTGAATATTTTATCAGATTCCTGCTTCCTGTCATTCCTTTCTGGGTACCCCGGTTTATGAGAAGTTCTGGATTGGAAACCTTGGTAAGGTCTTTATTTATATTTCAATTCATTCATTTTCTTTTAATTAACTCAAGCAATAAAAAAGAGTTTGGTGTCTTAAATTGTTTAAGATGGAGTCAGAATTAAAGAATAATTCTTTATGAAAGATATTCATAGCTTTCTTTTTTTTCCCAAGAAAATATCAGCAATCTGAGTTTCTGTAGGTTTGAAATGAAGAGGGTAAAATATTCGTCATTTCTGTAGCAGTGTTTGTGTGGTGCCTTAACAAGGAAATAAGTTTCACATTTTCTTCCTGTTTGCCTCTTATTAAATGGAAATTACTCACAGTCAAGTTTTTATTGTCTCTAACTTTAAACTGAGCAAAAACAAATACAAAGGAAATGGATCTTATAGTGAGATGGCCAAAGGCAAAGTGATGTTAAGAACACAGGTGCTGGGCCAGATGGACCTGGGGCAGAATCCAAGCTCTGCCACTTCGAGCTGTCACTTAGGCAGGTTGTTGCCTCTCTGAATTGGTTTGACTATCTCATATTTTAGCACACTTCAAGACTGTTGTGAATATTAGAAGTAATTGAATGAATTAAGCATCTAAGGGCAGTTTCCTGCAAATAGTGGGGGCTTAGTAAATAATAATTCCATTTTATTTGCTACAAATGTACAAAACAAGCTGATCTGAAAGACCTGTTTAGTAGTCATGCTGGGGGATCAACTTTGGAAAAAAGGTATCTTTGGAATTATCTAATCTATTAATTATACAGAGACCTAGAGAATTAACTATGTCAAAACTGTAGAATAAGTTAGGGTGAAGCCAAAACTAGGATCCAGTATTTCTGACTCTTTGCTTATGCTCTTTCTATGGCACCATGACTGATTCAGTCCAGATATGTAGACCAGAACTTTAAGGTAGGGTTTCTTGGAATCACCTAGAGAGAAGGGATAGTGGAGGTGTGGTTAGAAAAGTACATTCCTGGATTCCATCCTAGACTAATGAATCAAATCTCTGGAGGTATATCTGGGGATTTGCATTTTAACAAATACATGAGATGATTGTTATACATCTCATGAGTACATTTGTATGAGTTTGAGAGGAGTTATTTGAGTTGACTATGAATCTGAGCCTCTTTGCCGTTTTGCTATAATTAAGAGTTGATCTTCACAGAGTTATCCCAGCATCATGGCCTTAGTCTTAGAAACAAATCCTAATGTAATGATGTTAGTAATAATGTTGTCAATGGCAGTTGTGGCCTATTGAATGCTCACTGTGCACAAGGTATGGTCTGAGTACCTACAGGCTCTTGAAGAGTACCTGGCATATAATAGCACTTTATAAGTGCTAACTGTAATAACCCCATTCAATTGTCACAACAATTCTTTGAAGGTTGTTATGTCTCTTTATAGAGACAGTAAACTAATGTACAGAGAAATCTAATAACTTGCCAAGATCACCAAGCTAGCAAGTGGCAGACAGAGGTGGTAGTTGAACTCATGTAGTCTGATGCTGAAACTCACACGGAAAAGTAGATATTGCATGCCAAAAAGAAAATTTTTAACAAATTTGAAAGTTAGGGGGTTTTTCTCATTAAAAGAATACTTATCCAGGTTTGGTTGATAAGCCTATTGAGACAGACCTAAGAGAAAGCTCTTCACAACCCAGAAGACCTTCTTGAGGGTGAAGAAGTTGGTAAAAAGAATTCAATCAAAAGGGAAATGTTCTCATCTTCAGTCTGTGTTTGTGCAAATAAAATGGATAGTGAAAGGACTCAGTGGCAGCTGGCTGAAGAGCCAGATTCAGTTTCTTCAAGTCTAAAAAAAAATCACCTGATGGTTTTAAAACAACAATGTTTGTTTTGCTTATTAATTTATAGTCTGAGCAGCATTTGTAGGGAGAGCTCATTTCTGCTGCATGTCTGCGGCCTTAGCTTGGCTAGCTGGAGGGCTGGAATCATGAAGCCTTTGCTCACTCTGGTGGGCATCTGGTCTGGGAGGACTGAACAACTGCTTCTTTATCCGGTTTTTCTACGTAGTCTCTCTGGCATGGTGGTTTCACCCCATGAGGTGACTCCAGATCCAAAGTCATAGAGAAAAGTGGTGTGGGGGGAGATGTTCCCTCTTATGACCTAGCTTCTGAAGTCATGCAATATCACTTCTGCCATGTTCTCTTGATTGAGGCAATTGCAGTGGTCTGCCGAGGTTCAAGGATAGGGAACAGACTGCTCTGCTTGATAGAGGAGTGTCTATTTCTCATACACTGCAAGAAGAACATGTGGGATGGGATATATTGCTGTGGCTCTTTGGAAAATATAATCTGCTGCATGTGTTGACTCTCTTCTTGCTAAATAGGCTCATTCAGGGCCTGTGTGGTTTATTGAGTCCCTTTATCATCATGGTGTGATTTATGCATTTGCAGATGTTAAAAAGGCTAAACTTACACAATTTTTGGGTGGAAACTTGAACTGTGTTTACTCAGAGCCATGTAAATATGTGATGGGGAGTGGCTGGCAAGGCCTTACCTCATCATGGAGGAATAATGCATAGATGATTTTTTTCTTTAGTAGGGAATATGTCCCTAGTCTCTAGATTTAGGCAATGTTGCAAGTCTCTTTTTTCTTTTCTTTTGACAATTGTTTAATAGGGCCCAACATGTACTAGTTTTATGCATAAGACTAACAAGATCCTATTCTTATGAAACTTAGACAGTAGACAAGAAATGGATAAGAATTTCAGATAGTCAGAAGGTTATCAGATAGATGGACAGAGAGAGCCCATGGCAGGTGCTGGTTACCATGATGTCATGTGAACAAACCTACTTGGACCTACACATATTCATCAGAAAAGACATGAGAGGAGTTTTATTTAGCCCTTTTATATACTTCATTCATGAGCTGATGTATTCCATTCATAAACTGAGATGAAGTTACCAGAGAATGAACATGGACTGGTACACAAAATCCTAGAGTTGGATTAACCACCACTTCAATATCTACGACCAGTTTTTTTTTCCCTTTTGCCTCTAAAGAAAGCTTCCACAGAGGTAATTCAGGAAAATTATAATTACTGTGTTTACATAGTGGATGGTAAATACATAGCATTTATTTTTCTTTACTAAAAGTGTGAAAGATATAACAATTTTTTTTTTTTTTGGATACCAGAGATTGAACCCAAGGGCACTTAATCACTGAGCCACATCCCCACCCCACCCCTACTCCCCCTTTTTTAAATTTTATTTTTTATTTTGAGACAGGGTCTTGCTAAGTTGCATAGGGCCTTGCTAATTTGCTGAGGCTGACTTTGAACTTTTGATTCTCCTGCCTCAGTCTCCCAAGTGCTGGGATTATAGGTGTGTGTCACCATACCCAGCTGATATAAGACTTTTCATAAATGAAAACTGAATTTGTAACAGGTTATTTAGGGAGTTAGTAGTATTAAGATAGATCTCTCATGTAAGGCAATACCACATGATTTTCCTTTCATCATCTGATCCCATCCATACCATAAATATTGTGTGCCTTCTTTGTATCAGCCTCTGGGGAGTGAAGATAAAATAGTAATTAGGGTCCCTACTTTCACGTAGGCAGACAAAAAAGAAAGGAATGTAACTTGGTAACCTCGAGCCAAAAAAAAAAAGGCCCGGAAGGAAACAAATCCTGGGTGATAGGGTAGGACTGACTTCAGATGAGGTGTCGAGGATGGCCTCTGGGGAGGTGACCACAAGTGCCAGAGATCATGGTGCTAATAAGCAGACACCTAGGCTGGAAGATGGATTAGGACAAATGAAGAAGACATCATTGCCATGATGCTTACTGTGATTGAGGAACCATTGAATGGGAGCTGGGTGATATGATGGTTCCTGCAGTATATTGAGGCCTTGTAGCCTTAAGGTTCAACAGGACCACTTTACACTGGTTCATGTGGTCCAGGTGGACTATTTAGTGACATTGAGTGAAGGCATCTGTGCAAGGCTCTCCTCAGCCTCTGAGCCCTGGGTCTGATGGAAACTATAGACTTTTTTTTTTTTTCTTTTGGCTCAGCTTAAAGCTTGTCCTGTGAGTGCTAGGAAGCAAGAGCTATCAGAAGCCTGACTTCATTGCGGCTCCTATTTTTGTTGGATGGTGGTTGCTAAGCAACAGATCCTTCAGCTGGAGCAGAGGAGATGGCCCAGCAAAAAAGGTGGAGGCAATTAGAGTAGTGCTTGAGTTTTGTTGAGGGATGACTTCTAGGAACAAAAATCCATAGAGAGAGTTTCATTTTCAGGAGGTCTGATTGCAAAATCTCCCACATTCAGCTCCCTCTCCACCCCTCTTGCGATTTCTGCCCTTGGTTTGGGGATTTGTAGGCTTTTCCTAGTTTGGTAAGAGCCATGCATACTCAAGGTCTGGTGGTAATTACTGGAGCAAGGTGGCCTGGTGTATGAGAGTGCATTTTCCCTTGTACAGCTCTTCAGAGGGGAAAGGGCCTTTAAATGGGAACATTTGGTTCAGATTATTTTGATTTGTGTTAATGGGTTGGTTCCAAAGTCATGAGTTGCTTTGGGAAATCTAATGGAGAACATTTGCAGGATGTTGTGTGTTTGTTTTATTCCAAGTGATATTTCCCTACATTCTTCTGTCGTCACCTTTCCTTATTGTATAGATATTCCACTAACATTTTAAGAATTTTATTGTCTTCTTAGAGGCATCCTCTTTTGAAATTATTCTTACAAAAAGGGGGACGTAGAGTGTTCCAGGTCTGTGTGAGACAGAAGATCATATCCCCTGTTTCCTTTACCTGTTAATATTCACCTTGCACGTATTCTGTGTCATTTATGCCTCTGTTTTGAGTGCTTCTAAGCATAACTGGCCCCTGGGTTGGTGCAGTTTGTCTTGGATTCCATACTCAGAACAAAAAATCTTTTGGATTGAGATAGACTGGGAATAAGTTAGTCTTATATTTCTGGAAGACTAGAAGAAAAACAAGAAGTTTCATGGGGATGGAACTCAATTGATCTAAAAATGCATAGTAATAGAGCATGAGATTTAGAAATCTATCTTTATCTTCTCCTAGCCCTATGGCCTTGGGTGGACTGCCTAGCAGTCCCAGGCCAATTTCTCATTTGTAAAATGGGCATGGGAATTCCCTTAAAGTTGTATTTTGAAGACTGTATCACTCACACACACACGCACACACACACACAGCAGTTGTTGATTGTTTTCTGTGTGGAGACTTCATAAATTATAATAGAGCTGTGAAATTCTTGCTGAGAAGAGTGGGTCAGTCTCACAAAAATTACTATGCAATTAGATGGATTTAAAAAAATTAATGTAAATTTTTTTATCTATATATGACAGCAGAATGCATTACAATTCTTATTACATATATAGAGCACAATTTTTCATATCTCTGGTTGTATACATAGTATATTCACACCAATATGTGTCTTCATACATGTACTTTGGATAGTAATGATCATCACATTCCACCATCATTAATTACCCCATGCCTCCTCCTTTCTTGTGGGGATGAGGGACTTTGAATCAAAGTCCCCTCAAATTCTTATTCCTCTAAACCCTAGTCCACCAAACCCTTTTTTCACCTCTTGGCTTATTTGGCTTACAGGTAAACATGTCTCCCCTTTACAACTTGTTATACTTATTTTCTGGGTTTCTCTCCGTGCTCGGAGAAGCTGGTTGTGAATATTCCCTACCCCTGTAATCATCCTGGAGGTTTCTGAGACCTCTCGGCACTTCGGGTGATGTTGGAGAGTTGGATCTGGAACCTGGGCATGCACCCAAGTCTTGCTGGCTGCTGCTGCTGCTGTTGCGGCTTCCCAAGCATGCAGCAGGGGCAATCGTGTGATCACTCCTGGGAGCCAAATTGAGGCCTCTCTCTCCCCAGCATTTGTGTGGCATCAGGGATGCAGGGAGATGGGGTCATTGAAACAATTAGCATGGAGTTCATGGATGTAAGGATGATGCTTTCGATTGCTGGGTCCTGCTGTTTCACTAAATTGTAATAATAACAATAATGCCTACCATTCAGAGTGCTTACTACGTGCAGATGAGCCCAGCAAACCTAAGCGCCTTACCATTTTGCCTCATTTACTCTCAGTAACACACCGTGGAGTACTGAGGAAATTGAAGCTTATGGTACTGATGTACCTTCTTATGGCTGACTGTTTTCTTCTGAAGACTTAAACATTTCTGTGTGTGTGTGTGTGTAAAGATACGCAGCAGGATAGACACAGTGAAAAAGCTTTGTTCTCGGACATTCTCAGGTTTGGGACTTGGTTCTGCCATTTGTTAGTATAGGCCTTTGAGCCTTAGTTCTTGGGATTCCTCTTTCCAGGGGATGCTATTTCCTCCTGCTGTTGTGAGGACTAAGTGAGATAATATGTGATAAAACACTTAGCAAGTGTCATTACATGTGAACAGAAAATTAGAAGTTGTTTTATATTATTCTTTTTTTCTTGGACATGCTTGTTTTCCCCTGAATGACTCAGTACTTTTAAAGTGCACCCCCATCCTCCACCTGCTCCTTCAGGGGATTTTTCAAAGACTTTGCTGAAAATCTGATGAATGTTCTGGACTGTTTCCCAAGAAGGTACACACTGATTCAGTAGATTGTAGCTCCTTTTCCCCAGGGACTGTTCTTATCTTCTCTCTGATGCATGTTGAACCTTAGCTGAGGCCAGGGCAGCAGAGGAGCCCTCCGTGAGGACTGGAGGGACATGCTTCCTTTCCCTCCTCTGCTGCCTTCACTAAGGAGAGCCTCCTGGTGTTTCCTGGCCATGGGTTGTTGCCCAGGCTTAGCACCAAGGAGCTGTAGGAGCTGCAGCTCTCCAGGGAGGCTGCCAGGAGAGCAGGGAAAATCAGCCTTTCTCTTTCTCACTGGGATGTTTCAGGGATGAGATAGGGATCCCCAGGGGAGCAGCGGAGACTCTGGGATTTCAGGAATAAGCAAGAACTGCCCTAAGGTGCTTTGCATTCATTCTTTCTCATCTCAGCATATGGGTACTATGATCCTTGCTTTACAGATGAGGAAACTGAGACTCACAGAAATTAGGTGAGGATGGCAGGTGTCAGAGGTGGGATTCGGGTCAAACCCTTCTGTGCCCTGCAATTTGCCAAGGTGGAGTCAGATCTCCGGTAAAGGGCAGCTTCACACCCTTTGCTGTTGATAAAGGAAATGCTTTTCCTCCTGGTGGCCAGACATCCGCTGTTACTGTCTTTGTTATGTGCTCTGGAGGATCTTTTCTGTGCCAAACTGCAGACTTGTGTATTTTTAGAAAAGGAAGAAACTTCTATGCGTAATGTGAGTAGAAACTTACCAGTTTCTGAATACTAAAATCAGCCAAACCTAGCAGTCCTTGTTGATACCCCTAAGCTGGTGGCCTTTGTTCCACTGGCTGATCTTTACCATGATGGCTTCAGTGGTAGAGCTAACACTCAGGTCCCTTTATATGACAGACTAAGTTCTGAGACAGCAGTGGAATCTGCTTCTCCTTTTCCCCAAGTCTGGACCTGCCACCAGCACAGCCCCTGGCTAGTTGCAGCTGGTCAGATTACATCCTTTAACTTTTTTTTTTTTATAACATTTCCCTGCTTGCATTTTCCTCTTTTATGTCTCCCCACTCCCACCTCACTCACATGACCTTTGCCTGACTCTAAGACCAATGACATTTTGAGTTCTTGTTGTTATGTTCAAAAAGGAATATTTTGTGCATGCAGAAACTGGCCACCTGAAGTATCCATGTGCTGGTTGCTTTGAAATTCATAGGGTCAAGCTGCTGCATGTGGAAGGACCAGGTACTGCAGTGTTGAGGTCTCTGTGTGCCTGCACAACGTCTCTGTATTACCATTGCCTGCCCACGTTCATAGCTGACTCATGTCAAGTACTTGTGTGCCAGCCACTGGCTATGCACATTGAACCCTTTCAACAGCACTGTGAGCATGATTCTGGTGTTATCTGTTGGACCTGTGACCTGCCCCATGTCACATGGCTGGTGGAATGCTCTTGCTCTGGGCTGAGCTGAGGCACCCATGTTCAGTGAGAGACTGACATCCTAGGAGGGAGGGTGGGGCGTGCCGTTTTTGGGGCCCGACTTTGCTCCGAGGAGAACATCCTTTGGTGAAGCATGGATGAGCCTGAATTTCGGGTCCTCTTGAGGATTAGTTCCTTTGACCTCCTTCTCCTCTTTGGTAAAGAGGATTTGGATGGGATTTCCTTTCGATGGGGATTTTGTCTTAGTGAAGGCTGCAGAACTGGGCCTACTGCTTCTGATTGTGCTGTGTCATTCCTACTCACTCCTTGGCCGTGACTGTCCCCACCTTCTTGAGTTCTTTGAACCCCAGAATAAATACTGCATCTCTAAGACATTTGGAAGACAAAAAGACCTTAATTTTATGCTGTCCTGTGAGGTTCTATTATGTAGCATGTTGAAGATGCTTCCTTATATTACTTTGTTAGTTTAGCAGATGTCCTTCATTCCTGTTTTATCTTCATTCATTCATTATCTGTTGAGTACTATTTTAGAGCACCTGTATATGTGATTATCTCCTTAAAGGAGGTTACCAGGGGTCAGTAAGACAAAGAACAGCAGTGTGATAAGGACTTTTCATATATTATATCAGAGCAACCCTGAGATAGGGAGGAAACTGAAGGAAGAGACAGGGCCAGCAGAGACTCCTGATTAAGAGAGGGCCCCGGGGTGGGCTAGGGCTGCCTGAGTGAGAATCTCAGTCCTGGTGCTTGCTGTCTGTGGATCTTGGGCAAATTATTTAGCCTTTCTAAACCTCTGTTTCCTCATCTATGAAACAGTGCCTACCTCCTAGGGTTTCGAAGGTCAAATGAGAGAATGAATATAAACTTCATAGCATTTCTCTAGTACATAGTGAGATCTTAATAAAAGGTAGCTTTTTTTTTCCTTTCATTTTTACTAGGTATTATCATCTCTTTGCTTTAAAGATATACAAAGCAAGCCTTGGAGACACTGTCCCAGCCTAGGCCACACAGCTAATATGGCAAAGAATGATGACATACTAGCTTCCATCAGGTGACACAAATACAGTGCCATGTGCTATGTGCAGGGAGGAGATGCAGCAGGCAGGCTGGCCTGGGACCAGGTGAGGTGGACTCCCTGGAGGAGATGCATTGAAGGATTGGCCCCACCTGGACAGCTGTAGGTGGGGAAGCTCAACACTGTTGGTGGAGGAACAGCAAGGGCAACACTTGGGGATGAGCACTGGGACTTTTTGTGAGCTCAGGAACCCTCTGATTCAGAACAAAAGCAGGGCCTGTCCACCCTTGAGGGTAGGGGTGGTCTGCTTCTGACCTAGGATAGAGCCCGTACCTGGTGGGAGAGGAGGCTGCCAGAGAGTTGTTGAGTCCAGTTGAATGGCAGAGGCTGGAGGTGCTAAAGCTTTAGTTGGTGAAAGGGAATGAATGTCCTGGGGAAAAGGAATTTCAAACTTCAGTTGGAGAAGTTCATTTTTGTTCACAGGGAGACCTCCATTGTGTATTTCTACTATAAAGTGCCAGCACTCACAGCCCCCAGGTATTGAGCTGTAAGTAACTCTTGACTCCAGTTTGGGTTTTCCCTGGATGTGAGTCAGATACTCCCTGAGCTGTTTGGTCAGCACTGCTGATGGAGATAGGAGGTTATGGAATTGGGTGGCTTCCTCTTGCTAGGGTCAGTTAAACTTGAGGCCTTAGAACCTTGAACCAAGCAAATGCTTGTTTGAAGTAAGTATTGTGTGTGGCCTTGTGGTTTCCTGGTCCCTTTCCCCTTTTTGACTCTCTTTTGGTTTATCCTTATTTTCCGTGGTCAGATTCTCACCATGGTGGTTTTCAAGTCTTTGCTCATCAGCCAAGGGTAGAGATGCTCCTTGCTTCATCCAACACCTATTGGAGAAGAGTGGTGTGCACATCTCTGCGGTGTCAGTGGCATGGATGCTGCCATGGTAACCACCGTGAGAAAGAGGCCTGCCTGCCATGAGTCATGAGCAAAGCCAAGAACTGCTTTGTTTAGGACACCCATTCCCTAATACACCATTCTTCTTGTGGTTTCTATACATGGGTTTTCCTAGAGCAGGCAACAAGATGGAAGCACCTTGAGACAGGAACCTGTTTCCTTGCTATACAAAACCCAGCCACAGCTCATGGAAATTAACCAGTGGGCTCTTGATTAGTGGTCAGGCAGTAGCTTCCTTCTCTTCTACTTGGCTTCTTGGCCCTTACTAAGTAAAGACTATCAGAGGCCAAGTGCCGGTGTGTTAGGGACCCCAGAAGCAATTAGGTATTTTTGGACTAGATTGATTTTGAACTGGAGGTCACGATCCAAAATTTACATCAAGTTTCTGTCATGTTTTTGGTTCCATGGCAATTCCATTCCCAATTTAATTTTTATGAGAGTATTTTTATCAACATCTTCTCTGAGCCCCCAAAGGCAAAAAGGGAGTCTGGGGATATAACTCAATGGTGGGGCCTGTTCTTAGCTTAACATAGGGAGACTCTGGATTTTCATCCTCAGCACCCTTCCCCCAACCTAGGGATGAGTATGAAGGGCTGTGGTTTTGAAAAATGATTTGAAAGGTTGAAACCATTTAGGCGGGATAATTTTTCATCTTAGATAAAGCAATTCAAGAAGGATGTCATTGTGAGGTAGGTGTGGACTCTCTGGTTTCCTCACCCTTGGGTGAGACAGGTTCTCATTAAACAAAGCAAAACCAAACAAAAAAGCAACCCATGATTTCAGAGGAAGTGAAGTAACTGTGGTCTTTTGTCTCTACTCTCCCCTATGGATTCAGATGAGAGGTGTCCCTGCCCTCCAAATCACCTGCCATGTCAGTTTTGAATATCATGTGCTGTATGATTGGAGAGAAAAAGGAGCTCTCCTCTGGCACCCTGGTCAGTAGACTAACCAGTGACACTACCTGGCATTATCCATACTAGTCCTTGTTGCAATCCTTCCCACCTCTCTGGACACTTCTTCCATTAACTTAATGGCACTGAGCATCACCCTCCCTCCCTTTTCAACTCCTCTGTCTACCAATGTCCTAAAATATAAATTATCTTTAGAGCAGGAAAAAAAAAAAAGCCAAATCCAACAAAACTTCCCTCTGTACTTCTCCCAGTGGTGTATCACACCACCCTCCTGCTTCTTTGACAGCTCCACTGCTTGAAAGAAGATTTTATACTGTCTCTCCTGCTTCACCACTGAAAGTCCTTGCATCTGGCTGCTACTCCTGAGTGCTCTTCTGAACTTGCTGTCTCCGAGGTCCAAGGGACCGCTTGGTTAAATGAAGCTAGGACTTTCCCTCGGCATCCCTTGTCTTTTTAAAAACTCTCTTCCTCATTGACATCATGCCCTCCAGGCTTCCTTTCTTCCTTTCTGAACATCCCATTCTTACTTATCTTCTTTGTCTTGTGAGTCTTTCCAAGGTTCTATCCCTTGTACTTCTGTGTCACTGATCTGTCCAATCCCTGGCTTCTGCCATCATGTCGAGGTGATTCCCATATTTCTGTCCTGCAGTTGCCTTTACCCTCCAGTTCTTCTGCTTCCTGATGTCCACGGGCGTCTCTGTGTGTCTTGCTGGTGTCTCAATCCTGACATATTTCTGTCCTCCAGCCTGCTTCCTCTGTGTGCTCCCCATTTCTGTTAAGACGCTATCGCTATCTCCATCTCCTTTACCCAAGCTCAGTCTCAAAAACTACCTGTGATGATGTGTTTTCCCTGTTCAGTTTCTCTTCAGACCCCCTTGGTATTCTTCCACCCAAGCCCTTCTCGTCAGGCTGCTGCACTGGCTTAGATTCAGTGCTCCCTGGCTTGAATCTTAATTCCCTTCGCTGTGGAGACCCTGCTCTGCCCTGCAGTCTCCTCAACCCCATTCCCTTACTGCTCTGTGCGGGCAGCTTGCCTTTGACATCTCCCTTTCTTTTGGCCCTGGTGTTCCCTGAGTGTGCAGCCCAATGTCCTCTACTGCTGGGCTTTGGTTTAGGTTGTCCTCTCTTCCTCTAGGCTTATTCTCATTATCTCCCCTCCATCATGCCCTCCCCGAGTAGCTCAAATGTCCTTTCCATGGAGGAATATGTCTTCCCAGGTGGTGGTGGTTTCTCCTCTTGTTGAAGTCTCATTACAGATCCATCTCCCCCCTGCACCCCCATTTAATGCTCCCTTCCGCCTGCAACCAACCTTTTAAAAGGCTGTACTTTTGAGACATGTTATAATAGTTAAGAGTATACATTTTGGAGTCTGACCTGCATTTGAGTTCAGACTTTTGTAGTTGTTAGGTGTGTAACTGTGGAACGATTTCTTTAGTATCTCTGAGTCTTCATCTTTCCATCGAATAGGGATAATATGCCTTCCTGTTTGGGCTGTTGGGAGGATTAGAGATGGTATAAGTCAATGTCAGACACCTAGTAGGCCTCTGTTGTTCCCTTTCTATCTTCCTCTCTCATTAGGCAGCTAATTTCTGGGGACTGTATGCATTTTTTTTTCCTATTATGCAGAGCTCTGTGCCTCACATGGAGAAAATAAGGAATAGCTATTAACTGTTGAATGGATTTGAAAGAACTTTAAAGAGCACATATTATAGCTAATGTTCCTACTGTGCAAATTATTTAGCATTAGAGCAGTGGATAAGCTCAGTGCACAGCATAAACCAGGCCCCAACAAGATACCTGCATTGCCACTGAGATGTGAACAGTTTGAACCACAGATTAATCAGGGTAGATTTGATGATGAAATAATCATTTTACAGGTGGTGGATTTTGAATTTTTGTTCACACAGAAAATGCATTTTTTCAATATCTTTTTAAAAAAATATATTTATTTTTTAGTTGTAGTTAGACACAGTACCTTTGTTTTATTTATTTATTTTTATGTGGTGCTGAGGATCGAACCCAGGGCCTCATACACGCTAGGTGAGCTGTCTACCACTGAGCCACAACCTCAGCCCGAAAATGCATTTTTTGATATTAGTGAAGATAATATCAGTCACTAGATTGTAACTAAACTTCATTCGACCACATTCAGGTTTGAGATAGTATCTTTAATAGTTCAGTTGAGTTGTTTTATGGTGAGCAGTTTGGCATCTTGCCCTTCATAGGCTCATACGAAGAACTGACTTCCAACCTCCCTGATCAGGTGACTCTATCATTGATGGAACTGGTGCTTCATGGCAGCTGTGTGGAACTGGCTCTAACCCTGTAGGCCCTGAATGGAGGCCCCTCCCTCCTGTCTTCTCCTGGCTCCTAACTCAAGCCTGTCCTCTGGTGTGCTGGCCTTCTTAGTTACCATGTTCCCTGACCATGTGGCCTCGACCTCTTGCTTCTTCTTCAGCATGGAACGCTCTTCCATGTCCTCTTTGCCAGGTTGGCTTTGATTCTGCTTATTATTTTAGGTCCCCAGAGGACAACAGGGTCCCCTCCACAATACCCTCTCACATGTGTGAATGTTCCACAACACATGAAAGATTGAATGATTCCCTCCTGACACCTGTCACTTCCTTCCTCACTCAAAAGACCCTTTCTTTTTTCATCAACATTTCTCTGCACAGCATCACCTGCCTCTTTACGGAAAAACCACGGAACCCTCCAGCACAAATGTTAATCATTATTTTATCAAGCTCTGGCAGGAAGGAGCAACTAGCAAATCCAGACGACTGCTAGAGTATATTTTAATTTCTATCTTCTGGCCAAAATCGTCTTTCCAAGATGGGAAAGGAAGACGTGTGCCTGTGGAGAATGGACCCTGGGAATGCACAGATACTCTGAATAAACTGTTAAGACCTCAGGCAAATCTCCTGGACCTCAGCATGGTGAACTGTGGGATTTTCAAAAAACTGGCCTCACGGGCATTGCCAGACTTCTCTTTACCAAGTGCAAGTGCTGGCCAAGGCTTTTATTCAAAGGCATTCTTGGGAAAGTAAGTCAACACCACATGATCTGGATTTAAACTGTTCTTTGTAGCTCTTACAAAATTCAGAGAGTTTGGTTTCTTCTGGGAGGCTATCATGGGATAGATTTACTTAATTTTTCCCTGAATGACTGATTATAGCAGTGGTGCAATTAATACAGACACCTATGGCTTGTAGCCTCGGGGATTTTTGTCCGCATCTCATATGCAGTCCCTTCTCACCTGTTGATGTCCTCTGGCTGCTTGCTGCTTGTGGATGGCTAGCAGGTAGACTGACTTTACATGAGTTGGTTGGCTATACTGGATGGGGTAATGAGTACCTTCTTTGATCCAGAGGAGGTCTGTGGTTCCCTGAACCTCGGTCTTCATTACAACCATGATGTTATGTAGTAAGTTTATGTCTCACTTGTGTTTCAAAAGATCAGCAACACAAAAGTTTACCAGTCAGAGCCCTGGGCCTCTTTGCCTGCAGCCAGGAATGTCAGGGATTCCAACTGTTGTCTCTCCTTGTTCCTTTGAGCACTGTGACATTGAGCCCTTCCTTTGCCATAGATTGATGTCAGAGTCAGTCTCTTGCAGAAGACTGCTGTTTTGAAACCTTTGACCTCTCTCTTCTTAAACTTGCTTTGTCAAGCCTCAGAGATGGTGGAAGTACTGATGGGGGAGGGTCAGAATCTGCTTAGCAAAGAGCAGCATTGCTGAGTCTCACAGTTTGTCCAGAAGAATCTCTGAGACTATGAAGTGGTTTTCTGGAGCATCTTATGCACAACTTACCCTTACGGTGGTGTAGCTGAGGTTTTAAAATTATATCTTCTAAGGTCAGGCTCCTGGATGTGCTTTGGTGCCATCATTGGCAATTTTGCTATTTGTAAAATGGATTTAAACAATAGCACCTACCTCTAGGGGTTTTGGGTGAATTAAGTGCATAATATCTTCAAAGCAGTTAGGGGCTGGGCCCATGGTAAGTTTTCAGTAAATGTTTTCCATCATGATGTTGAAAGTCCTTTAGAGTAACCTTAGCTCTATATTCTGAGAATGCCACAAGTGGTTCTTGGTGTGTAGACACAGCTTATCTTTTCTATTTGGTCCACATTTGCAGGAGGCTACAAGCCCCCAAAGAGCAGAGTTATGCATGTTTTTGTTTGCAGCATAATGCAGAACCCAAATAGTCAGTACCTGGACCATTGAAGATGTTTCATAAATTCTTACAGAATGAACTTATGAATGAGCCGTGAGCTGACTAAGAACAACAGCACAGCAGGATGGCATTTTTGATGTAGCTAGCTTATTTTTCTTAGTTTATGACCTTGTGAATCTTCATTACCAAGAGATCATGACAGCAGGTAGTAGGCTATTGAGCAAATTATTATTTTTTAACTTACTCATCTGACAAAAACTTTATTTAAATGCATATTTTGATAAAGTTTGGTTTCTATAAGAAGCTGTGAAGTTGAGAAGCTACCATCACAATAGTAGGGGAATTCTTAATGTCGGACTTCTCTGAAGCTGATCAGTCACTTGCACCTTGGCCTTGGATGTGGGAAATAGTGGGAATCTGATGGTTCCTCTTCACACCACTCCCTTCTAGCCTTCTTCCGCAAGTTATCTTTATATTCTTGTTCCTGTATTTACCGTATGAAGTTGTTGAGTATCTGTCCCTAGTAGGTTTCAGGTTTGGGGAGCCCAGGGTATATCAGTTTTAATTAGTGGTTTCTTCTTACCACCTGCTATACAGGGAGGTGCTTAGGGAAGAGCTAAAGGTGAGTGAATAAACCTATGGCCTGAATACACTTATGGAATGCTGGGCCTGAACTGGAAGCAAGGGAAACTGAATTGTTTGTAAGGGGTTATACATGATTCTTTTCTTCCAGCAGAGGGAAATCAATGGGAAGAAAGGTGTTATGGTTGGAATATGTTCGTGAAAAGTTCATGTGTTGGAAACTTAATCCCTGAATTCCTGTGTTAATGGTGTTTGGAGATGGGGCCTTTGGAAGGTAACTAGGATTTGATGTGGACACAGGGGTAAGACCGCCATGATGACAGTGTTGGTGTTATTAAGAAGACAAGAGAAGAGAAGAGAGAGACCGAGCTTGCACATTTGCTTGTCTTGCCGTGTGATGCCCTAGGCCATGTTAGGACACAGCAGGAAGGCCTCTACCAGTTGCTGGCCTCACATTCTTGAACTTCCTAGTCTCTGGAACTGTGAGCTGTGTGAATTTATTCCTCATAAATTATCCATTCTGTGGTATTCAGATATAGCAACCTAAACAGGCTAAGACCAAAGACCTCCTAGGATCTGAGTTACTTTAAGTTTGTTACTAATGTGAAATCAAGTAGACCCTGTAAATAAAGGGAGTCTAACATGACTCAAGCTAGACCCAAAGTTGAGGCATATGATGACCTCCTCTGTCTTTCTGAGACCCAGCTGTTTTAGGGAAGGGTTAAAAGTTTATGTTGGGGCTTTGCTTTTTGTTTTATTTTGTTTTATTGCAGACTATTTTTTTAACCCACTGCTATGGAAAGGGACTTTTACTGGGTGCTATTAGAAGGACTTTCCAGTTCCTTCTATCTCCAGCTCAAGGTTTTTTCCCCTTAAACCCCATCACGTATGACAACGAAATTTCCAGAGTCAGCTCTAGTGCCCTCAGAGAAGAGTCTCTTTTAAGGCAGTAGATAAAGGAAGAGTCACAAAAATAATAATTAAAAATGACACAACCCCTCAGTGGTGTGCAGTGTGCACTTTGGCAAGAGTGAAGTCAATATTGTAAAACAGTAAGCACTCTTGGTGGCAGAGGACAGGCAAAACAGGCTTTTAAAAGCCCCATTTCAGAAAGAAAGGGGAGTGGTGGGAAGCAAGACAGGGCATCTTCATGTTGTGAAGCTATTTTTCTACCTAATGATTACACATTCAGTTGAAGTTACCATTTCCCAGCAGGTGCTGGGCGGCACTGGGTCATTCTGGAATGAAATGTGGGGGGGAAGGTTCTGGAGGTGCCACTTAAGAGGGCTTTGGCATCTTTTGCACATTGAAGTTATGCTTTGTGCACATTTCATGTCAGGTGTGTGGATACTTCATATCCGTGCATCTTTCCTCTGCCTGTCATTGTCAACTGCCTGTCATGTCCCAGGCATTATTCCTTCCTTTCCTCCATCTGTTCTTCCACCCACCTGTCCTCAGTCGATTCATCCTTCATTCATCCACATTATTGATTGTTCATTGTGTGCCAGGTACTGTGTCGGCCCTGGGAACTCTAAGGAGGACATGTCTTAGCAGAGGAGACATGCTTATGAAAGAGATAGTTTTTATCATTTTTTCAGGCTTGGATGTGAGGTTATCTATGAATGACCTACACTTCCCTACACCTCCACTTATAATGCCATGAAGACATGGGTCATATCTGCTTCTTGCCTATGTTGGTCTCTGCAGTGATATTTTTACACTAAATTATATATTTTTTTAAAAGGTACACAATTCATAGTTTTTTGAATGAATAACAGAATAAATGAGTGATCTGCATATTTCAGTTTATTCCTTTAACAGAAGTTTAGTCATAGCTGGGAGAAGTCACATAGAAGACAGACCACTTCTTAGTCAAGTAGTGAAGAACGAGGGGTATCCATACACATATATGCTGTGCAGTTGGTGGTTCCTTTACTCCTGGGCCTAGCTGGGCCGGTGGTGAGCTCTGACTACAGCAGTGCACAGTTCTGCCCTCACTTGGCCCTCTTGGAGCACTATCCACATTGAGGAGGTCTGGAAAGTGCTGGGAAAGAGAAGTCTGGGTGCTGTGACATAGCCCTGGCCCCTATGGGCCTCCGTCTTCACATGGCCACCTTCCCTGAGTGACCGATCCTGTTGTAAGGAAGCTAGTCACTGGATCTAGGGCCCATCCTTATTCAGTGTGACCTCATTTTAATTGATTATGATTGCAAAGATTCTGTTTCCAAATAAGGTCACCTGGCAGGTTTTGGAAAGACCAGCACTTTGGGGACACTACTCCTCCCAGTGTAGGAGAGGGTACTGAAGTTGGTGGACGCAGGCTGGAGACTTCCTGTGCGTCCTCTCATTCCTCAAGGTTTCTGGTTGGTAGGGGCAGTGAGGCTGCACTGGGAGCTGGGACAGCCAGCAGCAGCTGCAACTCCAGTCTCTGGGGCAGGCTTCAGGGAGCAGGATTCCTCTCAGATACCCTGGAGAAGCTGTGAGACTGTGAGGAGTAACCTTCTTTGCTCCAGCTGGTCCCTGGGTCACGTTCACCTATCCTTCCTGCAGCAGGGGAACATGTCAGGATTTCTTACTAACCCAGGAGTACCTTGAGATAGGAGGAAGTGTCCATGAGAGTAAAATGGCCAAATTAATTAATGACCCTGGAGAACAATGGCCTAGGGTTTTTCCATGGTCCTTCTCTCTGGGAACAGTTTCCTGCTACTTTCTTGGAGGCCTGTTGCCAGGGACTTTCCGGATCTGCAGGACATTGCTTTCCTTTTTTCTTTCTTGTTTCCCTGCTTTCTCAGGTTCAGTGTTACTAGCTCCTTCCAGTTCCCTCATATTTAAACCTTGACTGCAATGTCTTCCTCTAACAGTGCTTCTTAAACCTATAGTGCATCACAATCACCTGGAGAACTTATTAAAAAGGCAGATTCCCATATTTAATTTCCAGAATTTCTTAGTGATTCTGGGATGTTCTGATGCAAGTGAACTCCAAAAGCCAAATCAAGAAACACTTCCCCAAAGGACATGTTTGAGAGTGTGGGTGTGTGTTTCCTCAAGTAATACCTGATATATTAGAAAGGACAGCTTCTGCAATTACCTGATGATAATTGGCATAACTTGTCACCAGATTATATATTTAAACTTTTGGCCTAGATATACAATATTTCTGGATACACAAATGCAAAATCTTCTTCTACTTTTTGCCTGTAGGCAAAGTGGTTTGAAAATTCATGAGTGGTACAATGAAAAACAGAAGCAGCATCTTGTTGGATGAGGAAGAATGTAAGTGGGGAATGTATATTTTGTTGCTTCAAAATCAAGCCTAGGAAATGGGTTCTGGTTTGCTTTGTGTGTGTCATGAAGGTGCAGATAATGGGATGGTGATTTTTTTTGTCTTTATTCCTGTGATCCCATTTCTCCTTTTTTCAAAAGGGAATTGCAGGGTTTGTCATTTTTCTGACTGAACTCTTTAAAAAAAAAAGAGTCACGTTCTTATTTGGAAATTTGTTTATGTATCAAAAACATGATTAGGGCTAGGATTTTGACAACTATCCTTTTATGAGCAAAAGTCATGTCTACTGCCTGCATGAAGTTTATTAAATCACCAGGAAACTACACATTAAACATTCACCCAAATCAAAGGAATCCTATTCCTTCCTATCCCTTCACAGGGAGCCAGGAGAGTCTATCCCTGGGGTGGGTGGGGAATGAGAGGAGGTGGCTTCCCTGAGGAACTGACCCTTCAAGCTGAGTCTGAGGGGCAGAGGGACAGTACCCGAGGACACCTCCAGGCAGATGGGCCACACTTTGTTCCTGGAGTAATCCTGGCACCTTTGAAGGCCTGAAAGTTGGCCAGTGGGGTAGGCCACAGAAGAGGGCAAGGCTGATGGGTGGTGCGGATGAGGCAGTTTTGTAGGTTTCGGTCAGATTTATCTTCAACGAAATGAGAAGAGTCACAGTTGGGGAGGAGATGGACCGGGCAGTGACAAGACCAGATCTGCCTTTTGAATAGGTCATTCTGGGCAACTGGAGAAAGTGAGGAGGCCAGTTAGAGTCCAGGCCAGAGATGGTGGTGGTGCCACCGGGACAGGGGTCTTCCTCCAGGTACCAGTTGGAGGGGAAAAGAGTTAATGGAGATGGGAAAGCGGTCCCTGGGTGTTCCTGCACCTGAATGGTATGTAATCTGTAGGGCTTTGTAAAAAGCAGCCATAAATGCTGTTAAAGATCTAAAATAGCTTCTTTCTTTCCCAGTCTCTGTTGACTCATGGTGTTTTAAATTTGTTCTAAAAAGGAAAAAAAATTAAATTTAAACTATTAGTATGAAAGTATCTGTTCATCTTTGTGCTATACAATGCCAGTTTTAAATGTTTAGTATGCAGAATGACCAAAGTTGTGCCATTCATACTTCATACCTTATATGCATTTATTTTGTTCTTCCAAGAAGAGTGGAAACTCTGCACAAAATAACTCAGGGCTGTTCTTTCTCTTCCTGATGTGCCCATGTCCCCAGCACGCTGTACCTTCTGCTTACTGAGTAAAGAGGGCCTGCAAGGGAAAGGAACTCGTGATGCCTCATCTTTCCTATTCTGTATCATCCACACAGTGGTTGGCTTATCCAGGGGAATAACTCAAGTAAGAAAAGCTTTGATAGGATCTGTGGGTCACAAGTTTCTCGGAATTCACCTGCCTTCTTGCACTTGGCAGGTTCTAATTGAAAGGAAGGTGTGGCCTCTCAGGTAGAAGCAGTTGTAGACGGAGCATGCTTACCTTGTACCCACTTTAAGACTCTCTGAGCTCCCACATGTCATGGATCCTTCAAAATTCTGTACTTCTTGGCATCCAGGGACTATGTACATCTGGGGCCACAAGGAACCCCAATGGACACATGACACCCTGGCTATACACATCTCTGTTCATGTATGTACTCTACTCTCCTACTGGATTTCACTTACAACCCCCAAGTTCAAAGATAACATTATTGAAAAATTTGAGAGAGCTACAGCGGGGCATAAAACCAAGCAGGTCCTCTGGAGCGTGGGTCCTTACACAGCTGTACAGGTTGCATGCCCATGAAGCTGTCCTGCCTCTACCTCAGGCATTTCCATTTTCCAGATGCCCTGGGAGCCTGTATCCTGGATTCCACTTGAGTCTGTGTGAGACAGAACATTAACTGGGGCAGAGCTTGTGTTGGCAGCCCTAGCCTAGGCCTGTGGTCCAGGAGTGCTTGGCTTCCCAGGCACTGAAGGCAGCTGTCCCTCCCTTGAGGAGCCTGGTTCTGGATAGGTTTCTGGCAGTCAGCATCAGGGCCATTCATCACCTCCAGGTGCCATGAACTGGGTTTCTACAAATCAGCCTCCAAACAGAGTTGCATTTCTTCTCGATTGTGTGGTTTTCAGAATTAGAGAAAAGATGGAGAACATTTTTTGAAAAACAATTCCAGCTTTGGAATTTGTGATTTTTAAAAAATTGAATTGTGTGGGCTGGGGATGTGGCTCAAGCGGTAGTGTGCTTGCCTGGCATGTGCACGGCGCTGGGTTCGATCCTCAGCACCACATACAAATAAAGATGTTGTGTCTGCCGAAAACTAAAAATAAATATTAAAAACTCACTCTCTCTCTCTCTCTCTCAAAAAAAAAAAAATTGAATTGTGATGTTCCCCCTTCTACCCCTGTGGCCACCTGGATTTCTTCCAGCTTGAGCATTGATTGCCCACTTTGCCAGTGTCTGTCAACTCACTATCAGGAGTTAGAAATCCAGCTTGCTCTGTGGAGCTCCCACTATGCAGTCTGCAGTGATTCCATTGTTGGTACTTGGCACTAGATGTTCTGAAGGTTTAGGTAGTATCCATTCTTAGACTTCAACATGCATAAAAATTGCTGGGGAAGCCAAATCCTGTGCCCCAGCTTCAGACACTTTGATTGACACTGCTGCAGCAGGCACCCTAGGAGAGTCTGTCTCAAGTGGTACCATATTTTAAGAACTACTGATTTGGCCTCTCAAATTTCATGGTGGTCTGGAACAAGGAGTACATGAGAACTAGCTGGAGCACCACTTCTTACTGGGGCTGGGAGGAGACTGTGTTGCTATTAATGTTGGGTAAGGAGGAATGGAGGCAGGAACCTTGATTTCTCAGAAACATCTGAGAAGGGTGAATATTTGCCTTCTGGGATCTTCCTGCGTGGGGCCTCGCTGAGGTAAGGCAGGGAAGTGGCTTATTAAACAGGGGATAAAAGAAAGTGAAACTAATTTCTGAGAATGTTATTTGGTGTGGCTCTGTTCAGATACTAGGTACTTTTTTATTTTCTTTGGGAAACATTCATTTCATCCCTGGGGAGACAAACGAATCTTGTTTTTTTAATTGACTTTGTTCTGGTGCTGAGGAGCTGCTGCCTTTCTTCCTGTGGTGTTAGTGTTGAGGAGTGTCTGATCTGTACTTTAGGATTAGGCTGATTCAGTGTAGATCCTAATAATGCTACATGAGGAGGTGTGGAGGGCGGACCAGAGGAGGTCCACGTGGTGGGGGCGGGCGGGCGTAAGGAAGGGTAGGAGGTGGCCGGGTGGCTGGATCATCCTCTCCTGTCTGCAGACATAAATCAGCCTGGCGTTTTGTGTACTACATTATTACATAAAAGTGTCTAACACTAACACCTATGGTTTATTGAGTGCTTACTGCTGGCCAGGCTCTGCGCTAAATACTTCCACATATTGTCTTAATTTCTCACAGGAACCTCAGAAGGCAGGTTTCTCAATAGTTCCATTTCACACAGGTGGAAACTGAGATCAGACGCCATGCAAGTGCCTAAGATGGGATTTTGCACCCTGGGAAGCTGTTCCAAAGCCCCAGCACCAGTGTTCTAGGCATATTTGGCTATTGACGACCTCAGTTTACTTGACTACCTTCAAGCTGATCTCTGCTGTTGATAAGAACCTCCAGAAGTGTGTCTGATTATGCTGTCTGTGACTTTCTGAGTTAACAACTACTGAATGCCAATTAAGCCCTGATTCTTTGGGCTGGGTTATTGGTTGGTGGTTTCTTTTTGTCCTTTGCTGGAAAAGTTTCAGGGGTGACAGGGAGGTGACAGGCTTTGGTATTCTATTCCTGCTTTTCAGATGAGGTTCTTGCTTGCCTGGATTTGTTCAGTGCAAATGTGATTGCAGAGATCTGTTTTGCAAGGAAGAGGCAGTTCTGAGGGCGTGGACAGTAGGCTATAGATCTATGGATGCTGGCTCCTTCATTCACAAGTCCAACTCCAATGTAAAGACTTTGGAACAGAAATGGCTGCATCCTGTGATGACCCACTGAGAAATGAATGTGGCTGAAATCCATCATCAATCCTAATTTACTGTTTTGCAATTTTCCATTTTGGCATTTAAAAGTTCTATAATTATTTTGGTCTGTATCTCCAAATGCTTTTCTGAGGTAGCAGTACTGGTTTTCCCTTTGTACTATGAATAAAGGAAGGCATAGAAAAAGGACAAAAGTTCAGTGGCTTGAAGTGGTGGCACTCAGATGTGTAACTGTTTAATCAAGTTCCGGATTTGTATGTGGATACTTTGGCCCTCTCTCAGAACTTGACAGAGCAGAACACTGCTGCTCCAGTTCCTCATCTCCTCAATTTTTCTGGCTCTTTCCCCAAATCTTCGATTTATTGGCAAGGCCTTTCTTATAAACCTCTTCCAAGAAGGTCTGGCTTTTGCTGTAAGTTTACGACCATAAATTTTCAAATGGTACACGTCACCCTCTTAATCTAATTGAGCCGGCACATCCTTGTGAAGACATCATTTTATTTGGGGGGTATTAGTTGCTATGGTTATTTGCCGAGAATTAACAGAGTCTGTGTTTCCTCAGTTGGGCTTCTGCAAATTGCTCTCCGAGAATGACATAAAGGTGCGCACTGCTGTAAGAATATCTAGTAAATGTTTTCACTATTAGGGAAAAAAAAAAAAAAAAAACACTGAAGGATACTTCCGGTGGAATTTTACTCCTGAGTTTCCAGTGGGCTTGGTACCGCTGAGGTGTGTAAAGAGCTTTCTCTAGGTCCCCTTGTGTGGTGGCTGTGCAAGGTATGGCTCATGTTTGGTTTTATTCTGTTTGCAACTGGTTCTCAAGGTATTCATTCACTGATTCTCTAGTATCTACTGAGGTCTTGTATATTCCCAGCACCATGCTGGAAGCACAAAGCAACTGAGTTTTTCTTCCAGGGTCTGGGGTGGAAGTCCAAACCCTTGTGCCAAAGAGGGTGGTATAGGGCTACATCATGTCATCACCTGGGACTTCATTTAGACATGCAGACTCTGGGGCTCCCAGGCCTACTGAATCAGAATATGCATTTTGACAGATACCCTGGTGGCTGGGGGCTTGTTAAAGCTTGAGAAGCCTTGCTTTAGAGGGAAGGAAAAGCAAAAGTCAAGCCTTGAGACCCTGCCACCTGGCTCCTTGCTCCTGTCTTTGGTGTTGAGCATCACAGTACTACTGAGACTCTCCCACGCTCCCCTCTGGCTGGGGCTTCTTGGTCTTCCCAGCCCCTCTCACCTGCTCACTGTGAGACCCCTTGGTCTGACCTGCATGGTCTCCTCTTCATGTTCCCCTCTCCTTTCCAAGTCCCCCTCCCTCCTTTGCTTAGGGTACTTCTTTCTCAGAAAGCCCAGCATCTGGGGCATGCACACCTCATGTAAATTCCAAGCCTCTTGGATGTCACTTTGGCACACGAATTCTTTCATCCTCTTAGGCAATTGACTAAAGGGATCTGCTGGTACCACACTTTCCCTAGTGCATTTAAAAGCCCCTACTTGAGTTTAATCAAATTCTGAAGAAGAAAACCTTGCTGCTTTGAGTTAGTTCCTTAAAATGAGTGTGTCTTTGTGGTGCTGGGGACCCATCCACTGGCGTTGGGCATGTTAGGCAAATTGATCTACCACTAAGCTGCATATGCTATTCTAAAATAGCATTGTTTAATCCAAGGTTTTTGCCTTGCTTTTCTTTGTCAGGGGTGAAAGGAAATTGTAGATTTGTAGATGCTTTAGGGTTTTCTAAGCATTTGAGGAAAACCTTTAAGTGCTCCAAGTATATAGGGTTATTTGGTTAGTTTGGTGACTCAATGAGGCAAAAATGGCTTAATTCTTATGCTAATGAAAGCTCTCCCTTTGTTGATTCTCTAACCTGCTGGAAACTTCCACTCAACCTCTGCTTATGGGAAGGAAGGCAGGCCAGCCACTGAGGGCTGTCCTGTGTTCTGCTCCGCCATTCTTTTTCCCTTTCTTTGCCTTTTAAATTCCCATGACAACCCTGTGAAGTTCCTGTTATCCTCATAGTAACATGGACACTTGGAAAGGTTGAGTAATGTGGCTGAAGTCACACAACTAGGAAGTGTGGGACCAGGGGTCTGGGAAGACCAAGCATGTCATACATGCTCTCTCTGTGTGAGAGATTGACTGATTGATTTGTACTTCAGCAGCCTGGAAATACCCTCTCTTTTGCACCCTCCATTGATCAGTTTTTTACAAAATGGGTTTCTTTGTTGCAACTAAGTAAATACTGCACTTTTCCTTGAGGGACTTTTTCCTGCACTGACCTTCTGCTGCCTTATCATATCTTGGGGCAGCATATGAATATAACTGGGCTAAACATGGTACCTTAATTCCCTGTGTCCAGCTTCTTTATGTCTGGTATGAGCAATTCAGTCATGGTGTGGGCTTTTTTGGGGGGGGAGTACTAGAGATTGAACCCTGGGGGTGCTGGACCACTGAGCTAAATCTCAACCCCTTTTTATTTTAAAAAATTTTCAGGCAGAGTCTCCCTAAGTTGCCTAGGGCCTCACTAAGTTGCTGAGACTGGCCTTGAACTTGAAATCCTCCTACCTCAGCCTCTGGAGTTTCTAGAATTATAGGTGTGTGCCATTGTACCTGACTATGGGAGGGCTCCTTAGGGCTTGAGTTTTCATCATATATCTGATACGGATTAAATCACTTGATGCAGTAGTAATGGATTCAGCAAATGTTTAGTAAGTGCCTACTACATATGCCTTGCACTGACATTGAACATGTTCTGTTCTGGAAATGTGGCTCAGTGGTAGAGTGATAGCCTAGAATGCATAAAGCTGGGGGACTGATCCCCAGCAAACACACACACACACACACACACAGCATTTCCTCCCTAGAATTCTCAGTTTCTTATGAGAGTAAGTTAATATTTACGATACATGAAAAACACATAAACAATATAAAATATATAGATATATGCCTATTTATATAAATGTAATAATATATAATATCTAAATATAAAAGGTAAAATTATACTTTGCAAACACAGGTGAACTGTATATAATTCAGTACATCTCACGACAATGCTGCTGATTATTGGTAAGTAGTACTTGGAGCTTTCAGTAGGGAGCAGAGCTTCTTTGAATTGTGCATACTCTTTCCTTATCTCTTGGCTTTGCAGTGGTCTGCATAGTCCAGTTTGACTGGTAATTCTGTGTTCCCTGCCATCTAGTTGTCCCACAGGGAGGAAGCCTCTTGACTGTAGTTGTACTATCTAACAGTGAAGCTTGATGGGCAAACTAAAGTAGGTGTCCTAAAACAAAGTTCTGGGCCAGCTTCTTAGTAAAAGGCTTAATCCATGTATAGGTTGACCTTGTCCTCCTCTGTAAAAATCTAGTTTCCATTTTGTTAAGGGAGAAAGTCTACATTCCTTTGTGTGGCAATCAAGACCTTCCAGGGTTTGATTCTAACCTCCCTCACACTTCCTCTCCTGTCCAGCTAGATGAACTTCCTGTTGTTTCTGGGTGGTCCTCTGCTACTGCATCTCTTTGCTCCATTTCTTCTTCTTGAATACCTTCCCAGGCCTGCCTCCCAGCCCTGTGCCTCCTCCCATTTGTGCATATCCAAATAAGGCTCAGGGCAAGTGCCACTCCCTATTCTTTTTTTCTCTCTGTGTAGTCTCCAGTGGCCCCAGCTGGAATAATATCCCATTTGCACTTTGGTAGTTTTCGGGTTTTTTTTTTTTTTTTTTTTTTTTTTTTTACTCTTTGATTCAACCTTCATTTATAGTTTTCTATATACACATTAGACCCTTTTAAATTAAGTTCCTTTTAAGGATATGGGGTATAGACATACCTTTGTTTAATTTTTTGAGTGCCCTGATTCCAAATTCTAAAATATTTGAGAAAATGAGGTGATAGCATATAAAGAGATTTGAAGTCAGAAGGACCAGGTTTCTTGTCCTACCGCTCATTACTGTGAAACTTTGGGCAGGTTATTTAACCTTTCTGAGCTTCTGTTTCCCCATCTGCAAAGTGGAGATGATAATACCTATTCTACAGGATGGTTATGAGGATGGAATAATTGAATATTTTTAATAGGTGCATGTTTCATGGTAAAGTAATGGATAAGTTAACCCTTAATTATAGGGATCTTGATGTGTATTTAGATGGATTTGGGATTCCCATATTTTTCCTGAAGGGTATTTCCATGTAAGTAGAATTCAAAACCTCATCTTGGAAAGGGCACCACCCTTCCATGTTCTACTTGATTTCATTTTTAGAATCAACTCTGAAAATTTCATTATCCTTTATGCTCTGCCTGGAAAAACAAATTCTCCAGAGTCAGTGCTGGTATGGCCTCATTTAGGAAATAGTTTCAGGGAAATGGCTCCAGGAAAAGCATGCAGATGTATAATCAGAATACACATCATATAATGTGTGTGACTGATAGGGTTGGTGGGCGTATCATCCGCCTCAGGGAGATAAGAGGTTTTCCAAGTCTGCCCCAGCTAGATTTGAAAGAATCTGAGCCATTCTGGCAGTGACTTCATCCCTACCACCCCTCCCAGCCCTGGCTCTGGCTTGACTGCTTAGATGAACACAGGCTTTCTGAGTGTGTTAGAGTAGTTCTTCCCACTTGCAGGCCAAAACCCTCCCTCCCCTGCCGATTGAGCACCCTGAGTGAGCTGCTTTCCTTCTCAGGTGAGTGGTCTTCACCTATGGGGCAGGATCTGTCCAGATCTTGTCATTTCTTCTTGAGAAACATACCTTCTTTGATATGGTTGATTGCCATCTAGTGGCAGTTCACAACACATGTCACAGGAACTAGTCAAATGCTATGGTGACTTTCTGTTTGGTTTGAGATTTGAACACGGTCTGCTTCTTTTTGTTGGTATAGTGCAAGAATTCTGGCTGTAGAATAGCATTTAAAAGAGCCCACCTCTTGCTTTTCCTAGAGCCAAGCACAATGAACTAGGTTTAAAATGTCACATGCTGAATTGGGGAAATGGAGAGTAGGGGGAAATGCCTCCCTCTAAGCACAGTTTTTGATAGGATGTGTTCTGGGGCTTCCTGGTCTTCCCAGCCCCTCTCACACAGTTTTTGATAGGATGTGTTCTGTTTGCTTAGATAAGGAGAAAGAAGAGAGGGTCCTCTGGAGACTCTTCCTTATTCTGGTTTGACTCCAGGCTTGGGAATGGAGACATAGTTTGGGCTGGCATTTGACTGATTTGTAGTTCATTTCTCCAGGTCCTTGGAATAGAGGTTTTGCTTAATGCCTCTGATGATGGTGACTCTCCTTCCAGCCACCATCAGCAGGGGCATTAAGTAAATGGTGGTTCCCTGTTCACCATTAGCTCCTTCCACTTATGGCAAGCTTCAACCAGACTTAAGAAGAACTTTCCATAGTTTGTCTAATCTTTTTTTTTTTTTTTTTTTTTTTGTCCCTTGTTGAAGGCTGATGGACCTGTGGAATGCCCAACTTCCCCTTATTTTTCTTTCAGCAACACCTGCTCTGGGCCCTGCACTGTGCTGGGTTTGGGGATATAGCAGCGTGCATGAAGGGACAAGAGTCTGCCTGTATGGAATGTTAGTGGGGGAGATATTAATGAAAAAAAATTACCTGACTGAATATAAAATTACTCTAAAGAAGAGGAGTATAGGACACAGGGAGTGAGAAACAGAGTCAGTTGTGGCTTGCTTAGAGAAGGTTTCCTGGGGAAAGGGACTTTTGAGTTGAGAACTACAGGCAGAGTGGCATACCCTCCAGGAGCCTCAGAGGCCAGAGCACCCAGAGCCCAGAGAAGGAGGTGGCGGGGTCACACCCTTCAGGGCCCCTCAGGGAGAAGGGCTTTGGTCTTTATTTTTAGAACTCTGGGAAACCATCCTAGGGCTGAAACTACTGTGCAAAGAACTGACCAGAGGAACAAAAGTGGATGTGGGGACATGTGAAAGGAATCAGTTACAGTTACTCAGGCAAATGGGGCTAATTGGGTAAGGGTTTGCGATGGGAGGAGTGGGCAGAACTGAGAGATACTTGCAGGTGAAATGGACAGGCTTGGGAATGGACATTGTGCATGAAGTAGACCACCCATCAAAGATGATAGGCAGGTGTCAAAATGTGTGGCAAGACAGATGGTCAGGTGATGCCCTTCCTCACTGTTAACTGGCTCTTTGGGGGAGGAGAAGAGGTGAGGAGAGACTTTGGTTTTGAGTATGTAGGGCTTTCCTGGGAATGGGGATGTGTAGTAAACTGGAGTCTTTGGAGAACTTGTGTTTGTCTCTCAGTTCTGAGTCAGGGGCCCTCTGTGATGACCTCTGGCACTCTACCTCTAAGCCAACATGTGTTGCTGTGCCTGGCCCATACAGCAGATTTTGAGAGTCACTGTCCAGCCCTGTGCTAGGCACATTTTGTATTCTATGACATGGAGTTTCAGAATGAGGCCCAGAGAGTGAGTGTGATTGGCATTGAAAGAAGGGACAGATCAGCAAGGGCTGGGGACTGTGGTATTCTTGTTCTTAAAGCAGCCAAGAGGCCAATCCTTTTGCAAGTTCTTACCTCTGCCCTTGGTCTTTATTAACTGCAATCACTTTCTAAATCTAGAGAGAAGAATGTGACTGAGTAGCAGAAAATATTAAGGATGCTTATATGCAATTTGGGTAACTATGGCCCAGAAAGGCAGTAGATCCACTGAAAAGAAATAAAATTGTAATGTTATCTTGAGTTCTTTATTATGTGGGTATACACATGCGTGCCTGTTTGTGTGTGCACAATTCTGTTCAGTTTTCCCTGTGGAGTCAAAGGAAATGTCTTGATTTGCAATATTTCCTGTAAATTTGCATAAGATTAAGGCAGATTTTCAGTTTTTAAAAATTGTGATAAATCTTCTCCTTAGTGAAAGAGGGATCACATTTGGGTTAAATTCTCTTAAATTCTGTGCAAATTAGTATTTGCTGAGGCAAAGCATGGCATCTTCAGGAAGGGAAGGGTACTTTCCTCTGGACCCTGAGTGACCAGATGGCTTTAGGAGCAGTCTTACAAGGCCAGATTTCTAGCTGCTTCCATGTCCTTGCCTTTCTGTTCTCCTCGCTCATAGAAGAAGAGCCTTGTCTTCCCCGGATGTGGGCATTGACCACTTTGCTCTACTCTGGACAACACTCTGCTTTTCTAGCAACAGATGTTCTGCAAAGTAAACATTATTGGCTCTGCAGGGCTCCTTGCTGTTCTTGCACCACTTCAACATGAAACAGTGAGGTTATGTGAGTGGGGCCATGATGCCTGGCATGCTCCAGCCTCAGTGCCAGCCCCTCCCGCCCTTCTCCTCATTGGAATATGCATGTTATAGAATCCTGTGCCCACCAGAGCAAAAGCTGCAGAAATGAATCATTGGATGAGTTGCACATCCAGGGTGATAATTTACCTAAGACATCACCAATGCTTTTGGGTTGAATTAGGTCAGAAGCAATGGTTTTTGAGTATTCTCATTCTGATGCCTTCTCCATTGTCCCAAGTAACAGAGGGGTTATCTTAACCCATTAAGTCCCAAGCTTTCAGTTCTGTGAATATTTCAACAAAGTCGACACAGGTACATAAAAGTACATTGAAAATCATAATGTAGAGTTTATATAATTAATTAATATTGCTATAATTTTATTCATATAATTACATTATAATTACATATTACATCTGGGACAGGGGAACAAAATGGATTAATGGGGTGAGCTAACTTATTGTTGCCAGATGCTACAAGGGTCTCAGTTCTGAGAACACTGGAGTCATAGGTGTCTTCTGTCTGATTGTGTGTTCTTATGTCAGTCCTTTAGCTTCTCTGAGCTCTACACGTGAATAATCATGCTTCTCCCCAGTGGGGCCTATTTTTGAAGGATTCATATATTCGGAGACAGTAGCACAGCTTTAGCCTAAAGAGGAATCTTGTGGTAGGTAGAGTGCCTGTCCAGAGTGTCCAGCCCACCTGAGGCTTCTTTCAGATGATGTAACTGAGACTTGACCCAGGGTTTTATATCTGATAAGTGGTGGAGCTGGAACTTGAACCCAGGAGCCAGTGGGGGCTGGGGCTGGAGCAAGAGGTTGGGGTTGATCAACCTATAACCGGTACCCCATAGAATGCAAATAGAGAAGGGAGGTTCTCCCAAATAGGCTTGAGATGTGGTCCCAACGTCTGGATTATGGATTCTGAACAAGAAAACAACAGGTGTCTACTGTAGCTTCCCTGGAAGTTTTCTCTAAGTCCGAGGTGAGAACATTTCAGGTTCCAGTGATTGGGGCTCTTACTCACCCCAGCTGTCCTCATTGGCTCAGAGCCCAGTACTGACTCCATAGCAGCACTCATCCCCAGTCTTCCATTAAGGGACGAGGCCCTTTGGTCCCTCCAATCTGCAGTGCTACTCAGGCTTCTGCAGTGGCAGAGTGTGCTCTGAGCCACTGGACAGTGAATTCAGGTTACCTTCTGGTCATGAGCTCCCAGGTGAAATGGGTCTTCCTGTGAAAAGACCCCACAAAGCCCCATTGTGCATTATTATTAGCTGCTCCTCGGTCTGCATTGGCGGCTGGCCCTGGCAGCACAGCCTTTCAGGTGCCTGCTGGAATCTTTCCCAAGCCTGGCTTATGTTTCACATTTTTTTCGTGTTGTCGAGATGATGGTCCAACTTGAGTCTGTCTCGCCCTCTTGGGGAGGCCCAGGAGGATGGTGGATGCAGGGGCAGAGCTGTTCTTACTCCTCACTCAGCCTTTCTTTGTGTGTTCTGGTTGAGGAACATTCAGATTAAAGAATTCAGTGCACATTGGATGTCCTCTTGGAGGGCTCCTGTTTCACTCTAAAACACCACTCTCCCTTGTTTGCTCTTGCCTGCCTGGGGCTGCCCCTTTCCTTCCTCCCTACAGTGTTCTGACTTCCAGATGCTTCTGTTCTTCTTGACTTGCTGGAGGGTGGCTTGTGTTCTGAGGGCTGTCCTCTGCCTGGAATGGCCAGTTGTGAGAGAAGCCTGCTTCCCCTCCAGCATCTTTTGACTTTTTGTCTAGGACCAAGTGACTGAACCAGAGAGGGACTGGAAGTTGGCTCCTGTGTTCCCCTTTTTCACCCCAAGTGTCATGTCTTGCACTGTAGAACAAAGTGCTTTGCACAAGCCCTTGTTAGCTCAGAACCTGGGTCATTTGACTTTGTGGGAGGGTGGTCCATGCTCCATGCAGTAGCTTGAGCCCTGGACTTGAGGATAGCAGCAAGGCCTGAGCCTGGCTTTTCCCGAGCAGCCATTGCTTGGGAGGAATGCTGGGGATGGGGTTTGGGTGCCATGACTCCCTCTGCATTTATTCAGCACAGGCTGAGCAGGATGCCCTGCCAGGTGCAAGAAGAAAGAACAAACCAAACAAAATCAGAAGATGAAAAACATGACCCCTTGACTCTAAGGGACAAAATGGGAGCAAAGAAAGAGAAACGTTGAGGACCATGATGCTTTTATTTAGTAGGCTGTGTTGATCTGTGAAGCTAGAAGACCGCCCTCCTCCCAGCCCGTGTCTTATTAAAGCCAGGCCTTGTTACCAGTTTTGCCTCATGTTTCCCTCCTCTGGGAATTTGAACATAATGCCATTTCCCCTTCAGTGAGGAAAGCTTGGAGAAGGGTAATTTGAATGATTAGCCTAATCTGCAGGAAGGCTGTGTACGGAATTAAGTTAAGCACATTTGCACTGAGCAGCCTTGTCTGTTAGGCCACTTAAAGGTACCTTCGTGGTTTTATACCCTTAACAGAAGCTGAGGGCTCAGGAAGGATCATTGGCTTTTATTACTGTCTTAAATGAAAGCTTATTTTTTAAAATTTGACAAGGGCCTCTGAGAGTTTTCATTATAGATACCATGTGTGGGGTGTGTTTTTACCCCATTATAAAATGTTGCCAGGACTTTGTTCTGGTGGCGGTGGATATGGCCACCCAGGGAAATGGCTCAGGTGGGAATTTGTCTGGCTGGCCCAGCACTGGGCTCATGAGGAGAATGGAGAGGGTCTGAGAACCTGAGCTCTGTGTGTGCCTAGGTTGGAAGACGAAGGTCAAGTGCTGCTTCTGCCATGGGGCCCCACAGCTCCAGGCCCTTGCTTTTAGCTTTCCTAGGGCTCCCTCCCCACTTGAGGTTGGGCTTAGGGGAAAGTATCCTTAAGACAGGCATGGGGGCAGCTGTGCTGACCACGTGGCGGGTTTGGCAGGGTGGAACTTCAGGCTGCAGAGACTGCTTTGGACTGTGATCCAGGCTTCCTCCCTGACCTGGGCCAAACAGATTCCCACATGTGTCAAATGAAGATGACAGAACTTGCTATGTGGCAGGAGGAAGTAGAGGTTGGATTAGAATCGTTAGAATCACATGTAACAAAAATACGAACTTTTAGAGCAAATCAGTTTCATGTTATAAACAAATATTTACTACTTTAAGATTGCATTCATTTGTTCCCCCAAATGGTCTTTGGAACAAATCTGCTTGCTGCTATTTTCATAGAAGGACTAAAAAGAACAGCGACTGAGAAGGCCAGTTTAATTTCAGTAATTCAGTTTTTTCCTTTTTTTCTTGCTAGATTTGTCTTCAGCGAAGCGCAAGTTTGCAGATTCCTTAAATGAATTTAAATTTCAATGCATAGGAGATGCAGAAACAGATGATGAGATGTGTATAGGTAAGTCATAACCTTGTGGAAGATAAAAACGTGTGCTGTTGGTCGTAGCTTTTGGTGTCCCACTGCCTGTAAATAAATACATAAAATAAAGGTCCATCAACAACCAATAAAAATCTTAAAAAAAAAAAAAAGAAAAGAGGAGAGGAGGCCTGAAGGTTAGTAAAGACACAAGACGCCGGAGGGAGTGGTGGGGCAGAGATGTGTGAGGGTTGGGCCTGGGCTACGCTGGGCTGCCACAAGTTCTGGAATTGCCCCACTCATTTCCAGTGTGCTGAAGAAGCTTAAGATCATGCAGTGGGACTGTCCTTTCCACTGTTCTTTAATGTTTTCCTTCCTGCTGGTTTTGTGTCCTTCCCCTCTGTCCCCAAACAATAGTGCTAAGAACTGTAGTGCAAAAGTACATGCAGGTAGATGAATGGAGACTTATACCAGAGGTTGCAAAATGATAGTTCACAGGGTGAGATCAGAATACAGCCTTTATTTTGGCTCTGAGTTTTTTTTTTTTTTTAATTGAGTCATCATATAAATAGAATTTATCTAAAATCCCAGTTTCCCAGCTTCTTTGAAAAGCTTGAGAATCCATCTCCTGGCCCTGTGTTCTGGCCTGGTAGCCACTGGCTGGAGCTCTGCGTGGCTGTCACTACCTTCAGATGGGGAGAGGAGCTCAGGGTCCAGCTCACCAGGATCCCCATTTGTTTTGTTCCTTACCAAAAGGCTGCAGGGTGTGGTGCATTCCTGTTTCTCAGGGTGCTGTGCTGCTCCACCCCTGATGTCACTTGCCTTCTCTTGTAGGCAGCCCTGAGCTTGGAGGGTAGGCAAGGTCAAGACAGCTTTCTTTGTGGATGTCTCATTATTAGACTTCATTCTTTTCACATTGGGTATATTGGTTGACTCTATTAAGGGAACAAGAATTAAGAAAGTTGGATGGCTGGGGTTGTGGCTCAGTGGTAGAGTGCTTGCCTAGCATGTGTGAGGCACTGGTTGGATTCTCAGCACCGCATGTAAATAAATACATAAAATAAAGGTCCATCAACAACCAATAAAAATATTTAAAAAAAAAAGAAAGTTGTGGCTGGGGCTGTAGTTTCATGGGTAGAGCATGTGCATTAACATGCTTGAGGCTGTGGGTTCCATCCCTAGCACACACACACACACAAAAAAGAATTGAGAAAAGTTATAGTGAGTCACTTAATTCATCAACTGTTTTTTTGAGTTCTGTTGCTGTGTGGAGCACCAGGACCTGGGAACAAGCATAGATAATTGGAAGACCAATTAAAATGCATCATTGTAAATCATGAATGGATGGCTGCTTTTCCCAAAGTTGCACAAGTGACCTGAGGACCCTCAGGGCTACTCTACTCAGTGCCTACTTATTGTCACGCTGCATGCTGCATTCTATTAATGAGTGGCTTGAGGACTCAGAGAGCAAGAACCCAAGGAGATGCCAGTGATGTGGCTTCTGATGCCAGCAGCACTATTTATTTAGTTCTGGTGCCAAAGAAAAGGTTGGGCTCTGACGCAACCCCATGACAAAGGTTGAGGAGGTTGAATTCTGGACAGGAAATCTGAGCGGAACTCTGCCCCGTCCAGCCTGGGGACTGGGAGCCTGCCAGCATCTCACCAGTCCTGGGACTCTCAGGAACAGGCGGGTCTTTTCCTTAGAGAAATCCTTCCCTAGCTAGAGTGCCAGATGCAATTAACCTGCACTTCTGGGTCATCTTATCCTGAATGGTTAATGATTAAAAGATAAGGGAAGTCTGAGGAAGCAATTGACTTCAGACATCTGTGTGTACACTAAATTGAAATCCATAGCTTCATAGTGGAGCTGGAAAGGCTCCTGAAGACCCATTACTCTTCTTCTGGTTCATGGCCCCTTTCTGTCTTCCAGCAAGGTCTTTGCAGGAGTTTGCCACTGTCCTCAGGAATCTTGAAGATGAACGGATACGGATGGTGAGTATAGCCGGGCTGCTCTTGGTCCCAGTGTGTGCACATCGAGGGAGCAAAGGATTTGCTATTAGAAGACTTGGATTTGAGTCCAGTGTTTGCCCCTGGGGTGCTTTGCGATCTGGAGCAGGCCTCATCTTGGGAGGATGAAGCCTTTTATAAGTGTTAAAGGATCACTTGTACACAACTTCTGAACAGCATCATGTCTATCCAAAGATTTACTGTGAGGTCCACACATAAGGTACAAGTCTTAAGGGTGGAACTATTGAATAATTTAACTTTTGAGGGCCTCAGATTTATCACCAACAGAATAAGAAAGATGATATCCTACTCTGCTCCTTCTCCCCACATTTTATTGAACCTATCCAAGTGTCCTTCAAGGACATGAGTTAGTGCTTCACTTAATTCCAAAGCACCTAACATAGAACCTACCATGTAGCTGGCCCCAGTAAATGACACTTAGTAAATGATGGTAATTACAATGAGCTTTTCAAAGAGAAATGCTGTGCAAATTCCAGAATCAAATGCTGATCTCTAAGTTCCTAAGTTCTATTACAGGACACTTATTCTATTGGGGTTCAGTAGTAATGGAGAAGAGATTCCACACCCACAGGAAGTGCCTATGCATCTTCTCCCACATACCTCAGATGTTGGGAATGAAACCTGGTTAGAAATCCCCTGCAGGCTGCCCGCTGGTTTGTCCCTAGGGAGACTGTCTCCAGGCAGCCGTGCTCCTGAGGATTAATGAAGATACCAAAATTTGAGCATTTCTCTTCTCTTCCCATAGCAACAGCTGTTAATGTGAGTATTAAGTTTACCAAGGCATTGTTCAACCAAGCACTTCACATTGTCTGTTCTATTTACCTCCCATGGGGACTCTGTGACATGGTGTCTGTTTTGTCCCCATTTTTCAGATGAAGATACTGAGATTTACAGTGATTAAGTGATTAGACAGGATCATGTGGTTAGTAAGTGATACGGTCTCAATTCAAACCCAAGTCGGCATTATACCCCCACCCCCCAAAAAAATATGGGGGGAATTTCTTTAAAATTCCAAACAGAGTAGAAGCTTTCCCCTTTCTGCAGTGCGAGGTGACCTGGTTTCTCCTGATTGCCCACCAGTGGGTACCCAAATCAGAATCAGGATGGTAGTGGCAGTTGTGGCGGTGGCTATAGGCTTGGTGGTGGAGGAGGGGAAGCTGTGTGCTTGGGCTCGTGCTAGTGCCTGAGAAAGGGCAATGATTCTTTTGAGCCTGATTCTTGGCCAAGTCAGTATTTGGGGGTGGGGGGCGTGGTGAGCAAATCAACATGAATACCCTGCAGATTGCGATGGCCTGTGGTAAGGGAACAATGCCTGGATTATACTTTTCAGCTTGCCTCTGCAATTTTATTATTAATGTCAGTGAATCGAGTTTCTGCCGTCTGCATCTGAGTATCTGGCCATCACCAGCAGCTTCTCACCCCTCCTCGCCATGGGACAGCTTCATCATCAGTTCAGCTCGGCTCAGCAAAGCTGCGCCCCTTCTGGGAAGCCTTCCCTGACTCCCTGCGATATTTGACTGTCCTTTGTATTTTATGCACACCCATTTTATGCCTCTGATTCTGCACTTACCACATTGGGTCCTGATAATCACTGTACATGTCTGTGCCCATAGTCAATAGGAGTTTTTTCCTCAAGGGCAGACAATGGGCTTCTGGGTCCCCAGCATCAAGCTCAGTGCTTGGAACTGATGGAAGTTATAGTCATAGACTCTCAGAGCCAGAGAGACTGTATTCCTCACCATCTGCAATTTGTCATTTGACAGATGAGGAAACGTGTCATATCAAGGCTGATCACAGGTAGGAGTAGGATGGGGACCAAGACTTGGGTGTCTTGCTTCCCACATGAGCAGTTGAGTGCCTTCATAGAATAAGCTGCGTAGGACCAGATCCTCAGTGACCATGCCCATTGGAATAACTTGGAGCTTACGAAATACTGATGTCTGGGATTTGATCCAGAGATTCTTAGTTGGTAGCTCTAACATGCAGCTAAGGTTGAGAATCACTGACCCAGGGGCTTGGCATACCATTATAATCTTCAGGGACTCACAGTTGACTTGTGGAAAAGATTTGATCAAGCCAACCAATTAAGCAACACCAGATAACAATAAAAATCAAACAAGTTCAATACTGTTGCAACACTCCATTGTTAAAATGCACTCTGCTGAAATAAGTGCTTTCAAAATCAAGAAAAAGGCAAATAGGAATAAATTTTGGAGACCTGCCTTTTTATCTTCCCTCATAGTGTCCGGGAAGTTCTCTACAGTGTCCATCTAAGGCTTCTGGCACACATTTGAGTTGCTTTCATTGTGAAGGACTTGCATATGATTTAGAAAAAATAATACTTTGTTGTAAAGAGATTCCTGAAATAACTAGTTGAACACAGAGTGAGCAATGAGTGACTTAAAAGGAAAGACTGTAAAATATTGCACTGCCTTAGAAAAGACCATGGAGTCTCAGAGCTGGAACAGTTCAACCCACTCATTTTGCAAATGAGGAAATTAGAGCCCAGAGAGGTTAAATGTTTTGCCCATGGTCACACAGTTGGCAGCTAGTCAAGACATCATTCATTTAGTCATTCAAAAGTGTCTGAGTGCTCCTTTGTTTCAGTACTCCTCTGGGCTTTGAGGAGAGTGGTAGACAAGTGAGTGTTTACAAGACGGTATGTGTGTGAGTGTGTATGTATGTGAGAGAGAGAGAGAGAGAGAGAGAGAGAGAGAGAGAGAGAGAGAGAGAGAGAGAGAACATGTACAGTGCTGAGCCAGAAAACACCACCTGGCATATGTGTTCTGAAGAAAACATGTGGTGGGATGGCAGATAGCTTCTTTGGGTGACAGTGGTGTCATGGAAGGCCTCCCTTTTAAAAAGATGACCTTTAAGCTAAAACCCTAATATTACAGTAAGGAGTCATCTGTGCAAGGGTTTGGGGACAGAACATCTGAGGGAATAGCCAGGGGCAGAGGGCCAGAGGTGGGTTAAGATTGGCACATTGGAGGTGCACTGGGGTGGTGGTGGCCTGGAGTGCAGGGCTGAGGCTGAGCCCTGGGAGATGGTGTTGAGAAGTAGACAGTGGTCAGGAGGTGCAGACATCCTGGTTACAGTACTGGGGTGACATAGCATCAGGACTGAAAGGTTCTTGTGACAGCAGATGTCCAAAGGCGTTTTGTTTCTTTTTTTACCTGGACTCACTGTTGATCTGCTTTACCTGTAACTTTGATGCATGGGCATCTATAAGAAGATGTCACCTAAGCTTGAAACTTAAGACTGTACTGTCACCATTCTCCTTTGCCTTCAGAAGGTTGCTGACACTTTTAGGCATTTCCATTTTCCCTTTTAAAGAACAAATTTTAATCATGCACAGGAGGACTCTCACGTTTTGAACAGTGACTAGCTTTTGTATTGTTGTGCCATCAGTTCAAGTTTTGTAAATGGTGACATGTAGATGGTATTGCTTACTCTAACTCTACCCAAGACATAGGAATACCTTTTGTGACAGAGCTGCCATCACATCCGTAATTCTTTACTGATACTGCTTTTGTCTTCCCCATCTCCCTCTGATTTTCTTCACCAGATTGAGAATGCCAGTGAGGTGCTCATCACTCCCTTGGAGAAGTTTCGAAAGGAGCAAATCGGGGCTGCCAAGGTGAGCATGTTACAAACGTTGTTCTTGGATTTTAGGGTAAAAGTCTGGAAAGCACAGGAGCTTCTTTAAAAAATCTAAGAATGCCTCCGGGAAAACATAAGCTCACCTTCAGAAAATCTTCTTTGACAGATAAGCTGAGACCCCAGCTCATCTGCTCTTTTGCAAGCCCCTGAATAAGCATCCACCTCAGCAACCCTTCCAGTATCTCGTTACCTGATTGTTTTGTGCTAGTTCATAAACCACCCACAGGAAGAAACTACACCTTCTCTGTGTTCTCAGATGGCACTGTGCTTGGACAGTTGTTTTTGTGGAATGGTGTTAATCAGGGAGTCCAGGACTCATGGCCTAAGCAGAGTTACACTATAGACCCTGTGCTCAGGGATCTGTTTCAGGGGAGGAGGCTGGTACTTAGTTTTTGCCCAGTTTTTGTGGTGTGTAGACATGGGTCCTTTTTTTTTGTTTTGTTTTGTTTTTGCCAGATATTAAAACATTTCAAGAGAAACTGAAAAGCCAGAGAACTTCTGTGAAATAATTTAAGAAAATATGTATTACTCATTGTGTAGGTCAAAAAGTGCATTTGCAGGCCTGCTTCAGCCTAGAGGTCTCTGTGGGTTATCACTGACCTGGAGGAACTGTAGCCCAAACTCAGCTAGTTTCATATATTACTGAAAGACTGCAAAGGGAAACCAGTTCGTTTTTTAAGAGGGGATTCTCTGGGGTTTCCCGCCTGTGATAAATCACTGGAAATCCTAGCTGCTTTGACCTTCAGTAGCGTGTTAGAGACCACCTGCAGGGAAGATGTTTTGATTGGAATCAATGGAAGCAAAAGGCTTTTTCACGTTTTTTTTTTTTCTGGACCTGGGTCAGTTCAGCCACAGTCCCTCACGCCACCTGCAGGAGGTTTGGGGCTGCACCACCCTCTTCCTTGGAGTGGATTTTACTCAGTTGTGAAATGTCCTTGAGAAGTGATTGTAGGTGAGAAAACAGTAGTGAAATGTTGTAGAGTGAGAGCCCTCTCACCTGCCTTGTAGAAATAGATATGATCTATCTCTATTAAAAAGATGTTTAGTCAGGGTCTGTCAGAGCCGTGGGTGGCCATGGATTGAAGGAGAGACCATGGCAAAGATTTTCTTCTAGTTTTAGGGCATGTGTGTACCAGTTTCATTTTATATTAACAAAGCAATGGAAATTCATTAGTTTCGTATGAAAGATTAAGGAATGGGTAATTTGAAGGAAATCTGGTTGTACTAAGATTTTGTCCAGGACTTTGGACTGTCCGTGAGGGCTGAGAATTTGCTGGTGAGTGAACTCTTGGGGCCTCGGGGCCTGTGCTTTCCTATGGCATGTACAGTGCTGGCTTCTCAAGGTCTCAGGGGAGAGCTTTGAGGCATAGGCAGGAGGACCTGCATATTGAGTCATCTTTCTAGGAGTTACTTCTTCTAGGCACAGATGCCTTTCACTCTGGCCTCTTGCCTCACATTGTTTGGGGGTTTACCACTGTCACCAGGGAGAAGCAGAAGCCTGAGTGGGCTCCCTTGGGATTTAAGATCAGTGATCCTCATGAGAGGAGCGGCGAGTCGTGGGGACCTGCTGTAAGAATAAAAGAATTTAAATGAAATAGTCACTCAACCCAGCATCATACTGTGTTCTCTCCTTCATTAAATTATTAATAATCATCAGTCATCCAAGTTATTTGAGTGGCATTTGGGTGATTTCTCAACCATTCTCCATTGTCTCCCCCTGACCCATATCTTCTCCATCACTGCACACACCCATGCATTTATATCATAGTGCTATGTAAATTAAAAAAAATAAACAACAAATTCACATGGGGGCGGGTGCCTTGTCAATAATACCTAAGAGCCAGCAAGTATTCTTTAGCTATTTTTTCAGTGGCCAAGAAGAGAGGTTCCTGAACCCTGCAAGTGATGCTAAAATTACTTTTCCCTCCTTCTCTCCTCTCGGGTGCTGCTTTGGTTGCTATAACAACCTGTTGCAGAGTACTCATTGTGAAGGCTGCCAGGAAGTGGGGGATTCTGGGAATTCTTGTGCTAGTGTGACTGCTCAGGAGTAGGCATGACCCTGAAGCTTCTCTTAACAATGGTCCTAAGTTGCTATTTCTAAGTTTAAGAAGTTAATTTTCCCTGTTCCAGAGGTAGATTTGGAGTGTGGAATCTATAAGGTGAGTAGAATAAATGGTAGAGAGTAGTGGTTAAGAGGGTGTCTAGTGCCAGATGTGGTGGCACACACCTGTAATCCCAGTGATTTAGGAGGCTGAGACAGGAGGATTTCAAGTTCAAGGACAGCTTCAGCAACTTAGTGAGGCCCTAGCAACTTAGCAAGACTCTGTCTCAAAAAATAAAAAGGGCTGGGGATGTGACTTAGTGGTCGAGCACCCCTGAGTTCAATCCCCAGTATATGGGGAGGAATGAGTGAGGCTAGTGCTAGGCTGCATGATTCCAAATCTCATCTCTACCACTTGCATGTGAACTTGGGGGAGACTTGCTGGACCTCCTCATGTGTACTTCCCAATCAGTAAAATGGGGATAATAATAGAACTTACCTCATAGTTATTATGAAGAAGAAATGAATGAACTCATATAAAGTGCTTAAAATGGTATCTGTCATGTAATAATTGGACAAGAGAACAGTGCCTGTCATTTAGTCATGTGACATTGGCCATTAAATTAGACAGACAGGGTTCATTCCTTAAGGATATTTGTGAGACCCTGCTTTGTGCCTGGTCCTGTGCTGCTATGCGTTGATGTTTGGTGGATAACAGGCAGATGTTGTTGTGGGCTTGTGGTGTGGCTGGAGAAAAAGGAGTTAGACAAAAACAACAACAACAACAACAACAACAAAAACCCATCACCACCACCAACAACAAAACACCGAATCATTTCAGGTTATGATAGGTGCTCAGAAGGATTGTCTTTGTGGAACAATGGGACATGCAAGGCAAGTGGTGTTCTCGATGGGAAGGAGATAGGTACAGACAACAAGCTCATCACTGTCATTGAAATTCATTGCGTGCTTCTCATACACCAGGCCCTTTCCTGTATGTGGTTTGTCTCATTATTAAATGAGATTACCTAACAATCCTATGAGGAGGGTGTGTTCTTCTCCTTATTTTGTTAAATAGTGTTTGAACAAGACAAAACCTGAACAATTATTAATTATCAATGAATGAGATAATTGAGTGATTTGTTTAGAGTGATTTGTTTAGAGTGAGTCCCTACAGAGTTGGAAGTAAATGCCAGGACCCTGGCTCTGTCCTCTCTGGAGGGTGAAAACCATTTTGTGTCCTGAGTTCCTGAGTAATAACACCCTCCCCTCTAAGACCATTACCTAGGTCTCAGAGTTATTCCTGTAGAGGTCTCTTGCTGTTTTCTCAGAACAGAAACTGCTTCCATCTCTCTTTTTCTTTCCTTTCTTGTTATCCTTTGCTCTAACTTTGGCTGTCCTCTTGAACATGGAATGTGGAAGCTTGAGTGGCCAGAAAGTCACAGAATGCCAGTGACTCATGTTCCCTGGCCTTTTCTCACCTCTGGCCAGCTGAACTGTTCTGGCCCTTGGGTTCTTTTTAGGGTTGCTGACAAGGCTAGTGGGAGGGGATATACGTGAGCAGCAATTGGAGTTGGAGCCCAGCTTGAAGATCCTGGTTTCTCTAAAGGAGAAGAGTTGCTTGCCTGTACCCTCCTCAAATATGAAGGAGCCCTGTGTCCTCAGGCTTTGTCTTCATTTGCTTCTGTATGCTTCATAGTTCTTATATGTAAGTGGTTGTTAAAGCAAAAGTCAGATTTGTAGAAATGGGTGCATGTCACTCTGTGCGGCTTAATATCTTGCGTCAACCAGATAAATGCAGGAGCTTGTCAGGGCTTTGGATGATCACTTCTTTGCTTAGTATTCTGGGGCCTTTGCACTTACTCTTGCTCTAAAACCTCTACTCTGTCCCTTCCTGTGTTCAGCAGGACTTAGCTCACATCTTCCCTCCCCAGTGAGGCTTTCCTGAGCACCCTATCTAAAGGATCACTGTGACCACACTCTGTTTATTTTTTTTGTGACACTTGCAATTATGCTGCTCATTTGTTTATTGGTTAATTGTGTTTCTTTTTCTACTAGAACCATGAGGGTAGGGGCCACTTCTGTCTTGTATTTTCAGTACCTGAAGGAGAGCCTAAAACAGAGTGGTTGCTCATCATAAATTTGTTAGATGAATGAAGAGTCTCTGAGCCTCCTTATCTGACTAGAAAATACCGGGCTCTTAGAGTTATATAGCAGTGTCTCCACGGGCTCCCCTCGGCTCCTGTAGACGGGGGCGATGAACTTGGTGAACTGGAGCCTCTGTACTGGACCAGCACCAGCTTCCCTCCGGCCCCCTTGCCTGCCACCTCAGTGGTTGTGGACTGAGAGGAGACCACCCTGAGCACGTCTCAAAGGTGGTAGAAAGTGTGGACTTTGAAGGCGTGTTCTCCTGGGTTCAAATCCCAGCTCTGTCACTCTCTGTGAGTTTTACTAGTTACTTCTCTGGGTCTTAACTTTTCTTATCTGTAAAAATGGGGGATAAGAATAGAATCTCAGTGACTCAAGGCCTTGCTGTGGGAACAGGGATTAATATGTAGATTACTATAATTATTTTTCGTTTTGAAGGCAGTAACTTAGTCTCATCAGAATTTCCCAAAGGGAGGGAAAAAAATCCTATTATTCCATTTCCTTAACTTGTGGTTTCATTAAGTGTATAGCCTTTTATCCTCGTCCACAGGTAGGTAGGTACCTGCATGGGATGCCCCCAGTTTGTATCATGCTTCTGAACTTTTCCTGATATCATGATACACCAAGCACTTAATTATCACCAACCCTATCCTTGGGCAGTGACTGTGCCTCTGCCTCTTGTTTTTGTTTTGCTGTCCTCAGTCACACAGTTGTGAAGAATCCATCTTTGTTTTGGGTTCTTTCTTGGCATAGAGACCTGTTTGTGGTGCTCTGGGATCACAGGGTAGCTCAGTCCCTGTAGTAAAGAGTATTAAGGTTCCATTTAGCCTTAGTCTAGACTAGTCGTACTTAGGATGGAGGCAGGTCTCCCTTCCCTACATTATCTTCATGGATGACCTCCCATTGTCTCTGGCTACGAATGTGTGAATTAGAGAATAGAAATTTGGTCTTCAATTGAAGGTGTTCCCCTCGTCCCCACCCCTGGTACTGGGACAGGAGCTCAGGGCCTTGTGCATGCTAAGCAGACGCTGAACTTCCTACCTACTCCTGCCAAGCCCCCCCAATTAAAGTTCTTAGAAGGTGGAATTCTGGCTCTGCCATTACTGAATGCTGGCATTGACCATGTTTCTGGGACTGTGCTGGTGACTCTGTCATAGATGCTCAAGCCTGTGGGGCTACAGCGGAGTGGCCTAATGGGTGTTTTTAAGGATAGGGGCCATGTGGAGTTGTCTCCTGATCTGTGCTGGGATGACAAGGCTGTGAGAGCAGCAGGCAGCCTGGAGAGACTGAGCTGCTTTACTCCTGCAATGGTAACTTTTTCTTTTTCTCTCTCATTTTTGCCAGGAAGCCAAAAAGAAGTATGACAAAGAGACAGAGAAGTATTGTGGCATCTTAGAAAAACACTTGAATTTGTCATCTAAAAAGAAAGAATCTCAGCTACAAGAGGTAAGAAGTGTGATGAATACCAGAACAGAGTGTTAGATTTTTACATGTTACTGTGGATATGTGCTGTTTGCTCTTTGCCAGAAAATCTTAGGGTTGGAAGAGACCTTGGAAACCAGAAGCTTAAACCCAAGTCCTCATCTACTGCTTTACCTTTGTAACTCCCTATCCCACCCACACTTGTGGCTCAGCATCCAGCTGTGGCTGAGGAACATACTACCACCCAAGGCTACCACCTCCTGGGTGGGCACCCTCAAAGCTAGATTGCACCTCTTCATTTCAAGCTGAGACCTTCCTGTTCCTCTCACCGTTAGCCTTAATGCAGCCTTCCTTCTTGACCTGCTGCGTCGTATCACTGATTCACAATGTTGGCATTTGAAACACTTGGGACATTCTTCCTTAATACACACACACACACACACGCGCACACTCTGTATTGGACCCAAGGTCTCATGCATGCCAGGCGAACACTCTACCACTGCACCATATCCCCAGCCCTTTAATATTGATTTTTAAAATTATTTCAATCTAGTACTTGACTTTAGTCTTTTCCTTTCTTTTTTTGTTTTAACAGTTATCATGTTGTCATACATAGATTTTGAGCTGTGGTAAACTTGTTTTGAGAAAATAGTCTTTGATCTGCTCCTGGTTCTTCTAGGTTTGCATGGGGTCTTTTTAAAAGTAGGTTACCCGAAAAGAAAAGGCAGCTTTGCTGTCACTGTGCTGTCACCACTTAGTTTGTGATGATTTGCAGGGTGAGTGAATTTATGTTTCTGGAAGACAGGGCAGTTTCCTAGTGGAACTCAAAATTTGGCTTCACAAATGTCACCTAAATCCTAATAGTTTGCCTGACCTTTCTCCTCATGTGACTGAAAAGTAAAGCTTTGACTTTCAGGTCCTCATTTAGAGCAGAGACCGAGCCAGTACTTGTGCCAGGTTAAAGTCATATGAAGATGGTAGGGTCAGATGTTGAGAGCTGAAGTTAACTTAGGAGGTGGTTGAGTCCAGTCTCCTCCTAATCAGGGTTTCTTACACATCTTTAGATAGCAGTATGGTGTTCTCAGGATTCTTTGCTTTGAAATGGGTTTTAAACCAATTTTGTAGGGCTGGAGGTGTAGCTCAGTGGGAGAGTGCTTGCCTACCGTGGTCAAGGCCCTGGGGTTCAATCCCCATTTCTGCAAAAGCATTAACACTACTCGACCAACCAGTTCTTTGATAATAAGAACTCCAGTTCAAAATGGAGTCACTAGAAGATGGCCAAGGACATGTGGATTGTTACTAATAAATGCCATTTAGCTCTGCTACCCTCACTTTTTAGTTTTCATTCTTCTAGCATTAGTTGACATTTAGGGTTTGGAAACTGATTTATGTTCAGGAAAGGCTTTGTGGCTGTAGTTGACAATGACCAGCTCTGTCCAGCTCTGCCATATCTACATGGTTTCACATTATGTTTAGGATGACCATGAACTGTTCATGCAGGCACTGAGAGCTGAGCAGATGTCTGGACACTCTGGCACCTGCAGTGTTGGGCGCAGCTGTCCTTTTGGTGTGGTGTTCCTGTTGTCCTGTTGGTGTGATATTATTGTCTTGGCCTGGGATGAATCCAACATTTTTTTTTAAGGTCCATTTCAATGCAATATTTCTCTGAGTTGTCACAGTGTAGGGACCAGAACACTGGACATGTATTCACTGTGTGACCTGGGACAAATTACTTAGACACTCTAAGCTTTAGTTCCTTTATTTGTAAAACACTCACACAATACCCATTCTGACTACTTAATGGATGAGAAGTCAAACTGTAGGTGCTGCACAAAGGTAACATATTATCGCTCTAACTGGCCTGCTTCTCTCTACCCCCTGTACCCACAGTGGATGACACGGTTCCTAACTGTGCCACTTTTGTACTTCAGTGCACATTTTTCCTTATGCCCTTTTGTTATCGTCCTTTGTGTTTCTGCCTTTTGCCCATTCATGCTTTCTAAGTATTTTGAAGGAAAGGATTGGGCTCCAGGTCTTTCTTGCAAGTCCTTGTCTGCTCAGGTCAGCTCTGAAGCATTGCTTTTTAGTTATACCTGGACTGAATATATATGCAATAAAAGTCCTAACAGCCACAGCAACAAACTACTGTCACCACCACCCACAGTAGCAGCAGACATTATTGAATGCATATTTATGCCCTAGGAACTTCATATGGAATCTTCTTGAATCCTAACAACCACCCTATGAGGAATAGATGTATCAACTTACTTTACAGATGTGAAAACTGAGGCTTGGTGCTGGTAAATTGCCTGCCAAATAGCTAGTTCATGCTGACACCTGGGTGGGAGCTCTACTAACCCAGTTTGTTCTTCTCTCAGGAAGGGTCTTGAGGCTCTGAACCTTGCTAGTCATTCTTATTCAGAACCATTGTCATGAAAACAGAACCAGAGAGAGGGAGGCACCTGGGTGATCATCCAGTACAATCCTCCTTGAAGGATCTGAGCTCCTTGTAGAGGTCAAGTGATTTGCTTAAGGTGTTCCAGCTATTTAGGGATGATTTCCTTTACATTTATTAAAAATCAACTTTTAGGGACATCATTAAATACCTGGTACATCTTTGATGAAATCTGATACTTTTGATTATCCTTGATTGCAGGGCTCTGATTTAGTTTGAGCTCATTCCTAAATCCATGAAAAATAGAAATCACAGGGCACCTATGTGGAACAACACTGCCATCTAGTGGATGATTTTAAAACATCAATATATTCTTTAACAGCTAAGAAGTTTACATCAAAACCAGTATGTGTTCATTCTACTAGTATTCATTGGACACTTCTGTGAAAGTCTGTGCAGGCTGTGGGTATTTTGTGGGAAGTGAAATGAAGTATTTGCTTTCGTGGAACTTGTAGTCTTGGAGAATGTCTCTTTTTCATAAAGCACAGAATTTTTGATGGGTCTAGTCAAGCTGGAAGATTTATAGTTTAAGTAACAGTGAGACCGTCTTGAGTGATGGTCAGCTTTCTGTAACAAAATACCTGAGTGTGAGTACTTTATAAAGAAAAGAGATTCATTTAGCTACACTTTTGGAAGTTCAAACAGCACAGCATCAGTTCTGATGACACCTCTCTCCCTTACCACCAGCCTTTTTCATCACATTGGGGTAATGGTATCATAATGGCAGACCATGTGTGAGCGGGGATAGCATATGCAGGCCAGAGAGAGCAGGGAGGGGCCGTTATTCTCTCATGACATCTTTTTTTGAGAACTAGTAGGGTTCCATGAAAATGACTTAATACCTCCCCAAAGCAGTGCCCCAGAGAATCCTAAATGTGCCACAACACCTCCCAACACTGTCACACTGAGGACCAAGCTCCAAGCACACCAACTCTGGGGGACACACTCAAACTATATAGTTGTGCCCTGCTAAGTGAGTTGGAATCCTGGCTTCTGATTCCACTGTACAGTCTAAGGCTGTGGTGGAATCTATGCCCTAGAGTAAGCAGAGGCATGGCTAGAGAATTGTGCCATCCCACCTGGGATTTCTCCTTTCTTTTCCTTTGGAAATACATTGAGGTATGCATTTCTGCTTAGTGCTGTGTCACTGCAGCCATGTGCTTCAGTGCTACTGACCGCCACATGGAGATTGAGTCCATCATTCTGTGGGCATCTTTTGAACACTTACCCTGGCCAGGCACTGTTCTGGGCTCTGGGATAGAAAAGGGGAAAAGTTAGATAAGGTATTTGTTCTCAGGGACTTTGTTGTAGAGTAATCAACACACAAGAAAAGAAGGATTACATAAGAATTTCACACAGTGATAAGAAAATAAATTGGAGGTAAGCTAGGGACTTCTTCAGGACACTGTGGTTAATGAGCCCAGAACTGAGCCCAGAGGGCTGAGAGGGAGCGAGCTGTGTGGAAGCTGGGGCAGTCATCTTCAAGCTGTGAGTGTGCAATAGGAATCGGAATCACAGGGTCATAAAATAGAGTTGAGTCAGAAAGAATGAAAAATATGCATTATATTTAAATTAAAATGTGTGTTTATTGGGTCATAACATAAAAAGTATTTCTTACTGTGAAGAAGGAGGGGGAAGAGGTTTTCAGGCAGAAGAAACACCAAATGAGGTTGTGGGCAGGAAGGGGGCTTGGGGTATTAGAGGGCAGGAGGAATCCAAAGGCTGGGGCACAGTCAGGGTGGGTTAGGATGGGTGGAGGGGAGGCCAGAGGAGTGGGCAGAGCTCCCAGGGTCTTCACACCATGGGGCAGCATGGGGAAGGTCTCAAAGGGGCTGAGAGACCTCTGATTGGGATTCCAAGAAATGTGTGCTGGCTGCTGGGCAGAGGCCAGGCAGGTGAGAGAACACAGGTGGGGAGAGCAGTTAGGAGAAAAGTGCAGTGACCTGGGGACAGTGTGGCTGGTTCATGGTGGGAGCAGGGATTGCAGCCCAGTGCGCAGAGGTTCCTGGTGGTTTTAACAGCCAACTTGCACGGGACACTTTCCCTTTTTTCCACATTGTTCACATCCTTTGGTCCATTTACTCTTACGAATCAGCTTCACTCTGAGGCAAGGACTGACATTATTGTCTCCATCTTCCAGGCAGGATCAGTGACTGTAGGCAGGAAAATTCTAGAACTGGAATGTTGACCTAGGTCAGCTCTCTGAGGGATACTGGAGTTGATTCTGTGTCCCTGCCTAAATTGCAATAGGCCCTTTGCAGATATTCAGAATAAGCCCCTCATCCCCTACCCTAGCCTACAGTCTGAGTTGGCAAGCCCAGGGAGAATGTGAGGCCTGTATGGGAAGGTCGAGGAAGAAGATGCATCCTTCAGTGTAGATGTGTTGGATTTACTTAATATTATTTATTTAAATCTCCAAGAACATTAAACTTAGAGGGAACATATTGGGCGTGGCTGGAGGAGCCCAGGTAGATGGTGTCAGCCCAGTCACCTAAGCAGCCACACCTAGGGGAGGCAGGGTATGGGGCCTTCTGAAATCTTGCTTCCAGATAAAGACCTCCTTCCTCCTTCCCCTCACTGGAGGCTTGCACAGCGCCCCCTATCTTGGCCCTTCAGTTTTATTCAGCAGTTGCTCAGCAGACCAGCCTCTGTGTATTAGCATGTGGGTTACCCTGTAGGAGGAGCTTGGTAGTACAAGACTTGAATCATGGTGTCATAGCCGGGCATGATGGTACATGCCTGTAATCCCAGTGGCTCAGAGGCTGATGCAGGAGGATTGCAAGTTCAAAGCTAGCCTCAGCAACTGTGAGGCGCTAAGCTACTCAGTGAGACCCTGTCTCTAAATAAAAAAATATAAAAAAGGGCTGGGGATGTGGCTCAGTGGTTGAGTGTTCCTGAGTTCAATCCCTAGTACCAAAACAAACAAACAAACAAATAAATAAATAATAAAAAATCAAGTGTCTTGTATTTTACTAGAGCTTTTGATTTTCTCTTTATTTACATGATCATTTGACTGAGTTTGTTTTCTGCTTTTTTCTTCACTATATTGTAAGCTCCATGAAGAAAGTTTCTTTTTGCTTGAGATAGTTGAGTGAAGGAATGAATTGCTAAGTTCTTAAGGTGTTAGTGTAGCACCATATTTGGAATAATAGAAGTAAGGGTTTGTCCCAAATTTCTTCTGCAGGAATCTTGACAAAGGAACAAGTAGAAATGTTCTTTGGGGAGCTTTGTTTATCTTAGTACAGTACGTTATAGAATTGTTCCTGACTTGTTTCTAAGGAAAATAGTGTTTTGTCTCCTACTAGTACGTATGTTCATTTGTATAGTGTTTCATCATTGAAATCTGCTTCCCATAAAGTGTTGTGGTTGAGGGTGAAGGTTGGGTATCCTTTGGCATAGTGTCCTGCCACTCCGTCTAGACTGGTTTTCTCCCTGTCTGGAGCCCAGGTCTGTGATTTAATTGCACCCACCCATGGGCCTGTCCCGGACATCTCCTGCACAGAGGGAGAAGTGAGAGCCAGGGGGAGCAATGCCATTACTCTCCTTGAGGTAAAGTGACAGTTTTTTTGTCACAGTATTTGGGACACATGTAAAAATGAATGCCCTGTCTGGGGTTCCCTTTCCTCTAACAGCTTGTTTTGTTCATGAGGAGGGACAGGGTGAGGATGGCCCTACAGATTTTCTTTTTCACTCTAAAAACCTGCCTGCTCTGGAGCCCAGGTTCCCCTCTGGTCCAAGGAGGTGGTAGAGCATTGTGGCCGGACAGTGATTGAGGTTCTTGGGGGCAGATGCACCAGGACAGGAGTCCCAGCTCTGCGACCTTCATTGGACTTGATTTTCCTCCTGCAAATTAGAGATAAAGATAATATATCTTTATAGAAATTTAATAAGGATTATATAATTAAAATTAGTGATGGTTAACTAGTGTATGTACAAGCATGGATCTGGTGCCCGGCACAAAGTTAGTGTTCTGTTAACCATTGTTGTTATTCTTATTTCGGTGTCATGTTATTTGATTTGTTTTAAAAATCTAGAGATTTTTTTCTGCTTGCTCACTGTTGTCCTTGGTTAGTGACTCAATTTCTCTCTTACATTCCATCTTGTTTGTAGGCCGACAGCCAAGTGGACCTGGTCCGGCAGCATTTCTACGAAGTATCCCTGGAGTATGTCTTCAAGGTGCAGGAAGTCCAAGAGAGAAAGATGTTTGAGTTTGTGGAGCCTGTAAGTAGACATTCAGGGCTTGGGGGTGTACCCAGACTTTCATTCCCACCTTTCTTTCCAGCTGCCTGGTGGGTTGCAGAATGCTCTGTGTTGCTGACCAGTTCTGGGCTGTGCCTTTGGCTAAGACATCACTTTCTCAGTTCAGCTACCCTGGTGTCTCCTGCAGCTGTCCCTGTGCACCTCAGTGATGGTGATAGAGCACTTGGCAGAGTTCCTTCCTGTAGCCACCTGGCCCTGTGCTGTTTGGTCTTCTGGTGAAAGAAGCCCCAGGTGGTTTCTCAGAGGGGAGGCGTTCTCATCTTGCTGTGAAATAATGATCATGACTTAGCTTTCTTCTTTTCTGCCACCCATCCTCTCTCCATCAAATAATCCAAATGCAATAGTAACTTTAGTCAGCTTTTTCACTGCTGTGACCAAAAGACCTGACACAGTTTTATTAGAGGAGGAAAAGTTTATTTGGCACTCATGATTTCAAAGGTCTCAGTCTATAGATGGCTGGCTCCATTCCTCAGAGCCATCATGGTGAAAGAGTGTGGTGGAGGAAAGTGGTTCAAGACATTGCACTAGGGAGGGGGGAGAGGGAGGGGGGAGAGGGAGGGAGAGGGAGAGAGAGAGAGAGATAGAGAGAGAGAGAGAGAGAGAGAGAGAGAGAGAGAGAGAGAGAGAAGCACCAGTCACAGGTTCTGGCTTCCCTCAACAAAGACAAAATATATACCCTAAGACATGCCTCCAGTGACCTACCCTACCTGCCTACTGTTACCACCCTTAATCCGTATTAGTGGATTAACTAACTGTTTGGGTTTAGGCTCCCATAACCCAATCATTTCACCTCTAAACCTTTCTTCATTGTCTCAAACATGAGCTTTTGGGAGACACCTTATATTGAAACCATAACATAACCCTGGAAATATCAGAATTTATTATATCTTTTAAACATGTATCTTTTTTTAAAAAAATCCCGGGGTTCAGAGCCCTTCCTTACCCCATTCAGGCATTTCTCAAACTGAATTTTTTTCATGACCAGAGCAGCGTAGAGATTCTACAGTGGACCGTGATGAAATCTGGACTTGGGCAGAATGTTCTAGTGGGCATGAAACATTGCGGTGTGGGGAAAAAGTCTGACTAGATGCTGTGGTTGTGGCTGTGTTCAGATGTGGTGCCTCGCTGTTTTCTGTGGCACTTGTGTGCAGAGTCCACAGCAGGAAGACTTCATGGAGACATCAAAATAACACATGGGCATCGGTTTAGAACTCCTGCAGACCTTGGATTTTTCAGCCAAAAGGTAGCCTCTGATTTAGACACAAGCCTGGGGACTCTGTACAAATAAGATTCTGGTCTACTTAGATTTAAGAAAGGGTAATTTTCTTAAGCAAAAAAGAATAAAAGTATGAGGAACTGAAAGAAAATGCCCCCCCACCCCCGCCTTTTTTAGTAAACTGTTTTCTGTTGCCATTTCTACTTTAGTCATGTAGACTTGCTAGGCTCATTTCCTGCGATCAGGGCAGGAGTTCTAATGCTATCAAATAGAATTTGCCTTTAGCATTGTTTTTATTTGCAGTTCTAATAATCTTTATGTTTGTATTGACCAATATTATTCTGTAATTGCGTTTGATAACTTTTATTCAAATTGGCCCATCTGGCTTTTTTGAGGTGAGTTTTTTTGTTACCCTCTTTGATCTGTTAGTAGGTGTACCTAGAGTATCAGGGATTTTATCTGTTAACTTTTGCTAAGTGACAACCATGAAGCCTCACACATAGTAGAAGTTATTTCTCACATGTCCGTGAGATTCAGTTCATCTAGGCTGGGCTTAGCTGGATGGCTTTGCTCATCTGGCCTGGTTTTCCATCTCCTTTCCCACTCCCTTCCTTCTCCTTCTCTTATCCCGCCTCTTCCTTAAAAAAAAAAAAAAAAGACAAAGATTTACCGTTCTATTTCCTGGAATGCTCTTGTATTGTGTCAGTGTCTTAGGGAGTTCTCACTTGAAGAGGCAGTAGCATCATGTTAAGGATGGTCTGAATTTAAATCGGTGCCCCCTCATGTACTAGCTGTGAGTTCTTGGGCAAGCTATTTCTCTGAGCCTCACTTTACTCATATACAAAATTGGCTAACAGTACCACTTACCTTTTAAAGGTGCTGCAAGGATATTGACTGAGTTGATCCAAGTAAGGTGCTTAGAACAGAATCTGATTAGCTCAATTGAAAATTTAGAATTTTTTTTTTTTTAATTTATGGGCTTACATGTTTTAATACAAATGGTTTTGATATGTCTAAAAGCATATATTTACTGACTGCCATGGAAAGTACTGACATCCCAGCGGCGGTATCTGAAGAGCTCACAGTCCTACTGGGAAAATAAGCATTGGAGAGTGGAAAGCCAGCCATGGCAGCAAGCAGGTCAGCAACAGGGTGGACGGCCTGGATGATGTAGAAGTGCCAGAGGGATTTAAAGAGTAGAGTTATTGCAGTTTGCAGATGCTTTTCAGGGCACAGAGTGAGGTACCTGGAGAGTTAATGGAAAGAATTTTCCAGTCTCACATTAGGGCAAAGAAAAAGTAATGAGGATTTCCCCAAAGTTAAACGAAATGAGTTGGTTGAGAGGCTGGATTAGGATTCGGATGTTTAGCCTTCTCTTTCTGTGGACGTTCTTGTCTCTGATCATCCCAGCGTCTAGCAGGTCAGTGGTTTAAGGAGCAGCCATTTTATTGGTGGTTTCATTACCCCCTGTCATTTGTGGTCCAGATATATCAAGTGAAGTTTTCTGAAATAAACAACTCATAAGTTTTAAATTGAGCATCTTTCTGAGTAGTGTTACGACTGCTCACACAGTCCCTCTCCCTTCTGCCTGGCACTTGAGGATGCGAATCATGTTGTATCTGCTGCCTGCCTATTAATCACGTAGGCCTCTCAGGCATCAGATTGATGGTCACAGTTCAGTGGCATCATAGGGCTTGTGTTCCAGTAACCCTTCCAGCAGCCTAACACTACCTCACAATGCTGCATCATTCATCTTGCTTCATCTCTTCCTGTGGGCATCAAATCGTCCTCATATCATCACAAGAAGAAGGGAGATGTGGTATAGTAAGACATTCTGAGAGGGAAAAAGACCACATAACTTATGCAGTACATAGCAATATACATTACAGTATGTTGTTTTCATTCTTCTCTTTTAGTTCATCTTATTGCAGTTTATAAATCAAACTTTATCATAGATACATATATATAGGAAATCTGTGATTTCTGGTATCCACTGGGGGTCTTAGAAGGTATTCCTATGGATAAGCATGGACTACTCTATTTATACAGGGCTAATGATGAGATAAGCAGTTCTTAGTGTTAGAAATAGGGAACTCTCAGACTCTGCCCAAGCCCTGAAATTTAAGGGCCAGGCCCAGCAGTCTTTGTTTTAGTAAGCCTTCCAGGTGATTCTGCTGCACCTGGCAGTTTGAGCCACTGGCTTAGAATTGTACAAAGGAGAACATGAAGTAGCCATTGATGATCTTGGTTGAAACCTTGCCATGTACTGAGCTAAGCCCTTTACCTACATTATATCATTCAATCTTATAGCATCTCTGAGGGTAGGTACTGTTTTTATTTCTATTTTTGGATGAAAAAATGGAAACACATATAGACGTGACCCCTGCAAAAAATCTATTGAACCGAATTGTTGGGGTGCTTGGGTGTTGGTTGTAATCAAAGGAATCTTCCAGCTTTTCAAAGAAACACTGTGTGCCTGGACCATTACATTTGTTTGTTTCTTTCTTTCTTTGCCAATGGACTTTTTTTTTTTTTTTTAATTTATATGCAGTACTGAGAATCGAACCCAGTGCCTCACACATGCTAGGCAAACACTTGACCACTGAGCCACAACCTCAGCCCCTTCATTTGTTTCTTAGAAAGTGCATTAAAGTGCCAGGACATTACTTACCTTCATAAATATAAAAAATGTTTTTAGTATTCCAAAGAAGAAAAATCAGACTTACAGGCTTTAAACATGCATGCATACTTGTGTGCTTGTGTATGCATACACATGCGCGTGCACACATATGCACACATACACACACATCCCTATATGTACATGCAGGAAGCCTTTATATTCTTGTTGAGATACCAGATGTTCTGGAGATGTGGATTGCAGATATGATGCACACAGACTGCATGAAGCTGAGCCATACTCCTCCATCCCCTGAGTTTTCATAATTGAAGGTTGGTTAGTGCTACAGAGAACTTGTTCTCCACATTCATTGAGCACTGTGTCTTGGGTTTCTCCTCCTCAGTGTTTCTTGGTGCTCTATCTTCCTCTCCTTCCCTCTCTTCTGTTCCATTTTAGCTCTATTCTTTCCTGTTGTCTGTTGTATTCTGTCTTGGGCTTCCTCCTTCCTCATCTGGCCTGGACCATATTGCATCTTCTAACACAGTCTGATTCTATGCCTCTCTTGCAGAACAGCCCCTGACAGCACTCCTATGCTAAGCCCACTCTATAGGTGATCCGAATTAACCTTCACCTCACCTGTGCACTAATACATACCATCACTATACTCCTCCTGTTAAAGATGAGTTAAAGAGAGCCCTGTGGCTTGGCTACTGGCTGTGGTCTTTGTTGCATGAGTAATGATTCTTGGTAGCTGTATGAGTTTGCTGGGGCTGCTGTAACAAAGGACCACAAACAGGCTGGCTTAACACAGCAGAAATCTATTGTCTCACAGTTTGAGAGGCTGGATGTTTGAAGCTGAGGTGTTAGCAGGGCCATGCTTCTTCTGAAACCAACAGGGAAAGGATCTTTCTTCTTCTGGCTTTTGGTGATTTGCCCACGATCTTTGGCAGTCCTCTCCCTTCACAGGGACATCTTCCTGCTGTGCATGTCTGTCTCTGTGTCCCAATTTCCTCTTTTATAGGACATCAGTCATGTTATTCTTATAAAACTATTAGTGCCCACCCTGATGACCATACAGTTACTTGACCACCTCTGTAAAGACCTGTTTCTAAGTAAGGCTATGTTCTGAGGTCCTTTGGGTCCTTATGCTTTAGGGGGTACAATTCAGCACATAATAATCATTCTGTTCTGTGAGTGGTAGCAACCTGAGTTTATCAGAGTTCAAAATGATGTATCTCAAGCAGTTCCAGTTTTGTTCTAAAAAATATGGTCCCTGTTAGGAAGTAGGAGTAGGTTTTGCTTACAGTCGTTGTCTGAGTATGGAAGGGGAAGAAGGCAAGGGGAGGCAGCAGAAGTGTGTGATTCTGTGGCTGCTCAGTGGATGAGCTGACCACTCTATCTGGTTAACAGGTGGGGCTCCAGCAAGCTCTTCCTCCTTGTGTTTGATAGAAGCATTTCTTTGAAGCAGGCAGATCCTCCCCATCTCTGGAGTCCTTCTGTGGGCCTCACCCTGCCCCCTGAGGAGTGGACTTCCATTTCCCACTGGTAACAGGTTCAAAGGTTCATGCAGCATGTGGGAGGGGACATAGGAGGTGAGGGAGGAGAGAGAAGGTGCTGTGCAGGGAGAAGGAAGAGAAAGCAGGCCAAAAATAATAGTATCTAAGGAATCATTTCCCGTAGAAAAATGGACAGGCAGGCATGAGACCAAAGGAAGTGAAACCAAAATAAATATTATTAACTCTGCCTCTGGAGCACTTGTGTATATGCCCAGGTGACATTTTAGTGAGTTGTTTGAGAATGTGTAATTGCCCTGAGCAAGAGAGGCCCTGTTTACTTTAAGTGAAGGAAAATCAGAGTTAATAGGAAGAAATGACCTTAGAATTTAGGGCCGGGTCTTGTTTCATCACTCATCAAATAGGGTTGGCTTAGTGCTTTGGAAAAGTGATAGGATCCAGTATTGGTAATCTATGGAGAGGACAAAGGTAAGAAGAGGTGAGGAACAGTTTACCTTTTTGTGAATGACGGAACTAGTTTTGGCAGAAGAGCCCTTTCTCCTCTGTTACTGGATCCATCTAGAAGGAAAGACACAGGCCCTCCTCTCAGAAAAATACTTTATATGGAGTTAGTCCAAAGGGTTTGGTCATCTTTGAAGAAAATAGTTCATTTTTGGTACTTGGTGACTCTCTCTGACTGTCCACTCATTCGTGGATTTATGTCAGGGATGTACACGGTACTCTAGATCTTTTCATAGCCAGAGGATCCAGCTGTATGTGCTCCCATGAGAATCCAAGGGCACAGATGTGCTGGGAACCCTGGCAGTAGGAACTCAATGTACCACATTGTTATAGCCTGGATGATGTTTGATGTTCCACTACAGAGCTCTGATAAATCAGTGGGCCATGTGGCTTGCCATGCAGGCAGGCCCCCTGGGTTCAGGTGGATAGTTACCTTCCTTGGTGCTTACCACTGCTGGATGTGAGAGAGCCCTTCACCATCATTATCAGAGCTGCCTCTCGGAAAGCAGAGTCTGGTAAAGATAAATGGGCTTGGGATTATGTTTAACACATAAAGTGTGTTCATTTAGGGATGGAAAAGTCAAATACAACAACATAAACTAAAGCCAGTGTGTCTTGGTGTAATATGTGGTAGGAGCAGGTCAGGAAGGTCAGAGTGGGCCACTAAGAAAATGTGTCAGAGGACTGGGCATGTGGCTCAGTGGTGGAGCGCTCACCTGGTGTGTTCCAGGCTCTGGGTTCAGTCTTTGCAGGACAGGGATGGTCTCTGCATGTGGAGAGCTGAGCTCATGACAGGGAAGGCGCGGTGCTTCTCAGATTTGTCCAGTCTTTTATTATGATTGTTTCTTTGGGTCAAAATTTGGAACTGAGGCAAGATGTGGAGGACTTGGGAAGGGGCCAAGAAAGCAAAACAGTGAGTTTTGGATTTAGGCTCTTAAGGAAAGACCAAAGGAAAAATGTTTGTTTATTTTGGAGCAGTGGAGGCTGGCTGGGGCTCTGGGAGGGGGTGGGTTTTGAGTACATGGAGGTGTGCTGTGCGATCATGGTGGTCAGCTGTTTTCACCATTCACTACACACAAGACTAAACAATGAATGAACTAGCCTTTTAGCCTGAGGGGATTAAAATGGAGGGAAGCCATTATACCTGAAAATGTGGCACTATTTTAATAAAGGTGTTTATAGTGTTTACTTTGGGATTTTTTAGGGAAAGCACAGAAACACACCTTGACTTTGCCTGTTAGACTGCAGACTCAGACCATACCAGCTTCCTTTGTTCCCTTCCTGTTCTACATCAAAACCTGATATTACAAATGTACTCAAAGGAAACTGAGCTGTAGCCCTGGTCTTTCTTCTCTGAAGAACTAATGTTCTATGGCGATGATGAGGCTTACAGGCTCAGCCCATGAGTGTTGATGCAAAGGAGACCTGGCTTCATTCCTGGCTCCCACTTATGTGTGTTTTGGGCAAGTTATTTAATCTCCCTGAATATGCTTCCTTATTATTAAAATGGAGTAACAGGAGTGCTTAGGCCATAGATTATTGTGAGTATTCAGTGAGGCAAGGTATGGAAGGGCACAGTGCCTAGCACAGAAATGGTATTCAGTATATGTCAGCCATTATCATTGTTCTACCTTTTGAAACCAGTCTTTCTTCTTTCTTTATAGCTGCTGGCCTTCCTGCAAGGACTCTTCACTTTCTATCACCATGGTTATGAACTGGCCAAGGATTTTGGTGACTTCAAGACACAGTTGACCATTAGCATACAGAATGTGAGTGGCCACAGGGACAGACTTCCTTTCTCTGGTTAAAGAAAGAAAAACACAAAGTATGGGTCTGGTTGCTAGGGAGCTGGGCTGGGACATAGGTGAGGAGGGTGGGTCCTGCCTGGTTCAGAGGGCAGCTGGGGGCAGGCACTTCCAGAGTGCTGGGTGGCCTTGAGGCAGACCATCATGCTCTTCTCCATTATGTCAAAGCACTATTTATGTTCAGGGAAGTGCTGCTTCTGATTATGTCTTAAATCAGCAGCACCAAAATCAGGATTTCCTTTGGCCTTGGAAAGCCCAGCCCAGCCTCCCTTCTATGCATCTAGCTGCCTGGCCACATGAAACCTTAGTGTGTGTGTTCAGGACTGGGGACACAAGCTCAAAGGATGTGCACTTTTCCAACTCTTAGGAGGGCTGGCCGGAAGTCCAGGTCAGTATGATCACTCCTAGTCACCTTCCAGGTTTTACACACAGTACGTTTTGGTGCACAGAGCAGTTACCGGGGCTCTAGCTGCCTTCTTCACTATGTGATGGGACTTGTTGACTTTTATATTGCCTCTCGTTGCTCTTGTGTAGGAAATAGACCCCAGTGTTTCTGAGTGGGCTGTGTCACACAGCCTTTAGGAGTCTGGAGCCTATGTGGTTCTCTGCATCATCTCAGAGAACAGGAAATGCAAAGTCTCAGAAAAGATTTCACAGAGGGTAGCTTTACCTTAGACTGGGTTCTTCTGAAGGTTGCCTCTGGAATGGAAGTTGATATGCAGCAGATTCCCTGGAGTGCCATGGCAGCCCCTGTGAGAGAGGAGCAAGGAGGATGGCAGGGCAGGCTGAGCTGTGCCATGTGCTCTGGGGCTGAGTGGACCTAAGAGTGGCCTGAGTAGAAGTCAGGAATACAGGCTGCTCTGGATAGGGGGTGGCCTTGAGTGCAGCAGCTCAGGGGCCCATCTGTGAGCCATCATCAGGCATCCCTCTCTGCACTGGAGAACAGAGGCCCTCAAGTCCTGAAGGTGTGCAGGCCCCTAAGTCGGAATCGCCTGGGCTGCTGTCTAAAATGCATGTTTTAGGCCCAGCTGTTCTAAGTTGATCTCTAGGTGAGAGAGAGTAATTAGGCTCAATTAGGCCTGGGCATTTGCATTTTCTCAGGTGTCCTGGGTGATTTTGATCTAGTTTGTGAGTCATTTAGGTGTGGGACTGGAATACGACACTTCTTATAAATGAATATTCACTCAGTTCTTGGAGGGATGAGTGACCCTTCTCTGGTTTTAGGTCTATGAATTCTATTGGATTGATCTTGTGAATTGTTAGAGATTTCATTTCTTTCATTTGAGTCAAATTCCTTTTATCCTAGACAAGAAACCGCTTTGAAGGCACCAGGTCAGAGGTGGAATCCCTGATGAAGAAGATGAAGGAGAACCCCCTAGAGCACAAGACCATCAGCCCCTACACCATGGAGGGGTACCTCTATGTTCAGGAGAAACGTGAGTGTGCTGCCTGCCAGCAGCAGGACACGGAGGCCCTCTGTCCAGAAGGTGGAGAGTGTGTCCAGTAGTGCCTGGCCTACTGAGTACATGCTGGGGGAGGGGCTGGTAATGGTATGGTGCAGCTTCCAAGGGGAAAGGTGAGGTCTACAAAATCTTGCCCACCTCCTAGTGGCGTATTCTGGATTTGTTGTGAGTGGGTATCTCCCTGGGAACCTGGATTCCCTGAGGGATTCTCTTCTCTAGTGTCCCTGTGCAGCATCCTGTACCCTCAGTGCAGGGTCCTTGGAAAGGTCTCACATGCTAGACCTTCTTGTCTCTCAGTGGTCAGATCCTTTGGGAGACCTAATACTTGGTGATTCTCTTTCCAAGTCATGACTTAGGCCCTTTTTCTTTTATTCTTTCATCCTAATACTTGAGTTTTATGAAAAGTAGAAACAAAAGCTCCCTTTGAGAGCCAGGAAGGAGACCCACTGTTCTACTGATAATGATGTCAAGGAGAGATGCCAGGTGCTGCTAGCAGGAAGTGTTTAGCAATGACACAGATTCATGCCAGAGGTCTAGGGAATGGCTCTGTAGTGGGACTGTGCTACTGAGGTGGCACTTGTAGGCTTACTGCATACATGCAATTCCAGGAGTGAGAAAGGTTCAATTGTTTTCTTTCATGGTACTTCTCCGGCTCTCCCTCCTTGCTTTCCTAGGAGCAAGTCTCTCCAGATTTGTGCTGGTTCTGCATTCTTCTGGGTCCTCTTGTTACGCAAATATCTTCACTCATACAGCTTCCTGATGGAATGGATTAGAAACATTTGGCTGTAGTGATTATTCTTTTCAGCAATTACTAAAAATTTGCTTGGACGTAAGAGTTTCCCCTGGAAACAGTGGGGTAGCAGTGGGAGTGGATGGACTGGTTGTGATGTGGGGGTCACGTTCCTTATTCTTACAGGGAGGAGCTGGTAGAGGTTCATAAGAAGTGGAAGCTACTTCAGTTGTGAGTTTCACTTCCTAAATCAAAGTTTCCAATTGTTGTTGTTGTTGTTGTTTTTTCCCCAAAAGAGAAGATATATCACACCCCCTACCCTGCCAAGAAGTTTTAGGGTCAACTTGAAAATACAAATTTTTAGGGCTTTCAATGTCGTTCAGTGTCCATTACAATGCTTAATTTACATGTTACATAAAACGATATTGCTTTCTTGCATTCTCACATGACATTATAGTTTTGTTCCACACCCTGCACATGCTTGTTTGACATCAACGTGTTGATTATCCTTAGAACCACTTTTTATGGTTCTCTAACACAGTAGTCTAGAGTATTTCATTGAGGTGCATCATTTTTTATGTTAAACTTTTGGTAACTTATTGTTTTGAAACATTGCAAACATATAAAAAAATCATAAGAATGATTTAAGGGGAAATATGAGAATTTACTCAGATGGACCAATTTTTAGCATTTTGCTATAGTTATATCATTTTTTCTCTTTGTATGCCACAATCATATATCTATATATATATATATATATATATACACACACACACACACACACACACACATATATATATATATATATATATATATATATATATATATATATCTTGCTTTCTGTGCTCACGTGTGTGTGCACATACACATAGATACACATACCCTCTTTTTCTGAACCATTCAAGAGCAGGTTGCCTAATCCATGCTCCTTCACTTCAGAATTTTTAAGGATAGGGATATTCATTTATGTCACCACATCCAAGGGATGGAATATTGATACAGCATTTAAACTACAGCTCATATTTCAGTAGGTCACTTGTCCCCATAAAGCCCTTACAAAGCATTGTTTCCTCCATTACTTACTTGTGTGCTGGATGTAGTTGTCATGTCTCTAGTTCCTGCCAATCCACAACCATTCTTCAGCCTTTCTTTGTCTTTCATGACCCCAAAGTTTTTAAAGGACATGATCCAATTCCTTTATAGAATTTGATTCTGTGTGGGTCTGACTGATGTTTCCTCGTGATTAGATTTGGGTCATCTGATCATCTCCAGCTCAGGCCTGCATGTGTAGTGCTATGTTCTTCCCCTCAGGGCCACATCCCTCCATCTCCTTGATGATGCTGTTAATTTGATCATCCACACAAGGTGTGATCTGGTCTCTGCACTGACTAGTCACTGCTTTTTCCCTAGTCACTCCTTTCCACACTTTGCTCTCTGTAGACTTCGTGTCCAATGACTCATGCCGGACCCAACTTTGTGACGCTTGACAGATGGTGCTTTCCCAGCTCTGCCTCTCCTTCCATATTTAGTAGTTGCCATTCAGTGTCCTCCCTTCCCTTCCTTTCTCTCTCCCTCCCACTCTTCCAGTTCACTCTTCTGTCTGTCCCTCTGTCTTTCCATTGGCAATATGAACTTTCATTCAGTAGGCTATAATCCATTACTGTCTTTATTTATCTTGATGCTTAAATTGGCCAATACAAAGCTCTCCTGGAACCTCATGTCGTGTAGTCACTGGAACTTCCCTCTAAGCCACAGAATGCATTTGGGTGGTTGGCGTTTCATTTGTGCTTGACGCCCTATTGTGAACACTCACGTCTTGCCTTTTACGTTTACCAAGTGGCTTCTAGCAGTTGCAGTTGGCAGTCATGACACACCATTAATAATTATTAAATGTCTACTGATTCCCTTTTTATGCTTTTAAAATTTTTAACCATTTCTGCTATTTGATCTCTGTAAACATCTAGAACGAGAGCTCTTGATTGAGGCTGTTGCAGGCTGGTAATGCCTTCTTCATCTCATACTGTTCTGTTGTTCAAAATATAGGCTGAGTAGTGAGTGAAGTCAGAGGTCTCATTAGACCTCCGCTCTATGGCGTCTCCCTTTCCCTGAGGGACAATTTTGAGAAACAGCTCCTTAGATTACGTTTGAGCCTTTCAGTCACTTCCACTCTGTACCTCTGGTGTTTCTTAGGTATCACTGTCTGCTTTCCCAATCATTTTTCCTTCTGCCAAAGTAAATATGAGGGGTTTGGAAGTAGGTCAGAACCCCCAGTGTCTGTGCACAGAGTCACCGAGCAGCTGTGTGGGAAGCCTGATGTCATCGTCCCAGTTGGGAATGGTGACAGGCACTTGGAGGAGCCTTTCTGGGTTCTTTCCTTAGCATCTTACTCCAGTCAGGAAAGAGAGCAGAAACTCCAAATGGAGATTGATGATGGGAATGTGAATTAATTTCCCTAGGGAACCTCTACTTCCCTTACATTTAAAGACCCAATGGAGAGAGTTTTAGTGGGAAATAGAGCTCTTGAGCCTCTGGGGGAAAGCCTTGGGCTGGTTCCATTTCCAGCCTGTGGGATCAGATTTTTGTCTGTTTCAGTCTAGCTGTGTGGAGAATCCATTGCCCTCAAACAGGGTAGGTGAGCATTATGGGTGGTGGGCTATATGTTTCTGCAGTTAATGGTGGGCAGCACACAGTGGGCAAGTACGGATGTTTAACAGGCAATGTTACCTTGCAGGTCACTTTGGAACTTCTTGGGTGAAGCACTACTGTACATATCAACGAGATTCCAAACAAATCACTATGGTACCATTTGACCAAAAGTCAGGAGGAAAGGGGGTGAGTTCCTTTTTTAAATTTCATGCTTGATTTGCTTGGCTAACAGATAATGATTATAATGTGAACATTAAGTAACATTTCCAGTGTTTCACTGTAATTCTCTTAGTTTTTATACAGTAGTTCCAGAAGGCCTGGTATCCTGAAGATAACTAAAATAAGATGAATATTCTTAGCTCTAAGTTATGTTGGGAACTGCAATTAAGAAAGATGCTTATATTTCACATGTACATGATATTAAATGTGTCAGATGTTTTTAGAAGCTGAAAAGTCTTGGATGACCTCCTCCTAGGAAGCTGATTCACGTTAGTCTCACTTGATCCCTGGAGAGCTGCCATTTGGCAGTTTAGATGTTCCAGTTATCTATTGCTGTATAACAAGTCACCCCAAAACTAAGCAACTTTGACAGCCACACCAGCTATTTTAGTATGTCTCATTGTTTCTGTGGGTCAGGAATTTGGGGAGCATTTGAGTAAGTGATTCAAGCTCAGTTCTCAATTGGTTCCAACCAGATGGTAGTAGAGTGGAAAGTCTGTGGGTCTGAAGCAGCTCAAGGCTGGCCACACAGAGCCCTCTTCCTCTTTCCTGGGTTCCTTCTGTCCCCTCCTCTTGCCCCCACTCTCCCCCTGTCTCTATGGTCTTAGGACCTGCCTATCTGTCTCCCCATATAGGCAACTTTTGGCTTCCTGACAGCATCACTATGCAGATGGGCTCAGAGCGACTGCAGGCTTCAGCAGTGGATATTCTAGCAGTTTACACAGGCACTGTACTGCTTTTTCACAACCTAACCCCAGAAGTCATTACCCTTACTTGCACCTTTCTGTTGGTTGGAACGGTCACAAGAGCCCACAAAGTTCCCATAGGAGAGGGTGCAGACCCTGTCTCTTTGTGGCAGGACTTCCGATGCTTATTGTGTCAAGAGCATTTGGGAATGAAGATATTCCATGGTCATCTTTGGAAGAGACTATAATGCCACATCAGGCTCCCTGGGGCCCTGTCCCACAGCTGCTAGAATCTCTAATATTCTTCCCTTATACACAGATATCTCCTTGCCTCCTGCCAATCAGCCTTTGATGGGAACTCTCAATGGTGCCAATGTCCTGTGGAGTGATCTGTCTTCTGTCTCCTGCTATTCTTACTACCTTCTCTTCTTCATCTAGTGTTTTACGTTACATTATGATTATCCTAGTTTTGAACTTAAAAAAAATCCATTGCTTGGAATTTTTGGTCTTTTGATTTGTGGGTATTTTTTTTTAATAGCTAGAAAATTCTTGCTGATTATCACTTTGAATTTTGCTTCTCATTCTTACTGTTATTTCCTTCTGGAGATGTTTAAATGTTTTTAATAAGTATTTATGTTTTTCCTCTCTCTGGGAACTGAGCCCAGTGCTTCATGCATACTAGGCAAGCACTCTATGGCTGAGCTACAGCCCAACCCTGGTTCTATTTGTAGTTTTAAGTATTTTTGAGTTGTATCTAATCATTGATAAATGAGTCCTATGCAATCCTGGCACCTTGGCCCTCTCTCTGGTGCCTCTTTGTGCAGTGTGTTGGGAGGTGTGCATGGGACCACAGTGTTCACGTGTATAACACTGGCTGCACCAGATCTCAGGTTGGTGGCGTTAGGTACAGTCATTATCACTGTAGCTGCTCAGCCATGCTGTGCCCTTTGCTCTCTTCACGTCCAATTTCTCTTCCGGGCTTTCTTTTACTTTAGCCACAATAGAGAAGTTTATCAGCATCTCTGTTCCTTCCTTGTATCCAAGCAGTAACAAAGCCCTTTTAATGTTTTTTTGGCAGAGGAGGGGCTGACTTGTAAATAATCTCAAGAAAGCAGACATGTTAAAATATCATACATAGAGAAATTACAGTATTTTTGAAGGAATATCATAAACCTGTGTTAGGAAGAGTTCCCTAGTTTCTGTGAAATGAACCTGGAGGAGGCCTGCTTAACTTGGGGTCAGAGAACTTTTGTAACTCTTAGTCCTAGAAATCACCTTTGCTGAATTATTCTCTCCCACAGTCTTTATTTTGGGTCTTTTTATCTTGTACTTTATCAAATATTTAATGAAATGCGCTTGCATTTTCTCTACACCTATCTTTCTTGAAAGTAAAGAGTGGAGACCACTGCAATGGGTGTTTGGGACTCCAAAGATGTCAGCGAGATCCTGAAACACCTCCTTGGTTGTCAAGGGGTTTATACGAGTCAGTGCAGATCAATTTCTTGGGACAGAGCTTGACACTGATGAGTGTGATCTTAGGACCTTGGTATTATAGTAATTCATCTTCCTAATGATAATTCCTCACATTTATATTACATTTTATAGTTTTCTACTTCCTTTTATTATCCAATATTGTCCTATTTGATCCAATTTTCCTTCTTTCACAAAGGGAAAAATTGAGGGTCAGAAAGAGCAACAGATTTCCAGTGTCATACCGCTCAGGAGTTCCAGAGCTAGGACTGAACCCCCCTCATTCCAGAGTCTGAGTCTCTTGTTTCTGTAGCCATAATGTCACTCTTTGTCAGCTTTCAGGTGAAGAGAAGTAGGGGGACTAGCCATCTAGAGGTAATGTCCTCTCAGTTGGTTCAGAGGAATCATGTGATACTGCATTCATGTTGTACAAACCTGTCCTAGGCACTGGCAGCAGACTTGACATAGATCACATGGTGTTTTTTTGTTTTGTTTTTTTCCTAACATGATTTTTCTTCCCTCTTCCCCCCTGTCCCTTTCATTTGAATTATTTTCCATTAAAAGTGCTGACTTTGCTCTCAGCCTCAGGCCTGGAATTGTGAGCAGATTTGCTACATCCTCTTGGAGAGAGGAGCCCACATGTGGTGAAGGAATGTCCCGGCACCCTACCTTCTGAGAGGGAGCTCCTTCTGTGCAGGTCTGAAGCAGCCCAATGCTGATTCTGTCCTTTCCTGCTGCTCTCAGGATACAGACCAGACTCCTGCATGGTCTGGCCCTGGCCTCCCTCATACCCATTCCTCTCTGCCTCTCACTCTGGCCTTGCAGTACACCAGTGTCCCTCTGTTCCTTCAAGACCCTCTGCTGAGGCCACAGGTCCTCTGCACCCACTTGCTCCTGTTCTCCTCATTCTGTGTCCAGTGAATCCTCCCGACCCCAGCTCAGGGCAGCTTCCCTAACCTTCCTGACCCCATCAGATCCTTTTCATTTCAGCTTAAACACTGTCAGCCTCTCCCTCCTCCCCCCACCCCCAGCCCGCCAACTCTCTCTCAGTATTTGTCATAAAAAGTTGTTAACTTTTTGTTTAAGTGATTATCGGTATCTGCCACTTTCTAAACCCTCAGTAGTTAAACCAAACATTTTTATAGATTTTTTTTCCAATACGGCATAGTCATCCTTGGGCAAGAACCTCATCTTTCTACTTTTTCTGCTTATATTTGATGATCCTTTATAGATTCCTATATTCTCCCATTTCTCTAGGATACTTCATCTGAGCTTTCAAAGTAGAAGCTGGTCTAGAGCTAGTAAATCTGAAATACAGACATTAACAAATTGGTTGATCCTGTTGGGTGTTTCTATTTTCAAAGAACAAAATTTTAAGTTAGTTTAAAGATTTACTTGGCTTTATTTTCAATTCTAGAATTAAGCAATACTTCCTTCCATAAAATAGAAAAAAGTGTTCTGATGAGCAAAGCAGTTTTTAAAACAGAAAAAGGCTGAAGAAAGCATTAACAGAGGACTCAGAGTGAACTGGTCATTTCAGTTACTTATAAAGATGGGACAGGGAGACAGATAATCAGAAAATAACAGATCTGTCAGCATTAGGCTACTTCAGGTTACCTCTCAGGCAGAGGGAACTTTATTATCATGCCAATTGAAACAAACTTGTTTGGGAATTTTGGCTTTGATCTCTTATTTTTCCTGGTTTCTTAGAAGGTCAGATAAACAGCTTGGTTTTGATTTAGTGACAAATAACATTAGCTTGGGTGACTCCATGCTGACTTTAAGTCTAGGCTTTGGGGCCCAGGGTAGGAAAGGAGCCTAGTCCAAAACAGTGGCCTCTTATAATTTTTATTTAAAACACTCATACGTCTTACAAATGAGAGAAAGAACACTTTTCAATCTGAGAAATTAATCTTTGCTATTCAGTAAAAGACAATAGATATAAGACTCGTGAATGTAAACTGTCTCTTCCCAGGTCTTCAGTGTTTAGTGTGCTACTCTGATATTAGTGGGTAGCTAAATTTACCTTATGTAGTCACATTTCCTATTATTTCAACAAACCAGGCAGGCTTGCTGGTTTCTTTCTTCGTTTAGGGGAATAAAAAGTAATTGATTGGCTGGAGAAACAGAAACCCTAACAAATTCCCAAGTTAAAGAGAAAAAGAAGAAACTGGAGATACAACTTTGGTGTTCCTAGGCAATAAATTAGTGATATGAGATAAAATGGTTGTATTCTACTTCTACTACTCAGCAGTAAAAAGAAACAAACCCTTCATGTGCACAACATGGGCAAATCACCAAGCAATTAGGCTGAGTATAAAAAGCCAGATAAAAAAGGAGCACGTACTATGTGGTTTCATTTATACAGAATTATAGACAATGCAAATTAACCTGAAGTGACAGAAATCAGATTCAGTTGTTGCTTAGGGATGAAGTGGGAAGGGGGACCAAAAGACAGGGGAAAAGTTTTGGGGGTAATGGAAATGTTAGTTCAAATGTAATGATCACTTCATGGGTGTATAAGTATATAGAAACTTATAAATTCTACACATTAAACATGTAGTTTAATAATATACTATGGGTCAGTAAAGCTGTTAAAATGTTTATAAAACACCTACTCTGTCTAGGACCAGTTCATCTCAGGAGACACAAGAGTAGGCATAAATAGTCTTTTGCCCTCAGGGAGCTTACAGTCTAATGGGAGAGAGACATTAATCATCATTGAACATCTTCATCTTTGGACAGCTTCAGCTGTGATCAGCACAGTGAGGAAGGGAAAGGTACATGGTGCTATGTGAGCTTGTTTTGGAGGAGATTTGACCTGATCCAGGAAGGTGTTCTTGAAGAAGTGGTGACTAATGAAAAGACTCAGAAGCTCACAGTTAGGAGACCATCTTCAATTCTTATCGAATCCACAAATCACACATGTTTAAGACAACATCAGCAGGTGCTCATCTACCATGGATTGATACTATACCACCCCTATATACTAGTATTGAAGACGTTTAGCTCTGGGTACAATAGTTTCCTAAATTTAGCTGCAGGAGGCTTTGGACTGAGAAGGTTTTATGATCAATGGCTGATCTTACATGGTTACATACTCTCAGGTTGGAAAGGGTAAAGTTATCTGTTTAGGTACCGCATTTGTCCTGGAGAGGAACAGCCCACATTCTGCTTCACCTTGATAGTCTACCTATTCCTACTAGGGAGAAGATGAATCGGTCACCCTCAAATCCTGTACACGGAGGAAAACAGACTCTATTGAGAAGAGATTTTGTTTTGACGTAGAAGCAGTAGACAGGTGAGTCATTTTCTTAGGAACAAATATTGCTAAATTTGGATTTCTTTCCTTTTCCTTTAAGTCAAAATTTTCTGCTTTTTTCTCCTACCCTCCCTTCTTTATCCTCCACCTATATCCAGTTTGGATTAGACCTTGGGCCGTCACTGATTGTGAGGATCAGTGCTGCCTCCCCATCTTTTAGGTTCAGCAATGATTTATAGCAATTAATTTGATTTCAGCATCTTACATACTTAGGGTATGTGTTATGTCTCCAAGAGATTGGGTAGATGCTTAAACAAAACTATTTAGCCTGATTGTAACTTTATAAGGTCCCCCCCCCCCTTAAATAATACAATGATTCTAAAGGAATTGAGCCTAGTAACTTGGGAGGCTGAGACAGGAGGATCCCAAATTTGAGGGTAGTCTCAGCAAATATCTTAAAATTAAAGAGGACTGAGGCTGTAACTCAGTAGTAAAGCATGCCTGGGTTCAATCCTCAGTTCCAAAAAATAAAACAAAGCAAACAAATAAAAGGGACCTGAGATGGAAGAAATTTTATTCCAATTTAATAAAAAGCTTTTAATGAAAAAGCTTTTAGTGGCAGCATTTCACCTACCACTGTGCTCATCCAGGAAAGATACCAATCACTTGCAAAATCAGTCTTTGGAGAGAGAGCTGTGTGTTGTATTCCTCGAGATTTATAGTGTGTCTCATTAAATTGTACCATTTCATGGTGTTAATCTGGTTTGACAAGATTCCAATTCTTTGAGACACTTTACTTGGCAACAGGTTAATTCTTTCAATGAAACCCACGTGGTAAACTTATTTAAGCTGCCTGTTCAAGATCAGCAATGCTAGCACTGAGATCCTTAAATCTCAGCATGATACTCATGTAATACCATTTAATCTCTTTCCTTTAGTTAAAGGAAAAAAAAAAAGCTGCCTTCCCTGGGAGATTTACCTATAACCATTACTCTGAGGTCTGGAAGGTTCTGAGATAGTGCCTCTTGCACTAGAATGACTTCTGTGGCAAGTGTCTGCTCTGTACTGTGGCTGCTGAAGGCTGAATACCCTTTTAGCCTAAATTAGAAGTTCATGGAAACTAATTACATCTCTTGAGTAATTTAATCATTCTGTCTTTGGCTCTCAAGCTAGACAACTTAGGTCCAAATTTTGACTCTGTTGCCTAGTCGCCATGTGACCTTGAACAAGTTACTTAATCTTACAGAGCCTTGATTTCCTCATCTGGAAAATGAAGATAGTAATAATACCTAGTTCATAGGATTGTTGTGAGGATTCTGAGAGATAATACATGTAAAATGTGGCAAGGTGGCAGATAATAAAGTGCTCAACAAGTGTAAGTTGTCATTTTTTTTTATCACTGATTAACTTGTCCTGCATCAGACTTGATATATCCTTTCTCTTTTAAACACAGATATGTAATGAAAAGAAAATGCCCCACTCCTTCACTATGTGTGGTCCTGTGAGAGAGGAAGGTAAAGGAGAAGGGCAGCGCAGGGCATAAATTAAATTTGGATAGCAAAGGACAGTTGCAAAAAGCCATCCTCCAACCAAAACTGGTTCTTGATTGTAAGCAAATCTGCAATCTGGATGTTTCAAGCACTCATAGACGTATCTCTATTCAGATATAGAATTAAGGGAATCCATGTTATTGGCATCCTTGAGGAGGTTCAGAAGATGTGTTTGGGCGGATGTTCTTATGCATGTGAAACATTTATTTCCTAGAGCTGATCATGTGCATGGTTGTTTGGAAGAGGGCACACCTTGATTGGCAGCTCTCTGGCAGGTTGAAAACAAGCTCAGAGATGTTTCTGAAGCTGCATTGTTTTCCATGCCTTCTTCCAAGGATTCCTGAGAAGTTGTGGAGAGTTGCTCCTGGGGCAGTTAAAACTCCCTGTGGCATCTCCCTCTTGTTTCCACCTCGCCAACACTTCCAAGCACCTTCCCTCTCTTATCATACCTACAAAACCTTTTCGGGACCCTGTCACAAGCCAGGAGCACATGCTCACACTTCACACACAAAGAGGACTTGGGAAGTCAGTTTTTCCCTAGTGTCTCTGGGTCCCTTGGTGTGAAGTGGAAGCATCTTGAGCAGGTTCAGAACCAGGCTGCTGAATCTCCTGTGAAGCAAGAGGTGAGTGGACAGTTCCATGAAAACCCTTCTCTCAGTTTTCTCTAATAGGTCTCATGGGTTAGGTTACATGTTGGCAGTATTTTTCTTCTGTTTCTTCCTCCTCCTCCTCCTCCTCCTCCTCCTTCTTCCTTTCTCTCTCTCTCTCTCATTGGTTCTTTTTATGTAATGTTAGGATTCATTTTAACATGATTATAAAAGCATGGACTATAATTTGCTCTAATTTAGTCCCCAGTATTTCCCCTTTCTGTCTCCTCTCCTGCCTTCCCCAGTTCCCTTTCCCCTACTCTACTGATATTCCCGCTATTTAGTTTTTAAATTTTTTTATAGTTATCTCTTGTGGATGTACATGATAGAGAGATTCACTGTGAAACATTCATATATGTACATAGAAAGGAAAGTTAGGTAAGAGTCATCCCCCTGTTCTTCCTTCTCCTGTCCCTTCTCCTTCCCCCGTAGTCCCTTTCATCTAGACCACTGATCTTTCTTCTGTTTTGATGGAATCCCTCCACCCCTTTCCTTCTTTTTTCTCCCTTATTTTGGACTAGCTTCTGAAAATCAGATCTTTCTATATTTCTTCACATATCTAGAAGGGAATTAGGGTGACAAGGAAAAGGCATTTCCCTGTGTCAGGTGGAAGTAGCCGGGGGACTCTGCCTGGAGTCCTGTTCTCTGGGTGACTCTTGCCCTCTTCTTCAGCAAGGAGGGGACTGCTGCTAGATGCCTGCCGTCTTTCAGCCTGGGCCTCCTGTAGGTTCCTCACTTCCATATGCTGTACCACTGGCAGGGGCTCAAAATGCAAGTTTAGCACCCAGGAAGTGGACACAAAAGAGGGGATGGTTATATTTAGAGGTTTGCAATGTTCCCAGAATATGTTAACTCTACCATAAACATGGAATATGTAGACACTGACATACTGGCTAATAATGTGGTGTTTTATCAAGATAAACATGTTAAATAAAGTGTGACTTAAGAGTATGAGATGGCATGGATTTTGAAGGTTAAATCCTTTGAACCTTTAGACTCATTGCTGATATGTTATTTTGTAACAGAAGCTGTAGCCTTTACAAAGGGCTATTCCAGGGGTCAATTGCAAGTCCATGATATCAGTATTCCTTAATGTTGGTGGGAATCACTTACAACTATATCCACTGGGTGCTTGCTAGAACCACAGATTCCACTCCCTGCCCAGGACCAACTTTCAGGGACTGACACACTTTCTAGCTTTTTAGTTATTCTTTGTTCTTACTAATGATTGGTACACTGTACGCCATGTGTTTCACAATACAGTTTCATCAAAGCACATGAAAACATTTTTCTTATTAGAAACAAGCAACCATAGCAAATCCAAACCAAACAAAACCCCTCAGGCCTTTTTATACAGGTGCTTAGTAATACTCATGTGGAGGAGAGAGTACCTAATAAACAGAGGGGGTCATTTCTAGTCCACCTTTGAAGTTAAAGAATGTTAAAGGAGAGGAGGGCAAGGAAGCTATAGTATCTGAGTGCTTTCTGTAAGAAGGACACCTTCATACATTGTCTCATGTAATCCTCATTCTAACCTGATGAGGTGGCTACCCCTTCCCCATCCCCATGCTGCTGCTAAGGAATCTGCTGTTTAGAAGGGTGAGGTCATCTGCCCAGGATAAGGTTGGAAGTTCATAGAAGCTCATTCCACCACATGTTGCTGCCTCAAAACTTAGAATATTCTAGAAATATTCCAGGTGATGAGCCTGGTGCCACCAGTGGGTGTATTTCAGAGACACCATGGAGCGTTCAACGTACAGGCTGTGGAATCTACGAAGTGCTGTTCTCATTCTAATTATTTGCATTTGACATCATAAACTAATGGTGCAATAAAACTAAAGCTGCAAACTTTTCACACCTACTACTCTGTGACCTTTGGAAAGACCACACATAACTAAATTAAAAGAGGTGATATAGGTAGAGCATACTGCCCGGCATGTGGCACTTAGTTGGTGTTCCATGAATTCTCTCTCTCTGACATATATGTATCCCCCCACCTCTTCTCCTACCTTTTATTTTTAAGGTGGCACCTTTTGTCAGTGGAGACTAGCATGAGTCAGAGAAATCAAAGTATTAGTGCTGTATTATCAGCTGATTATTTTCATTAAATCCCAATGCATTGCTGTCAATGTGCTAATCCTCAAATCATGGTGATAAAGGGTTAATTACTGAGCCATAGGCCCTACATAAAGAACTGTTATGACTCTTTGATCCATGAATTAGCTGAAAATCAAATGAAGTCTTAATCCAGGGCTTTGAATTTAGATCTGTGGTTCTTGAACTTTGTGTATCAAGGATCCTTTTAAAATACTGAATACATCTGGGTGTGGTGGTGCACACTTGTAATCCCAGCAACTCAAGAGGAGGATGGCGATTTCAAAGACAGCTTTAACAAATTTAGTGAGGCCCTGTCTCAAAAAAAAAAAAAAAAAAAAAAAGCTGGGATATCAGGATGTGTCTCAGTGGTTAAGTGCCCCCTAGGCTCAATCCCTGATACCCTCTCCACCAAAAAAATCACTAAATACATTCTCGGATATCTACCTTTAATTCTTCTGAGTTCTTTTAACATGGCTTCTCAAAACTAGGCCTGTCCTCTTCCCCCTGGATACTGTACTCTTCCGTATTGGCTTCCACATTCCTTCTGAGGCTACATCTTGCTCAGTCCCTTCTCTCTGTTACGTTTGCCCTTTCAGAGGTAGTTCCAGGAAAGGTTCTGACCTGAACTGCTGAAGTCTCCTGGATTATTCTGAGCTAATGTTTCACAGGCTAATATTAGCTTTTCATGTCTTTCCTTCGAAAGGATTTTATTATTCCAACACTGAAAAGTTAAAGTTAGTAGAAAATCTTTTTATTTAATCCTAAAGCAAAACTTGTTTAAATCCAGGTGCCATGTCCATCAAGTGAACATGATGGTTCTTTGAATTTCCCTTCAGATTTCTTTTGAAATTCAGTTTCAGGACTCTAGCATTTAAAGTACGGTATGAAATGGCTTTCAGTAGATGTCTGTGACTTGTAGTGGTTATGGGATGTTGTTAAAACACGCTCCAAAGGAGAATCTCTTCTTATTTTCTTAGAAGGTATCTGTCATGGGTTAAATCATGTCACAACCAAATTCATATGTTGAAGTCCTAATCCTGTTTCTACAAATGTGACTTTATTTGGAGATAGCCTCTTCATAGAGGTAATCCAGTTACAATGAGGTAATTAGGGTGGGCCCTACTTACCACATCTGGTGTCTGTGTCAGAAGGGAAAATGTAGATACAGAGACAGACATGCACACAGACAGATGCCTTGTGAACATGAAGGCAGAGATCAGGACAGTGGTCTCTGAACCAGGAAATTCCAGGTTGCCAGTAGCCTATGAAAGCTAGGAGGAAGCCGTGGAGCACATTCTCCTTCACAGATCTAAAAAGGAACCGGTCTTGCCAGGACCTTGATCTTGAACTTTCAGCCTCTGGGCCTAGGAGATGGTGCATTTCTGGTGTTTAAGCCATCCAATTTGTGGCACTTTGTTATAGCAGCACCAAAAATGTACACAGTACTGACTAGGGAGGGCGTCTCTCTGTGAAGCAGCACCCATGTCCATGACAACCTTTTCAATGGGTGGCTCAGCTCTCCTTCAACAGTACCACTTCATAAAATTGCCCATTTACATAAATTACCTTCCTCATTCTGGATACTCTCTTTTTTTAAATAGTAGTCTAAGCTTTTAAATAATTGCCCTTTTATACCTGAATAAGGTGTCAAAAGACCCAGACTTTGAAGGTTTATGTTTTATATTGGTTAATTGACTAGATTTATATCATTTTTTCCTTGAAGTAGGTCAACTCTGCTTGAATGAGTTTAGTGTACAGTTCCTGGGTGAAGAACGGGCATGCAGAAGCAGCCTTTAGTGGTGGTATGTGAGTTACTAATAGTTGCCAGTGTCTATGGAATAATTAACTCCACCATGCAGTATCTCATGGAAATTAATGAGCAAATATAGGGAAAATATTTGTTTAAGCTAAAGGATCATGGTGGTAGTCATTTGCCAGCATCCTTGGATTTGTTTATTTTAAAGAAATTTCTCACAGATGTAAGTAACACATGGATATTTTCTTCCAAACGTTTTCCAGGAGGGGCCACTAAACCATATGGAAAATTATAGAAACAAAAGGCATCTTGTGATTCACTGGATCAGTGCAGTCTCTTGTGGGGCCGTGTTTATACTTGGGGAAAGGAAACAATTAGGATGCTTTATTTTTTTTTTTTCCAGGACTAGCTGGCTCCAACAGAAGTCCATCCATTTGAAAATCTTATATGTGTTAAATGCTCTTTCCCCCATAGTCAACATTCTCCAGAGGTAGACAGCAAGGATAACTTGTTAGAGATGGCCAGGGATGAGGGATGGAATCCAGGGCTAGACAAGAATAATTGTCTTCATGGAGCTTATCTTTGAGTATAGGATGCACATTCACACACACCTACACATGTACGTATTCAAGCAACTCAGGATAAATACTGACATAAACCCGGAGGCCTGGAATGCTGTTGGAAAATGCAACAAATCAGGGGCCTTAACGATTGCACTCTTGCTGAGAATAATAGCCTGATTGGGTATCCCAAATCCATTTCCTCCTTCCCTGTCTCATATTATTAAGCATAACTGCATGCCAGAGACTCTACTGACAGTCGGGATATTACATTTTCTGAAGCACAAGGAATCTATTGGTCTGTCTATCTTAAAAGCCTCATCTGTTTTTTTTTTTTTCATACTAATTTGAAGTCTTCCTTCTTTTGCAAGTTTTCTATGTGTAAGAAAGAGGAGTCAGTGTTCCACTGAGCCAGTCCCAGTCTAGCATAGCCATTGTCACCTCTGTCTCCTTCTATCCACCATGTCCCCTGTATTTGCATGGTAATGGCCTTTTCTTTGTACTGGTTGGGTGGTAAATTAGGTGTGTATTTCATATACCTGTGCTCAGTTCTAAATATTGTCTTAGGGGAAGCTTTTAATACAGTACTGCGTGCCTGTGGTGGTTCAATTTTGTCTTCCGGTGAAGCAATATTGAGATACACTATTTTTTTTTCCTTTAAAACTTTGGTGAAACAACTAGAGGAACTTAATCGAATTAATTGCTCCTCAAACTAAAACTTTAATATATATACACATAATTTTCATTTGTGTATATGTAGGAGGGAAAACAGGAAAGTGGAGGATTGGTTAAAGTCAGAATAGTGGAGACTAGAGTTTTATGGAAAAACTGAAAAATTGACTTGATCTCTCCAGTCAGTCAGCTCCCTCATGTCAAGTAAGTTTCAGAGCAGGCTGCATATTGCAGATGAAAGATCCAAACAGCCCCAAGTTTGAATTCAGCATCTGTCCCTTATTAGCTGCATGACTCCTGGTGAGTGGTTGAACTGCATCTAAAGATGAGGTTAATGGCACCCGTCTTGCAGGGCTGTTCAGTAGATGTCCAGTGTCTGAAAAGGTTGTGCCTTTTTTTTTCCTATTCTATAAATTCTGGTACTTTATTGTTATTTTGGCAAACCTTAGTTCTGGGAGGTGTTTCTATGAGCCTGCTTTTCTTTTCTTTTAAAATTTGTTCTCATCAGTTCTACATGATAGTAGAATGCATTTTGACACATCATTCATGAATGGAGTATAACTTCTCATTCTTCTGGTTGTACATGATGTAGAATCACACCGGTTGTGTAATCATATATGTATATAGGCAATAATGTCTGATTCATTCTATTTTCCTTCCTACCCCCACGTTCCTTCCTCTCCCTTCACTCCCCTCTGCCTAATCCAAAGTAAGCCTGCTTTTTGTCCTATAGTATATGACTTCTCAGTTCATCTGTAAGCTGAGAGTAAATACAGGTGCATCAAAGGTATACATGGAAAGAGATTGCTAGAGAAAGATTCTATTTTCAAACTATTTAAACAATAATTTTATATTTATACACATTTCTTACAAAAAGATGAAGTTTTATGCCCCCTACAATTTATGATCTCAAAAAGAAGCCATTCTCATTTTAATTAAAGAAATTCTGACTTCTGGGGTATGTGATATGTGTGCACACACTAGTTTGTGTCTTTGTAACTGTGTTTTTGTATGTTTTCCAGAAAGAATCATCTTATGTAATAGCTGCATGACTGTATTCAGCCTCTAGATGGCAGTTTTGTATATATATTGGTAAGGATAGTTCGGTTGAAAATTAGCTGTCCTTTATACATTGACAATTAGGAGTCAATGGAGTATGTGTGTGTGTGTGTGTGTGTGTGTGTGTGTGATCTGTAGAAGTGATCATCATGTGACTGTTACTCCTTAAGGGAAAGGTATTCTAAGTGACTCATTCTTTGTCTAGAAATTCCTTCCTCCCACCCATTCTCCTGGATCATTCATACCCACTTTCCTGCAAAAAGCCCATATTCTTAGTTAGGCTTCTGTTTAAACATTGCCTTTTAGCTGTTTTCTGAACTAAAGTACAAGGCTCTTGGCTTCAGGGACAGCTTATCTGAAGATGGTGAAGACAGTCCATGTGTGATTCCACTGTCCTGTGTGCTGGGCGGTTGGACTTCTCTCTCTTGGTGCAGCGTACCTTTATCTTGTGCAACAGATGAATCCATTTTTCCTGGTTTCAAAATTCCCCTCCCTCCCCTTCTCACCCCTTGTTTGAAATAATATTTGATTTTGCCTTCCTGCTGGTTGGATTGGAGTGCTGGTCTCAATGCCATTGACATTTCAGGCAGGAAATGGCTTTTTCCTTCCTCTGAGGGTGTTATACTGCTCTGACTTCCATGACATGAGTTGGGGAGATATTGTACTTTCTGAATTGCCTCTTGGCTCTTTTGTAAAATAGCAGAGCAGCTTTTGAAATCTTTAGAATTCATGTATTTAAGTTAGAACTTGTCATTATTTTTTTGTTTCTAATTAAATGAGAGTGTTTGCTCTGATTTAAGAACAAAGGGGATATGGTGGTTAATGGATTTGATAGGAAGGTGACTGGGGCAATCATGTTTCTCCTTTTTAATCTGCAGAGTGAAATTTGGAGCTTTAATGATTGACTGTACCCATTTATTTACCAGTTTCTAAATATAGACTGTTTGCTTTTACACATAGCAAAAATGAGGTGAGGGGGGATCTACACTAAAATTTCGCTATTATATAAATTCAAAGAAGGAAGTACTCAACCAGTAAATTCCGCTTATGTTCATTTCTGCTCATTGTGAAATAGAATGGTAAAAATGGGGTAGGGATAAACCAGAAGATATATTTTCTTAGTTTGTTATTAATAAATGGTAAGGGATATTTGCATTCTCTGTGAGTCTCACTTCATTCCATCAATTAATAATGCTTTCTCCTGGTGAAGTGTGTTAACCTTTGTTTACTTCTATGTCCCTGGTGCCTGTATTGTAGCTGGCACATAACAAGTATTCAATCAACATCTTTTATATTTAAGGGCCATGCAGTTGTGCTAAAGATTTCTTTGTCTACATTTTCTGGTGTTTTATAACTTCAGTCTCTAAAACATATAAGAACTTATCTGATGTGATTGGGAATGTTTACTTTTTACACTGTTGTTATTGAAATGATCCTAATTAGTATAGGACCTTTCTTCTAAGAGGTCAGTACTGTTGACTTTAATAGGTTATGATTTACTCATTCATCAGGATGAAATCATTTCTAAATAGTGGATTAGAAGCTGTTTCTAACTATTTCTTAGGGTGTGTGGGAGGGGGTTCCTCTCCTTGAATAGCTGGTCCTCCAGGCTCCTGGGGTGTATAAGTAGCACACACATGGCGGCAGTATAGTATAAAAGGAATGGATTTTGCTTCAGAGTCAGACATACCTGGGTTCAAGTTCAGATGCTGGTGTTTAATAGCAATATAACACTAAATAGCAAGTGATTTCTCGGAGAGCCATTTATTTTTCACTTTCAAAAAAAGGCACAATGATAGTACTTCCTATAATTATTGTGATAAATAAGGGATAATTTAAGTGAAGTCCCTAGCATGGTGCTTGGTACATGAAAAGTAGTAGATAAATCTTAGGTATGGTGTGGGGGGCACAATTTGTAACTCCTGGTTTTTCTCTTCTCTATCTCTCTGACCCCACCCACTTTACCTGGCATATGGTGATAGGTGAGAGCTCCCTCTGGGACTTGCCCTTGTATTCTTGTTTTCCCCATAGAGGCATTGTTCCTGTGTCTCTATACAAAAGCAGAATCCTACAGATTTTAAGGAAAATGAGACTGAGCCTATTTTCCTTGGGAAGATATAAAATTTCCTACACATATTCTCTTATTTTGCTACTTTTCTGCTCTTTGTAGACATTTGAGTCTGTAATGTCATAAACAGAATGCAAAGGTTGTCATTCTCCAAGATTATTCGCAACAGCTTTGGTCATATCTGTATAAATGAAGATCTACTGAACCTTGAACTCTTGCCCTTGGCCAGGAACTGCTAGGCACTGGTTTTCCTGCTCTGGAAGTTGTAAAGCACTTTTTATCAGTGGATGGCAGGTCCATTCCCCATGCCCTCATTTGCCTGTCATCCTACATGAGCACAGTGGGACAGGTTGTGCACACAGGCTGTGAAAATGTGTATTTCTGTGAGTGCTGTGGTCCTTCTTATCCTCTGACCTTGGCCCTTATAGTTTATAGTAGTGTGGATGGAAATTAGGGAATGAACTCTGGTCAACTGAAGATTTAGTTTTACAAATGAGAAAACCCCAGATCTTTGGAGATTGATTTAGAAAGTACTGTTAGATTCTGATCATGTTTGTTTCAGTGGGGTGGAGTTAGTTCTAGCATTTCCTTGTCCAATAGGAAGTGGGTAAATTGCCAAACCACTGAGATCACAATTGTTGACTCAGATTCAGGAATAAGATTAGGAAAGCTGTCGAGGAACCCTGGAATCAGCGCTGTTGAGGAGGCCATGAACTGACATCAGTGGTCCCAGGATCCTGGACAAGTTGTTAAATGATGTATTGCTTTCCACAAACTCTTTTTGGGGGGCAGCCTTGGAGGAAATAGGCTGGTGGGCAACAAGGTGCTCTGTGATAGATGGAGAACCATTTTCTGCCTTGTTCTCGGAGTGTGAGCGTGTCAGCCTAGAGAAAACTGCAGATCCTCGTTCCTGCTTCTCATGCTAATCCAGCTACAGCACTAAACAAGGGCAGATTCATAGTGAAAAGAAGGGAGGGAGCTTCTTGGCAGATTTTCTAGAATTTGCTAGAGATCCCTTCTGTCTTCATCAGCTACCAGGCATTAGTTTTTAAAGGACCACTTTGATGCTTCACTCAGGAGGAAAGAGGAAATGGCCATGATGTCAGCTGCTATGTTCCTTCAGCCCTAGCCGGGTGCTTTGTGGTAGAGGCGTGCTTTTCAGGGCTGTGTGTGAGTGTGCTGATGGTGGCGTCCTGTGTGTCAGCGCCTGCGGGATATCTTATTCCCTTCTTAGAGATATACACACTTACCCTTCTCCAGCCTTAATTTTGACACTACTCCATACCTGCCATCCTCCCCTATTTTCCCCTGTGAGAACCACTAATTTTGGGAGTATTTTCTTTGGGCCTGACACTTTGAAATGCCTGATACACTTCTCATTTAACTTTCACAGCATGCCCTGAAGTGTAACCCTGGTAACCCTGGCAGACAAGTAGTTGCACTTCTCTATGCTGCTTTTCTTAAAAATGCAGGTCGTTTGAGTGGCAGAGAGCAGAGCTGTTGCTTGTCTACCAGGGCCACTCAACTAGGAAGCCATTGAGTCAGGCTTACTAGTGAGGTTTTTATTGGTGAGAAGTCATAGCTCTCGGGTGTTTAAAAAGCAGTTTTTTAATTGAGGTGTAGTCACAGTAAAGTGAACAGATCTTAAGTCTGTATTATTATTTTTCTTTTGTGCTGCTGGGGTTGAACCCAGGGCCTTGTGCGTGTGAGGCAAGCACTCTACCAACTGAGCTATATCCCCAGCCCCTCTTCAGTCTGTATTTTAATAATTATGGGCACACATCTGCAGGCATGTGCATACACATTGATGTAACCTCCTGATCAACATACAGAACATTTCTATTACCTCGAAAGCTTCCTGTGTGCCCTTTCCCAGACATTTCCCATACCCCTTTCTTAAAAAGAATCACTCTTCTGACTTCTGTTGTGTGGAGGTATATTGCAAGAGTTTGAACATTACATAACGGGGAATCATATAGTTTGTTGTATTTTGTGTTTATTTTCCCTAATTATGTCTGAGATTCATTCATCTCACATTTAGCAGTAGTGGGTCCTTTATAGTTGTCCTATAGTGTTTTATTGCTTTAATTTACAACCTTTTCTATGTTTTCTTATCTATTGATACTTTTATTGTTGCTATTTGGGGCTACTAGGAAAGAAATTACAAGCATTCTTGAATGTGCCTTTGGTGGATGTGGGCACTTGTTTCTTTTGATGATCTGTGTAGAGATAGAATTGCTATGTCATATGGCAGGTGTCTGTTTAGTTCTAGAAGATAGTGCCCAAGTGGTTTTATCAACTTATCTGTTGTATGAGCAGTGTATATGAGAGTCTCAGTTGTTCGTCATCCTTGCTACTATTTGGTATCAGTGGCCTTGTTAGTGCTATCAATTCAGGAGGGTGTTTGTTATATCTCGCTGTGGTTTTAATTACATTCCTCTAATGAGTAATCATTTTGGGTCCTATTTCTTATTCTTATTTGCAATTTGGATGTTCTTTTTTATAGAGTGCCTTTTAAGTCTTTTATTGGATTGGGTTGTTCAGTTGCACCCCATCCCCTTATTTATTTGTAGGTATTTATTTTGGATGAGAGTCTTGTTGGAGATATGTATATATCACAAATATTTTTTCTCTCTCTGGTTTACCTTTTCATTCTACTAGCTTTTGATGAATACAGGTTCTTCATTTTGGTGAACTTACCTGTTTTTTTCTTTATGATTAGTGCTTTTCGTGGTCTTAAAAACCAACTTAGTTGCCTTTTCATTCTCTTGAATGTTTTAAGGTAGAAAAGAAGGTGGAGAACTGCTGCTAGAGAAAGCAAGCCCCAGCCACACTGGTACTCTTGGATTCTTGTTTGGAAATTGACTGTTTGCCTTAGGTGATAATGCAAGGTCTCATATTTAAAAAGCACTTTAGGTTTACATAGCCCTTTATCATTCAATCCCATGGATTCCTGGGCAGGAGCACACTGAGGTGTTTGCAAGAGTGCTTTTTTGTTTTGACCCTGCAGACTTGGGTGGTCAGCTTAAGTGCTCTGTGGCTCTGATACCTTTGCATTTGCCACGGGAGTCATGCACAAGGCTTTGTAACTTGATAGCTCTGTAATTATGGAAAAGGTATTGAACCTTTCTGAGCCTTGGCTTTCTCATCTGATAAGTGGGATAATGAAAATATATTTACTGTATGACATAGCTTTGAAGTCTAAATAAATGAATTTATGTGGAGTGCCCACACAGCAGCTGGCACATAGTACTGGACTGTTACTGTTCTTTTTTTAAGGCATCTAATAGGATCACATTTCTTCATGGAGCTTAGAAAGAACTTGATCATTTATCCATTTCTCTTTCATTGTTTTGTATTTCCCTTTCTCATTGCACATCTTTCCCCTCCCCCACCTCCCCCATCTCATTTTTGCTATGAAAACTCACATTCTTATTTATTTATTTATTGGAATTTAAAATTTAAACCAGGGTTGTTTTACCACTGAAACACATCCCTAGTCCTCTTTATTTTTTTCAAATTTTGAGACAGGGTCTCACTAAATTTTTGAGGCTGACCTTGAACTTGTGATCTTCCTGCCTCAGCCTCCTGGGATGACAGGCAGATGTCACTGCACCTGGCCCACATGGATTTTAAACATGAACTAAATTGAAAACCTGTAAGAAAAGGTGTGAAAATGTGCTGCTCCGAAGGGACATTGAGGGTTTTGTTTTGTTTTGGGGGGTGGTGGTTCATAGGGGCATAGGGAACATAAAAATGGAAAGAAATCATTGTTTGGTTCCCAAATAGAGTGTTTATTTTTTAACCTTGTTTCTAGGAAATTCACATTAATTAGGAGATTTGTGTAATAGGGGTTTCAATCATAGTAAGTACTAGAAACGATAGTACTATTTCCAGATGTACATTCTGGAGACTGAGAAAAAAGTATCTGAACTTGGGGTGATAGGATTAAAACGGAGTGTGTTGAATGCACTTTATTCACCATCTATCATCTACTCCACGCCATACTCTCCCTTCACCCTCCAGAAGCGAACAAGATCACATGTGGAAAAGAACTTGTATTTTGATATATCTTCTTGAGATGAAAACAAATCCTGTTGACTTTCCTGGTCACCTAGGCCAAGTGACCCACCCTTTACAGCCTCAGAGTTTGTTTGAACTTCCTCTTTGTGGCTCAGGGTGGAAATTTCTCACTGTGTGCCATGAAGTTGATATGACATCTGCGAGGCCCCTGAGATCTTGGTATTTAGGCATCTCTTGTGCTCAAACTGTTTCCTAACAGGAAATGAACTGGAGATGTGTTGACTCCGTGACCTCAGTGTAGAGAGGAGGGTGTCTTTGCTCTCCAGTGTGGGGTGACCAGGAAGGAAATGAGTCGAGTGGAGTGGGCAGCCCAAGCTTGGACCTCAAATTTAACCAGGATCACCTGGGGTTAAAATCCAATGTTCCCAGGCCCAGCCCAGAAGTCCACATTCAATAGGGTGGGGTTAGGCTGGGAATCTCCATTTTAATGGATTACCCAGTTCAGAAGCAGGCAGTACAGGGATAAGACCTTGAGTAACATTCAAAGATCCATGTTCAGGGACTTGAGAGTTCTGCAGTAGACCATAGCTTCAAAGCCATCAGCTTCCAAGTATTTGCGCTTGATATATATATATATGTGTGTGTGTGTGTGTATGTATGTATGTGTATATATATATATATATATATATATATATATATATATATATATATGTGTATATATATATATATATTCTTTTTAAATTATAATGCATTCCTATATATATATATATATATATATATATTGCATTACAATTCTTATTACACATATAGAGCACAATTTTTCATATCTCTGGTTGTAATACAGTATATTCACCCCAATTCATGTCTAAAAACTGGAACAAACAGGGATGCCCACTTTCACCACTTCTATTTAACATAGTTCTTGAAACACTGGCCAGAGCAATTAGATGAAAAAAATTAAAGGGATACACATAGGAAAAGAAGAACTCAAATTGGCACTATTTGCTGTTAATATGATTCTATACCTAGAAGATCCTTAAAGTTCCACCAGAAAACTTCTAGAACTAGTAAATGAATTCAGTGCACTTGACTTTTTGAAAGGTGAAAGGGGAGAATCAATCCACTGTGTCCCCATGACAGATGGTCTGTTTTGTCGAGCCCTGGATGCCAGCACAGTCTGTATACACTCAGGGAATCTGGTACACTAATTGGTTGATAGTGGGACATGGGCATTTGGATCTGAGAATGAGAATTTCTGAGAAGTTAAGGGAGAGCCCTTGTAGGTACTTGTGGTGAGAGGGGTTGTTCCATCTCTGCAGTCATCTTTGTGTTAGTTGGTGCCAGCACCCAGTATGGCCTTCAGAGGAATGACCATCTCTCAGGAATCACTGTCTTCCCATCCTCAATACACCCACCCTCCACCCATCCACTCACCCTCTCTCACCCCTACACACTCTCCCACAACCTCACCCCCCCACCCCCATATGCTCATGTACCCAGGCACATGTGCTCACCCACCCTTCCCATGCTCCTCACAGCCCAAAACCTTACATGCTCACATCTTTGAAAACTTTTTTCTCAGGGGAAGTGGAGGGGTGATTAATGAAAAGATGGAGATATAATATTTAAAATATGCTAAACAAAAACAGGTCTGTCCTATTTATTGCAACTGTGGACATCAACCAGGAGCAGAGATTCTAGGAAGGTTGGAATGAACAGGCTTGTGTGTTTGGGGGCCCAGCCTCACGGGTTTTTAGTACTGAATTGCTTGGGGTTCTCAACAGAATTTGTGGACTCAGATGGCAGTTGGACTTAGTTCTCATTCAGTAGATCTCTTCCTGCCTTTCAGGCTTTCTCAGACTTAAGTCTGAGAGGGTTAAAATCAGCAACTCTTAACTTTTTTAAGGTTTGCAGTACTCTTTGAGATTTTTTTTTTAAAAAACTGGGGATCGAACTCAGAGATGCTTTACCACTGAGCCACACTCCTACCCCCTTTTTTTTTAATTCTTAATTTTGAGACAGGGTCTTGCTAAGTTGCTGAGGCTGGCCTTGAGCTTGTAATCCTCCTGTTTCAGCCTTCTAAGTCTCTGGGATTACAGGCGTGTGACACTGTACCTGATTCCTCTTTGAGAACCTGATGGATAGTTTGAATTGCTCCTACAGAAAAATACATAAGCATTTGGAGGGAAAATGGTTATGGACAGTCCGGGATCTCTCTGTGACCCTAAATAAAGGGCTCCTACCTTACTCAGCAATTGAGCTCCTTCTGAGGTCATATTTATGACATAGTCCTCTTTCTCGTGGAGTACCATTCGTAATGCCAATTGATTTTGTGTGTGTCCTTTCTGGATGCTTGTGCTCAGTTGTAAACAGCAAGCAGTTTTCAGTGACAGAGTGGAAAGAGCTAATGTCCATAAAGCACTTAACCCCAGATATGGTAAGTATTCATTAAAATCTACGTACACTTAATATAATCTTAATTACAAGCTGATTGACTACATTAAACTTCTTCATGTCAAAGCAACTTAGAAGCAATGGACTAGATATTAGGAGATCAAGAGACCTCCAGCTTGGACATTTTCCCCTTTTTCCCTGAGTCCAGTGACTCCATTCACTTCAGTAAATACTTATTGCATTTATCCTGTGAGTAAAGTACTCTGTTGAACATTCTGAAGAAGAGAAATGAGCAGGGTTCCAAGCAAGGAAGGAGCTCTAAAGGAATCTTGTTACTCCCGTGTCCCTTACCAATATCTCTTGTTTCTTCTGCCTTTCTTAGGGAGGAGGGCTTACTGAAAGGGATTTGGGAAGGCGGCTTTGCTTTATGCACTGGAAGGTGTCTTAGAAAATTTGAGTGCTGTGCCTCTCTTTGTTTTGTTGGCCTCAGTAGCCTCTCACTCTGGAGAGTGGGTATTTTTTTAAGGTTTACCTTTGCCAATCTCCATGTGGCACTGGTTCATGTCTGTGTCCCTCCTTTCTCCACAGGCCAGGGGTTATCACCATGCAGGCTTTGTCAGAAGAGGACCGGAGGCTCTGGATGGAAGCCATGGATGGCCGGGAACCTGTAAGTAACAATTCAGGGAAGCAGAGCAAGAATAAAGATCCTGAGTTGTTTGTTGCTTCCTTAGTTCAGTGATTTTTTTGCTGTTGCTCTAAAGCTCTGAGTGTTTGAAGCCAAGGTACCACAGGTAGTTTTTTATTCCTAGGGTAATTTTTTGTGGATTTTGCTATTGCTTCTATGTGTATGTAGTTCTTGAATTTTGGCCTTTCCGTCCCAAGGTAGAAGTTCTGCATGGTGTTACCCCAAGGCTCCCCCTTTGCAGAGGCAGGTATAATGAACCCAGGTCTCTTAAAGGAGGCACAGCCCAGTCTGGCTCACTAAATGTTTATTGCCTTATTGAAGTAGGATGCAAAACCTTATTCAAACCCATTTTAATGGGATAAATGATCATAAAAGTGTGAACAGGTTATACAGCATCTTCCATTGCCTTGTCCCTTTGCCATAGAAACTCATATTCCATCATAAACATTGGGATGTTTTCTGGGTAGGTGGAGGGAGTTAAGACTGGTGTTTTGGTCTGTGCTGCCATTTCACAGATGCTGGCCTCAGCTGGGTGATTTCATCTTGTGGTTGTTATGCATCTTGTGACATAAACCCACATAAGAGCTCCAGGCAAGTCCCAGAACAGTCCTCTTATCTTGATGCTAAGGTTCTCAACTTCAGTGTCCAGCTAATTTCAAGTTTACAAAAATCCTAAGAGTATAGTCTAGCCATGTCTCACCAATAAAAGACAGAAAGACCCTACAGGGCCAGAGGGGCCAGTAATTAACACTCACAGAAGCACTGTTCAAGTGGAGAAATGTATGCAAGGAAAAAGCAGGCCGTGGGCTTGGTGTGCCACACTGGGTGACCAGTACAGACCATCTTTGTTCCTTTGTGTGTGTCTCTCTCGGCCTGCCCTGGTGAGGGGCTTTGGCAACATAGCTGCAGGTACCTTCCTACTTAACTATGTTCTTTATAAACCTTGGTCTCAGTTTGATCAACTAAACATGAATAAATAGAGTTTGCATATCATTTATTATAATAATATAGACCAAGGTTTAAAGAACTATTTAAAGATCTAGGCACAGTTGTCTAAACCATAATGAAACATTGTTTAATCTTAATTCTTTCCTGGACTAAAATATAAGATAATTATGTTTTTCTGTAATTATGTTTTTCCCATAAAAATGCTCTCAAAAGCAGATACACATTTCTACCGTTAGGGCTTTGTAGGCACAATCATTGCTTGATGTTAGAGGCCTTTGAAAGTAGGTTCTTGAAAGCCCTCATCTTTGCTAGCATCCTTTTTTTTAATATTTATTTTTTAGTTGTAGTTGGACACAATACATTTATTTATTTTTTTATGTGGAGCTGAGAATCAAACCTAGGGCCTCGCACATGCTAGGCAAGTGCTCTACTGCTAAGCCACAACCCAGCCCCTGCTAGCATCTTTTGAGCACTTTTTAAAATGTGTTAGGCACAAGATTGGGTAGATTATATCTCTTAATCCATTTATTTCTCTTCAGTGCCTTAAGAAAGAAGTGTTACGATTTCATTTTATAGATGAAGAAACTGAGGTTTAGAGAGTTAAATAACTTGCACCAAGTTGCACAGATAGTAATTGGCTATGTTAGTCAGCTACAGGCTGGTTTGCTATATAGTAGAGAGACTCCAAAGTGTCGTAGCTTAAGGAAGAAAGAAGTGTATTTGTTTCTGAGAGCAGAGGTGGGTTGCTCATCCCTTGTACTATCCTTCTGTCAACCTATGGCTTCCCAGCTTGCTCTAGTTAGTGCCATTTTCCAACCAGAAAATGTGGATGAAAGCACCCAGGGCAGCTGGACGTTGTTGTCTCATGCCTCTAGTTCTGGCTGCTTGGGAGGCTGAGCAGGAGAACCGCTTGAGCCCGTGAGTTCAAGACTAGCCTGCCCAACATACTGAGACCTGGATTCAAAACAACCAACCAAAACCCAAACACAGACACATAAAACAAACCCCAAACCAAACACATCTCCAGGGCAAGTATTTTGAAGGACCCAGAAGCAGAAATCTCAATTCCATTATTCAAAACGTAATGATTTGACCACAGCTGTCTGCAGAGGAGAATGAGAAATCCAGACTGCACATAGGCACCTACCAGCCCTGCCAGTACCCAACACAACTTCAAGGAAGAAGGAGGGAAAGATGCTGTGGGTATTGGCAGTCTCCACCATAGTGGCACAGCTGGAATTCAAACCCATGTCTGTCTCTAGATATGTTTGGTTTTTCATCTGTAATAAACTGTCCAATTGCCTTCCAAGGATTCTTACTCAACTAATTTTTACAATACTTTCTCTTTCTCTCTCTCTCTCTCTCTCTCTCTCTCTCTCTCTCTCTCTCTCTCTCTCTCTCTCTCTCTCTTCATTACTGGGGATTGAATTCAGGGCACTCCACCACTGAGCCACATCCCCTGCCCTATTTTGTATTTTATTTAGAGATAGTGTCTTGCTGAGTTTGCTTAGGGTCTCACTAAGTTGCTGAGGCTAGCTTTGAACTTGTGATCCCTGCCACAGTCTCCTGAGCCACTGGGATTACAGGTATGTACCACCATGTCTAGCTCTGACTCTCTTGAACGATTCTTAAAACTTATAATAAAGGAAATACCCAGGACGAACAGTTCTGCCATAACATGTTACTTTTGGTGGCCATAAAAAAAAAAAAATCCCACTATTATTCCTCACCCTCACCAGGCTGAAGTTCTGAAACTACTTCACCAACTCCATTTTCAGCCTCTTGCAGCCCTCCCTGCCCTTGACATTTCTTCTTTGTCTGTGTGTAATTGGTCTCTTATTAACCACTTCAGTTTTCCTATAGATTGGCATCTGGCCTCTGTAGATGGAAAGTGTAGTATAGAAAGAAGCATCTCCTTGCTCCAGATCGTACACATTAAAAACAAGTTTAAACACAGAATAATTCTGTGTCTAAAGATGATATAAAATTATGTCCTCCCAGGAACATAGAGCTTGCATTGAAAACCATACCTCTATGTGTTTCCTGAGGAGAGATGAGGAATACACACGAATGATTGACTGCGTGATAAACACTAGGCGTGATTTTGCCTCCCAGTGCTAGGGCCTCCAGTGAACATTACTGGAGATGTTTGCCCAGTAGACAATTAGCAGCTCCAGTTTTAATCACTATTTCTCAAATTAGTTAAATCTGTCCCCTGGGAGTTTTGGCTTTCTCTAACTTGCTCTTTCTCTTGTTGGTCTTAGAGCAATTCCCTTATTTCAGGGAGATGTTAATGGGGACACCTGTCTTCTGTTTTTATGCTTCTATCTCATTTGTCCTGTGACAGATTATTCAGTGTTGAGAGGCTTTTTCTTTTTCTTTGGAGGTGGGAGTAATTTTGGTTTTTGTTCTTTTTTTGTTCTCACATTGTTCAGCAAAAGCCTTAGAATGGCTGGTTGGAAAAGAAAACCCGAAATGAACCCTGAATCAGTTGATTTCACAACATTTTTGTTAATTGTTACATAAATCACAGTTTTTAGCACCCAGTCACATTCTAGTCTAAAGAAATGTTGAATATCTTATATGTTATTAATGGACATATGCCAGAGGAAGGAACTAGGGTTGTAGCCCTACATTGAGTATTACGGATTTTACCTATGTAGCAAATTGGAATCCTTTCGATTCAAATGAAAGAGACCCAATTCAAACTGGCCGGAGAAAAATCTGGGTTTATTGGATTACATAAATGAAAAATCTGGGGTATAATAGTTTCTGGCCCATCTGAGTCTGATTTACATAATATTTGGAGTTGTTTCTTTTTCTTTGCGGCTTCACATTCCAAAATGTTTTTTTTTTCCATGTAGTGGTGAGATGTTTCCTCACTATTGCAGGCTTACATGCTATTTTAAGAACTGGGGTCAAATAAAATTTTCCTGCAACAGGCCGAATAGGAAGTATTTTCAGCCTGGTGGGCCATGTTGCAGCTGCTTAACTTTGCTGTAGTAGTTCAGAAGCAACCATAATATATAAATGAACGGTATGACTGTGTTTCAATAAAACTTTATTTACAAAAACAGATAGCAGGCTGGATTTGTATCATAGGCCCTTGTTCATGGATTCCTGATCTGTAAGTATAGTGTAAAGTGAGCTTTTATAAAAGAATTCTAAAGTCCTATGTTTGAATTTTATTGAATGACATTCTTGGTCCAGAGGATGGGGTAGATAAGTGACCAGTCTTTACACACTTGTCCACTGTTGGCTTCCCCTGAGAGAAAAAGCATTGCTCTATGAGGGGGATGGGTGGACACTAAGTAGGCAGAAATAATACAGTTTCTCCTTACTCTGAGACCTATGTTCATTAAATTTTATATTCAGAGAGGTTACTCTTTGTCACCTGGCCAAGGGCAGAAGCCATGTTTACTCCTAGCTTCATACTTAAGGTGAAAAAGACTGAATACTTCCCCCTAAAACTGGAGATAAGACAAGGGTGTTCTGTTCGTTTCACCACTCTTATTCATCACAGTCCTGGAAATCCTAGCTGCTAGAGTAGGACAAGAGAAAATAAAAGGCATACAGATTGGAAACTGCCCTGGTTTACAGATAACATGATTGTGTAGAAAATCCCAAGAAGTCCACAAAAATCCTCCTAGAATTAGTAGTGAGTTCAGTAAGGAAACAATATAAGATAAACACATCTCTAGCAATCAGTTGTATTTCTATAACCTAGCCATAAACACATGGAAACCAAAGTTGGAAACTGTACTCTTTGTAGTCACTAACTTCAAGAATGAAATGCTGAAGTATAAATCTAATTAAACATGCAGAGGATGTATATATATTACAAAGTGTTAATGAATAAAGATCTAAATAAATGGAGAGACATACTGTGTTCATGGATTGGAGGACTCAACATTGTGAAGATGCCAGTTCTCTCCAAATGGATCTTAGGTTTAATGGAATTTCTGTCAAGATTTTTTTTATAGACATGGACAAGTTTATTCTAAAGTTTATATATAAATGTCCAGAAACTGGATTAGCTAAAACAATTGTGAAGAAAGTGGGAGTAATCATTCTATCATATTATAAGGCTTCCTTTATCGTTACTGAAATCAAGACTATGGTTTTGACAGAGGGATAGACCCATAGATCAATAGAATAGAATAAAGAACCCAGAAATAGACTCACATGAATATGCCCAATTGATTTTAGACAGAGGTGCCAAAGCAATTCAATGGAGGAGATTTTGTTTTTAAACAAATGGTGTTTTTTAAAATAATAGACATCCCATAGGCAATCCCCCCCAAAACAACAACAACAACAAAACAAAACCCATGAGCCTTGACTTAAATCTAGTATCTACACAAAGGAGAATTCAAAATGGATCATAGATTTAAATATAAAATATAAAATTATAAATCTTTTAGTATGCAGAAATTTTAGGCATAACACCAAAAGCATGACCCATAATATTAAAAATATCAAAATTAAAACCTTTTGCTCTGCATATGAAAGACCCTGTTAAGAGCATGAAAAAATAATCTACAGAGTGGAAAGAAGTGTTTGCAAAGTGTATATCTGATAAGGGGCTTAACATCTAAAAATCTAGAAAGAACTTTCAAAAGAGTTAAAGATAAACATCCAGTTAAGAAATGGACAAAGAGTATGAGGAGACATTTTACAGTGAGGATATACAAATGACAAAACAAAAAGTATGTGAAAAAGATATTCAATATCATTAGCCATTTGGGAAATGGCAAACTAAAACCACAATGAGCTATTACTAGATACCTATCAGAATGACTGAAATTAAAGATAGTGAAAATATAAAGTGATGGTGAGTATGCAGAGAAACTGGACCCACTTATACATGACTGATGGGAATGTAAAATGACACATCCATTCTGGAAAGTCACTTGGCAGATTCTAGTAAAACTAAATGTGCACTTTTCATACAACTCAGCAATTGTTATGTGGCATTTAACCTAGAGAAATGAAAGCATTTGTTCACACAGAAACCCATATACATATTTTCGTAACAGCTTTATTCATTATAGTCCCAAACTGGAAACAACTCAAATGTCCTCCTGTGGATAAACAGTTAAGCCAAATGGTATATCCATCCACTCAATGGAATACTAATAGAAAGAAATGGGCTATTGATAGACTGACAGGATGCATCCTAAGGGTATTATACTAAGTGAAAAAAGGCAGTCCGAAAAGGATATATACTGTATGCTTCCATTTTGTAACATTCTTAAAATGTTACAAATAGAATAGAATGTTTTATGAAAATACATCACAATTTATTATTTATTTCTGCACAGTTCTACATACATACAGGTGAGTGTGTATAAAATCTGGTGACTAATCACCCGCCCCCCCAATGGCTTTACCTCTTAATCCCATCACACTGGTGGTTACATTTTCCACATAGGAATTTGGGGGGGGGGACACAAACACTCAGACCATAATAACTTTTGGATATATTTTTTTATTTGTCACACATTTATTAAAGAAACTTCCCAATAATAAGTGAAGAGGTATCATAGTATGTCTAACATACAACAGATTTAGAACAGCTATTTATGAGCTGAAATAAAATGTTCTGGGTGGTTTGTTTAGGACAAGATTTTAGAAGTGGTGACACTGGTCATCTTCCATCATAGATCTAATAAAGAAACTAAAACAAATTAAAACCATATCTGATTTACCTCACAACCATTTCAGTTTGGAGTTTTCTTTAAAATTAAATAATAAATAAATAACTGAGACACAGTAATTTTTAAAAAAACAACCGGAAAAGAGTCCTTTTTCTTTCTTAATTATCCTGTAGGTGGATAAAATGCTGAAAGGTTAAGTTTTAAAATTATTTTCTATAGAACACGACTATGTTTGAAAGGCATCTTCCTCTATAAAACTTACTTCATATCAGTAACTGACCTCTTTGCTACAAGAAAATGTATAAGCAAAGAAGGAGAAAAGGCAAGTCTCACCAAAATTAGAAAATGCCTAACAGAAACAAAACACCTCTTCAGCCAAGAAATGGAGGAGACTGCAGATTACTCCAGTGGTTTGCACTTGTAAAAAGTCAGAACTAAGAGAAAAATCACAAAAATGCCTTAAATGATCAAATAAAACAAGGCAGTTTTATTATTCTTAGTAGAAAATCAAATTGAGACCTTGTCTCTCTAAGACCACATAAAACTATAAGGTCCATGAGGGCAGGGACCATGTCAAATCTTACCTTCATATCCTCAGTATCTATATAGTACCTGGCAACAGTAGGTGCTTAATAAATGTTTCTTCAGGCTGAAGGTGTTAACTTTTGATAAATCCATTGGTTCATATTTTCACCACTTCATTCATTGGGGGGGTCCAAATATAGGATTACATGGCCTCTTTCAATCTTTTGGCATTATTACTTAACTTTGGGGAGTAGGATTGATTGTGAGAGGGACTTTGAGCTTTCATTTCTGAGTTGAGTTTTTCACAGCATGTGTTAATCTTGTTATTTAGTAACAAGCACTCTGGCTTTTACTTTGTGATTGGCATTGGTTGCAATTATATTGTCATACTTAGATTTGGGGAGCGTCTCATCCCTAGCTATAATGTAAGGGAGAAGTCTTTCCCTAGAGTTAAAAATGTGGTATTACTCCTCCAGAGACTTTTCTGTGCATTATTCCTGTACATATACATCCAGAAATGAATTCCTATGTTTTATAGAATTTTTGACATAGTTTTATCATTAAACCTTTAGTCATTCTTTAGTCAGTTGGTTTTCAGCTTTTTATTACATCATTACAAACAACGATGTAATGGAAATCCTTCTCTCTACTTCATTGGTTACCTGTTTGAACATTTTTTTCTAGGACACATTAGGTTGGGTGATATGTACTTTTAATATTTTAAAAGATATTGCCAAATTATTCTCCCCACCAAAAAGTCCAGTCACTTATGAGGATGTCATTTGCTCTACGCCTTGACAATGCTGTGAGTCTCTCTGTATGAATGTGTGCGTATCAGTTTGATATTGGGAAATCGTGTTTTATTTTCGTTTGTATTTCTCAAATTACTAATGAGATTGAAAATTGTTCTCATGTGTAATGTCCATTTGTGTTTCTTCTTTTTTATTAAAAAATGTATGTTGAAGTACTTGGAACAGTGGCATGTGATTGGTGCTATATAAGGTATTATTTCTTTTTCAAATTTTTTCACATTTCTTGAAATTATACTCCTCATTTTTCTTCCCTCTGCTTTCAAAAATCCAAGGTTCAATCCTTTCCTTAGTGGTCTTTTCTTAACTTACTTTCTAGCAGCCCACCCCCACCACTCAGGTTTGGAGTGGCGAATCTTGAAGGGTGTCACTAGGCTGCAGGTTCCAAAAGTGAGCATGTGGATGGATCATCTGCATCTCTCCATCCTGACAGCAGTTAGCAACCTGTTGTGCTTCCCCAGGTGCTACCAAGTTCCTTCTAAATTCTCCCATAGAAAATACCCCGTCCCTCTCTGGGAACCACAGGAACCATAGCGCCCACCACTGAAAGAGCTCTCAACCCCAATCACCCCCTGATAAGGACACAGCCTTCCAGATGGCTGAGGTGTGTGCTCCTTCAGCCCTTCTCTGTGATTCCGTCTCAGAGAAGAGGTCGAAGGTGCCTGTCACTCTCTGTAATTGCTCTAGAAGACATTGTTTTACTTATTCCCTGATTTGTTAACACTGCATCCAACCTTGTATTTTCTGGAAGTTCCTGTCTTAACTACTGTCCAGCCTCCTCCCAGGAGGTTGGCATGAGTAAGGCTGTAACTCTGAAGATTTCTACTGCCAGTTAGTTGCTCATTTGAGTCAGGATTAGGGCCAAATTGGTAGTACCTCCACTTGGAAGAGGACATTTTGGCAAGTCAAGAACTCATCAGAGGCTCTGGTTATGTGTGTTTGTAATAGTTCAGTGAAAATAACTTTAACTTTTCATTTTGAAATCATTTCAGATTTATAAAAATGTTTCAAACATGCTGCAAAGAGTTCTAGAACACCCTTCACCAAAATACCCTAAATATTAAAGTCTTATATAACCATGGTATAATTGTGGAATCAGAAAATTAATATTGATACAATATTATTATATTTTTTTACGTATTTTGTATTTTGTCACTTATCTCATTAATATATATTTTTCCTGGTCCAGGGTCCAATCTAGGAACACAAATTCTTTCACTTGTCAAATTACCTCAGTTTCATTTCACCTGTAGCAGTTAGAACCTTGGCTTTTTAAAGGAACATCACCATTAGCTGATGTTCATGTAGATGACATCAGGACAGCATCCTATCTGTTCCAATTTTAGAGTGTATTCAGGGACTGTTGCTATTTTGCTCCCTCCTTCTAGGTAATAATTCATGCCTTTTCACAAACTACTTACATGTCTTTCTCCCTTTATCGTCTTCCAGTGGTTCTCTGATATGTATTAAATCTCAGGTTGGTGGATTTCCTTATAATGCATCTGTCTGTTTTTAAACATTTTTATTTTTATCACACATGTAGCAATTATGCATACTTATAGGGTATAGTATGACATTTCATTACATATATATAATGCTTGATGATGAGATCAGAAGAATTAGCAAATATGTCACCTCAATTATAATTTCTTTGTGTTGGGAACATTCAAAGTCCTCTCTACCAGCTATTTTGAAATATTCAATTAATTATTGTCTATTGTAGCCATCCTTCTGTGATGTAGAGCATCAGAAGTTATTCCTCCTATGCAATTGCACCCCTGTATACATCTATTTCTTTTGGATCTTTTGTCTTCTACCCTGTCTACTTGCGTGGTAATCTTCTTTCTTGGGTAATTCACTGTACTTATTATCTGTGTTGTATTTGTTGACTTAAAGACATTCAAGGCCATAATATGATCTTAATGGGCATTCCTTAGCGCACCCTTTCACCTCTAGCAGAAGCAACAATTACTGCTGGCACTCTCTCAAATGTTATGGCACTGATTCATGGGAGTGGAGATTATGATTGGATTAGTTTCAATTTTTTTTTTCTCTGTATGGGAAAGGCAGTTGATAAAAGAAAGATCCTTTTAAAGTGACTTTGTTCATTTGAAGAATGATTGAGCTGTATCTTAGGTCCATTTCTCAGTTTACTCTTGTACACTAAAAGACAAAAAGTGGTAATATTTATTAGTGATCAAATAAAAAAAAAGTATTTAAAAAAAAATCTGTTGACAGAACAACCTGGAGGCATTTTGAGTATTAGGAAGTCTGTGAATTAGGTTGTTTGCTTTGTGGTGAGGTGTGGAGCAAGATAAGCATTTTTGAAAAATTGTGTTTGGGTTTGCTGAATCGGGCTCAAGTGTGGTCAAGCCAGAAGGTTTCACGATGCCAGTGTTACCACATTCTTTTTAGTTGTGTTCCAAAATATCCTGCCCTACGACCCTGGAAGAAAACACCAGAACAAGTAAACACATCCTAAAAGCAAAGCCATTTTCTGGTATGGTTTGAAGAGTCTTCCCTTTTGGTTATGCCGAAAACAGTGCAGACTTGCGGTCTAGTGGTTATAGCCAAAGGTGGAGCAGGAGCTGCATGGCCCTGGTGAGCCCAGCCAGCTGACAGTGCTCCCACACACTGTGTGGTCTTGACCCAGTGCCTGGAAAATCGAGGTTCAGGCATTCTTACCACTTTATTTTTAAAAGAAAGAAGAAGATGGGGTAGGGGGAACCAGAGGCCAACTAGAAACTCCTCAGGTTAGAAATAGGCCCTTTTGCAATTATTGCTAGTTTTATTCTTACCATAAATCTAAAATGAGCTTTAACTCAATCAGATGAGGAAAATCCCCAGCATTCTTGGGATTAACCGATGTGAACTTTTCGGGGTGGTGGTGGTGTAGTAGTTACGAGTACTGAAATGTATTGGAGGGCTTTTAACGTCCTGTCTTGGAAACACTGTGCTGAGATGCATGTCAGCCTTCTCGTCAGTCATTGGCTCTGCCAGACATTTGGATGGATGATAACACTCTACTTTGGCTGTTTCTCCCCCTAGTCCATACCTTAGAATGGATGATGGCTTGCTAAAAGTGAGGATTGGCTATGTCCTTGATATTATTTACATATGGAGCTTAGTGGAGTGCTGTAAAATATAATAAACACTCATTGCTCATTGAATTAACTTGGAGGCAATAAGTAGGGTTCTGTTACTGGGTCTCTAATTGAGTTCATTTGTTGAATGTCTTGGGTTCTGATCATTATTGAGTCACTGTAAACAAAAATCCATGAAGGAGGGATCTTGATGTTCTTAATCTTTCTATATCTCCAGCACCTGGAATGACCTCTGTGCAAGATCATTGAGTATATATATTTTTTTAAAGGATGAGTAAACAGATGTGGGCAGGGATGAAAAGGCAAAGACATGTTTCTCCTTTTAGCCACAGGCTTGGAACTCATGGCATGTACTTCCATCCTGCCCAGGAATCCCTCTTCATTTCATAGTGATTGCTGATATATGGAAGACACCAGGGTGCTGCACCAGAGAAAGTCTCAGATCCAAAGGTCAAGGATTGGTCCAGGAATTTGTATTACTATCTGCAGTGCCTACAGTGCAATTAGGGTGTGAAAGTGTGTATGTGTATAATATGTATATGTTACTGGGTCGTGTGTGTGTGTTTGTGTGTGTGTGTATATATATATATATATATATATATATATATATATATATATATATATATAATATTTCTTGCCTTTTTGGTCATAAATTATCCATTTGTGAAAAATGGATAATTGTTTCTCAGAGATCTGTTCCTAGGAGTCAGATTGGCATGTTATAAAAGAAAGTATGACCATCAATATCCATGTGGCCATGCTGAAGAGCCTAAGAGTTGATAAATAAAGATTGATCTTAGCTAGGCAAGGTAGTGTATGTCTGTAATCCCAGTGACTTGAGAGACTGAGAGAGGAAGATCATAAGGTTGAGGCCAACCTCAGCAACTTAGCAAGACCCTAAGCAATTTAGGGAGATCTTATCTCAAAATAAAAAAAGTTAAAAAGGCTAGGAATGTGGCTCAGTGCATTAGCACTACTGGATTCAATTCCGGTACTAAAACAAACAAACAAACAAAAAAATTGATCTTAGCCTTGAATTTCCTGAGGTGATTTCTTTACTTTAGTTCTTTATTTAAAAATGTTAAAAATAGATAGTCTTAAAAAAAAAGTGTGTATGTGTGTCTGTGTATGTGTGTGTATTACACCCTTCTGCTCTTCTGTGGTTTGGGGTAGTATTACCCCATCAGAATTGGTGTTAAGAGGTTAAGATCAATCATACCCAGAATGTGAGCTATTTCTTTGCATAGGTGTATCTGTCAGTATTCGTATTTGGGTGAAAGTCTGTTCATGACAGTTTTCTTAAACTCTAATTGTCGTGGAGTTGGTTTTGTCTGATGTCATCAGAATTAAAGCAGAGTTGGCATAGCAGAGGAAATAGGCACAAAGGGAAAGTTTGAGAGGTGAAGGTGAAGTTGGGGGTTGCTGGAACTTGAAGGAATTTCACGATTTGAAGACCCAGGGCTTCTCACTCTGTATCTATGGGCAGATACAGGGAAGTGGATAGTGGTGATGTCTTTGAACCATCCTCCCTCTTCCCCTCCACCCTCAGGGATGGACCAAGAAAATCAACCTCATGGTTCTAAGAAGGTCTGTGAATCTGCCCTTGTTTTAGTTAAACTTATTTCAGGCTGAATCATGACCAACACCTATTTAGATTCGAGAGGGTCCCCTCTCAAATAAATGTGGACCACAGAGATGGCTAGTTGAGTTACAGGAAGTAAAGGAGACAGCTCAGGAACGTGGGCTGGGTCCTGTGAATGGCTGTGTCTGTTGGGAGAACCCGTCTCATACCCAGACTGGGCTGCTCTTTTGGCACATTTTTTTGGTGGAGTGGTTTCTGGGGTATAGATGTTTGGGAAGTGGAAATGAGACATTTTCCCTAAAAGTTCCGTTGTCTTTGAGAGCCTGCCAAGGGAGTTGGGAAATGTAGAACAAGGAGAGGGGTAGCACCAGTCTCTGCTGCTTGTTCGGTCCTAGCACTTCTTGGCATGACTTAGGGTAGCAGGAGGACCAACCTAGGATTTAGCTTGGGATCTAATCTCATCAGCCAGCTGTGGACTGTGCCCAAATTAGCTACTTTTCAGGGTCTAAGGACTGCCAGGGCTAAGTGTGCCAGTCTTTAGCATTTTATCTGTCTTTAAAAGCGTCGTGCTCTGAGGCGTGCAGCCAAGTCTCTTGATGAAGCAACCAGTCAAAATCTGGCCAGGCAGTTGAGGGTCCTTCCAGGTAGAAAAGCAGAAAATTATTATTTTAAAAATGAATCCTGACCATTCTGTGGACCATTCTTCTGTTATTCAAAAACAGAAATAGCTATTTGCTCCCAGGATTACTGTTACCCTTGGCAACTGGCTATTACCATAGTTCAAAAACATCTTAACTGTATGTTTTTATTTATTTATTTATTTGTTCATTCATTAATTTATTTACTTATTTTTGTTTAAGCTTTTTAATGATTCAGAAGGTGTGTTCCATCTTAGATTGCTCCATATTCATTGTCAGAATGATCAGATAAGGTCTGGAAAACCTCAAAATAACCAATTCACAGGTTGTTTTTATTTTTATTAAGATTCTGGTAGCCACAGTATCATGGAGAGGATGCAACCTGTTACACCTTGCTCGAGCTAGTGCATTTAAGCTGTGCTGTGGTCTCACTTGACAAAAGGGGCACCCAGCACCAATCAGGATTTCCCCAGTGATTTCCACCGCCACTTTTATTCATTGACTTACAAGAGAATGTGATCTGGTTTTCAAAATTTGGAGCTTCTGGGATTCAATTCAGTGAATAATTTTGAGTGTCAACTACGTACCAGCTACCATGTAGGTGCTAAGAGAGTTTATGAGCAAACAGATTGGGCACCTGCGTTGTGCCATAAATAGTTTGCTTTTACTTCTCTCTTTGAACCTTTGGCTCTGTGCACTGCATTGGTTAGTTATCTCAAACTGAATACTTTTGTCATTTTCAAAGCTTCCATGCAGAAAAAGTTTGTGACTAAATGTATTCAGATGTATACAGATGTGGTGCATCATGACTTATGCACTCATTTCTCCTAACTTTGGAGCTTTCAACAGTTTGCTTCAAAAGCACCTGCTTGTTTGACCGTTTCTGTCCTTTCTCAGTCATGATCTTCATGTCCCGACCCTGAGAACTCTGTCAGTGTCATGCCATCTCACTGTTTGGGCACTTGAGCCAAGATTAAAGCAGCCTGTTCCATATGGACAAGATTGTGCTTTTATTCTTCTTATTTTAGTGAGGCAGAACTTTCAGGGTACCAATGAACTTGAGAGAGAGACTAACCAAAGAAGTTTTACATCACTTTTTTCCTCTAAGATACAGTGACTAGGTATTACTTCTGCTTGAAGGTAGGTTTCTTCACCTACCTATCTGGGATGAAGAACTGACTCAGTTTGGCTCCAGAGATGCCTTCCTCAGAACAGCTGGCTTCTCCATTTAGGGTGGGTTATATACCAATGCTAAAATCTCATTCTTCAGACCTGGGTCTCTAATTGGTACTTCATCATAACTGTCTTGGTGGCTTTGGACCACTAGAGACAGATTTCCCCATTCTTTTATAGTTGTATGCGACAAGTAAGTAAGCCATCTAAGCAAAAAGAATTTTTAAAGCAAGGGCTTTAAAAATACTACCTGTTCTGATTCTGCCGCCCATCTCTGGGAATGGCATCGAGACTTTGGGATCTGTTGTTAAAGATCTGGACAGTCATCTAGAGCTGCTTATCCCATTCTTTTTTATGAGGTAGAAGAAAGATAAGTCCCATATATGAGTTTTTCTGCAGATTTTTTTTACAGTGTCCACCCACTGTAGAGCCCACAACAGCCTGTGCTCCCCCTTGTCTGCCCCTGTGGTCAGAGTTTTACCTGGGTCTGTCTACCTGCTGCTGCTGGTAGAGTCCCTTTGTTCTTGTAATTGGAAATTCCCAAGGTTACCTCTTCTCTGTGTTATAAGTATGGTTTGTAATGAATTACCCTGCCCATCCAACCCAAGCGTTCTGGAGTCATTTAACTGGCCCTGTTTTCTCTTCAGCTCTCATTTTTTCTTTCTTTCTAAAAATGCTCAGCTTCCTGATAGTCCTGACTCTCCAGCTTCCCATCTGGGTCTGCTGTGCCTTTCCCTCCTGGCAACTTGCCAGGTTCCCTGCCTAGCTCAGTAACTTTTTTGGATAGTACATTATCTGGTACACTGTAAGTAGCACTTATACATATTCAAAAGTGTATGGAACTTGACTAATGTCCAGTGGTGATATGAATCAATTCAGATGTCTTTTAGGTATATTTATGCCCACCTGATTATACCTAGCCCCATATCCTCATGGAGATATTGAAGTTTCTGTCTTAGGTTTTTGTTCAGGAGCATACAGTATACCTTTATGCTGAGTTATCTGGTAGAGGGCCAACTCCTGTGTTGCTTAAATGTCATCAGTTCAAAGGTACATTGCCAATTTAATAATTACATTTGGGAAGCAAGGAGAACACATTTTATTAAATATAAATAAGCATTATAAGATGCATTCCAATTTCAGAAGGGGAAAAAAAGTGTTTTAGAATCAAGAAAACGCGGTACCAGTAAATTCCTAGTAATGTTCTGTGATTGGTCTGGAGGACTGAATAGGACAGTTATGTAAACCCCATGGAGTAGGATCAGAGGCTCCTTTAAGAATTCAGTGAGTTCTGTGGACTCTTTAAGAAATGAATACACCCACAAAATAAATTTTGAGTAACTCTTGCATGGATTTATGGATCTTCTAAATCTACCCAGGTTTTAAATCTCTGACATCAGCATTATAGAATAGCATATCCTTGTTTGACCCTGCTGGGGAAACTCTCCAAGGAATGACTGAGGAAGAAATTTTGTAATGTTTTATGTCAGGGACCTTGTGTTTAGATTATCAACACCAAAAGACTCTTTATGCTTTTAAGAGGGAAAATGGAAGCAGACAATGACCAGTTCCAAATGCTAGTTTTCTTGTAACCTGTCTCTGGCCAGAACACATCTCAGGCTGTTCTCTGCACCTCTAGCACAAGCTCAATGAATCTTTTCAAAGCTTGTTTCTTGTTCGGCTCCACTTGCTGGGAGCTAGAATCTTGGCTGCAGAGTGAGTGGAGTCGGCCAACGTGGGTCCCTCTTTAGAACAGTCTCTGGAAGGATCCTTTTACCCAGGACTTTTGAAGGAAACGAAGGATTAGTTGAGAAGGCCTAAACCCATGCTATACAATGAAGCCATTCATGGAATTAAGCATAATTATGGGGTAGGAATCTTTGTTTATCTGTGATTTCATTATCTGAGTCCCTAAAGTTATAAGTTTACCTAGGGAAGCAGAAATTATGATAAATTGAAAACTAACTGATGATGGACCACAGATAAGATTAATCACAGCTCAAACATTTCTCCCTGGTTAGTACTTTGCTTCATTTTAGGGTTTCTTACCTGTGTCCTGGTCTGTCACTGAATGGTCAGTGAACAATCAAAAGCAGGCAGCGAGCAATTTTAAATCTTACAAAGATGCAGGGTCTGGGTGCAGGAGCGCAAGCCTGTAATCCCAGAGGCTCCAGAGGCTGAAGCAGGAGGATCTCAAGTTCAAAGCCAGCCTCAGCAACTTAGTGAGATGCTAAGCAACTTAGTAAGACCTTGACTCAAAATAAAAATTTTAAAAAATATTTATTTTTTTGTAGTAGTTGGACACAATACCTCGATTTTTATATATTTATTTATTATTTTTAATGTGGTGCTGAGGATCAATCAAACCCAGGGCCTCACACATGCTAGGTGAGCACTCTGCTGTTGAGCCACAACCCAAGTCCTCAAAATAAAATTTAAAAAGAGTAGAGATGTAGCTCAGTAGTAAAGCTCCCCTGGGTTCAATCTCCAGTAAAAAGAAAAGGAAAAAAAAAGAGAAAGAGAGAGAGAAAGAAAGACAAAGACACAGGTTTTTGGGAAATCCATAGAAGTCAAGGCCTCTAATACCATAGAAATGGTGTTTGGTATTAGATGCCTTGACTCATGTTAATAGTCATGCACAAAGGAACAAAGGAGGATCTGGCAATATCTAAACAGTTCACAATTGCCCAGGAGGAAGCATGGGACAGCAACTTCATAGGCCCTGGATAGGAATAGCAGGATTTGGATCAACGGCTTAAGAATGGACTTTGGGGAAATGGAAGAAGCTCACCATGTTTTTTTTTTTTTTCTTTCAAAAATAACCACCGTTTTAGTGGTGCTGTTAAAGTCAAACTTAAAAACTATCTTACAGAATTATGATAAACTCTTATAGGAAAAACTGTCTTACATAAACATTTATTTTACTCTTTTAAGATTTACACATTTGTAGTAAGAACTTCAAATCTTACTTCATTATAAAGTGACCATAGGAAAGTTATGTCTGATTCACATCATGCACAACTGTAAGAATGGCACTCTAATTAGAATAAGTTCTATCCCATGTATGTATTAGGTGTCAAAATACACTCTACTGTCATATATACCTAAAAAGAACACATAAAAACAATAATTAAAAAATATAGAGAGCGACCTTATTTTGATTATTTATTTTTTATTATTTTCACAATAACATCCACTCCCACCCCTGCTTACCTCAAGAGAACCTTTTGACATAAAACAGTGGTCCTCATGGTAAAGGGGTTCTCTGTGAGGCTTTGTCTCTGTACCGGTTGTCCTGTGGTAACAGGCCCTCTTTGCTATATACTAAATGATGCACAGCAGGCAGTGGGTTTTGACATAGATTCTAGACCCTCCTCCCTATGGAGAGTCTCTGCTCTGGCTTGAGCTAGACCTCTGTGCCTCACTATTATTTCCTGCCACTGGTGTCAGGAAGCCTCTGCTTGCACTGCAGCGCACACTGCTCTTTATAGAGATACTCTGGCACCTGTGCCACGGTCAAGTTCAGCTTCAGTACAGGGACTGTACTAAGGGGACTGTGCTTATCAAAACACCACAGGCCTACCCCCAGCCCGGGTCCCCCCCTTCACACTTGACCTTGTGCGCAGGCTCACGTCTCAGTCTGCAAAGGTACTTGAACTGTGGTATGAGCCTTTGAAATATGCTTTTCCAGAGGGACTTTTAGTCCACGGTGCTTCAGTTAAGAAGACTTTCAACTTTAACAGTACTTGAACATGTTTGAAATAACAGATGGAAGTAGGTGTGAGGGCCCTTCTCTCTATTTATTTTAAAATAAAAATCAATTGTGAAAAGTTCAAAAGACAGATATGAAATGAGAATGGAGGACCCCAAATATATATGGGGGCTTCAAGTCAAATGTAGATATATTTCCCCTTCCCCAATTTGGCACCCAGATTTTGTTTTAGACAAGTTTTAGGATTGTGTTGACTCAGATTTTAAGCAAAAACAAACTCTGTAAAATGCCTAAATAGTTAACTGTGAGACTGAAAACACTTAAGGTACTGTATTAACCAGAGCTAAAAGTAAATGCACCAGTGGATATATTTAAAATAAGTAATATCAGCAAATTCTTTTTACAGTAACCTTCCCTAAACATTGTGACCTTTAGCTGCAGTATACTAATATGTAAAGGGGAAAAAATGAGAGTCATTGGAAATATAAATACATAGAGAAAATCGTGCACATTTTGTTTTTAGTTCATTTTTGTCATGTCATAAGGAATGATTAAATTCACAGACTGTGAGAGCTGAAAAAGCCGTTAGCAATCATGAACATGTCTCCATTTCTTTGATTTATAGAAAAAGTGCCAGAGAAGGAAAATGATTTTCCTGACTCACAGGAAGCAAGTGGCAGAGTCAGGACCAGAATCCAGTGTTGGTTCCTAATTTTGAGCTCTTTTTCATTATGCCTTGTGATTGTGTGGACTCTGTAAGAATGATGCAGCAAAACTCATTTCTGCGTTCACTCTTTGGCAAACTTACTAGATGCCCACTTAGTTTTTTATCTGTGTAGCAAATCCCAAGCCGAGCCGCTTCCAGCAGCCTCCGTTGATGAGGTCCTAGTTCTGAAGCCCAGAAGTCCCGTGCATGTGCCCAGGCTCTCTGCTGCGGCTAGAAGTCGAGGTGTTTCTTGGCTGGCTGCCCTCCTCAGAACTCCAGGTCCTTTTCCAAGCTCCTTTCTTTGATTTTTCAGAATTCTGTTTATTATGGTAGTGGAATTTGAGTCCTCAAGTCCTTGCTGGCGACCCGCCAGAACCTGTTCTCAGTTCCTAGAGGCAGCCCTAAGTTCCTTATCCTGTGACCTCATGCTCAATCCCTATGCATGAATCCCTATTCAGATCTCTCTGGTTTCTTTTGCTACGACCCAGAGAACACATTCTGCTTTTAAAGAAGTCATGTGATCAGATCATCTCTGTGTTTTATGGTCAGCTAACTTGGAACTTTAATTATATCTACAGAACTCTTCATAGCTGCACATAGATTGGTGTTTTTTAAAATTTTTATTTTTATTTAAAAAAATTTAATTGCAGATGGACACAATACCTTTATTTTATTTATTTATTTTTATGTGGTGCTGTGGCTCGAACCCTGGGCCTCACATGTGCTAGGTAGGTGCTCTACCACTGAGCCATAACCCTAGCCCTAGACTCGTGTTTGAATAATCACGGGATGGAAATCTTTGGGGAGCCTTCTTTAGAATTCCACTATCATACCCACCTTATCTGGTGGCCAAACTTTGAACAGACCCCACCATGTGTGACACTATTGTGAACCTGGAAATGAGGGGTCGGGGGCAAGTTCAAGGGCCCAGCGATGGAAATGGCCTCTTAGCAGCAGTATCCATCACAAAACCCATGCACTTGGTTACACAGAAAAGGCAGAGTCATGGTCTGTTGGCCACAGCTGAAGTTATTTCCAAATAAGGCAACTGGAACAAAGTGGTACAGCAAGAAGTGATTGTTGGTTACAGAAGAAGAAAGAAAATATATAAGCACAGTGATGTTGGTTTAAACACCTCTGCTCTCCTCATGGTAGAGCATCAATGTAGTACTAGTGATCCCACATAGGTAAAAAAGTGAAGTTCTGTATACTCAGTGTAAGAAGTGGAAATCTATCATATAATGTAAAGGAAATTAAAAAAAAAAACTGGATTAGAGTTTTGACACCTTTTAAAAGACTGAACTTTAAAGCAGTCCACTTTAGCGAACCCCCACTGTCTTCCTATCACTCAGAATGAAGCCTAAATCCTGGGTGTGGTTAGAAAGGCCAGCCTTAGAGGCCATCTTTTTACTTCTCAGCATGCTAACCTCTTTCCCACCTCAGGACCTTTGCGTATGCCATTTTTCCACTCTCCAATGTCCCTTCTTCAGTTTTTCACATGGTTCACTCTTGCATTAGACCTTGGTCTAAATATCACATTCTCAGACCTTTCCTGGTCCTCCTATTTATAGTGTTACCACCTTGCCTTTTCCCAACTTCTGGTACCTTCTTTCAGATCTCTGTTGTTTGTGATTTGCCTCCCTCCTTTAGAATGGCACTGCTTGAATTAGAGCTTCTTTAGCTCACTTTGTCTTTCCAGTGTCTAGATCAGGGTCTGGTACATACCCGATGCTTGGTCAGTATGTGTTGGCTGTTATAAGTGGAGATTCAGAGAGGTTAAATGTTCTGTTGCTGCAGAAGGCAGTCATGCTATAACAGGAGGGAGCATTGTCAGTTTTAGGAATCTTCAACTCCTCTCTTGAACCTTTGGTACTCCTGATGAACAGTTTGGCAATTGGGTTAAGAGTGGCTTAATGACTAGCACAAGGTCACACAGTTAATCATATTAAGAGATAGGATTTAGCTTCCTAGGCACTTGATATTTTCAATCTTTCTCCCCTAAGGAAATTGGTCTGTGTTGAAAATATTCAACTTTTAGAGTTCTTGCCTTTTAAAACTAAATGACTGTCAGTTTTCAGATGTTTCATGTGAAGTGTTTTCCATTCATTCTCTTCACTCTCTCCATATTTTTTTTGTTTATAAATTATCTTGCAAATTCATTGTTTTCATTTTCAACACCTATTAAATAGAAATGACGATAGATTTATCTCCTGGTAGAAGATACACATCTTTTGAACTCTGACCAGTGTTCCTCACTCTCTGCATTTCTAGATTTGTTAAAATTAAAAAAAAAAAGAAAAAGAAAATTGACCCTCTGAGATCCCAGCATAGTTGTACTGAGACTGAATTAATGAGAAAATCCAAAGGTTCAAACAAAGCAGGAGAAATGTGAGGGGGAGCTGGGCATGGAGGTGCGCACCTCTAATCCTGGCAGCTGGGGAGGCTGAGACAGGAGGATTGCAGCCTCAAAGACAGCCTCAGCAACTTAGTGAGACTGTGTCTCAAAATAAAACACAGAAAGGGCTGGGGATATTGCTCAGTGGTTAATCACCCCTGGGTTCAATGTCTGCTACCAAAATAAATAAATAAATAAACAAATAAATAAATAAGTGAATAAGTGAATAATAAAAAGAAATGTGAATGGGAGAAAATATATGAAAATTATTTCATAAATAAAACTTTCTCTGGGTCTGTCTTCTACAGATTACATCAGATATTTAATTCTCTACTGAAATTTAAGTGAGGTGTGCTTCATTTGAGCAACTCCACATGAATTTTTCCGTGACTGATTTGAACCCACACTTTTGGGTTTTGTTGGTTCTGCTCCATTTGCGTGTTTGGCCTCCCTTCAGCATGTCTTGAGTGCATAGGAATGCATGAGGTGTCCTGCAGGTGGGGTTGCTTTTGGCTTTTCACTCATGTGAAAGAATAGGGTGGGGTATGCAGTCAGTGGCAGAGCACTGGCCTGGTGTATGCGGAAGCTTGGGTTGGAGGCTTGGGATTCAATCCGCAGCCCCAGAAAGAGAATAAGAAGGAATAACAACAAAAGAATACAAAAAGCCAAGACCACCTTTTGCCAAGTTTTTCGGTCATCTGTGGCGTGGTGTTGTAATATGACTGATATTGGGCCTCTTAATCCTTTCCAGTTTATGAGTTGCTACAAGTTTTCCTTGTTTGACTAACAAACCTGAATGGTGACAGTTTTTATTTGTTTGGTTTTCAATCTCTGGTTGATAAAGCTATTTATGTGCAAAGCATTGCTTCTACTTTAGTGGTGAGAGAAGGTGACGTGAGCCTTGAAACGGGCAAGCCAAGTGCACAGGGTGGAACGCAGGGCAGTAACCCTTTATGTCACTGCAGGGAAGTTTACTCTACATACCTACAGAAGATGGCAAGGGGCGACATGATCCATATGTCAGAATTATTGCCCATGTTCCCATGTTACAAAGGGATCTCTGTTTTATTAAAATAGCTGCCATATTCTTTACGGTTCATCAAATACTTAACAGAGGGGAAAACTGAAAGCTAGAGTGTTCCAAGTCATTAATGATTTAAAGCAATCAGAAGTCAAGATAAAGCAAAGGTAAATTATAATGATTTTTTAAATGGACATAGGGACCAGTGAGAAATCAAGATAAAGCCAAATTGAAATTATTATAGTTTGATGGCTTTAATATATCTGAATGTTTGTTTTAATGGATAAAAATGTTAAAGGTTAGATTGCTTGCTTCTCCATAGGATACCTGGATAAAGCATGGTATTAAAATATAGCCTTGTACCCTGAAGGATATGTACAGTTAAGTCCAGGAGATCAGGACATATAAAAGACGATAAGTGTGAAATATAACTAGGTAGGCTTAATGTAATTTCCCAGACTCCAGCTTTTCCCCCACAGTCTTCTTGATTTTGGCCATATCCCCATGACACTTTTTGTTTGCTCAATATTTTTCTCTGATTTAATTTCCTTTATTATAGAATTTCCTTAAAAACAAGTAATATCTTACTACATAAATCAGAATCACTTGGTCTATAAGGGAACCTTAAAAATAAGCAAAATGGAAATAAAAGTTCAAACTTGATACTTTTTCTTTTTTTGGTGCCAGGGATTGAACCCAGGGGCACTTAACCCCTGAATCACTTCCCCACCCCTTTTTATCTTTTATTTGGAGACAGGATCTCACTGAGTTGCTTAGGGCCCCCCTAAGTTGCTGAGGCTGGTCTTAAATTTGGGATTCTCCTGCCTCAGCCTCCTGAGCCACTGGGATTACAGGTGTGCACTACTGCCCGGCCAGACTTGATACTTTTGCTTGATAAAGTCTCTAAGCTTGTGTCCTAATTTTCTCTCTGTTAAAAAAAAATAGAATGTTAGTGTAGAGAAGTTCAAACTTTCCCTCTAATGGCCCACTAATTGAGTTTGTTGAAGTAAATTGTTATTTGATTGACAGGAGAATAGGCATGCAAATTTATTACCATGCACATGAGCATGGGAGCCACACAAGCTGACACTCAAGGGCCAGATGGTTATGGCTGACACACTGTTGTCATAGGGGAGAGGGAAGTAGGGCTATTCCTTTCTCCCTTTGTACTTTGGACAGTTTGATATCAGCTTTTAGTGATTTGATTTGCAGCATGCAGAATAGTGATTATTTTATAAGGTTGGGGAGGTGGAAAAAAGAGTACAGGAGAGGGTCAAATATGGACACACACTTCTGTTTCTCTCTGCAGGGACTCAGCTCCAAGTGGAGTCACAAATAGGAAAATGATTCTAATTGCATTTATAGGGTAGTATAAGAGAGGGCATACAGACCTACCTAGACAGCTCTCAGGGGTCTGTGTGTGGGTGATTGAACCTACTTGTAATTTCATGGCTGACTTCCCCCTTTTCCACTGAAGGATTCAGTTTTGCATGAGTCTTTTACTTTTTCAGAATACTTTCACGTATCTAGTCTCATTTCATCTATTTGCTGTCTCTTGGTGTGTGATGAAAATTAAGAAGTTAAATATTTTTAAGTATATGTAAATACTTGTTCTCCTAATTGCAAACAGAAATAACTTGGGTTATCCTTAATATTGCTGCTTTTATTAATATGGATAAGAAAATGTTGATTATAGTCGCATTTGTTAAAACCCTTTATGATAGCAGTCTGGCCATTAAAAGCCTTAAGTTTTCTTCCTAGTTTTTGGTCTGATAATCTCATTGCTTAAAAAAATGTATTCTAAATCTCTATTCAAAAAGAAGAAAAAGAATCTATGCAGGAATACCCTTCATTAATGTGTTATACTTTAAAGTGGAAATGATCTGTGTTTCACCAATAGAATAATAACAAACTATGAAATGAAACCCTCCGAATATTTGTACTGCTATTATAGCATTAATAATGAATCCAGAAAAAGGCTTACTAGATAAATAGAAGTATATGAGAATGTATGTTATAATATCTACACAGTATATCGCATGTATTGTATATTGCACACATATATGTACAAAAGCTAGAAAAGTCACCAGAAAATAAACAACTGTTATTAGTGTGGTGAATTTAAAAAAATTCTTAATATTATTTTAGTTAATAAATGTTTAGAAAATGTTTTTATCAGAAATAAAATTCAGAAGGAAAGAAAGATTGAAATTGACCACACACATGTAAAAACAAGTGCTAATAAGACAGAGTGAACTCCATTATACAGAGAAGTCAAATTAAATACGAATCTTTTTTTTAATATGTATTTTTTAGTTATAGGTGGAGGTGGACACAATATCTTTATTTTACTTTATGTGGTGCTGAGGATCGAACCCGGTGCCTCACGCATGGTAGGCGAGCTCTATACCTCTGAGCCACAGCTGCAGCCATAAATATGAATCTTAATAGAGCCATTAAAGTTCAAGGCAGCTGAAGATGTGTGTGGTATCCTTTTAGCTTCCCACAGTGTGGGGGTCCTCTTGGTCTCAGACTCCCACCCTGGCCTGGCTCCAGGCACAGTGCTCAGCTTGGTAATGCCACTCACTAATGGGTGGATGATGAGTAGACAGGTGGGTGGAGGGATGGGTGGCTTCCTGAGAACACAGTCCAGACCAGAATCTAAGGTAGAACTTTCAGGATGGAAGAAGCTCCCAAATCATCAATTCCCCAGTTCCCACCTAGGCACTGAGGTGCACCCAACAACACAGACTGAGTGGATCCAGAAGGATCTGCTTGGAGAAGAGCAGCAGAGGGGGAAGGGAAGAACGCAGTGTGCTGGAGAACAGAGGGCCTGCGGGGCTGGGGAAGGCTCACTCTTGCAGGCATGAGGGTAGAAGGTGGGGCATGGATATGGATTGTACCCAGAGGTGGGTATGCTGCTGGGATCAGTGATGAGCAAGAGTTGGCTAAAATCTAATCCCTGTGAAGCAGCAGACCTTGCAGTTATTAGAGGAAAGGGTGCAAAGTGGGGTTTGGATCAAGCACGTATTCAGAAGTGTTTTCAGATGAGGCTCCTTTTTGTGGATAGTAGATCTGCAGTAGCTTTACCTTCTCCTTCTGATGTTCTTCCTCCTCCTTCTTTTCTTTTTTCTTCATTATCATCACCATAAATCATCATCCCCTTTAATATTAGATTATGTAGTCTTATAACAATTCTATAAGTTAGTTCTTCTTATTTTCCTTAGTCTATAGTTTTAGGAACTGAGGCCCAGAGAGACTAAGTAATTTACTTAAAGTCACATAGCTAATAAGCAGAGGTAAAATTTGAACCCACACTATTGGGTATGAGAGCCACTCTCTTACCGTTGTTATATTGCATCATTATGCTGCAGTAGCCCCTGGATGAGCAATTATAATTCCATTATTAAAAATAAAGACTTGAAACTTCTCCTTAGCATCTCCTCTTTCAAAAAAATCACATTAGGATCCCCAGATTATTTTTTGTATGACATATTTTTAAAAGTGTTTAGCAGGCAAATATATTTGTCCACTCCCCAAAACCCAATGGTATGGAAGTAGTATGAAGATGAAACAAATAATTATCCAATTTTTCACCTTCTAGAGATGACTACAGGTAATGTTGTAGTGATGATACTTTCCATATTTTCTAAATGCATATTTATTAACTTGAATAGGATTGCACTTCCTTATTTATTGTTTTGCACATTTATCTTGTGCATTGTTTTTACAATACCTACACGCATATATGTAAATATATACTAATGAAATTGTACCTCACGTACTCTGCTTTTTGTATTCTGTGTCACTGTCGCAGATATTTTACAGGTTAATGAGTTTATATGTTTATCACTAAAACTCTTTGATTTGCCATTGTGTCTCCATTTTCTATCAGACTGCTGGCACATAATGGATGCTAAATAAATATTTAATAGGTCATGTTGATCCTATCATCTGATGCCATAATCTTTAAGTAGCCTTCTTTTTAATAGACATTTAGTTTGTTTCCTGTTTTCCAGTTATATATAAAAAAAACTATCCTCCATTCCAGTTAGGCTGCCCATTTTGTGATAAAACCGTATTGGTGGGCTCTTGGCAGGGTGAATATGGAGCTCTAGGTATTTGCTGACTGCCACTGTTTATCCCCAATAGCGACAATGACTCTTGATAAATTATTCCCTCCATCAAAGGCCAGATTTAAACAAATGAGCAAACAAAGTTTGATTTTATGTTGGCTTATTCCTTTGAGATTCTTTATCTTTCAATGGTAAAGAGCTCCAGGTAGATTATTTCTTGTCTTTTTTTTTCCCCCTGAATACTGTTCCTTTAACTGAATTAGCAGGGTAAGAGGAAATTAGATGCCAGAAATGCTTATTGTACCCGATGGAGTAGTGCTTCTCAACCTTGCTGGAATCTCAGATCCCTTTGAGAATGTGATGAAGCCCTGGATTCCCCCATTTAGAGAAATGGACTTGAGCCTTCAGAGAAGGTGGGACACAGGCTGAGAACCTCTGCACCTCGGGCAGCCATTATCATGGTCACTTTACTCTTGTCTTGTGGTGCTCTTTTGTGGACAGAGCTTTGGAAGCTTTCATGGCTGTTTCTTGTTCTTGAAGGGTGTGAGGTCTTGGTGTATAAAAGGAATTAATAAGTGAGTGCTTTTTGGAAGGCAGAAAGGAAGAAGGCGGCATTTTCTTTTCCACAGGTCTGTATTAACCGTCCACAGTCAGGTTCTTTTTGAAGTTACAGTTAGTAACATCAAGTTGATGGAGAGGGTACAGATAAAGCAGTTGTTGAATAGGAGAAGTGGCTGTAGGGGCATCTCCTCTCTTAGGCCAGTGCTGCATATGTACTGAACCCTCTTGAGCCAGGCCGTCTGCTAGATTGTGGGGATAGAAAGATAAATAAAACCTAGGTTCTGCTCTTGAAGGACATATGATCTAGTAGAAGGAGGCAAGACATGTGAAGGAATGAATGAAGCAAAATTTTATTAGTGAGCATGATTTGGTTCCAAATGCCAGAAACTGTCTCAAGGAAAAAAGAGTATTTTTTGGGCTCATGTATCTGAGTATCCCATACATAGACTAGATTGCTTTCTGTTTTCCTCACGTGTTGACTTCATCCTCTGGTTGTGACATCCACATCTGGTGGCTCCAAGCTAATATTACTCTTGTAGCCAGCAGTCCAGTGAGGAGGCTTACTTTCCCCCTTTTGTTTGGATAAAATCCTGGAGTTGGGCCAGCATCCATCCCTGAGCCAATCACATGCCGGAAAGAAGAGGCTCAGACATGCTGATTGGTCAGATCTGGGTCACAGGGGTAGAAAGAAGGAGGACAATGCTGGAGTGACAATGGCACTGAGGTTCCTCAGAGGAGAATTTAGGTGTGTTACTAGGAGAAGTGAGAGTGGATTTGGGGCAAGTCAAAACAAGAATCACAGTGATAACCTAACAATTGGGAAGGCAGGGAGAGGATGTGCACTTCATTCAAAGAGGGTGTTCTAGGGAAGGTGGTGCTTAAACCAAATCTGAATGGATAAACCGAAGTCGGAATTAGCCATCTTTCTAGAACTCTTTCATATAAAACTTTTGAAGTATGATTCTGTTAGTTTAAATTCTGGTTTCCATCCCATTTTGTTGAAATTCAAGATTCTATAAATTCCTTAGGCAGCCTTGGATGTTTGAGTTTTGGTTTGAGGACTGCATATAGATTAAAAGTATCCCCTCCCCACCCGGACAGTGTCCATTATAATGATACTTGGTGTGATGACTCTGTATTTGGTCCATATTCTAACTAGGAGGACAATAGCCCAAACAGTTTCTCCTTAGGCACTTACCATTTGCAAGAGACTGTGCTGGGTACAGTACTATAAACTCAGGATTCCTTGGATGAGACAGAATCACCATGGTTAAAAATAAATAAATAAAAATAGCATGCTTCTGGAGAAAGTGAAATTGCAGAGGAAGGAAAGCATCTGTGTTTTAGAAGGTTACAGTTTTCTAGAACTTGACACTAGCCAGTAGGAGAACCCCCAAACCCCTTTCTAGTCAGGTGTGTTCTTACCTCTTTGCAGCCCTGGATTAGCTGCTATCTCCTGGGCTGGGGGAGGCCCCAGGGTGTAACTAATTAGTTGTACTGCGGGAAGCTGAAGCAGGCTTAATCATATCTCTAAGCAAAAACCTGTTTTGTTTTGTTTTTTTTCTGGTGGTCAGGGGTAGTGCACTCTTCATTATGCCTGCTCATTTTTTAAGGCTGGTGCTGATGATGTTGTAAGTTGCTCTCAGTTCAGCACCGCAGGAACCTGGGAGAGCTTGCGGGCCTCTTCCATGACCTGGGAGAGAGACAAGCTTAGCTGAGGCTAAGGAGGAGGTTAATTTTTTTTCCTGACTAAGTGATACCTGGATTCAGGATATGGCCTAAGTTCCCAGTTTCCTCAAATGCAGAACAGAGACGATAATTGTACCTACCTCACTGAGCCATGAGATAATACATGTGACATTCTTGGCAGAAAGAGTAAATACTCAAAAGTTGTCAGCAACTGACACAGCAGCCTGCTCCATGCCAGCTGCTGTCCCGTGGCTCGTCTCTTCTGAATTTGAGGAAAGAAAGCTCATCTGCGTGGAGGACTTAGAGGCAGCAACAAGAGATTGCCTGAAAGACTGTCACTACTTTGGGCCTAAATTTTTGTCATTGTTAAATCAACCTTTTTAATGTTTAGTAAACTTATTTTTTTTCTGATATGGTTAGAGTGGTAAATATTTCTATTTATTGGATATAAGGTTATCCAAATGAATTTTCATTTCATTTAACTTCATATTTTAGTAAGTTTTAACTGTTACTAAGGATTGATTTGAGGTTGTTTTACAATAGTATTTCCTAACCCCTTTTGCTCAATTAAATGAGAGTGAATGTCTAAGTGAAAACAGACCCCAAGAGCTCGGAATGGTCTAGAAAAATTCCAGGCACACAGGTATGGATGGAATTAGTAGCAGCCTTGGTGGAAAAGCTTCGTAGACGGGTCGATGAAAAGGCCTTGCGCAACATGCTCTCTTAGCATGGGACTGCTTCCCTCAGTTACGGCGCATTCACACAGTGGCGTACTGTGCAGCTCTTTTTTACGTGATGTAGGACTTTGTGTACTGATAGGAAAAGCACGGGGACAGTAGTGACATCCAAAACTTTTTGAGTAATATGATCTCATTTGATTAAGTAAAAGGATGTTTATGAGGTCTGTGTACATGCTCTTCCTAGTATATAAATAATTTCTAGGAATGAGATTCAGAAATTTAACAGTTGAAACCTTTGGGGAGAGAGAGAAGAGAGGACTTGAGCTTTTCATTTTTGTATAGTTGGTTTTCACTCTATGCACATGGATTCTTTGTGTTTAAAAAATAACGGTACTGAAAGTAGTGCTGATGGGTAAACCCATCAATAAAAGTGAAATTTAAATAATAAAAGAAACCCCTTTAAAGTCCTTAAATAAGAAAAAGTGTGACTCAAGTTCCAAGAAGCCAAGTCTATGCTGAACCCTAAGACCCAGGACTTTGCTCTCCCTCTTCCCCAGGCTTTATGAAACTGTAGTTATTTATTCCATGGATGTTCAAAGTAGGTCAACAACACAACCCAAAAAAGACTCTCTGTTGGTTTTGGGGGAGCAGCGGGAGGGAAGGTGCTAGCAGAGGATGTCAATTTGCTTCCTTGATCTTCCTCTGCCTTTTTGTATCCCTGGCTGGTTTCTAATCATTTCTTTGCCTTTCCTGCATCCATTTTGAAGAGATTATTTTAGACCAGGCAATGCCCTAACTTTTTAAACTTTACCTTCTGATTTTTACAGCATGGTTTTAGAGTCCATTTATTTTCTTATTTTTTTAATTTGATCTGTTCTTTTAAATTTCCTATCTGGTATTTTATTGCATCTTATCATGATTGCTTCTGGTGTAATTCAGTGTGGGTGTCTGATTGTGATCATTCCTTTCCTATCCAGTTCCTTTCAACCCTCTTATCTTTGTACTTGAATGACTGTTTTTTTTTTTTTAATATCTGGATAATTTCGTGTCTGTGACCCACAAAGCAAGTAGAACTTTTCTTGACCTTTCCTAGTTACAGTATCTGAAATTATACAATCAGGAACCATCGAGCACAAAGGACTCTGGTTCTCAGTGGTGTCTATTCTCTTGACATCTAACTCTTGGCAGGATGGTGCCTACAGTCTTCTTGTTAGTATTTGAAACTTACAGGCAAGAGTCCTTTTTACATGGGCTTTTCATGGGAATAGATGAATCTGTATACAGCTATTACTTCATGTTTTATTTTTGAAAGGCAGTAACTTTCTGTACTGACTAAATATTTACAAAGTTTTTTTTTCCCCCCTAAACATCAACTCTTAGTGTGTTAGTGATGACTGCTCTCCTTATTTGTGGGTAAGGAAGCTGAACCTCTTGCAGATTCAGGCCTTCTGACTGCGACTGCGGGGCTCCAACCCTGTGCCTTCCACCCGCCTACACTCCGTCTCGTCATGCTGCTGAGGGGGCTGGTGAGCTTATATTCTGAAATGTGAGACATCTTGTTGGAAACAGTGTTCTCTCACCTCTTTAGCGTCTAACATTTCCCCTTTCCTTCCTTTCTCCATCTCTCCCACCTTGTCTACTTCCACAGCCTTCCACTGTGTTGTGCTTGCTACCTTCTCCCCTACAGTCTCCATTCCCATGCTCTCCAGTTCACCTGAAGCATGAAAAATAATCCACTAATCCATTCCTGACTGGCTTTCCTTGTTACGTAGCACCACCCTCCCTTCCTCCCAGAAATTGTGCCTGACCCCGGATGGTACAACCGACTTCAGTAATTTCAAATCTTCCATTAGCTCTTTGCCCACAGTTTTGAATGATCACATCTTACGTGTTGCTGCTGGGTGCAGGGGAGGCAGTTTTGTAACGCAAACGGTGCCAACCTAAATCAGGAAATTCGATTTAGTTTGCAGCAATGCAATGATGCAGCTAAGCTGTGTGGCCTTGGAAAAGTTGCTTACCCTCTCCAGGCCTGTCATTCTGCAGCTGCAGAACAATGGGGTGGGACTAGGGATGAGCCTCTAGGTTGGTAGTTTTCAGATTGTTTCAGGAATCTCTGGGATTTTCTGGTTGTTGAGGTGAAAGGAAGGCTTTTCCCTAGCTTTTTCCAGAGTTGCCTTTTGTCTTTTTGATGTTCTGTGGTCTCACATTTCATCCTTCTTTCTTTGCTCCTTATCAGTCTATATATTTTTGATAAAAGGGGTTCTCTCCTGATGATGATGATGATGATAATGATGATTATTATTATTGTTATTATTTTGGTACCGGGGATTGAACTCATGAGCACTTAACCACTGAGCCACATCCCCAGCCTTTTTGTATTTTGTATAGAGACAGGGTCTCTCTGAGTTGCTTAGGGCCTCGATAAATTGCTGAGGCTGGCTTTGAACTCATGATCCTCCTGCCTCAGCCTCCTGAGCTGCTGGGATTACAGTGTGTGCCACAATGCCCAGTATCTCTACTAATTATTTTAAATCCATCAGATTAGGTGACCTCAATATGGTCACCTTCTCTCACACACAGTTAGTAACAATAAATAGTTTAAATTTAACTTGACTTTGTTCTTTAGATGTTTTTTATGTGCATAGTCTCCAAACTATGAAATATGAACTTTATAGTCCTGCGTGTCCAAGATTGCTCCATAAAGGATTATGTAGGATAAAAGTAACTGCAATCTTCATTTCAGAGTCACCTGGATAGTATTAGGAGAACATAGTAAAATTGGCATCATACATGCACTTCATTTAAATGAATTCAACCATAAGCATTATGGAAATAACAAAATCTGCTTGTAACGTGGGCTGTAAACTGGTATTCAGCTGAGGAAACCACACAAGGAGGGAAAGCTGACCATGGACTTCACTGTGGGATGGTACGGAAAGTGGGCAGGACAATTTCACCAGGGCAAAGGAAATAATGCTGTATGCATGGCACAAGGACTTCCCCAGAGACAATCTCACTCTATCTGGATTTTCCCTTAAACATGAGTTTTAGAAGCTAAAATCCAAGTAAGATGCGGATATTGCTGTGTTCCATTTCACTTCCTTGGAAGTCCTTTCCAGGGAAGGATTCTGCAGAATTTTATTACATAATGATAATTCTGTGATGCTGCTTTCTTCCTTCAAAAGCACATAAAACGTCCTTTTGAAATAGGAATATGAAATCACCTCCTTTAAGGAAATGGTGAGTTTGTAAAGTGAATGAGTGCACTGATGTCACGTGAGTAGTGTGTGTACAGCAGCTGTGCCTCTGCGGGACAGGGATTGTCCACAGAGGAAGGGTGTCCCCTTGGTCTCCATTTGTCCTTTTGCTGACCCTGAAAGTAAATCCAAGAGCAAGGGTTCTGTAACACCAGGGCACTTGACTCAGTCATTATTACAATATTTTATGTGGTCTCCATGAAGTCTTTTAATACCCATACATAATAAATATATCTGTTCAATAGAAATTCAGGGAATAAAAGCATGCCTCAATAAAACTGTGTATCAAAAAATTCAGGTTTCATAAAATATCCTTCAGGGAAAAGGTATTTTTTTACCTGCCAAAAATATATTGAGATCTTACTAAATTGGAAAGATAGTTCTATAGAGACATCTGGTTCCCTGTAGGTGGAATTTCAGCTCTTTTAAGAGCAAGCCTATCAGCTGAAATAGTATGTGAACTAGAGAGAATTCAGATTCTGAATGTGATTTTCAAGCTTTTCTTCTCTTGGCCTTGCTCTCAGGTGGGTTTTTCTCATTGTGTCAAAGACAGGCCCTTGGAAACCAGCAGCCTGCTTAGCCTGGATTGGTCCTCCACCCATTTAGTGTGGAGGGGTACGGTTCTTTGATAACAGTTCCAGCAAAAGTCCTGGGGCTGCCTTTTTCATTGGCCTGGGCCAGGTCCTGTGTTCATCCCTGCAGCGATCATTGTGACTGAAGCTAAACCTGAGTTACGCTAGCCCTGGGGTTAGCTGCGACCCAACCACACAGGCAGAGATGGGGGACAGGGAGTAGTCCCCAGTGAAAATTGAGGAATTGTTGCCAGCAGAAAGGGAACTAGCTTCTGGTAAAGCAGAAACAACAGACATGCTTCATAATGAGCAATCCCAACAAGTCATATAGAAAAGTTCCAGAGAGGGCTCTTGATGGCCCTGGGTAAGGAAAATTGTGTAAAATAGCTCAACCCTGGTTCTTCCTTGAGATTTTGGTTTCTCATCTTAGTGTCTTTTGTTGTATGGCATCACTGGGCCAATCAAGAGAATGTCAGATTGCATTTTGTTTTATGGGTACACAAAGTTTTGTTGTTTCACCTTATTCTTCAAAGAAGGCAGAGGAAGTGTTCTTTTGATTTCTTGATTTCTGTAAAAGCAGGTAAAAGGTCTGCAGATTTTTGTTGGATTGAACTGACAGGAGGTCCTGGGGCTGTGACAGCCCACCAGGTGGTGTTTCCCTGGAGGACTGGGGATCTTCAAGCTTTGCCTCAGCTTTTGTGCTGACCCTAGCAGTTTCCTGGGTGAGGCTTCACCCTTTGAGTGCTTAGCTCACTCCAAAGCAGCTATACTCAGAGGTCCCCAGCCATCTCCCGGTTTGAACAGAAAAGGGAAGATGGTAGGGAGAGGAAGCAAAAGCATTTCACACTTTGCCTCCCCAAAGACAGATCTGTTATCCTCCCTTGACCACAAAAATTCACTGAGGAAGTTGGTGAGTCAGAGATGCACAGAGAGTCAGCCGTCAGCACAGTTCAGCCCCCGGTATCTCGTGTTTTTCTGTTCTGACTGCAGCAGCTTTCTTTCCAGGCTGCGTTCACCGGCATGAAGAAACAGGGGCAGTCCCTTGAAAGTTTTGTCAGTCTGTGGCTAGGGTGGTTGATAGATCACCCACGGAGCCACAGGAAGGTGGCCTCGTTCCTCTTGACCACTCTGACCTATTTTTATGATCCTGACATCTTGAAAATATTTTCCATTCCATTCCTGGATTCTTGCAAACTTTCCTATAAATAAGCACATTCAGTCTTAGAATTTTTTTCTCTCTGCATTAATTGGGGTGGGTCGGCTTTTGTCTCTTTAGGTCTTAACTGTATTGAGAGGGGGACTTCAGGGTCCACCAGAGGCCATTGGTAGTAGATCCTGGTCAAAAGATATCCTCTTTCTTCAATAGCAATGCCTCCCCATATTTGTTTTTCCTCTGTTGTACCTTCTTATTCTCCAGTGATGAGGAGGTATGAGCTAATGTCTGAGAAGTCCTTAGTTCCCTTTGAGAAACTTAGACTGTCCATTTTTCTCCTGCATCCCCATCTAGAAAATACATAGTCAGGGTCATCCAGTGGCCTCTCCCAACAATGAACTAAGCCATTCACTGATGGCCAAGAGTGTAATCTGGTTTCAGACAACCTGGTTTGAATTCAGGCCTCATCCCTGACTACTGAAATCATCTTATGTCCCAGATTCATGTCTGTGAAGTGGGAATGATTTTGATCCTGGCCTCATAGAGTTCTCAGTACTATTAAATGAGATCATCTCTCAAAATCACTTGACATAATACTTGCCACATGTTGAACAGCCAAATAGATGTTACCATGATCATTTTATTCTGGAGCCTTATGTCAGGAAGAGGGTTTGCCTTTTTTGTAAAGGTTAAGAATTTGTGAAGTAAAAATTGGGGTGAAAATACAAAGAAACCAGCCTGGGGTTGTGGCTCAGTGGTAGAGCGCTTTTTTCACATGTATGAGGCACCGGGTTTGATTCTCAGCACCGCAATAAAATAAAGGTCCGTCAACAACTAAAAATATATATTTAAAAAATACAGAGAAACCTAATGAATGATAAAATGACTGATCATGTCTCACCAGTCAGCTTTATCAGATGTCAATCCTTTACCACACTTATTTGGATTCTTCTGTTGTGTTTTGCGGTGCTGAGGATGGAGGCCCAGGGCCTCATGCATGCCCAAGTGTTCTCCCCTGACCTACGTCCCCAGCACTTATTTGAGATGAAAGAGATGAAACTTTGTAGATTCATCTCTTCTAATAAAGCAGTGCTGTGTAACGGAGAGTGGAGAGGAGTCTGTTCAAAATAAAAGTGACTTAAGATACCTAAGCAAATTCAGTGCATGGCCCTGCATTGGGACTTGAACAAAGCATTTACAGACAGATCCTTCTAGGCAGTTGTGGAGATCTCCATGTGAAAACTCTATCGGATGATATTTAGTAATCATCACTAATTTTGCTGGGTGAAATGAAGTATAGTAGTTATTTATGGAAAAAAGAATGCTCAAACATTATTAGTTTAAAGAAGATGGGGATTTGTAAGAAAGAAGTTTTTCTTTTTCATATTTTCTCTTTTTTCTACCTTGGTACTTGCAACTAGGTGTTGTTTCTCTCTTCTTTCCACCTGACCACCCAAGTCCCCTGAATTCTTTAGTCTCAGCTAGGACCAGTTTGGCTCTACCCAGGCCTGGCCTATGTGTCTGGCTGGAGTGAGTTTGCTCAGAAGTGGAGCCTTTGTGACTGTGAGCCCTGGTGGACCTAGAGGGTACTGGGCTTGTTCCTTTTGACTCAGTGTTTTCATTTAGGATTTGGCAAATATAGATGTATTGCTTGAAGGTTGGGAATGTCATTGATGGGACTACATTATCAATCTCTAAAGAAGAAATCTGTTAGGAAAGATTGACAGCTTTTGAAATATTTTAAAATTTCTTCTGTATACAGTCAAGAGAAAAGGAAAATCCAAAGGCAGAGTTCCCAACTTCAGATTTTGACTGCTTTGTTTCTCCCCCAGAGCGAGGAGAGTATTTGTGAGAATAAAGGGAACCTGCCACAATCTCAGGAGAAATTGCAAATGAAGTCAACTCTGTGGTCACTGCTATGGCTAGGAAGGGAGGGCTGATGGACATAGTGGACAGCATTGCCTGCCTGTTATGAATCCCTGGCTGGCAGCTCAGCAAGAGGCTCCAGAATGAGAGCCCTGGAGAGGACTGTCACCTGGGGTAGATGCTGTTCTGTTCCCATTTTTAAGCCAAATTTATAAACTTTAACCTCCACCCAGATCAAGATGTGCAGAACATGCCGAACATCCCAGAAGGCTCCCTAGCACACCGAGTCCTCCCTCCATCCCTCTCCCCCCTGTCCACTCCTGGTAACTGCTATTCTGACTTTGGTCACTGCTTCCCTGTTCTTGAGTTTCATGTAAATGGGATCATGAGGCACATACTCTTTTCACAGGGCTTCTTTCACTCAATATAAGGTCCTTGAGGTTCATTCATGCTTACATGTAGCAGTAATTCCTTCCTTCCTTCCTTCCTTCCTTCCTTCCTATATGCTCCTGATTCAAAGCATTTCATGGTTGGGAACATATTACTTACTTACTCATTCTTTTATTGGTGAGCGTTGGGTTGTTTCTAAATTGGAGCTATTATGAACACAATAACTCTAGGACCATTATTCTGTGTGTGTTTTGATAGCTATAAGTTCTCATCTTTCTGGCCTATATTCTTAGGAGAGGAATTGTTAGATTACAGGGCAAATATGTGAACCTTGGTAGATTTTGCCTGATAATTTTATAAAGTGATTGTGCCTATTTCTATTCCCACCAGCAGTGTGTGAGGGTTCCAGATGTTCCACATCTTCACCTGTGCTTAGATTTGTCTGTCTTCAATCATAGCCATTCTGTTGTGAGGAGAAGTATCTCACTGAGTATGCATTTGAATTTCCTTTGTAATGATGGGGAGACCCTTTGGTTATTTTCTTTTGTGAAATGCCTGTACTGTCTTCTGGTTATCATTTCATTGCAAAGTTACTCCTTTAAAAGGTGAATCTGAGCATCAAAAGTCATTGTGAAGATGAAAGTGTAGCTAGAGAGGCTGCATGTGGTACCACCACCACCTGGTTAGTGATAGAAGCACAGGCCTTGGTGTTCAACTGCATGGACCCAAGTTGCAGCCTTGTTATCCACTAGTTTGGTATTGATTCACATTCTCATCCTGTTTCTTCCACTATAAAATGGTAGAGGATTAAACGAGAGATGTGTCACTGATAACTCAGTGACATATAGTAAGCGATCAGTAGCTATTGACCATGTTGTTGTTGGTGATGCTGAGGAGGAAGGAGACTCCCTAGAGAGTGGAGTGTTAGGAATGTGTGTTCATTCAGTCATTTTTAGCACCAGGTGGCAGGGCAACCTTTTTGTCCCACCTCATCTGTCCAGCCAAGACCAGATCATCCTGTCCTGGCCCAACACCAGCAACCATCCTGGGTATCATCCTGACTCATTGGGTGGCTTTACTTCTGAAGTTCTCAGTTCAGTTCTGACTTAAGCTTTTCTTTCCCACTTAACATGTATTTATTAGGCATCTACTTCGTATAGTGTTCTGCATTAGGATATTTCTAGGGAATATTTCTAGGACCCAAGAATCCAGATTCCAGCTCTTAGGAAGGTTAACTTCCAGTCAAGTACTAATAAGTAACATATCCATCCTTTGAGTGTTTACTACACGCCAGACACTGTTCTAAGTGTGTTCTTGTATTAGCGTATTTAATTGTAACACTGTTCTTTAGGCTGTGTACTATTATTATCTGTTATCAATATTGGAAAGTATTGCTCCAAGGTCGCACAGCAGTAAGTGCCAGAGTTCTCATTTGAACGTAGATCCAAACCCATTCTCTTGTTGCTATTCTGCCTCTTCTAAAACATCTCTCCTAAAGCAATTAGATCCACGTTAACGAAGTCTAACAATCTGTAAGTGATTGGTCAGGGTCCTCAAGGTCTTTGTCTACTCATGCACTCACTTTCCTCTGCCTCCCTCCTTTCCAAAGTGATGGAGACATGAGTTGTCATTGAGATTAGGGCTCTTAAGCCTATAAAGTGTGCTGTATTAGCCAGGTTATAAGTTAGTGTTTGGAATGTTCTTTGAAGACCTGAGTATGTGCCTGATCCTTGTTATTATTACAAGCATCAGGTAAGCTGATTTCCTAAAGGACAGAATTATCTTCAATAACATGATCTTTCTGTATACTTTCTACTTTAAAGGACTAATTTCTTTTTCCTTTTTGCCCTCCTTTACTACTAAAAGCCAAAACTAAACTGAAGTTCTCCTCTGGGTGGCTCAGAACAAATTCAGCACCCACCCCAAACAAACACCCCTCCATCCCTTTTTAACCTCAGAAGGTCCTGACCCAGCAAAAGTTTCCCATTCCCATCAGTGTTGCAGGTTTGCAACTCCCTGCATTTTATCTGTAGCTTGTTGACATAGAGAAGGGGCTTTTGCAGGCTTTCGTTGCATTAGCCCACTCACAAGTCTTTTCTGCAATCCCTTTGACCTTAGGCTGCTTTTTTTTTTTTTCCTGCTGTGGCATGTAAGCCAGCCTGATCCCCTTCACCTTATGCTACTTTTATAAGCTGGAGGGGAAAAAAAAAGACTGTGACCAAATGTTTAACAGGCTGTTCAGACATGGTGGATTGATGGCTTGATCTATTTCCTGCTTCACCACACCTCCCCATCCCCCAAGGTGAAGGTGGAAAACCCAGCAAGTTACATAAGTTGCTGGAGCAGTCCAGATGGCTGGCTGCTGGCCCAAGCAAACTCAGCTTTGGAGCACTTGGGAATGCCTGCACTGGCAATAAAGCACGGACTCATTTTTAATGAGAATAAGCGTTTTGTTCAGGATGATTGAGTCTGTATGGATCAGAATAGTGAAGTGAGATCAGGGCTGCCATCCCTAAACATGGCTGCTAGCTTCACTCTGGGCAGGACAAGGGGGCGTCTTGAACTTTACTGCACAGGGAGGCATGGGCAGAGCCGCAGAACAGGAATGGCACCACTGTGCAGCCTGGCATTTGTGTGAAGTCCTGCGAGAGAGAAGGGCAGGCCCTCCGAAGAGCACGGAGGGAATCTGAGCCCCGCATGGCAGGGTGTGCTCCTTGCTATCTGGCCTGCCCGCCACTCAGTCTTAACTCTTTTGCTGTCGACCATTCTTGAGAGATTTTGAAATCTTTTCTCAGCTTTGGCTACAGTTAACCAAACTAGCTCCAAATCACAAGCTTAGTTTGTGAACCTGCCATTTCTGGTGTAGGAGGAAAATGGACCTGAGACTTTGGGGAGGCTCTGGGAACTTGTGTGGGAGGCCAGGGACATGGCTCACAAGATGGTCATCTGTGATCCCTCTCTCCTTGTGTGTTGCCTGGAGATGACCAGGAAGCACTTGTGCCACCCACCTGTGGTATACACACAGACAGCCTTGCATCAAGGATTGGTGATGATTAGACCAGGTCATCTGCCAGTCTTTGCTGCTGGGCCTCCAGAGCAGCCCCAAGAGCTTTCCCAGCCTGCCCTAGGAGGTTACATATTCATGGCTGGTAGGTTACAGTGAGGACAGGCAACCTGGACTGTCTGCCACTGTATGGCATCTGAAGTGAAGATCACTGTGTATGTTCAAGATCAGAGACTGGTTATCGCATGTCCACCCCATGATGAATTAGACTCCAATATATGAATCCTTTGTTTCTAGGGTTATAGAAATTATCATGTAAAATAGAAAGGAGAACATCCGAAGTCTGTAGGAGAGGTTCAGGGAAGAGGGAATGCAGACTTTTATACATTTTTATGTGGAGAAGAATACTTTCTTCTGATTGAAAGAGTAACATGTTGTAGAAAATATGGAAAATAATTAAAAGCACAAAGAGAAAAATGAGTATCATTCATCTCATGGAGAATAGTGGTTAATTTTTGATGCTTGTATTTTCAGCTTTCACTGTGTGTGTTTATGTATCTAGAAACACACAAACAGACAAAAATAGATCACTTTCTACATATTGTTGTATAGATGGGATTTTCACTGACTTTATTACATTTTCTCATATCTGTCAGTTTAGCTGTGAGTTTTACTGTAAACAACCAGAAATCCAACAATGACTTAAAAAGAAATTATAGTGTTTATGTTTTAAGATGTGGGTGAGGCTCTGTGGACAGAGAGGGTGCCTGTGTGAAGCCACCAGGGACCCAGGGTCTTGACACCTTTCTGCTCTGAATCCCTGGTACATAGGCTTTGGTCTTCCTCATCACCTTGTGTTTGCAAGATGGCTGCTGCTCCTCCTGGCCTTACATCTGTGGTTCAGGCAGGAAGAAGAGAAAGGAGTGCTGTGTGTGTCAAGGAAGCCAAGGTTTCACGGAAACCCCAATATACATCCTCTCTGCCTCCTTGCCAGCCCCAGATCACATTCCTACCTATGAGAAGTGTAGTGTTTTCGGCTGAGGACATTTTGCTCCACCATATCGGGGGACTGTTATTAAGGAAGAAGGGGGAAATGGACATTGTATAGAAAATGGCAAAACCGGCCACTCCTTATGTCTAAGTTTTATTTTACAATCAGAAATTCTTTTTTTCATTTTGCTTTTCCTGGTGTTTGAACCCAGGGGTACTTGAGCACCGAGCACATCCCTAGTCCCTTTTATATTGAGTGAGGGGCTCCCTAAGTTGCCAAGGCTGGCCTTGAACTTGCAGTCCTCCTGCCTCAGCCTCCTGAGTCACTGAGATTACAGGTGTTCAGCTAATCAGAAGTTCTTGAGTGACTTAGAAGCTCCTTTGATAATATTAATTGTGGGCATTCTCCTCAGAAAAATATATTAATACATAACATTTTACATTTAATGAACAGGAAGCTTCTGCAGGCACTGAAACCTCTGCCACCCATGATTTTTCCCTTAGCATGAGTTCCTGGAAGTGGTGAACAATCTATCCATTTTTGAAGCTTGTCCTCCATAAAGGTTGTGCCAGTTTACACTTAGATGACCCTCATATGGGAATGTCCATTTCCCCTAGCCCACATGTGAACTTGGTATTACCAGTTTTTAAAAAATCCTTTCCCAGCAGCTCGAGAGGCTGAGGCAGGAGGATCACAAGTTCAAAGCCAGCCCCAGGAACTTAGTAAGACCCTGTCTCAAAATAAAAATATTAAAAAGGGCTGGGGATGTGGCTCAGTGGTTAAGTGCCCCTGGGTTCAATCCCTGGTACAAAAACAAAACAAAACCAACAAAACAAAAACCTCAAACCTTAATTTTTTTTAAAAAAGGCATCTTCATTGTGATAATTTAAATTTATTTATTTTCTATGGACTTTGAGTATTCTTCATGTTTATTGAATACTTGTCCTTTTGCAAGTAACTGTTTGTCCTTTATCCATATTTTTTCTCTTATTGTATTTGCCTTTCACTTACTGATTGTAAGAGCACTTCCTATGAAGTCTATCCCCTACTTTCTGCATTCTATCCTTGCTTGACTGCATCCCCGTTCTAAGATATTTACCTAAGATTTATTTCAGCATTAAAACATAATAAAGCCAGGTGCGGTAGTCACACACTTGTAATCCCAGCAGCTCAGGAGGCTGAGGCAGGAGGATGGTGAGTTCAAAGCCAGCCTCAGCAATGGTGAGGCACTAAGCAACTAAATGAGAATCTGTCTCCAAATAAAATACAAAATAGGGCTAGGGATGTGTCTCAGTGGTCAAGTGCCCCTGATTTCAATCCCCAGTACCCCTCACCCCCCCCCCCCCAAAAAAACATAATATAGAGATCTACCTTGATTTTACCCTCAAATGATTATTGTTATCTTAACACTATTATTGAATAATCATAAGTCTCCCAGATGGTTTAAGAAGGCAGTAATTACTTTTCTTTAAGCACATGGAAGAGGTGAAGGTCAGTTGCCTTTGCAGAAGCCAAATGAGCTGCCCTGCTGTAAGATGCCCAGTTTTTTTCCAGGGCTGACACTCTGCTGGGAGAGGGGAAATTGCATTCTGTGTCTGGCCCTGATGCTGACTGCTTAACTTTCTTGGTGTGAGCACAACTATAAGTGAGCAATTTAATACTTAAAATGCTGGTAGGCAGATGGCAATTTGCTCTTCCCAGATTTGAAGAGCTCTTTCAGTCCTAAGTTCATTTTTAATTACATAACCATTTTGGGTGATTGGATTGGCACCTTGTAAAGTTAATGTCAACTGATTCTGGGATGTGCATTTATAGTACTGTCAATGTCTTGGGTTTCTCCTGTTGTTCAGCTAATGTTTATTAAATGCCTACTATGTTCCAGGCACTCTGGGACCTATCGTGATAAATCTGTTGCTTTGCTATGATTTTAGAGTAGAAGGGATCAATGTGAGGTGTGAACACAGTGCTCTTGAAATAGAAGAGATGATTTTAGACTGAGGGAGTGGAAGGCAGCTTTCTACAGGAGGCCCATGAAAGTAGGACGTGAGAGGGTATCTGCCTAGGCAGAAGGGGATAAGGGCTTTCTTGTTAAGAAAATAGGAGCAAAGATTCTTAGACAGGAAATCGTGGTATGGCCAGTAGTTGCCTTATGGGGAGAAGGTGGGAAGTAAGATCGGACATGTTGGGGGAAATTTGAACATTATGCTTTAGGAGTTTTTTTTTTTTAAAGTTTTAAACAGTAGTGTGAAAGTATTACAAACAAGAGGGGCTACATTCCACATTGGGTGTTAGGACCACAGAGGAAGGGATATAAATAATCAGTATATTGAAAGCAGAATCCAGTGGCTGTCACCTGACTGGATGTGAGATTGAAAACACGGGGTTCTTCAAATTTTAGGTCCATTTTTCTGAGATAAAGACGATGCTGTGAGTTGAGATGACAATTATTAACTGAGCATTTACTATGGACTGCTCATGGTGCCAGTTCTCTGCCGTTGTTCTACTATCTTGATTGGCACACTCTGCCTTTTATAGATGGGGCATTGAGGTATACAGAAGTGTCACAAGGAGAAAGTAGCAGTTGTCCTGTGACTTTAAGTCCCCCCACCCCACTCCCTCCTTTCTTTTCAATAGCCTTGCTGTGAGGCAAAGAAAACAAGGGTGAATTTGGCCTCATGTTCAGTAGCTGGGTGGGGTCACCCCTCCTGTTGTCTCAAGAAGCTCTTCTTGGTGGTGCTCTGAGAAATAGGTGTTGGGTTTGAGCTGCAGGGAATTTCCCAGATGAAGATGACTGTGACCAGTTGGAAATGGAGGTCTGCTCCTGAGGCACCTGGAGGGAGGTTGGGGTTCTGGGTTAGAGGTGGAGCATCTTGTGCATAGAGACCCCTGTTGAAGTCGGGGTGATGGGTGAGACTTCCAAGTCTATGTGTAGAAGAGAGAGGGAGGAATGAGAGGTCCAAGGACGGAGCTCTGGGAGCATTTAGAGAGTGGGCTCTGGGGCTCTCCTGAGGTGCTGGTGGGAGCGCACCCTGGTACAATCACCCAGAGCCTCGCGAGGTCGCTCCTACACACCATCCTAACTGCTGGCTCTGCTGGATCCTCTTGTCTCTGCTGTTGTGGCACAGAAACCACTGTGGGCAATGTGTAAGTGTATGCACACAGCTGTCTTCCAAAGAGCTTCATAAATACATGTTCATGTTCATATATATTTATGCATGTATAAAATATGACATGATGAAGATTTGGGCCCACTTTTTCTTCTATTGGGCATAGGATCTCTTTTCTAGTTCCTAAGTCTTTGATCCTCTTTGAGTTGATTTTTGTGCAGGATGAGAGATAGAGGTTTCATTTCACTTTGCTGAATATGGATTTCCAGTTTTGCCAACACCATTTGTTGAAGAGGCTATCTTTTCTCCAATGAATGTTTTTGGTGCCTTTGTCTAGTGTGAGATAACCATATTTATGTGGGTTTGTCTCTGTATCTTCTATTCTGTACCATTGGTCTACATGTCTATTTTGGTACCAATACCATGTCATTTTTGTAACTGTTGCTCTGTAGTATAGTTTAAGTTCTGGTATTGTGATGCCTCCTGCTTCACTCTTCTTGCTAAGGATTGCTTTAGCTATTTTGGGTCTCTTATTTTCCAATTAAATTTCATGATTGCTTTTTCTAGTTCTATGAAGAATGTCATTGGGATTTTAATAGGAATTGCATTAAATCTGTATAACAGTTTTGGTAGTATGGCATTTTGACAATATTAATTCTGCCTATCCAAGAACATGGGAGATCTTTCCATCTTTTAAGGTCTTTTTCAACTTCTTTTTTTAGTGTTCTGTAAAACAGATTGATTCTCAAGTATTTTATTTTTTGAGGCTATTATGAATGGGGTAATTTTCCTAATTTCTCTTGCAATGGATTCATTGCTTATGTATAAAAGTACATTTGATTTATGGGAATTAATTATAGAGATTCCTCAGAATACTTGGAATGGAACCACCATTTGAGCTAGCTATCCCATTCCTCAGTTTATACCCAAAGGACTTAAAATCATCATGCTATGATGACACAGCCACATCAATGTTTATAACAGCTCAATTCACAATAGCTAAACTATGGGACCAACTTAGATGCCCTTTAACAGATGAATGGATAAAGAAAATGTGGTACACATACACAATGGACTATTACACAGCCTTAAAGAAGAATGAAATTAGGGCATTTGCAGGTAAATGGATGGAACTAGAGAATATCATGCTAAGTGAAATAAGCCAATCCCCAAAAACCAAAGGCTAAATGTTTTCTCTGATAAATGGATGCTGATCCATAGTGGGGGTGGGCATGGAAGAATTGATTGCTCAGAGGGGAATGAGGGGAAGGGTGGGGCTGTGGGGGTGGGAAGGATGGTAGAATGACACAGACATTATTACCCTATATACATGTATGATTACACTACTGGTGTGACTCTGCATGATGTTTCAGCCAGAGAAATGAGAAATTGTGCTCCATTTGTGTACAGTGTGTCAAAATGCATTCTACTGTCTTGTATAACTAAGTAGAACAAATTTAAGTTTTTTAAAAAATTAAAAAATACATAAAAATTATGCATGTCACATACATATGTGTCAACAGTTGACCCTCATTATTCCTGATTCCACACTTGTGAACTTCCCTACTCACTAAAATGTCTTTGTAACACTGAAGTCAGCTCTCAAAGCACTTTCACAGTCATTTGGACATGTGTAGAGTGGTGAAAATGTCAGCCTTTCCACAGGCATGTTCCCAAGGAGGGAGCTTGTGCTTGGCTTTCTTGTTTCAGCTCTCCTGATGTAATTAAATGTCTTTTTCTCCGTCTACTGAGTGCCACATTTGTTGAATTTTGCATGTTCTGTTGGTGTTTTTTTTTTTTTGTTTTTTTGTTTGTTTTTAAGTGATTCCCTAACAGCTAAAGTGCTATCTAGAGTTCTTAAGTAGAAGAAGCTTTGAAGTGCCCATGACCTCATATGAAGACACGTTAGGTGAGCTTTGAGCTTCGTTAAGACTTGAAGATGCTGTTGGCTGTGAGTGCAACATTAATGAATCAACAGCATGTGTTTAACAGGTGTCTTTAAACAGTGCCACACACAAAACAAGGTTATGTGTTGGCCAGTCGATGAAAATATTGTAGCCAGAGGTTTACAGGAACTGTTTCCCCTAAGAGCAGTTATTTAGCATTTGCTAATTCAGTGTTTGTAGTGCTTTATGGAACAAATACATATTTTATATTTGCATACTATATTTACATTACGCGCGTGTGTGTGTGTGTGTGTGTGTGTGTGTGTGTGTTTCTTTAAAAAAGATTTCATGGGGCAGAGAAGCCCATGGGACAGGGCTGAGTAGTAGGTTCAGAAGAGTAGACACTTAAAGGACACAGGTAACCAACCAACTACATTGAACATGACAGGAAAGGACCCAGAAGCAGCCTTTGGATTTCTGTGTTTTTCAAATTCAGATCAGAAGAAAGACGTGCCATCTCTCCCGTCCTCCCTCTGGGCTTCTTGTTCCCAATGGGCTTTGGCTGTTGGCTGTGCTTGTAACTGGAACTTGGTGGCCCTGTGAACAGTGTGCTGTGGCTCTTTCTAGACGAGAAGTGACAGAGGCTTGAGGAGGCACTTGTTGCTTTTGATGGGAACATCAGGTCGGCTGGTGCTCAGGAAGCTGACTGATCTTGCGGCAGCAGCCTTCCAGCCCAGCCCTGCTTGCTTTTGCGGGCCAGACCCTCTTCCCTGATCCTCTGAAATATATTTTGGGACTTCTTTCCTAACCAATTGTCAGCAAATCCCAAGGTGGCTGTTGCTGAGGAGAGTGAAGTAGTACAATCTCGGTGTTATGTAAAACTCCTCGAGTGCATGGAAAGCCCTTCAGGACCTGAAGGAGTCCATTTTTGATGGTGGGATATTAAAAATTATAGGCTCTGATGGAGTTGGAATTTCAAAACTGGTCTCTCTTTTATTTTTCTTCTCTGCATTTTTTATTGGTACATTATATTTGTAAGGTTTGTTATATATCTGTACAAGAACAATATAATTTGGCCAATATCATTCCCAGCATTTTCCCTTAGTTCCCTCTTTCAATGCGTAAGACCCAGAGAGAGGGAAGGGCTTGATCAGGGTCATACAAGAAGTCAGTGACTCACTCACTGGTCAAGGGCCCTGTGCTTGTGAGCTTCTTGGACTCCCTGCCCACTCAGATATAGCTTGTAGGTGGCCATGTAGTCAGCTGAGGATCCGGAAGATTAGCCCTGAGTGTTTCATATAGGCCTTTGTGATGGTCAGCACACCTACACACTTGTCCTGTGAGCTGAGGGTTAGGAAGCAAATGTCAATTTTGTTAATATTATGAGGGCTTCTGAAGGTTATATGAATCAATTCCATAATAAGACAACTTTCTGGAAGTGAGAGAGGAAGGAGAAGGGGAATCAGATGAGTTAATGCTACTTATTCCTAAATTTGTATTTTAAACCTGTGAGTTTCAGATCTGGGCTGCAACTCAAATGTACCTGTAAATTATGTTTACAAACTAGGGGAACAAAGAGAATTATAAAAATAAAATAAGAATGAAAGCCAAAACTATACAGTCTCTAGAAAAAAAAAAAAAGTAAGACAAAATCTTTGCAATCTGAGGCTTATTCACAGGACACTGAAAACAGTGTGTACAAAAACAGTCTACAAAAAATAATTTGGCTTTATTAAAATTAAAAACTTGTGCCTATCAAAAAATACCATTGGGGCTAGAGTTTTATGTGGCTCAGTGGTAGAGCACTTGCCTAGCATGTGTGAGGCCCTGGGTTTGATCCTCAGCACCACATTAAAAATAAATAAATAAATAAAGGTATTGTATCCATCATATATATATAAAATAAACCCACCTTTAATCTGGGCACAATGTCTCACACCTGTAATCCCAGCAATTTGGCAGGCCAAGGCAGGAGAATTGCAAATTTGAGGTTCACCTCAGCAACTTAGTGAGACCGTTTAAAAATAAAAAATAAAAAGGACCAGGGCTGTAACTCAGTGGAAAAGTGCCCTTGAGTTCAATCTCCAGCATCAAAACCAAAATAAAAGCAAACCAACAAACACCATTAAGAAAGTTATTTGGCAAGCTGCAGAATGGCAGAAAATATTGCAAAACATATATTTGACAAAGCAGATAATTTGGATTTGCACAGAGAGCTCATAAAACTTAGTAATAAATAGAACAACCTAATTAAAAGATGGGTGAAAGACTTGAAGAGGCACCTCATGAAAGAAGATTAAGAATTCCTTAAAAGTGCATGAAAAAGCCGGGTGCAGTGGCTCATGCCTGAATTCCCAGCTGCTCGGGAGGTGGAGGCAGGAAGATTGCAAGTTCAGCAAGACCCTGTTTCTAAATAAAATACAAAATAGGGCTGGGGATGTGGCTCAGTGGTTAAGTGCCTGAGTGCCCGAGTCCAATCCTCAGTACCAAAAAAAAAAAAAAAGTGCATGAAAAAGTCCTCAGAGAAATGCAGACTAAAATCATGAGACATTGCTACCTACCACCAGCAAGGCTGTAGTTAAGATTGAGAACAATAAATGCCGAGAGTACATGGACCTGAATTTCCCACTCGTTGTTGGTGGGAGGATAAAATGGTGCAGCCACCTTGGTAAAAGGCTAGGTAGTTTCTTATTTAATAACAAACAAATAAACAGCCTTGCCCTATGATTCATCATTTTTACTTCACCAAGAGAAATGAAAGCATATGTCCTCAGAAAGACTTGTACAAAAACATTTGGAGCAGCTTTATTTATGATAGCCAAAGACAGGACCAGCATACGTGTCCATGAACAAGATAATTGATAGAACTATGATATATTCAAATAATAAAGTACTACTCACAAGTAGAAAAGGACCAAGAGCATTGATTCACACCACAACATGGATAAGTCTCAAGAATTTTATGCTGAGTGACACAAGGGTGCCATAAAAAAGTATTGAGGTATGAATGCATTTTTATATTAATGATGGGACCAAAACAAAACAGAAGAATGGTTGTCTGGGCAGGGGCTGGTGGGGACAGTTGGGGCAAGATGGGAAGAGGCCTGGGAAAACTAGCTGAGTGACGGAGACATTTCTGTCTTGAAATGGGGGTTTAGCTTACATGGGTAGATGAAATTCTCATGGTTCATCGTTGGCACACTTGCGAATTGTGAATTTTATTGTATGTAAATTTTACCTTTAAAGATTGGCAAAAGGGCTGGGGTTGTGGCTCAGTGGTAGAGCGCTTACCTAGCACATGTGAGGCATTGGGTTTGATCCTCAGCACCACATAAAAATAAAGAAAGAAAAGTATTGTGTCCATCTACAATGAAAAAAAAAAGATTGGCAAATATTGAACTTTAGTAGATGATATGCACACACTAAGTGTTTAGATCAGTACTGAGGTCTGCAACTTACTTTAAATTTAATGAAAAATAAGATGGATTGATGATGATGGAAGGACAGGTATGTGACACATGATGATATAAGACAAATATAGCAAAATATGGTTGATTATAGATTGGAAGTCTTGAGTATATGAGTATTCACTGTAAGTGCCTTTGTCTTTTCTGTGTGTTTGAGGAATATGATGTTCTGTCCTAAATAGTTCTTTCTGTCTATACTCAGAGGTAGAGTGACTTCTGCCTGTGATGGAGAAGGGTGTGTCCATGGAGGGAGAGCAGAGGAAGAGTGAATCAATGAATGCTGGGTAGCCAAAGAACAGCTTTTCATTTCCAAGGGCTTGGTGGTCCCACCTCACCTTCTACCCCAACCATTGTGGGGAAATCAAAGTCCTGGGGATTCTGTATCTGCCCCTTCCTTTTACACTGAGTGGAGATGAGGAAGAGTTCAATCTAAAAACTTTTCTACAGAATCAAAGAGTTTTAGACTCTACAGTTCCATTTTGGAAACCCATTGTGCCCTTTGGGCGTTGTAGGAAAACATTACAATTCCCTGTGTGGTCAGAGCAGGTCACCAGCTCAGAGAACAGAATGAAAGAGTGAATCTTCTCAGAACCTGTGCTGCATGTACAGGGGTTGGCATCAGTATTATTTCTAGATTTGAGGTAGGAAACTCAGCTTCGGGTCACATATCGAAATGGCAGCCCCTGCACTCCTATGTGTCCATTGCAAGAAGTTCCCTTTCCCAATGTCTGTGACTCTTGATGGGCATCCCAGGGTAATGAGATCATAAAGGTGCTTTGAGTTCCTTTGACTTCATTCGGCCTCCATAGTGGAGAGGGTATAAATGCCACTTGCCTTAAGTCTGAAGAAGGAGGAACTGGAAGTGGAGTGGAGCAGTGTCAGGTATGACTCATGCTCTGGCTGTGGTTCTCCTAGGCAGGGCCATACTCCAACAGCTGACGAGCCTCACAAGCTCCTACTTCAGGACCCTGCGTACTGCACTGAGGAATTTCTCATTTGCAGTTTGCAAAGTACAAAAGAACAAGTTTCTCTCTTCTGCTCATGGAACTATGTAATGAATTCCAAGGACATGTGGGGAGAGAGAGGGGAACACATAAAGACATTCTTTGTTTAAGATTTTTTGTCTGGGGGACAGGAGGTGGTCCCCCATGACCCTCAGGGAAACAGCACGCTGATGGACTAGTGGGTTCACACCCACTTTTTAATGTTGTATCAGCATGAAGCCAGGAAATGTTAGAGCCAGAAGACTCCTCACATTGTGACCCGGCCACATCCTACATGCACGTCAGCTCACATGCCATCTGCTTAACTGGTGTGCTTTTGATAGTGAGTGAGCTTGTGTCCTATCTGCTGCCTTGAAATTTTTACTGGAGTATTGTTTTGTTTTTTTTTTTTTGTACATTACTTAGAATTCCTTTTTTGCATCCAGTTTTTGTTTATATTGGCTGAGATTCTAATCTTCAGTTGAAAGATAGAGACCTTGCTTATAGGGGTTTTCAGGATTTCTGAATATGAAATGCAAGGAAATTGCATAACATTACAGCATTTCCTCTTCTTGTTGCTTGCTTGTTACCCAAAATACAGTAGTTCCTTCTAGAAGCTTAAAGGAATTTGGCAGATCCTACCCTCTGATGGTCTGTTGTGGTTGAGAGAGTCAACATTACCCCGATTTGGGGTTGAATTTTTCTCGAGGTCAAAAAACAAAGCTTCCTGAATTATAACTATGACAACAGTGTTTATGTAACACAAAAATCAAACTCTGGGGGGAGGAGGAGCACCCACAACAATCAGTGTTAGTAACCCCAGAAACATTTTGTTCATGCTTAATTCAGCAGGACTGAAAACAAGTGAAAATAAGTGGCCTTCCCCTTCCCTGAGCAACTGGGTGTAATCTCCCACCTGCATGCTCCAGGAGGAGCTGTGTTATCTCCCCTCTGGAAATTATAGCAGCCTAATTTGAGATTTCTCACTGAGAAGTTCAGTAAGTACCAGCAGCACTCAAAATCTAAAAGCATTGCCATAAGGATAATTTGCTCGTCAAGGTCATTCTGACCCATAGAGAAGGTCCCAGATGAAGGAATGTGCACCCTGTGTCCTGAGCCCCTTGTCCTCTTGGAGTGACCTCTTGGACACTGAGTATGTGCTTAGAACTGTGAGTTGCCATGTAAATCTCCCCAAAGAAGTGTAAGGACAACTTTGTCATCAAGGGATTGATTTGGTTAGAGACTAGAAATAGTGAAGAATGAAAAATTGTATTCAGAAGTGTTAAGTTCTTTAAGAACTTCAGACTCTAAGAGAAATGAGAGGTCAAAGTAGGGAGAAATTATGGTCCATAGCCACTAAGGAAGTTAGAAAATCTTTGTGGAATGGGGAAAGGGAAATTACATTTTTTAGTACCTTCAGACACTGTGAAAACTATTCTGTTCTCCCAATATCCTCATAAATTAGGTATTGTTACTTAGCACTAGTTAACCAGCTCAGGAATGTGAAATGATTATCTAAGGGCACAGAACTCAGAAGTGGTGGAACTAGGCCATAATATACAGTCTCCAAAGCCACTTCATCCACTTCCCCTGTCCTAGAATCCATCCACGGCCTGTACAGGGGAAAGGACAGGCTAACAATGATGAACCCCAAGCAACCAATTTATCATCCTGAAATGCTTTCCAGATGAAAGGGAGCTTAGTCCTATGTGTAAGGGTGATACTGGGCCAGCCTTACTGCTGTGGCTGTGAAGAGCTCTTAGCTGTCAGCGGTTGACAGCCATTTGAGTCTTCCTTCTGGGACTCCATTCTGACCTTCATCTCTATTGAGATTAAATAATGAGTTGCCCTTTGATAATTTGAAGACTTATATCATGATGTCTTTTGTGACTATCATTATTACTAACACATTTAATTGCACAAATTAATGGGTTTCACTGTGACATTTTCCTACATGTTTATATTGTGCCTTGTTCTTGCCCTTCTGCCCTCTCTGGCCCTCCTCTTGTGATGTCAGGAAGGCTTCTCTTCTCTAGTCAAAGCTGGGCTTTAGGGAAGCATCTTGCAGGAAGGAACAAGGCGTATGACAGATTAGGGGGGGAGAGGGAGAGAAAGAGAGAGCAAGAGAGTGTTTGCACAAGAGAGAGAGAGCATTGGGGTGGGGGTTTGGGGGACAGCAAGACCCAGGAGAAGGTCAATATCGAGGTCCAGGTAAGAAGGCAATGAAAATATGACCTAGGGCAATAGAGAAAGAAACAGGGATGAGGAATAGGTTCCAGATATACGGTAGTCATGGAATTGATAAAACTCGAAACTGATTGGGTATGTGAGGTAGAAGGAAGGGAAAACTCAAGAACAGCCTGAGTATAGATTTCCTCCCATTCTACTTCGTTGCGCCCTTTCCTCCTTTAGTATAGGGTTCCCTATAAAGCTCAAGTAGGTGTTTCTTTATGTACTTTTAAAATTTGCTACAACTCTCGGCTGTAAGCCACATAAGCACAATTATAAAATAGAAATGAAAAGGATGTTTGGTTCGCTGTGGAAAGAGCAGGATGAAGTTCGGATACATTCAGATAAAACAACTTAAATGGGACTATTGGAACCCACTCTCCCCTCATATCATGGCTTTGCTTTCTTTTGTTTGACCTTTTTTATTCAAGCTTTGCTTATGTGGTGGCAGAGTTGGCCACTAAAGCTCCAGACATTTGTCCTGTTCTCCTAGCAACACATCAAGGCCTTGGTTTCAGCAACTGTGATAAAAAATGTTAAAAGCGAGTATTGTTAGCTCCTTTTAGCCTGGAGCAAGTCACATGCACAGTAATGTGTAGCCTGGATCACATAGTCACACCTGAAGAAGGAATGGGGATCAGCCCCACCCCAACCACCTGGACTTGAGGGAATGATTCCCCTAGGAAAATGAGGGTGATGTCCCTAGAGAAAGAGGGACATAGCTAACAAGCAGTAGGAATAGTCACAGGTATCCAGAGCACTTTGTCTTCCTCCCGAATTACTGAGGAATGATATAAAGAGATAAGTCTTTGATATCCATAGTACAAAGCAGCAGGCGGTGCTTGAACTAAGGGAAGACAAAGTTTATCTTCCTGTTCATCATCACTGCCATAACTGTGTCCAACAGCAAGCATCCATTTTCACTCACCAGCATGCTGTTGTCTTGGGGTTCAGGAAGGCTTCGGGTGCTGTCTGAAGACTTTGTAAATGGCTTCAGGAGCATAGCCAGGCGCTCCCATCTTTTGCTGGGCCCTTTTGCCAGAGACAGCCTGAGTCCTCAGGTGCCTCTGATTACATAACGGAGGAGACTCGGAACCATCAAGTGCAGGAACCCCTTTCTTAGCTCTCCTTGCAGAACTCCCCAGTGGCACCACAGGGCTAAAACTAACAACAGCAGTTGTCGTCACGTGCTGGTGTAGAGCCGACGTGCAGCAGGCCCTAGAAAAACAATGGCTACGTGAGGGATTTGATATCCTGGAAATAAGCCAAAAAAGATAAAGCCTTTCTATATTTTCTCACAATGAGACCTGAATTCTTTATTTCTATTTTCCTAAAAGGTGATGATTCCTAGAGATTTTGCCAGATGTTGGACATAGTTACCTAATGGTGGACCTGGCTTATGCTTTCTGTCTGTCCAGTGTGCTGTCTTTATCAACACCAACGTGGAGGTTCTTTCCTCCTGCCTGCTTTTCTACCCCTCTCCCTCCCCCCCTTTCTCTTTCATTTTGGTTTCTGTGTTATTCCTTCTACTCAAACCTACTCTTCGGGTCAGTACTTTCCCAGTGGCCTGCTGTGTGCCAGTTACTGAACACTCTTGACATGTAATCCTGCAGGGCCGGAGCAAGATCTTGATGCTTATTCAGTAATGGAGTATTGGGAAGTGCCATCAAATACATTTTTATTGGCTTTGCTTTGGGGAGCCTCCCTAAGAAAGCAGTGCAGCACTGGGCGCAGTGGGAGGGGAGAGCCCCAGGGGTGCTGCCAGCTGGGAAGTGGGCAGGCAGCAACAGCTGTTTTACCTCTGCTCTGCTCACTGAGAACATTTCCTCACTCAGACCTGGGTAATGAGGAGCACATCTCTGCGGGGAGGACGGGGAGCCAACACCTAACTCCCAAGCTCTGTCGCCCCAAGTTGAAATACATCCTTATTTATTTCAAGCCATTCAAACTCATTTTATCCCTGTGTGCTTCAGATTCAAACAGTTCCTTCTGGAAAGCTTTTCCAAGTGTGGCCTGTGAACACACCCATGAAAAGAGCCACTCTCCCAATTTCATGTCTGTTATTGGATTTTATGGGTGGCACCTCACAGACCCAGGGTGTCCTCCTAGTAACTTCTCAAGGGTTTTATTAAAAGGTTTTTTTTGTTGTTGTTGTTGTTTTGTTATTGTTTTTTTTTAAATTCAGCCTGTTTGCCAGGTGTTCAAATGGGCTGCTGTGCTGAGAGTTCTGCCGGCTGCGCAGGCCTTGGCAGCACCCTCCAGGTCTTTCTGTGCTCATTGTTTTTAAGAAGGGTGCTTTCTGGGTGTCCTAAAAAGTCTCAGGCTGGTTGTGGTTTTTCGATTACCGCCACACTTGTATTAATTGGAAGTTTGCAGAATTACGGTTATGTTTAATTTGGGTGGAAATTTTGTTCTTACATAATGGTTGCGATATTGCCATTCTAATTACTGCTTAGCTTCTTTTGAGTTCTTTGTTAACCACCAAGCTATTTTTCCACTGGAAAGCAGAGTTGGGTGGAGAAGTTGTATGAAGTTGTGGTCGAGGGCAGGCTCTAGTCTAGAGGCTCTCTGTTCAATTCAAACCCTGGCTACGTGACCTTTGGGAGGTTAATGAATCTGTATAATTCTGTGAGATAGAGGCCAAGCTAATCCCAGCAGGCTTCAGGATGAGACAACAATGTTCATATAAATGTTTAGTACGTAGCGAAGAAGTAGTTGTTGGTGGTGGTAATTTTTATTTTTGATTGCTGCTTTGTTCTAATTAATTGGCCTTAGACTGTTTCCTTTCCTTCCTCTATCTATTAGGATGCATATGAGACCAGTGCCACTGGGCCCCTCGAATCACATTCCCATCCTCAGCCATTGATCCCATAGGAGATAACCTTCCCTCACAAAAAGTGTGATGAGAAGGAAGGAGGATAACATGATAAAAGTTCATCTTCATAGATGATGAGTCCATGGGCTGCGGAATTTGCACTCTGTGCTGGTGTAAAATATTTTATATCTATTACTCAATTTGATTCTCATAACTCTTGAGAGGTTGGGTATATTAGTATCCTCCTTTTATAGTTGGCCAGACCAAGGTCTAGAGTTGGTAAGTGATGTAGACACATGGCCAATAAATGATAGAGGTGGACTTGGAACCCAAGCAGTAGGTCACTGCAAATCTGTCACTACTGATAGGCAGTTCAGAAGTGCAAGCTTTGGTGATGTGGACCCTTTGTGCCACAGAGAGGGGAAAAGATAATGTCCAGTCCAGCATTTGAAGATGTTGGTCTGCAGCTCTGTTTGACGTTTCTCCATCTTTATATTTTTATGTCTGGGAAACCATCAGGCAGGAGGGGCTTCCATCTCCTAGGCTTCTTGGAAGAGACCTCGGGTAATGCTAGAGTTTGGGGTGATTTCAGGTAACAGTTTAGTTTAGATTGGGGCAGCAGTTTTAGATAAGTTTGCCTGTGAGCCCATTTCTCTACCTTCATTTGTGCAGACTTTGATTCAGAGTGTGATGTGTCCATGTGCTAATGCAGCTGTGTATCAAAGGGTAAAGTTAGATTGTTTTGTCTAATTATTGTTTTACTTATGCCTTTAATTTACACTTGAAAAAAAAAGTGTGCCTCTCTGTGATTTCTCAGTATGACTTGGATAATGGTAATAAAGGTTACCCATAGAAAAGTTCTGGGAATCCAAATGACTCTGTGTATTCTCTCTTAATTCTCTAGGGACATGTAAATTGAATTGGCTCAGCAGTGAACACAATTTATTGCAAAATCACCTCTGAGTGCAGAGGAAGCATATGAAGGCTTTCTGCACCCTCCTTTGATTTATTAAATTATACTCCCATTGTAGCTTCTGGGTAAGGACTCATAGAATTGCAGTACCCTGTGATTTGTATCAAAGACCCGCTTTCTTGCCCTGGTGTTTATCTTCAGGATGGAACTCTGGCTCAGAGAGAATATGGAGAGTTGCGTTAGCTGCCAGATGGTTGCCTGGATTAGCTGTGGATGCTTCAGTTGGAATCTGAAGGCCATTCCCAGTTTCATTTTCTTTCTGACTCAGGGCAAGTTATTTCTTCCAGTGACTCACTTGCTCTAGCTGCCCAGGATAGCTCGTCACCTTTATCATCCTCTTCATCGCGATGTCTTATTTATCATGTGGTTAGTGGTTAAGTGCTTCAGCTCTGAAGACAGACTCTGGGAGTTCCTGTCTGGTTTCTTCCCTTTTCCAGCAGCCTCACCCTGGGCAAGTGACCTCACTTCTCTAAAAGCCTCAGTTTTCTCATCTCTGTGACTGGAATAATTAAATTATGTTGTGTTAGGACTGATGAAGATGGCCATAGATTGCTTGGCATGGTGTCCGACACATAGCGGCACTTTTGCCATCATCATTTGTATTAAATAATTATCTGCATGGAAGTTATTCCTTAATGACTCACAGATGGGCCCTGATAAGGGAGCAAACACATCAAATTTCTGTTCTCTAGAAGCATATACTAGGAGAAACATAATCATTGGCAAGGTACCTAACTAATCTTCATGTTCAGCATTCAGCAGCAACTAGTCTACTTACATTGAGAACACAAAGCCAAAGAGCTAAGATGCTCCAGTGTGGCTGGATTCTGGGGTACTTAAGCTAAGCAGGAGAGGCAGACTTAGCTTAGGCTGGGTTGTCGAGAGGATGCATTCTCTGCTTTGTTCTTCCTTAAGAGCATTATTAAAGTGACCCTTATTCTGTTGAGTTGATCCTGGAGATTCAGGTTCTATCCTGGCACTAGAGCTCTTGAGAGAAAAGAAACATATATCTGAAAACATATTCATCTGAGATAACTGTTAATAAGACAAAACTACAGAGACCTTCTGTTAAGGGACATTGCTTTGTACTTCCAGCTTCAGTCCCATGCTAGCAGGCAACTGTGAGATCTATAGAGGAAAGATTGCCCAGGGCAGGCAAACCATTTCTAACAGGTGAATTGGATGACCTTTGTCTCTACCAGCATAGAATCATAATGCCACCCACTGAAGTGGCTTAGTAGTTATGTTCATTTGCTACTACCTGGGTAGGTGTTTTATTCAGCTTTTTTTTTGCTGCTGTGACTAAAAGACCTGACAAGAACAATTAGAAGAGAAAAAGATCATTTGAGGGCGCATAGTTTCGGAGATCTTAGTCCACAGACAGCCAGCTCCATTCCTTGGGGCTTGAGGTGAGGAAGAACATCATGGCGGAAGATTTGTGGCAGGGAGAAGCAGCTCACATGATGATCAGAAAGCAGAAAGAGAGAGAGACTCCACTTGCCAGATACAAAACATATACTCTAAAGGCATGCCTCCAATGACCCACCTCCTCCAGCCACACCCTACCTCTTAGTTAATCCCCATCAGGAGATTAATCCACTGATTGGGTTAAGGCTCGCATAATTTGATCCTTTTTCCTCTAATCCTTCTTGCATCGTCTCACACAGGAGATTTTGGGGGACACCTTACATCCAAACCATAACAGTAGCAAAGTGGATCGGAACAATCACTGTAGAGACAAGCTAGAATAGTATATCACTCATCAGCTCTGTGTCATTGGACAAACTATGGAAGCTTTCTGGCCTCAGGTTCCATATCTGTAAAATAGGATCAACACTAGACCTAATCTATATGGTGTTGTAAGGATTAGACGTTGTCATGTGTGGCTCTTGGTAAGTGCTCAGTAAACAAGTCCATTCCTGCTTGGTGCTCTTACCTTGCCACCACTTGGCCTCTGAGATGGAGGCTGCTCCCCACCCTGGGCCTTCCTGTTTGGGCCATGAAGTCACATAGTCCTGGCAAGTATGGTTTGTTAGCCTCGTTTGAAAACTCGTTCTCTTTGGCTCATTTATCCAAACCAGACAGAGATTAATAACATAGCCTCAGAGAATTGGGCAGCACATGTTTCTGGCGCCTTCGGCTCATTGATCATGCCTCCCCAATTCAGGGAATGCTTGGGTGTTCCAGGCAGGGTCTCCTGAGACCCAGGAAACATTGAAGGAAAGTAATTTGGCATGAACTCACCTCCTAATTAAGGAGGGCTAAAAGCCCTGCAGTTTACTATTCCTTGTGGATTTTGCTGTTTATAAATAGAAGCAAATTTCTCTGGCATAAAATGTTTGAATTTAATGGAAGAAATACAGTGATCAAGGATGACTCTAAAAACATCCTTGCCAAATTATGGTCTTTTCCCTTACATTTCCCTTATCCAACTTTCCTAGGTATTTAATGGCAATCATCATAGGTCACTGCTCTTAGCTATGACCTAGCTACCTATTTCACTCACAGGTCAAAAGGCCCTGTAAGGATCTGCTTGCTGCCCCTTTGACTTGTCCTTCTCTGCCTTGCACTGATCCCCAATAATATTGGCCTTTCTCCCTCTAGAAGACCATGCCTTTCCCATTTCAGAAACCTTCTGGGCTCTGGTCCCTAAGTGTTCCCAGAGAGATCTCTTCTCATCATTTAGGTCTCATGCAAATATTACTCCTTTAGAGAAGCTTTTCCCTGTATCAGGCCCATAGCACCTTCTTTATCTTTATTGTACTTACAGTTATTTGAAGAAATCATTTTTGTGCATTTGTTTATTTCTGTTTTTTTTTTTTCACTAATGGAAATGTTCCCTGAAGAGCAGAGACCATAGCTGTCTTGTTCTTCTGTATTCTCAGCATATAAATTGCCTGTCCATTATAGGCACTCAATAAATAATTTGTTCAATGTATGCACATAAACAAATGAATTGCAAGTAACTTTAGGAGTTACCATTCAAGAGGTATCCAAGCTTTTCAAAGTCACTATCCCCTCGTTTGATACCCCCGTGAGTAAAACCGAGAGCAGCAAAGGGAGGGGACATTTGGTTGCTGGCGTCTTAGCTTCTCTCCCAGCCCCTGTGGCAGTCCCTGTGCAGGTGCTCTGGAACACCACTTGAAAACCATAGTCTAGTCCAAGTTCTTCAAATTTGCAGATGATGGGGCTGGGATTGTGCTCAGCGGTAGAGCGCTTGCCTAGCACAGGCGGGACCTGGGTTCGATCCTCAGCACCACATAAAAATAAAGGCATTGTGTTGTGTCCATCTACACCTAAAAAATAAATATTAAAAAAAAATTTGCAGATGATGGAGATGCTGCTGAGGGGAATGGGCAATTGTGTGCCCTCTGTTACAGAGTGTTATTAATGTAACCTCCCTGTCAGCTTCAACCTGAATTTTGTAGTGATTTTTGTTCTTTCCCCAAATTCTGTGATGGCTAAGCAGGTCTTATCCCACTGCATAGCCAGAAGCACTTGAATGTGTTTTGTGCTGTTTTGGTATATTTCTATTCCACAGTCTTATTTGATGTTTACGGCATCTCTGGGATAGATAGGCAGAACATCTAGCATTTCCTCATTCTGTAGGTGGAGAAATTGAAGTTCAGCCAAATGAAGTAACTAGTGGTAAAATCCAGGCCAAATCGAAGTCTTTTGACTCCTCATCTTTAGAACTTTTCAGTGCATGCCCTGCTTCCTGTTTTTTCACCAGGCCATCCTCCTTCAGCCCAGAAACCCCTTCTGTCTCTCCTCCTCCTTTTGACCTTCATAAGTGGCAGTGCAGCTCTGGTCTTCTGAAGAAATTGAACATAATAATTACAGAGTTGTTGGAAGTTTGGGAGGGCTTAATGGTTCTCTTTTCAGAGTTGCATAGTTCTGTTTCTTTGGGGATTAAAGTGGTTTTCAGCTGAGAGTGGCCATCAGAAACACATGGGGGTGGATAGATAGATGCTTTTAAGTTATGGCAAAAAGCTTTACCTTATGCCTTTCCATACTACAAAACCTTAATTAAACAAGGATTTGGCACTAGGATTTCTTTTTTCTTAATACTTTTATTTCTTTATTTTTAATATAGTGCTGAGGATCAAACCCAGAGCCTCACACCTGCTAGGCAAGCACTCTACCACTGAGCCACAACCCAGCCCTATATTTTTCTTAAGCAGAAGATCCATCTTATTTAATAATGAGAGCATATCAGGGATAAGCCACCTCTTGCCCACAGACCAAGCCACCTATCCCTTGCTTTTATAGAGCCCATGAGCCGTGTATGGTATTTACAGATGGACATTTTGCAATTTATTAATGATACTAACTTTGAACCTCAAGTAAGTGAACTGCTACCCTTCCTCTAAATGAACCAAAATTGCATTCTTTTCATTAGTAGACTTGCATTTTAAAAGTTATATCAATTCTTATATTTTGAATTTTGTCAAAAATTTTGTAAAAATTTCCTTCTTGTTATATAAGTATGTACATAATATTGATTTTGCGTCTTGCCTCTCAGAGCCTGAAATATTTATAATCTGGCCTTGTACAGAAAAGGTTGCTGACACTTGCAGCATGTCATTGTCTATTTTATATTGAAGCACTTTTCTGCTTACTCTATTGGTCCACTTTATGATTTCTACAAATCATTTAAGGGTTTTTATTATAGCTATCATATGTTCTCCTTATAATATTGATATTTACAAAAGAATACAGAGTAAGAAGTGGCTGGTTCCATTCCCCAGTGTTAACACTCAACAGTTTGTAATGTACCTTTGCTACTAATTAGCTGTGGGACCTTAACTAACCTTTGTATGCCTCAGATTCTCCAACTGTAAAACAGTTGATAATAACCCCTTCTACAAAGAAGAATTGTGTAGGTTATAGGCAATAATTTGTGTGAATTACTTAGCATATGGCTGGTGCATTGTTAATGCTTAATGATTTGTAACTAATCTTAGAATTATTTATATGTACAAATAAGTTTACTTGATTTTTTTAAAAAGATGGATTATGAGGGTTTTTTGTTTTGTTTTGTTTTTTACAATAAAGTTCTACAGGTGACTCCAGTTCATGCACATTTAAGCTAAAGTGCATACTGGGAAGTAGATGGTTATTGAAAGGATTTGTATTTGGGCCAGAAATTGCCTTCTATCTTACGGTATATAGTAGGAGAAGCGGGGAGGTAATGGATTTCTAAGTGAACGTTTAGGGGTATAAAATGCACACAAGTGAGTTTTTTCCCCCTCTTTTCCAGGTCTACAACTCCAACAAAGACAGTCAGAGCGAAGGGAGTAAGTATGATGCTTGGGTTATTTTCTGCCCCCTGGGCTGGGAGTGGGCTTTGAGAAGTTGCTGCTGTGTGAGGAATGAACCACCAGGAGGTGCTGTGGGCATGATGGGTCAGCTTCATTTCCTGAGTGTCCTGTGTGATCTTTCCACATCACTGACTTCATAGGGCCCTTTACTGAGCCTGACTGGTAAGACTGTAATGACACCTTGCATTTAAATAACCCTTCACACTTGACATAGTGTTCTCATGAACGTTATGTCACTCAATCCTACGTCTTCTTAACACTGCTCCACTGCTAATATCACATACCCCAAAAACCATATGCTGGGTGGAAGCCGAAGTCACCCTTGACTTCTGCTTAATCTGCCCAAAGGCCTGGAGAGAAAAGAGTAGAGATGGTGAATATAATATGTTCCTCTTTGATGGAGTGCCCTTGGGCATATTTATAGAATGCACCGTACATTTTCCCTGTTGGAGGCTCTGAGCAATCTGGCTAATCATGATTTCCAAGGCCACCTGTAACCTTGTAAAGGCGCTTGGATTAGAATGAAACTCCTACTGGTAAAGTGTTTGGACTGATTATCTCCTTGGTGCACAGGAGAAAAAACAAATTCCTTCCAGGTTGCTGCAAGAGTTCAAAGGAAATCCTGTCCCCTGGCTTCAGATTTGCTTTGTAAAATCTGCTTGGGGGGAAAAAAATTCAAAGGTGGCCCTACCATGGATTTCAATAGTGTCAGGAAAATTAATAGAACAGCGCCTCTCCAGGTGGAGAAAAGATGGTCTTCCTTTTTTTTTTTTCTTTCTTTAGAGGGGAGTGGGTGGTAAAAGTCATTATGGGATAAAAAGAAGGTTTTCTTCCTTCCATTCTCTCTGAAATAAAACCAGGAGTTTTATACAGTATAAAATACTAAGTAATGGGGAATGGCTGATATTGATATATTAGAGGTCTTTATGACAGGAAAAAAATGTGTGTTTTTTTTTTCCCCTTTGTGTCAAAAATTGAACAAAGGCAAAATTTTAAGTAAACAATCAAGGAAACAAAGAATCCCCGTTTCTGGATTGGGTAGGTTTGTTTTGGAGCATCTGAGGTCAACTCTGGCTAACTTAGGCAAAAATAGCTGTTCAACAGGAAAGAAATACAGAAGGCTGCAGCATCACTCACTGTGAGGTAAAGAGCTGAAGACATAGCCTTGAAAAAAGACCAGCTCTAGGGACCTGGGAGCCGGAAACCAATGGGAAAGGGTCTTCTGCATCATATTTGCAGAATGATAAAGCTCTGAACTGTAGTTGCCTCATTCTTGTGAAAATTTAGAATCCCAGGAAAGAGGCAAGTTGGTCATGCTTGGGCCCATCCAGAGAAAAGGGCACACCCTGATGGATAGTTTCGAGTGTACATGAAGTGGGAGTGGGGTAGTATCCCAAAGGGAAATTAAGGAAGCCACCAGGATGGAATGGTGCCGGGTGGAGCTCACAGATGCCTGCCGGGTGAGGTGCATGTGAATGGAGACCTCTGGCCAGATGTTCACTTACTTGTGTAACTTTTAACTTTGTGAACTTGCTTCTCTCTGCTTAAGTGCCAAAGATTGCCAAGAGTCTCTTGAAGGGTATGCCAGACCTATACACATTCTGTCATTTCTATAATACATTTTGGTAATATGTTTGGGAAAGCTTTTAAAAGTGATTATTCTTTGACTCAACAATTTGTTCTAAAAAAGCAAGAGATGTTTATGCAGCAGAGAAGTTCACTGGAGCATTGGTAATAATAGGGAAGAATTAGAATCTAAATGTCCTACAGGGAGTTAGTTAAATAAATCATAGAGTAGTATGCAGCCTTTAAAAAGAACAAAGGAGGTCTTGATGTATTGGCAGAAATGGTGCCCACAGTATATTGTTAATTGAGCTTTAAAAAACTAGGCAATGGAATAATGCACATAGTAAAAGAAATTATTTGACATAGGTAGTCGATAGAAATAAGTTTGGAAGTACATGTATTTTCAAACTTAATCAGGGTAGAGGTTGGACTATCGGGAGACATCCACTTTCTATGTTAACTATTTCTCTACAGTATGTATTATTTTCAGTTAACCTGTACTTTTTAGTAATAGCTATTAAAACAGCATTAAGTGAGCATTTACTGTGTGTCAAGCCCTGGAGATGTGTTACATACATTAACTCCCTGTAATACCCTGAGAGATAGATACCTTCTTTGAGGATGAGGAAATTGAGACTGGAAAGCTCAGGGAACACAATTTTATCAAAATTTTGCCTGACTCCAAAGGTTCTATTATTAGAAACAAGGATATTCTTTCTAAAAAATAATACCAAAAGTTCCATTTTAGAAAACATAGACACTTTGCTTCCGTTGCCCTGTTATTCACAGACTGATGACAGGGTGTCCATTGACCCCCATGGGTGTTTAATTGCTTGCTTACCCTTTCATCTTGCAAGCAGAAGAGATAAGGACAGGGTAAAAAATTCTGGCTGCTTTTTCAGGAGTAGTTTAGGTGTAGGACTTATGTTTCTAGGGTTTTATTATTTACCAATTTCCAGGATGACAAAACCAGAGTAGGATCTTGTGGGTTGGCGCTGCCTCACCTTTTTCAGCATTAGGGCCCATCTTCCCCATCATGCAACGACTTTCCCTCCCTCTCCCCTGACCTTGTACTTGCACTCTGTCTTCATTGTGGTAATTTGCATTTTCACCCCATGCTCACCCACAGCTCATTTGTCACAATTTTGATAAAACTGTGTTCCCTGATAGTGTTTAGTGTTTTAATAGCACTATTGCCCAGGGTTGTTCTGCAACCCTCTTTCTGTTTGTGCCACAATCTAAACTTTTTTAAAAGTAAGAAGTCAATTCGCTATGAATTAAAGAGTAGGGCATTGCTATTCTCACCACATTCCTAATGTCTGGCATCTAAATCCCAGATGTCTAGCATTTTGTTTTCTAGAAAATGTTTTGGAGGGAGTTTGAATGAAAACATTTTATCACAGAGCCAGAATGTTTTGAAGGAGCAAATAGCAAAGGAAAACTCCCTTGGGGACACTTCGGAATCTGTTGCTTTCATCTTGAAGTTTCTCCCAGGGCATACTTTGCCTGTGGGTATAAGACAGGGCCTTAAGTAATGTTTGTCAGCTGCTGGTATTTTTGAAGTGGTCCAGTTGCCAGGAGGAGGGTGTTTGCAGATAAACACATGCTCATTTCTCTACAGAGCCTTTTTCTTGTGCTCTTTCCCTCTCTGTTCTGTTGGGTCTCGGGTGTAGAGGGTTAACCATACTCATATATTCATGGTACATCATTGACACGGAGCCCTGGATTCACTCATTCTTTGTTTCATGTCACTTTATTTTACTTATTTATTTGTTCCTTTTTAATTGTTTTCCTTATTCATATTCCTTTTCTCTTCTATAAGCCACAATCTTCAGATGCATTCTTGGAAAATGTGTGCCTTTCTCTGTGTTAAGTTTTGTAAATGGTGGTGTCTCAGTCTGATCTTTGTCCATCAGCATTGTGTTGGGAAGGTATTCACTGAGCTCCTTTAGACTGTGGCTTCTGGTGACTGCCTACTCCAGGGTGTATCTCTTTTTGCAGAGATGTGCTCCATCTCCTTACACCTTGAATTCCTCATCACCACAAGGAACACCTCTGTACGTGTCCTGTATAAGGTTTCTTTGGGTTGTCCTCACCAGGGGAATTGTTGGTCAAGTTGTGGGTCTGTGCAGAGACTTAGTCTCAGTGCTCTCCTTGCTCCTAGAGCTGCTGCCCACAGTCCCATCCACCCTGTATTCTAGTGTCTCCATTCCTGCCAGCTCTCACTGTTAATCAGCCTTCTAATTTTTTTGCTAGTCTGCAAGATATACAATCATAGTTCATTGTTGTTTCAGTTTGCATTTCTCTGATAATTGATGATAATTGATTCATATTCCCATTAGTTCTCTGGGTTTTCTCTTCTATTAATTGCCTAAACATGTCCCCTGCTCATTTTCTGATATAAGTTTCTCTTATGGTTTAGATATGAGGTGTCCCCCAAAAGCTCATGTGTGTGACAACACAAGGATTTTCAGAGGTGAAATGATTAGATTATGAGAGTTAGAACCTAACCCACTGGATTAATCCACTGGTATGAAGTGACTAGGTGGTTACCGTAGTAAGATAGGGTCTGAAGGAAGTAGGTTCCTGGAGGTGTGCCTTTGGTGTTCATATTTTGTTCTAGGTGAGCAGAGCTCTCTCACTTTCCTAGTTGCCATGTCCTGAGCTGCTTTCCTCCACTCTGCCCATCTGTCATGCTTCACCTAGGGCCCAGAGCTATGGAGTCAGCCATCTATGAATTGAGACCTCTGAAACTGTGAACCAAAATAAACTCTTCCTTCTCTATATTGTTTTTGCCCGGTATTTTGGTCACAGCAACTACAATAAAAAACTAACAACAGCAACAAAAGCAGTTGCTGTTTTTCTCTTGTTGATTTATAAAGTCTCTTATATTTATTTTTTAATTTTTAAAATAATAATATTGTTATTATTATTATTATTCCTTTGATAGTTGTAGATGGACAGAATGCCTTTATTTGTATATTTTTATGTGGTGCTAAGGATCAAACTCAGTGCCTCATACATGCTAGGCAAGTGTTCTAACACTGAGCTACAACCTCAGCCCCAAAGTCCCTTATATGTAGATATTAATTCCTTGTTAATTTTTGTTCCCATTTTATCAACTGTCTAATATTATTACATGTGCTGTCCTTCCTTGACTATAAGGCTATGTGTTTTATATTTACAAACTATGTTTGAAAAAATGTGCCTTCTGGTTTATGATTTTTAAATTGTATTTTGAAGAAGACCTTTTTGACTCATGTTACAAAAATATGCACACACATTTTTTAAAGGTGTCTTCACGTCTAGGCTTCAAATCCAGCTGATATGTGGATCCACCATCATCTGTGATGTTTCATGAAGATTTAGTCTTATTATTATCCATTTGAGGAGTCCGTTTTCCCATCACCTACTAAACTTTCCATACCACCTCCCCACACACATACACTGATTGGTGGTACCAGATTTCTTGTAGGTGAGGTTTGCATAGCTGAGTTCTACCTTTAGGCTCTTTATTTTATTTTATTATTTATTTATTTGTTTGGACCAGTACTACTTCTCTGTTTTAATATGATGATGTTGAGTCCAATCTTACTATCTGGTAGCTTAAGTATCTTTCCTTTACTCTCCTTTTCAGGGTTGATACTATTTGTAGACCTTTATCCTTCTAGAATAGGTTTAGTAAGTTCCTCAAAAAAAAATGAAATGGTCATATGGAATTGCATTGAGTTATGTAGATTAATTTGTGGAGAAGTTGACACTTTTGTAATACTAAGTCATCTCCTACAAGAACATTGAATATGTTTCCATTTGTTTAGACCACTGTGTCCTTTATTTGACTTTTAATTTCTGGCCTAGAGGTCACATGTTCTTGGTTAAGTTAATCCTTAAATATTAAATTCAAAAACCAATCTATGTTTGCCAGTCCTATGGGCTGCTCACTGCAGGTTCTCCTGCCAACAGAGAACCTTCCCTGGGTTTAATCCTAGAATGTCAGGAATATGTACCAGTGACACCGAGTTTTCTGTTTGGTCAAACTCTCACCTAGTAGAAAGGGGAAGGGGAAAGTGGGAATACACATAGTAAAGAGGAAGGAAGTATGGCTGTTAATCCTTAAGTTTCCTTAAGGAGGAAGTGATTGCCGCCAGTGTTACTGATCCAGTCATCTAGATCTGTCTCCTTTACTATTACAAAGAGCAGGACTCTGCACTGGGCAAGAATCCCCCTCCTGCCCCACACTCCTGGCTCCCTTTGCTATGTTAATGCTAGTTTCCTGCAGTCTGCCTGTCTTCTTGCATGCCCTACTTTTGTCTGCATTTATGAGACTTATTTACCAAAGAATTTGCCATTCTCCTTAGAAATGAGCCCAGGTCAGAAGCAGGAGAAGTAGGAAGTGGCGTGTTCTTAGCCCAGGCTGCAGTTGTCCCATACCCCCATCTGAGGACTTGTCAGAGAGGACAGAGCAGTCTAGTGCAGGAGACTAAGGGAATGGTAGGCTCTTAGAATGAGTTGGTTTTTTCCAAGTTCAAAGTTTTAAGTAATAAATGTCACTGCCTACTTCCTCTAAAAAGATTAGTTTTGTTTACAGAAATACTTTTCCCATTGCTTCTCTAGGTGGCTGAAGTCTGGCACAGCCTTCTAATATGTTCTTCATAGTGCCGCTTTCCTTAGTGCGGGAATTAATTAAATAAATTAATTAAATAAATTAATTAAATAAATTAATTAAATCCATAGGTTAATCAGATTGTATTCAAAGGCACACAGGCCTCGTTGCTACAGGCATGCCTCTCACCAGGACACGCAGCAATGACTCTCTGACCTTTCAAGATGGCATTGCAGTAATTCACTCTGCTTCCAACTCTTGTTTAACGTTTTCCTGTTTGCTTCCACCTGAACCTTTTACTAGATGCAACTATGGGAGTGCAGGCTTCCTATAGCTTTTAATTCAGTGAATGCCTCTGGGAGTTCTTAGGGCAAGTGGTACTCACAACTAGTAGAGCTGTCTCTCTGCCTTTAAGGAGTGTATGAGGTGCCGTAAAGGTTGAAGCCACTGGAAGGCAATAGGCAGAGGACCAGTTATTTTGCATGGGTGTGTACCATATTCCTGTATCTACAGAAGCACCTCATGCAGGCTGCAGACAGAATGCCCAGAGTGGAGGATTGGAGAGTGGGCATAGAATGGGATTCCATCTCTAGGCCAGAAAGACTTAAAATATGGGGACTTCCTACCCACCCCAGAAGGAGGAAATATAACACTTACTTTTTGCTCCTAAGTCTTAATTCCATCATTCCCTCCAGGTGACATTCAATTGAGAGCCTTTATAAGAATAATTTGTATCTGAATAATGCTGAAGAACCCATTGGAGTTTGCTAATTAATCATTCACGCTTGGAGGTGGGGAAAATCAATGATTAGACAGAAAATGCTCTGTACAGAGTCAGAATTAGGATCTGATTTTCTGTGGGGTGTGGACATTGAATCTGAACCTTTCTCTTAAGCAGGTTTAAAAACGTGTATTTCCCTTTCTATAAAATTAATATGAACTCATAGAATATTAAGAAATTACAGCAAAATAATTTTCAAAAACTCAATAAAAATAATTTATAATTCCACTGTCACAGATAAGTCCTTCTTGCATTTTTTCTCCTGTAGCCATTTATATTGCACCCAGGGACTCACACATGTTAGGCAAGCAAGTGCTCTGGCACTGAGCTTCATTCCCAGCCTTTTAAATTTTTTTTAAAGAATTTATTTGGAGATAGGGTCTTGTCAGTTGCCTAGGCTGGCCTCCAACTTGCAATGCCCCTACCTCAGTCTCCTGAGTAGCGGGGATTACAGATATGCATTACTACACTCAACTGCCTTCTTCCCTTTTTTTTTTTAAATGACGTCTTATATGTATTTTGCCAATGTCTGTATCTATTTTGACTTAATTGGCATTATGCCAGAAATACTTGTTTCCATTCTGTTTTTTAAAATTTACAAGCATTTTCCCATGTCATATTTATTAGTATCATTTGTAATGGTTATTTAATACTCTGTCATAGGATTATACCCTGATTTATTGAACAATTCCTGTCATTGGACTTCAGTGTCCTCTACAGATTTTTGCTGTTTTGACTAACATTGGCCTTTGCATCTTTGTACATCAGGCTTTGAACATACTTCAGATCCCTTCTTGGTGGGCTCAGCGGAGTGGACTGGAGAGAGGTGTTTCCATGGAGGGTACAATGCACACAATGGAGATTAACATCCTGGCTGTGGAAGCGCAGGGCAGTGCTGGGCCTCTCTCAGTGTCCATTTCTTTTCTGTAAAATAGGGATATTAATACCCCCGTGTCTTAAACTCATTGTGAGTATTAAAGCTCAGCAAAGTGTCTGGCATGTTGGTTAGTTAATGCAAACATTACTCTGGTTTTTATCCTTCTCATCATCTGGCTCTGCCAATTACTCCCTCAACAAAGTACCATCCCCTGGAAAGGAGGCTGCAGGATTGGCAGAGTTGCCCTGGAAGGCAGCATGGAGGGGACTGAGGGAGGCAGTCGATACTCCTCCATTTTTCAGTTTTGGTGACGTATGAGAGTTAGCTCATTTAATCTTGGTGACTGCATCTCTCAGTGTTAGTACCATGCAAACATTTTAAAATTACCATTTATATTTATATTTTTTAAATATATGCATTTGGGGGGCATGAGTATTTGCAAACCTCTTGACTTTCTAAACCTTAGCATTGGGGTCAGCTTTTTCAATAATAGGTCAGAGGGTAAACATTTTCATTTTGTGGGACTATTCAGCTTCACTACTGTAGTGTGAAAGCAGCCACAGATTCTGGAGATGAGTGTGCATAGAACTTTAGTAGAAAATTCAGTAGAACTTATTTGTTTATTTAGTTGTACATGGACACAATACCTTTATTTTACTTATTTTTACGTGGTACTGAGACCCTCTCAGTGCTAGGCAAGTGCTCTACCACTGAGCTACAACCCCAGCCCCAGTTCAGTTGAACTTTATTTGGAAAAAAGGTCGTGGTGAATTTGGCCACATGGCCTGTAGTTTGTTAACCCTTTGCTTAATACAAGGTTACTGCTTTAAAAAACTGAGAGCTGTACTTCCAGCTCTCCCTGCGTCCTTCTTGGCTCCTTTTCTTCCTCTTTCCCCTCCCTCCCGTGCCATACAGGTTTCTGTGACCGTCACTTTGGTCTTCTGAGCCTTGAACTAGTATATAAATGGTTGCCATTTACAAAAATGCTGCTAAGAACGGTCAAGTTTACAAATGAGCAAACAGGGTTAAAGAGATCAAGGCAGCATAGTCAAGAAGTGGGGATCTGATGGCCAAACCTGAGCCTGTCCATTTGCCAAGATCCTTTTTTCCCCTGCTGGTCTTGGTATGCCTGAAGTCTCTGCTCTGTTCTGCTGTCCTGTCATATGCGGCCAGCCCCATGGGCCAGCCTCCCTGGTTCTTTGCTGCTGAGGGGCATTCCGTATTCCTTCTTAGTGAGCCTCCTCATTAGAACCATCGGTGGTTCCTCAGACATCCGTGCTCAGCCAGGTGAGCCAGGGCCACAGGTTTCAATGGCTGTAGTTTCCCAGGGTCAGAACCATAACATGGCCCACTCCCTGCCATCCCCAAGATGCAGTAATAGAACAGAGCCACCTTCTGTGTTGTTTACCACTGTCACATACACTGTTGTTCTTCAGGACCTCACTCAGATCCAACTCCCTGGTGGTGTTTTGTTAAGGTTTATCTTGTTTTATGAGGACAAGACTGAGGATCAGGAGAGGGGAGGGGCAGGGTGTCACCACCCTGGCTCTGTTTGCCCATTGTCATGCCTCTGATTGTAGATTCCCTTCATCTCTGTGCCTCAGCTTCCCTTGATGTGTCAAACAGAAAAGGAGATTTGTTCTTGAAGATCACAAGGAAGGCCTTTATGGGATGCCAGGGGCCACTGTTTTTAAAAAGTTTCTGAAGCCTTCCGTCTTCTTTACCAAAGGTCCACTGTTTCATGAAAGCAGCAGAGGGCAGAATAGAGGATTTCTTTCCCTTTTGCATTCAGTCACCTTCGGCCTTTTGCTGTCAGAATACCCACAGTTGAGAGGCAGGAGGAGGCAGACGCTGGTAACCAGGATCCCTTTGGGATCAGAGCCATCCTGAGGCTGCCAGGTCTCCCCTGGTGGGTGGCTTATAAATAGAACATTTCCCCTTTTAAACCTGAGAAGGATGGAAGGCTTTGATGGGCAGGGCGACCTGGCCTCCTGTGCCCTGGCCCACGAGGCCGTCAGATGAGTGCACCTTCCCCTCCAGCTTTCCATCCCCGCCTGCCAGGTCTGGACTGATACGAGACACATGCTCGCCGGCTGTACTTCTAGCTCTCCCTGCGCCCTTCTTGGCCCCTTTTCTTCTTCTTTCCCCTCCCTCCTGTGCCATGCAGGTTTCTGTGGCCGTCATTTTCGTCTTCTGAGCCACAGTCAGGTGAGGAGGTGTCATTCAAGCTCACCCAGAAGCTGACGTTCTGTACCTGTCTTTTCAGTGAGCTCACATGCAACACGTTGCTGTGGCCACAGTGAGCTTGAATTATATTTAATTAAGCAGTAATACCCCCACTTTAGAATGGTCCTGACTTGGGGGCAGGGGCTAGAGAGAGAGGAGGGAGAAGGAACAGCTTTTTTTTCCCAGAGGTTTTAGGACGTGGGTTCCTAGCTATTTTGTGTGGCGAGACCTCATCCCCCAAAGATATGACTGGTTATGGTGCTCCTTGGACTTTCCTGGACAAGCAGAGTATTTTGATTTCTCCTAAAAGACATGTAATGTATCTGGTCTTTCTTTCAGTCAGCTTTGGACTGACATATGCAGGCCAGTGTGTGACCTTGCCATGTCCCAGTATCCCTCTTTCCCTCATGATGCAGGCTCTATTGTGACAGCAGGCTGTAGCCTGGACAGATGTGAGCCACCTCCTGGCACTCCTGATGGGACCTTAGCCAGGCTATAGTGAGCAGGTCCCTGGCTGCATCTTTAACTCCTAAACCCCAGTGTGAAGGGTTATTGAAATAGAGACTGAAAGATTTCCTTCATGGCCACCAAATGCAGGTTTTCGGATGTTATAGTCCATTTATTTATTGAGCACATGCTATGTGTTAAGCAGCATGCTCAGTGTTTGACCTACAGTATGTCATTTGATTCTCCTAAGAACCATATAAGTTAGGTAGTATTATTGGTCCTACTCACAGATGTGAAACCTGAGGCTTCTTCTCAGTGGAGACTTATGGTCACTCAAGTGAGTGATCCTACCCTGATCAGAGTTTTCAAAGTGTGCAACATATTTTATGCATGTGAGGTTTAACAGTGGCTATAAAGTATTACTCCCTACAGATGGGGTGATGATGTGTAGTGGATAAGAGAATCGACTCTGGAATATGACATGAATTGGAATCCCAGCTTCACAACTTACCGAGTGTGTAACTTCGGGAAAATAATTTCTCCAGGCCTCAGTTTCTTTATCTGTAAGATAGGATAGCTTTGGTACCTACATCCTTGGTTTGAAGAAAATATTAAATGAGATTAGAATGGATATCCTTTGCTCAGTGGTGCCTGGTATTATATACATACAGTCATTAAATGTCCTATGCTGTTATTATTGTCAATAACGTCACCATTATCCAAACCGGAAGCTATTATTATAAAAGCATGGCACTGTACAGTCTCCTTAGAGTTCCTCAGAGTGCCTTAACAGGTGTGTCCTTCCTCGGTTTTCACAATACTTGCATGAAAGGTCAGGAGGGAGAATCAGAGAGGCAGAGAATGTCTAGCACAGACAGCCGGTATCTGGTGATGCAAGAGTTTAAATCTTAGGCTTTGGATTCTAACTACCATCTCTTTCCCTTACCATTTAATTCCTCAGAGTTGACTGTGACCAAAAACATAGTCTCAATCATTCCTAGGGCATTTGAAGGTAGGAGAAGAGGTAGATAAAGGTGGCAGAGGGGTGTTGGTGGGCAGAGACAGTTGGCTCTCTGTTTGAAGCACTTCCACCTTCACAGAGATAGCTGTGATCTCTTGTTTGAAAAATCAGTACAAAACCACCCAGGCCTCAAGGCAGAAAGGAATTGAGGCCACTGGACTGTGATTCATTCTCAGGATGTCCAGATCCCTGTGCAAGAGACGAATGGTCCTGATTAAGCTGGTTGGCCTTACTGCAGTGTGCATTTAAGCCCTTTTCTTTCACTGCTATTTTGATTTGGAATTTTAAGGTGGACCAAGAGACTGCAGATGCAGAAACCAAGAGGGAAACACCCACTCCATCCTAGGCAGACATGCAGACCTCAGCCTGTGCTATGCAAGAACCTACGCACTGCCCCTTGGCTGCCTGGCTCTTGCTGGGAATTGGGACACTTACAGCTGTCTCAGAGCCTCCCTTGACCCAGGGAGGGAGTTGGTAGGTTTATTCCAGGCCAGGCAGGGATTTCTTCTGTATTCCTGATGCCTGTTTTATTTTCTTTACTGTTTGCTTCTTTCAGTTTATTTTTCTGTGTGTTTGTCCCCAAAAGCCATGAAACAGAAAATATATGCCTGTGTATCTAGTAGGCTAGGAAAGAACATTCTGATTAACAGCACTCTTGCTTGGAGGTCAGAGGATGAATGTGATCCCTGCCAATCCTATTTGTCTCATGCTTTCCACTGCAGGGGCCCTGAACTCTAGAAGGCACCAATATGTTCAACCAGCTGCTCACCACTTCAGGCTCTGGAGCATCTGGACTTTTTACCTATTGGTTACTAGCATATGAGCTGGTAAAAATATGGATGATAAAAATAAAGATTGTACTTGTTCCTTTATTTAGGAAGTATTTGTTGAAATATAGTAATGAACAAATTATGTCTCTTCTCGTGGAGCTTAGACTATTTTTAAATTTTTAGTTAAAATTTATTTTAACTGATGCATAAAAACAAAAAAAAATTATATATGTTAATGGGGTGCCATGATGTTTCAATACATGTCTACATTGTATAATATGGAGCTTGTACTACTGAGAGAAATGGATAGCAATAGTAAGTAGATAAAGGTGAGAGTAAGCACTGAAGAAATAAGAGGGCAGAGACAGGGCACAGGGGAAAGGTAGCTGGGTTCCACAGCTAGAGCAGGGAAGCCCTCTCCAAAGGGTGACCTTTGAGGAGGCACCTGAACAGAGGGAGAGCAGGAGGCACATCAGAAGTTGGCAAATGAGTTTTGCTGACAGAAGGACCAGCATGTTCAAAGACCCTGAGGAAATGAGCTACTTGTGTTCTGGGAATACTAGAAGGCCCAGTCTGGGAATGGTAGGAGGCCTGGGAGAGTGGACAGTAGGCTAGGATTTGACCAGGTGAAAATAGGAGATAAGATTGTATTCTTAGCATCATAAGAAAGCACTGGAGAACTGTGATCAGGTGATTTGCCCAAGCTGATGGATGTTTTTATAAGATGACTCTGGCAGCTAGTGAAGAAGAAACCAGAGGAGAGGCTACTGTAGGAGTCCAGGAAAGGGTGATGGTGGTGTGGGTCAAGGTATCAGCTGTGGATATGGTGAGAAGTGGTTGGATTCTGGATGTTTTGAAGATATTACAGACAAGACTGGCTGATGAAATAAAAGGTATTGTGTTCAACTACAATGTGGATGTGGAGTGCCAGTTGGATGTGGCTATGAGAGAAGGATGATTTTATTGGAAAAGGACATCTTGCTGCTAGAATATGGTATTTTCTCATCTTGTCCTTTCAGCAAGGTTGAATATAGTGCCTGGCCTAACACACATTAGGATGTACACTCTCAAATGTGTTATTTATATATCACCTTCGTGATAAATTTTTAAATATATATGTATCAGCTTTACTATTGTTTACTAACTGTTTTTCAAAATCAATTTATCCTTTTTACCTTATTTTATTTAAAAAGGAAATAGAACATGCTATGTGCGATAAATCAGCAGATTTATAGTGTTCACTAAAATAAGTGTCTACCCACTAAAAAATGTTTGTCAGCCACTTGGAATCATCTCATATACCAGAAATACAACCAACATCACATACTAGGATGTGCCCGTGAATCCTTAGTGTCCAGTGAGGCACTGGGAGTACAGATATTGACAGTTGACCAATGAGCAGTCACTTTTGTTTGTCTTTGGTGACAATAGTTTGAGTTGGTTGGTGGTCTCTGCAGTGTTTTCCCAAGTGGGTTCTCACACCTACTGAAGCATAATCTCTGGGAGAAGGTCCAGAATCCACTTGGCAACAAGTGCACCCTTGTTTCTCTTGTCCCCTGGAGTTGAGAACAACTACTAGAATAGAAGGGGCGGGACCCTGAAAACCTGATCCCCAGCCCCTAATCACTTTCTGACTATCATGTGAACTTCAGCAGAAAGTAGAGTAGAAGAGAACAAACTCCACAGCTCAGCTGAGTACGATCCTGGTTTCCCTGCTCACTAATGCCATAATCAAGTTCTTTGATCTGACTGAGCCTAGGTTTCCTGTCCACAAAATGAAGATGATGATGATGATGGGAAGAAGATGATTGTTTTAAGTGCATAGCCCAGAGCCATGTAGACTGTCTCAGTAAGTGTTAGCTACTGTTATCATCGCTGTTGTTACCACTTAATATCACGAGCCTGGCTTTCCTCATAAAAACTTAGCAGAGATGTTGGGAAAATCAAATAAGCTGTAGTTTATTAATTTATTTTGTGAACTGTAACGTATTATCCCTCATTATGCTCATTAGTGTGAAAACACAGCAAGAGGTTATTAGTGAGAACGGTAGCAGTATTACACCATGGGATTATCATTAGGATAAGAGGTACTTGGGTATGAAGACCATTTCATCCACCAGAAAGTTTGACTCAAATATGAGGATGCAGTAACATCCTAATATTGATCATACTAGAAACAAACATTTGTTGAATACCAAATAACTCCCAGTTGCTGTACTTTTCATTGGACCCAATGAGACTGTGAGTTGTCCCTACTGCACAGGTGAGGTAGGTGAATCTCAAGAGAAATGAAGCACCTTATCTGAGATTGTTTCCAGCCAGAGGTGGCAGAGAGAGGATTTCAATCCAGGTCTGTGTGGTTCTAAATTTCGTCATTCTGTTTCTGCTCCACACCCTTTCTGTCTATGTGATTTGGTAAATATTAAAATTAGTTTGTATTCTCTAAGTATATACCAGCCAGGGAGCAGTATACAGTCTAGACATAGTGGGCAGTGGAGGAGGGTCCCTGGGGCACTGTTCTGGGATTAATAACTTGATTATGGGTAATTCACAAAGCAGAGAATTTTTACGTTTGGATCATTGAGAACCAATTTGCCAGCTTTCCTGGATCCCACTGGAAGATTCTGACAATAGCCACCATGGAGATATTTTCCAGGGGCCACAGCTCATGAAGCCCTGGCCACCCTGGGACTTTACATGATTAGGAGAAAGAGCATGAACTTCTCTGGCTCTCTGTCTGAAGGTGTGAGCCAACTAGAAATCTATTATCCAGGTGGCTTTGTATTCAATTCAGTATGGGTGTTTTCCTTCATGGCTTTTAGTGGTGTGGAAATTGATTAAATTCAAGATGAATGAAGCAGGCCAGACCGTAAGAGCAAATCCTAGTGGGAAACTGAGTAAATTTCTGTGGTAAGACCTTGTGCCTGGAGCTGCCCATGAAATGGTGGCCTACTCACAGCACTTCCCAACAATCCTGTATCCATCCACATTAAAAGGGGGACAGCAGTTTCTTCACCTCTCAGGCCTCTTACTTATCTGCAGACTTCCAGAACATTCAGTTTTTGTTTTTATTGTTGCCATTTTTTGTTTGTTTGTTTTACATTTTATTTTTGGTTGTAGTTGAACACAATACCTTTTATTTTATTCAGTTATTTTTATGTGGTGCTGAAGATCGAACCCAGGGCCTTTGCAGGTGCTCGGTGAGCGCTCTACCGCTGAGCCACAACCCTAGCCCCTCGTCATTTGTTTTTAATTAAAGGAATCATCAGGTACATTTCCTGAGGAGAAAATTTCAGACTGAGAAAATATAACCTTTAGGAAAGTGGTGGTCCCTTCTAATGCATGTTGAGATTAATTTAGTAGATCAGCTCTTCTCCCTTGGAAAATGATTTATTTCTGAAATTTTTTTTAGCATTCCCAGGGTACATATATAGGCCAACTTTGGGGTGCGTCCTTTAAGTGCTGTTTTCACAGACAATGAAAGTTCCATGCTATTCAAAATCAGTGATTTGGCCACTTCGTGCCTAATAGCTTGGTATTCTGAATACTGAGGACTGGAGTTGAGCCATAGCAGGTCAATGATTTTCAGAAAAGAGGCCCTTGGACCTGAGAAGTGAGGTCTGTTGGGCAGCCCAGAGCTCTAGGGGAGAGTGCCTTTGTCTTCTGGGTGCTTCCTGGACTCTCAGGCCTGCTTGACTGATTCCATGGCCTGGTTAGTATGGCATAAAGAACTCCTCTGTCAGCCCCAGGCTCAAGCCACGGACTGCTCAGTGATGATGTTTTGATGGACAAGCAAAGAATTTCTAAAAGAGTCCTAGAACACCTGAACTTGGTTTTGTCTCCTCTGCTTCATGGTTTGGTCTGCCCAAGTTTTATTTTTTCTTTCTCCTCAACTCATTCTTGGGGCTGTACTGTGAGGAGGTAATATCTCTTTGTATTGATACAGGAAGGAAGGAAGTGGTTAGATCAGGGCCATTCATTTCTTTATTTAACCTTTATATCCTCACAAAAGATGAAAAAGCCAAGGACCAGAAGTTTAAATAATGTTTCTACTATCATAGAGGTTCTGTCAGTTGAAATTTGTAAGGTCATGTTGACCATGCCACACTGCCCCTCAGCAGCTCCCGCTACCATTCCGTCACTTGTTTACTGATGTGTGGATTCAAAGTGGAAAATGTCATGCATACACACACTGTCACTTCATGCCTAGCACTGTCACGTCATGCCTAGCACTATAGTGTACACAGGGAAAGAGATATGGGAGGGAATGGAATAAATAAGGAGAGAGACATGGGCCTTTGCCTTTACGATTGCATATTCTAGTTTAGTAAATAGACAATTTTTTTTCTCCAAAACACAGACATAAAAGTAAACTGGTTGTTGTGCTGTATACTCTGAAACAGTTGCATGGTGCTGTCTCTACAGGGCTTCACAGAGGCATTAACCTAGGTGGAGAGGCTGGGGAAGGTAATTGGGGGCAGAGACACTCGAGGACAGATCTGTGTTGCGTGGGCTAAGAGACAGGGGAGATCCCCAGCCTGGGCAAAGGTGGGAGGATAAGTGTTGTCGATTGGATGCTCAGAAAAAAATGCCTGTGTGGTAGGGTGCTGAGAGCTGAGGGTGTGACCCCCAGGAAGCTGAGGAGACAGGACCACATTACCTCCCTGCCTGTGGTGTCTCAGTGGCACACCTACTGCTCTCAGGAAGATAGCCCAAGTCCTGATTTCCCCCCCTCAATATTGTGGGGACTCCAGTGTAGAGGACAAAGAGTGGGGAGCAGAGGAGGTGTGGAGACACTAGCTTGGAGTCACTGCAGTTGTCCTGGCAATAGATGATGGAGACAGGTCCAGGAAGGTGGTGATGGTGATGGAGAGAGCTAGACAACATTGAGAGATAGTAGGAGAAAAAGTGAGAAACTTTTTGATGATGATATGTTAGGGGCAGGGTAAGAAAGAGGGCCACACCAAGGCAGTGCCAAGGGTGTTGCTCTGTCCTGTGTCCTCACCACCATACTTCATGTTTTTTAAAGGTAAAAAGAGTCAAGGGAGCATATCTCAGATGAGGGACCAAAAGCTACAGAACATGACAGTGCCTTTTTGGATGTCACAGGAAGGTAGTGGCAGTTATGCTAAAACCCATGTCATTCCATCTGGCCCACCATCCTCCTCCTCTCAAACAAGAAAAGAATTTATATGTTACCATGTGTTGTTCTTTTTAGTCCTTTGCAGGAAAACAGTAAATCTCTGGATTTCACTGGGCCCCCTCCTCTTGGAGTTCATATCCTAGTGTGCTAACCCAGACCCAAACCGACTAGCAGGAATCCTCTTCCCACTTCTGGGGTCTGCCCTGAGACTCTCCAAAGGACTGAACATGTCCTTGTCGCTCTGTCAATCTCACATTTTCCACAGAGTTTTGAAAAAAATGAGTATGTCTGTTCCTGACCCCTTTCCTTCCTCTAACAGGAGAGAGAGAAACAAAACGTCAAAACGTCAACCATTGAAAATTAGAGGAAGGTACATTGGTCAGCCCTGGGTCTTTTTATTTTATTATTATTATTTTTTTGGTGTGCACTCTGCCAACATTCATTATAAAACAACAGTTTGGGCTGCCTGAGTGTAAAACTGGGCAGACCTGAACTGGAGCCCAAGGGGAAAGAGAAGCCAGTCCAAGAATTAACTGCAAGGTGGGGGCTGTCAGGTCTGGGTTCCACAGATCCTGAGGCAACTCATCGCAAGTCAAATTAAGGGAATAATGCAAGCCTAGTAGATATTTAATGAGAGATTATTTCTGGAGATTATAAGGATACAGAAATTGCAAATAAATCTCTGACCTTTTCTGAGCCTTGGCTCAGTGAAAAAGCTGAATCACCTGCTTGAGGGGATTAAGGACAGCCGCTTCCATCTGGCAGGCCACTTTCTCTGTCATTTGCAAACTGCTTGGTGGTGACAGTGTTCTAAACCTTTTAGTGGGAATTCACTTTTCAGACTAGGAGATCTCAATTAACAGATTATGCACCCACAAGGCAGTGATCAGGACTAATGATCTGGTTACGTGTGCACTGTTGTCCCTGTCACATTAGTGGTACTTGGTCTATGTTAAATAATAAAGCCGTTGTTAATTATTAGTTACCTGATGTTAACTATTAGTTATCATGATGTCAGCAAGAAAGTCACTGTGGGGGTGGGGGAAAAAAAGAAAAAGAGAGATGGAAAGGTGCTGGGACAATATGGGCAATGTCATAACTTGTACCACATTTAATTTAGAGATTGAGAGCAATGATTGCTAAACTGTATTTCATGAGTTCCTTGTTAGGGCAACTGTTGTTGAAGTCAATTCCATTTTAACACACTTTTATCTGTTTACAAAACTATAAATAATTATCATCAACATACAACTTTAATACACTAAAGTCTAACAGAGAGTTACTTTGAGCCCTCAGCATTTGGATTTGTAATTTGTAAATGCTCTACATTTACACTTAGACAACTAAGATATACTAATAAATATTGCACTACATGTGTAAAGTGTAAGGTCTTTATGTATAACGTCTGTGGAAAGGGAGTTTGCTGATGATAACAAGTTGGAGAGATTCTCACATTAGAAAAACCAAAGAAGGAACATTCCTCCGATATTGAGTGCAGGGCTTTTGCTTTGCCGTTTTCCAAAATAAGTCATTATAATTAATGGAGGTGGGTGGAATTTTAATTTTTTTTCCTGGATATATTTGGAAGGTACCATTTTATTCTTGTCCACTAGGTATCACCTATTAGAAAGGGATCTCACTTCCCACAGTGCCACAAAAAGAGCCCAAGGACTGATTTGCCTCCAGAGGGTTATGTCCAATTCTGTCTAGGTTTTCCTCTAGTTAGGTAGATGTCTCATCTTCTGACCACTGAAGCCTCTCTGTCAGTTGCCAAGTTCTTTTTAATTGTCCAAACCTTTTATCAGAGTTTATGGGGGAGGGAAGTAGACTTTGTCTAGGACAAAACTCACCAAAGCCTAGAATAAGAACAAGTTCACAAACCTAATCTAGTTTTGGCCGCTCCCTAGAGCACGGTGCAAGATGGCGGTTATTTCTCCATAATTCTTTGACTGTCATCTCTGTGAAAAGATTCTTTGAGCCATTCTGCAAAAGAAGAATCACAGTTATAAACATTTTGGAAATCTCTTTAAGCACAAAAAGTAACTCCCTGTCTGACAAATACTTTCCAGTAAGCTGTATTCTGACTACTGTATAAAGGAATGAAAATCCTCCCCTGCATATGAAAAGATGCCCAGCAACATTAGTCATCAGGGAAATGCAAATCAAAACCACAAGGAGATAACTCTGACACCCACTAGGATGGCTATAATAAAAAAGACAATAACAAATGTTGGCAAGGATGTGGAGAAATTGGAACCCTCTTGCATTGCTGGTAGGAATGTAAAATGGTGCACTGCTTTAGAAGACAATTTGACAATTTCAATAAAAAACATAGGCCAGTAGAATAGCAAAAGGGGACTATGGGGAGGGAAGAGAAGAGGGATAAGGGGAGGTGCTGAGAATGGAATTGACCAAAGTATATTTTTATATCTTGTGCATATACAAATATGTAGTAATAAATCCCACTACTATGTATAATTGTAATGCACCAATAAAAAATCAAGACATTTCAAAAAGGAGGAGAAAAGCATAGTCCTATGATCCAGCAATTCCACTCATAAGTGTATACACAAGAGAAATGAAAATACATGTCCACCCAGACTTGTATACAGTTATTCATAACACCATTATTTATAATAGCCCCAAAGTGGAAACAACCCAAATGTCTATCATTTGATGAATGGATGAACAAAATGTGGTATCTGCTACAATGGAATTAATTCTAAAGGAATGAAGTACTGCTGCTGCAGCATGGATAAGCTTGAAAACATTCAATGAAAGAAACCAGGTGTAAAAGACCACATATTTGTTGATTCCATCTATGTGGAGTGTACAGAGCAGGTAGGTAGAGAAGCCAGGTACAGAAGCCAGGTAGATTAGTCATTGCCAGCAATGGTGGCTGTTGATGTCTGTGCTCACATTTATTTATTCTTATGGGGGACAAAAATGTAGTGATGAATGCACAGCTTTGTAAGTATGAGAAATAGCTGAACTATACTCTTAAAATGGGTGGACTTTATGGTATGTGAATTATATCTTAAAACTTATTTTCCTTTTTATTGGTGAATTTTAATTGTACATACTAGTGGGGTCTTTTGTTACGTACTCACGCGTGCACATAGCAGAATTCTGTCAGTTTCACTCCCCCTGTCTCCCCTTGCTCCTCTTCCTCTGTGCACCCTTTCCTCTCCTCTCCTCACCTCCCTTCTGTTTTCATGAGACACCCTCCCTGCACCTTGCACACATATTCTTTCTCTAAAAGGAAAAATGTTAAGTTCTCCAAACTTCTCTTCCCAAAATGAAACATATGAGAGAAAAAAATATGATCCTAGACTTTCTGAGTTTGGCTTATTCCATTTAGCATGATGTTCTTAAGTGTCATTCTTAATAAACACTATTTTAAAACAAAAAAAATTCACCCCCAGATTCCAACAGGTGTTTAATCTGTGCATTAAAGGTTGTCCCTAAGTTTGAAAAATGTCTGTTGTATGAGTGAATAGAGTTTCACTTGGAAGAATTGTATCAGTCTGGCTTGCAGCCTTCAGTCAGAAAGCTTGAGATATCACTATTTGCAGAGCAAATACTTGGTTCATACAAAAAAAAAAAAAAAAACCCACAAGGGATTGAGTTAGTAGGCTCCTTACTTAAGGGAATAAGAAGAATAATTTTTATAGCTGGTAATTTTCAGGGGAAAAGAACATGATTTACCTGGTTTCTTCTGGTTCTTTACTCATCCTAGAGGCTGGGTGTATTTATAAGTACCACTTAGCAGTAAATGTGACTGAAATTACAGGAGCTGTTTCACTTTGGGAAGAGAAGTTTAGGGAAATTAACATTTCTTTTTCATTTGATATTTGGATATTCTTGGTGATTAATTTTTTTTTTCCACACTGGGGATTAAATCCAGGGGTCCTTTACCAGTGAGCTACATCCCCTTACTCTTTAATATTTTTTTTATTTTGAGCCAGGGTTTTACTAAGTTGCCCAGGCTGACCTTGAACTTGAGATCCTCCTGCCTCAGCCTCCTGAATTGCTGGGATTTCATGTGTGCACCACCATGCCCGGGAAAAAGATTTTAAAAAATCTTAGTTAGATCTAAGTTTACCCATATATACTAAGAATTGGAGCAGGATTTCATTTGGAGAAGATCCAAGATGAGTTCAGGTTCTGCTTAGTTCTCATGGATGACTAGTTTATTTCTTGCCATAGATGATCACAAATCTTTTATTAATACTCACCATCCTATTCCTATTCCTATTCTCTACCCCTTCTTTCTTCATGTTGAGCAGCGAACTATAGAATATCTTGTGCTAATATCCCAGTGAGGTTAAAGATGAACCCATTCTTAAAGTTTGTACATTTTATCACTGGGTAACCAAAGCCTGGGGATGAGTTTTGGTAGATTTCCAGCTTCTTCAGTGCCAGGTTAGAAACCAGTTTGTTGTTCTGGAAAAATTTGCTGATGTGGATCATTTATTTTCTGAGTGGCATTGGTGGTGCTGAAGCAGGTGGAGAACCTTGCTACCACCTGCTGATTTGCCATGTGGAGGGATGGCTCTGCTGCCCAAGTGCTTCTTCCTCGTGTACTTCTTTGTTCCTGGCTGTGTTAATTTTCTCTATTATTTTTCTTTTTTTTTTTTTTTTGTTCATTTTTCCCTTTTTCCTACTCACCTGAACAGGATTATACTTTCTTGGTGTCACATTTAAGGCAACTTGGTGATATGGACACTGAAGCAAGTCTCCACATATTAACCGGGCAAGATATTTGTCTTTACCAAGCCTCAGTTTCTTCATCTGTGATATGGGGCTAATGATAGTATCATCCTGGAGGTCTTGTTAAATGAGAGAAGCGGTGTAAAGTACTTACCCACCATTTAAAGATCACTTCATTTTTGCTTTTTTGAGACTGCAAGCAAGTTAGTCCTGTTTCAAGGTGCCTATCACTCTGTGCTATAGTTTTTTCAGCTATAAATTAAGGATAATGTTGCAGATTACTTAAGAACTAAATAAGAAAATGTATACAAAGCGTTTAACACTTACCTGGTCTACGGTAAATTCTCCATTGATACCAGTTATTTTTACTATTATTTTATATTTATTCATTAATTTTTTTGGAGGGGTACTGAGGATTGAACTCAGGGGTTCTCAACCACTGAGTCACATCCCCAGCCCTATTTTGTATTTATTTAGAGACAGGATCTCACTGAGTTTCTTTAGCGCCTTATTGTTGCTGAGGTTGGCTTTGAACTCGTGATCCTCCTGCCTCAGCCTCCCTAGCCACTGGGATTACAGGTGTTTGCCAGGGCACCGAGCTTATTTTTTATTTATAATTTCTATGGGAAAAATTAAAAGCACACTTGGCCACACCCTGTGTTTGATTGACTCATGGTGGCTTGGTCAGGTCATACCCTGAGGGTGATTTGCAAGGCCACAACTTGACTGCCCTTCTCTTGCTCTTTCAGCTGCACAGTTGGACAGCATTGGCTTCAGCATAATCAGGAAATGCATCCATGCTGTGGAAACCAGAGGTAAAGTAGTCTAACAGATGGCATTGTTCTCATGGAAGGTCACGCATCTGGTTGCTACCTGCTGTTTCCTGAGTGACTCATTAACTCTCCTAGTGCCTGTGTCAGTGTTTCCACAAGCTACTTGGGTCTGAGGCAGAGGTTCTCAACCCATTTGTGTCATCGATTTTGACAGATCAGATGAATGTTTTAAATGTATATAAAACACATAGGCTTATAGAAATCAGTTACTGAAATTCAGTTACTAAAATACTTAAAAACATAGTTATGACTTGGTTATAAATACATTTCTTTGTTAATGATATTCTTTTCACAAGTTATAGTGGTAGCTCTGATGACTGCCATAATCTGAAAGTAGTGATAGTTCAGGATGTTTGTAACAATTGTTATATGTTATGAAAATACCTGATTTCTGACCAAGTTGCAGGTATTGAGTGCTACTGTGACTTCACATTCATAATGGAAGGAAATGTGTAATGTCAGTTATAGCTTTAGTGAAAATAAAGATGTAATGATTTTCCTAATTCATAGGTCTCTGAATTATTTCCAGTGAATGTCTGTGGGCTCTAGGCTAAGGACCTCTGATCTTGGCAGTGAGTTCCCAGGACCATCAGGTACAGAGAAGGGATCAGGCCCCTGCCGCACACCTTTCCTGGGTCCACCAGAGTAGGACACTTGAGATCAGGGAGGCTAGATCACCCCTGTAGTCTCCATCCTCTCCTGAGAGACTGCCACAAATGAGAGTCCTCCATTCTGGCAGTGTGGAGCTTTGAGTACACCCATCTGTTGTGCTCTGAGAAAAGGTATTAGCCATCTTTCTATAGGATTTGATTTGAGTTATTGTTAGAGATGCGATTTTTATTTATTGTACAGCCTCTCTACCTACTAGTCCTTTTTATTTGTTTGAAAGACATTCTGTCTTTTACAGCAGGGCCATAAATATAAATCACTAAAAATGTAGTGAAAATACATTTTCCAATATCCAGTCTTTCTTAATTATACACATTAAGTGAAAAATGGAAGTTACAAAACAGCTGTCTAGTCTGAGCCCATTCTGGGACTAGCAAGGCAAGGGTATATCCTTTTGCCCAGTATCATTGTTATCAGTGACTTTCCCTGCTGTTTTTTACTCTCTTCTTTGATTTATCTCTTGGCCTTAATTGTAGTCTATAAATATTTTTGAGATTTATATTGTTAATATAATTTTCCAACAAATTGATATTGTTAGGATAGTTTTCCAAACAAGTGCAAACTTGAGTTTCATTTGAAACAAAAAAAATTTAAATGAGGAGTACAGGGTTAACAGAAGTAGAAGCATGTAAATGGAATCAAACTTGAATCCAAAGTAACCCTCCCCTGAGTGGATTCATATACTCACCTAAGATGGGCCACCTGTTTGTCTATTTTCAGTATCCAGAACCAACAGGGAAACCTAATCGTATAAAACTGTTCACTAAGTCTGTAATAAATGCAAAACTACTGTATCTCAGGAGGACAACTTTTTTTTTTTTAATCTGATATACAACTAGAAAATATATACAGTAAGTAGGAGAAGAGAAGGGTCACAAGTTGGTTTGGCTTCTTAGTCTTTGCTTCCTTGTCCCCTGCTGTCTCCAAAATGAGAATGAGAATTATGTTTTTAAGTTCCAAACAAGTTTTCATTTAGCACAAAGCAGAAATAAGGATGCTGTGAGTTAAATGCCATTTTAGTATAACTAAGTGAAGAAAGTGGATGTTTCCCTAGTTTGGTGCATTTATATACACACATATCTGGGATCCAGAGATGAAAAGCCATCCCCTACTCTCAGGGATTCATCAGTAATTGTCTAGTGGGAGCCAGGACTGTGTGAAGTCCTAGGAACACACAAGGATAAAAGAAACAGTCACTTGAGGCCTTTCAAGCCTGCAAGCCTGGCACATTACTGAATACATTTTCTGCCACCGAGCAACATAGACTCATCATTTTTGTTTTGCTTTGTTTTGTTATTATTTTTATAATATTTTTATTTTTATAATATTTTAGTTGTAGATGGACACAATACCTTTATTTATTTATATGTGGGACTGAGGATCGAACCCAGTGACCTATATATGCTAGGCAAGTGCTCTATCTCAGAGCTACAACCCCAGCCCCATCATTTGTTTTTGAGCAAGAGCTTTTAGCTCATGAACAATGCAGGATTTTGAAATGGATTTTACAGGTTCTTTTCAGCTGTGATATCCTATCAGTCCCGATCATTTCCTTCTATTCATTAGTCCCACTTTTAGGTAGGTCTGTTGAAGATGCTATAGAATCAGCCCTTTCCTGAATTTATATACACATAAAACTACTATCTCCAAATAGGCATTATTTTTCAGGAAAAAGAGAATTTCAAATATTGTTAATTACTATAAAGGAAGCAAAGTAAGGAAATGACCAGGAGTGTTGGCTATTGGTGCATTAGATTGAAGAATTTGCATTTAAGCTGAGAACTGAATGATGGAAAGATCTGGAAGAAGAGTGAGCTACATAGAAGAAATGAGTTATGTGAAGCTTTGAGATTAGTGTAGCTGATGTGTTAGTTTAGGTACAGGGGGAGGTGGGTGGGTTCAGCTGTGAAGGCATTGTAGGCCACCAAAGGAGTTTTGATTATGGTCTGTGCGCAATGGGAACCCACTGGAAAGTTTTAAGAGAATAAGTGACATGAGCTGATATATACTTGAAGTTCATTTTGTTTGGAGAATGGACATCAGTGGGATGAGATACAAAGGAGGATACCGGTTACTTGAAAAGTATCTGGTATGATGGGCCTTGGATAAAAGGAGAAAAATCTTTTCAAATCACTTGGTCTGAGTGGCCTCATTTTGGAAATGGTGCAGTGGGAGATTTAATCCATACATTGAAATGAACAGAAGTATTGCAGTGGGGTATTTTGTGATTCTTCATTCAGGTGTTGGAAAGTAAACTCCTTCTAGTCTAACTGCACAGTTCCTTGGATTTGATGAAAGTCACCTTCCTTTTTCTTTATTAAGAATATTTATATTACAAATGAATGGATTTTCTAATTTCTCCATCTTGGATAACATTCTATAAAATTAAAAATGTCCTTATACACCAATATTTTCTATTTTTTTGTGAGCTGATTTTTTATTTTTATTTTTTTAAATTTTGATTTGCTATATATGACAACAGAATGCATTACAATTTGTATTACACATATAGAACACAATTTTTTGTACACAAAGTAGTCACATCCTTCATGTCTTCTTATATGTACTTAGGATAATGATTACCATGGCATTCTACTGTCTTTCCTACTCCTATGCCCCATTCCTTCCTCGCCTTCCCCTTTTCCCCAATATTTTCATTCTCTGTGTAAAAATAGATTATGAAGTATTTGCTCATTCCTATTGTATGAATTTTTTTTATCATGGCACTTTTGACTTTTTAAATTCAAAAATTAGTTAAGTATAACATCTTTAAAAGAATACATTTTGCATCTTTTTAAAAACTCCTCAGATGTTCCCTTTGGCAAGAGAAGAGGAAAGTTTCTTTCCCCTCTGATGACTGAGCTAACACGAAGGCTAAAGTGTGCAGCACACCCGTGAAATCCTAGACAGCTGTACCAAATCCCACTCCTTTGCTAAGAGCTGAGCTGAGTGACAGGGGACTTTAATTAGAGCAGCTTTTAGAAGGACTGAGAAAATGAGAAAGAAGAGCATTTGGCCAGGTTGGCCTGACTAGTGTTCTGACATGCCTCTAATTAAATCGTCACTCTTTCTCGTCTCAGGGATCAATGAGCAAGGGCTGTACCGAATCGTGGGGGTCAACTCCAGAGTGCAGAAGTTGCTGAGCGTTCTTATGGGTAAGTCCAGCACTCTGAAACCTCATCAGGTCCCTGAGTACGGTGGGGAAGGAATTAGGGTATCCCAAGAGTCAATGCCCAGAAATCTGCTGCTCCATTCACCAGTTGTCATGACACTGGGCACAACCGGGAAAGGTTCTGAGTGGACAAAATAAAAAGTGCCCAGTCCAAAGCACCACACCCTCCCTTCAGACTCAGCCACTGCTAGTCCAAGTGGCACTTGATCACTCATGTGACCACCACACCCAACTCTATCTTTAATAGCTCATGACTCCCTCTGTCCTCATTGGAGGCAGGTATTTAGTGGGACACACCCAATGCCCAAGGAAGGGCATCCTTCTAGCCCACAGAGGACCTCAGAGCTCACGTTCCTATTACTGAGGGTGTCATATAACTCTCAGATAAAATGTACATACACAGATAAATCTTCTGATCCTCTTCACTTCTAGATTTTTAACTTAGTCCCAGTCACTTGAGTAGCAGGACCTTCTTTGCCACGGCTGATATAAATATAAAACCATGTCTCCAAATGTGCAGTATTTGAATCAAAACCCATGAACCCCTGAGTCAAATTTGCTTAGGCTGCAGATTTCCTGTATTTTTAGACATGAGTGCAGCCAGCCTCAGTGAGTCACATGGATCTAAATGGCAAACAGATCAAATTTCACAGATCAGTGGGTGTTATTCATTTCCACGGAAGCCCATCCATGCACTTGTGAAGATGGACTATCGCACGGGGTTCCAGCTCAGTGTTCTGGGCAAAGAAAGTCTCTTGTTAGTATTTGTCATTTCTTTTGCCATCCTCAATCTTGAAAATGGCTTTCAAAACACTATGGTATTGCTATAAGATCTGCTGTTTGGAATTGTTATTTTCTGTGAGTTTTCCCAGCACTGAGTGTCTTGTTTTTCAATTCAGATTGGAGATATGGTTATGGTTAGTTGTTATTTTTTTTAATTCTTTCTTGTAGTTGTAGATGAACAGAATTCCTTTATTTTATTTATTTTTATGTGATGCTAAGGGTCAAACCCAGGGCCTCTCATGTGCTAGGCAAGTGCTCTGCCACTGAGCTACAGCCCCAGCCCAGATTTTTTTTTTAATTGGGTTTTTATTTTGAGAAATTGTAGATCCATAGGTAGTTGTAAGAAATGGCACAGAGGGATTCTATATATCCTTTATTCAGTTTTCTCCAATGATAACAGCCTATAAATTTTTTTTTCAGTATCCCAATTAGGATATTGATGTTAATACAGTCAAGATGCAGAGCATTTCCATCACCATGAGGGTCCTTTGTGGTGCCTGTTTTATGTGTGTGTGGTATATGGGATGGAACCTAGGGGCTCTTTACCACTGAACTACATCTCTGGACAATTTTGTGCTTATTTTGAGACAAAGTTTTTCTGAATGGCTGAGGTTGATCTGGAACTTGTGATCCTCCTGCTTCAGCCTCCTGAGTAACTTGGATTACAGGTGTACCCACTACTCCAGGCCACGCCAGTCTGCCTCACTTCCACTTTGTTCCTCATCCCTAGCTTCTGGCAACCAGTAATCTGTTGGGGGTTTTTTCTTAATTTCTTTAATTTTGCCATTTCAAGATTGTTACATAAATGGGATTATGTAATAGGTTATTTGGGAGGTTGGCTTTCTTTTTCAGTCATTATATTTCAAAGATTATTCAAATTGTTGCATATAACAATAGTTTGTTATTTTATACTGATAGTGTTCCATTGTGTGGATATACCACAGGTTAGCCAGTCACCTGTTGGAGGACATCAGGGTTGTTCCCAGTTTGAGGTATTATGAATGAAGGTGCTGTTAATGTTTGTGTACAGGCCTCCATGCGAACACAAATTTGTTCTTCTGGGATAAATGCACAGGAGTGTGATTGTTGAGTTCTATGGTGATGTGGCTGATTTTTGAGAAATCTAATATAAGGAGGAATTAAGAGTCTAACAGGTATCAACCCTCAGTCTTTCATTTCTGACCCAGAGCTGCAAACCTCTGTGCAGAGTGTCTGCTTTCTGGAGCAGATTTTTAGGTGCTAGAGATTAAGCTTTAGAAAGAACTGGTTTCATGCAGCATCCTTATGGGACAAGATATGCATGCATGGGAAGCTATAATGCAAAATTAGGATGTTAGCACTTAATATGAGCAGGATCTAGAAGGCTGAATGGTAAAGGAGAGAATAGAATAATTCCAATTCTATCAATTCCAATACTAAATAATTCCAATACTATTCTGAGCAGTGGCATGGGGGAATGAAACCAGGGTGCCTGGTGACAATAGCAGAGGGTATCGATTCTATGATTGTTATTATTTTAACATCTGTAAGAACTACTTGAGGCTGGGACAGGAGAGCTAAGGCTGAAAAGCTAAGGTGGTTTTTGTATTGAAGAACTTGAATATTGGGCTGAGTAGTTTGGGATTTTTTTGTTTTATAAAATAAGCTATTGAAAGTTCTAAAAATACATTTTGAATCTTCTGCACATGAAAGTGTCAAGAAGGCAATTAAAATAGATTCTAAGAAGAAAAATGGCATTTATTTGCCAAATAGCTGGTAAATCCAAGATGACGAAAGCATGGCAGGGTTTAAGGACTCCAGTGACATCTTTGGTAGGAGTCTTTTCCTTTTCTTTCTTTTAGCTTCTCATTTTCTGTGACCTCTGCTGGTCTTGGTATTGACTTTATTCTCTGTGGGAGTGATCCAGATAGGTCTAGCCTCAACTGTTCTTAGAGTTGCAGCACTGAGAAGAAAGTATATTTCTTGACAGTTTTGGCAGAAGGCCCCAGGGAGGACAGTGATCGGCCAGCATGAGGCCATTCACATGACTCTTTTCTTAATTTGGGGCCAATCATGTGGTCCTCAGCAGATGGACTGAATTTTGTGCCTGTCTCTGGGGATTTAGAAGAATGGGGGTAAAGGGATGGGATAGGGAGGGGTTAGTGCTTGGAACACTGTGGACTGAGCAGAATTACTGATAGAATGATGTAGGAAATAATTCCAAAATAATGGGTGCTGGTAGATAAAAGAAGTGTGTCCCCCACAGGTATGACAAGACCAGAATCTAGATCTTGGGAATGACCCAGCACCAATGTGGAACATATCTTTGATCATGGAAAGACGTGGAGGAAAAAGACAGTTACAATAGATTGGGCAGAGCCAACCCCAGAGAGGGCTGAACCAAATAGCTGGTCTGAGGTCAAGAATGAAAGGATAGGCTCAAAATGATTGGAGAGAGAGAGAATCAACAATTTTGTAATCAAGTGGATGTAGGGGAGCGGAAAGGACTGAAAGATTTCAGAGACAACAGATGATTATGTAAGGTGACACGAGTGAAAAGAACTATGACATTTTAGAATACTTTGCTAATCTAAAAAAGAACCACCTTAGCTCAGTTATGCTGTGCAAGAGTGGTTTTGAAAGGAGCTTGTTTTCATAACTTCGCTTGGTGGCCCTCAGACAAGATATTTGTATTGTTCTCTTCTTCAGTTTTCCTAGGGATAGAGAAAATAATCATGAACATCTGAGAAATGTCATGACAAAGTAACAACCAGAGGCTGAAAGTCACAGGGCTAGATGCCTCTGCCAGGAGGGCATTACAAATAGACTGGAATCCAGACTGAGATCCAACCAGAGCTGAGAGATGACCAGAGAGTAAGATCTAACCTAGTGTTGAGATAGGGATCTGTGATTCTCTCTACCAGTTGATTCTGAATCTTGTGATTAAAGAAGCACCTGTTAGGCAGCGCCCCAGACACAGCTCTGACTCCCTTCTCTTTTGTGCATATGAGGTTTTCAACAGTTCTTGGTACTGATACAAGTCTGGGCTAAGCAAGAGTATAAAATAAATTGGCTCCTGGGCTCCAAACCCTTTCCCTGAGTTGGCTGGTATTAGGAACCTCTCGTTCACTCATCCTTTATTGTATATTCTTTGGATGCCCTGTTACATGCGAGGCACTGTGTAGGATCTGGTTTATTTGTTGTCTGAGGCTCTCGAAAGTTGAATAGCGTGTTTTGATTGTTGAAAGAATGACTTAGAATTAAAACCAGAGCCTAACTTTAATCACATGTTTATTTTTTAAAGCACCAGGGGACTGTAGGTTGGAAGAGGAATATAAGAGCCAGTGCTTTGAGAATGTCTGTTTTACTGGTTAGGGCTCCTTAGGGAAGCTTGTTGGATTCCTCATGGCAAATACAGTGTGGTTCCAGGAGAACCCTTACTCTCTTTCTCCTAATAACAAAGGTCTTCAGTCATTGGAAAGTGCCTGTTCTGCGCATGTCTGTGTCTCTTCCTTTCTCTATTTTAAATAATTGTGTTTTTTTAAATTAAAACTTAGAGGGTTCATTGTAGAAAGTTTGAAGAAAATAAAAAGCTTAAAGAAAATAAGAGTCCTGCAAACCAGTCACAATCTTTGCTAGCTACTTTATTCTGTGAAATCAGATCATTTTATATCATCCATTTTTAATATTGTATTTTATGGGACAATATAGTAATATAATCAATATACTATATTACTGTATTGACAAAATGGGTCACACTGTATGTTACAAACATTTTTTTTGTTACAAACATTTTAATGGATTTTCTTCATATAACACTGTAGAGTGTCTATGTTCCCATGTTATATAAGTTCTTCTAGAGTGTGATTTTCTTAGGCACATATTGTGTAGATATAACTTGTTAATCAGTCCCCTATTCTTGTATACATAAGCTGATTGTAATTCTTCATCATTTTAGAAAAGCACTCAGATGAACATCCCCATGGGGCAGAACAGCAGAGGTTAAGAGCATGCACTTTTGAGTTAGACAAGTTGCAGTTCCACTACTTATCCATTTGACCTTAGACAAATCATTTAAATCAATCTAATCTTCTCTCTCCTCACCTCTAAAGATAGCCCCTGCCTTCATATAGTGTGAAGATGAAATGAAAAGATGCATTGTGGGTTTTGAGTCCAAAGCCTTCGACATGTTAAATAATAAATGCTCACTGTTAATCATTTTTTATTTGTATGCACATCTCTATTTATTTCCTTAGGGTTTATATTAAGATCTTGAAATGAGTATGTATATGGTTTCAAGGCTCTTAATTGATATCCTGTGTTTACTGTCAGCAAAGTGTGAGGAGAATGTCCTACAAAATACTTTGTATTACATTTTTGCACACAAATCATTGACATTTAAAAATGTCTTTCCTTTTTGTTTAACTTTGCATTTATGGAATTTTGGATGAAACTGAACATTTGTCACATGCTTATTGCTGACTTCTTTTGTGATTTTCCTATATTCTTAGCTTATTTTTCTATTTTCTGTCTGCATCTTTTGATGAAAACATCTTTTTAGATCTGAAAGCTATGTTAATATTTTTATTCATGTTTTCATTTATATTTGTTTTGGTCAGCTTTTCATTGCTGTGACCAAAATATCAAAAAAGAACAATTTAGAGAAGGAAAACTTTATTTGACTCATGGTTTCAGAGGTTCAGTCCATGGTCGGCTGACTTCACAGCTCCGGGCCCAAGGTGAGACAGACCGTCACGGCAGAAGGACATAGTGGAGGAAAGCTGCTCAGTTCATGACAGCCAGGAAGGGACAGAGGGCATAGGAAGGTGCACCCTTAAAGGCCATGCCCACCCACTTGCAGTGACCACCAGTCATTCATACTGGGATGGATGATTGATGAGCTTTCAGCTCTCCTGATCAGTCACCTTACCTCTGAACATTCCTGCATTAACACAGGAGCTTTTGAGTGGACACCTCCTATTGAAACCATAACAATCTTGAATTTTATTTACAGTGCCTTTGTTTTTATTTTGTCTTATATATGTTTTAAATTTTATGAAATTCAGTCTCTCAGTCTTTTTCCTCCTATTACCTTTTATTATTATTATTGCTGTTCATAATTTTGTATTCAATTTTCATTGTCTTTACTAACTTATCTAGCTCCCTTCATTTTTACCCTTTTAGCTATCACCTTTATTATTTTGATCTGTTTCTTATTTTCCTTTGACTTATTTCACAGCATCCATATTTTTCCGAATTTCATTTCTATTTCAGAGCAGGTGCTTTCTGAATTATTTTTCAGAGTGTATTGGTCTCATATGTTATGCTAACAAATATTGTGTTGGATTTTTTTTTTTTATCTTCTGTGTACTCAAACCTGAACACAGCAAAATTTATAAATCTTTGTTTTAAAATCACTCTAGATAAATTATTATTCTGTGGCTATTTTCTCAACCTATGTAGAATCATTCTCTTATATGAAATTGGAGGGCTGATACACATGGTTCCGGCCAACTTTCTGGTGTTTTTATCTTCCATATAGTGTGGACCTGGGTTCTCCTGGTTCTGCGATTTGGCTGTGGTCCTAGAGGAAAGCAGTTGAACCCAAAGCCTGTGTTTTTTTCCTGTCACTCTCACATCCCCCCATTCTGAATTCACTTACCTTGATATAAATGGATACTCTTCCTCTGCTGTTCCCCAGTCTAATTTTGCTGCTCAGATGATAATCTTGGCCACTTCAGAAAGAAGGTTCCCCTTCTGTGTGTTTGCTGAGATAGGGGACAGTGAATGCAGTGTGACATCCTTCTCCAGAAGTGGCTTGGTCTATGCTTGAGAGTGGGTGGAGGATTCTCGCCTACCACACTGTTTTCCAAGTGGGTTTTCCCCAGGTCTTTATCTGAGCTTTACCTGGTAGGTATTTCTCTGGTGACAGGACAGTTTGACTAAAAGCCTGATTTTCTGTGTTATTGAAACTCCTTGTCCTTTTTTTGTGTGTGTCTTTGTTAGTATTTCACTGTTATAGTGAAGGAATACAAATTCAGTGTTGCCGTTTTTCTTATCTTACATTGTCCCTTTTCCCTTTATTTTTATGGTATTGGCAGAGTTTTTGTTTGTTTTGTTTTAATTTTTGGAATGGGGTTTTGCCGAGTTGCCTCAAACTCATGATCATCCTACTTAGCCTCCCAAGTTGCTGGGATTACATGTACATGCCACTGCACCCAGCTGTTTTGACAATATGTAAAACACAGTTAGGGCTTTAGAGGACACAAGGAAGGTATTAAATAGTAGTGCTTTAAATCGCCAGATTATGTTAACACACCTCATCCACTTATCTATAAACATGAACTATATCCTTCCTTTCTCCTCTGGGACCTCGAATGTCTGCTTTCTTTTTTTTCTGTACCCCTCATTTCCCACTAATTAAGAATTTCTTTCTGAAGGGATCCAGCTGAGACCTAAAGACTTGGCCAGTAATGAGTGGAAACAACCCCATATTTTCAGTACTGGTTGAAAGGAAGCAGGAGAATAAAGAAGAAACTTCGAGTTTTACTCCCCAGCAAAGGGAACAGATAAATGATGATTTGGATTCTTAAGCACTAGATTAGGGAAGTGACTAAGGCTTTCAAGATGTATAGCCAGAAAATAGAGTAAACACATTTGCTTCTCAATTTGCCAAATATTACATCTAAGCTTGAAGGGTTTACATGCGGGATAAATGAAGTCTCATTTGTACAGAGAATAGTGTACTTATGTAAGTGTTTTCCTCAAAGATGTAATGGGAATAGAGAATGTAGAAGGCTGGAGAAGATTTTAGCAAAAGACAATTCACAGAAAACAAAATACAACTCACTTTTAAATGTAGGAAAGTAAGACTGTATGCTATTTTCTAAGGATAGACTTCTAAATCAATGAGGCAAACATGAGAGTCCAGAAATAAGACCCATACATATATGGCCAATGGATCTTTGGTAAAGGTGTCAAGGTAATTCATGAGGGAAAGGAAAATCTTTTGCCAAATGGTACTAATACAATTGAAAAAAAATGAAATTTAACTCTTATCTGGTACTATATCGAAGAATTAACTTGAAATGGATCATTCATGCCTCCTAAATATAAGGATCTTCCTGCCTCCTAATTGTAAGAACTAACGCTAAAAATATTTGGAAGTAAACATAGGAGAAAATCTTTGTGACTTAGTTTAGAAAAGATTTCTTAAAAACAACACGGATAACAAATTTAAAACTTTTGCTCCTAAAAAGGTATTGTTAAACAAAAAGAAAAGATAGGCTACAGATCAGAAGAAAATATTTGCAAAACGTGTATAGGATAAGTGATTTATATCCAGAACACATTTAAAAAAACAAAACTCTTGCATCTCAATAACACAACAAGCCCCATGCCTTTTTTCTTTTTTTTTTTTTTTTTTTTTTTTGTACCAGAGATTGAACCCAGGGGCACTTAACCACTGGGCCACATCCTCAGCCCTTTTTTAGAGACAGGATCTTGTTGAGTTAGTTAGGGCCTGGCTAAATTGCTGAGGAACTCTGGATCCTCCTGCCTCAGCCTCCTGAGCCACTGGGATTACAGGCATATGCCAGACAAGATTTGAGAATAAATCGTTCAGTAAAAAAATTTACAACCAATAAAATGTTAAAAAAAATTCACAAAGGGGAAGGATGAAAAGATGACCAATGTCATTAGTCATTAAGGAAATACAAATTTGAAAAAAAAAAGCCATATATCCCTGCATGCCTATTAGAATAGCTAAAATTAAAAAATGACCATATCATGTGTTGACAAGGACGTGAAACAACCAAAGCTCTCTATTACTGGTAAAAATGCAAAATGATCCAAACATTTTAGGAAGACCATTTGTCAATTTCTTCTAAAGTTAAACATACCATCTGACCTATTCCTAAGTACTTTACCTAGTCCCACTCCTAGATATGGTATTTACCCAAAAGATGAAAATGTAGTATACAAAAACCTGTGTGCAAATATTTACAGTGACTTTACTCATAACATCTATAATTGGAAACAACCCAAATGTCCATCAATCAGCAAATGGATAAACAAATTATGGCATATCCATAACATTGAATATACTCAGTAATAAAAGGATTAAACTACTGGTACATGTAACAACATTGGATGGATTTCAAAAGTCTTATGCTATGTATGTGAAAGTGGCTGCTAGAGGTTGGTGGGGAAGGGAGAGAATTAAGCATAATGGATCACTGGGAGTTTTTGGGGGGTGATGGAAATATCTTGATTATGATAGCAGTTACATGACAATGCACATTTATCAAAAAGCATGGAACTGCACACTTACAAAAGGGTGAGTTTACCTCAATAATCCACACTTTAAAAACACACCCATACATAGAAGATTTGCAAACTTTCTCCTCACTGAAAAAAAGAGAGAGAGAGAATTTAAACAATGAGATAACTTATTTTTTAAAAATTCTTTTTAGTTATGATTCAACACCATGATACACGTTGGCATAATCACCAAAGCATGGAGCTCAACCCACTTCATTTAGACCCCAGCACTACCCCAAACTCCTTCCACCCAACAATCCCTCTTCAATCCATTTACAGTTTACTTTTTTTTTTTAAATTAGTGTCCTGTTTAAGTTTGAATGACTCCTTCCCTCACCCTTGATAGCAATGTGCAGTGACAGACTTTCATCTCAGCCAGTTGAGGGAAGGAGTCATTCAGACTTAAACTTCGAAGGGGAGCTGGAGCAGTTATCTTTCAAAATAAAAAATAAAAAAAATGCACATTTTTTTAACTCAGAAATTATACTTTAAGAATTATTTCTATAAATAAGAGGTACAAGGAAATGGAAGTTTATATTATTGTTAATCATAGTAAAAACAACAGAGCAATTTTAATTTCCATTAAAAGGAGACATTAAATTAATGATGTCACATCTACACAGTAAAGTTCTGCAGAGTGGATATATTTATGTGCCAATATGGAATAGTTTCCTAAGAGATTGTCAAATGAAAATAGCAACACCCAGAATTCCATGCACAGTGTGCTGCCATTTGAGTTTTGATTTATTTTTTTGCCATACTGGGAATGGAACCCAAGATCTTTTACTTGCTAGGCCATTTGTGTTTTTAAAAAGGTAGATGTATGGGTTGGGATTGTAGCTCAGTGGTAGAGTGCTTGCCTTGCACTCGTGAGGCCCTGGGTTCAATCCTTAGCACCACATAAAAATAAATAAATAAAATAAAGATATGTGTCTATCTGCAACTAAAAAAATAATTTTTTAAAAAAGGTGGATGTATTCCAATATGCACCTGGCATTTGCATTGATTGTTAGGATATGTACGTGAAAAACTGATAGTTTCAGTTGCCTGTACTAGAGAAAAGGCTTACTTTTTAATATATATTTGTTTTCATTGAAACTCTTTTTTACCAAATATATATGTTAACCTGAAAGAAAAAAGACATTTAGTTTCCTTACATCATAATGTGTTATTATGAAATTTTAGGAGTTCAAAGTTCAGTGTCTTTGTCAGCAGCACAGTAGAGGACTGCATGGTTCTTGGGACTGGTCTGGGGTAACCTTTCTAAGACCACCTCCCTTTATTAGCACTGCTTTCAGTCCTTCTCCTAGTTTTCAGAGTTTACATGGTCATAGGAGAAAGAGGAGTGAGACATTCCACTTGACCCACAGGATCCTTTTTTGTATATTGGACTTCTCCTCTAGTTTAGGTTTATTTTACTAAGCTCTACCATGGTCAAGTGACATGGTGGGGAGAAATAGAAAATTCTGAGTTCTACAGAAAATTCTGAGTTCTGTCATGAGAGCCTCAGAAGCAAGGTATGGAAATTGGCAGCACTTTCTGGAAATGGGGTAGCTTGGGGAGGCTGTGTGCAATTTAGTTGGGATATTAAATGAATTAATATGGATGTGCTCAAGTTATAAGCCTTGCCTCACTGGTGCTATAAAAAGCCCTTTAGCCGGACTGTAATTTGACTCTCCTCCCTGTAATGTTACACAATATTCCTATGGTTACAGAGCCCCAGTAAGTGGAAGCTAATCATTAGTTTTCTAAATGTGGTTCATGGAGTAGTTCAAAACTCCCAGAGCTGCCAAACCATGGCTGGTTTAGTTTCACGTTCACTCATCTTGGGTCGAAGTTGGATTGTTCCTCAGAAAAATGTACAGTAACGTTTGTCTTGCATCCAGAAACCATGCTGGGTGGCAGCTCTCCATGGGTCTTGGGAATGGAAAGGGAAAAAGGTCATTCTAAACAAACTTTCTTCTGCAGGGAGAAACTATTCGGGGAGTGAGAGATGACAAAGAATTAAAGCTGTACAGCGTTTGGATATTAAGAAAATCAGATATTGGGACCTTTTAAGAAACTTAACCACTCTGTGGCTCTAGAAGTAAAATCATGCTTTTTAAGTTCTTATTGGTTTCATGTGAAAAGAGAGACTTCATTATTGCCCAGGGTCACCTGTGAACATCAGACAGGTGGTCTGCCTATAGGAGCCACACACATTTTTATGAGCTGGGGCCCTTTTCTGTCTCATCTTCAAGGAAGCGTTCAGGGAACAAAACCAAGCGGTAGGTTCCACTCGGGCTTGTGCCTTGCCTGGGAGTCAGAGGCCATTCATGAGCATTTGGCTTCTTCCTTCTGGGATGAAAGTGGGTTCTTTCCCAGGAAATAGAAAGTGTGTTCTGCCCACCCATAACTCACTCTCCTTTCCCTACTGAAAGGCAGTTGGCCCTGCCGAAGGAACCTCTTTCTTAGTTGGCGTCTCAGAGTTCATCTTGGGGACTGTTGAGAAAGAGGCAGTCCCGTGGCTGTCCCTCTCTACCTGGTGTATCATTCAAATATCTTTTTGATTATAACAAACTGGAGCCAGACCTAAACTGGATTACTCCTTTCTTTACTCCTTTCAGGTGTGGGGAATGATATTTGGGCCAGAGGAGTCAAAGGCATGTCACCTCTGGTGGGCTGGTGACTGGTTCAAGGATGGTCCAAGATTGGCCAGTCCAGTCACAGTGAACTTCAGGATTTTTCTAGGAGACAAGCTTAGGAGGGAAAATGAAAATTATTGGCTCCCAGATTAAAAAGGCACCGCTTACCTGCTTCATCAAGCTCTACCGTCTTTGTTTCTCTGTCTCTGGCTTTGTGTCCTGGAGTCACTCTCAAGCTGTACATGGTGGCACCTGGCAGTTATATAAGCTTTCAGGTGCAAACCCAGCAAACAGCAGCCTATCTTCTAGAAAAGTCCTTGAAGTTCACAGTGACCGAACTGGCTTAGGTCTTGGTGATCCCTGAGCCAGTCACTAGGGAGGTGACATGCTTTTGATCAGTCTGTCCTAAGGTCTTATTCCCCCACCCCTGGAAGGAGTAAGAAAGGGTGGCTCCCCAACTGAGAATGAGGCATTGCAGAAAGAAGGGGAATGTGGGAGCTGGGGGACAGATCCTGGCCTTAAGTCAATCTGAGGAAGCCAGAGTCCCCCTTCAATGCACTGGAAGACTCCTCTGCCCTCCTGCAGTCTGTGTGTGGCCTGATCCCCCTCACCAGCAACAGGATGGGCCTCAGCTGACTTGTGAAGCAGTTCACACTCCCAACCTCAGCCTCTTAATCTCACCTGCCTGTCTGCTGCCTAGGAAGGCTACAAGAATTCTCTCTCTCCTTCCTTTATAGTCCACTTACTTAAAGGCATCCATTTGTTTAAAACCCACATAAGAAGAGACTAACAAATTATCAGGAGTCAATATAATTATGGAGGTGCTCATTGCACATCTGGGCTCATGGAAATTTAAAATACATAGAAGAGCAATGGAATCAAATCATGCACAGTTTAGAAAATATAAAAACCACAACTCTACCACTTTAACCCAACCACTATTTTAGTATTTGAGTATTTCCTTTCAGCCTTTATCCTTATGATTTTCTCACAGACTTTTACATCTTAATTATTTTTACTCGACATTACATAATTCAGGCATTTTCCCTGTTGCTGCGTGGTCTTCAGTATCATGTAAATGACACCATCTCTCCTTTAGGGAGACATACACCATCCCTCTATGATCAGACATTTAGGTTGTTTCCTCCTCTTGCTTTTTCCACTGTTACAAAGAAGAGAGTGCATGTGGAACATTTCTGGGGTATGTGACTTTTCTCATGCCTTATCTTATTTCCTGAGGAGATATTGTGAGAAATGGGATTACTGGTTCAGGGGTATAAACATTTCTAAGACTCTTGATGAGACATATTACCAGATTCCTTTTTCAGAACTGCTGCATTTATCTCTATGGCTTCTGGCAGTTTATGAGAGGATCAGTTTCACTGCATTCTTCCAGCAAGAGATACTTGGATTTTTAAACATTTCCTTGATATAAATAGGCGAAAAGTATGTGTTGTTTTTTAATGTATTTCTGCACTTACTAACAAGGTTGAATGCTTATATGTGTGCTGGTTTGTTATCTGTATTTTGAGGTCTGCTTTACACCTTGTCTTTTCTTCATTTTGTAGACCCCAAAACAGCTTCCGAGACAGAAACAGATATCTGTGCCGAGTGGGAGATCAAGACAATCACTAGTGCTCTGAAGACCTACCTAAGGTAGGGACTTTCCATTTGCAGGGCAGAGTGCCAGCTAGTTATCGTGCAGTGAGGAAGAAAGCAGTTTTATTTTCAGTCTCCAGAGAGCTGTTGGGTGGGTGTTTGAGATGTGGAAACAGCTTCTGTGTGGGTGCATTTAGTTCGGCTGGTCAAACCCATTGTAAATCGTCCATAGTTGATGGGTTGTCATTGTGCAATGGTTCCATGAGTGATTTAGGAAGCTTTGCTCTGACTGAGAAGTACTGAGATAATTAGCCTTGAACAGAACCTACAATGCAGTCTTCCCTGAATAATCTGTTAAGCAAAAAAGAAATCATGGGCTGGGGTTGTGGCTCAGTGGTAGAGTGCTTGCCTCACAGGTAGGTATGAGGCACTGGGTTCAATCTTAAGCACCACATAAAAATGAATAAAATAAAGATATTGTGTCCATCTACAACTACAATTTTTTTAAAAAAAGAAAAGAAATCATATATCACATTCTGTTGAGAATGTGTGATTCTGTACCCTGTGAATATTGATACTTTGGTGCACCACCAAATGTACAATGTACATTGCTTACATTGGTCCTTAAAAATGAGAACATAGTGGAACTCCTTTTGACTGCATCTGCTTAGATTAGACATATTGCCTTACTGGAAGGACTATTCTCCTTGTATCAATATATATGATTATATTGCTACTTGCTAACCTTTCTTGGGTTATTGACTAACTCCCTGCATTTCAGTTTCATGAACAAACTAAAATTTAAGCTGCCCTTGAAGAACAGGAATATTGTAGTTCTGTACTGTAGGAAGGTGGGATATAGTCATAAATAGAGAAGAGAATGTAATTGTGACTCATATAAGCCTTTGTACAGGTTTTGTAAAGATTCATTTGGCTGGAAAGCAAAGGCCATGGAAAAGGAATTGATGATGTAGGTTTTATTGGCTATTGGGGCACTGACGTCAGGAATAAGAAGAAATCCAGGAGATGCCTAAGAGTTGAATTAGAGAATCCAATACAAATAAAATCTGGGCCAAGAACAATATATGTCATCTGTTGCGTTTATCATCTGTATAATCAGAAAAAACTCAAGTTTGTAGTTAAGCAAATTCATACCCACTAGGTAAAATATACTCGTGTTATGCCTAATGTTAGGGGTTCTAGCCCTCTGGTCTCTGAAGCAAAACACCTGCAAAAACCTTTCATGGTGATACCAGATGAACTGAGTGTCACAACAAGCTGCTGGAAAGTTGAGAGTTTAAGCACAGGTAATTGCAAATGTGTAGTTAGTTGCTTTTTTCTGAGATACAGCCTCAAATGCTCTTGTTGATGGGTGAGTCACTGATTGAAAAGGAAATCTCTTGGTTTGTGCTAGACTTTTGCATTAGCACTTTTCTAGTTGTGACTCTGAAGCATAGTTGTGGCCATTCCTTTAAAAAAGAAAGGGACTGAGAATTTCAGGTGAAATCTCAGGATGCTTCCAATCAGAAAACTAAATTGAGTTGCTGTTGTTTCCCTGTGATGGTTGTCTTTAAGAAATGTAATATTGTTTGGCAGTTTTGGGGTTGTTATTGAGAGAGAATATGGTTTTTATTATTAAGCTGATAGTCTGTTCTTTTTATTCTTATTTTTAATTCCAGAATGCTTCCAGGACCACTCATGATGTACCAGTTTCAAAGAAGTTTCATCAAAGCAGCAAGTAAGTCATCTTTTTGTCACAGTTTTAAGAGGAAGAGAATAGATATTTCTATTTTAAAGAATAGTCAGTATCCCAAAATAAATATTATCTAACCCATCGTATTCTGCATGTAAAGTGGCCATATCCATGCTCATGAGACTTGAAGAATAAGAATGAAGCCAACTTGAGACTGCCAAGGACCTGCCTGCACTGTTGAATTACAGTGGAGGAGCGAGGCTTCAGAGGTGGTTTCTTGTGGAGGAAGGAGGTGGTGGGAAGGGGAGAGAGAGAGAGGAGAAAAACAAGTTTGCCATTCTAGTTTTGATTATTGGCGTTCTAACTTCTTGGGTTTTTTCCATCCTTTGAGTAGCATTTTACAGAATGAATCAGACATTGCACATTACCTAAATTAAGCACTGGAAGTGTTTCCCTGAATACAGCACCATTTATATAACTTCACAGCCCTCTTTCCATCATGTCTTCTATGTACAGCTTCTGATCATTCTTCAATTATATCATCCAGGTCCCTAGCGTCATATTATTGGTATTAAAGTACATAGGGATTAGGTGCAAGCTACCCTGAGTATTCTGGAATCTGTCTACGTGGGATAGGCCTCCTGTAAGGGGCAGTCAGATTCTCTGTCAGATTTAGATCTGGCATGAATCCTCACAGTATTATTGTGTCCATAGCCTGTACCTCCCCTGCTTCCTTCAGCCTCTGGGGTTTGTTTACCCTGGTAGCTACTATGGGCCTAATTTAGTAGAACCTCATGTTCTGGTGGCCCTATCTACTCATAGTTGTACCCTTCAAGCAGGGAGGAGAAAGAGATAGGAGAAAGCTGGGAGTGAAAATGGTGTTTATGTGATTTCTTTCTCAGAGAAATTCCAAACCATAGCAACCTTTCTCTAATTAAACCTCACATCAGTCCTATAAATAGATGTGATGAGTACTAGCAATCTATTTCCCCGAGAAACGAAGCCACTTACCAAGTTCAACCAAGAGAATGTGACAAGCCATGATATAGGTTATACGGTGACAGAAGGATTTAAATATTTTCTCTGCCATTGCTTTCCTTCTGCCAGGCTGCTGGTGGTACATAACGTGAGAAAATGGGCCTTTCCTTTGATTTCCGTGATGCTGTCTCAACGCATTATTTTGATATTTGAGAACTTTGCAATGTTGTTCACGTAAGATTTGTTTATCACTTTACGAGTGCATAAAGTTCCTTCCTTCCTTGAAATTTAGTTGGCCCTCTAGGGAGCCAGCTGCTCCTGAGTTCATTCCTGCTCTGGGTGTGCAGTTGACTGGCTCTGTTTCATCACGTCATCATTTTGGCTTGGATCCTTTGACAGTCATTATTTTGATGAACCCTGTTACAGAAAGCACCATCTAGGACTTCTAGATCTGGTTGTGCTGATCATATAGTACGCACGCAAGATAGGATCATAAATTGTTGAGAAATCCTCAGCCTGTTCATGCCCAAACTTTGGTTTTCCTTCGTTTTGTCTTGTAAAGTGAGTTAGTGGTGACACTGAGAAAATATTACCTCCCTCTTTCATTCCCAGAACTGGAGAACCAGGAGACTCGGGTCTCTGAAATCCACAGCCTTGTTCATCGGCTCCCAGAGAAAAATCGGCAGATGTTACAGATGCTCATGAACCACTTGGCAAAGTAGGTTTATGACCGATTGCTGGCCCTTTTCTCACCCCAGAAAGTTCTTATCTTTGCAGTAAAGCTGGTCTCAGTTGTGCTTATATTTCCCTCTCCCACTATTGCATCAGGTATGCTGGAGGCTTAGGAAAGAAATGTGTGAAATGTTAACTGCAGTGGATAACAGCAGCAAATGCCAGATGGCCTTTGCAAAGGAGCCTGGGGAAGTGCCCCATGCTAACAAGCCACCAAGCAGAGTTGCAGGGGGAGTTTGCTCTCATGATGATCAAGGGCAAACCAGATTGTGTCATCTATGATACCAGGTCACCAAACAGAGTTTTTAGGGCTTATATGTTCTTTTGATGATCAAGGACAAACAGAAATATGTTGTAGATTTATAGAACTTAGATTTGTAGTCAAGAGGCCTGGATTCTAGAACTGACTGTTATTATCAAGCCACTTAACCACCCCTGGGCAAACCTGAACTCCTATCCCTTAGTGTCTTCCTTTGTTGAGTGTAGCTAAAAGACTCTGCTTATCTATAAGATCGTTGATTTTTAAAGTTATATGTATTAAAGCCTTTGAAGAAGGATAGAGAATAAAGGAATTATTTCTGGCAAATGCTCACTTGCCTTCTGAGATAATCAAAGCATTCAGCAAGGGCCTGATTTTCCTGCTCTGAATATTTACACTGTTGAAATGGTTTTGAATTTTGTGTGTTTACTGTTGCTTAGCCCTTTTCAGAATAGCCTTGCTGACTTCCCTTGCTGTGTCAGTCACTATGTGTGTGTAATGTTCTAAACTTTCATCTACTTTGATGGAATGTTCTTGATTGCAAACTGGAGCAAAAGAAAAGAATGAGTGTGTGATAGTTAACCTGAATCATTAACCCCTAAATTCTACTGAACTGATGTGTTATAAATTTGGCCCTTAACAGCACTTTGTTCATACCATTAAGTCAATCCTTTGGGATAAGGGTAAGTCATCTGAAGGAGATTGTGATGATTAGTTTTCATGTATCTATCAAACACTTTAGATTACCCTTTGGAGAGAAAGTGTGTATGTAGCATAAAGATTTGCATAGGTATTATGAAAAATGTGATTGTTCTGTGAGTTGGTGAGAAGCAACTGGGTAGAGTCAAGAATTGTTCTAGATCAATTTTTTTTCTTGCCATGCCATATCAGAATTGCATGCTCAAAAACAGGAAGCATAACAAAGAACATGTGAATTTCCAGAGAGAATCTTCCCCAAATGTCAAAGAATCCTGATGAAATATGTTTAAAATAATGGGAATCTTAGGCTTTAGAAAGCAGCTCCAGATGCTCTGAAATGACTATATGATGCCTATTCCACACAACTCAGTCAGGTATTTGTTAAAATGTAAAGCTGGTTTCAATGTTAGTTACAAAACCTTGCACACCTGAAAGCCATGCAGAGGAGATTCCAGGTACACACTTCAGCTAACTATATGCAGGGATGCTCATGACCACTTTACGGCCACTGAGGCTTAAGGAGGCCCTGAGGCCTGCTGGGAGGAGCTGGAGGAGACTGGTTAGCAGCCAGCTGATCACAGTGGGTCTTTCCAAGCTGTGCAATTAGAATAAGAGTCTAATTGGACTGAAAGAAACCAAGAGTGAATGGTGATCCTGCAGGGCCAGTATTGAATTTTTCCCATTTGTAAATTGTTCTGAGGATTGTTAGGGCTCTTTAAAGAAGGAGGAAAAAAAAAGATTAACAAAACAGAACTCATAAGGTAGATCTTGAAGAGTTGAGCCAATTCATCTCCTGGTGGGTGGCTCATTTCTCCCTTTTTATCCATCCCTTCTTCCCCTAATCACCTTAAATTCAGTCTATTCTTGTTCACAACCTAAAGCATAAGCCAAGTGGAATATGCAAGTTGTAGCTATGTAACTGACATTTTGCCTTCTAACCAATTTAAATAAATTTGGTTGCTGGAGTTTCTTACTCCATAAGAGCCTTGTGCCTTACTGTTGACACTTGAGAATTTTCTTTGGTTGTATCACATTTCTCTATTCACTGAGTCATGAAGACATCTATGTATAGTACAGCTCTCATGCCATAATGTGAGTTGGTCCAAGCTGGTGTTAGAATTCACTTGACTCCACTTCTCCCCATGCTGTTTCTTGGTCTGTAGAGCCTCCGATTTAAAATGCCCTTGGGGAGGGCCATAGGCATAAGTGAGCACTGTAAATTCAGGAGTTTTATCTAGTTCTCAGAAAATTCTTTGGCACCCACAGGAGTTCTAAGATTCCACTTAAACTAAATTCTCATTTACAGTACTGTCCTTATTTTAAAATCCAGCAGGAAGGGAAAGATAACTTGGGATACAAGCTTTTGTATAATTCCAGTTTTCTCAGGTTCAGATTTACCCCAGGATCTGCCTTAGCTATTGTTCCTCTGGGTCACTTACTTAATGGTCAGCTTCCTTCCTAAGTTTTGGTTTCAGGGCCAATGCTTCTGGAAAACCCAGTGTTTACTTCTCTCATTACCTACTGTTTGCCTCATGCATCTCAGGCCTCTGGTTCAAAGGCAAGACATTCTGTTTTGTGTATTTTTAAAAGTACTTGTTTGAAACATTCTCCAAAATTGATTTCCTTTAGCTCTGAGGGAAAGTTAAGACATTTTACATTTTAATCCCGAGGAAAAATTCATTCAGAGGGGAAAAAAGTCTTGGAGGGAAAGGATAAAAACTCCAAATCTCTAAAGCAAATGATTACCGAGGAGCATCTAAATCACAGACGTGTTGGGCTTGTTTCAGACCTCAGAGAGAACATAAAAATTATAGGCAGGCCTGAACATATTTTTGTCGTTCCAGTTTAAATCTACTATGATAATTAGATTATTTTTCTATTTGGATCTTGGAATCTGGTATACAGTCTGAAATCATGTGTCTCAGAGCATGGTTAGAATCACCTTGGGTGCTTGTTTACATTGGCATTTATGGGCCTCATTCTGAGTCTACTAAATCAGACTCTACCTGTAAATATCTATTTCTGATTTATTTTCCAGGCAATTATTATACAGTATTTTTGAGAACCACTGGCCTACAAAATGGGCCATATGTAAGGTATTCTAGATAAGAGAAATAGTGCTAAATAGAATATGGATTAGGATTAAGGAGGGTATTAGTGATAGAAAAAAGAAACTTAAACCTTCAAGTTCAAAAGGTTTTCTTGTAATGATCGAATTAGTAAAGAAAAAAAAAATCCTGTTTTGATTTTCCAGTATGTTGCAATTTGTCTTTGCATTAAATTGGGCTTTTAGGAAATGTCTTTGTTTGAAAATCATGCATACAGCATTTTTTTATTTATATATGACAGCGGAATGCATTACAATTCTTATTATACATATAGCATAAAGCATTTTTAATTGTGAAAAAATCATCCCAAACTAGCTTTGTATCTTTGTGAAAATTATTCTATATCATTTGTACCCTGGTTTTCTGAATTTCTAATCAATTGTGAGATTCTGTGTTTTTATCAAGTGGGCGTGGAGGTGGGTACCAGTGACGAGAGAAAAAATTCCCCATCTTATAATTGTAGAAGGAAATAAGAGTAGATGAGTAATAAAGACTAATTTCATGGTAGTTTCCTGATGTTTACATATTATGATGACTCCAAGTATGTTGTGTATCCCCACACATACTGTTCATAGTGGCTCATCCTAATTTTATTACAGTGTTTACATCTTGCAGGATGATTTCAAAGTACACCCCATTCATCAGGAGTCACTATTAAAAATACCTTTTCACAGATAGTTTTCCCAAAACACTTAGAAATAAATCTTATTTTCTTTCCTTTTTTGGAGCAATTATTCCTTTGTTGCCTAAGTGTTATGAGAGAGGCAGAGCCTTGTCTTGCTTCTCCAAGGAGGCATTGTATTATATGGGATGCCTTGGGCTGTAAGAAACAGAAAATCCAATTCAAAATGGCTTCAACAATAAAGAAATCTACTGTGTCACTACAAAAAATCACAAGAGTTGGTTCTTTCTTGGCCCATGAAGGACTCAGGGTATTTCCTTGTTCCTGCTCAGCCAGTCTCATTGTAATGGCCATCTTCTCCTAGGATCACTAAAATATTACACTGTGTCCTCCGATACCAAGGCTGGTGAAAGCAGAGGAGGCATTATTTCTTCTTTTAGTCTCTTGAAAAGCTATGAGGATACTTTTCCCAGATACTCTCCAGTAGACTTCCCATCACATCTCATCGGTCCAAAGCAATCACCTGCAAGGAGAAAGGACCCACCATGATAATTTTAGGCAAAAGCTCTACCACTGAGCTACATCCCCAGCCCTCCCTGATAATTTTACACCAAAGAAAGTTTACCTGAGCCACTCATAGGAGGCAAGGATACTGGAATAAAAGCAGAGCCTCGACTAGGAAGCCCACAGTCTCTGCTACAAATAATCTTAATAAAATAACCTCCATGAAAGAGCATTAAGTTTAGTGAACGATCTTTGCATAGTGTGCTAACTCAGTCAAGACTCGTGGGACCCCATGGCCAACTTGGGAGAAGAGATGAATACATTTGCAGTGTGGGCACACAGGCACTAAATTATGAGTTTGATAGTAGAAGGTAAGAGAGAGGAATTAAGAAGGCAAAACTGCCTTCAGTCCCACTGCATCTTTCCTTTTTCTTGTTGGTATTTTCAGTACCCAGTTGTCTATGTTTATTTTGATCATCTGTTTGTTACATGCTGTGAATTTCCAAAAAGAATAAAATTTTATTGATCACCAGAATTATGGAAAAAAAAAACCATTGTGGGACCAACACTCAGCATACAAGTGAGAACTTATCAAAATGTATAGATTTCATTGGCAGAAATTTTCAAGGATTGAGCATCTAGAGGGTTGGCCTTTTTTTCATTCCTATGACTAAAGGCTGAGTTCTTCAGGTATCCCTGCTAATTAAGAAAATGTATTTATATTTCCTTAATGATCTAGAAACAGTGGATTGAGTTCATGTGCAAATGCCAATGGTTGTAAAGAAAGTCACTGGAAGGTCTTTGACACCAAGGAGGATGGGCAGGCTCTGGTAGTTAAGAAGCATTTCTTTAATTTCAGGGTCAGAATAAAAGGAGGTGGGTAGTTGGGTGCAGTGGGGCATGCCTTTAGTCCTAGTGACTCAGGAGGGTGATGCAAGAGGATTGCAAATTCCAGGCTAGACTGGGCAATTTAGTGAGAGCTTGTTTAAAAAAAGAGCTGAGCATTGATATTTGGCATTAACACGTATCTTATAGATACTCCAGTACTCCTTCTTCCATCCCAAGTCAGAAAGATAAAGTTAACATAGTGATGAGCTGTTGAACACATGAAAAGAGCTAGTTATTTCTTAGCCATCAACACTGTGCCAAACAAAATAGCTGAGGAACTTTACAAAGCACATTTAAAGCAAATAGTACTTTTGAGGTGATGACTTTCCAAGGTGGAAAGTTCCTGTGAGCTCCTCTGGCTGCCATCCGTCAGCCAGATAGGCTGGCTCAAAAACCTTTGTTCTCTAGTAATCACTGGACACCCTTCTGTTGCTAGTGCAGAATTGCATGGCTGGACCACTGGGGTGTGGCCTGACCTCATAGAGACACACTGACACATTCTCTGTTCCCATTCCCATTTGTCTTCTCCCTCATCAACTCCACCCTGAAGGGATAGTTCTAGTGATTTGAACCCTTATCTCTCTCTTGAATCCTTTCACTTCTTTCTGTGTGCTTCACTAACTCCCTAGTCTAAGCTGCCACGTCTTTCCCAGACTTCTTGCAAAGCCCCCTCCCTGGTTGCTGTGGCTCCCTTCCAGCCCACAGAGTGTCATCCCTGCTACCAAGGAACTTTGAAAATGGGCAGGTCTCAACATGTGATTCCTTGACTTACTAAAACTTCAAAGGCATTTTTCCTACTGGTTTTAAGATAAAGCCCTGGATATAGCCCTACAGCATTGTTTGAACCCAGCACTTTCCCAAATCTTCAGCCTTATCCTATGGCTCTCAGGATCACCATTGTGTTCCTACTGTGTGACACACAGTAGATGCTCAGGAACATATGTTGAGTTGAAACATGAATATTCTCTTGACCATTTCTCCAACATTCTCTTCTCCTGCTCCATCTTCTTCCTTTGTGCAGTTCATTTTCTTCTTTCTGCCACGGCCCTTCCCCAGCTTCTGCCTGCCAAAGGCTACCTTGTTCAGGCTTTGGCTCACATGCCTCTGCCTATGAGATCCATTCCTGGTTCAAGTGCCCTCTTGCTTACCTTAGCTCCCATGGCCTCTCTTGTTGCTCCCTTTTTAAAGGTACCACTGTCTACCTGTGGAACAGTTTGCCAGGTGCATCTCTTATTTGAACTACATTAGAAGCTCCCAAGGGATGGACAGTCTTTCTCCCATCTTTCTTTCTTTACCTAGAAGAGCTCTAGCTGGAGCAGCTCACGTGTATGCTCTTTGCTGATATTGCCCCACACGTTATTGTTTTAAAACTTTAAACAAGTAGCAAATACTTTGAAAGGGGTTAATTTTTACTTGAAATATTCCAGTCTCTATGCTGACAGTTGACTGGAGCTGAGTAGAAACCAGAGCCTGTCTTCTGGGGTGTGCCTTCTCCAGTTTGCCTTAGCTCCACACAGTCGGGATTGTCTCTTGCACCTGGCCCACTTCTTACATCCGGCCCACTTCTAGCATCCCTCCTGCTTGGCTGTGTGTAGGCATGAAAGGGTTTTCAATCCCTAGCCAGCCTGTCTGCTTCACCCAAAAGAAGAGCCCAGTATTTGCTGATCACATAAATGAGCAAGCAGAATTGGGCTGGGAGAGTTACTTCCCTCACTTGGTTCTTTTTTTTCTCCTGAAAGACTTATTATTTTTGATAGATTGGAGGTCCCTGGAGGAAGCGGGAAATACTGCTTCCAGGCCTATTTATGCTTACAGGGCAGGGAAAAAAAGTGTATTTTTTTTTTTAAAGACTAAGAATGGATTCTCAAAGGACCTTCTCCAGCTATTTTTGGCAGAGCCAAAGGAAAATCTATTTAAAGGGACACTACAAAGAGGACAACCGCATATTTTAAAGCAAACAGACAACTTAGCGCTTTAAATTAATGGAAATGTAGAAGAAGAAATCAGAGCTCACTCCTTATTTAGCCTAGCTGCCAGACTTTCACTTACTTTCAGCGTAAGAATTTCTCTGGTCTGTGGCTTTCCATCCTCAGGGTTAGGAGAAAGAAAGATACAAGTTCAGTTTAAATTTTTTTGCTTAAAAAAAAAAAATCAACAGAATTCTGAATTCAAGGAACTACATTTTTCCCACCCTGTGGAACGCCCATTCTCCAAGGGGAAATGCCTGACTTCAAGCTGTTAATCCTCCACAGTCTTCGGGCTTCTTTGATTTGGGCCTCTAGTTTGTTTTGAGTTGTTCCACTTAATGTTTGGATTTATTTTTTCAATGACTTTGCTGTTTTCTGATTTGCTTCTTCCTTTTTTGAGCTCCAGAGTCACCCATGGAGTTTCCTCTCAAATTCATAGAGGAGGATTCTCTCTTTTCCATTCTTAGTTGCCACCCCTTTTTATTTTAGGGGTATTATAAGAGCAAGAGTATCAACAAATGTGACCATACCTTAGTTTCTACTTTACCAACACTTTGCAAACCATGGCCATGTTCCTCTCATGCATTGGCCAGGGAAGCAGGGTCAGCAGTCTCTCTTTTGAGACACTGGAGTCCATTCTTGCCTTTTCATTATGCAGTGAGCATTATTAGCCACACTTATCTTCTTACACTGACTGATTTTTCACCAATTCTTCACAACAGTTGTGGCTCCAATGTGGCAGGGCAGATTTCCAGGTACTTGAAATGCATCTTTCCAGGCTGAGAGCAGTGGTTAAGAGATAACATTCTGCAGCCAGACTGCCTGATTTCATCTTGTTTCTCCTATAAATTTGCATGAATTACTTCTCTATTCCCAAGTTTCCTTATCTGAACACAGAGGTGATAACAATTGTATTAGAAACTTTTAAATTAACTCACCAGCTTCTCTTGCTTCTCCTGTCTGTATTGTAGTCACCACGGCAGTGACCATTTCTCTGTGTCCTCTAGCTCAGTTTGTGCAGCCTGATAGCCGGTAGCCTCCTGCCCACACCATGCGCCCCATGCTTCTTAGCCCTTACCCTCAACCCTCAGAGGCATGACATGGATGGCATCCACACGCCTATAGCCTGGAAGCCAAGGATGTTAAAGCGTTCCAGGGGGAAAGCCTTTGGCCAGTGGGAGATGGAGTTGGGGATCTGAAGTGGCTCTCTTTGAAGATGGATCCAAGAGATTGAATGTTAGTTCTTGAACAAGGTGGTAGCTATCTTCTCTCGTTCCTCCTGAGAATCTCCTCATAAAGTAGTATCTGAAAGCTTTCACATATTTCAGTCTCTTCTTTAGGGGAAACCTAAAGTAAGGCAATAATAGGACCTATCCCTTTAGAGTTGTGACAATTAAATTAAATCCACATTAAATTCTTCTTTGAAGAGTATCTAGCATGAAGTCTACTCCTCTGTCAATGTTAACTTTAGTAATTTGTTTGAGAATTAAACCAAAAGGAACCATTCTGGCTGACTGGATGGGGCTCCTTCACAGTTAAGAAAAACCTTTAGGGCTGTGTGCTGAAAACAGTGTGTGTGTGCGCGCGCACACACACACACACACACACACACACAGCTCCCTTCTGCTTGGAAGATTCCCCCCTTTCCCCTTTCTCTCTCTCTCTCTCTCTCTCTCTCTCTCTCTCTCTCTCTCTCTCTCTTTCTTCCCCCACCCCATTTATTTTTGTTTTGCTATTGTTTTCTTGGCTGTTTGTGTGCATTTGGTCCAAGGGCTGAGCATCTCACCCTTCCTAGCAAAACATGAGCCAGCACAGGGCCAGCTGTTCATATCTGGTTTCAGGTCCCACCTTATACCAAACCTCACACTTCTCTGTGAGGATTCAGGGCTCACCATGATTCAATGCCAGGTGGAGCAGAGCACCTGTAAGCTGAGAGGGGCTGTCTTCCACAGGAGGCAGCTCTTCCTCCCCTTCCCTGCCCCCCTTGTGTTCCCCCTCCCCCTTACCCTCCTGCTTCTTGGTGTTGCAAGGCTGATTTCATCTCAGAAGCAGCTGTCTTTGCTGCAGTTTAATAACTCCTAATATCCTGAAGGGGGACAACACGTTATATCATGAAGACTTATCTTAGTCTGCATGGTCTGGAAATTTCCACTCATCTTTGTGATCTTTGAAATGCTTCTCTTCATGAGGGACTCTGACTTTCCTTCTGTGTGTCTCAGTTTCGTGTCCTCTCAGATGCATTCTGGGATTAAACATTACCATCCACTGTGAAAACTGCCCGTGCCTCCCAGTTTATCCACAAATATGGTCTTCATGTGGATTTCCTTCCTGAGTTACTGAAATTTGTAATGAAGTAGCAATCTACATTGTAAGGAAGGTTGTGCATATATTCAACATCATTCTGTTTTGCTAGATACTTTGTCTCTTTTGCAGTTTAACTCATAAAAGGGTTTGAGAAAGGTTTAGGGGCTAGGGATGTGGCTCAAGCAGTAGCGTGCTCGCCTGGCATGCGTGTGGCCCGGGTTCAATCCTCAGCACCACATACAAACAAAGATGTTGTGTCCGCCGAAAACTAAAAAATAAATATTAAAAAATTCTCTCTCTCTCTCTCTCAAAAAAAAAAAAAAAAAAAGTTTTAGGTGTGTGAACTGTGGTTATCAGTCCTTTCTGCTTTCTCACATGTACAGGAATGTTTTTCTTTAGGCAGTTCACCATCCTGATTTAGTGTTTCCAATTTGGTATTATTAACTGTAAATCATTTTTTTTCTGGATTCTATTCATTAAATTGTAGAGGAACCCAATATGATTGATGTGATAGTATTTTGCAAGATATTCTGCACTTGATGGAGCAGAACATTGGGTTGAATAAAATCATTTTATTAAAGTCAGACCTTCAGTGAGAAAATGAGATACCTAACCTAGGCCTCAAAAAAGAGTTGATATATTAGTTTTGGGTTGTAAGCAACAGATGTTAACTATGGCTAATTAAAAGAAGGAAATTTATCAGAAAGTTTCTAGGTCAATCACATAATAGAAAGTAGAACCTTCAGACATTGCAAAGTAACCCCAAGTATCCTCCTGGGGCCTGGCATCCTACAGCATTTTCCTAGGCTATTGCCTCTTCTGTTGCTCATTCTGTTGTTCTTCTGTTCCCATTGAAAGAGGACTTCTATGAGTTGCTTCCACCAATATCCACAAACTTATACCTATGTTTCTACCACCCCTCTTCCGTGGTAGAGGAACAGGTAGTGTTCCTACCTGAAGGCAGGTAGGAAGGTCTCTGCCTACCTTCCTGGGGCTCTAGAGCCAATCGATTCCCAGCTGCATCCAAAGGATTTGGCTCCAGCAGTTTCCCCTATTATATAGAGTCTTCCCTCTATATAATTAACTCTTCTATCTCTATTGACTCTTTTCCACCAGCACATAAACATGTGGTAATTTCTGCAATCCTTTAAAAACCAAGAAAACAGCCAGATGTGGTGATACACACCTGTAATCCCAGTAACCCAGGAGGATGAGGCAGGAGCATCACAAATTCCAGGCCAGCCTCAGCAATTTAGCAAGGCCCTACGCAACTTAGTGAGACCTTGTCTCAAAATAAAAAAATTAAAAGGCCAGGGATGTAGCTCAGTAACAGAATGCTCCTGGGTTCAATTCTCAGTACCCATTCCCCACCAAAAAAGAGAGAGAGAGAGAGAGAGAGAGAGAGAGAGAGAGAAAAGAACTGTAAAGAACCTTTCCCAGGCCTGGGGCAGTGGCCCATGCCTGTAATCCCAGCAGCTCAGGAGGCTAAGGCAGGAGGGTTACAAGTTCAAAGCCAACCTCAACAATTTAGCAAGCACTAAGCAACTCAACTGAGACCCTGTCTTTAAATAAAATATATAAAAAAGGACTGGGGATGTGGCTCAGTTGTTGAGCATCTCTGGGGTTCAGTCCCCAGTACTGAAGAAAAAGAAAACAAAAAGAAGAAAAGAAAAAAAGAAAGAAAAGAACTTTCCCAATCCCATTTCCCTTTCTAGACTACGTAGTAGGAGACACTCAGAAATTATTTGTTCAATAAGTGAATGAAAGAGTGGAAGTTATCCAGGCAATTCATGATGTCCTACCTTTGCAGTGTCTCAGCTCCAACCCCTTAGGTCCTCATGTGACTCCAGTGCATTCCTAGTTTAGAGTTGTCGTGGCCTTTCTTGGGTAATGCCAGGAAGTGGTGGAATACTTAACTTTTCTTGATAGGACTTTATGTAATGGGAGAAAGGCACCCAGTTAGAAATTGTCTAAGGAAAAATTGGATGCTTTTATTCAAAGGATTCTAGACAGGTATTCACAATATTTATGTTTGCTTAAATGCAGTTCTTGGCCATAAAGAATCCTGTTTCATATTAGAAGCTTCAGGCTTTGGCACAAATATTAACTTTATGGGGGATCTTGTATGTGCCTGATAACCTTGTTATACACCATTATGTGGCTATGCAAGTGGATCTACCCCTGAGCCACACCCACAGCTTCCTTGTTTTTGTTTATTTTTCCAAAAAGAAAAAAAATTCCTCCCAGAAGTCTTCATTTTAGGAAAGCTTCTTATAGAAGATAGGGCCATAATAATAACAAATATCACACAACAAACATAAGCATTCAGATGTTTCTCTAATACCTGGTTACACAGCTTCATTCCCCAGAATGCTCGATTCTGTGTTTGCATGAGCTGGTACTTCACTCCTCTCACTGCATGTCTTTGGATATGCCCTGGATCCAGATTCATTTGCAGTGGTGTTTGTTGGAGTGAAGGTGCTAGCTTGGTTCACCAGCCCCGCAAAACTGGGCATAATTAAACATGTTTCCTTAAGTCACCAGGAAAATGGGGATTTCCCATACCTCTTAGTCCACCTGGCTAGTCATATTTTCTCATCCTCTGTATTGTTATTTTTATACTTTAAAAACTATACTTTCCTTCTTACTTAGAACTGTCACATAAACTGCTTTACATGCTACCTAATTATGAGTCTCCCTTTCTCTGTCACAGCCTATCTTACAGTGTCATTCTCCCTGGCCCTAGCCAGATGATTAATGAAGAAAAGAACAGTGGCAAAAAAATATAGATTATCCTTTTCCTTGTCGTGGCAGTAATATAATGTGATTCCTGACATGAGTAGGCACATTAGAAATTATTTGACTCATGGTTAAGTCTGATCTTACTCAACTGAAACTTAAGGCCACCCTTGTATGTCTTGATGCTTTCTGCCACTTCAGATGCTCCCTTTAGCAGGTGGGGCAATCCAAAACTGAATTCCTAATAAACTAGTCTATGAAGGACCCAGGATGGTGCCTTATATTAAGAGATAACACAAATAAAAGTCCAAGTGAAGCACTTTCATAGCAAAAAGTCTACATTACATGCCAATGATTGTTAAAGGGACCTCCTCATACCCCTGTGTTCTTTGTGATTTGACAGCCTATGGAAAACTATGCTCTCCAGTGTCATCCATCACCAGGAGCCTCTCACTTAGCTGGCTTGGACAGAGTTAAGTGAGATAAAGACATGGTACCATCTGTCTGGCATCCTCATTCATTTCAACGTGTATTAATTTCTTTAGCCCTGCTATGGACTTAGCCAAGTTGCTAATTATTTATTTCTATCAGGGGGCTGCAGGGGAGAACATTGGCCTAACATGCAGAGTTCTTATCCTGCATGTTTACAAACTCATTTTATGCACAGCCTTGAGTTCACTTACAAGGCCTTCACTCTCTTCATCTACAAAATGAAAGGGATTCTTTTTTTTTATTTTTTAAAAAAACTATGTACACACACACAATGCAGTCAAGGAAAACAGTCTACAAGGTAGCCACTGATATCCAAACTTTGGGTTTTCTTCTCTTGGCTTCTTTATTTTTGAATTTTTATATAATAACCATGTGTGCTATTTAAAAAGATATAATTATTTTTAATGAGAGGAGCAGTCTCTGACTTGGAACCCCTGAGACATCTAGGATGTTATGCAGCAGGTCTGGGTGGGACAGGACAGGACAGTCAATCCTGGTTATTCTGAGACAGAATCCCTTTTGTCTGCTTTGGTCTGTCTTGTCTGTTTCTCTGCTCATTTGCATCCCCGTACAGAGACTGGGCAGCAGACACCAGGAATGAAAATACTGGAAATGGTAAAACTTTATAAGTTGAAAGAGTTTTTGTGTTTGGTTTTGTTCAATTGATTGTTTCTTACTTTAAATAGTAATACTAATTTCTTGTAACTAAATCAATTTATTTTACTGACTTCCATAGCCATAATTAAATGTGAGCTTCATCCTTATATAGAACTGGTTTAAAAAAACAGAAAAATAAGGAGACTTGCTGCTTGTTTCTGCATTGTTTCTTTTTATCTTATTTGCAGGTACTAAAGGGGTCTATAAGCTTTTTATCCATCTTGGATCTTGCTTTTCTCTTTTTCTTCTTCTCAGTATATCCTAGTTTGTCTGGTATCCTGTGATTTTTTCATCTACCTTTTGGTCCAGATCTGCTGAGTAATGAGACCTGCTGTTAGTTTTTGTATGACCCATGAAGAGTTTTTGTTTTTTACATTTCAAAGTAATTGAAAAGAAAAAACCAAGAGAAATATTTCATGGCACATGAAAATTACATAGAATTCAGATTAGATTTTGGTGTTCATAAAACTATATTGAAACAGAACTGCTCTCAGCTGCAATGACAGGTGAAAAAGTTGCAAAAGACTAAATATTTACCATTGACCCTTGAGAGAATATGTCTGCCCAAACTCCTATGCTAGAGACTTCTTTTTCACTGGATGTCTTAGAGCTAAGACCCGTTGAGATATGCTAACTTATTCAACAGCTACTAGATTTCCTACTCATGCCAGATGCACGATGCCAGACACAATGAGCACAAGACCTTCCCTGTTAGGAGGCAGTAACTCACAGCCCAGAGAGGAGACTGGGCATGGGCATGTCCACAGGTAAACCACAGCCCAGTGTAGGGTGCAGTTGTGGGAACTGGAGAGGAGACTGACTGTGTGAGAAGGCAGGAAGTTAAGAGGTTATCATTTAAATTATAACACTAGAATTGTTCTATTTAGTTGTTACCTAGAATAAGAGTTGTCATAATTTTTATGCGTCTGCCTTTAGCATTTCAATTGTACATAAAAATTATTGCTCTATAACAAGGACAACACTTTACAGAGCTATCTAAGTAAACATTGTATACGATGATTTTAATTTGTTATCAAAATATAAATGTTTCTTTGAAGAATCACTATTGGCTAGCCATACATGAGCAAGAGAATAGATTTTTAGGTTAAAACTGCAATTTTAACTTACTTTGAGTTTTTTAAAAATATTTCTCTATACATTTAACAAAAGCTAGACTACTATACTAGGGATGTTTGCTTTTTAGATAGAAAGAAGAGTGGGCCTATTCAAGATTTCCTGAATCGTAATTGGGGGTTGGGGGTGAGAGGAACAGCAAGGATCTCTGTTATTTATAAGCTTCCAAGTGATTTCTGTTTATACAGAAGTCTGGGCCATACTACTATGGATAATGTTGACCAAAGATACATCTTCAAAGTTATTATTGATTTTATTGTTAAATTTTATCTTTATTTTTGTTTTTATCTATTTGGGGGTTACCGGGGATTGAACCCAGGTTCACATCCCCAGCCCTTTTTATTTATTTTTTTTAAATTTTGAGACAACATATCAGTTGCTTAGAACCTCACTAAGTTGCTGACTATATTTTTCAAACTGTTTTCTTTTCCCTATCATCCTTCTCTGTCCTCCCTGACATAGAGCTTTTTAAAGTTCCTCAACGCAGTGTGAAGGAATACATCTGATGTCTAAAAACTTGTCCTCCCTCTTCTATTCCTTTCCTTTTCATTTTGGAAAAAAAAGAAAGGCAAAATATACAAAAAATAATTTGAGATACATTTATATACACATGTATAAACATATTTGTATGTTTTTCTCTAATTTTTCATGTATATATTTGTGCATATATGAATAATTATATGACAGTTAACATTTATCATATTTGCTGTCTCCCCTGATGTTGACATTGAAATCCTCTTTGGTATCCTCACCCTCCTGTCATTCCTGTTGCCTTCCAGTGGAAAGTATTAACATGACTTTTTAACTGTTTTGATACTTTAAAACTGATATTTTGTGTGTATGTCCAAGCAGAGGTCATCTCATATTTATGTATGTCATAATTTCCACTAATGGTGTTGGGGTGTGCTTTATCAGCTTGTGTTTTTCACTCAATTTTATCTTTTTTGAGATAACTGCTAGCTCATTCTTTAAATGCTGTGTAAGTATGCCAACATTATTTAATCCCTTTCCCCACTGACGAACACATAGAGTTGTTTCATTTTTCTGCCATTACAGACAATGCTATAGTGAACATCCTTGTAAACATCCCTCCGTGCATGCGTGAGATTTGGTAAGATACATTCCTAGAAATGGAATTACAAGGATGTACACAGCTTCTGTTTTTCTTGATATTGCCAAATTATTCTCCACAATGACTGAATCTGTTTATATACCTAACATACTTTTCATTTTGGCCTGACAGCTAGATTTAGAGACAAAATACTTGGGAGGGCACTGCCTTTCTCCCAGGCAGTGTTCTGAGCTCTTTGAATGCATGAAGTATGTAGGAGTCGTTAATTGCCATTTAACTTGAATTGTAAAAGATGTAAGCAGGTTAGCTAGGCTACAGGGGTTAGAGTGGAGGTGGGTGGAATGCATTCCAAGCCAAGAAGTAGAACAGCTTGGCTGAAGGCCTAGAATATCAGGGAAGAAAAAGAATCAAGGAACCAAAGGGACCAATCTCTTCATAGAATTTGATTCACAGGGCTGGTATTGAACCACCCAGAGAGATCTGACATAGAAACACCTCAGCTCCTGACCTTCTTGTTGTCCTTGCTGGGGCTTTAGCAGATCCTGTTTATTCTAAAATGTGGAGGCTCTTAAACCTCTGCCAAAGGCCTCCCTAAAGAAGCCCTAGTTCCCCAGGCGCCCAGCAGCAGCAGACACAACTCTCCATTGCAGATGATGGGGCTCCTGTCTAAACAGTCACCATGGCTATACAGTGCCACCTTTTCTGGCTTGCAAAGATGCTGAGGCCCTGCTGGTATCTTTGTAGAAGTCTCTGTAGATTAGTCTGAAATTTCTGGGTAGGATGAGGAATTTCTAAAAGTGAACTGTGCAATCAAAGAAAAGTCTCCTTGACTCAGTGTGTGTAGCCATCTGGACCACCTAGGGGGCTTGAAGATTAGAACCACTTGCTGCTCTGTAGCCTCTCAATAAAGAGAGAGGGAACTCCCACTGTTGGTGCCTGGGCTCCTGTTTCCCTGGGTGCAAGTTGAGCATGTCTCCCAACCCTGCTTTCCAGGAATGTGCTTAAGCCCCTGATCGCCTCTGGCCTCTGCTGCTGTCCACAAGGCAGTCAGTCTTTGCATGCTTTCTCATATGTTTTACCACCATTGAAGTGAACCAAAACTACTACATTGTACCGTCTGCGAATGACAGGAAGATGGAAGAAAACAATACCAGCAAGCTAACTAGTGAAGAAAGAAAAATCTTAACAGAGGTTAGGTTCCTGAGTTACTCAGCCAACAATGTTATAGTAGCTCAATAAAAATGAAGTTTAGGGCTGTGAGTGTAGCTCAAGGGTAGAACACTTACCTAGTAAGCATGAGGCCCTGGGTTCCATCTTCAACACTAAAAAATAAGAAAGAAAGAAGTACAGATGTAGTCAGTTTGGATTCCAAGGTGATGGGTTAGCAGGGCTGGACCTAGGTGAGCAAGAGAGACAGACACACAGGAGCAGAATCAAGGAGAGAGTAACCTGCAACAAATTTGAGAGTGAGAGTCTCCCTGAATTTTCATACAGGCATCTTTCTTGCCTCACCACATCCTCTCCTTGGCTGGGTTTAAATTCCCATTTGGGTCTTTTTGATAGTATTTTGACTTTGGTTTCTTCCTCTCATTCCCTCAGCTATGGACAGTTGATAGTGCTAGAATATTATTTTCTTCAGTCTGTCTTTAGTTTGCTATTTCAGACTACATCTTTAATTTTTTAGCAATCATTGGGAAGAAAGGGCATCAGATACAGAATTTTGATTTAGAGAAAACTTTGCAGGATTGTGTTGCTACTTATCATGGATAATTGAACAACCCCTGCCCCCCCCACACACACACTTACACACCATTAACATCAATAAGTAAAAGCTGGCTCTATGTAGGACTGGGGCAAAAACAAACAGGAACAGGTGGGTTTGATTTGCTTAGGAACTGGAAAAGCAACTTTAGAGACTTTCTTAGCATCTGCACTCTTTGAGTTCATAAGTGCTTTTTTGAAGGCTGACTGGTGGAACAGGTGGTTGTGGAGGCATGGCATTTTTGTGTCTAAGAACCAGTCTTGCAGTCATGAACATAATCTCCTGTACAGGTTCTGCAAATGCAAAACTCAAAGGCAATTTCTAGCTGAATTGGGCAAGAACAATTTTGGGAAAGACTCAGAGGTTATCCATTTATCACATGTTTAATATTTTCTTTGGTTTTTGCATAACCAATTCACAGAATAGTTTCTCTCTTTTGTTGGGAGTTGTTATGGTTTGGATCTAAAAATGTCCCCCAAAGAGCTCAAAAATCTAAAAATGTCCCCCAAAGAGTTGTCCTCTGCCACCACCCTTCTGCCATGCATAACACCATAAATGGCAATTGCACATCTGGCTTCATGTGACAGGTCACAGTCAAAATGCAATCTCATTGGTATAAAATTACCTTTAGGCTCTGTGTATAAGGTGTATGTGAAACATAATTTAATATTTTGCCTAGGGGCCCATCTCCAAGATATCTCATTATGTACATACAAATATCCACAAATCTCCCCAAATTGGAAATTTGAAGCTTAACATTCCAAAGATTTCAGCTGAAGGATCCTCAACCTGTACTAAGAAATGTACACATCTGAGTGGAAGTCAATTTGGAAACAGCAAAGGCTGGGAGGGCATCAGGAACCTATCTAGTTGGACAACAGAACAAGTTAGATGGTGTAGGCCTACAGAAAGAAACCATTTTCTTGATCCCCATATACCTTGAGGTAAGCCCGTCCTGCTTTGCAGACTGCTAGAGCAGAGGCCTCCCACCTTGCAACTTCTCTGTTTTCATCCTCCAGAAGTATCTGTAAACACCTTCACTTGCAGCCTTTGCTTTAACTTTTGCAACCAGGCTGACTCTTTGCTCTTTGCACTTAGTGTGGGAGAAAGTCATAGGGATCACAGGAAGCAGGGTTTGCCATTCAGAGTGAGCCATGCTGTGTAACTAATTTGATTATCACATTTAACTGAAAACACCTGCAGGGTCTGCAAGACTGACTACAGCCGGCCTTGTATTGTCAGCCCCAAACAAACCCTTCTCACTGTCAGAGTGGATCAAATGAATGTGGTTTTAAACATATGTGCCTTTTGGGTCTGCATCATCTCTGTGGCTCCTTGGGATAGAACTGGGGTGCACAGAAAACCCGTTTTGTCTTTGGATTCTTCCCTACAGCCTTAGCATGGAGGCATTTGTAGAAATTGATCCAGTGGCTCACTGTGCCCAAGGAAAGTGATCTTGTTTGGTGCGAGTTTTGTAAGCCCTGAGGGGAACCTAAGATGCAGAATTCTCCTGGTACCCAAAGCCCAGGCTCATATTACCTCATCTTTTGAAAGACCAAGCCTGCTATCATGTAGCTCCAGGGCATCTGAAAGGAGATGATATAAAGTAGAGTCTCAGGAGCATAATCTATCTCTGGGTAATGGTAGACCTTGAAATACTGAAACAAGTTCAGATGGCTCATTGGGGTTTTTTTTTGTTTTTGTTGTTTGTTTGTTTGTTTTTTGCCTGTAAGTTGGGAGTTAGCCTGGTGTTTGTAGAGCTGCTAGATCTTTCACTTATTCCTTCTTCAAGGAATGGGATGTCTGTCATTTGCCAAAGCCATTTTGGGAACTGGGATACCGCAAAGATCAAGACAAAGTCCTTACAGTTCTGAAGCTTAAATTTTAATTGAGGAGAAAGATAATTCACAAGTATTCATTATGCATTTACTCTGTATTTATGATTCATGAATATGGTGTTTTTTTTAAAGCTATGGCATAAAAATATAGGCTGTCTTAAAAAGAACATTTCAGGGAATGTTAAGTGTTCTGGGTTAGAGTAAGTGGTTAGTGTTGGGAGTAGGCAAGGGATTGTGTTAGAGCAAGTGGTCAGGGAAGTCCTCTCCACAGAGGTAACTTTAAAGATGCTACCTGAATGAAGTGAGAGAGCAAACCACGTGAAGGGTAGTCAAAGGTTCTCCCATGAAGAACAACAGCAAGTACAAAGACCCTAAGCAAGGAATCTGCCTGGTATGGAAACATGCTTGGCTTATTCATGGAATAATTGGAAGGTCAATATGATACAAGTTGAGTTGAGAGAGCTCAGCAGGAATCAAACCAGTTAGGGTTTTAGGAGCCAAGGAAGAAGTTTGAATTTCATTCTAATTGTGTTGGAAAACCATTGGAGGGTGCTGAGGGGTTGAGTGATATGATCTGGGTTTTTTGTTTGTCTGTTTTTGTGTGTGTGTGTGTATGTGTGTGTGTGTGTGTTATTTTAACCTTAGTCATTGTTGAGTCTTTCAAGGGGATTCTCTGTTGCTGTCTGCTGAATGGGCCAACTAGGGACAAGAGCAGAGTTGGGGAGATCAGCTGGGAGGCCATTGCAGTAGGGCAGTTGATGGACATTGGGGCCTGGCCTAGGATGGAATGGTGGAAATGCTGAGAAGTGGTCAAAGTTGAGATTAATTTTTGAAGGCAGGGCCAACGGGATTAACTGATTGCCTAGATGTGGTATGTTGGAGGAATCAAGGATGACTCCTGGGTTTTTGACTCAGCTTGCCAATGGGGAAGAAGGGAGGTGTTGTTCTGTTTTATTGGGGTGGTGGGTTTCAGGAGTGAAGAAAACCAGGAGGAGTTCAGTCATGAGCTCTCAACACAGATGATTGCTTTTATATATATATATCTCAACCTTGAAACTGAGGAGACCTTCTGTAAATCACTTGAGACCTTCTGTAAACCACCTGCTGTTCGTGTATAAAGTAGGGAGCATAATAAGACCTCATAATAGAACATAATAAGACCTCATAATAAGAACATAATAAGTCAAGGTCACACTGTGAAGATTGAATTTATGTGTGCAAAGTGTCTGGCATGGATCAAGGGTTCAAAAACAACACCTTTTACACCAATAACTTGTGTATTTTCTGGGAGTTTTTGATATTGTGAAATACTGTGCTCTCTGCTGTACATGTTGGGGTCTTTCTTTACTTTTTATAACTTCTGTTGGTATCTGTTGCTGGCTCTCTGCTTGCTGTTAATGTCCTGATTGCTTCAGCCTCGACACTTACTCCAATCCCCAAGAAAGTAGTCTTGCCACCCTGAAAGTGTTAGGAGAGTTCCTTCAGGGTGAATGAACTGAGCATTCTCTCTTTGCTGTCTCAAGAATATGGAGCTATCTTTATTATTGTCATCCAGAGAGAAAAGTTCCCGTTATTATTTTCCCTGTTCAAAAATAATTAGGGATGCCAGGCACTGTGACGCATGCCTATAATCCCATCAGCTTGGGAAGCTGAGGCAGGATGAACAAGAGTTCAAAGTCAACCTCAGCAACAACGAAGCACTAAGCAACTCAATGAGACCCTGTCCCTAAATAAAATACAAAAAAGGGCTGGGGATGTGGCTTAGTTGTTGAGTGCTGCTGAGTTCAATCCCCTGTACGCGCCCCCCCCCCAAAAAAAAAAATATTATTAGGGATAACTGTTTATGCCCAAGAATTTCTGAGAAGCATAATGAATCCAATAATAAAATCATTTTGCATTTATTGAAGACCTAGTATGTGGCAGGTGCGTTAGATACCCAATGCCTTCTATTGTTACAAGAATCACCAAAAGCAGATATTGGGGTTTTTAATTTATGGAGAACATTGAGATTCAAGGAATTACATAAGTTGCCCAAAGTTATACTGCTCCCCATTTCAAAGTCAGGATTTGTACCTGTGTTCCTTTTTGGAAGGAGGTGCTAGGGATTGAACCCGAGGCCTTGTGGATGCTAAGCATGAGCACTACCACTGAACCACACCCTCAATACCTGAACCCTTGTTCTCAGCCAATTCCCAGTCCTATTTTTTTCTCACTGTACTGAAGCCACATGTGCATGTAATTATAGCTCTGAAACCAAGACAATGGGAGCTGGTCTTTAAACAGACCTCCTCTTCTAATATGTTGTATTTCCTGTTGAATCTCCAAAAATGAGACTATTCCATTTCAAATCACAAAAGCCTAAGTGATGTTTTTCCCATGGTGGTTATTAAAATTATTTTTCTTTTTTTTAACTGAGCTTTACAAGTTTTTGAGTATAAAAATATAGGGGAAAGGTTGATCTTTCTCTCCTTATTTGGTAGTTAAATATTTTATCATGTTCCTTAAGATAAACAGTCATCACTGTGGAGTGTACATTTTATTAGACTGTACCTATAAGCTCCAGTTCCTAAGAATCTGGGCAGAGCATAGTCAGCAGTTGAAGGCAGCCTCATTGTCCTGGAGAAGCCAGAACTAGAATTTTTTTCTATTTTTTTCCCCCTCCTAGGACTGCATTGTACCAAGATGTGACCTAGGGCACATTATTAGTGATCTAAACTATGGCCAATACCCACCTTCCTTGGGAAGCTAGTTTACCATTTAAAATAGTTCTAAAATTCTGGCCTCTTTTACCTTAAGTGTACTTTCCAGTAATTTGTCCAGTGAGTTTTATTCTTGTCAAATTTATCTCTGTGTCCCTTTTCCCCCTTCTCTCCACTCTGATGTCCCTTGTGAGTTAGGAGATCAAGTCGTCTGCATATCCCCAGCAGCTTGTCTGTTGGCCACATCATAGGTGCACAGTAAGTATTTTTTGAGTTGAGAAGAATCTCTCCTTTATAATTCTCAAACTTCTTACTCTCTTACTTCTTATCTCCAATTCTGTATCTCTTTATCCCATCTTATATCTTGGGATTTAATGTCTCTGATAAGAAGGCCTTGAGATACTTTATAGGCAGAGGACCAGTTTTAAGTCATTAAATACGATAAAATCAAGGCATGATTTTTACAGCAAATATTGTTCTTCAAGGTAAGATGAGACATGTTAGCTCTTTCCATCTCTACTTGATTGAAATTTATCTTGGCAGTGTCTAGCTGTCCATCTTATTGACCTTTCTATGTTTACCACCAGCCCAGTCTATCCAGATACATTCAAATTATAGTGAAAACTCTAATTGAATGGGAATTTGACAGCCTAAGAAAAGCTGCTGTTAATGACCTGGCTGTGGGGAATAGATTAATTTGGGGGAGATTTAGGTTCATAGTCATGGTCACAATAATCCCCATCATTAAAACTTAATCCTTTTAAAAATTAAAAAAATAATATTTTCCATCAAATGCCACTAAAGTAAAAAAAGAGAAAAAGAAATGAGAATGAGACAGATTTGGCTAGTAGGGCCCTTCCATGAGCTCTGGATTCTCATCAACTTGTGCTGATTGATTTGTGATGGCTCATAGAAATGTACTAGGAATGCATGGAAAAGCTATGCACTCCCTTTGGTTGCCTTGAGCAGACTACATGGAGTATTTATGGGAAATTTGGCAAGAGAGCAGGGAAAGGTTTATGGCCTGACTTTCTACAGATGGGGAGGGAGGTGTGTTTTTAACCAAAAGGGAGCTCTGCCCCTCCCTTGCCCTACTTAAAGCTGAAGTGTGCCCTTTCCCACGTGACAGACATAGGTGCACTGAGAAGACCTGGGTGCTGCTTCCTCTCAGGACTTGCCTGTCTCCACTCCACTCCAAATTCTGCTGCCTCAGAAATAACCAGCTGCTTGTGTTGCCCACTTAGCCATCTCTACCTTTGCTCAAGCCAATATCTCTATCACAAAGGCTTTCCACATGGTACAGTGTGTTTCCCCCAAGCCTTGCATTATGCATACTGTGGCCTTTGTCTCTGAAACACTGGATTGACTGTTTTTCTTCCTCTCTGTTATAGGGCAAGCTCCTTGATGGCAGGCCCATGTTTGTCATATCATTTGTCCCAAGACACTCAGCCTGGCCTGCCTCACAGACCATCTTGTGGGAGAGAATGGGAGAGATAAGCCCCATATAAACAGATGTTTTTACAAATGGTGGCAGGGCACTGGGTCCCTAATTTGGGGTCAAGAGAGGTGGGTTATCTAAAGGATTAGTAGAAATTAGTTGAGTAAAGAGGGGACAGGGGACAGAGGCTTCAAGATAATGTGTGAGGTGAGCAGTATAGTTGGAGTACAGAAGGAAAAAGGCCTAGGTGGAAATAAAGCTGTCCTTGTCCCAGACTTGGAGTTTGGTGACAGCATATACAGAGTGCTCCAAAGCTTTTGTTCAACTAAACCAAGTGTTTGCCCCTTTGGCTGGATTTGAATGAATGCCACAAGTTAGTTCAGAATTCCCAGTCCTAAAATGGCTTGTGGGTACAAGGGTGGAAGCAGACCCCCTAACCAAAAGAATTCCCTGAATTTCAGTTCACTGGAATCCATCTTGGTTGCTCAGATCATCTTACCTTTTGTTTTAATGGTTTTCTGTAAAATGTCAATAACTTTGGCTGTACTTGTCCCAGTTGTGTAAGGAAAGTCTTAACCTCCTAAGGCTGATAGATTGCTCATCTGTGATTATCACAAAGAACAAAAGATGGAATTCTTGATGTCATTTTAATCTTGGGTTGCAAGAGCTGGCCAGTATACAGCTTCTATAACCTATATAGACAAAGAAGTTTATTTTTGTTGGAAGAACGTTTATCTCTCCAGAGTATCTGGAGAAAGAATTGTAAAGCTGGATGGAGCCTAATTCTGAGAATTAGGAAGCAGTCAGTGCCTTCTGGCATTGCTCAAATGACGCAAATCACTGTTGGTCACTTATCTAGAATTTTGACTATGGGGGAAATAAACTTGGGCCTCCATCTTAATTTTTAATGTGTGGTATAAGAAACTTTGGCCAGCACACCTAGGTCCCTAATGTGATGAGAAAATAAGAGATTACAGTCTCAAGGAGCTATAAATCTTAACTCTGGTTCCTTTTACATCAGGTTGACTTAAGAGTGAACCACTTACTGAAATTGGGTTATTAGCTGGAGATTGAGCCAATCTTCCTTGTATTTTTCAAGATGTTTCCTGCCCTTCCTACCACTTTCGGCTGCCACTGAGATGCTTCAAGTATGCACTCTGTGGTCCACCCTGAGCCTACATCATGATTCTGCTCTCTCACTGGTGGTGGTGGGGGTGTCTTTATTGATATCATATATTTAGTGCATCTGCCTCAATGCAGTCTGATGAATTTTACGAGCTTGCTGGGTCATGTTCCAATAAGTTTCCCAAGCACTAAATAGAGTGTTCAGCAGGATCCTTGGCATTGTGATCTATATGTGTTATCGGTGTCCTCAGATACACTGTGCTTTAAGATGTATGCAGGATCCAGAGGGCAATCATGACCCTCCATAAGTGTTCAGATCTCCCTGGCAGTGAGGGCCCTGTGAAACATCAAGATATTAATATGATTTATTTTTTCCTTCTTTTTTATTTTATTTATTTGCATATATTTTTTGTACTGGGGATTGAATGCAGGGGTGCTTTACCACTGAGCTACATCCTCAGCCATTTTTTATTTTTTATTTTGAGGCAGAGTCTTGCTAAGTTGCTGAGGGTCTCACGAGTGGCTGAAGCTAGCCTTAAACTTGCAAGCCTCCTGCCTCAGCCTCCTGAGTCTCTGGGATAACAGGCATGCACCACCACACCCAGCTATTATGATTTCTTATATGCTCACATTAAGATATTGCAAGCCTGCCTTGTTTCACATTGTGAGGAACCAGAGCAGTTACCACTTGTGCTATAAGAGTTGACTCTTTCCTTGGAATTAAAGGAATCTGCCCTGAAGCAACTATAAAAGGATGAGTATCTGACTGTGTGTTTGTTTTGAAAGCATTTTAGTGCCAGGAAGGCGCGCCTGGTAAAGTTCAGGGGACTAGAGTCCCTCCGCACCCTCTGGTTACTCATGACCAAATTTAGTACATCCCTGGCCCTAAAATCTTTGGCGCTGTGCTCCTGGTGCCCTCTCCATTCCAGCCACAGTGGCCTCCTTTGAGTTTCTTGGACATGTCTACTTGTCTGGGACTATAAGGCTTTTCTCTCTTATCTGGGCCAGAAGACTCCTCCCTTATTTAATTAACCCCTAGGATTCTTTAGAACTGTGAATGCTTCTAGTCACAGATCACCTGGGAAGCTCCTGAAAATGTAGATTTTTTTAGTAAATCTGGAAGGAGCCTGAGGTCTGGCTTATCTAACAAGCTTTCAGGTGAAGCTGGTCCAAGCCGTCTTCAAGGAATCCTTCCTGGGTCCTGAATTAAGTCAGTTTCCTGTTTCCCATGCTTCTGATATTAAATACCCTTCTTTCATATACACTTTTCACAATTGCTTATTTTCTTTTATTTGTCATTTTTCTGATTCACATTTATCTTTTCTGCTAAGTTTTAAGCCTGATGAGTACAGGGACCACCTGTGATGTTTATTCACCCTTTGGTTCTTAGGGCCTTTCACAGTATGACACATAGAAAGGGCAGGTAAATATGCCTTATGTTGGCTGGTGACAGATTGTTTGATTATATTGGTCCAAGATGCCATGGAGGTCATAAAACTTGGGTTTAGCCCAAATTGTAAAAATTTGGTCATGGTTTTCATTATTTTCAAGGAAAGGGTCTCCTGGAATATTTAAATTTCATATGAAGCCCAAAGAACCTAATCTTCAATTAGGAGGGGAAAGAAACACCTCATGATAGCACATATCTTTTAGTCTTTGTTCTGGAAAGAGGATTGTGCCAGATCAGTTGGACTTGACTTGTGGTTTTCAAGGTACTGTGTTATTTTCCTTTTCTTTGAACATTCTTTTTTTTTAATCGATGTGAAATTCATGTGCAATAAATTAATCATTTTAAAGTATACAATACTCTGGCATTTAGCACATTGGTAGTGTTATGCAACCTTCACCTTTATCTATTCCAAACATTTTCATTACACCCAAAATAAACTCTGTTCAAGGCATTATATTCTTAGTTCAGTGTTCTTAAAACTTTTTGGTCTCAGCACCTCTTCAGGCTCAAAGATTATTGAAGCCTTTAACAGCCTTTGTGTACGGGGATTGCATCTATCAATATTTATTTTGCAGTATTAGAAATTAAAACTGAAAAAAAAGCCTAAGGATTTATTTATAAATTCATTAAATGGCATTATTCTCTCTTTCTGTAAATCTATTTACTATATAACAATAGAAGATAACTGAATAAATCCTATTTTCTTTCTCATTCAATCTAAGCAGTTCCCCTTTTCCATGTTATGTGTTCTGCTGCTTCACATGGTCTGAAAATATTAGATGGAAAATTCCAGAATTAAGCAATTCATAAGCTTTATATTGCATGCCATTATGAGTATCACAATGAAATGAAGTTTTAATAAAATGAATAATTTTGCTGGCTTATTATGAGAATTTTAAAATAAAACTAGACTTTTTTTTAAGCCTCTACTTGTGTGACAGTGAACACAATGCTGTGGGTACAACTTGATGCCACTGCCTAGATTCCTGCATCAGAAGTATTTTTGCTTCTCCTGGAGCCTCCGAAAGGGTATTGGAGATCTCCCAGGAGTCCCTGGACCGACAGTCTTGTTGGTTAAATAAAACAAATAACCTTATGCTAATTCTGGCTACCTCCTAAGAGGCATATACCTGGCTGCAGGGTATGAATTAGAAGACATTTCCCTGGAGTAAATAAGAGCACATTTGCCTGATTCTATTGTACGTTCCTGGAAACTTGACAAACTCTATCAAAGCAGAACTAACTTGAAAATTGCCCCTTGGTCAACTACCAAGACCTAACATTTTTTATTCAAATATCTCTAAAATATTTTGTCTTGCTATGTTCATTGGAATATATTTTGTACAGATTGTGAAAATCTAGAGAATTTCAGGTTTTAAAAATTGCAATTCAAATTCAGATTCCTAAGTTCTCAGAGTTCCATACATTTTTTTTTTACTCTTGAAAATAGCCCTTTCTTAATTTTCTATTTGAGAACTTGTCTAATTAAATAATGTGGAGTTCAAATTCTTATTTTAGGTGCTCTGTAAATTCTTCTTGTTCTAGAAGTGTACTTGATATAGTTGACCATAAGTTCAAATGTCAAGATTCTGAACATATATATTCTTTCTTGATTTTTACATTGGATGACATAATTAGTGTGTTTTTTTATTTTGTTTTTTGTTTTGTTTTGTTTTTCCTACTGGGGACTGAACCCAGAGGTACTTTACCACTGAATCACATTCCCAACTCTTTTTTAATTTTGAGACAGATCTCACTAAGTTTCTTTAGGGCCTTGATAAGTTGCTGAGGCTGGCCTCAAACTTGTAATCCTCCTACCTCAGCCTCCTGAGTCACTGTGGTTACAGACATGCACCTCTGCACCTAGGTTCATGTGATATTTTTTTAAGTCAGTATCTTCCAAACTAAGATTTCTGATCTGTCACTTTACAATAGCATAAGGGAAATTTTTAATTAAACTGTGGGATTATTTTAATGATGGTATCTTTCTCTTTATGTGTTCTTATTGAACTTAAAGCCAGTTCTTGGGAATAATCAATTGGGGGTTTAGTTGATTTTAAGTTATCTTCCCTCAAAAGCTAGTGTGATTTTAATCTACATTTCTGGATCATTGTATCCAGAAAAGGGAAAGAACATCTCCTGGCTGTTTGAGCAGCACTGGGAGGACATGATAGTCAGAGAATGTTCAGCCTATTATATTTGAAGAGAAAAGAGCATAAAGATTGGATTTGAATTATATATAAGGAACTGAAAACATTGCCTTAAACTTAACAGACACATAATAAATAGGGTTAATGTTAAAGTATAATTGTCAAAACATTTTAAAAATGTTTCTTTGTAAAAGTATAGGATAAACTCATTTTAAAGATTTAGGATATACCAAGGGCTGGGGTTGTGGCTCAGTGGTAGAGTGCTTACTTAGCACATGTGGAGCCCTGGGTTCGAGCCTCAGCACCTCATAAAAATGAATTAATGGAATAAAGGTATTGTGTCCAACTACAAGTAAAAAGTAAATATTAAAAAAAAGATTTAGGATATATCAATAGAAATATAAAGCTAGTTCAAGAGAGGATAGCAGATTTGTTTATATAAGCAATAAAAGAAAGAATATTGAACTAAGATCTCTTATGTTCTGTGCAAAACTGGTTGATGTTCTATAGAACACTAAAATCTTAACTTTTGAAATTATTGTTTTTCTCCTAGACAGAAATTATTTGCCTCTCTACCAGACAAAAATCATGTGCAGCTATATCAATAGTAACTCAAATTAAGTTCATCTTTTTAGAGTCTGACTCCTAATAGTAACTAGCATAAGTCAAGCAAATGTTATACAGCCCAAGAAAATCATACCCCTGTAAAATAAGGACCTGAACTGAGAATGTAGCAACCCTGGGCAGATGACAGGGTAGAGGAACATACAGTTGCCAGTGTTGGTTACTGTGGGTTCCAAAACCATGTGGGGATGAAAGAATGGCTTGAGGGCAGCAGGAGTTGGAACTGAGAACCGCTCCTTCAGGGATCCTTGACAGGCTTCACCAGCATTGAAAGGATGGACTAGGGAAAAACAACAAACAAAACTTAACTTTCAGCACAGGGACACAGTAGGGAATTTATGTTTCTATCACAGCTGGGATCTGTAAAGAAAGCAACTACATTCAAGTTTATTGTATCAGTTATCACTCAGTGATACTTCTTGAATGATAGTTGAAGAATATACACTCAACTTATGTTGCCTGGGACTTCTATAAGTAAAGCCCCCCTTTAGATTAATTCAAAATTGTGAACATACAAGGAAGTATACTGCAATCAGCTAGAGTCAGTGGAAGCAATGTGCAGGATTATCCATACCTAAGTACTTCAAATAATAGAGTAATATTAGAAAAATTCCACACAGGTCACAGATAATTATATTTAAAATAATTAAAAATACAAAGAAGGGATTAAAACCCAAGGAACAGGTAGATGGGAAAGAATCCCATGGTACTTATAGAAATAAAAAGTAGTTATTGAGGGGCTGGGGATAGAGCTCAGTTGGTAGAGTGCTTGCCTGGATTCAATCCCCAGCACTACAAAAAAAAAAAAAAAAGGAAAAAATGATCATTGAAATTAAAAACTCCGTTGATGAAATATCAGACTAAACAAAGCTGATGAAAGACTTAGTGGACAGAAAGACAGATGATGTAAAATTGTCACAGTGTAGCCCAGAAACATAATGAAATAGAAATATTTGAAGAGATAGGGAAGACAGAATGAGAAGGTCCAAAATATGGTCATGGGACTTCTAGAAGGCGAGACTACAGAAAATGGGGGAAAAAATGATTGTCTTAAGTTTGCTTTTTATACTGTAATGAAATACCAGGCACAGGCTAGTTAAAGTCAGTTTATTTAACTTGATTTGGGAGGTTCAAAGTCCATGATCAATCTGGACCCTTGGTTTGGCCTCTGGTGAGGGCCACGGATAGTGATGTATCATGGCAGGAGTGTGGGGGGGAACAAGCAGTCACATTTCAAACAGGAAGGAGAGAGAGAAAGAGAGACTGGGTCCCACTGTCCCTTCTGAGAGCATGGCCCCCCATGACCTAAGGGTCTCCACTGGAGCTGACCTCTTAAAGCACTTTTCCAATAGTGCCACGCTGGGGGTCAAGCCAAGGCTTTAATTCCAGTGAACCTTTGAGGGACACAAGCCATGCTCAAACTGTAGCATTAGCATTTCAAGAGGTGACAGTTAAGAGTTTTCTAAAATTGAGAGAGTCAAAGAGCAAATTCAGAGTCACAGCCACTTCCAAAAAGAGAACTGAACTTAAGCCTTCTCAAATATACATCCTAGAGAAGGTGCAGAACATGGTAGACAAAAGGGAAATCCCAAAGAACAGCTTAAATAGTAAGAGCCAAACAGCCATGGCCCACAGTAGGGAGTGAACTTCTCTTGCCTGCCTGGCCCTCGGCCTCTCTAGTCCTGGAAACACAAGCATATGGAATGGTGCAGAGTCTCCCTCTCTGACCTCCTCTGTTGTGAAAGCAGTTTTAGACTGATGGCCGTTAGGTGTGGCACTTACAGCTGGACATCATGTCCTGCACTTATTATCACCTCTGACTTTAGGCTTAATCATCTCCAGTGGTCTGAGTTTGGGGAGTTAGCCTTCTATCTTCCAGTTTTAGGTTTTGGTCATAAAACCAGAATAGTTGCTGCTTGGTGGTCCCTTCAGGGAATCTGCTGGCTTTGTGGGCAGGAAATGAAACATCTTCAACCTTGGCATGGACTTGATTTTCCTAAGCCACTCTTTTGCCTCTCCTTTCCATGTGAAAATAGACACATGTATCTCCATTTTCTGGACTTCAATAGAGGTCTGAAGCTGTGCCTCACTTTGGAAGAATCCTTGGGAATGAGCAATATGCCAGGACACCTCGCTCATGAATTATCAGAAAAGAGAGGTGAGAGAATGAGAATGAGTACTGGCGGGAAGCTTGCCCATTTTTAGAGATAAAGGAAATATAGAGATTTGTTTTGATTCTGGTGCATCATTTCACATTTCTTTCTCATTTTTTGTTCGTGCAGTGCTGGGTACTGGCAAATCTCTTGATGTAGAGTTGTGACAGAACACCACTCTTCTGTCTGTCCTGAGGGAAGGGGTCCTTAGAATGTGTCTTTCCTGGGTCTTCAGTCAGACCTTCCTCTGATTTCTATTCATCAAAGGGGTTGGTTTCCCAGTCCTTTGGGGGTACTCTTGCTTATCAGCTATCACCACTACTGACTTTTTTTCTTCCCTCAGCATCTGACAAGACAGTATTTTGACCTGGGACTTGTGGAAGGAGCTCATGTCCCTTAAAGTCCTGTGGCCATCAGCCAGAACCTAATGTTCTTCAGACAATGTCTTTCTTTAATTACTTTACTTCTCCCCCCCCCCATTCCCACTCCCCACACAGTTACTTTGAACAGTTGTTTTCTTACCCCCCCCCAGTCTGGAAACTGGTTTATTAATACTTTTGTCATTGCTTCATGGAAATGCCCACGTTTCCATTTCTGCTGTATGTTCTACCCAGAATTTAGCTGGACAAGACAGAGAAGCTAGAGGGGAGTTGGTCACACAACATAAAAGCTTTTTATTTTCATAATAGCTTGGAGTGTGCCCTTCCTAAGAGGGGGGAAAGCAGCTGCCATGGCAACAGGTCCTAGTTTCCTGGGGCGCTCTGGTGGCGCTGGGAGCACTGGAGTCTGGAGAGCGTGGAACAATAATCAGGAGTGGCAGTGCCCTCCGGCATATTTCTCATGGTGATTGCTACGTTTTCCTGATGGAGACTGGATGTTATAATGGACTGGTGGATGCTGGTGGCTTGGTTTCTGAGTGGCACAGGGAACTGCGGAACAGCAGAACCATGAATAAGGTGCAGGGACAGTCCTCTGAGGCCCTTTCCATTCCTAATAGAGAGCCCATCCAGTGAGGCTGCTCTGCTCAGCCCAGGTGTAAGTCTCCATCCCACCCTCCCCTCTCCCCTTTCTCTCTCTCAGGCATGGGGCTCCCTCCTGATAGCTGCAATCTTCTCCATTGGGCATTTCAAGTGTAAATCTCTCTTGACAGGTCTTCTAGAAGTGCCACCTCAATCACTTTCAGAGGTTTACCTGCACCAAAGGCCTCAATGTCAGCCCCCAAGTGTGCAGAAAACGAGTGCTGTTTTTTGACTGTTTCCCAGAACAAGTTCTCACCACAGGGATTTCTTTTTCTTTCCTCCCTCAGCTCAGAATGCTGATCCTAATAAAGCTTCAGCAACAGTGCTTCCTTCCGCTAATCACTGGCTTCCTGCTGGACCCAGGCCGGCCGCACAATTAGAAGTGGCCTGGTCGCACCCTGTGCCTGTCATATCAGCCATCCGGGCTCCAGGGAGACAGAGACTCTCTCTGTGCAGCTCATGGGACACAGGGCAGACAGCCTGCCTCCTTGCCGAGGCCTTCTTCACTGATAACCTCTGCTGTGCTCCTCGGTCCTTTCTCTTCACTGTTCTGTTAAAATCGGTTCTCCCCCTCTCCTCTCATTATCCACTTTGTGCAACACTTGATCATTTTCAGAACTCTCTTCACCTCCCTTCCTGGCCTTGTCCTTACAGCATCCCCACATCCCTGTAAAGTAGACCAGAGAGATGGTACTAGGAGCCTCTTTTGCCCTCTGTGGCAACCACAGATGTTTCTGTAATGCCCCCTAGAGCCATAACACTGCTGGGGCCTGGTGGGATATATTGAAATCCTTGGGGCTGAATTTCTGAAGCTCATGTCCCTTCAAGTCTCGTGGCCACCATGCTAGAAATACACCTAGCAAATATCTATCAAGACCCTGTTGTGCCAGGTACCAGGCATTCAGTGATCAACAAGGCAGACGTCTTTCTTCTCATGAAGCTTACAGATCAATTGAGGAAGAAATCGCTATCATTTCCCTTCTGGGCTGCTTAATCTTTGGTTCTCAGTAGACACCATTGTATCCCTACACCAACTGTTGAGGCAGGGAAGTTCACTGTTGCCCAACTTCATAGAGAGGGATCTGAAATTTCAGTAGTTTTTTTTTTCTTTTTCTTCTTTTTCCCCATTAACTTTCATGAACAATATATGGATTAAAAATACAGGAATACTTCAGCTGTTGCAGAGGGGTTTTTAAAATGTAGGGGTAAGGTGCATCCTTGCCTGATAAGTCTTCTTATTTACCTGCTTCTTTTGGTTGACTTTTCTCAGATTACTTGTTAAATCTGGACTCTTAAAGAAGACATTGGATCAACAGACATTTAGAAAAGGCTCAATATCATTACTAATAAAAGAAATGCAACTGAAAATGTTGTATACTGCTTATGAAAACTTTGAAAATAATAATTCCTTATTTTGGTGCAAGAAAAGATAAAGGGAGGGAAGGGAGAAGTGCTGGGGAGTTCTGTTGTTATATTGTGTGCATGTACAAATATGTAACAACAAATCCCATCATTATGTACAGCTCTAAAACACCAATTAAAAATGTGTAAAAGAAAAAAGAAAGGGCCCAGAGAACAAGCACATTAAAACATTCTAGGGGTAAATTGATCCAGGTCTCCTAGATGACAATTTAGTAATATGTATGAATGATATTTATACCCTTTCATCTAGAAATTCCACAGCTGTGAATTTATTCTAGAGAAAGGTGCAAGTGTTTTTGTATATAGATGTTCACTGCAGGAAATGATAAAAACATTGGAAACAATCTGCATATACAATAGGGAATTTCTTCTCTTTCTTTTTTTGGTACTGGGATACTCTACACTGAGCCATATTCCCAGCCCTTTTTATTTTTTACTTTGAGATAGAATCTCACTAAGTTGCTTAGGGCCTCACTAAGTAGCTGAAGCTGGCCTGGTAGAATCCTCCTGCCTCAGCCTCCCAAGTCACTGCAATTACAGGGGTGTGCCTCCATACCCTGTGTAATAGGGGATTTCTATCTGATAGTCTATCACATATTTCTATCAGAGTTTTAGCCTTTCCTAAAGCAGAGGATTCTGGCCTTGTTTCTTCCCCTCAAGTTTTCCAAACCCAAGGAATCTTGTTAAAGGTTTACTCTTTATTTTATTGGTTTCCCCCCCCCCCTTTTAAAATGACTGCTTAGCTTTTTATGTAACCCAACCAAATGCTGGTACTTATCAATAGGATTGTGGTGTGGCTTCCTTCCTGGATGTAAATGTCTGAAAGATGTCCTTTTGTGTGAAAGACTGAGCATTGGGATCTATCAGTGACACATTTTGGGGGAAGAGCTGCTACCCCAAAAGGGTGGAAACTACAGAGGTGGGCAGAGGGATCAGCCAGAAACTACGGGGTGTTTATTGCATGGGAAACCCCAGGGATGGCAAAGATTCCTGGGCTTCCATTGTACTCAGCAGCTGTTGGCACAGACGTCAGAATTCTTATGGAAAAGGAAGTGAAACTCCCCTGAAATATAATTTGTTGGAGTTCATTTTAAAGAGGTCTCAGGCAGACATCACTGAAGTTTGTGGTTGTAGAGACGTTACTGTGGGGGTGATTTTCAGTCCTGTCCTAGGCTATGGACTTGTAGACTGCACCCTTAGAAAACTGGGCTCAGCTCTGTCTGTTCCCTGGGGACACCTTCCCAGCCTATGTAATTTGGTCCTCCTCTCAGTAGTTTTCACACACTGCTGTTTTATTTCTTGGTGCCACATTCACAGTCCGATATTTTTACTGATGTGTTTGCGTTCCCAGTTGGAATGAAAGCAAGGATCTTGTCCATCTGGTTCACTACTGCCCTCTTGGCACCTCACAGGTTTGGTCAATTTGGGGTATGAGCACACCTGATGCATTTAAGTGTTGACAGAAACCCGGGATCGGGAAGCATTGTGAGTAAGGGGGATGGCATGGCCTGAGGTTGGAACAGCAGGTGGAGATCAGATCATTAGGCCACAAGGAATGGGTTTACTTGAGGACTTGATTGTTGTTTCATCTCAGCTGGTTTGTGCATACCCAGATTAGCCTGCTGAGGTTGGTTATTGGTGGCTTTTCTCCTGGGAATTGTGTGCAATTGCATGGCTTCAACTTGCATTGTACTTCTCTTCCCCGCCTCCACAGCCATCAGCTTGGCCTTCTTCACCCACCTTGCCTGGTGAGCCAGGCAAAGCAAGATGACAGCAGCGAGGTGTTGGGCTTTGATGCTGCACAATTGGAAGCATTTTAGAACTTTGTCATTAAACACTTTGATTTCCCCTTTGAAAAGTATCTGTTTGATCTGAGCTTTGAGAATGACACTTGCTGAGAGTTCGAATGTTGGGTGGATCAGGGACCCAGATCCAGCTTCGTTCTTTGAATCAGCTGGTGTTTCTGTTCCCAGACACCAAGTGGTGTTCTCTGCCTAGCGATCCTCTGGTTTTCTTACCTTTAGTCTTTAGCTCCTACTTTATCTTAAAATTTGCTTTCAAGGGAACAATTCCTTAAATTTCTAGTTTTGTGCTGCCTGTAACGAGGATAATTAAGTTGTGCTTTGCATTGTTGATATAAGAACTCTCTTGGCATCCTTCCCTGATGGATCTATTTTTGTGATTAAGGCAATGAATATAACAGAAGGGCTTGAATGTTCACTCTTATTCTAACATGCACCACTATCTATAAATACAATAATTTTATATGTATAAACAAATAAGAGCTATTGTTTCCCTTAGGCTTGCACTTAAGTTGAAATTGTAGGAGATAACAATTGAGTGCAGCAGGTGGCTAGGGGATTTGGCACAGAGCTTCAGCAGTAGGGGGAGGTATTAAGGTATAGTTTGCTCAGACTTGTTTCCTATCCTTTTATTTTTTTTGCAGGGGGGTATCAGGGATTGAACTCAGGGACACTCTATCACTGAAACACATCCCCAGCCCTATTTTGTATTTTGTTTAGATACAGGGTCTCCATGAGTTGCTTAGCACCTTGTTGTTGCTGAGGCTGGTTTTGAACTCTCAATCTTCCTGCCTCAGCTTCCCAAGCTGTGGGATTATAGGTGTGTGCACTGCGTCTGGCCTTTCTTTTTTTCTAACTTTCATGAACTGTAAAGATTGTGTTGTCCTTTTTAATGGATTCTATGCATTTGCATCAGACAAACGAACATCCAAAATATTGATAGAGCATTCTAGTAATTCCTCATCGATGTTAGAGACCTGGGGTGCTTTTCATCTTTAATTCTTGGTATGAAATGACTCCAGCACTTTTCCATGACATCTTGGTTCCTGTCTATGAAGAGCCATGAAACTTTTTCAGACACTGCAAATAACTATTTTTCTCTATTAATTGAATATCCACATGTAAGTCAGAAGTATTGTGATTGGACATGAGGATAAATTTGAATCATTGGATATATTGATCCTTGAAATAAACTCAGCTTTTTCAATCTCAGCCTCTCAATTTGTTGCATACTCATGACAAAGAATGTAATTTTCTGTTTCCTTTTTGGGGTGAAAGCACACTCCTTTGCAAAAATATGCTAGTCAGATGGATTACTTCCCTCGTTTGAAAGATCTCCATGAAAGGAGCTAGATTGCCTGGGGTGGGTGCCTGCGTGAGTGTGTTTTTCTCTTTCTATCAATCTGTCAGTCTCCCTCTGTAACATTGCCCACAATCCCATCTGTAGATTTGAATATCGATCTTCTCTCCAAAAAGGATTATGGTCATTTCCATAAAGCAGAAATGAGGTTTGCATTTCACAGGAAGTGAGATATTCCAAGTGCTCAGTCTAGGGCCTCTATTCTTGTTGGAGCAAAACCACATGACCAGGCAGATCCCTTCATCTTTGATTTTGCTTTTTCTGTTCCTTTATCTGTAAAATGAACTAGATAGATCTGGCTTCAGAAGACTGCTATATCTTTTAACTAATTAAATATTGTACAGGGGTCAAGTCAAATAGATATATAAAGGTTTCATTGAAATGTTTACTACCTGTGCTCTTCCTGGGTGACTTAGCTGGCAGCAGGTAACTAGCACCTAGAGGCTGTCATTTGCCCTACGCCTCCAGTTCAGGTTTGGCCAAGCATTCTGTTCCTTCTCTGGGATTCCCAGTGGGGTGATCAAGGGGGAAAGTGAGCAGCTGCACAAACAGGCACAAAGGCACAGTCCTGACACATTTTAGTTACTCAGATACAACATGCACATATATGGTGCACGTCTGATCTGTAAATGTCTTAAATTCTCTCACGGGGTTTAATGGTAGTTTGTGAAGTTCTCTCTCTTTGAAAGATAAACAATCCATGGAATTTGAGCATGTAAGTCTTAATAGTTGAGGCCTTTCTGAGTCTTCAGAGAGCGGTGACTAATATTATGTTACCCATCTGATAGAATTTTCTAATTGCTTTTCATCTCACCCAGTGAAAAACAAAGCCCTTACAGTGGCCTGCAAAGCCCTCCAGGATTTGCTGCCCCCAAGTCCATTACCTCTCTGACTTTTCCTGACACTTTCTCCTTGCTCACTTTGTTCCTGGTACACTGATGTTCCTCTCGTGTTGCCAGTGCCACACCATGAGGCACACCCCCCGCCCCAAGCTCTCTTCCCAGGTGCTCGCATGGCTTACCTTTACCTCCTTCATTACATGCCTCCTCTTCGTGAGACTTCCCTGACCACCCATTGCAAACATTTCCCTGGTACTTCCTGCCCCCTTTCCCTCCTTGCTGATTCACCAGAGCATCATATATTTTATCTGCTTATTATTTGTCCTACCCCAAAAGAATGAAACCTTCTATTAGGCAAGGAATCTAGGGGAGGCTCTTTCCTTTACTGCTGTGTCCCCAACACTGAAAGCAATCAAGCACATAACAGAAACTCAGAAATATTTGATAACTGAAGAATAGTTGACACACTGTGGACCTCTGTGCTGAATCAGCGCGTACCTTCCTCTGTGGGTGGAAGGTCCTAAAGCAGCACCTCCATGGACCACCTTTTTGAACAGTGTTAGCTTAAAGGTCATAGGTCAGTTGTCACACACTGTGAACTATTGTATCCCCTCTGTGTGTCTTCTGCCATCTCTCTCTAGATGTGAGAACCAATCAGGAAATCCATGATAATGAATGTGAAACTGTTTTACAAGTTATAAAATGCTTTGAAAATGTTAATTACATTGGGTCTTAGAATCAATTGTCACATAATTTGAAATAGTTAAGTAATTTTCCAGGAAGAAGGGCTCCCTGAGTCAGCTTCTCTGCAGGCCTTTTCCACATGAATTCTGCTCTTCCCCATTTGGGCCCTGTGGACTGGACCCAAGAACATAGCTACTGACTGAAGACCGGACTTCTGTTATGGCTTAGATGTGAGGTGTTCCCTCTAAGCTCCTGTGTTGATGCAGGAATGTTCAGAGGTGAAATTATTAGATTATGAGAGCTGTAACCTACTCAATCCATCCTAGTTTAAATGGACTGACTGGGGTGGTAATTGTAGGCAGGTGAGGCATGGCTAGAGGAGTTGGGTTGTTGGGGGCAGGCCTTGGAAGGGTGCATCTTCCCTGAGGGGCCCTTCCCATCTCCTCTCTGTCTTTCTGCTTCCCAGTCACCAGAAAGTGAGCAGCTTCCCTTCAGTATGCCCTTCCACAATTGTGTTCTGCCTCACCTTGGGCCCAGAGCAATGGACTCAGCTGAAGATGTTCTAAGCCTCCAGAACCATGAGCTAAAACAAACTTTCCCTTCTCTAAGTTGTTCTTGTCACAACGACAAAAAGCTGACAAACACAACCACCCAGACCCAGAAAGGTGAAAGCAAATCAATTAACCTTAGGTCTAAGGAATGTGTCCTCCTTGTCTGTGAGATAATCCAAACACCAGGTAGTCAAGGCCATGTAGAACAAGTAAAATTCAAGCTGCCGTATTTGGGATCTCTAAAATACTGTGACGGATTACTAGGCTACTTACAACAAAAGTATAATTCTTACTGTTAATAAAACCTGGTTTATTCCAGAGGGATTCCAGTAATTCCATGACCCAGATTAGATTATTACCAATAGAAAAATTTAGGGATTTTATACTGTTGATAGACACAGATGAATCTAATATCCTTGTTTGCTTTCAAAGTACTCTTTTAAAAATAATCAGGGGGCCAGGGCTGTGGCTTAGTGGTAGAGCACTTGCCTAGCATGCGTGAGGCACTGGGTTCGATTCCAGACACCACATAAAAAATAAATAAACAAATAAAATAAAAATAATCAGGTTTTCGTTCATCCCACGATTGTTTTAAAGTTGGGCCATGAAGAAAAGAAGCAAGTGAGATTAAATGGCAAGATACATACTAAATGTATGTTCTCTCTCTCTCTCTCTAACACACATTCTCTCTCTCTCTCTCTCTCTCTCTCTCTCTCTCTCTCTCTCTCTCTCTCACTTATTCTGCATTGTACCAGGGTGTTTGGGAGCCAGTAGCACTAAAATCAAACGGCAGACTTCTTAACTGCTTGGCTTTCAGTTCTACCTCTACTACTTACTGGACATGACCCTTGACAAATTTCTGAATTTGTTGGGCCTCAGCCTTTTTATGTGGGGGGGTAATGGAACTTACCTCACAAGGATATTGTAAAGATCAACTGACTTCATTGATGGAGTAAATTTCCCAGGAGTATGCCTGCCTCCCAGTAAATACTCAGCTAAAGTTGGTGATAACAATTAGTAATAATCAAAGGCAGGCAGAAAATAAAGGGATTTCAGAAAGGGAGAAGAGAAAAAGGAAGACACAGGAGACTGTATCCTGGAATGCTTAATAAATGAATTGGAAGAAGAGTAGCATAATAATGTGAGCATTATGCTGAATTATATAATGCATATTAGGTAATGCATATAATAATGATTATTATGCCCTGTAAATCTTTTATGGCCTTCATACCTTCCAGATTAGTATGGCCAAGGAGAGACACCTGGTTTGTTATGTGCCTTTGCTGTCCGGGTGGGCTGCTCTGGTTACACCCTGCCCTCCTTGTCCCCCAGCTTGGCAGAGGCTCTAAGATACCAGTAGGTTACATGGAAGTTTTAACCAGGCATTTAGTGCAGCTGAGCCTTGACGCACTTAGAGCGACTACATGTTTTTTTTTTTTCCTACACCCCCTCCCTCAGCAAATGAGATGGCAAACTGTGCTAGGCACTGGGGATGTAGCAGGAGGGAGACTTATGCCATCCCTGCCCACCTGGAGCTTCTGGTAAGTGGGGGAGGCAGAAAAGGACAATTCCTTGACTAGTCACATATGTAGCTTTCAGTAAATGCTAGGAAGAAGAATTGAGGAATTCGAATTTTAGTGAGAGACCTGACCCAGAGTTTAGTGTCTAGAAAGATCCCCTCTGAGAAAGTGAAGTAGAAAAAAAGAAGGGCTGGGGCCTCCCAGGTGGGGAGGATCAGCATTAGGAAGGAAGACACCAAAGCGGTGGTGCACACCTGTAATCCCAGCGGAGGCAGGAGGACCACAGTTCCAGGACAGTCTGAGCAACTTACTGAGACCTTGTCTCAAAATTTAAAGATTGAAAGGACTGGGCATGTAGCCTGAAGATAAGAGTACCCTGGGTTCAATTGCCAGTACCACCACATACACACACAAAAACAAAAAAAGTGTGTGAGAGAAAATTTTAGATCCTAGGTCAAGGAGCAAAGCAAAGAGAAGTATGTTGGAAAAGGGTCTTAAGACATCAGCTGGATCATTGCAGAACCTTTTAGAATATACCAAGGGTTTTCTTTTCTTACCAATTTTTTGTTACAAAATTAAATAACTTAAAATTTAGCATCTTAATAATTTTTAAGCATACAGTTCAGTGCTATTAAATATGCCTGTGTCATTGTGCAAGCCTCTCCATATGCAAAACTTACATCTTTGAAAGCTGAATCCATACCTATTAAACAGTCACTTGCCATATCCCTTGTCCCTCAGCCCCTGGCAACTGCCATTCTCTCTGCTGACTCTATGATTTTTGACTTCTCTACCCCTTATAAGTGGAAACAGACAGTATTTGTCTTTTTTTTTTTTGACTAGCTTATTTCACTTAATATAATGTCCTTAAGTTTCATCTATGTTGTAGCAGATGTCAGAATGTCTTTTTTTTTTCTTTAAGTTTAATCTTCCTTTGTCTAGGTAGACACATTTTACTTAAGCATTCATCCATCCTCAGATAATTAGATCGGTTCTCCATTTTATCTGTTAGGTATACACTGCCATGGAGATGGGTATTTCAAGACCCTACATGTAATTCTTTGGTATATACCCAGAAGTGGAATTGTCAGATCTTATATAAATTCAATGTTCGATTTTTTGAAGACCTATCATACTATATGAGGTTTTCAACTCAAAACTAAAGAGCCATAACCTATGGTGGATTTTAAACTCTCTGTTTAATTGGAGGAGAGAGAGTGGCTGTGGAATTGGCTGTGCACTCTGACTTCAGGAATTTTAAGGACCAAGAGGGCCTCTCTAAGAGGGGTTAAAGTGAGAGTAAGTAGTTCTGGGCGATACTCAGCATCTCTGCAGTTAGTTTCACCCATCTGGAATGTAGTTTATACATTTCACCCGCAGCAGAGAACATGTTGCTTGTTGCTCACAGAGTTCTGCCACCCTTGGGTGAAGGCAGGACAGCCTGGGTAAGGGCATGTACCACCATCCTTGTCTCTTTGGGGTTATAGAAACCATTTTGGCAGCTCTCCCTCCCGCTCTATTTTAATTTGTTCTACTCTCTTGCTCTGATACTGTTCATTATTAGAAAGCAGCTTTCTGAGGGTGCCTGCCAGCTATAAATAGTATGCCATCATATTTGAGGGAGAGTTCATCATTTTCATAATTTTGTTAAGCATGCAGCCGTATTTCACCAAAAGAAGAGAGCAGAAATGGTGTTTAGTACAGTGTTGCTCTCATAGGCATGCTGTGATCCCTCTCCTCTCCTCTCCTCTCCTCTCTCTCCCTCCTTCCTTCCCAGAGAGAATGAGGGAGCAACCTTTTTCCCTACTATTATAACCATGCCCCACCCCCAGTTCTCTAGCATGTAACTGCTCTGCATATTCATTTTTGATGGAGTTTTCTGAAGAAAGCGATGATCTCTTTTAACCCAGGCTGCACCAACCCTTGGTCATGTGGGAGCAGCTAAGAGCCATGGTTAAGAGAATGGGCTTTACTTGGTTCCCTCCTGGCTCTGTCCCTCGTTAGCTGTGCCATCTTAGGCAAATTACTTAACTTCCCAGTGCTTCAGTTCACTCATCTATAAAATGGTCTTGATAGTAGCTGCCTGAAAGGGTTGTCATGAAGGTTAGGAGATACTAGATAACCATTCACAGGAAGATGCTCAGTATAGTTGGTGAGTGTGAACACCATCAGTACTCAGAGAAATTTATTTTATACTCTCGTTCTGGTGCCAGTCACTGGGGCAGTCCAGAAAAGCTCTGTTGGCTCAGAGTGGGCGTTCTTGGCAGAGGCCTCCTCAACAACATCCAGACTGGCCCTGCCTCACCAAGGCCAGTAGGATCCAGGCAATATACATGCAGTCTGACTTAGGAGAAAAAACAGCCAGTGAGGGTGGGAATTCTCCTTACCATTCCTCTTTATATACTAAGGGTGGATTTGAAGTTGATGAAAGGAACCAGATTAACAACCCTGGAAGCTTAGCTGGTTAACCACAAAAAAAGTAGAGTTTCAGTAGCTTGGTAGTAGAGAAAGAGGTATTTCCTGTAGCTTGGGTGCCCACCCACTCACCCACCTTCAGAATTGTCAGCTTTGGGCCTCCCTGGTACCTACCTTTGTACTACAGAGGGTGTGCTCCAATTTCATGATCTAGTCTCTAGTCCTGAGGCAGTTGTGAAGAGGGGAGCAGTCAGTGTAGATATGCCTCATGGGATGGGAAGGGCCACCATATTTAGAGGAGAGAGTACAATGTGGCTGCCAGTGGTACACCAGTGGTCCGGGTAGTGCCCAGAGCTGGCTTTGCAAGCAGGTGGCTTTGGCTGGTTAGGGGAGAACCTGCCAGGCAAGCCAAGACATGAGGTGGTTTCACAGGAAGCTCTCAACCAGAGGTACTTAGAGGGAAGTGATAGAAAATAAGTACCTGATGCTTTGAACTATTCCATAGATTTGAAGTATTTCATAATTTAAAAAAAATAATGAAAAAGAAAGAAATACAGATATGTAGGGTACCAGAGGGCCTTGAAATATAGGTGGAGGAGGTGGGGACACCTCCCCGAGCAGAAGCAGCTACTAGAGGTTTCTGGACAGGATATCAAATGAAACCACTAACTAGCAGTGTAGCTTTAGTTGGCATTTACTGCTGCCATCACCTCTACCTTAACTGCTGCCATAACAATAGCATCTGTCACTTATTAAGCCAGTATTTCATGT